>NC_092710.1:138518111-139770316 GCF_047496885.1 Scyliorhinus torazame
GGCAGCACGGTATCATTGTGGACAGCACAATTGCTTCACAGCTCCAGGGTCCCAGGTTCGATTCTCCGCTGGGTCACTGTCTGTGCGGAGTCTGCACATCCTCCCCGTGTGTGCGTGGGTTTCCTCCGGGTGCTCCGGTTTCCTCCCACAGTCCAAAGATGTGCAGGTTAGGTGGATTGGCCATGATAAATTGCTCTTAGTGTCCAAAATTGCCCTTAGTCTTGGGTGGGGTTACTGGGTTATGGAGATAGGGTGGAGATGTGGACCTTGGGTAGGGTGCTCTTTCCAAGAGCCGGTGCAGACTCGACGGGCCGAATCGCCTCCTTCTGCACTGTAAATTCTATGATTATGCAGCTGGACGCGTACCCTCTCCCCCGCATATCCGACTTGGTAAACAGGATCGCGCATTACAAGGTCTTCTCCACGGTGGATCTCAAGTCCGCCAACCACCAGCTCCCAATCCGTAATAGTGACCGCAAATACACTGCTTTCGAGGCAGATGGGCGGCTCTATCACTTCTTAAGGGTTCCCTTCGGTGTCACCAACGGGGTCTCGGTCTTCCAGCGCTAGATGGACCGAATGGTTGACCGGTACGGTTTACGGGCAACATTCCCGTATCTGGATAATGTCACCATCTGCGGCCACGGCCAGCAGGACCACAACACCAACCTCCGAAAATTCCTCCAGACATACAACAAGGATAAATGCGTGTTTAGCACCGGCCGCCTAGCCATCCTCGGCTATGTAGTGCGGAGTTATCGGCCCCGACCCTGAACGCACCCCCTTATGAAGTTCCCCCTCCCTCACTGCTCCAAGGCCCTGAAGCGCTGCCTAGGGTTTTTCAGTTACTACGCCCAGTGGGTCCCCAACTATGCGGACAAGGCCCGTCCCCTGATCCAATCCACAGCTTTTCCCCGGTTGAAAGAGGCCCGCCACGCCTTCAGCTGCATCAAAACGGACATTGCAAAGGCCATGATGCACGCCATCGATAAGTCCTTCCCCTTCCAGGTCGAGAGCGACGCGTCTGACATAGCTCTGGCGGCCACCCCCAACTAAGCGGGCAGGCCCATGGCCTTCTTCTCACGTACCCTCCATGCCTCCGAAATCCGCTCCTCCTCAGTCAAAAAGGAGGCCCAGGCCAAAGTGGAAGCTGTGGGACATTGGAGGCATTACCTGGCCGGCAGGAGATTCACTCTCCTCACTGACCAACGGTCGGTTGCTTTCATGTTCGATAATGCACAGCGGGGCAAGATAAAAAACGATAAGATCTTGCGGTGGCGGATCAAACTCTTCACCTACAACTACGAGATCTTGTATCGTCCCGGGAAGCTAAACGAGCCTCCTGATGCCCTGTCACCGCACAAGTGGACCGCCTCAGAGCTCTCCACGAGGACCTCTGCCAACCGGGGGTCACTCGCTTTTTCCACTTTATCAAGACCCGAAACCTGCCCAATTCCATCGAGAAGGTCAGGACAGCCATCAGGGACTGCCAAATCTGCAAACCGCACTCCTACTGGCCAGATAAGGCGCACCTGATAAAGGCTTCCCGTCCCTTTGAATGCCTCACAATGGTCTTCAAAGGCCCCCTCCCCTCCAAGGACCGCAACACGTACTTCCTGAACGTGATTGACGAGTACTCCCAGTTCTCATGCGCCATCCACTGCCCCGACATGACCGCAACCACCATCATCAAGGCCCTCCATAGCATGTTTGCACTGTTCCGGTTCCCCGCTTACATACATATTGATAGGGGGTACTACTTTATGAGCGACGAACTGCGTCAATTCCTGCTCAGCAAGGGCATCGCCTCGAGCAGGATAACCAGTTACAATCCCCGGGGTAACGGACAGGTAGAGAGGGAGAACGGAACGGTCTGGAAGACAGTCCTACTGGCCCTACGGTTCAGGAATCTCCCGGTCTCCCGCTGGCAGGAAATCCTCCCGGATGCCCTCCACTCTATCCGGTCACTGCTTTGTACCACAGCCAACCAGAGACCTCACTAAAGTCTCCTTGTCCTCCCCAGGAAGTCCTCCTCTGGGACCTCGCTCCCGACCTGGCTGGCAGCTCCCGGACCCACCCTACTCCGGAAACATGTGCGGGCGCACAAGTCGGACCCGTTAGTCGAGAGGGTCCATCTTCTTTCTCCACGCTAACCCCCAGTACGCCTACGTGGCTTACCCTGACAGCCGACAAGATACGGTCTCTCTACGAGACCGAGTGCACGCCGGAGCCCCACGCACACTCCAGCCACCAGTCCCACCCTCCCCTCCACCAGGGCACCTTACAGGAGGATTGGTCTTTCCGCCGGCCCCGTCTAGGCCCGCCCACCCACCGACGCACCCCGCAGACGCTCCCTTCCCAGGTCAACCGTTTTCCCCACCAGCGCCGTCTAGGGGTGTCGAAGCTGCCACAGAGATCGAGGCCACGCTCCCGGAATCCCAGACGCCCGAGCCTCCACCGGAGTCACCACCGAAGCTCCGACGATCACAAAGGATGACCAGGGCACCCGATCAACTGATTGCTTCATTTTAAATTGTAAATTTAAATCATAAATTGTAAATAGTTTATAGAATTGTAAATAGTTACAAAATGCTGTACGGAGGTATTACGGTATCTCCATAACTAATTCTACCACATTGCCATGTTTGTAGTATCAGGCCACCACCCCTGCCGGACTCTTTTTTTAACAGGGGGTGAATGTGGTAGTCTGTGTAGAGGTATTACGATACCTGGTAATGCTGGAACACCATTGGTAGATATTGTATGCTTCCTATTGATCAAGCTGTATGGTAGCTATGCCCTGCTAGGCGAGGTATAAGAGCCCGTGCCGCCCCAGCAGCCTTCTTTCTGTACCTGAGCTGCTGGGGGAAACATCTATCTTATTAAAGCCTTCAGTTGGACTACAACCTCGCTTTAGTGGTCATTGATCGTGCATCATGTGTAAAATCTGTCTCTTTATTAACCTTTTTTCTCTCCTTTCTCTAGAATAGCCTGATGGTAAATAACTCGTATTTGGCTGTCTTAGAGACACCTATTTATATTTGTAGATTCACATATCTTTTATTTTTTTAAATTTAGAGTACCCAATTCATTTTTTCTAATTAAGGGGCAATTTCGCACAGCCAATCCACCTAACGTGCACATCTTTGGGTTGTGGGGGCGAAATCCACGCAAACACTGGGAGAATGTACAAACTCCACAGGGGCAGTGACCTAGAGCTGGGATCGAACCTGGGACCTCGGCGTCGTGAGGCAACAGGGCTAACCCACTGTGCCACCATGCTGCCCTTCATATATCTTTTATAATAGTCTGATGGTAAATAGCCTACAATGGGCCATTTTAAAGATGGCTATTCACAGGTATAGACTCTACACCATTATTTTAAGGCGGTTGTTCACAGGACATGTTCGCTCTGTGTTTAATTGCAAAGCTAGTGTCAATACATCTTGAAATATGACCAAACTAATGGGTTCAAACAACATGTTATCTCTGTCACCTCTTTTTTAAGCTTTTACTAATGATGTTAGGAAGAATTTTATGTTTATTAATTCAAGATCTTGGAGTAAAATATATTCTCTGTCACATTTGTTGTTTGGGGCACTTTGAATTATTTAAGCCTTATTCCTAATTCTATTTGTCGTGTTCCTATCCCAATGGGTATTGGGCATTATGAAAGACATTTGTACTATATTGATTTTATTTTACTTGTCCCACACACGCTGCGCACCACAATCAACTCCTGGTCATGAATTTTGATTCTTACAAAAAGCTTTTTATTTTACCTGACTTTGGTCAGTGTAATATTCATCACGTATGACAATCCACGAATAATCTGTACCGACACTAACATTTAATACTTTTAAACTCCTGGCGAATGTTCAAAAGCAAAAATTAAAGCTTCCATTCACCTTTGACTGTCTGGATTCTGGCAATGCTGGCTTTAATTCCCCTTTAGAGGATTTGAGCTATTAATGTTCGAGAGAATTTGACGAATGTCAGATGTGGTGCAGTTGGTAGCCTGTTCACCTCACACTCCAGGACTTGTTTAATAATTTAGGCTGACATTCCAAAGCATTACTGCACTGTCTCCCATTGATTCTGTCGACACCTCCCGCTGCTTCAGGAAGGCAGACAGCATTGTCAGAGACCCCTCTGCCAGACCCTTCCATCAGGCAGAAGATACAGGAGTCTGAAGACCCGCACATCCAGACATAGGGACAGCTTCTTCCCCACAGCTACAAGACTCCTCAACGACTCTCCCTCGGACTGATCTGTTCCCTGTAAGAACACTATTCACAACGCCCTATGTGGCTCTTGCTCATGTATTTGCTTTGCTTGGCCCCTTGTTCTGCACTGTAACCAATCACTTTGTCAATGTAATATTTGTCAATGTACTCTGCGATTGTTCATTTTGTCTACTATGAACGTACTGTGTACGTTCCCTTGGGCACAGAAAAATACTTTTATTCTCCATGGTTCCACCTGGTGGCCACTCATTGTGGTGGCTGTGGACTCAGTCCGCGGCCGTCCTGGTGGCAGGGGGGGCAACCGTCACGGGGGGCGTGCCTCCAGGATGGGATTGGGAGCCACCGATCGGCGGGCGCGCGCGATCTGGGGGAGGGGGTCTATATTGTCGGCAGCCAGAGCTGCGTGGACTACTCCGGGGCCCTGCAAAACAGAGAATCACTCTGGACTTGCTCCAGGTAAGTCCTGAGTGATTCGTTCCCGTTTTCCCGCGGGCGTGGGGACATAGCCCCATTGTCAGAAAATTCCGGCCCTTGGCTTTAATCCTTAATCTTTAACTTGACTGATCTCTTTCTAGCTCCCAGCTCTCCGTTAAAGTCTATGGCATGTTTTTTTAATATCTTTTGGCAAGCCGGCTTCAGACTCTGACATGAGTCACCTCGGCCCAGTTTAGTTTAATTCTCTCCAGCCAGGATCTCCCCATTAGGGCTGGATAGTTACCTTTAATGACATGCAGGGACAAGTCTGTGGTCTGTCCATTTAGCCACACGTTTACATCAATGCAGCCCCTTAATGGCAATACTTCCCGGTATATGTTTTAAGTGTTCTTTTTGAGGGTTTCAAGGTGATATGTCATAGTTTCTCTTGGTAAACAGTATCCGGGACCAATGAAACGCTGCGTCAGTGTCCACCGACAGTTCCACCTGTTGTCCATCCTGTAAAGAAGTGACCCAGTAACTGTTGGTTGCACCAGCAATGGCCAATACATTCAATGACAGTTCATCATCGGACTGATTCTGGTCCTTTCTCGAGAGTGAAGAGGTCATGAAAACAATTAGGGGGCAAAATAAAGGAAAATCCCAAGGTGTTTTGGTATACTGAGGGCAAAAGGGTAACCAGGAAAAGAATAGACACCATTGGGGGTAAAACTGGAAATCTGTGTGTGAAGTCGGAAGACATAGGTGTGGTTTTAAATATTTTTTTTGCATCTGTGTTCACTATGGAGAAGGACAATGCAGGTAGAGAAATCATGGCAGGATCTGTAATATAATTGAACAAATTAGCATTGGGGGGCAGGAGGTATTAAGCGGCTTAAAAGTGGATAAATTCCCAGGCCCAGACGAGATGAATCTCAGGCTGCTGCAGGAGGGAAGAGAGGAGATTGCCAGGGCTCTGACATTAATTTTCAAATCCTCGTTGGCTCCAGAAGAGGTGCCAGAGGACTGGAGGACAGCTAATATCGTAGAATTATTCAAGAGGGGAAGTAGGGATAAACCAGGTAATAATAGGCCAGGGAATCAAACATCAGTGGTAGGGAAACTATTGGAAAAAATTCTGAGGGATAGAATAAATCTACATATGGGGCGAAATTCTCCGTAATCGGCGCGATGTCCGCCAACCGGCGCCAAAAACGGCGCAATCAGTCCGGCATCACGCCGCCCCAAAGGTGCGGAATCCTCCGCACCTTGAGCGGCCGAGCCCTCACCTTGAGGGGCTAGGCCCGCGCCGGACTGATTTCCGCCCAGCCAGCTGGCGGGAAAGGCCTTTGGTGCCCCGCCAGCTGGCACAGAAATGACTTTGCCGGGCAGCGCATGTGCGGGAGCGTCAACGGCCGCTCACGGCATCCCCGCGCATGCGCAGTGGAGGGGGTCTCTTCCGCCTTCGCCATGGTGAAAACCATGGCGAAGGCGGAAGGAAAAGTGTGCCCCCACGGCACAGGCCCGCCCGCAGATCGGTGGCCCCCAATGCGGGCCAGGCAACTGTGGGGGCACTCCCCCGGGGCCAGATCGCCCCGCGCCCCCCAGGACCCCGGAGCCCGCCCGCGCCGCCTTGTCCCGCCGGTAAGAGAGGTGGTTTAATTCACGCCGGCGGGACAGGCATTCTAGCAGCGGGACTTCGGCCCATCCGGGCCGGAGAATCGCCGGGTGCCCCGCCAACCGGCGCGGCGCGATTCCCGCCCCTGCCGAATCTCCGGTGCCGGAGAATTCGGCAACCGGTGGGGGCGGGATTCACGCCAGCCCCCAGCGATTCTCCGACCCGGCGGGGTGTCGGAGAATCTCACCCAGGGAGAGGCAAGGATTAATCAAGGACAGTCGGTGTGGCATTTTTAAAAGAGAAGTTTGCAGACCATGAAGGTACAAAGCAAACAAGAGCTTTATTGGAAAGATGTTTTCTCGCTTGCTACTAGAATAAACTGACTTTTAGCCTGCCCAAACTTCTGATGATGTCATCAGTATGTCACATGCCTTTTTTGTATTGCGTGGGTACTTTTCTCTCTCTTCGATTTTTCACCTGATGTATTTAGTTCTTGCTTTCTATAATTGTTGTTTTAAACTTATTTCTTTCTCCAACACGTACGTTAGATGTGCCCCTTTTTCGTACAATTCTTGCATTTTGCATCTTTACTCCAGCAATCAGTTGCTGTGTGCTCGGTTTTTTCACATTGATGGCAATTTCGAACCTGTGTCGGTGTTCGGGTTTCAGTCGCTACCTTATGAGCTTTAGTGCTTGAGCTTAATTTTTGGGTTTCGTTAGCTGCTCGGTTGATAGAGTTTGCAACTTCTAAAGCCTTCTTTCAGCCTAGTTGCTTTCTGTTAGCAGCCTTCTCTGGCTAGCTTTGCTTCTTAACCCAAATACAAGTTAGCCTGTCTCTCATGGTGTCATTCAAGCCATCTTCAAATTCACAGTATTCAGCTAATTTCTGCAAAGTAGCTACAAATGGTGTGACTGGTTCACCTTCCTGTTGGTTATGTTTACAGACCCTGAACCTCTTGGCGATGAGGGTTTCTGTGAGACATGGCGCTGCAATATCTCCATAATTTCACCATAGATTTTCAAGTCTGGTTTTACTGGTTCCACCAGACTTCAGATGAAAGCCCCCCCCCCCCCCCAATCGTATTCAGGAAAGTTGGGACTACCATGTCTGCCAAAATGTTCTTTGTCTGGACAAAGTAGTCAAATCATTCAGTTTATGAACTCCAACACTCGGTACTTTCATCATAAGGTCCCATGGTGCCCACACTCCTGCCATTTTTACTAGGGGAAGACTTGCATAAGCACAAAGGTGCCACAAATTCTTTAGCACTACCTCGCTTCTTTTCCTAACCTCTGACCTTTGCAAATGATGTTGCAAAACTCCCTTAGCTATCAATTATTTTGCAGAGAATTTGTTTCTTCACATGCTTCTCACAATAGAGGGAGCACTGTTCCTGAACTTTCCAGGCAGAGTATGTGGCAAGCTTCTTTTCAAATGTTGTTTTCACTGAAATCTTTGTTTACGTTTTGGTTCCTTCGATGATTGCTGCTTTTATTCGGCACCCCTTTGTTGCCAGTTTGGTGTCCAATGTTTCATCTTCTGAATCCCTCTTGGATGCTTGTGCACAGATCAACGACTCTTCTATTTTCTTTGCTTCCCCATTGTCTGGCAGTATGGTTGCGACCTCTCTGTGGTAACTTTGAAAGAGAAGCTTGCAGACCACAAAGGTACAAAACAAAGCTTTATGGAAAGGTGTTTTCTCACAGGCTGCTGGAATAGACTGTTAGCTTGCCCAAACTGCCGCTGATGCCATCAATATGTCACATAATAATAATAATCTTTATTGTCACATGTAGGCTTACCTGCAATGAAGTTACTGTGAAAATCCCCGATTCGCCACATTCCGGCACCTGTTCGGGTACACCGAGGGGAATTCAGCATGTCCAAATGACCTAACAGCACAACTTTCGGGACGAGTGGGAGGAAACCGGAGCACCCGGAGGAAACCCACGCAGACACAGGGAGAATGTGCAGACTCCACACAGACAGTGACGCAAGCCAGGAATCGAACCTGGGACCCTGGAGCTGTGAATCCACAATGCTAACCACTCTGCTACCGTGCTGCCCCATGATCAAACTCTTGAAGTGACCTTGTTCCAATTAGGAAAAGACATGAAAATACACAACAGTCAACATAGCGTTGTCAGGAGACATCTTATCTGATTGAGTTTTTAGAGGGGGTGACCAGGTATGTAGATGGGGACAGTCCAGTGGATGTAGTTTACAGGGGCTGGGATCCTCCCTTCTGGGTACTAAGTCCCCAGGCTGCTGGTAAAAGCAGCGGCAATGACGCCGGCGTCAATTGCCCCTGAAGGTGAGGATTTTTCACCTGTCTAGGGGGCTTGGTGGACTCCGGTGGGGTTGGTGCTGCTCCAACCCCGGGCAATATGGCGGAGCCCTACAGGGGTCCAGCGGGGAAGGAAGAAGTGCCCCACAGAACAAGCCCGCCCGCAGATCGGTGGGCCCGATACCGGGCCAGGCCACCCGGGGTCGGATCCTCCCACGCCCCACCGAAGACTGCCCCCGCCAACTTACCTGCCAGGTCCCATCGGTACGTGAGTGATTCACGCAAGTGGGACCGGCCAAAAATGGACGGCCGCTCGGCCCATCAGGGCACGGAGAATCGGCTGTCAACGGCCCCTGACCGGCGTGGTGACGATCCCGCCCCCACCCGAAAACGGCGGCAGAGAATACGGTAGCCGGCATCGGAGCAGGGCGGGGTGGGATTCGCACCTCCCCCCTGGGATTCTCTGACCCGACGGGGGTCGGAGAATCCCGCCCATGGACTTTGGTAAGGCTTTTGAAAAGATCCTGCATGACTGTCATGTGAGAGTACCTTTAAGAAATGGGTGTTTATAAATGGGTGTGTATATAAATATCTGTAGTGAGAGTACCTTTAAGAAATGGGTGGTTACTACTGCAGTGATGTCAGAGAGTGGGTGGAGCTGGGCTGTCTGTCAGCTTTTTTACTTTCATTTTAGGCTGTTTGCTGCAGGGTGTGTTTTAGTTTTGTTTTCAGTGTTGGAGCTGAAGCCAGACAGAGCAGGTGTACTGTTGATCTCTCTGCCATTAAAAGACTATCTCTTGATCATTTGGTGAATTCAGAATTATAAATGTTCTCAGTAGTGAATGAAAACCTAATGTGCTTCTTTGAGAAGGTGTTTCTTTTGTCTTCTGCATGTTGTTTGGGAAGTTATTAAGGATTACTTAGTGTTGTATTCTTTGGAGGTTGTATTTGAATTAATGGTTGCTAAGATGTTCACTGTATGTTTTAAAAAGGTTAACTTGAGTTCATAGAATAACCATTGTTTTGCTTTAAAAAATACTTTTCCATTTCTGCTGTACCACACCTGTAGAGCGGACCGTGTGCTCCCCATACCACAATCTATTAAAAGTTGTGTGTCAGGTGAACTCCATGATACACTTTGGGGTTCGCTAAACCCTGGCCCATAACAATGACACACTGGTCAAGAAGGTAAGAGTCATGGGATCCGGGACAATTTGGCAAATTGTATCCAAAATTGGCTTAGTGGCAGATGGCAGAGCTTGATATTCAATGGTTGTTTCTGTGACTGGAAGCCTGTGCCCAGTGGTGTCCTACAGGGATCAGTGCTGGGTCACTCACTGTTTTGAAGTGTACTTTAATGATCCAAATGTGAAAATTGGAGATATGGGGTGAGATTCTCCCCTACCCGGCGGGGCGGGGGGTCTCGGCGGGATGGAGCGGCATGAACCACTCCAGCGTCGGGCCGCCCCAAAGGTGCGGAATATTCCGTACCTTCAGGGGCTAGGCCCGCCCTGGAGTGGTTGGCGCCCCGCTGGCCGGCGGGAAAGGGGCTTGGTGCCACACCAACCGGCGCATGAGGGCCTCCGCTGGCTGGCGCGAGTCGGCGCATGCGCGGGAGCGCGTGCTGGCGTCATCCCCGCGCATGCGCAGAGGGATTCACGTCCGCATCGGGAATGGCGGAAGACCACAGCCTCTGGTGCGGAACAATAAAGTGCCCCCACGGCACAGGCCCGCCCATGGATCGGTGGGCCCCGACCGCGGGTCAGGCCACCGTGGAGGCACCTCTCGGGGCAAGATCTCCCCGTGACCCCCCAAGGACCCCGGAGCCTGCCCGCACCGCCAGGTCCCACCGGTAAGAGACCTACTCTAATTTACGCCGTCGAGACCAGCACCAGACGGGCGGGACTTCGGCCCATCGTGGGCCGGAGAATTCGGGCAGCCCCGGCGGGCGGCTCGACTCACGCCGGGCTGGTTTTTGTGGGGCGGGAGAATTAGGAGGACGGCGGGGGCGGGATTCACGCCGACCCCTGGTGATTCTCCTACCCCGTGGGGTGTCGGAGAATCCCACCCATGATCTGTAAATTCACAGATGATACAAACATTGGTGGTGTGGCAAATAGCAAGGAGGAAAGCCTTAGTTACAGGATGATACAGACAGGCTGGTCAGATGGGCAGAACAGTGGCAAATGGAATTTAACCCTGAAAAGTGTGAGGTGATGCCGATCTACCTAACCTGCACATCTTTGGGTTGTGGGGGTGAAACCCACACAGACACGGGGAGAATGTGCAAACTCCACACAGACAGTGACCAAGGGCCCGGATTCCAACCCGGGTCCTCAGCACCGCAGTCCCAGTGCTAACCACTGTGCCACCATGCTGCCCCGCAAGGGAATACTTAATGAATGGGAGGATGATGGGAAGAAGGACCTTGGGGGCATAAATCTTTGAAGGCAGCAGGACAGGTAGATAAGGTGGTTAAGGAGGCATACACAATACTTGCCTTTATTAGCCGTGGTATAGAATATAAGAGCAGGGAGGCTATGATGGAACTTTATGAAATGCTTGTTAAACCACAGCTAGAGTACTATGTGCAGTTCTGGTCACCACACCTGAGCAAGGATATAATTGTGCTGTAGAGAATTCAGAGGTGAATCACCGGGCTATTGCTTTGGTTGGAGTGTATCAGCTATGAAGAAGCCTGGCTATATTGGGGGTGTTTTTCATAGAGCAGAGAAGGCTGAGGGGGAACTTGTTTGAGGTGAACAAATTATGAGGGACATAGATAGAGTATATAGGAAGGAACAGTACTCCTTCGAGGGGGGTCAATAACCGGGGGCATAGATTTATGGTGAGGGGCAGAAGATTTAGAGGGGATTTGAGAAAATACCTTTTCTCCAGAGGGCGGTGGGTATCTGGAACTTACAGCCTGAAAGGGCGGTAGAGGTGGAAACCCTCAACAGTTAAGAAGCATTTAGATGATCACTTGAAATGCCATAGCATACAGGCTACAGACCAAGTTCTAGAAAATGGGAATTAGAGTAGATAGGTGCTTGATGGCCATGCAGATGGACTGAATGGCTTCTTTTTGTGCTGTAAAATGCTATGACTGATTACTGAGAGTGACCAGAAGCTTGGTTGAAATGGCGATATTTACAACTGCTTTTTAAAAATGGGAACCGGTTGAAGGAAACTCGTTGGGCCACATGGGTATGCATAGCCCCCAAGTGGAGAGGGACATGCCCAGGCAGTACCCTGGTACTGCATTTTACCAGTGATCTGTGTTAGACTGACTGGCCTATACATCCCTGCTATCTGTTTCCCTCCTTTCTTGAACAGAGGTTTATATTTGTGATTTTCCAATTTGCTGGGACCTTTCAGAATCTGGACAATTTTAGAAGATGACAACCAATGTGCCCACTATCTCTGCAGCCAATTCGGGATACATGCCAGCCTTTAGTCCTTTAGTGTTCCAAAACTTTTACTCTTGTGATCATTGGTATCCGTTCCTCCCTTCCTTTCGCATCCTGGTTTTCTAATATTCTTGAAATTATTTCTGTGCTGACTACTGTGAAGATACTTGTTCAAAGCTCTGTTATTTTCTTGTTTACCATTATTAATTCCCAAATCTCGTAATTGTCTTTATTTAAGGAAGACCCTAGATTCAGATCCAAATTTCTCATCCTCAAACTGAATGTGAAGTTCTTTTACGATGAGGTCCTTAATTAATCCTGTAACATTACACGTTACCAGGTCTAAAATAGACTGTTCCCTGGTTGGTTTCAGAATATGTTATTTTAAGAAACTGTCACGAATACACTCTGTGAACTTAGCCTCCAGACTTTTGCAAATTTGATTCATTCAAGCTATATGAAGATTAAATTCACCCACAATTATGATAGTACCTTTTTCACAAGATATATTACTCCTTGATTGATACCCTGTCCTACAATGTAGCTATTGTCAGGAGCCCTAGAAACTCCTCGATAAAACCCGACCGAAGAACACTAGATCTGCAACAGCAGAGTTCCTGTGGCCTCATTTGAGTATGATGTATGATCTCCCCAGATAAGGGGGCGGGGTTTAAGCAAGGGTTCCATGGGACATAAATACCCCGGCCCAGGTGTCGGAGACGCTTCGGGGAGTAGGAGTTGTATCTGGTAGGTTAAATAAATATTGAGTTTTTCTAATAGTCATCGCTTCCGTGTGGTCGCTCCCCTCGGACTTCATACTCTCGCACAAGCGACTTCTTCACTACCTTTTATCTCCACCCAAACTGATTCTACATTATGGTCATTCAAACTAAGATAATTTCTCACTACTGTTCTAATCTCATCCTTTTATTAAAAGAGTCACTCCACCTCCTTTCTTGTTATCCTGTCCTTTAGAACTATCAAATACCCTTGACTATCTCGGTCACAAGTAATCCCACTTTGTAAACATGTCTCTGTGATGGCTATCATATGATACTCATTTATTTCTATTTGTACCATTAAATCATCCACCTTGTTCTGAATATTGTGTGCATTCAGATAAAGAATCGTTATTTCTGCCTTTTTTTAAACCATTTTTCCCTACTCTGCTCTTATTTGCTAGTGCACTCTTATGTTTGTAGCTCTGTCCCTTCCTGTCACACTTTGGTTATCATAACCCACCTGGCTACCCCGCAATATTGCCTTGTCCTTTCTCTTTAACTTTCCAAATCTCCGCTCACATGAATCTTCCCCTGACTGGCCCTCTCCACAGCCCCAGTTATGGGATTCACCAGTAAACTGGTTCCAGGAAGGCCTCCCAATGGTACAAACTTCCTCTTTCCCCAGTACTGGTGCCGCTGCCCCATGAACCAAAACCCATTTCCCCAACACCAAACGTTGAACCACACGTTGAGCTCTCAAATCTTATTTACCCTTCATTAATTTGATTGTGGGTCAGGTAGTAATGCATAAATTATTAGCTCAATGCTCCTGATTTTATATGTTATCCCAAGTTCCTCAAACTCCCTCAGCAGTTCCTCATTCTTAGTCTGCCCTAAGTCAATGTTACCCAACATAATGCTGGGAGAGGTTACACAGATAGGGAGGGAAACAAAATGGCAAAAATTTTAAGTTTGAGATGTTCAAAGACTGGAAGTCATTTACCTCGCATCAGGGTCATATTTAAATAGTATTTGGGCGGTAGATATTTGGATGAGCTGAAATTTGAGGTGGTCAACGAAAAGTAGCAAAGGAGTATTGGAATAGTTGAGCCGGGAGGTGAAAATGTGGGTTACACTTCCAGATGGGTGGCAGAGGTAGACAATGTTACGGAGTTCGAAGTATGCGGTTCATGTGACATTGTGGGTGTAAAGTCAATTGTTTAACTCGGGATCAAAATGGATTCTGAGGTTAATATTCCGGGTCAACTGAGAGGACCACCTTCCTGAAATGTCTGGAATTTCCCAGTTTGGAAAATCTTTCTCTGGGCACTGTTGCAAACAACTTGGGAGAAAGATCATAGGGAATTAGAGTTTGCATCTTGGCATTTGAACTTGTTATCCCTGTATATCAGGTGTTGATCTGTCATTCTTTATTTGAAATGTTTGAGTGGGTCACCATCACAGCAGTGGTATGCCTTTTTAAAGCATGTTGCTTTCCCTATTGGCATATCTCTAAGGGTAACACAGTCAAAGGACTATGTGTGTACCTTGGGTTTCCATTTTGACACCAGCCAATATCAGATTGCAAAATACTAGGAGCGATTTTCCACCCCCAGGAACAGGGGAGGCGACAGAGAATTGAGTGGGAGACACAAAATTGCTTATACACTGGCAGGATGTCCCGTAACAGCCTCCCCGAACAGGCGCCGGAATGTGGCGACTAGGGGCTTTTCACAGTAACTTCATTTGAAGCCTACTTGTGACAATAAGCGATTTTCATTTTCATGTCCCCGCCAATGATGAAAGGGGATCCGACTTTAAAAGTCTGGATTCCCACTTTTGCACAGGCATATAACAATAACAATAATCGCTTATTGTCACAAGTAGGCTTCAATGAAATTATTGTGAAAAGCCCTTAGTCGCCACATTCCGGCGCCTGTTCGGGGAGGCTGGAACGGGAATTGAACCCGTATTGCTGGTCTTGTTCTGCATTACAAGCCAGCTGTCTTAGCCCACTGTGCTAAACCAGCCTTATATCAGGCGCTGATGCCTGATTGTTCCCCCACCGTTAGACTCTCCATTCACACACTGGTGTGAATTACAAGGGTCCGCCATGATGTGCACCTGGCGGACAAAACATGCCAGACAGGAGTAAAGCTCCCAAGAGGAGAGGGTTATGGCCAGGCAGTGCCAAGGAGAATCCGTGGGGGTGGAGGGGTGGGGGGGGTTGCTGCGGTTCCATGGAGTGTTTCTTCTTTCATTCAGAGCCCATCCCTGCAGCATGATGTCGTGGAGCCTGCCTCTTCACTTTTCAAAGTGTCAAAAAATGTGGCGGAAAAAGCCGGCAGCGCAGCTGGTGGACTGCACTCGGTTTTTCTCTCCCAAGCTGACTTTGGGGGTAGAAAATTGGAAAATTCCATCCCTGGTTTAAAATTTGGCCTGTTTCGCTTTTCTCCCCTTCTCATTTTTCTGCTCAGACTGACTTGAATGGCACTGAGTGCAAACACTGCTCTGAGCCAGCACAATCGGGCAGCCTTTTAACCGCATACTTTATCCTGATGACTGCCTCGTTCCTCAGTTGTGAGCCTGGATTTGCTCCTTGATAATCACGTCATTGTCTGTTAATGTTCTCAATTGATCCATTTGCAGGGAAGCCAATATTTTGGTGTGATGTCCTGCACTGTGGGTTACCCTGATTTAGTCATGTTAAACCGCGCATGCACATGGGCTTCTTGCATTGACGTCCGTTGAAGGTCTGAAGTGCTTTGGCCTGCTCACAGAAACTCATTGGAGGATGGCTTTGGGGCTGAAGGAGAAGGTTCTCACACACCCCACCGGAGGTTCTGTTGGAGGAGGTCCAGAGGATGAGCGAAGCCCTCTACTTAGGGAGGATGAGAGGGGGGTTGGGTCCTTGCCTTCCTCATCTTGTCTGCCTCATCTTCTCTCCTCCAACAGCTAATCCTGTGCCATCCATTGCTCCTTCAATGAAGGGGGATCCTCTAACAAGATGCACAACACTCATCTCATTGTTGTCTATGAGCCCTTGTGTCACACAGATTGCCTGATACGTTCATCTACAAAACAACAGTGGTTTCACTCAAAATGGAATCAACTCCCAAAGCACTTTATGATATCTGTGAATGAGTAGGGTACCATGAGTAGCAACTTATTTATTTTGATTTGGCTCAGTAGTGGCACTTGCATCTCCGAGACATAAAGTTGTGTGTTCAAGCTTTACTCCAATTCCGTTCAATTTATTTGCCCGTTTCTCAATAGAGAATATTGAATCGACTAGATTTTCCAACTCAATGCATATCCTCATAATTTATTCATTTAAAAAGGGTACATTCAGATGCTCAATGTGGATTGTTTCTCTCGGAAATGAAAAAAAACTATTAAATTATTTGTTAGTATTTCCAGGCAATTGGAAAACACCTCTCACCAGTTGTATTGCGAAAAGATTTGTGCTATTAATCTGTGAAGCAGGGGTTAAGGAAATGAAAAACCGATTTTATCCTATTTGACACCTTCCCCTTCAATTCCCTACACTTTAATTTTCCCATTGTCCCCTATGTGGTACCTCATCCAAGTTTTGAGTCGAACCCTTCTGAGGGTGCTCTACCATGTTTTGTGTGACAGCATGGCTTTCGTTTGCCCGTGAATTGCAAACTTGAGGTAAGGTATCAGTGGACAACCATTGTTAAACAGTAGCTACCCTCTGGTTGGAGATGGCAGGGACAGCTACTGCTGATTGAAATCATCACAACTGATTCCCCCCCCCCCCCCCCCCCCCCCCAGGCAAATCATGATGAATTGAAGTTAATTCTCTTTAGTATAGAGGAGATCAGTGACCTCATAATTCCATAGTGCGCCAAATATGTTGCTAATAACCTGAGCACTGCAGCCTGGAAGGAGCCAGATTTGCAATAGTTCATTGCTATGCTAATTGCAACCAGTGACAATATGATGCTGGCCCTGCTCTGAAGGTGCAGTGATGCCTTCAGATTTTGTTAAATTTCAGTAAGAGTATCCTTTTTGAAACACAGATATATGAAACGTTGACTCCGGCTGAAGTCCAGGAAGGGGATTAGCTCCCAAAAGAGCCTCTACGGATTCTATTTTCTGCTCTTCCTCTGTCTCTTCACTCATCTAGCAGCTTGTCCTGCTCTGTTTGGCCTCTGCTTGTTCTACTAATCATGCTTGATTCCAAAAGGAATAACTACTTATACACCCTTCTGTGGGAGAAAGTGATTTATGCAGAAGTGTTGAAGTCAGCAAAAAAGTACTTTTAACACCTCACACACCATTTGAAACAACTTTGGCCAGCACCAAGAATGTGCAGAATTGTGTCAACAGTAAGTAGAAATCAGACAGGAACCAGCCTGTAAATTGTTGTTGATCTATTTGAGTAACATTGGTGGGCTAGAGTCCTTCAGCTGTTTAATATTGAGTTCAGCAATATGAGATTAAGGAAGAATGCAGGCTGGAACGTGATGCCCCAATCTGGCGGTGCTGGAATCTGAGAGTGTTTGCTGTGCTTCTCGTCAGCAGTGTGCACATGGCTGTTGATGTCATTCTACAATGTGAAGGGGTTAGGTACCACCCAAAAAAACAGACGTTACCGAGCCCAATTTTGCACCCATGGTGTTCTGACTCACAGGTGAGATTGCTACCATTGCGCCAAAACTAGAATTTGCTGGAAGTAAACATGCAACCTATGGTTTGCACTTCATCGAGAACTGCAAAAATGACTGTATAGATCTTTAGAGTTTTATTTATTGAAACTGAGGCACTTTTAAAAAAGACAACAAGAGTAATTCCCAGGCCTCTGTGCCGTGTTTTCTGGCAGCAGAGGCGGGTTGCAATTGGCTGCTAGAAGCATGGCCAATCCACCTCACCGGCACATCTTTGAACTGTGGAAGGAAACCGGAGCATCTGTAGGAAACCCACACAGACATGAGAAGAATGTACTAAGTCCACACAGTCAACTAAAGTCGGAATTGAACCAAGGTCCCTGGTGCTGTGAGGCAGCAGCGCTAGCCACTCCAGGTACGACCTCCGCAAAGCCATCAGGGATGCCACGAGAGAATATCAGACCAAGCTAGAGTCACAGGCTAGCGTTTCAGACTCTTGTCAGTTGTGGCAAGGTCTAAACAACATAACGGGCGACAAAGCAAAGCCGAGCGGTATCTCCGGCAGCAGTGCACCCCTCCCTGATGAACTCAATGCATTCTATGCTCGGTTCTACCAGGAAACCATTGATCTACTATCAAGTGCCCCAGCATCCCAAAACACACCCACACCCACCGTCACAGCTTCCAAAGTCAGATCGGCCTTCTTGAAAGTGAACCCTCGGAAGGCGACTGGTCCGGACGGGATGCCTCAGAGCCTGGCGGACCAGCTGGCATATGTGTTCGCGGATATCTTTAACCTGTTCTACTCTGCTCCGAGGTCCCCACCTACTTCAAGAAGACCACCATCATACCGGTGCCAATGAAGAACCAGGCAACGTGCCTCAATGACTATCAACCGGTGGCCTTGACATCAATTGTAATGAAGTGCTTCGAGAGGTTGGTCATGAAGCGCATCAATTCCATACTCCCGGAACGCCTGGATCCACTGCAATGCGCATACGACCGTAACCGGTCCAGAACAGACGACATCTCTCTGGCCATACACTCATTCCTAGAGCATCTCGACAACAAGGACTCCTACATCAGACTCCTGTTTATTGACTACAGCTCCTCCTTCAACACCATAACCCCAGCTAAGCTCATAGCAAAGCTCCAAAACCTAGGAATTGGCTCCTCACTCTGCAACTGGATCCTCACCTTTCTGACCCACACACCACAATCAGTAAGAATAAACAACAACACCTCCTCAATAGTCCTCAATACTAGGGCCCCTCAAGGCTTGTGTACTTAGCCCCTGACTATACTCCCTGTACATAGACGACTGCATGGCAAAAGTTGGTTCGAACTCCATCTACAAATTTGCTGATGACATGATCATAATGGGTCGGATCTCGAATAACGAAGAGTTAGAATACAGGTGAGAGATAGAGAACCTAGTGGAGTGGTGTAGCGACAACAACAATCTATCCCTCAATGACAGCAAAACTAAAGAGCTGGTAATTGACTTCAGGAAGCACAGTACTGTACACAACCCTGTCTGCATCCACAGAGGCGAGGTGGAGATGGTTAGCAGTTTCAAATTCCTAGGAGTGCACGTCACCAAAAATCTGTCCCACATCTACGCTACCACCGAGAAAGCACAACAGCGCCTATACTTCCTCAGGAAACTAAGGAAATTCGGCATGTCCACACTGATCCTTACCAACTTTTACAGATGCACCATAGAAAGCATCCTATCTGGTTGCATCACAGCCTGGAATGGCAACTGCTCGGCCCAAGACCGGAAGAAACTTCAGAGAGTAGTGAACACCGCCCAGTCCATCACACACCTGCCTCCCATCCATTGACTCTATCTGCACCTCCCGCTGCCTGGGGAAAGCGGGCAGCATAATCAAAGATCCCTCCCACCCGGCTTACTCACTCTTCCAACTTCTTCCATCGGGCAGGAGATACAAAAGTCTGAGAACATGCACGAACAGACTCAAAAACAGCTTCTTCCCCGCTGTTACCAGGCTCCTAAACGACCGTCTTAAGGACTGATCTGATTAACACTACACCCCTGTATGCTTCACCCGATGCTGGTGTCTATGTATTTCCATTGTGTACCTTGTGTTGCCCTTGTATGTATTTTCTTTTTATTTTATTTTCATGTACCGTGTAATGTTTTGAAGAAAGCATCTTTATTATACAGTTCACTGTTTGAGCTGCTCGCAGAAAAATACTTTTCACTGTACCTCGGTACACGTGACAAACAAATCCAATCCAATCCATTATGCCAGCGTGCCGCCCTTGCTGACAGCATTTCTCCATTCATCTCCCTCACAGTTCTGAAGTGCTCTAACCACAATGTTTATAAACATCAATGCAGCAGGGAGTTTTGAGAGGCATAATCGCTTTAATTCCTTTCAGAATGGCTCCGGCCAGTCTGCGAGGGTCTTTTGTTCTTCCCTAAAAAGGTAATTAAATCATTTGAGGGTGGGGAAGCACGATTAACATACAGGTCAAGAACACTGAGGATGAGAACGAACCATTGTCAATATAATGGATGCTCTGGTAGGGAGTCATCGACACAGTTAAAACAAGCTCATGTACAGATAAAAATCATCAGAAAACAATCACATGCTTCTGAAACCGATATGACGGGTTGAATGTACTGTTAATTGCAAACCGATTAAATTATGCATATGTAAATCAATTCTGAGAAACCTTGATAAGATATAATCATATAATCAATGTTCTTGACCATTGGCCAGAATCGATCTGACTCTAACAGCGTTAAGCCAAGCAGGCTGGATTCTCTGCAGTTCACTGTATAATAAAGACGCTTTCTTCAAAACTTCACACTGTCTAGAAAGACTCAATTTCTCTCTTTGATTGACAGGTCCTGGATCACTTAAAACAGAACTAAGTACTTTCCAATCACCTCCCTTCAAGTTGGAGGTTTTTTTTAAAAAGTGGTCAGCTGGAAATTGACAGTACTTAACTCCGTTTGAACTGGTCCAGGACTTGCATGGGAGAGGGAGGGGGGGAGGAGGAGATGGAGGGTGGCCCTTGAATGAACTTTGGGGCTAACTCCCTTAAAGAGTTAATCCCTTGGTCCACCGCGCCAGAGCCACTCTTGTCAAGCCCTATAGTGATTCCCGTCCAAGTGATTACCGGCCCAGAAGTCCTGGGAATCATGTGGGCCTGGTGAATAAGTGGGGTACAAACCAGGAACTCCGCTACCGGTGATGCGAGGCGGAGAATTTCACCTGCTGTCTGTCCCCTGCAGATACGATAAGGATGACATGCAATCATAACCAAAAGCATCATCTGAAGTGCTCAATATACAATTGATTAGGTTTTGGAGTGAGGTAGAAATATGTAAAGTGAATTTTTAAAGTGAAACAAAAGCTTGTTGACACCTTACCAGATGTGCATTTACTGACTGCTAAATTTGATCATTTTTACAAAGCATGCTGATCACATAAAGGAACTGTGCATCATCACTGCGTCAGGTTTTTCTGCATTTCAGTTTCTTGAATAAGTGTGTTGGAATCCTGAAGACTGCGCATGATGGTATGGATGGGCTAGTTTCAGAATTGCAGAGGCTGTGCTACAAATTGATTAGCATGAAGCAATAATATCATCATTGTGGTGAATGTATTCACCATAGTATAAACTTTCTGTATAGTACTGTGGACTATGACCAGGAAATGATAATACGATCTACCACCATGTATTGTACAGGAGCCCCCACCCCTCCCACCCACCACCTCCACCCCCCCCCCACCCTCCCCCCCCCCCCCCACCTCCCCCAACTCACAGGCATTGCCAGGGCCTTCAGAGCATGTCCCAGTCACTGAGGATCATTGCCGAGGGTGTCAGCACCATGCTGCCGACACTGGGGAGCTTCAGAGCTGGCAGAGCCACATGGCTGAGGGGCAGCCGGAACTCAATCCAGCTCTGTTCTGAGGTGAACCCCAGTGCCCTATGGGCACCAACCGGGAGGTCGGAGCGGGGTGCCAACCTGGAGGCACCCTACAGAGTGGTGATGGTAGTCACCATTCCCCCGACGTCCAATATCCCCCCCACCCCCCCACCCCAACAAGGGTGCGTCTCGGAGTCACCTACCAGAACAGGGTGGCACAGTGTGGCAAGTGCTGCTGGCAAGTGGGCTGGCACCCTCCGGCTCCAGGGACTCCTGAGGATGGCCACAAAGGGCATCGAAGGCCATGGGATGCAGGAGATATTAGGCTGCCTCCACCTCTGATGTGCATCCTGGAGACACACTTAGGTGCCGCGGTAGAGCGCGGAAGCCTAAGCAGGTCGAGGATCACTGAGAGGGCACAGGGGGTGGGGGAAGGGGGTAGGTAGGGAGTATGGGAGGAGTGTGCGTTTGTGGGGGAGGGGTGGTGGGTAAAGTGGGACAGTTGGGGACACCTATGTACAGCATCAGAAACGCTGCACCTGAGAAATGTGACACCTCTGGAAGTTTCGACCACAATGCAGGCTGGCCACCAATCCCCTGCCCAGCAATAATGGACGAGGTCGCGCCTTATGTGAAGTAGGCGAGGATGAGGGTACCCTTGCCTGCCACCACCTCTGGTGTCCAGCCACCCAGCCTGCCAGCAGCACCACGAGAGTTGCTTCTACAGAGTCTAAAATATTATCCACCTTGTGTAATATATGTAAGGAATTGGAGATGGTGTGAGATTGGTGACCAGAGGTGTCTTCCACCATGGGACCATCCACTGTGGCATAGAGTCCCCCCCCCCCCCCACCCCCACCCCACATCCCCTGTCATCTGACCCCATACCTTGTACCCCGGACACCTGCACGCAACCTTACATGTACCGGTGCTGGTCCCCTCCCTGATGCGCACACACCCACCTTCTGGTTGTGGAGATATCCTCGGTGCTAAGGCCCAGCCCTGGGTGTTCAGATGTTGGCCGCTGCGTCTGTGGTATTGTTTCCTGCAGTACTCCGGCACAGTGTCCAGGCATCACCATCTGATTGCCATGTAGCATGTGTACATGGATTGGGATTGCCATGTACACATGCTACATGGCAAGCCTACCCACAGGAATCCACTTGGGAGCTGTGAAATGCTCCCTTAACTACGATTGCCAATTCGCTATTAGCAATAGCCTTCAGGCACGTAGCCAGAGGCCTCCATGGTCAGTGGGAGTTATGGGTGGTTCTGGGACAGACAGGCCAGGGCTGGGGTTGCCCCATAATGGATACACACGAACCAGGATGGTCCCCTCAGCAGCCATTTTGCCTACTTCACGTTTTTAAAAAGGTGTACTAATCGGCACCCGCATGACCACTTGCTGAGGACGGGGTTAGAACACGGGAGGCAGTGAGATAGGGGATCTTTCCCATTAATTGTAGGGAGATTGGCCGTAAATGGTGATTATTGGTTTCTTGCTATGCCATGGCAGGATCCTGATTTTGCCAACGGGAGCGGGCCGGTTAGATCGTGAACCGATCGGTGTCCTGCACAATTCTTCATTTTGGCCCTCCCTGCAATCTAACAGTCGTGTCGCGCTCTCGCTCAAGCGCAATGCAGCAATTAAATCGCGCCCGTAGTGTTTCATTAACATGTAAATTACTTTAAGTTTTATGAAAATTCTAAATTTCCCTATTTCTAAATCCTAAATTTCACCACGATCAAGCTTACTATTATGCTAATCTAAATAGAGGATCACAAGAATTCATCAGTATTACCATGCAGCTGCCCAGGAACCTACAAGGTCAACATCACACTACATTTGTTTTTTTGGGGGATGTACAAATTGCAAAGCTAGATTTAAAACACTCAATTTCCCATCAAGCCATGCTAATTTATATTAATAATTCCAAACAAGGGAAGTGTTATCGGCAAAAATTAAATAGATTATTTTAATTAATTTTAAAGTTGGCCACAAGTATTGAAGTAGTGTTCAGCATAATTCTTGAGCAACATTTCTCTATTTTATTCAGCAACAAGGGAGTAAGATTTTTTGTAGATGCAACTGAAAACCCGTCAATAATTCCTACAAAGCTCACTTGACTGAATTTTCACAATGCCTGATTTCTTTTCTTCATTGTTTAAATATATCGATTGTAGAAGCCTGGATATTGTCCCAACGTTTCCAACGTATTAGTTTATTTGTACAGAATACAGAGAATAATCTTTTTGGCCAATTTTGGTATGTCAAGTCAATATTAAAAAATAAATAAAATAGACAACTAACTGAATATTTGATATTCCACTTGACTTCAATGATTCCGCCATAAGAGAGGGTGTCGGAAGAACAGATTAAGCTTGAAGTATTTCCTGTGCACATATGCAGCTGTAGAATTCCTTGCCTGGATATAAACAGCTCCTGATTGGTCTTTTCATTTCCTTTGCACATTCCAATGTGCAACAGCTCGTGGAAGCTGCCAGTGCTCCCGAGTTAACTGAACTTCAGCCAGCAGGGATTTGCCTTTCCGCTGGTGCATGTTCATGCCTCTGCTAGTTGATGGCAGCGTGGCACCTTCCTACCTATTAAACAGCCCGAGGAGCAGAGACAAGCTCGATGTTAATGAATCTGTTGCTCAAATCTGGATCCCTGTGTCATAGACGCAGTGTTTCACTTCCACCTGGACAGATAACGTACTACTTGACACCCCGGGTAAGAACAAGAATTGTACAGAGGTGTGTGTGTGTTATTACGTTCCAAACAATTTCTAACGGGATGGTATTTGGAAAATATATGTGTGATGAATATGTGATCGGTGCACACAGATTGCTTGGCGATTGCCATTAAATAATAGCATAGTAGAATCTGCAAATTGGAGGAAGAGTTTTTTTTAACTGCTATAGAATATAAAAGTAAAATCTGTTGCTCGGCAAATTTTATGGGGTGCATGTAAAGCAAAGTTTTGAAGCATCTTCTATAGATGATGCGGTCCTTAATCAAACGCTTTTGATTCAGTTGTTTGAATTAAACAATTGTGTTAAATTCATGCACAACAAGATTTTAAATAACAATTATTTGAATCTGGTTTCCTTCCTATTTAAAATTTTTCATCAGTTCCTGAATCTCTGATTCTACAGTTTCTGCCTTTGAACTTTATTGTGATATATTTTAATAAGTGGCTGAAGCTTGACAGAAATGGTTGTTATTCAGTCTGGTCTTCAGTGATGATGATCCTAACTAGCACAGTTTTTATGTTGGAGTTCTTGATCCTTTAATTAACGGCCACACTTTGAGTATGCAGGGGCAGAACCTTGAGGCATGGGGGGTGGGGGTCTCACCTGTTGTTTGGAAAGCCTGCGAGAGACCCAGGGTGCCTTTTTTCACGAAGGCCCACTGGACCACAAGCCAATCCGGCAGGGGCGAGGCCACCAGCAGGCCTTCTCTGTGAGCGGAAGTCCCGCATCTAGTGAGAGCTGCTGGCCGATTATAGGCTCAGCAGTGCCACTGAGGAGGCCTTAGCTACTGCCAGAAGAACACCCCTTGGAGTCCCAGAATCATAGAGGACCCAGGCTGCATGTAAGTCATGCGGGGGCAGTGGGTAGATTTATGGAGTACGAGTTGCAAGTATAGGAAGACACGAGGGTTGGAAGCAAGGGAATGGGATGTAGTTCTTAGCAGACCCCCTGCACAACTTCCTGATGTCCTGTCCTTTGAACAGGCACTGAATGCCTTTTACAGAGTGTCTGAGGTGACAAGCAGCCCATGCAGTCTCATCTGTCATGCATGCCACATGGCTTCAGACCTATTGCAGCTGGGTTAGTACTGGCAAAGGTGGGATGAGACCCTTAATTGGCCATTGATTGACCAAATAAATGTCTCAATTGTCAGCAGGGCATGAAGGTTAAGCATAGGCCTTCCAACCCAAAGCTTAACTCTGATGGTGGCAGAAAGGTGGTAGGGTTCAGGTATGTCACCACCCCACCTAAAGAAATGCCCTTCCTGCTTCCAGCCTCGCCATCAGTGAGAATAGAAGATTCCACCCCAGGTATGTTATTCTACTCGAGGAAGTTCACTCGGGACCGGTTTAGCTTGGTGGACTAGGCAGATGGTTTGTGATGCAGAACAAGGCCAGCAGCGCGGGTTCAATTCCTGTACCGGTTTACCCCAACAGGCACCGGAATGTGGCGACTTGGGGCTTTTCACAGTAACTTAATACTTGTGACAATAAAAGATTATTATTATTATTATTAATCTTAAAGATTTATTCTCCTTCACCTGGAGCCCTGTTCTTCACATGTTCTAGAATCTATCTGGTGGTATGACAATTGGGTTTCCAAGTAGGCCATGGAGGCAAAACCCTGGAATTCTCTAAAGGTTAGTTAGATACTGTAGTGCAGACGCTGTAGATCTCTCTGGATTAATGAGGTTAATTGGTCTTCTCATCCATGTCCACATTGCAATCTAAGACATGAAACTATCTTGAAAAGAGTAATTTATGTGTAACAAATCGTATTTTATTTATTCTTTCATGGGATGTGGGCATCACTGGCTAGGCTAGCATTTATTGTCTATATCTAATTGCCCCTGAGAAGGTGTTGGTGAGCCCACCTCCTGAACCCTGCAGTCCATGTGGTGTAGGTACATCCACAATGCTGTTAGGAAAGGAGTTTCAGGATTTTGATCCAGCAACAGTGAAGGCACAGCGTTATAGTTCCAAGTTAGGACGGTGAGTGACTTGGAGGTGTATTTACAGGTATTGGTAGCATCTGTCCTTCTAGATGGTAGAAATCGCGGGTTTGGAAGGTGCTGTTTAAGGAGTCTTGGTGAGTTCCTGCAGTGCATCTTGTCAATGGTACACACGACTGCTACTGTGCATCAATGGTGGAGACAGTGAATGCTCAAGGTGGTGGTTGGGGCACCAATCAAGTGGACTGCTTTACTCTGGATGGTATTTTGCTTCTTGAGTGTTGTTTTAGTTGCATTCATCCAGGCCAGTGGGGAGGCTTTGGGGAATCAGGAAGTGAGTTACTCACCACAGGATTCCTAGCCTCTGACTTGCCTCTTGTAGATACTTGATGATAATAATCCTTATTAGTGTCACAAGTAGGCTTATATTAACACTGCAATGAAGTAACTGTGAAAATCCCTGAGTCACCACACTACGGCGCCTGTTCGGGTGCACTGAGGGAGAATTTAGAATGTCCAATTCACCCAACAAGCACATCTTTCGGGACTTGTGGGAGGAAACCAGAGGACCCGGAGGAAATCCACGCAGACATGGGGAGAACGTGCAGACTCCGGACAGACAGTGACCCAAGCTTGGAATAGAACCCGGGTCCCTGGCACTGTGGAGCAACAATGCTAACCACTGTGCTACCGTACTGCCCTGGCTGGTCCAGTTCAGTTTCCGATCAATGCAAACTCCCAGGAAGTTGATGGCAGGGGATTCAGCGATGGTAAGGCCAGCGAATGTCAAGGGGAGATGGTTGGATTCCCTCTTGTTGGAGATGGTCATTGGCTAGCACTTGTGTGGCGTGAATGCTACTTGCTACTTGTCAACCCAAGCCTGAATGTTGTCCGGGTCTTGTTGCATTTGACAAAGATGGTTTCAGTATCTGAGGAGTTGAGAATGGTGCTGAACATTATGCAATCATCAACAAAATGGTGAAAACGTAGGAACAATGGGGGACCAAAGGGTTCCATGCACACAGATCATTAAAATGTTGTGGTCAGGTGCAAAAATAATCAAAATGACTAATGGAATGGTAATCATTAGAGAGCTAGAATGGATAGGGGAGGACGTTGCGAAAGTAATATAAAAAGCCCCTTTGACCACACTTGGAACATTTTGTACAGTCCTGGAAATTACACCTAAGAAAGGATGTGTTTATCTTGGAAGGGGTGCAGCATTGATTCAACAGAATGCTACCAGGGCTCCAAGGGTTAGATGTTGAGAAGCGATACCATAAATTATATAATATTGGAATTTAAGGGCTGATTCATGCAGGTTCTTGGGATTTTGTGAGGAAGTGTTAAGGGAGAAAAAGGGGAACTTGTTGGTCTTGTGGGGAAGTCAGGGAGAAGGAGGTGCAACCCCTAAATCCCCATCAATCATTCATGGGAGAAAGTAGGAAACACTCCTTCATGCAAAATGTGGAACACGTTCCCCAAGAAATCCGACCTTGCTATCTCACTAAATAATTTTGAATACAAGATCAGTCCATTTGTTTTCTGTGAAGGGCATTAAAGGATATGGGACCTCGGCACAGGATGGAGATGGAATACTGGTCAACCTTGATCTCATTGAATTGCAGAGCTGTTCAAAGGACTGAACAGTCTACTTCTGTTCTTCTACCACTTCATTGATAAGTTTGCTTGACTACGCAATGCTTCATGTGCACTTCTTTTGTTCGCTTTTAAAGGCAAGCAGTAACTTGTATATTTTAAATGGGTTGTTATCTCTATTAAAAAGGAACACTTTGTGCATTTAGTAACAGTATCTACAGTAATTACCAGTTTATTGCATGGAGTTGGACTGTAAAAACATAATTATTCCATGTCTCTGTACAAGTTTAACTAGTAGCTGGATCTCAAGAAACAATTCCAGCTCAAAATGGGTTAGCGCCATTATTCGGGTACATGGTTTGTGATTCACAGCCAACCTGCTTTAGTTACGGTGGAGGTAAGCAGCACACAAATGTGCTGTTGCCTCATTAACGGATGGTAGTGTAAGGCTGAGTAGCTGCTTCATTTCCAATGTCCTTTGAATATTATTTAAATGGAGAAAGACAACAGAAAACTGCAGCACTGAGGGATTTGGGGGTCCGCGTGATTAAATCACGAAAAGCTAGCATGTAAATTCATCAGGTAAATGTGAAGGCAAATGTATTGCTGGCCTTTATGTCATAGGGAACGGAGTATAAAAATAGGGAAGTCCAGCTAAAAATATGCAAGTCACTCGTTAGACCACACTTCGAATACTGTGAACCTCTTTGGATCGCTTATCTCAGGAAAGATATACTGTCATTGGGGGCAGTATAGAGAAGGTTCACTAGGTTGATCCCAGGTATGGATGGATTTTCTTATGAGAAGTTAAGAAGATTGAGTCTGTACTCATTGGAGTTTAGAAAAATGAGAGGTAGGGCAGCACGGTGGGTTAACACTGCAGCCTCACGGCGCCAAGGTCCCAGGTTCGATCCTGGCTCTGGATCACTGTCCGTGTAGAGTTTGCACATTTCCCGGGCGCGATTCTCCGCTCCCGCGATGAAGTGCCCACACCGGCGTGAACGGCGTCAAGGTTCACGACAGCGCGAAATGGCCCCGATCTCGACCGATTCAGGGCCCGAAAATGGGCTAGGATCGGGGCCGCGAGAAACTCAGGGGGCCTGTCACGAAAGCAGCATCGTCAGCGCGCGCCGGGCATTGGTGCCGCATAAAAGCGGTGCCGCGTTATCCGCCGAGTAACTGGCATCACCCGCGCATGCGTGGTTGCCGTCCACCCCGAGGCCGCCCCGCAAGAAGATGTCAGACAGATCTTGCGGGGCGCGGAGGAAAGGAGGTCCTCCTTCAGAGAGGCCGGCCCGCCAATCGGTGGGCGCCAATCGGTGGGCACCGATCGCAGGCCAGACCCCTTTTGAGCCCTACCCCGGTGAAAGAACCCCCCTCTTCCGCCCCCCCCCCCCCCACAGGCCGCCCCCCCAGCATTCCCACGCTGTTCCCACCGACAGCGACCAGGTGTGGATGGCGCCGGGTTTGGGGCAGGCCGCTCGGCCCACGCGGGCCGGGGAATAGCGGGTGTAGCGGAGAATCGCCATTTTGGGTGTCGCGGGCGATTCTACGGCCTGTGCCTCGCAGAACTCGACGGAGCCGTTCCCGCTGCTTTGGTGAATCACGGGAGGGCGTCGGACCGGTGTCGCGGGGAAAAATGGCGCGCCAGGCGATTCTCCCAACCGGCGCGGGAGCGTAGAATCGCGCCCCCCATGTTTGCATGGGTTTCGCCCCCACAACCCAAAAGATGTGCAGGGTAGGTGGATTGGCCACGTTAAGTTGCCCCTTAATTGGAAAAAATGAATTGGGTGCTCTAAATTTATTTAAAAAGAAAGAATGAGAGGTGCCCTTATTGTGACATATGTGATTCTCAGGGGTCTTGACAGAATCATCGAATCATACAATTTACAGGGCAGAAGGAGGCCATTCGGTCCATCAAGTCTGCACCTGCCCTTGGAAAGAGCACCTTACACTAGCTCACACCTCCACCCTATTCCCATAACCCAGTAACCCCACCTTTTTGGACATTAAGGGGAATTTAGCATGGTCAATCCACCTAACCTGCACATCTTTGGACTGTGAGAGGAAACCGGAACACCCGGAGGAAACCCACGCACACACTGGGAGAACGTGCAGACTCCGCACAGACAGTGACCCAAGCTGGGAATCGAACCTGGGACCCTGGAGCTTTGAAGCAACTGTGCTAATGTGCTGCCGGTTGATTCCCCCTTGGTGAGTCTAGGACCAGAGGGCATAATCTCAGAATAAGGGTTTGCCCATTTAAGACCGAGATGAGCAGGATTTTTTCCCAGAGGTAGTGAATCTGCGGAATTCTTTACCACAGAGAGCTGTAGAGGTTGTCATTAAGTATATTCAAGGTTGGGACAGACACATTTTTAATCAGCAAGGGAATTAAATGGGATAAAATGGGGAAGTGGAGTTGGGGATTATCTCCGATCAGCCATGATCTCATTGAATGGCGGAACAGACTCAATGGGCCGAATAGTCTACTTCTGCTCATATATTTTATGACCCACTCTGCAGAAAACCAAACAACATTGTGCTGATAACACACGGTGCAGTCTTTTTTCTCTTCTTAAAACTAGTGTGTCCCTTTTAAAGGGAAGCTACAATTATTTACAAGCTTCTGCTACTGAATACTGTTGACAACATTTTGAACCAGGGGTGAGATAGGCAAAGGTGGGCAGGATGAGAGATGGTATGGATCAATAGGGAGCCAGGAGCCCCTCATGAACCAGCTGTAGAAATTATTGGGAGCGGGTGGCCTGAGGGGTAAATTCCCAACCTCTGGGCCCGAGAACTTTGCAGCATGTCTCATAGCTTCATGTAGTTGACCAAGGGTCAGTGAATGCATCTTTACATTAAAACCTCACACTACCATATCACCACCCTCTCTCACTGATCAAAGATGGATTATTTGCCAACTCACTAGAGGGTTAGGCCGCAGACAAGCTCCAGCACAGGAGACTCGGATGAAAGACCCCAATGTGCAGGAACACAAGAAAAGACTAATAGTCATGCACACCATTACACTGGGCTACCAGATTGTCTCCTCCTACTGACAAGAAAAGTGAAGGAGTCCCACTCCAAGTTGGAAGAGAGCATCATGCAGAGCTTGACCTCTTGCTTCTAATTCCCTGAAGGCTTTGAGCTTTGCGGTGTCAAAAGGATAAGCCATTTACCTCCAACCAACAGATCACATCACCGGTTTCAATATGAATTAAGATTGTAGATCTGACAACCTCATGTAAGTCAGTCAGTTGAATAAGAGAGAAGACTGTTCCAGAGATTTAGTAAGCACTCTGTTTTGTTTTCAATCAGGTTGTTACCTCAGCAACTTCCCACCTGGTCGTTGCCATGTGCTGATTTGGAATGCTAGTCAGAGTTCTTATTTATTGCTCACAATAAAAATTAATTCTGGTTGATAACTCCTGTCCAGATACTGATGGAAGAAGACGCTTGCAACTATTTATTTTCTTTTTCTGTTACCTTACCTTAACAAGTGCAACGTTATTAATTTGTCAGGCAAACCTTCAGTCATTCAACATTGCCTTTAAGTTTGTAGCTGCAAACATAGCTGAACGTGTATTGACATGTCTTCCCAGTGCTCAAGGATTGACTGTGCATTGGTGATAGATTAACATTTCTCTCGGTATGCAACAGTGTTCTTCATTTCTTGGATTAACATCTTTACAAAATAACAAGAACGAGGCTCACCTCCGGCCGTGAGCATGACTACGAAAGCTAACAAATCACAACTACTGATGTTATCAGCCAGGTGCCAGGTTTAAGGCTGAGAGACTGTGGATGCAATCGCATCTGGTGTCAAGCTATGGGGACTTGCTATATGAGATCCTCATTTTCAGCCCCAGCAAGTACTTCAAGCCATAGGATGTCGGCAATATCTGAAATTTGTAGCACATTTTCCTCCGAGTAATGAACATCATTGGTTTAAGTCCCACTCCAGAGAATTGAGCATGAAATCTGGGGGAATGCTGCCCTGTCAGAGGTACTTTAAATGTGACATTAAACCAGGAACCCATCTACTCTCTCAGGTGGAAATTACAATATTGGCATGAGATTGTTTAAGATGACTGGGGAACTTTCTATGGCCCTGGACATTAAATCAACATCAGCAAAACAAATTACCTGGTCATTATTCCATTGTTGTCCATGGGGCTTTGCTGTGTGCAAATTGGCTGTTGCATTTCCTGCGTTACAACAGACTCTCTGGGTGGAATTTGTTGATCCTGCTAGCGGCAGAACAGGGAATTCCTGCCAAAAGTCAACGGACTTTTGGCTGCTCTCCACATTTTCTGGTCCGACCTGCAACAATTCCCACTGCTGATGGGACTGGAAAATCCTGGCCCACACCTCAAACAGTACTACTTTGCGTGTAGAATGTTACAGGATGTTACGTGATCATGATAGGGGCTATATATGTACAAGTCTCTCTTCTTCACGGTGAAGTGGTATCTGTGTCCTTCTCCTCAGTTCCTCGGGAATTACTCGATGGTAAAATCATACCTACCTCATTCTAGGTTATTGCGAATGACTGAATAGAAAACTGTAAACTCATTTCTCGGTGCTTTTTTCCCCCTGGTTGTGGTTATTATTTTACACTTTCATACTTTGCAGACATCTTAAATGTTTAGGATCATTTTAAAAATGTCTTTCAATTAAGGTTTAATGGCACAGTGAAACTTCAGTAATTTAGCTTGGAAAAGATTTCTGCAACTTAAGTCTGCCATTCTGAAATCTTGATGTAACACCCAAATGATTAAAACAAGTTTTTTAAACATTTGCTGAAGCAACAAACTTTCAGATAAAGTAAATGGTGAATTTTAATGTTCACTTACCTGTAAAGTGGTGAAACATTCAGAGATGCTTCAGGCACATGAGGGGGTATTTGGACAGCTGACCTAAAGCTTTGACAAAGAGATGGATTTTAAAAATCGTCTTAAAGGGGGGAAAATAATGGTAGAGAATTGGACAGGTTTGGGGAGGGCGTTTGAAGTTTAGGAACTAACCAATTGAAGGTATTGTGTACCATAGTGAAGCAATGCAAACTGAGCATAAGACACCAGGGTAGGAGGGAGAGAGGGATCTTGGTGGTTTAAAGGACTGAAGAAGGTAATAGAGATAGGCAGAGAATTTAGTGCAATCTCATGTCCGAATTGTGCTGCAGATTTTGCAGTAATTTAGTATAGTCCTCATGCTACAAATATATAGGGGGCAATTTTAGAAACTGTTAAAACCATCCAGAATTACTAAGCTACCATGGCAGCATAAAGAGCTGACAGTTCCAAATTTTAGGCTGATCAAATACGCAGGTGGAAAATACATCTGCCCACTGCTGGCAGGGTACTCTTTTTATATTCATCAGGTGCGTAGGTTGCTGGCTGGGCAGGTGTTCATCACCCATCCCTAATTGCGCTTTAACTTAGTGGTTCACTAGGCAATTTCAGAGGGCATTTAAGAGTCAACCATGTTTCTGAGGATCTGGCGTCACATATAGGACAGACCAGGAGTCCCTAAAGGGCATTAGTGAACCCGATGGGTGTTTACGGCAATCAACAATGGGTTCTGCTCTGAGAGGGGCAGATAACCAGGGAGGGTTCCAAAGGCTGCAGTGCAGGTGTCCTCTGGCTGGGGCAATCTAGTTTGGGCTCCCAGATGACCAGAGGCCTTCTGAGCACTTGAAGAACATAGGCAGCACTCAGCAGTGTAAGCACAATCACATTTAAATGCATGCAAATACCAGTTTTGCATGCCGCTGCCGGCACGGGGCACAAACCTCAATGTTGGAATCAACAAGGGAACGCAGCATGGCACCTGAATCAGGGCCGGGCACGGACCTCTATTTTGGCCGGACGTCCGATTCTCCGCCCGATCGCGGTTGCGTTTACGGCATCGCGAGGCAGAGAATTTCTCCCATTCACTCTAAACAATATGAGCTTCTACCTTAAACTCAACCCAATAAATTATTGTGGTTTTCACTCTGATAGGCATTTTAACATACTGATACCCTGAGGATACAGTTCTTTGTTCTCTGGGTTTGTTTGCACTGGTCGTAGTTCAGGTCTATAATACTTTCCTCCCAATATGACTTTGTGGTCCAAATATAGGCACAACTCATGGTCTCCTTACAGATGCTGCCAGACCTGCTGAGATTTTCCAGCATTTTCTCTTTTGGTGTCAGATTCCAACATCCACGGTAATTTGCTTTTATCCAGTGCACTTCTGCTCAAGCTAGCAGCATTTGGCAAAACTGCTTTAAAGTCCTCCTATCTTGTCAGACTTTAATCCTATGGCAAACTACAAAAACTAGATTCAGACATGGCACTTCCCATTAATTACAGCATCTCCAGCCCACTAAGATGTCATTTGGCCTGTTTAGCTAGGACTAAATACAACACTTCATAAATGATCTACTCTCCAGAGAATCTCCACAATCATAACAATATCCCATTAGCCCTTTATCTGTAACCAAGTAAGTTACGACTTCTGAATGACAGCTTTAGCAGAAACACTGACTGTATGTATTTTAAACCAGGGTTTGTAATAACATTGCTGCCACAAATACGTGATATAACACATATCAATTTCTACATTCATCAGAAGGTGACATTGGGGGTAAGTTAATATTGTGTGAGGTCAGTAAAGGAGGGCATAGAGGAAGGGGAATGGGGCCATTGAAGAGCCAAATTTTGGGCAGGCATTGTTTTTGATTGGAGAGGTCTCGGGAGGCTCATTTCTGCATTTTGACTGCCATCAACTGAAGCTCAGACTTATTGCTGGCACTTACAAGGGAACTTATGACAAAGATGGTGGCTGAGACAGGTTCTTTAGTGGTCCACTCTGGGACCATCCCCCTTTAACTCTCATCATGGATCTGATATCCCAATTGGCATACCTGTCTCTGGCACAAAGTGATGCCTTAGACTGGGAAAAGCATTTTTCCTGGCAGCCTGGCAATGGAGATGGGATTGCGATAACAGGACTACTCCCTCCTTCCGATTCCTGCCTCCAACATGAAAATCTAGCCCCAAAAAATCAATTGTCCTGACATCCACAGTCTTTTAAGGGAGGGTGTTCCAAATTTCTACTAGACTGTGGGAAGAATTCTCCCAGTTTAAGACTAAGTGCTGTGGCATTGGTAGGAAGCTGGAGTGTTTTCCTCTGCAGTGACTGGCTGAAAACCATGCCAAATCATCCAGCCTCGACTTTATTAGTTATGCAGCTATGTGTTTTACGCTTAACCAGGCCTCGAAGGCACCTAAACCACCATTGTGTCCACGTGCCACATTGAAAATGCACCCAATATCCCAAACTCACCATCAAAGAAAGAAGGTGGACCACCTGAAAATGAAGATAGATCCCCAGGAACATTCTGAGGCTGGAAGATGGACACCCTCCAGGACAGCGAATCTGGAAAGTTCACCTGTAGATGTTCCCCAACCCACAGCTGTGGTATTTGAAGGTTACAGACGGCATCCATCCTGAACTTGGTCATGTGAGTCCTGACATTTGCATGCCACGTTGTTCCAAACGTGTTTCATGCATGTTTTCTCATTGGAAACGTGGAAAATCTGGGGCGGAATTCTCCCCCCCCCCCCGCCTCCTCCTCCGCCCCCCCCCCCCCCCCCCCCCCCCCCCCCCCCCCGGCCATGCCGGGAGGGAAAATCGCCCGGGCGCCGCGCGAGTCCCGCCACGCCGTCCCGACGCCCGCACACAATTCTCCCCCCCTCACCCCCCCCACCAGCGCGGCTCGAATCACGGCTGCCTGCTGGGAGAATCGCCGCTTGCCGTTGGTAATGGGCGAGTGGCGATTCTCCGGCCCGGAAGGGCCGAGCGGCCTGCCCAACACGACAGGTTGCCGCCGGCGCCATCCACACCTGGTCGCTGTTGGCGGGAACAGCGCAGGAATGCTGGGGGGGCGGCCTGTGGGGGGGGGGGGGCGAGGGGGGTTCCTGCATCGGAGGGAGGGGGGGGGCGAGGGGGGTTCCTGCATCGGAGGGAGGGGGGGGCTCAAAAGGGGTCTGGCCCGCGATCGGTACCCACCGATCGGCGGGCCGGCCTCTCTGAAGGAGGACCTCCTTTCTTCCGCCGCCCTGCAAGATCGATCCGCCATCTTCTTGTGGGGCTGCTGCGGGGAGGATGGCAACCGCGCATGTGCGGCTGACGGCATTTATGCGGCGGCGGTCGCGTCATTTACGTGGTGCCGTTTTTACGCCTGGCGCACGTAAATGATGCAGCGCTGCTCCTCGCCCCCCGGGGGTGGGAGAATAGGGGGTTGGGAACGGCCTCCGACGCCGGAGTGAAACACTCCAGTTTTCACTCCGGCGTCGGGACTTAGTCTCCTGATGGGAGAATTGCGCCGTGGGGTGGGGGGCGGGGATCGGGGGCGTCATTCTCCGACCCCCCCGCCGGGTCGGAGAATCGCCGGGGGCTGGCGTGAATCCCGCCCCCGCCGGTTGCCGAAGTCTCCGGCACCGGATATTCGGCGGGGGCGGGAATCGGGCCGCGTCGGTTGGTGGGCCCCCCCGCTGGATTCTCCGGGCCGAAGTCCCGCCGATAAATTGCCTGTCCCGCCGGCGTGGATTAAACCACCTTTTGAACGGCGGGACAAGGTGGCGCGGGCATGCTCCGGGTCCGGTGGCCTGGCCTGCGATCGGGGCCCACCGATCCACGGGCGGGCCTGTGCCGTGGGGGCACTCTTTCCCTTCCGCCTTCGCCACGGTCTCCACCATGGCGGAGGCAGAAGAGACTCCCTCCACTGTGCATGCGTGGGAAACTGTCAGCGGCCGCTGAGGCTCCCGCGCATGCTCCGCCCGGAGATGTCATTTCCGCGCCAGCTGGCGGGGCAACAAAGGCCGTTTCCGCTAGCTGGTGGGGTGGAAATTCCTCCGGGTCCGGCCTAGCCCCTTAATGTTGGGGCTCGGCCCCCAAAGATGCGGAGCATTCCGCATCTTTGGGGCGGCGCGATGCCCGTCTGATTGGCGCCGTTTTGGGCGCCAGTCGGCGGACACCGCACTGTTTCAGGAGAATTTCGCACCGGGTCCTCATCTGCATCCACCTCTGGCGGATTTTCCAATTTGCCATAGCAGGCATCAGTGGAATGTCCCGATGTAAAATCACACAGACGTGAAACTGATTTCTGGGCCTACCGCCATACCTTTCCCCCCACTCCTGCCATCAAACACGCTGCAGGGAGAATTCTGCCCTGTGTGTTTAAAAAGTACTTCCTGATATTTCTCCTGAATTACCTCGTCTGGAGGAATATTGGTGGCAGAATTGCGTTATAAAGAAAGACCTAGGACAGCACTGTAGCACAAATGGATAGCACTGTGGCTTCACAGTGCCAGGGTCCCAGGTTCGATTCCCAGCTTGGGTCACTGACTGTGCGGAGTCTGCACGTTCTCGCTGTGTCTGCGTGGGTTTCCTCCGGGTGCTCCGATTTCCTCCCACAATCCAAAGATGTGCAGGTTCGGTGGATTGGCCATGATAAATTGCCCTTAGTGACCAAAAAGGTTAGGTGGGGTTATTGGGTTACGGGGATAGGGTGGCAGTGAGGGCTTAAGTGGGTCGGTGCAGACTCAGTGGGCCGAGTGGCCTCCTTCTACACTGTATGTTCTATGTTCTAGTTCTAATTTTATGTCCTTTATTCCACCTGCAATGTGTAAGTCTGGCGTCAGCTCAGGTTTCCTCTGCATGTGGTTAAATATTCAATGATTTGTACTTAAAGACATACTGTGCAAGGTTCGCTTAGCTCTTTTTCTGAATTGAACTTTTACAACTTTGGAATACAAACGAGATTTCCATCTCTGTTTTGTCTAAAAGTCAAATATAATATATATTTCTGACGACTAACTTCTTTTTCATTTGTTTTCTTCTTTCTCATCTGAGTGCACAGTAAATCAAACTGACTTATCAAATTTGGAATGTCTCCAGCAGAGGAATAGCTTGGTTCACTGACTTCATAGTAGCGCTAAAGTATGCCTGTTTTAATTCTCTAATACATTGTGCCAGAATCCAGTGTCCTCAGGGATCCCCTGGCAAGCTTCCTATGATTGGAACAAGTCACTGACATCCGGAGCAAATGCTGGTTGAGATGAGTCGGAACAGTCAGAACTTGTTCTCTGCTATTTTAGGGCATTAATATCTGGAGACTATTGTTGGCAGAATTGAGTTATAAAGGAGAATGATGGTATTTGAAATCGAGCTCCGTGTCACAAGGTAACATTCTCTGTCTTGTTTTATAACAGTAGCCTGCCATTTCTTAACAATTGCACACTTATATTACTTAAACTAATTAGTGGCAACGGAACAAAATTCCAAACTTGACTTCCTGGCCCATTACGTTTTGCAACAGGTGCAAATTGATATCAACAAATACGCAGGCATGGGATTCAGGGTGATTTAGCAGTTTGGATCAGAAATTGGCTAGCTGGAAGAAGACAAAGGGTGGTGGTTGATGGGGAATGTTCAGACTGGATCCAGTTACTAGTGGTGTACCACAAGGATCTGATTTGGGGCCACTGCTGTTTGTCATTTTGATAAATGACCTGGAGGAGGGCGTAGAAGGATGGGTGAGTAAATTTGCAGATGACACTAACGTTGGTGGAGTTGTGGACAGTGCAGAAGGATGTTACAAGTTACAGATGGACATGGATAGGCTGCAGCGCTGGGCTGAGAGGTGGCAAATGGAGTTTAATGCAGAAAAGGGTGAGGTGATTCATTTTGGAAGGAATAACAGGAAGACAGAGTACTGGGCTAATGGTAAGATTCTTGGCAGTGTGGATGAGCAGAGAGATCTCGGTGTCCATGTACATAGATCCCTGAAAGTTGCCACCCAGGTTGAGAGGGTTGTTAAGAAGGCGTACGGTGTGTTAGCTTTTATTCGTAGAGGGAATGAGTTCGGAGCCATGAGGTCATGTTGCAGCTGTACAAAACTCTGGTGCGGCCGCATTTGGAGTATTGCGTGCAATTCTGGTCGCCGCATTATAGGAAGGATGTGGAAGCATTGGAAAGGGTGCAGAGGAGATTTACCAGAATGTTGCCTGGTATGGAGGGAAGATCTTATGAGGAAAGGCTGAGGGACTTGAGGCTGTTTTCGTTCGAGAGAAGAAGGTTAAGAGGTGACTTAATTGAGGCAAACAAGATGATCAGAGGATTAGATAGGGTGGACAGTGAGAGCCTTTTTCCTCGGATGGTGATGTCTCGCACGAGGGGACATAGCTTTAAATTGCGGGGAGATAGATATAAGACAGATGTCAGAGGTAGATTCTTTACTCAGAGAGTAGTAAGGGCGTGGAATGCCCTGCCTGCAACAGTAGTGGTCTCGCCAACACTAAGGGCATTCAAATGGTCATTGGATAGGCATATGGACGATCAGGAAATAGTGTAGATGCGCTTTAGAGTGGTTTCACAGGTCGGCGCAACATCGAGGGCCGCAGGGCCTGTACTGCACTGTAATGTTCTATGTTCTAAGTCTGATACATCCATGGAATCTTTGAGCTTCTAGCCCTGTTGTTTGCCAACTTCTGTTTACTTTTACATGGGCTGGCAGTCATACAGAAAATGACCATTGAATTGTAAAAGCTCCCTTGGGTGACATTAAGCTTATAAATGTATTGTATGTAGTTGAGTGGCACTTGTGCGTGAGATTGACTTCAGTGAGGGAAATCAGGCAGCATTTGCTTCATTCTCCCTGTTTCCCACTTTTGAATCCATTGGAAAGCTGAAGCCGAGATAGACAGGGCTGCAGCATTGCACGTGGCTAATACAATGGGAAATCATTTCTGCTGTTGCTGCAATTAAGGTAGTTACTGGAGGGAAAATCTAATCAGCGTAAGCCATGCACCATATTATGAATAATTACGTGGCATATTGCAACCACATTAGACATTCCTCTCAGACCAGGCCTCAGTCTTTGCCAGCAGTCTAACATCAATATGATTTAAATCATGTATCAAAATATCTCAAGATGTCAGTGAAAGTAAGCATGCTGTCATATTGATATATGTAGAGCTCTATTATTCTTAGACAAATGAATTTTGTCCACGTGGGTGCTAATTAAAATATGTGAACATAAGAAATAGGAGCAGAATTAGGCCTCACAGTTTCTCAAGTCTGTCATTCTATAAGATCTTGGATTATCGGATCATGGCCTCAACTCCACTTTTCTGCTTGTTCCCCATAACCCTTAACTCCCCTACATTTAAGAATCTGCACTTGGATATATTTAGTGATCCAACATCCAATGCTTTTTGAGGTGGAGAATTCCAAAGATATAACGACCCTCTGAGAGAATAAATTCTTCCTCATTTCCATCTTATATAAGACCCTTATTTCTGAGACAACGCCTCTTTGTTCTAAATTCATCCACAAGGGCGGCAAAGTAGCACAGTGATCAGCACTGGACCCGGGTCCGATTCCGACCTTGGGCGACAGTGTGGAGTTTGTACTTTTTTCCTGTGTCTTATATGGATATCCTCCGGGTGCTCCGATTTCCTCCCACAGTCCAAAGATGTGCAGGTTAGGATTGACTAAATTGCCGCTCAGTGCATCCAAATGTTAGGTGGGGTTGTGGGGATAGGTTGGGGGAGTGGGCCTCGGTAGGGTGCCTGTTCAAACGGTCGGTGAAGATTCAATGGGCTGAATGGCATCCTTATACACTGTAGGGATTCTATAATCTATGAAGGGGAAGCATCATCTTAGCATTTATGCTGACAGGCACATTCAGAATTTTACACATTGGATTTTCAAGCAGTCGGTGAAAGTCTGTGGAAGCGAGGATTCCAAATCCCATTTGCAACACCTCCAGTTTTCGCCAGTTCAAGTTAAGGGTGGAAGTTGGTGGTGCGAGCCCACATTTTGTACTCTTGACCACGCTGGTTCCATTGCGGGGATAGGCAGGTCCTCGGCAATTTCCTTAAATCCAGCATTTAAAGGACTCGTGGTTCACAGCCCCTCAGAAGTGTTGTGAACCACAGTATGGATGAGGGAACCTATGCAAAGGTGTCTTCAAAATGTCTTGCCCATGCTCCCCATGCCAAGCTATGCCCCTCCACCCACCCTATGTCTCCTCATACACTCCATGTCAATCCATGATATTTCTATGCCTATTCACGCATGATACATTCTGTATCAACCAATAAGCCCTGTAATAACAATAAGATGTGTAAAACAAACTTTAAAAAAACAGTCATTCATTTTTGAACAACAGGCGAAACTTGGCATTTCATATGCTGCTACTAGGAGTGCTATTTGCCACTGACAGGATGCTGCTGTCGTGCCAAAAAGACATTCTACCTATCACACAAATGAGTAATGTGACATATGGATTTCACTGCTGGTGTGATGCTAAATCTGTAGGCTGTATGCCCAAAACACTGGTGGATCGTTACAAATGGCATGCCCTTTGGCAGTTCGTAACACGTAAGGTACTGACTGTTCCCAAGCAGCCCGTGTTTGTAAAACATAAAACCCAGTGTCCAGCATTAGAGTCTTTGAAGAATTACACTGATGATTTAAGGATATCAGTTGGGCTCACAGTGTGGTAAACCTTTGTGTGTTAGAACCTGCATCTACACGGGCCTTTACAGACCAAAAGAGCATGTACACATATTGCGCCTGTTTCAACTGAACAGCCATTCTCAGATTTGTTACCCAAGGCAATGCCTTGACCAATCAAAGTCAACCTGCCTGGTTGGAGTTTAAAGAAAGCTTGGCAGTAAACTGTATGACATCAGTTAATAGGTGCATCCTCATGGCAGTTCCTCTACCAATCAGAGTCCGCTTGCCAGCAAGCAGCACTCTCTTATCATGTAGCATAAACTGTTGTTCCCTTTACAGTTCGTGTTTTTGTGAATGTGCTAATGAGTGCAAGACAAAAAGCTTCAACACATCTCTTTTTTTCAGTGATGGCCATTTATTCATAACTTTGGACTTGCTAAAATAAATTCCTTTCACTGCAGCCCTATTAAAGGTCAATGATACATGCCATTTGAAGTATCAATAGCTGAAACTGCAAGCATTTCAAACCTCTTCTTTGTGTAAATAAACATGATGCAATTAACAAAACTAGATCACAGAGGAATAGCTCCTGGGAGTTTGGATGAAGTGACGAGCCAGAAAATCCGCGTTAACAATCCAACTGGTGGTTCTCATTCACTCCGCGTCCTGGAAGGACAGTCAGTTGAAAAAACAACGTTAACATCCAAAGCAAGGGCACTCATCTTCCATCTCACATTAATCCTGTTTTAGTTTTCCCCTCCCCCACCCTCTGCCTGTGTATGTCTTGTGTGTGTTTAGGTAGAGGGTGAGATGATAACAGGGGAGCAGTAAATTAGTTGGCTATTTTATTATAATTATTACATGTCTTATCTCTATTTTTATTATAAATAAATAGTTGTTGGGCTGGATTCTCCACAGCCCCGTGTTATGGGCCAGGGTTTAGAGAATCCCAAAGTGAGTCATGAAGTTCACCTACCCACAACTTTTAATAGATTGTAGTATGGGGTGCACACGGCTCACTCTGCAGGTATGGTACAACAGAAAATGGACCAGTGGTTTTTAAAACAAAACAATGTTTATTCTATGAACTCAAGTTAACCTTTTTAAAACAGTAAGAAGTCTTACAACACCAGGTTAAAGTCCAACAGGTCATCATGGCTTTTTAAAACAAACAGTGAATATTTTAGCAACCAGTAAATCAAATACACCCCCCAAAGAATACAACATTAAGTAACCTGTATGCTGTCCTTTTACACCCAAAAGACTTAACAAACCTTCAAACAGGAGCACATTAGGTTTACATTTAATACTGAGACTTTTTCCCATTCTTTTTTTTTATATAAATGTTTTTTATTGGGTTTTTGAACAAAGTATATTTACCATTATGTACACAGGAATATATATAAGAGAAGGGCACACCCAAACATACCAAAGAAAAGAAAATAGTAAATAGTTTAAAAAAATACAATAAGAAAAGAAAATAGGATAACTGGTAGGGTACTGTGCACCAGCTCAATAGCAGCAACTCTGTACAACTGGCAAAATTATTTACAACACATAAGTAGGCGACTGTTTGCGGGAGGGAGGGGGGGGGGTGGGTGGTTCTGAGTTCGCTAAATGATCCATAGATAGTCTTTGGATGGCAAAGATCACCAGCAGTGCAGCTCATTGAAAAACACAGACACACCCAAGCTTTCTGAAACTGAAACTACAAAGCAGCTCCACCCACACTCTGACATCACTCCAGTAACATGAGCAGCCCCATTTCTTAAAGGTACATTTCTTAAACACTCATTTCTTAAAGGGTACTCTCACATGACACCCACGCCAAAATTGCATTTGGCACGGGGGTGGGGAATCAGCTTTCGTGCCAAAATCGGGCCGGCGCCGCTCCGGCGATTCTCCGGGACCCGAGAATCAGTGATTCCGCGATTTACTCCGTGCTTCTGGAGGGCCATTGGAAGAGTCCTGCCCAGTGATTCTCCGCTCCCACCCAACCAAGTTCCCAACGGCAGGTTCGAACCTCCTATTGCCGTTCGGAAACCGCTGTGGATTCAGTGCGTGGCCGCCCTGGTAGGAGGCGGGAGGATCAGGCACTGGGTGGGGGGGGGGGCTCTATGGGAGGCCGGGGCACAGATCGGGCCGGTCCAATGCAAGGGCATGCGGCCGATCGGAGAGGCCTACATTTCGGAGATGCCTCCGCAGTCCGAGTCCGCCATGGTGCTGGACGCGGCCGCTGTAGGCCGTCGCCGTGCGCATGCGCGGACTCAAAACCCGAAGTGCGGGGGTTCGTATCCGCAACTAAAGCTGCGTGAATCACTCTGGGTCCCTGCTAGCCCCCTGAAGGTAAGTGAATCGACTGATCTTTTTTTGAGGAAACTCCGGAGTGCTACGCCAGCGCTTTTACGCTGGCATGGGGACATAGCACCATTTTGGGAGAATCCAGTCCGTTGTGTTTCACTTGCAAATCTGGTGCCTGTAAGCCACTGGATTGTCAAGGGCCAAAAATATCAGATCTTATTGGTTAATTCACTTGTGTTGGGACTCTGGGGCCTGTGGGGTTGGAATTGACTGTGCATTAGCCCAGGATGTCAAAGCAATGTACTCTTTGCCTTGACTATTTTGGCTAATCCCAAATACAAGACTGATGCTGGCCTATTCTTTCTTCTATCTGTGAGTCTAGTGCTGGCAACCAGAAATAACTCCTTGCAAATTCTTTCATCCAGACGATTCCTGCATGTCCTTCCTGGAGTTGACCCAGTATACGATTCCGGAAGCATGGAGGAATGATGACCTGGGGCGAAATCCTCCCCCAACGGCGCGATGTCCGCCGACTGCCGCCAAAAAGGGCGCCAATCAGATGGGCATCGCGCCGTCACAAAGGTGCGGAATGCTCCGCATCTTTGGGGGTTGAGCCCCAACATTGAGGGGCTAGGCCGGCGCCGGAGGGATTTCCGCCCCGCCAGCTGGCTGAAATGGCGTTTGTTGCCCCGCCAGCTGGCGGAAATGACGTTTGGTGCCCCGCCAGCTGGCGCGGAAATGCGGCGCATGCGCGGAAGCATCAGCGGCGGCTGACAGTTTCCCGCGCATGCGCAGTGGGGAGAGTCTCTTCCGCCTCCGCCATGGTTGAGGCCGTGTCGGAGGCGGAAGGGAAAGAGTGCCCCCACGCGGATCGGTGGGCCCTGATCGCGGGCCAGGCCACCGTGGGGGGTCAGATCGCCCCGCGCCCCCCCAGGACCCCGGAGCCCGCCCACGCTGCCTGGTCCCGCCGGTAAATACCAGCTTTGATTTACGGGACAGGCAATTTCTGGGCGGGACTTCGGCCCATTCGGGCCGGAGAATTGAGCGGGGGGTCCCGCCAACCGGCGCGGCCCGATTCCCGCCCCCGCCCAATCTCCGGTACAGGAGACTTCGGCGGGGGCGGGATTCACGGCGGCCAACGGCCATTCTCCGACCCGGCGGGGGGTCGGAGAATGACGCCCCTGATCCCCAACGTAAGAGATTTGTTTTGTACTGTTAATTTAAGTTCTCCTTTTCAGTCTGGCTTGAATTCTGGATCCACTTCTGTTTATCCGATGGCATATCTTTCAAGAGCATGTCCATGGCCTTTCCATCACTGCATTTGACCTTGTTTGTCTTTGCACTGGAGATGCAGTAATAGGTATAATATCCACCTTGGAAAATGTATATAGTTTACATAGTTCTCCTGTGATTCGGCTTTGTCCTGCAGTTAAATGTAATAGAGCATCGGTATTCGCATGTTGCTCTAATCTCCACCTCATACTTTTGAGCTGATAAGTTGAGGGACCATCTCTGCAAATCACTTGCAGCTAGAGACAGCCTTCCATTGTTTGGCCCAAAAATCATTGTCAACCCTCTTGTGGTCTGTTAACAAGGCAAAATGCCTTCCATAAAAGTAATAATAAAAATGTTTGACTCTGAATAGTAAATTTGAGGCTTTTTTTTCAGTTGAGCATAATTCTGTTCAGCAAAGATTGGCTTTTCCTCTCCATTTAGCATTATGTGAGAATCAACTGCGGCCAGAAGGTGATGCGTCACATTTGAGGTGACATTTCAACTTCAGGTTGAAAGGAACTTTGGATTTCTTCACATTTTTGACTTCATTATATGCCACTTCACAGTCTTTTGCCAAAGTCCATTGTTGATTCTCACGTAATAACATATGGTTTTCGGCAGCACGGTGGCGCAGTGGTTAGCACTGCTGTCTCATGGCGCCGAGGTCCCAGGTTCGATCCTGGCTCTGGGTAACTGTCCGTGTGGAGTTTGCATATTCTCCCCGTGTCTGCGTGGGTTTCGCCCCCACAACCCAAAGATGTGCAGGGTAGGTGGATTGGCCACGCTAAATTGCCCCTTAATTGGAAAAAATGAATTGGGTGCTCTAAATTTGTAATTAAAAAAATAACATATGGTTTTAACACAGTAGCAAGATTTTGAATAGGTTTTCCATAGTAATTGAGGAGTCGCAAAAAAGATCCCCAGTGCGATATATTCTGAGATCTAGGCGCACCTAAAATCATAGTACTCTTCTTAGGCTCCACGTGGAGCCTGTCCTTGTCAATTACACAGACAACATAGCTTATTGATGATTGGAGAAATTCTAATTTCTCTCTCTTGACGTGAAGATTATCTTTCAAGACGCTCCCACTTGCATTCAAAATTCTTTAGGTGCTACTGATCAGTCCTGCCAGTAATTAAAATGGCGTCCAAATAACCTTGAACACTGATGAGGCTACTAAGCATTTGGTCCATGGACATTGGGAGTTGGGCCGGTGCTGACATTATTCCGAATGGTAGGCGCTTGTACCTTTTAATTCAGTAAGCTTTATTGTCACAAGTAGACTTCCGTTAACACTGCAACTAAATTACTGTGAAAAGCCCCTAGTCGCCACACTCCGCCGCCTGTTCGGGTACTGAGGGAGAATTCAGAATGTCCAATTCACCTCACCGCACGTCTTTCAGGACTTGTGGGTGGAAAGCGGAGCACCCAGAGGAAACCTGCATGGACACAGGGTGTACGTGCAGACTCCGCACAGACAGCGATCCAAGCCGGGAATTGAACCTGGGACCCTGGTGCTGTGAAGCAACAGTGCTGACAAATGTGCTACGGTGCCGCCTTGAACAGGCTTTTGTGTGTTATAATAGTTAGAAGAGGTTGCGATTCAGCTGCTACTTTCATCTGGAGGTATGCTTGGGACAAATCTATCTTACTGAACTTTTGTCCATCGGACAATCCAGCGAATAGATCCTCTGTTGATGGTAAGAGATATTGGTTGGCTTATTGAGCCATCTGGGTTGATAATTGGAACAGTTGTGGTTGCCCAATAATTCATTGTCACAGACTTGATCAATGGGCGGGTTTCTCTGGCCATGCCCACCCGACGACTGGAGAATCCCGCCCGAGGTCAATGCACTTTTCCATGGTTCGCCTCTTGGCACGTGGCGATCTTGCGGGAGGCGTGACGGAAGGATCCAACCGTTATTCTTTGATCAATTTTCCAAGTTCAATTTCAACTTTTGGCTTGAAAGCATATTGCACAGATCTTGGGCTGGATTCTCCGTTTTTGGGACCATGTCCCCACGCCGTTGGGAAAACTGTGGTCTTTTACGCCAGGAAAACTGGCGTCTGAAGGCCACAGATTCCCGGTTTTGCTGGGGGCTAGCAGGCAGCTGTCATGGAGCTCACAGCTCTAGCTGCCGATACGGCCCCCAGAACTTCTGGGTCAGTGGCCGCGCATGCGCATGGCGGCGGCCTCCAGCAGCCCCGCTATGCTCCATGGAGGATTCAGTCCGCGGACCTGGGCCGACAAAATAGTGCCCGCATCGACTGCTCGCACACCCCAGACTGCCCGCCTACATTACCCCCAGCCCCAAATGAAGCCCCCCCCCCCGCCTGCCGATTGGCCCTCCCCCGACTGTAGCCGGTCTGGACTGAGTCTGTAAGCGCCACGCGAGGATCCCGGATAGTGGGACCATGAGAGAATTCCGTTGGGAATTCGGCCGGTCGGCAACGGAGCTTTGTGGGGTGGGCCTCAGGCAGTGGCCTGAGACGGTGAATCTCGACGCGGGGGGAGAATTTGAAAACGGGCGCCGCTTCAGATGTGAGCGCCAAAATGGATTCTCCGCTCCGTCGTCTAACACGATTTCGGTGTCTGAGAACCGAGAATTCAGCCCCTTGACTTTAATCATTTAGGTCTGCAGGTTTTAGTTTATCAGGTTTTATTTTAAGTCATGCCTCAACTCTGATAATTTCCCCTAACGTGTGTTCAAATGTCTTCTTGTACTTTTCTAAGGGTTTCTGTAATGTGTTCTTTCCATCAAACAATTAGTTCACAGCTTACCAATTTAGTTTGATTTTGTTCAACCACACTCTTCCAAAAGTGCAGAAAATTTATTTTTATTAAATAGAATGACAGTTTTTCAAATTGGCCATTTACTTTGACTTACACCATGATGTAACCTTTCATTGGAACCACCTCTTCCATGCAAATTATCAAGATTATATCAGGGAGTAAGAGAATGTTCTTGAGCTTTTGTTGATATAGATTTTCAGAGATGAGGGATACATTTGCTCCTGTATTTTATTTTTGCTCCAATTTAGTTTCTTTTATTCCAATTAAGGGGCAATTTAGCGTGGCCAATCCACTTACCCGGCACATGTTTGGGCTGTGGTGGTGAGACCCTCGCAAACACGGGGAGAATGTGCAAACACCACACGGAGAGTGACCTGGGACCGGAACCAATTTAGTTTCTGATAGAACCCAAATCTCTGTGTGTTGCCTTGTACAAAAAATCCATAAATGTTTTAGTTCTTTGATCTCCATAGACATTGTGTGTGATTTTCCCAATGGATGCATAGCAGGAGAATCCCCAAACTGGCTTTGCACCAAGTCGAGACGAATGTAAACTGACCTGCTATGCCCAGTTCGATCTGAATCACACCCTCGCTGGGTGTGATCCAAATAATCATATTTAATAATAATCTTTATCAGTGTTACAAGTAGGCTTACATTAACACTGCAATGAAGTTACTGTGAAAAGCGTCTAGTCATCACACTCCGGCGACTGTTCGGGTACACTGAGAGAATTCAGAATGTCCAATTCACCTAATAGCGGGACTGGCGGGAGGAAACCGAGCACCCGGAGGAAACCCACGCAGACACGGGTGGAACGTTCAGATTCCACACAGTGAGTAACTCAAGCTGGGAATCGAACCCGGATCCCTTGTGCTGTGAAGCACCAGTGCTAAGCACTGTGCTACCCCTCCAGCTTATTTAAGTATGCGCATCCAATTTGAGGCCATATTTTCCTGGCTCCCGGTAGTCACTGGCTAAGCCTCAAAAAAAGAACTTGGGCGAGATTCTCCGCTGGCCGGATGCTCCGTTTTGCCGGCGCCCGGGGGTTTCTTGACAGCGTGGGGCTGCCCCACAATGGGAAACCCCATTGACCGGCCGGGGTAACGGCGAATCCCGCTGGCGGGTCGAGGGAGAAATGTGGCGCGGCGGGACGGAGAATCCAGCTCAAGTTGTCTCCAAAAACGGAGACCAGGGGCGACATTCTCCGACCCCCCGCCGGGTCGGAGAATCGCCGGGGGCTGGCGTGAATCCCGCCCCCGCCGGTTGCCGAAGTCTCCGGCACCGGCGATTCGGTGGGGTCGGGAATCGCGCCGCGCCGGTTGGCGGGCCCCCCCGCTTGATTCTCCGGCCCGGATGGGCCGAAGTCCCGCCGCTAAAATGCCTGTCCCGCCGGCGTAAATTAAATCACCTACCTTACCGGCGGGACAAGGCGGCGTGGGTGGGCTCTGGGGTCCTGGGGGGGGGGGGGCGCGGGGCGATCTGACCCCGGGGGGTGCCCCCACGGTGGCCTGGCCTGCGATCGGGGCCCACCGATCTGCGGGCGGGCCTGTGCCGTGGGGGCACTCTTTCCCTTCCGCCTCCGCCACGGTCTCCACCATGGCGGAGGTGGAAGAGACTCCCTCCACTGCGCATGCGTGGGAAACTGTCAGCGGCCGCTGACGCTCCCGCGCATGCGCCGTCCGGAGATGTCATTTCCACGCCAGATGGCAGTGCAACAAAGGCCGTTTCCGCCAGCTGGCGGGGCAGAAATTCCTCCGGCGTCGGCCTAGCCCCTCAACGTTGGGGCTTGGCCCCCAAAGATGCGGAGCATTCCGCACCTTTTGGGCGGCGCGATGCCCGTCTGATTGGCACCGTTTTGGGCGCCAGTCGGCGGACATCGCGCCGTTTCTGGAGAATTTCGCCCCAGACATGATGGGCATACTGGAGGCCATTAGAGCTCCCTGGTAGTTGGGGACAAAGCAGGGCAGTGCCTCTAGCACCCTGGTAGTGCCAACCTGGCACCCAGACATTGTCAACCTGGCACTGCCAAGGTGGGGGGGGGGGGGAGTGAAGGGATGCTGAAAGGGTGGGTCGACTGAAAGGGTGAGGGGGGTCCCTCAGCAATCACATAGCAGGGTATTCTATGGAGGGAGTGATTCCCCGATGTCCATGAGTTTGGATGGGTGTGGGGCTGGGTCACCCTCATGCCTTTATAGTGGATTGGGGGGCATCAAATGTATTTTAATGATGGGGGGTGGGATAGGTTGTGCCTCCAGGGCCAAGGGGTTGGGTGTTGCCCATATCTGTAGGGGGGAATGTGATGTCTGTAGGTGGCCTAACCTCACAGAGATCTGGGCACCGTTTAAAAATGGCGCTCCGATCTCTAAGGAGCCGGTTTCGTTGGCAACTTTAATTCCCCACTGCAGAAAGAAATTCTAAATGTGCAATTCTCCCGAAATATTTCTTAGTGCTGTAGCGGGCGGGAACTAACGGGAGCTTCCCGTCGCTCGTCCCAGCAAGGCCAGCAACGCTATTCAACGTTAATTGGTCCAGTTACTGAGGCCTCACGGGCTTCTCGCCGCAAATGAAGGCTCGCCAGCTGATTCGCCGGAACCCACTCGCCAAGCACCAGCTAACAAGGTCAGCAGCATTTAAGCAACACTTGCTCAGCCAACCCCTGCCAGCTAGCAACAATGGCACCCAGGAGACCAGCCTCAAGATTCAGGAATGCAGATCTGGGGAGGCTGCTAGACGCAATGGAGGCCAGGAGGGATGTCCTATTCCTCCACGGGTCCCAGAGGGTCAACCATAGGGCAGCCACTGCTGCCTGAAGTGAGGTGGTGGCGGCTGTGAGCACCGGGAGAGGACTGGCCTCCCGTGCCGGATAAAAGATCAATGGGCTACTACTGAGTAAGTAGACACCCAACTCTCCTTCCACCCCCCCCCTTCCTTCAATCCCCAACCATTCCTTCACACCCTCCCCTCCTCCCACCAGTTTGAGGTCACATACCAACCGACTCAAGAACAGCTTCTTCCCTGCTGCCATCAGACTTTTGAATGGACCTCCCTCGTATTAAGTTGATCTTTTCTCTACACCCTAGCTATGACTGTGACATTATATTCTGTAGTCTCTCCTTCCTTCCCTATGTACGGTATGCGTTGTCTGCATAGCATGCAAGAAACAATACTTTTCACTGTCTACTAATACATGTGACAATAATAAATCAAATCAAATCACCACTGTGAACCACGCATTTGGCTATCGATGCCCTCTCTGTCTCCCCTCGGGAAAAGCTCTCCCACAATCTTCGGGAGAGGGCCCAGGTAGCGGTGGGATGCTGGACATAAGAATCCTCACCTCCTTCGAGTAGCGGGCCCTGGAGGTGACTGGGATGTCCGAGGACAGATCGGTCACCAACACGGAGGCTGGACGACACCACAGGGGTGAGGAACCTCTGTGCTCCACCCAGAGGACCTGTCAAATGTGAGTTGCTATTGCCTTACTGACTCACCCGTACCTCCCACTGACCACATGTCCATTCTCCCGCAGGTCCTCCAGCTGAAGGTGCTGGCCCATCCCCGGCAGCGCCCTCTCCAGCCTTCCTGGAGAGCTCCAAGGAAGAAATGAGCGATGATGCCACCGTAATAGTCATGGCACAGCTCTCATCCCCACCCTCCAGTGCAGATACACACATCTTGGTGGGAAATATTAATGGTCAGGCTTCTGGTGACCACCACACTGTTGATGATGCACATCAGGTGGAGGCAGGAACCCCCAGGCGAGACAGCAATCGGAGGGCAGCTGAATCCCAGGACCCAGCTGGGTCCCAGCCTGATGCTGAGCCTGTGGAACAGGCTATTCCGGAACTGATGGAGATGTTGTGGAGCAGCCGGGGCATTCTGAGGAAGCTCCAGCAGGTCCACCTCCGCTTGGAGGAGTCCCAGAGGCTATGAGTGCAGGAGATGTCGCCGGCAATGTGTGGCACCAAGGCCAACACTGCTAGGGTGGCAACCGCAATGGAGAACCTTGTGCATGACATCGGCGCCTTTAGTGAAGGTGTCCAAGGTGCCGGGTAGTCTATGACGGCCATGATGAGGGTCTCGGCAGAATGTCCGACTCACTGGGGGATGTAACCCAGTACCCGGCCTCCTTCTGCACTGTAGGAATGAGGCCATGTCTTGAAGTCAACACACAAGCTGTGCATGTGCCACCAACAAGTGAGCCGGGGCCCTCCGGCCCCAGAGCCCCCTGATGACTTCCGTCAGGGACATCGTAGGCCACAGGATGTGGTAAGCAGCTGGCTGCCTCAACCAAGATGTGTATCCTGGGGACATACCTGGATGTAGTTGAAGAACTAGGAGGGCAAAGCAAATCGAGGATCACTGAGGGCACCAGAGGAGGGGGAGGGATTCTAGGAGTAGGTAGGGGGTAAGGGAGGTGGGGGGTGGGGTGGTGCACACCATCCGAAAAGTGGGGAAATTGTTACACACAATAAACACCTTTGTGCACAACTAGTAGGGTGTCTTGGTCACTTTCTTCCACAGTGCGGGCAGACATCTGAACCCTTGGCCCATCTCCGGACATCTCCCCCTCCCCGTGGCACACACCGACCCTCCAGCGTGGACATGTCCACAGAGCTGTGTCTCCTCCACTAGATGTTCAGATGTTGGCTGCTGCATGTGTGGTGTTGCCCATAGCATTCAAGCACAGCATCCAGGCCTCAAGGTGTGATTGGGATGCTAGTCAATGACTCCCACATGATACATGGCCCGCCTACCCACGAGAATCCACTTGGAATGTGTGAAGTGCTCACTTAACCACGATTGGTAATTCCCCATTAGCAATAGCCGTCAGCTGCATGGGAAGAGGCCTCGGCAGCCTGTGGGGCTCATGGGGGTTGGTGGGCAGGGCAGGGATAAGGGTTGCCCCTGAAATGGGTACACACGATCCAGGGGTTGGCATGGTGATGCCATGTGCAGTTGCCCCCAGCACTCCCCATGGTGGCCCACCCCTGCGGAGGGTCCTCCAACCCCCGCCGAGCACTAGGGTGGCAAGCCCAGCACCCCCGGGCTCTTTACCTATGAACAAAAATGATGACTCACCTCCTCGGCTCCTCGCAGAAGCCCTCCGCCAGGTTCACGTTTTTCAAAAGGAGGAATAATCGGCCCCAGTATGACCACTTTCTGGGGAGGCCGCTGAATGACGGGAGCCCGTTGGATATGGGGTCGCTCTTGTTCATTGTATGGCAATAGGGCATAAGTGGTCATTTCAATTGGTTTCTCACCTCGCTAAGAAGATGATCCTGATTTCGCCTGTGGAAGTAGGTCGGTTGCGCAGTTCCGCCTTGTCCCTGTTAGTGGGGACGAGTGCTAAACGATGCCCGGCTGAGGGCTCCTTGGCGAAGCCGGTGGAAGTTGGGTGGCTGTTCAATCCGACGCAGACATAGTTACGTGGGTAGCTAAGCTCACTTAATTATACGAGTCTGGACCACGCCCATGGTGGGAGAGGCCTCGCCTGGAATGGGGACAGGACGCGGCTGGTAAATCACGCCCTGATTCATTTCTTGGGGAGAATCGCACCCATCGCATCTTACTGAGAATTTCCATTGCCTTTGGTCATTCTGTGGACGACTCTTGTGGTTTAGATGCTTTCTTGCGTTTACCCATTTTTGAGATTTAAGGTTTTATCTGGCCCAGCACACTTTTGTTCCATGACCTTTCTTGACGCAATTATGAGGTGTTTTCTCGACATCCTGGGTGCACGAATGACATGCTAGTTTGTTGAGAGATCTTCTTTTCTCAGTTTTAATCTTATTTATTTTAGCACCAGCTTCAATTTGGGAAGCATCGTTTCATGTCAATTCCATAGCCACCGCTATTTCAACAGCAAGTTCGAGTGTTAGCAATCATCTCTGGATTGTCTCATTTCTCAATCCACACACACGTCTTGCAGCGGGTCCTCAAGGGTCAATCCAAACTCTCAATTCTTTGCTAGTCTCTGTAGTACTGGTGTAAATTGTTGAATATTTTCACTCTCTTTCTTGGCTACGTCGATAAAATCTGAATCTCTTTGCAATGATCAATGGTTTGGACGAGGTGTTCTTCAAGGGACTTAGTCAATTCCTCCTAATTTATTGTACTAGGCCTGACAGGATGGACAACACTTTGTAATAGGGCGAATGTTTTCCATTCTCTTACACTCAAGAAAGTTGCTGATTTAATTTAATCCGGTATCCTGTTTGCAACAAGGTAATGTTGAAATCTCTCTTCATAGGAACTTCAAGCATTCTCCTCAAATGGTTCCATGGCGTTACCTTTTCCCTCCATCATAGATATCTCACCTTAAATTGTAGCACTTTCTTTAACATTTTCACTACTCTAATTTCTTCCAATATAAGTTCTATTATTTCTGTTGTTGTTTCTTTAAAAAAAAATCTTCTCTTGGTGCGGCAGTGTCTCTGCAAAAGAAAAATATTTGTTTTTCTTAAACACCAATTTGTTCTACAAAAGCAGATATCGGCTTTAATCCAGCTTAATGTTAGTTACTATAGCTGTATTTTTCCCATTTGGCCAGTTACTTCCCAAAAGCAGCGGATCCGATGCTGTAGATTGCCATGTGCAAACGTGCACAGCTGGAAACACTCCCCAGCTTGATCAATAACTCGTTTCTTTACAACCTAGCCCCTTATTTCCTGGCTTTCACGTCTCTCTGAGTTTTTTTCTCTTTTTGAGCCCACTGATTGCGCAAATTGGCTGGCAGAACAGTTGACCCTCTGGCTGAAAGCATTTTCTCCTCTCCCGCCTTTGACTCTGAGTGCTCCTGGGTCGTGGTTGCATAGGAAATGTTTAAGGAATTGTTCTGAGTGCTTCCTTTCACTTCTAAAATTAACTTGTACTCTTAGCAAGGCTAAAAACCCCATTCCTGATGGCCACTTTTGCCACACTTTTATGGATGGTGGAAGGGTCTCCTGAAAATCAATCCTTGATGTTTCTCTGACTATTATTGATGGAAAAACATCCTTGTCACCAGCTTTGTCTTTTACTGTTATGTTTTGAGGGCTTTTGCTTTTACGTCCTAGCAGAGCCAAAGAATAACCAGGTTGCCACACCAATTGTCAGACTTTATTCACAGAGGTGTTAATTGCTCACAGTCTAAGATGGAAGAGGAGGAAATCTACCAAGTGCCTCTGATGAGGCCATAGGTTAAAATACATAACACCTTCCTAATTACTTGTTGTATCTGCATGCTAACTTTTTGTGATTTATGTGCAAGGACACCCTAATTCCCCTGACCGGCAGCACTCTGCAATCTCTCTCCATTGAAATAATATTCTGCTTTTCTATTCTTCCTCACATGTGTTCTGAGCTCTTTCTGTGTTTCTTACATTACTGCATTATTCTGAACGCAGACGTGGAAATAATTGAGTTATAACATTAACATAGAAGAAATAATGGAGTTGTGCAGTTATCACAAGTGAAGATCTCCATTGAACAATTGGACTGGCAAAGGAGCATCAAATCTGGCAGAACATTTAAGAAACTATCATGAATAAACCTGGGGCTTGAAGAGGCAGTTTGTTCAAGGATCAGTTCTACCTGTCAATTGGATTGAAAACAAACCACATGAAGCATGTAGCCCAAAATAAAAAAAAACATTAATTTGCTTCTATAAGAAGAACAATATTGCAGGCAAATAAATATTCATTAGCTTTGAAAATGATGTATCTTCACCATAGCCTAAGGTAGTGATTTAAAATAAACAGGTACATAGTGAACACATGTTTACTTGTTGATTATTGGCAGTCAGCCTCTCTGGTACTGAAAATTAGTTATTACAAGTGTGGAGTCTCATTCTTTCCACATTTGATTCTTGTGCAGATTGAAGCAATTTGGGGCATTTCTCTGCATTAAAATGAGCTATAAAAGTTCATGTTGCTACAGTAATGTTTTTAAACATTCCACTTAGAAAAGTACAATATGACGAGAACAAGTCAACATGGTTTTATCAAAGAGAAATCCTGCTGAACAAATTTATTAGTGTTTGTATGAGGATATAACTAGTAGGATTGATAAAATGGAACCAGTAGGAGTACAGTGCTATAGTACAATGTAAGTGTGAAGTTATTCACTTTAGTTGCGTAAATGGAATGGCACAATACATTTCCAAAAAACCATTCATTAAGCTCCACACATGAAGTTAATGGGAAAGGTAATGGCTCATGGATTTGGGGGTAACATATCAGATGGTTAATGGACAAGATGCAGAGGGTGGGCATAAACAAGACGTTTTCAAGTTGGCAGTCTTCAAGTTGGCAGTCTGTGCCGTTAGAGCCGGGACTTCGTCTGCTTACCATTTGTGTCAACATCTTGGATGAAGACACTGAGAGTAATGCATCTCAGTTTGCTGATGATATCAAAACTAGTTGGAAAGGCAAGCTGTGAGGTGGACACAGAGAGGCTGCAAAGAGATATAGCTGGGCGAACTGAGTAGGCAACAAAATGACTGCTCGAGTACAATGTAAGTGTGACGTTATTCACGTTAGTTGCGTAAATGGAATACATCAAGCAATTAGGAAGGCAAATGATATGTAGGTCTTTATTGTGAGGGGCTTAGAGTATAGGACTTAAAGGGTCTTGAGGCAATTGCAGAAGGTTTTGGTAAGACCACATCTGGAACAATGTGCAGTTTTGGTCTTGAAAGCAAGTATGGAGCCAATACAATGAAGATTCACTGGGTTCGTTCCAGAGATGAGGGGACTGTCCTGAGATTAGAGACTTGAGTTTGTTTCTTTAAATTCCAAATAAGGGGCGATTTGGCATGGCCAATCCACCGACTCTGCACATCTTGGGGTTGTGCGGGTGCGACCCATGCAGACACGGGGAGAATGTGCAAACTCCACAAGGGCAGTGACCCAGGGCCGGGCTGAAGCCCTGGTCCTCTGTGCCATGCTGCAGCAGTGCTAACCACTGCGCCATCATGCTACCCTGAGAAGAGGCTGAGTAATTGGGCTTATAATCTCTGCAGTTTAGAAGAATGATGGGCAATCTCATTCAAGTATACAAAATTCTGAGTGGACTTGATAAGGTAGAGGCTGAGAGACTGTTTGCGCTGGTTGAGGAATATAAATCACAGTGGCACAATCCCGGATAAGGGGCTGATCATTTATGAATGTGACGACGAGAAATTACTTGACTCAAAGGGTTGTGAATATTTGACATTCTCTACCCTGTGTACCAGATGTGCCATCGTTGAATACATTTCAGGCTGGGATATATGGCTTGTTCGTCTCTCAGGTGATGAAGGGATATGGGGAATGAGTAGGTGTTATAACCCACAAGCATCTTATGGGGTAGGAACAATAAATTTCTCATGAACCTTGCAGAATGTGAGCTCCCCCATTCAGGGGGCAGGGGATCTCTTGTACAGGTGTATGGTCGATAAAGCCAGCCGGTTTGGCATCGGCCAGGCAGAACCAGTCGGGATATGCTGTGTGATGTATATAATAGTTATTGTAAATAAGACTGGAATCAGTGCGCGGAGTGAATATGCTACTTTTTCAGGACAAACAGTATCACAAAGAATGATCGCCAGATAGTCATCTTGCTGACTGCCTGTGGTGCCTATATATTTAGAGTGATATGAAGTTTTACATACCCAGCAACACCTGACACGCAAACCTTTGACCAAATAATAGCTCTAGTGAGGCAGCACTTTAACCCAACTTGGTCCATTATTGTACCACGGTATAATTTTAATACTGCAGAAGGGACCCTGGATGAGTCCATCACCGAGTATTTGTCAAGGTTGTGGGAGGTTGTCGAGGTCTGCTTATACGGCACTTCCCTATAAGAAATGCTGCGAGATCGTTTTGTTTGCGGCATTAACAAAATAAACTATTGGCCGAACCTTTCCTGAATCTAGGGCAGGCCTTACAAATGTTGCTGTCCCAAGAAAGTGCAGAGCAAGAGGTGCAGGAAATACAAGTAATGGAAGTAAACGGCTTGGGGCGTGCCCTCTCCTGCCGTGTAACCCCCTCCCCGGACAGCTACCTGGCTGTGGCCCAAGCAACGTAAAGGTCCGACCCATTGGCTGAAGGGAGACTTCACCGGAACCCCTGAGGGTGAGCCGGGTCATTGGGGGGGGGGGGTGCTTGCCAGCCCAGGCGACACCGCAGACCAACCAGAGATCCAGGTGCCCCGGTAGAGGTAGGTATCAGCCGAGAGCCTGAAACTTCCACTTAGATCAGTCTGAAGGAGATAACTGCATGCAGTTAAATTGCATGGTCAAGCCTCGGGTGACTCCCATAAGGATTACAGTGCAGGTGAATGGGCATTTTCTGGACAGGGAACTGAACACTGGCATGGCGCTTTCTGTTGTGGGACAGAGTACATTTAACCGCATTAAGCAGGGAAAGGTACTAAGGCTAGGTTGGCCACCTACAGCGGTGAGCCATTGTACACTGTGACTCTGGTGATTTATGGTCACCAATCAGTGCTTCCCTCACTTGTGGTCAGGAGACAAGGCCCCAGGTTGTTGTGGCCGTGATTGATTGAGCCATCTACAGCTAAATTGGCAATGCATCCTCCAGATGGGGTCCGGGAGCCTAAGCAAAGGCTGGGCAAGTACCAAGTATTTCAACCAGACTGGGAAAGATAAAAGGGGCCCTAGTTCGCATTCATGGTGACTCGGGCACCCAACCTTGGTATTTCCGGGAGCCAGTCCCCTATATATTGCTTTTGCCTCTTGGACGCTGACTCCGGCAGAACAGAAATATGTGCAGATCGAGAAGGCGGGTCGGGCAGTTGTCTATGCGGTGAAAGAAAATCACCAGCACGTCTACGACTGCTACTTCACTAATCTTACGGACAATAAACCTTTACTCGTTCTTTTTAAAGAGGACAAGGCGATCCTGCCCATTGCCTCCGTGAGGATCCAATGCTGGACCCTGCTGTTGGCCACCTACAAATATTCGTTCGAGCATTGGCCGGGGTCCCAGATGGCAAATGCCGACGCACGGAGCTATTTGCCTTTACCGACTAGCATCACCCCCCCAGTGTGGAAGAAGTGGTCGCCACTCCAAACCTCATGGATTCTGTACTGGTCACGGCATCTTGGATCCATGAATAGACTCAAACAGACCCCATTCTCGCAAACATTTGGCCGTTGTGGTATGTAGCATGGTTTCCCACCAGTCTCTGCAACGGGAAACATTTGCCAATCCTGGGCGAAATTCTCCATCCCGCCGCGCCACATTTCTGCCCCGACCCGCCGGCGGGAGTCTCCGTTACACCGGCCGGTCAATGGGGTTTCCCATTGTGGGGCAGCCCCACGCCGTCAGGAAACCCCCGGGCGCCGGCAAAACGGAGACTCCCGCCGGCGGAGAATGACGCCCCCTATCCCTGCCACAGGACTTAATCCCAGATTGGAGAATTCCCACCCAATGTCCTAATTCTTTCTCCCCGACAACCTGAAAACTATAGTACTTCGTAATGACTTGCAACATCTGTTAAAATGGTAAACAGGGAATATCGTCAGAATTCTTTGCACATTCTTCCACTGTTATTGCCAACCCCAATTTTTAATCTTTGCAACATTTCGGGGCCGTGTGTGAAATTTACCTCCTAATTTAAAAGTATGTTGATAGTAACACAGAATTAACGCGTAGCATTTTTAATGTTTTTCCTAATGCATGGTGAACATCTTGCTGTGCACATTTGCTGATACGGGGCACAGGTACGTGTGAGGAGAAGCCATTAGCACCCAACAGAGGACATGAGTAACACACAATGGAATAACACTACACAGGACTGGCGGTATAACGCCTGCACTGATTCCAACTCTGATCAATTTTCTCCACTTCGTTGGTTCAAGTGGATGATGTGAATCAGAATTGACTGAAAGCAGATTCTGACTTCATGAAGTTAGATAAAACAAATTGCTCTCTCCATCTGATTTGAGAGAAATTAACTTCTTTTGATGTTGTCATTGCAACAATAGAAATAATTGCAATTGCATACCAGATTCAGCTTCATTTTAACAGGGTAGATTGGAGCGAGGGGGCTACAGTTTAAAGGCAGAATAAGCCACAAAGATTAAAGTTTACAAAAAAAGAGGAACTGAGTTGTCCATGGCAAAGATTTCTTAAGCATAGAGTTGTGTACACTTTATAAAAATATATTGAGGGTATTCATGTATGCAGGTTTCAGTAGTTGGTCATTTTAACTGTACATGTTACTTGCATATGTATACTCCGATTGTAAATCCTTTTTTTTCTGCACATTTTGCAAAATATGTCGTATAACTGCATCTGAATTAGTGCCAGTTTGGTATTGGACATCACCTTACACCCACACTACCCCAAGTGTTCAATATAGCCGCCATATCATGGCAATAAAGTAAATCTGACTTCTACATTTCAACTTTAATATTCATTTATAATTTGCTTACACTAACATGTACTAGATGCTGCATCTGAACCCCTTTCCATTCCCAAATTAAATTCTGTAAATCTTGCAAGTTGCCACTCTGTTGATTCACAGAAAGCTCAGCATTATATTTAATATTTAGGAATGTCGTCACTGGATATTATGAGATATGGGCTAAAACAAATTTTGCAGCAGAAACATAAAACATTATTGGCACAATAGACAGGTTAATGTTATTATACATCAGTACAGATCTGTTCTCAGAACAGATGAAGCTCTACATTCAAAACATTAACTTGCCATTTTACAGAAGTTGATCACAATGCAATTCTGGCATTTTCTGTTTTAGTTTCAGTACTTCCCATTTGTGCCTAACATACACCATTGCTCACTCTGCTGTGTTTTCCATGACTAGTGAAGGCACAGATTAGGTAATTTTTCTGCTGGGTGGTGGTGGACAAGGAGGGGAAGGGGGGGGGGGGGGGAGGCGGGTGATGGGCAGATGGCAGGAGGGAGGTGGTGCTGAGGAATGTTTGTTGGAGGATTTTAATCTACCGGCTGGGTAAGAACAGAAGGTGAGGAGTTCAGATGGAATAGTTCTATTTGCAGCAGTTTTTAGACTGCTGGTTTTGGTACTCATTCGACTTGTGCGTAAATGTAATTGGGGCCCTTTGAAATACTGGGATCCCATTGTCCTTTTAACCTGATCTGAATGATGCAGCAGTTAGGCAGCAGCATGTCGGGGCTACCACCAGATCAGGGCTTCCTAGATAAATGTGGAGCTTTTCTTTGTGAGGCCAAGATGAGTAGAAGTCATCAACCAGGCCCCATCAGGAAAGACTGGGCCGTCCCTCCACTTTGAGATCATAAATGGTACTGACCAATCCATTCCCCTCCCCTCCACACACCCCCACACCCCCCTTCCGACTGACCTGCATGCCCATGGAATGCCTGTGGACTGCTCAACGTAATCTCCTACCTGACAGTGTCAGCCATGACTCAGCTGGTAGCACATCCACCTCTGAGTTCAGAGGGTGTGTTCAAGTCCAGATGCGAGCAGAAAATCTGGATGTGAGCAGTTGCTGAATTTCTTTTTTTTTGTAATAAATTTAGAGTACCCAATTCTTTTTTTTCCCAATTAAGGGGCAATTTGGCGTGGCCAATCCACATACCCTGCCCATCTTTGGGTTGTGGGGGCGAGACCCACGCAGACATTGGGAGAATGTGTAAACTTCACACGGGCAGTGATCCGGGGCTGGGACCTCGGCGTTGTGAGGCAGCGGTGCTAACCACTGCGCCGCCATACCGCCCGTAGCAGTTGGTGATGTTCGATGATAATAAAAGAATCATTACATTGTTGAAGCTTTTTATGGATACAGAGAAAATCTAGGCTTACAATTAACATTATTTATAATACTAACATAGGCTGAGCTCTGCAAATGCATTAACAGAAGGTGACTTTTTAAAGGCCGGGGTTAACTGTTAAAAGGCCAGGCAACAATTTATTTTTCTCCAGTGCGCGATCTTTTTGATGACAAATATTGTGTAGAGTTGTTTCTATAAACCTCAAAGCAAGGTTTCAAGGTAATGGCCGTGATCGAACGGTGTTGTTGTGCCTGACTCGGTGACGCAATGAGGCCGTTAAATCTCCTCGGATCACCTCGTGAGATTTAATGAGATCTCATGAGATGTTGCAATCTGGGTTTCACCCTCACTGGGCGAGATCTAGATTTACATATATAAGTGAGCAGTTAGGGTCGCCTAAATATGTTGGTGCCCGATGCTCCTGAGGCCCAGGAACGAACGCCTGCACCTGGAAGACCTCACCATGGCGCTGTTTAGCACTGGTCCACACAAACGTGGACCAGACGTAATAGCACCTGGAGTTTCTCCCATGCCATCAAAGGCACTCCCGCTGCCATCTGGGCACCTTGGCACTGCCACCTTGGCACTGCCAGACAAGCACCTTGGCACTGCCATGCTGATGCTGCCAGGGTGCCTGGCAGGAGCACTGTCAGAGCACTGGGCTGACAGTGCCAAGATGCCTGGGTGCCAGGTTGCCTGTGACCAGTATTAGGCCCAGGGGTGCCCTGCCCTCATGAGGTGGGGTTAGGGGACCTCCTAACAGTTATATTGGGGTGGGGTCCGGAGTCAGCGGTGGGGATGCCAATTGGAGTCAGGAGATCGGGGCGGCATTTAAAAATGTCGCCCGGTCTCTTCCTGCACTGGTGAGCTGAGCTCCTCAGTGCAGTAAATGAGGTAAGTGTGGCCTCAACGGGTCATTCCTCGCTGAAGCCAAAAACAAAAGAGTCCCCTTTGACAGCATGGTCATTATCGTTGCTACAGGCACCGACAAACACCCCATTAAACGGGCCCAAAACGGGATTCTGATTTTTTTTTTGGGTGTTAAATCACACCCAATATCATAATGTGATGCAACTGATGATTGCGGCTCATTTAGAATATCTTTAAGTAAGTAGAAATTTGGCATTTCGTAAGCACCCTTGCTTGATGGAACCAAGGACAGATGGGAGGTGCTGAAGCAAGCTGGGCTCGAAGGAGATTGGCCAAGCTTGTTCCTGCTCTAGGGAGGGTTTGCAGGAATGTAAATCAGCCAAGCATGTTGCTGTCAGAGACAGGCTGAGTAGTCCCTGGGGCAAGTACTACAGAACTGTCTGCAACATACCTTAAATAATAAGGTGCAATTGCTTTGGGTGAAGTCTTGAGTTTTGGGTCACTGCTATCCAGAGTAGACCTCCAAACTTAAGTAGTAGGAATAGCTTACATGGCTGACATGTAGTCCACCACTGAAGGAGTTCTGTGCTGTCAAAGAAAGGCGCCATCATTCAAGTGAGACATTAAACCCAGACACTAGTTTCTTAGGTAGGCACCCAGCAATAATATTTGAAGAAAGGGAGTTATCCCCAGTGTTTGATTCAATGTTTATCCTTCAACCAACATTGCAAAAACATACTACTGGCAATTTTTTATTGTAATATCTTTTTAAGGCATAGCAGCATGACATCACTGGAAGGGAAGCGTGTCATGCAATCAAGTCTTCGTTTCACTTTTGCCTTTGAACAGAGCACACACACACAGCTCTGCTGCTGCTGTCTTCAAGCTTTCCTTCTACCCTTGGAGATCGATTTGTATGAGTTTGTCTAAATAAATGAACCCACAACATGTTTACTGTTATGGCTCTGGACCAGAATCCCAAATTTGGTTCAGACCCCAGATTAGAACCCAACTATTTGCATTTGGTAAACTTGTGAGGGAATGTTACAGCACCACAGGAGTGATAACACTGACCAGTAGACAGCTTTTATGAAGCAAACTTTAATTTGAACACAGAATTAAGCACATTAGCAACAAAGAAATTGATTTATAATTAATAGATAGAATATCTTAACTTGATTCCTGAAACCTAACTCGTCATTCCAAATTAAGCAACCTATATATTCAAATGCCACTTATGTATAAAGTTAACAATCAGGTTTACTTGCTTATATTGGTGCAAAGTCCTTGGAGAGAGAACCATTTTTTTTAGGACCAAGCTGAAAACCTGCTGCTCAGCGTGGAGCCCTGGAGGCAACTCACTTATCCAGAGAGGCCTGGCCCCTCCCATTAGATACACAGGCTGCACTCAAAGCAGACAGCATTCTTTTGTCTCTTGTTACAAGATATGCCTTGATTTGTGTAGCCAGGCTCAAACTATTACAATGGTACATTAGTTCTCTATCTGCAAACAAGTAAAATGGCATTTAATATCTAATCGCAAAACACTTCCCCTGCAAAAATCATTGATTATCTCATTGTTCGGCTCCTTCCTCCGGTTCACCAGAGGAAGGAGCTGTGCTCCGAGAGCTAGTGATTCAAAACAAACCTGTTGGACTTTAACCTGGTGTTGTAAGACTTCTTACTGTGCTCACCCCAGCCCAACGCCGGCATCTCCACATCATATCTCAATGTTAATCACAGCAAACTGTCTGTATGCATTCTAATCTAGGTTTTAGCAATACTGGAAAAATACCAACTATGAAGTATGACAATTTCTTATATTCATCACATTACCCAGCTTCTTATGAGTGATTGGTGCCTTTATACCAACACAACAATGATCCTAGTGCTGTTTGAGGGAGCTTAATCTGCACTTTAATGTTGCATTTCAACAGTGACTGCACTTTAAAATGACTACTTTGGCTTTGACACATTTGGCATGGCCTAAAAAGCACCATGGAAATGCAAGGCTTTCTTGCTTTCTTGTGTTAGGCAGCCATCTGGCTACTGAAACATGAATGAAGCCTCGGAGCTAAAGTGTGCTCGACCTAAAATGTGCACAGTTAGATGTACTTTGCAGTTATCATTTGGCCTCAACCTCATTCAGGAATAATCCCTGTTCTGACCAATAGAATATAAGTTGTATTTAAATGTTACTGCTAATGAAATAATATGGTGCCATTTTAAAACCATTTTTCTTGCCTTGTCTCGTTGAATTTTGGCAACATTTTACCTGTTCACTGGCATTTTAATTTTGTGCCAGGTTTGAAATGTAAAATTTCTCTGTCACCTTTAAAACTTTTAAGGGTCACTTTGGGTGGGTTTGGCGGGGTGTTTCCCGGGGTGATTCAGTCAAATCTCGCAAGACTTTTCGAGCATGGGGAATTTTGTTAGAGGCCTCTTGTGCGATTCAACCGCCTCGTCGTGACGTCGAGTCGGACATGACAAGGCCACGGAATCGCGGACAAAGGTTTTTATTTCTCTGAAATCACACTTTTGTGACAGGACTGGCTATTCAGGCAATGATAAGTAACACATTCTTTTCAAACTATGACTGGTGAAACATGTGTTGTATTGTTAAAATGTTTTTATTGGTGCTTTTACTTTAAATTTACCATAATTGGATTTGTATTAAAAATTTAACATTGAAAGCAAATGCAACAAGTAGTAGAAATTCAATCCAAAAATTCATGTAGAAGTTTGTCAGATCTCTCATTCCAGGAAACATCATGCAATTTGAACGAAAGGTTATTCTGATTTGTTTCAGAAACCATCTTGCTTTTCAATATATATTTGTAAGATATAGTGAATGAAAAGTGCGAAGGTACTAACTTCTTTATCCAGAGATTGACTAGAATCGGAAACCTGCTGCAACAGGGAGCTGTTACTGAATTACATGGATGCATTAATGGGGATGCAAGATAAACAGGAAGGAGAAAGGGATGGAAGGATTTGTTGCCCAGGTTGACTGAAGTAGTCGGAGAAGGAGTCAGCATGAACACTGACCTAGACCACGTATCGGTGCTATATAAATTCTGGGCAGAATTCTCCGTCCAGCCGGAATTGTGAATCGCAATTGGGCAGAGGTTGTAGCAGTCCAAACCAAAGGTCAGCGCTGGACGCCTAATGGAATGCCATGCTCCGGCATCTCAAAAGCGGCATGAATGCGGTCCATGCCGCCTGTCAATGTGGACATGCAAATTGTACAGTAACGGCCTTTTAGCATTACATTAACGGGCCTGACCCTGTCGTCCCCAGGCTCCTGCGATGCTCCACCTCCTCCAGGTGGAAGTGATGATGGCGTGGTTCACTTGTGGTATTTAAAATCAGGAAACAGGCCAATGAGGGAGAGAGAGGAGGTAAGCCAAGTTTCCAAAGGCGCACCGGTGGGCTGCCAGTTGTGCAGTTGGCTGGGGGGCATCTGCCAGGACCGGGGGCAGTAGCAGGGGGCAACCAGGGGAATAGACCATGGAGTAGGTGTGCCTCCCCCCACCCCCCAGGACTGGTGTGTACGGGCACGGATCAACTTTGTCGCAGCCTGCAAGGTAGCCATCTGGCTGCACTCCTCACTGTCTGTCCACTATGGCCCGTAAATGCACACAGTGGACCCATCCGAGGCATTGCCCCACTGCAGGGGCAGCTTGGAAATCAGTAAAGGTCTGATTCATCTCTCGGTAGCACATTCCACCGTCTTCCCAGGTGATCCCTGCATGTGTCTGATCATTCCATCTCACGGCCCCATCAAACCCCGTGGGTGGCGGGGTTGGGGACGGGGTCCGGGGTGGGGGGGTGGAACTGAATTGGACATCGGTGTGTTGTGCGATAATGGGTCTCTCACCAGGAAAGCCCTACCACATGGGGCCCCCACATACCTGGCCTCGTCCCCTGCCACCTTTGAGAGTAACCCTGGGGGTGGCCTTCGACTGACCTGGGAGCCCTGGCCCATGTTCACCTTCAACGCCCGCACCCCGCCTCCACCCGGCACACCTTTTGCTTCCAGCCCAGCCCAAGCATCTCAGTGTTCAGAAAGAGGCCTGAGGCAGTTCGGAATGTCAGTGAACAGGTGTTTATTGTACAGATATTGTGCTCTAGACCCTATCGTGCTCCTATGTGCTTTACTCGTGCACAATTTAACTGGTGTCTAACTTTCTAACCTTACATGCCCTATCGTTCATTCAAGTGGGTCTCCCAGGTGGTGCATCAGAAGTGGAGGCGGCCTGCTGCGTATCTCTTCCTGTGACGTGAGCCCACTTTGGCAGACATCGTCTGGAGCGACTGGGCCCAGTGTCATGGGTGGAGTGGTGCCAACCTGTTATGCTCACTGCCCATCTGATGTGCCAGTGACAGGTGGGGGGGATTCTGTGGTGCTTTGGCATCTCCTCTGTGGGAGTCTCTGGCACATCACCCCCTACTCACTCTGGGTGTCCGATGGTCCCAGGGTTACTCCTCGGGGTGAGGGCAGGGCCAGAGCGAGCTCCGTCATCACCTGGCGCTGCCAGCCTGGGAGACCCGCTCTCGTCTCGACCAAGGTCTCTTCTTGCGACCATGGAGCACAGAGACTGTGCCAGCTTCTTCTGGGACTGGACCACATCACTCTGGTACCAGTCAAAGTCCCTCTGTGACTGGCTCAGGTCAGCCAATGTCAGGCCAGTGTCCTTGACACCCACGGCCATGATCCGTTGTGACTGGGCCATGCTGGCTCTTGTACATGGCTGCCTGTGACATAGCCATCCTGTGCCCCTGGCCTTGGACATCTTGACTCAAGGCCTCCACGCGGGCGCAACCCAAGCACTGTTGACCAGGATGGCACACATTGTTGGCCCTGCCTCCTGCCCGTGCAGGCAGTTGGACTCCTCAAACCTCAAACAGCAGGCGCTGGATGGTTGCTGACACCCCCTCCTGTAGTCCTCGGCTCTCTCCCTGAATCTCCAACATTGATGGAACCGCCATTTCTAGAAGTGCAAGACCTGTATGGCGACAGTGGGTCCCTGGGGTTGGGGCACCCTCTGAATGTCCATCCGTCGGGGGTTGCTACCTCCACCTGATGTCCTGCAACAAGTGTGTGGTGCGCAGCATATAATGTCCCAGAATCATGTTAACTAAAGTATCCAGTCAAGGTGAGTGTCTCTGGGATGGTGGAGGGCGTCAGTGACAGCAGTGATGAAAAGCTGGTGCCGTCCCAGGACATGTGCTCTGGGGTGTCCTGGGGTTGCAGCGGGGGGCGTGTGTCACCAGCAGGTCCCGCCTCACGTGCCATAGGGACATCGCAATGCATTGGGAGCTCACTTGCATCTCCAATGCCAACCTCCACATCAGCGACTGCACACTCGTCAATCCCATCGGCCAGGTCCATCGTCCTCCGATCTGCCACAGTGGTCTGGCAGGCTCGCTCTCTCCCTGTGGTTGTGGCCTGCTTTCTCCTGGGGGGACAGATCGTGAGCGGGCAGCACAGGATGTCCCCAGCTAGTGGTCTGTGTGTGCAGTGCACCCGGCCATGGCAGGTGATATGGGTGCTGGTATGGTTTTTAAAATCCATTTATGGGACATTGGCATCGCAGGCTGTGCCAGCATTTATTGACCATCCCTAATTGCCCTTGAGGGGGCAGTTGAGAGTCAACCCAGTGTGGGTCTGGAGTCACATGTAGGCCAGACCAGATAAGGATGGCAGATTTCCATCCCAAAAGGACATTGTGGTATGGGGTGTGCGCGGATTGGTGGTGGGGGGTGGATGGTGCGATTGTCTATCAGTGTGTGGGATCGGGATTGGTGCCAGGGGCACAGTGGTGGTGGTGACTCGCCCTGGCTAGCCTGGGGGGTTGCCCATCCTCATGTAGCACTGCCTATCGGTCTGCCTGGTAGGGGCTGCATGAGGGGCTATGGGTATGGGGAGTGTGGGATGGGTGTGGTGCCAGGGGCATGGTGGTGATGGTGACTTCTCCTGGCCACTCTGAGGAGGTCGTGCAGCTTCTTCCTATCCTGCTTCCCACTGGCAGTTGGGCTCACGGCCTCTGCCACCTGCGCCCAGACCCAGCTGATGTCTACGGCAGTTCCTTCCTACTCCAGGGAACAGGAGGTCCGGTCTCTCCTCCAAGGCATCTAGCAGTGTGTCCAGCTCTGCATCGGCGAATCCTGGGGTCACTCTTTGCGGTGGCATCTTCTTGGCATCATCTTGGTTGGAATGAGAGTGTGTGGGGAGTGAAGTGTTTGTATGCGGCTGCAGCTTGTTAGGCGCTCGGGTGCCAATCGCGACCCCAGCAAATCACACCAGGTTGCGTTGGAATCGTGCTAGTTCACATGGCACCAGTGCAGGACTTTCCTTAATTGTCCTGATACCGGCGCCACTATCAGGGTCGTAGAACAACCACGATTCAGTCCCGAAGTCGGCGTTTTGTCTCTGAAACAGAGAATTCCGCCCTACATCTAATTACATGTGTACATTCTGTGTACATTAAATTTACACAATGCACCCATGAGACAGATTGTCATTCAGTGGGTAGTTTTGGGTCCGCCATGTAGTGCTCCATATATCTTTGTTGTACAGCCTATATTTATCTGTTTAGTGCTGTGATGCATAATCAGCCTTTGTTGTGAAGCTCAAATGTATAAAGTAGTCAATTATCTTGGCATTACTTTTTTTTGCCAGCACAACTCGGGTCAATAGCATTCAGTTGTATGTACAGCCTGTGTTGTTCCACTGAAAAGTAACAATGTTATTTTGTTGATGACTAGGTGAACCTACTCATATATACTACTGTTAATGGAATTGGATATCCAAAAGATGGCTATTGATGTCCTGGAAAAGAGGTTGGGCGAGCGGGTACCTAATTAGAACTGGAACAAGGAATGTTCCATATACCCCACAAAATGACAAGCATAACTAATTTCACACATACACATACACAAATCACACAGAATCTGTAAGACATGCACACATATACAGATGCTCAAAACACAAACCCAGTCTCTCACACACACACACCAAGCATACACACATGCACCACATATCTGTGTGAATATATTATGCACGGGATCTACGGGCCATGCAGCGCCCAAAAAGCAGCGTGTCTGGTAGATGCCGGGAGATCCCTCTTCCGGGATCTACTTAGCTCAGCACACCTTGCGAGATCTATTGTAATCTCGCTAGACACCGTGATGTGAATACTGCCCATTGTGAGCGGGATCACTGTGTGACAAATTTGCATATTCAACTGAGACAGCTAGGCTCACTCTGTTATGCATTTCCAAGATCTAACCAAGTTGTGGGATCTAACCCCTTCGCCTTGGAGACCTCAGATGAATGCCATTCAGTGCTGGTCTCCACAAACTGGAACCAGGTGGAACAGCACTCATGGGGGTCTCCCACGGCATCAGATGGTGCCAGCTGAAGGCCCCCTGGGCAGGGTGGCACCCTGACACTGCTGGTGCCACCCTGACACTGACATATGAGTGACAGTCTGGCACTGCCAAGGTTCCCAGGTGGCACTGCCAGCTGGCAGGGGAAGTGCCAGGGTGCCAGGCTGGCACTGCCATGTTTCCAGCTGGCATTTTTTTTGCACGACTGGGATCGGGCCTGCGGGTGCCCTGGGAGGGTGCGGGGAGTTGGAGGTTCGGGCGTTGGGTCTGGGGTTTTGAGATTGAGACATAATTTTTAAATGGCGCCATGATCTCTCACTGTACTGAGGAGTTCCGCCGAGCAGAGGTCCTCAAGGAGGTCCTCAGTGTACACACACATACGGTCAAGCAATCTGAATTCTAAAGGGAAACAGAAAAATGCTCCATGACCATTTTGGAGAAGAAATCTTGCATTTTAGCTTTGATTTAGCTGTTGAGCATCACTTGTGAACTGTCAGAATATTAGATTTGGAGACCAGCGAACAGAAATGCCCTGGAAAGTGTAGTAATTGATCCAATCATGCACTTTTCATCATTTAGAGCACAGCTTTGCTGATGCGCTTTGCCAGCAAAAAGTAATGTGCAAAACAGAGTGCTGGTCATGTAAGTTTTTGTATGCTTGCTGCACTGAAAACAAAACAAAATCAAATAAAAAATGATTGCCTGCTATTCTGATCACTGCTACAGAACAGTCTACATTTACCTCATGGGAATCAACTTCACAGATTCTGATAACAGAGATTCCTTTGAGACTTGTACTGTTTGGTGAATAAACTCAACATTTTGAAAGACTACAGTTGTGTACATAGATTCTATTGCTATTCTGTGCGTGTTATTTTGCTGAATATGCTATCTACTCTGCTTTGTATGTCTCTCACTGTTGCCTTGTTTCCTCTGCAGTCCAACCCAGCTGAGATTCCCCTCCAGATTGCCAGACAATTCCCAGCCTTCTTCACATGCTATTGATGACATTTATCCAGATTGCACATGGATCTGAGTGAGCTGGAAGTTGCGGTAAGTTGGACGGCTTTAGCCACATATATTTCTTTCTGGAAGTGCAAATGGATTTTGCCCACACTACTTGCTGCGTTCTTTGAAAATTTGCTGTGCCATGTAAGCAGTTGGGTGCTATTTAAAGAATGTTATGGCTCTTAGATTTCCATGTCTGTGGTGTCATGTCAGCCCTGCCACAGATTTCTGCTGCTGGTATTTCCGAACTATACAGAAGAGATTAGTTCTTCATGTGAATGCCGGGTATTGGCATGTTTTGTTCCTAAGTGCATCACTGGAAGGTTAGATTATTTTTGTGTCCATTCAATGCAATGTATTATTGTTACTGAAAGTTTCATAACATTTGCCATCAAATGACTGTGATTGGAATTAGTTGGAAAAATAATCCCCAGGAAATATTCAATATTATGCAAAGATATCTAATATTTTGGCACGCAAATGAAACATGTTAACATTTGCAACGTATGTAAACCTTCATATATGTAATCTTTGTGTTTATTTGCCGTTAATGTAAATTGATTCTGATTTTGACAATCACTTATTTGAATTTTTGAATGAAATGTCATTGTAACTTAGAATTATTTTGACTTTTACAAACACCTTGGGCTTGATTCTCCACCGGTGGAATCTTCCGCTTCGTCGGCAGCGCACTCATGCCAGAGGATTTCCCGATGGCGTGAGGGTGGCCACAGTGTGAAACCCATTGGCCGGCTGGCGGGATGGAGGATCCCGCCTCTTTTGTACGTTTATGTATCTTGTGTATTTTTTAAAAAGCTGATAAACCTTCTGGATCGGGATTTTTTTTCCTGTCTTTTGACTCGCCTGCGGCTGAAGTGTGTACTCATTTGCTTCATTTAACTGTGTTTTTGTTTGTTTGTTGTTTTTGTTTGGTTTGTTTGTAGTTGTTCAGGGCAACATTTTACAATGATTATGATTTGTGGTGAAATATTACAAAAGGGATTCACACATAGAGTAGTGTGAAACCCAAAACAAATTTCAACTCTTTAAAGTACAAAGCTGTCACCAAAATGACATACATTTTATTAAAGTGACTTGCACTTTTGTCATTGGCACCTGCTTTATCTGGCCAGCTAAGTGCTTAAATTCTGTGTTCATTTGATGCTCTTTGCCAAGAATTCAAGAGATTCATAGAGATCTCAGAGAGATCTGTGCTTTGCAGTTTTTTTATTGGGGCATTGTTTAATAAGTACAAGTAGCCATCACAAAGGTTCCCAGATTGAAGAGGATTATGGGCTAGCAGGAAGCATGGACTTTTTTTTTTGGTTTCCCAGGAATGCGTGGATGCAAATGTGAGTGCTTGTAATGGGACAGTCGCCAGTCAGTTTAGGTTTTTGAAGAGTCGATGTTTCTGATTTACCTTGAGCAGTCTCATTCTTCCTCGTGACAGATGTGCGATTTGAATCTTGCTATTTATTGTGTGTTTCAATCTCATGGAACAATAATGCTTTTCAGATGTTGGAACAAAAGTGTAGGAGGGGATGATGCTGAGGAATTTGTAGTTTTAATAAATTGTCGGTTAATCCAAGGTTCGTGTGATTCTGAAATGTTAATCAATTCCTAGAAATTTGAATCTAATAAAAGAACAAATGCAGTAAAATCCCTGCATGCACAACAGATTTTCAGTTTGCTTTATTGTCCATATGGAAATTCATTTTGAGCATATAGCTTGTTTGTTAAAAAATGAGAAAGAAATGAATGGTAACAATAAAAGAAAGAAAATTACGCCGGGTGTGATTTTCGTCCCCTCATCCTTACGTCGAACTCAAACTTTGATAGAAAAGAGCAAATGCTAGTTGAGGAACCGATTAGCCCAGCATCTGAGAGATTTCAGCCTTTTCTATGAACGTAACCAGCAGTAATACTGAGAGCATTGATGATTTTCTTTGTTCAGGACACTGTTTACTTCGGTCAAAATTCTTCGAAAGTAGATGTTGGCAAAAAAGGTCTGCTCATCAATTGAACCTTGCCATCTGGTTCAATAATCTCTGTAGAGTCTACTTTCTAAAGAGAACAGTACCAGGTGAGATTCCCGAAAAGGAGAGCACCCTCAACTACGGCCATAGTGAGCAATAAAGCTAATTAAGCAATTAATCCAGACACAGATAAAAAATATATCAGAATTGCTCAGTTTTGCATGAATCTGATTTAACTGACTGGCCCTTTAAGGATAAAATAATCCCTCTTAATGTGAGGAAGTATTTTTCACATTTTATGCATCATTTTCTGTTCTGCATGTGGTTTTGTTGAGATGGATGTATTTGAATTCTAATACTGATGCTTCTATGCTTCTAGCTTCAGGGTACCTTAATCTTGTTTTGGTTAAAATTCATGATGCTACAATGATATATTTTTCATACCTGGTGTTAGAAAGCATGCAATCAGAATTGAAGATAATATAATGAGAACTTTATATTCAGAATAAGCAGTTTTTCCTTTCGAACGTACACCTGGTGCAAGCCTCGTTTACTCATTTACTGTTGGCTGTCTGTCCAAGAAAACCATAAATTCAATATCATATCTCCAGCAACTTCCCTGAATTCAACCAGGTGAGTGGCTAAGTGCAAATGGACGGCAATGTTGTCAAGTTTTAGAAAATTAGCCATTTTAGAAAAAAGGCTTTGAATTGCTTTTCAGCATTTCCATTAAAATAGGGAACAGCTTTACACCAACATATTAACTCTCCATATGCCAATATTCATTATTTCAAGGCCCAACTGTGGGTTTTCTTCCTGGCCATATGACATGCTGCTGGGTCCAGTTTAGTAACCGAGGAGAAAATGAAAATTTGCTTGATGTGTGGAAGAATGACATGAACATGTGGAGCATAATATTTTTCTTCAGAAAAGTTAGAAAGGATTCTCCGTTTAATTTTCTCCGCTCCTTTACTTAGCAAGCAGGTGATTGATGTTGAGCAAGAATAACTGCAATCCTCTAGCAGCTCACCTAATGCCTTGATCAATTACAAAGAACAAAGAAAAGTACAGCACAGGAACAGGCCCTTTGGCCCTCCATGCCTGCTCCAACCATGTTGTCTAACCTAAAACCTTTTACACTTCTGGGGCCCGTATCCCTCTCTTCCCATCCTATTCATGTATTTGTCAAGACGTCCCTTAAACGTCACTATTGCACCTGCTTCCACCCCCTCCTCCGACAGCGAGTTCCAAGCACCCACTACCCTCTGTGTAAAAAAATTTTTCCTTCTGGACAATATGGCTGGAATTCTTTGGCCATTCGGATTCTCTTTTTCTGCTGGCAGAGTACCCCTGCCCATGGGTTTCCCGGCGGCTTGGTTGGCTTCAATGGGAAATCCCATTGACAAGTTGCGGGAAGAGAGAATCCCGCCATCAGCGAATGGCACGCCACCAAGAAACACACGGCTGGCGGACTGGAGAATTCCACCCTATGTGCTTGACCATTTGATCTATATCGAACCATGCCCAGGATTGTCTTTGGTTGTCACCCGCCCACACATGCTTCACCAAAGTAGTTATTGAAAGTATGAATCTGATTTATTCCCTCTGTAGCTGGGGATATTAAGGTCAATTGTATAGCCCCCTCAGATACACAGATTGAGATCTAATGAGCTGAATCTGAGATTGCATGGGTGCGGAGTGACAAAGTAGTACACTATGTGTGATTAATTGAACTTCCAAATCATTAATCTTCATATGAAATAATTTCCTCTTATCACAGTTTTTCAAAGCTTGCCAGTCTCGCTATTTTGTGTACACTAATTTATTCCCTGTAAATTTTAGGAATATGAGCAAAAACTGTTTGTGATGTGTAGAATTCCACAGCCCATGATCGGAACTGTTAATTTGAATGAGATATGGATGAGTGACAGAGCCTTTTACTTAGAATTATCTGTTTTCCTAGATATCACTTGGACTGTATTTGGACTGTCTTATTTTCTTAACAAATGTGTAAATCCCAAATATCCTGTGTTGAGCAGTACCAAAGAACAATCGGCTGCTGCTAATATCTTATCATAAAGTGTGTTGAAAATAAGACCAGTCTGCAATGTGAGAACATGCTTATATTACTGTCTTGTAAATTGCATTTATAATTGTCTGTCCTAAATATTCTAGCTTACTTCATTTAACTGATTATGTAACATTGGTAAAGCAGTTCTTATTGAATTGCTATTTGCTCCTGTAATATGATTTAGTTATTTTGTAAACGTTTCATAAAAGCAGTACAAGTAACCTAAACTGCATTGCATAGTAATAGTTTTCTTGGACTCACATACAATTGATTTTTAATATGAAGCAACCAGACCTTTTTGCAAAAAATGTACCTTTTATAATTGAACCATTAAACGAAGGTCAATAAGAAGTATTTTAATGAAAAGCATGTTTTTATTTGTGGTTTCTAATGTCTCAAAATCATTTTGAGTAATTTGTCAGATAGCTTGTTACATACTTGGCATTTAATTTAAAAGGGTTGAAGGTCAACTCCCCTCATGAGGTTTATTGTAACTAAGAGGAACAACTTGTCCGTTGCAGCGGTTCAGTGCCCCAGAAACACAGGGGAAGTACTAAAACAGTGCATGCTTACTTATCCTCGAATGCAAAGTCTCTTTTATCAATTTGTTCTCGATCAGGGTGATTTGATCAATGGGCTAGTGCTCTGTCACTTTGTTTCAATCTCTTTAATGAAAAGAGGGTTCCCAGTACGTGCAAACCCATCAGCATTTTCAATCCAGATGTCAGCATTCCGCAGAGAAAAAAATGTATCAGCTTGTTTTTATTGGGATTTATCATATGTTATGAACAACCAATTATTTCCGTTGGATTGCAGGGCTGATAAATTGGTCCGTGGGACTGGAGGCAATTAGGTAGGTCAGATGGGATGACTAAAATCAATAAATCAGACTTTACTTTCTCCCATTAATTGTTGTGCACAGACTTATAAAACATTAAAATGAGTTGTCGGTTCCTGAGAGTTGCAATTCTTACTTGTTGCTTGACTGCAAAAAAAATTATATGTAACAAATAGGCTGGTTCAAAAGTCTTTCAAGGTTAGCATACTTTCCATCAGCTCACACTTAAATGGATGAAAGTCTCCTCTCTTCATTAACATTTAGGGATACTGTCATGATATTCAGGTAAACATCACAGCACATACATACTGATGGACAGATCAACGGACCAATCAACACACACACAACACCACAGCCAAGAGCATACACAGTACAAAACAGGGAACACAACACTTCCTGAGCATTCCAGCAGGAGACAGCTCAGGGCACAGAGCTCATAGCAAGCCACTCAGACATCCACCATGTGCTGAGTGCCACTACAAGATAGTATTAGGAATAGGTCCACAGATTCTAGGGTTATGATCGAACCTCAGTAACCAGTTTACCACTGTAACTAAATGTTAGCAATAAAACTGAGTTGTACCATTCGCAACCGCGTTGGTTCGTCTGTGTAGCAGAGTACACAACACATCATAGTACCAGGAGTAACTGTGGGACCTACCTACGGATCCTCCGGAATCTGCCATCCTGCGCCATGGACACCGTCAGCACACCGCAGCCGCTACAAATCACTGGAAACCTCGGCGTTAATGGGAAGCTGTTCAAACAGTGCTTCCAGATCTTCCTGGAAGCCAACGAAAAGGAGAGCGCTTCAGACACCAGAAAGATCGCCATCCTCCTCTCCACGGCAGGTCAACACGACATCCGTGTCTACAACTCCCTGGTGTTCGCGGAAGGTGAGGACAAGACCAAGTACAAGACGGTCCTTCTCAAACTTGACCAACACTTCAACGTCGAGGTCAACGAGAGTTTCGAGAGGTATCTCTTCCAGCAGCGCCTGCAGGGTAAGGATGAGCCCTTTCAATCCTTCCTTACACATCTCCGTATCCTCGCGCAGTCCTGCAGTTACAACACCACCTCCGATTCCATGATTCGGGACCAGATCGTTTTTGGGGTCACCTCGGGCACCCTACGCCAGCAGCTCTTAAAAATAAAAGGCCTCACCCTAGCCTCCGCAATCGAAGCCTGTGTCCTGCATGAAAACGCGACTGGCCGCTACTCCCAATTTCAGGCGGCCGAATCGGCGCGGCAGGGGTCCTACGCGGCCGGATCGGCGAGGCAGGCGTCCTACGAGGCTGAACGGGTCCAGGCGATCGAGTTCCTCCCGGCCCGCGACCCGAACGAGGGCGGCCATTTTGCGCGCTTTTCGAGGCCTCCCACGTTTGTGCGCGCCAAAAACGACGTCGACACAGAGGGACGTGATGCGCAGGCGCGCTCGACGCAAGACCGAACTGCGCATGCGCGGTGGCGCAACGAACGCCATGATGTCACGACGTGCGGCAACTGCGGAGCCGCACATTTAAAGCGGCAATGTCCCGCAAGAAACCGACAATGCCTCCGCTGTGGCAAAATGGGCCACTACGCTGCCTGCTGTCGAGCAGCTCAACCTGCCAATGTTCCCCAATTCCGACAACCTCGCAGGGAGGTGCGGACCATTCAGCCTCCTTACTACGAGTCGTGCCCAGACGATATCCAGACCAGTGACACAGACGACCGGGACGCCTTCTGTGTTGCGGTCATTGATGGGAACCGGATGTCTCCAGCCAGGACCCACCAGCCGTTGCAAGTGAACACTGTCAATCGGGTGATGAATGCTGTGCCACCCTAACGGTCAACCCGAATTCGTCGCCCACCTACTAGACTGGACTTATGAGCCTGTTTGTACATTGAACTCATAATACCACTGTGTTAATATGTTTCTGTTCATCCTTGTTGTAATTCTTACTTGTTGCTTGACTGCAAAAAAAATTATATGTAACAAATAGGCTGGTTCAAAAGTCTTTCAAGGTTAGCATACTTTCCATCAGCTCACACTTAAATGGATGAAAGTCTCCTCTCTTCATTAACATTTAGGGATACTGTCATGATATTCAGGTAAACATCACAGCACATACATACTGATGGACAGATCAACGGACCAATCAACACACACACAACACCACAGCCAATCACAGGCAAGAGCATACACAGTACAAAACAGGGAACACAACACTTCCTGAGCATTCCAGCAGGAGACAGCTCAGGGCACAGAGATCACAGCAAGCCACTCAGACATCCACCATGTGCTGAGTGCCACTACAAGATAGTATTAGGAATAGGTCCACAGATTCTAGGGTTATGGTCGAACCTCAGTAACCAGTTTACCTCTGTAAATAAATGTTAGTAATAAAACTGAGTTGTACCATTCGCAACCGTGTTGGTTCATCTGTGTAGCAGAGTACCCAACACATCAGATACCAAGCAAGATAAGGTTGGGCATCGCAATCCAGCTCCAGGTGAATATGCACCTGTGGTCAAAACTATCTTAATTGAGCAAATATTGTTTTATTTTTGCTTTTGTGCTTTGTTCACTGGTCAAGTGGACAGCTAGTGTGCAAATGAAGATTCATGTTGCACAGTAGAGGACGTTCTTTTGAATTTGAGATTCAAAGTGTTTTGTTGTAGTGCTAGGGTGTTTTGGATTGAGTCAAGCCACTTGAAAGAGGAGTCGTTTCTTTGGCTCAATAATTAGAAAATGTCCCGTTCCCTCTTTGAAAATCAGATATCATAGTTAGTGGGGGCTATTTTGTTGGGGGTCTTTTTCTTGAGGGGGGCTTGGGGGTGGGGAGGATGGTTTTAGGCTGTTTGTCATTGTTATGTATAAAATTGAAAATGTTGAATTAAAATATTTTTAAAACAAAGATAATCATATATAACTCAATCAGAGCAAAATATGTGAATTCTGGAATTAAAACAGTAAGTCCTGGAAAACTCTCCGTAGGCCAGGCGGAGGGAGAAATCCGGGGTCAATGGTTCAAGTTGCTAAGCTATAGAAAATGCTCTGCTGAAGAAACAACCAACTACTTGCACTTCAACTGCACTTTTAACATAGTAAAATGTCCCACCGTTCCTCATGGAGCATTATTAAATAAAACTTTACACCGAGCATCAAAAAGCAACATGTTGGCAGATGGTCACAAGTTTAGTTGAAGCGAAAAAAGGATGAAAAGGGCAGTTTTATTCCTTGGATAATTATAGAGCGGATGATTTTCTCCAGACATTCTAGATGCTAAAAAACTAGAGTGGGAAGATGGGGTCTTAAACTGCAACATTGGTTGCCCATGGTTAGGACAAGATGCCACCTTGGTTGAGGAACTAAAACATGCATAATGAGCTGGCTGACAGGCAACTGTAAGGGCAATGATGGAGTGCTGGGGAAAGAAACAGCAATGCTGGTATCCAGACAGAGGTCACTAGCTTCCTGGACCATGATTCTTAGAGCCTCTGTTTAATCAGCCAAATGTTTTATGGAAGACAGCACTCTGGTCAGCTGAGAGATTCTACAATTTTGTTTTAACAGAGGTACCCAGAGCCATGATGGCAGCTGCACTTTGCCGCTCCATGGTGTTAAGGGCAAGGTGTTTTCAGAACCCTAAAATGTATCATGGAGTTCAACCAACCTCTCCCTTTAATGGATTGTTGCTTTTGAAGCACACGGCTTGTTCCCAAGGTGTGATATTACAATTATGGACACGTGGTTTTTAAAACAAAACATTGTTTATTCCATGAACTCAAATTAACCTATTAAATAAACATTGGATCTCTTAACACCCCTTACTTCAAAGATAACCCCGAAAATAATACAACACTAAATAATCCCTGAAAATGTTCCTTCAAACATCCAAAAGATCTCAAACCTTCAGAACAGTAAAACACCAGGTCACAGAATATATATATTTTCTATTTGATGGCAGAGATATATCAGCTTGATTGACTTCAGCTCCAGCACCTTGCTTTTCTTCCTGCAGCTCTCTGGAAACACACAGACACACACAAGCTGCTTTTTCAAACTGAAACCAAAAGCAGAAGTGAGCTCAGTCCCCCCCCCCCCCCCCCCCCCCGCTCCCACCCCCGCCATGACATCACTTCAGTAATATGATAATCTCCATTCCTTAAAGGTACATTGCTTAAACATCCATTTCTTAAAGGTACTCTCGCATGACAATGGACACTGCAATGGGTGCACTGGAAGCTGCAACATTGATGATCTGGTGCTACACCATTTTGGGCTTCATTGGTCAGTGGTTCAAATTGGTCAGCTTCTTCATGTATTTTTATTCCCTGCTCCGGGCTGGACAATGAATCTCCTACAGACAGGCTGGAGCCCTGGTTTTTTATGACGTGGGTCCTCATTCTTATCCTAATGCCCTGGAGCATGATTGAATTATCCTGATTGCTGATGACTGTTTCTTCAAGGTTTAACATTTTAACACCTTGCCTACTGGTTTTCCCCTTGCCCTGTGATGCTATAAACCTGATTACTTATATCAATTCTGTGATACATATAGCAATTTCTTCCGCTAACACTTACTTTGACCACCCTCTGAAGCCATTAAATTTCATACAGCACTGGCGCCTCAACCTGGGGTCAGACTTTCTAGCTATCACATCCCAGCAATCTCCTCCCACATACATTTGCCATCTCTGTGGCCTTCTTTCTCCCCTGTGGGTAGATGATATTACTCGATTTTTTTAGAGGTCTACAAAATTATGAGGGGCATAGACAGAGTGGCTAGAGACTTTTTCCCAGTGTAGAGGGGTCAATTACTAGGGGGCATAGGTTTAAGGTGCGAGGGGCAAGGTATAGAGAGGTACGAGGCAAGTTTTTTACACAGAGGGTAGTGGGTGCCTGGTACTCACTGCCGGAGGAGGTGGTGGAAGCAGGGACAAGAGTGACATTTAAGGGACATCTTGATAAATGCATGAATAGGATGGGAATAGAGGGATATGGACCCCGGAAGTGGAGAAGATTTTAGTTTAGACGGGCAGCATGGTCGGCGCAGGCTTGGAGGGCTGAAGGGCCTGTTCCTGTGCTGTACTTTTCTTTGTGCTTTGTTCTTTGTACTCCTCCTCTGGTTCTCACGTCCAATGCCATGTTTGAAAAGTTGGGCCCCCATTCAGCCCTTGAGACATCGTAAAATACTTGTTTCTCCCCCAGCCAACTCACTTTATCCCTTCAGTGGAAATGCCTGAGCGTAGGCTACATATACAGCTCAGGGAACATTGATGCCAATCAGCGCTTGAATACAAAGCCTGATGGCAAGGGTTGCCAGTTTTGATGCCTGCAAACATATTTAAATCATGATAACCATCAAGTGGCGTGTAAATTGTGTGATAAATCCAGTTTCTCGTAGCACAGCACCATTTAACGCCTATTTTCACCCTTTGGCCAAAATAGCCTCCAAAACCTGTTTGAAATATTACTTGTTAAATTGGCAAGCACACATTTAAAATGTTGAAGAACAAATGAAAAATTGTAAGTCCTGGAAATCTGAATCAGAAACTGCTAAAGTATTCAGATGTGTAAAATTCAAAAAGGAGAAAATTGCTTTTATATAACCAATAGCTTGTCTTTGTCTTCCAGTGGAAAATTATTATGTTGTCCTGATTTAGTGTAAAATGAAGAAGATTTCTTTTAAATGGGGACAATGCTGAGTTCCTGTGTATTTTCAGCATCTTAACTTTATTAAAGGCCTGTTTATTTTCGACTAAATTTGTCCTTTCACTAGAAGTGATGTGAAAAAGAACTCGCTCTGTTTTACTGTGAGGAGTGGATAGGGAGCAACCGTTTCCCTTAGTTGAAGGGTCGGTTATGGGGAACAGAGTGAGGGGTGAGAGATTTAGGGGGATTTGAGGAAAATCTTTTTACCCAGAGAGTGGCGACGGTCTGGAATCCATTGCCTGGGATTGTGGTAGAGGCGGGATGCCTCACACCCTTTAAAAAGTACCTGGATGAGTACTTGGCATGCCATAACATTCGAGGCTGTGGGTCAAGTGCTGGCAAGTGGGATTAGGTGGGCAGGTCAGAGCCTTTCATGCATCGGTGGAGACTCGATGAGCTGAAGGACCTCTTCTGCACAGTAGTATTCTGTGATTGTATCCATATTTAGTTTTAGCTATTTTGGCACAATTATTTTGTATTATTCTAGGATAATGAAAAGTCTCACTAAAATTACTTGGTCAAGTTGGCACTGCACTGAGGTGGTATCATAATGATTAGACTATATCAGGTGACTTAATATCTGACATTAACACAGCCCTGCTTGGCACTCATTCTAAATATTTGGCCAAGAAGTCAAAATTACCCAAAGATTATTGTAAAGATGCTGTTTATCTCAGCAATAAATTCAAATGCTAGACACCAAAGCAGAATTGAGTCAGTCATTATATTATATTGAGCCATTGCTTTTGGGTCAGAATTTGCACTGGTTGGAAACTGGTTTTGTGTTTGATTAGTTGGGCTCAGATTGGGTCCAGTTGCACTTAAAAAATCTGTTTCAGCTCATTCAATCTTTGCATCTGTGCAGTCACAGAAAAATAAACCTAAAATATCTAGGCAGCACGTAGAACAGTGGTTAGCACAGTTGCTTCACAGCTCCAGGATCCCAGGTTAGATTCCCAGCTGGGTCACTGTCTGTGCAGAGTCTGCAACTCCACCCAGGGTCTACGTGGGTTTCCTCCAGGTGCTCCGGTTTCCTCCCACAGTCCAAAGATGTGCAGGTTAGGTGGATTGGCCATGCTAAATTGCCCTTAGGGTCCAAAAATGTTAGGTGGGGTTGCTGAGTTACAGGGATAGGGTGGAAGTGTGGGGTGAAGTCGGGAGCTTTTTCCAAGAGCCGGTGCAGACTTGATAGGCCAAATGGCCTCCTCCTGCACTGTAAATTCTAAGGTCTATGATCCTATTTTAGTCACAAGTTTAAAACTGTTGGACTTATAAATGAACCATCCCTCCCTAAGGGCTCTTAGAAATTATCAACAAATTGAAGACCCACCCATGGTAGGGGCTCGCACATGAATGACTAATTGTTTTATTTCCTTCTGGTTGTTTACAGGAAGGTGTCAAGGGATTTGAGGCAAAGGTAGTGATATGATCCAAGAAAGACCCCCAATTTTGTTGTAAATCTAGTTAGCAACTGTAGTGTTATAATGATATAATGCCTTGGTCTCATTTAGTGTACAAGACGTATGGCACCAATCGCTCATAAGAGATTGTAAACATGTTGTGGGTTCATTTATGAAGACTAGGCACATGAGAACAGTTATACATTGGTAATAAAGATTCAAACCATCCGCACTGAGTATATGCTCTGTTCAAAGTAAAAGTGAAACTAAGGCTGGATCAAATGACATTTTCTTTCTGAGGTGTGGTGCTGAATGTCCCTTAAAGGCATATTGCAACAGGGACCAATAATTTTGTTTGGAGTCAAGAAAGTTTGAAATTTGAGACATTCGTGGCTTCCAAGTGCTTTGAAAAAACAAAAATAAACTTTACTATGCAAGGTCAAAAATATAAAACAATTTATGATATCTACCTTGTACTGTGACGAATGTCACACTGAACACAGAAGCAGATGTAGTCAAAATAGTATAAATTAAACCTATATTGTGTAATTATCATTCAGAATCCATAATACCCATTGGGTTAGAAACATAACAAATAGAATTATGAATAAGACTTAAATAGTTCAAACTACCCCAAACAACAAATGCAACAAAAGAGAATAAATTGTACTCCAGGATCTCGAGTTGATAAACATAAAACTTTTCCGAACATCATTAGTAAAAGTTTAGAGAGAGGCCCACAATCCCACAGAGATAACATGGTACTTGAACGGCTGTTAGTCAGGCCATATTTTACGATGTATTGACACCAGCACCGCAATTAAGCACAGAGATAACAGGTCCTATGAAGGACACCGTGCTTAAAAATTATCCTAAAACTATGAATAGCCATTTTTTAAAATGGCTAATACAGACTAATTCCTTTAAGGTTAAGAAGATACCAGGCTGTCACCATCTTTAAAAGAAAATATATATAAATCTGAATAGCTGTCTCTTAGACATAACAGGTTGCTTAGTACAGTGATAAGGAACACCGGGCTATGATAGAATCATAGAGTTTACAGTGCAAAATGAGGCCATTTGGCCGATCGCGTCTGTACTGGCCCTTGGAGAGAGCACCCTACTTAAGCCCATGTGTCTATCCTTCATAACTCTCCTTGTAACCCCACCTAACCTTTTGGACACTTTAGCGTGGCCAATCCACCTAACCTGCACATCTTTGGACTGTGGGAGGAAACCGGAGCACCCGGAGGAAACCCACACAAACATGGCGAGAAAGTGCAAACTCCACACAGATAGTTACCTGAGGCTGGAATTAAACCTGGTACCCTGGACTGTGAGGCAGCAGTGCTAACCACTGTGCCCACATGCCATCTATTCTAGAGAAAGGGAAGAAAAATGTATTTAAAAAGGGGCTGTTTTTCTCCTCCACATTGCTGGAGGAGATGCTGACGACAAGGGGACTGGAGAAGGGGGTACGGAGCTATTTTGGAAGAGGATAAGGCACCACTGGAAGGGATCAAAGCAAAGTGGGAGGAAGAGTTGGGAGAGGTCATAGAGGAGGAGGTCTGGTGTGAGGTGCTCCGGAGAGTGAATGCCTCCACCTCATGCGCGAGGTTGGAGCTGATACAGCAGAAGGTGGTATACAGAGCACACCTCACGATGAGCCGAGTAGAAGATGTGTGTGAATGTTGCGGGGTGGGCCCCGCTAACCACATTCATATGTTTTGGTCCTGTCCAAAGCTAGAGGATTACTGGAAGGAGGTTTTTAGGATAGTTTCCAAGGTGGTGCATGTGAAATTGGACCCGGGTCCCCGGGAGGGCATATTCGAGGTGTCGGACCAGCCAGGGTTGGAAACGGGTGCGGAGGCAGATATCGTAGCGTTCGCCTCGTTGATCGCCCGAAGGCAGATCCTGTTGGGATGGAGAGCAACCTCTCCACGCTGTGCCCTGGCATGGCGGGGGGACCTGTTGGAATTCTTGACTCTTGAGAAGGTTAAGTTTGAACTGAGGGGAAGGATGGAGGGGTTCTACAATTCATGGGCATTATTCATTATGCACTTTCAAGAACTGGATAACATTGAACATTAGTTGGGGGGGGGGGGGTAGGAGGGTTGGGGGAGAGGGGTGCTGTGTGTATTAAGGGTGACTATGGGTAATCCCTGATTCCTTTTTGTCATTTGTTTATGTACATTTGTGGGCTAATGTTTGGGGGTTGGTGGGAGGATGGGATTGTTGTTATTGTTATGGGGATTGACATATATGTTGCTGATTATTGTTTATGGTTGGTGGGTGTAAATTTTAGAGAAAATGTGAAAAAGGAGGAGAATAAAAATTTTTTTAGAAAGGGGCTGTTTTGAGCAAACTGCTACTCCTTTCCTACAACTCTCTCTGAGAAGGAGAAAGAGAGGAGTCAAAGTTTCTGTTCTGTTCATCAAACAAGTTATTCTTGACTTTGTGAGTACGACTTTCTTACTCTGTTAAAAGTTTTGTAGTACGAGATATTTTTGTATTTCCATGTTTCAGTGCATCTCTCTTTATAAATGTCAGTCTGTTAGCAGACTTACATTAATGACAAATCATTAGAATCGTAGAGTCATTGATGTTTACAGCATGGAAACAGGCCCTTCGGCCCAGCTTGTCCCTGCCGCCCACATTCTATCACAAAGCTAGTCCCACTTGCCCGCATTTGGCCCATATCACTCTACACCCACCCTGCCCATGTAACAGTCTAACTGCTTTTTAAAGAAAAGAATTGTACCCGCCTCTACCACTGCCTCTGGCAGCCCGTTCCAGATGCTCACCAGAAGAACTGCACATTTCTCACGGTATGGTCGCAGATTGGTTAGCACTGTTGCTTCACAGCGCCAGGGTCCCAGTTTTGATTCCCAGCTTGGGTCACAGTCTGTGCGGAGTCTGCACCTTCTCCCCATGTCTGCGTGGGTTTCGTCCGGGTGCTCCGGTTTCCTCCCACAAGTCCTGAAAGACGTGCAGTTAAGTATTTTGGACATTCTGAATTCTCCCTCGGTGTCCCCGAACTGGCTCCAGAGTGTGGCAGCTGGGGGATTTGCACAGTAACTTCATTGCAGTGTTAATGTAAGCCTACTTGTCACAGTAAAGATTATTATTATTATCAAAGTTTCAATCTGGTTCCCCAAGACGCCATTCCCTGTATTTATGGCTCTGTATTACAACCTTCACTTACTGGCACAATTTCAGTTCTTTAATTACTTGCTAGCCTCACTGGGTTGGCACTGCCTCGGATCTCACCAAACCCCAATCCTACCAGCAACACCGAGATATTAGATGGCTTCCTGGACTACTTCTGAGAACTAAACCGTCACAGCATGGAGGCATGGCATTCTGCCACTTTCCCAGCTCCCCAAACCTTCTCCTGAGCCTTATTTGCACAGAGCTATCAAATGGTTCCTAGGACTTCTCCTGAACCCCCAACTACACAGAGCCAGCCAACAGCAATACTTTTACAGCATGGGGACTGCTAATAGCAACACCTTTCCGGTATGTCCTTTTTCCAGCTGCAGATCACGCATTCCTCCAACCAACATGGATAAATTGAAACTCTAGATCGTTCTTGAGCTCTACCCATCTCCATGACGATATAGACTTCTAGGGCTCAATGAATGCTTTTAAATTAATTGTAACTTTAACTCTCAAAACAAAGAAACCACTTCAAGCAGTGTAGACATATTGGGTGGAATTCTACTATCTCGGACTATATCCCATGTCAGGGACGGGAACAGGGAGTGTTTCCTGTAGTGGAGGCCAACTGGAAACCATGTCCAGCTCCGACATAATTAATTATGCAACTGGGAGTTTAGCGCCTTATTCTGTGGCAGGGTCGGCATTCTGATGTACCTCTTGCTATCATATCTGGGTTCCATATTGAAAACGCACCCAACATGACTGCCCACCATTGAAGAAGAAAGATGGACCTTCTCAAAATGGACGACCCCAGGATCAATCTGAGGCCTGAAGGTAGACTTCCTCGATGATATAGAACCTGGGAGATCCACCTGTTGGTGCTTCCCCCCCCCTCCCCCACCCACTGCTCTGGTGTCACATTTTTCAGACTTCTGGAAGACACGTTGTTCCAGATGTGTTGGGAATAGCATACCGGAGAATCCGACATGGGTGGAAGATTCAGGTCAGCCTTTATCTGAATCTCGCTAGCGATTTGCAAATATGTTTCATGCTGCGCTCCAAATGATTTCCCGATCTGGAATGGCAGGAACCAGCTGCATTCTTCCTATCCCGACACACTCATCACGAATGCATCTGCCGCTTCCACCGTCCCAAAGCAAAAGTCCATTGAGTTATAGGTCACCCCCAGCTTCGCCGGGTAGACCACGCTGAACCTCACCATTGCTGTAGAGTGCCGCCTTCACGGGACCGAAGGCCACCCGCCTTCTCACTAGCTCTATAGTTAATTCCTGGTATATATGGATACCAATTCCTTGCCACTGCACCTCACACCTCTTCACCCAACTCAGGACCTTCTCCTTAACATGGTACTTGTGGAAGCAGATTATCACCACCCTTTGTGGCTCATTTGTCTCCGGCTTGGGCCTGAGTGACCAATGATCCCTATATGGTTCATACCAGGAGGGTTCCTCTCCTTTCCCCAGCACCTCTGCCAGCATCCTTACAAAGTACTCAGTCAACATCGGGCCCTCCATCCCCTCGGGCAAGCCCACAATTCATAAGTTCTGCCTCCTCGACCTGTTCTCCAGGTCCTCCAGCTTGGCTCAGTCCGTTGTTGGCCTCCACCACCCTCCGCAGCTCCTCACCCACCAAGGTGAACTGGTCAGTGTGTTGCGACAGAGCCTCCTCCAAATCTTTCAACTTCTCTCCTTGCTCCCATACCTCGGCGGATGTCTTCAACACCGCCGCCATCACCGGGGTTATCGCCTCCTCCATCGCTGCCATCTCTTTCCGCATCACCTTCATATGCTTGGCCAACTGCTTTTCAACTCTCAAGCCATCACCTCGGTCATCTTCTCCACTGTGAAGGGCGCGGCCCCATCCAGCGTCCCACCCTCCTTCCTTCAGCCGGGCTGATCCGTTCGCTCCATGGCGAACCTGCGCTCACCCCCTTCTTCTCGATGGAATTTTCTGGTTCTTCGACATTCCCTTCCTTCCTTCTATCTTCTGGCAGCAGCTCATCCAAAAATAGCCCCTGGGAACGGGCATTAAATTCTAAAAAACCAAGCCTCGAGCAGGAGCCACCCAACGTGCGATGTCCACCTAAATGCCACCACTGGAAGTCCACATTTGTTAATTTTATTTGAGCCCAGAATTTCATCCCACTCTGGATAGAGGTTGCGGCTAAGATGTAAATGCTGCCTAGCCAATCGGCCCAGCCGCCAACACAACACACAAGAAATAGGAGCAGGAGTAGGTCACCAGATCCTTCAAGACTGCCCCGCCATTCAATTTGATTATGGCTGATCAATGCCAGCCTTAACTCCTTTTCTGTGCCAGTTTCCCATAGCTCTCTATTCCTCAATCTATCAAATATTTACCCAACTTTCTTTTAAATACTTCTAATGAATTCCAGAGATTCACCACCCTTTGCAAGCAGAAATCTCCATGCACCTGTTTTAAAGGACCAACCCTTTATCTTGTAACTTTGTTTGTTTGTTCGAGACTCTCCCATTAGTGAAAACACATACCCTGTCAAAGCCCATCAGGTTCATGCCCCGGGCTTGACAACATAATATCTGCCCATGCCTTATCCTCCTACCCAGTCGCTGTGACGCATGCCGGTGCGAATCACTGCTTGTTTTCAAAAATGAGAACCAGGAGAACGCGTGACATGTGCATGGGAATAACCACTTCCGCGGCACTGGTGCTACTTTTAAAAATCCTTCTTTTATCCTGTTTGCGCGGCACACACTCGCCTAATCCAAGAGTTAATTCTGCATAGTTTGTCCCTAGAAGACTTTTGGTTGAGTATTGGAGAACAAAATTCCAAAGAATCCTTAGAAAGTTGGTGATTAAAGGGAGCAGTCAGATTCAATGGGAGAGGAGCTGTCTTCTCACAATAGTGACCTGATCGTCAAGCGGGCTCTCAACCCGGTGCTTTTGAAGACGCTGCAAATGATCATCAGATTAATAGATGACAAACTCATCTTATTGATTGCGAGCGTTAAGTGCTCATGAGACTAAGCTGCAGAATACTAATAAAAGACTCAATGAAACGAAGGAAAGAATCTTGAACGTCGAAAGTGTTGCTTCCTCAGCCAAAGCCACATACAATCCTTGGAAGACCAGTTGCGTGGTATGTCAGAAATCTTGGAGGATCTGGAGAACAGGATTATTCAGGTCGTTGGTATGCCAGAGGGGGTGGAGGGTAAGATCCATGTTAAGGTTTTTGAGGACTGGTCACCACGTTTCCTTAAGCTGGATGTGAAGGCTGGGCATTTCAAGCTGGAAAGGGCACATTGTATCCCATCTTTGAGGTCTCGGAAAAATCAATAGCCCAGGTGTCAGGGGGTCTGGAAGCAGAAAGGGGTGGCGAAACCTGGCTCCATGACAGTGTGAGGATCATGTTGTTTGTAGAAAGTCTCGGTGGTGACACAGCAGAAGCGTAGACGCTTTGATGAAGTTAGAAATCTGCTCAAGGCACCGAGAGTGAATTATTCTGTTTTTTCCTGCAACCCTGAGAGTGATATATGGCAACTCCGTTAAGTCTTTTGATTATCCAGCTAGTGCCATAAAGGCCACAGAAGGCGAGGAATTAGACTGATAATCTGCAACTTGTTGAAATATTTGGACTTTCTCACTGTCATGTCGTTTGTCTGACCTCATTTTGTCATATATCATGCTTATTGGAAGGTGTTAACAATTGATCATTATATTGATGTTTAATCCATAAGAATCTCAGGGACCTTCATTTATGGTAGCTGAGCTGTGTGTTAGTATCAGTTATTTTCTGTTATCTATATCTTTATGATAATACTGATTATTTAGTATCTTTTCTTCAATCATAATAAAATTGAGTACTGTCATGCATCTGCAGCAGGCAAATTGGTGAGGATGAGATCAAGTATGTTTTTCCCTCTTGTTGGTTCCCTCATAACCCAGTATCCTTTAGGACCCGGCCAGCTCGGTCTGTGGTGGTACTACTGAGCCACTCTTGATGATGGACATTGAAGTCCCCCACCCAGATCAAATTCTGCATCCTTGCCACCCTCAGTGCTCCCTCCAAATGGTGTTCAACATGGAGGAGTACGGATTCATCAGCTGATGGTAGCCAGTACGTAGTAATCAGCAGGAGGTTTCCTTGCCTATGTTTAACCTGAAACCATGAGACTCCCAGAGCAACTCCCTCCTGACTGTCTCCCACTGTGCTGCCTCCTCTGCAGGGTCTGTCCTGCCCTTGAGACAGAACATTCCCAAGGAATGGTGATAGTGATGTTTGGGATATTGCAAGGCATGATTCTGTGAGTCTGACTATGCCAGGCTGTTGCTTAACTAGTTTGTGAGACAGCTCTCCCAACTTTGGCACAAGCCCCAGATGTTAGTAAGGAGGACTTTGAAGGGTCGACAGATTTGTTTTTGCCCTAATCGTTTCTGTGTCCATCGTTTGATGGCGGGTGGTCCGTCCAGTTTTATTCCTTTATTGTGTTTTCGTCCTGGTTGAATACAACTGAGGGGCTTGCTAGGAAATTTCAGAGGGCATTTAAAAGTCAAACACATTGCTGTGGGTCTGAAGTCACATGTCGGCTACAGACCAGATAAGGATGGCAGATTACCTTCCCTAAAGGACATTAGTGAACGTTTTTACAACAATTGACAATAGTTCCATGGTTATCATTAGACTTTTAATTCCAGATATTGTATTGAGTTTAAATTCCATCACCTGCTGTGGTAGGATTCGAACCAGGGTGCCCAGATCATTACCATTATGCCACCAACCTCTTTCCTCGAGCTCCAGAGGATCAGTGTTTTTCCTAAATGTTCCTATTCTAAAAGGGAGATTGCTGTGACCATTCGGGACCTTCAACTTGGCAAATCCCCTGGGCTGGAAGGTTTTGGGTGTGTGTTTAACAGGAAATTTAAGGACTTGCTGATAGATCCGTTAATTGGTATATCCTAACATTCATTTGAGGCAGGTCTGCTACCACTTAATCTCCAATTATGAAACTTATGACCAATGGAATGGTACTACTTGGTTTATACATTGTGGAGATTTGGATTATAAGTGGATACAGATGCTGTATCATAGGCCCTTGGCGGCAGTGCTTACGAATGGTTATAGAACATAGAACATTACAGCGCAGTACAGGCCCTTCGGCCCTCGATGTTGCGCTGACCTGTGAAACCACTCTAAAGCCCATCTTAACTATGCCTTCAGACAGGGATCAGCAGGGTTGCCCCTTATCCCCCTTTCTGTATGCACCAGCTGTAGAGCCTCTGGCGGAGGCTATTAGAAGGGACCCTTTTGTTTTGGGGCTGCGCAGTTGGGGGGGGAGCAGCATAAGATCACGCTTTACGCTGATCATGTGCTGCAGTTTGTATCGAAGCTGGATATCTTGGTTGCCGCTTTTATTGATGTGGCAGATAGATTTAGCATTTTCTCTAGTTACAAGATTAATTTTACCAAGTTTGAGGCTATGCCAGTTGGGGGGTTGAGAGACAGATACCCCCATTTTTGCTAACTTCCCATTCAGGTGGTCCCCTTCGGGGTTTACTTAGCTGGGTGTTATAATTACCCCTGTGTTTAAGCAACCATATGGGGCCAATGTTCCTCAGTTAATTGTATCTATTAGGTGGGACTTGATTCGTTGCTCCTCGCTGCCGATATTGTGGCTGAGTAGGATTGCATTGATTAAGATAAATGTGTTGCCTAGATTGCTGTATCCATTACAGATATTGCCAATCTTGTCTACTGGAGTCTTAAAGGAGATCAATGGAATGATCAGCTCGTTTACATGGAATAAAAACAAGCCTCGCTAGAAGTTTACCAAATTGCAGCTCCCAGGTTTTAAGGGGGAATTGGGGAACCGAATATAAGAATGTACCAATTAGCCTTTCATCTAAGGTTCTTAAGAAACTGGGTTAAGAAGGACCCCGCTTCCATTTGGCTCAATATTGAAGCAGACCTGTATCCTGTACAGGCCATGTTGTTTTATGGGGACTTTAGATCAGGCTTTGCTAGGTGTGAGAATCATATAATTATTAACACTCTTAGAGCATGGAGTATGGTCCTTCAATTAGAAACGGAGCACCCTGGACTTGCCACCAGGTTTTATGGATTAGATATTTGGAGAGATAGAGGCATTTGTAGGGTGGGAGATAAGTTCAATGTTGCTTCCATTTCATCGTTAGAGCAGCTATGCCAATAATGTGGCATTATGAGACTCGCCATTTTAATATCTGCAAGTTAGAGAATTTATTCTTAATAAGATAATTATGCATCGTGACACTTCTGTTTCCCTGGTGGGAAAACATCCTGACTTCTGCAGAGTCCAAACAATTAATTAGAAAGTTTTATGATACACTGTGTTCTAGACCCTGTGTGAGCATATTGGGTACCTTGCAGTCTTGGGAAAGATCTTGGCATTGATGAGTAGACATGGGATAGTATATGGGATTATTCCAATAAAAGTTCTGTATGTAACAGAATGATTGAGGCTAAGTTGAAGATGCTGCACTGTTGGACATTTCACAAAGTTTAAGATACAGGTTGGGTCCTGCTATATGCCTGATGTGCCTAAAGCGCCTGGTAGTCTAAGGTGATTACATACACTACTTGGTCCTGTGTCAAGATTCAATCCTATTGGATGGCATAGTTATGGAACTCGAAAGGATATTTGGTATGACCTTGGAATTTGATCATTATTTCCTATTTCCGGGTCTTCCAGATAGGAGAATTATTGATGCTAAAGAAAAAAGGCTGAATAATGACCTAACTTTTGAAGCTCAGAAAAATATCCTCCACTCCTGGATCAGTGGCAAGTATCCTTCAATTCAAGATTAGCATAAAATAGTTACAAATTGTATTCCTTTGAAATTCCTGACTGCTGTACTCCATTCTAAGCCAGACATATTCCCTGAAGTTGGGATTGCTATCTCAAATTTATAGGCTCCAAACGCTGTTCGGACGACCGCAGCGCATCACCTGAAGGCACTCCCCCAATGGTCTGCCCCCAATGGGCCGAGTTCACAACAATGCCGTTCACTTCTGGTCTCAGCCGTGCGGGAACCCGGCGTGGCGGCTGCGGACACAGTCAGGCGGGAGCCGTGCTGCTGGTCGCGGGGGGGGGTTCCACGAGGGCTGGGGGGACTGGTGGAGGGTGGTCAGGGGATAGCGAAGGTGCGACCAGGAGGGCACTATCTGGCAGGTCGGGTCCGCGCACGGCTGACACCATGTTTTACGGCGCGACCGCTGTAGTTCGTCGCTGTGTGCATGCGCGGCCATGGATCCGGCCATTCTCCAGTCGTTTATTTTGCAGAAGCCAGGAGTTTTACGTGGCGCGGCTGCTAGCTCCTCATTGGTCGCAGCATCGGTGAGGGAGCGCCGCCAATTGTTTCCACATAAAATGCCACAGATCCTCTGCACTTCGCCTCCGAATCAGAGAATCTGGCCCCATAGCTTTGAAATGATCCTGCCATTCTCTGTTCTGCGGGAGGTGGGGGACTGTGCCAGTGGCGGTTGATGGAGCGTTGCATTGAGGGGGAGGCAGTGCCCCGATGCCGATGGGGATTCGGCTCACCTCGTTGTTTCTTTGAGGTGAGGTGCCCTGATATTTGGGTGGCGGTGGCGGTTCCCCTTCAGCATGTGGGATATTGGGGACTTTCCCCTTGTCCATCAGTCCCCGATATCTATGGGGGGGGGGGGGGCGGTGGAAGGAGAGAACATATAATATCACTTTGAGAATGGGGCACCCTTTAAAAGTGGCACCCCAATCTCCGCATTCTGGCTTTGCCGGTGTGTTTAGCCCCCCCCCCCCACCCCACCCCCCCCACCCCACCCCCACCACCCTGCCAAACTGGCTGTGATCCTTGCCAGCACTTTGAAATTGCTCAACGTGCTGTTAAATCAGGTGAAACAATGCATCTGTGAAACCAGTGAGGTTCATCGAGCTTTTCTCGCTTGACCCAACACTTGGGAAATTCTACCCGACATCTCACAAACCATATCACACACAGGGAGATGAGATGAAGAAAAAAACATTATGATTACAACCTGGAATTATTTCAGTTTCTTTCACAGCAGACTTGTTGCGTTAGCTAGATTGGAAATCTCAATATGCTGCAAGGCTTGTTGTAGATGGATTGCCAGGAAGTTAACTGAAGTTGAACCTGAAGTTGGAATAGGTTGCAGGGAGAGTCCAACTCCCACTTTTGAGGTATTGCTGTCTATTATCTCAGCTGCATTGTTGTCTTGCTGTTGGTTCCTTAGATGGTGGATTTGATTTAACCACTGCATTGTGCCCGGGGCCGAGCTGGGCGTGCTGGGTAAATAGCGGGAAAGGTCAATATCGAGATTTGCACAATTCACCTGGCCCACTTGTGAAGGCGAGGTCCAGGTCTTGACCACAAATGGCGAGCATATCATTAACCCTCATTTGAATTCATTTGAATCTCATTAGCGAGATTGAAGTCGATTGCAGCAACCTCCCAGGAATTACCCGACTCCCCAACAGAAAGTCACTCAGGTATCGTTTAGTACTCCTTTTCAAAATAGTGAAGCTACGCAATGGCTGCTGAGGGTAAGTGAGGCGGTGAGTAGCCATTTTCATTTTCCGGCATGTAGCTCAAGGGCATTTGAGTGCCATGCACAGTGCTCGGGGGGTGGTTGGTGGGAGGTGGGTTGAGGAGTTGTGCATCCTTGAAGCCTTCAAGCCATCTTTAAATATTGCGGAGACCCACAACACGGGCAACCACAGCTTCAGCCTGGCCGTCCTACTAAACACTTCCACAGTAGAGGCCTTGCTGTGGCTTCAATGCTGAAAGCCAATCTCACTCCCTTTGACTGTGACCAGCCTCTAGCTTCACAGCTGTAGGCTATTGCTAATGACAATTGCCTTGTTAGTTGCAAGAGCATTTGCCAGCTGCAGGTTGTTTTTGCTGCTTGCTCCTGTTGGTGACTTGCAAATGCCTGTAGGCTGCGTATTTGTTTGCTGTTTGCCGCTACCTTTTCTGCTTGCCTGCTGCCTCTTCCTCTTGTGCTTACTTGCTGCTTTCTGGATGGAACGGAAAGAAGAAAGAAGGTAATTGACTTTGGGTCTCTTTTACCTGGAGTGGAGCAAGGGGAGGATTTTGGCGGGCCTACTACTGGGCTGAGGATGCAGGAGGACTTGCTCGAGGAATTTGTGGAAGTTTCTAAAGGCCTGTTTTGTGTGTTGACTGTGTATTCTGTTCTGGACTAGTGGGTTACCTGTTAATGTCCGCTGTTTTCCTCTGGCCCGGTGCTCAGACACGGTGGTGATGAAAGATCAGACGCCGACTGCGCAGGCCTTGGGTTGTGCCAGGACACTTTCATTGACTATCAGTGACTTTTTATGTTCAGTGTTCATCTGCTGCTCTTATGCGGGTTGCTGGTGTTACTTTGTTTCCTTTTGTACTGTGTTTGGTCGATGTTTGTGGGGAGCAGGGGGTGGGGGATGAATACCATGTACCTGCGGGTTAACTTTTTGCCAGTTGCAGTCCCGTACCAGCCTCCCCAAACAGGCGCCGGAATGTGGCGACTAGGGACTTTTCACAGTAACTTCATTTGAAGCCTACTTGTGACAATAAGCGATTTTCATTTCCTTCCTGCTTCTGTAGCCTGGGAGTCGCTGCCACTGCTGGAGAGGGGAGATGGTTTTCCCTCCTCCGCTATGTGGTAGTTGGCTTACCAAGCGGCCTCTCCCTGATGCAGGTCCACTGTAGGGTCTGCTGGGGTGGGGGTGGGGGAGGACTCATTTTTGCATCATTGACAGTGTAGCCATCTGGGATGGCCACTTCCAACAAGGTACAGAGAAACTCGCAAAGCCTGCCGGGTAAAATGGACAAGCCAAGACTCAGGCAGGCTCAGAGCCTGAAATGCATATTCATAAGCAAAAAGTCCAGACGGTATCGAAACTCTGACCAATTAGCATTGTAATGGGGCCGGTTAGCATTTGATGGCCCATCTTCACCAAAACAAAGGACTGGTACTCAAGCAACCGGGACAGTCCCAGACATTTCGGCACCACTCCCTGTTCAAGGGAAATGCAAACAACGGGGTCAGTGACCGCTTGGGACATGCCCAGCCATCCAGATCCCGGCCCACTTATTGGCTAAGGAATCAAACAGAGCGATCAGGGATCACCCAATTAGTAAGGCCCAAATCGAAGGACCGCCCAAAAGAGTGCGAAAACCCCCCGCGTATAAGAAGAAGAGTTCGCCATATGTTCGCTCTCACTTGGTCTTAGTACCCCGGTCACGGCCATCGCCAAGTGCAGCAACACCAGAAGCAAGTCCAAGTTCAACGCTCGCTACCAGACGGATGAGCCCAGCTGAGCAGCACTTACTCCTTCGAACCCAATAGATCCAACATCGAACAGCGGCCACTGTTTTCTCTGACCTAAGCCGGGTGCCCGAAGTTAAGTACAGGTTGTCTTAGTCGATAGGTGTAGTTGTGTTTATGTTGCATGACTATTTGTGTGCAAATAAAGTACCCTTGACCTTGAACTAATTAACTGGTGTTTGGCTCTTTGATCGATTGCCGGTTGAAACTTGTGGTGGTATCATTTGATACCTGGCGACTCTAAACATTCAGACATAGGTAACACAGAAAGAAGGGCAAACTCACTGATTGCCATAATTGGAACAGAGCCACAGAAAAGACAAGGTAAAAGAAACGCGCAACAACAGTGGCGGTTGTGTGCTGAGATCCCTCTTGTATCTACGGCTTGGTTTCCGGCAAATTACCAGTGCTGGGGAGCGGGTGCGTTGTTGTCTCTCCTTCTTCCGCTGTGCCCTGTGTTGGAGTGAGCTTTTCCGGTGGTCTGTGCTACTCGCTGTCATGCATACGCACTCTAACTGGCACGCAGAGTCGTTCATGCCTGTCCTCTTTTTGCACACACTCTCGTTGATATGCATGCACTGACATATACACACATGCTTTCCTGTACAAACAGTGAGCACCTTTCCACTGATGTAGTTCTGCTGTTGGGGCCCGGTGGTGGTGGAGGGGCTGACTAAAGAACAATTGGTCGGTGGTGGGGGGGGGGGGCGGGGGCACTGACTAAAGAACCATTTGGCGGGGGAGTGGGGAGAGAGAAGAGGGAAATCATTTTGATTTGGAATACTCTGGCTGAAAAAATAATGAAAGTAGGTTCAATGGAAAAGTTCAAGAGGGGCTCGGATAAATTTTTGAATTGGAAAAATTTGCAAGATTATAGGGAAAGAGTTCTTCCAAAGGGTTAGTACAATGTGATGGACAGAATGGCCTCCTGCGATTCTGTAATATTCTGGGAAAGAATTTGGAGCAAAGTGAATGATATTTGCCTGGATGCTAAACTCTTCAATTCTGACTTGGCAGCTGGCGGTATTGTATTCTTTTTGTTTTCTGTCTCCATTTTGTCTTTGGTTATATTCCTGCCTGTTTTGTGTCTTCGTTCGGCACACGCTACCAGTGCTGGTGACGGGGTGGGGTGTTCTCTCTCTCCTCCTTCGGCTAGAGCCACGCCGGTGTTCTTTTCCGGTGGTTTGAGTCACTTCTTAGCACCCTCCCGCTGATGTACGTCTGACGCCTTGCGGGGGGGCGGGGGGGAGGGGGGGGGTGGTGGCATGCGTTGTACATTGTTTTGATTTCAATCCTTTGTGTGTGGCTGGTGACTTGGTTATCTTCCTGCCCGCTCTGTGTTTTCCTTTGGTGGTTGCTCTGCAGTTGGTTTTGTTAATAATGTGCCGGCCCTGTTCTGGACTGAACTGTGACCCTCTTGGGAGGGATGGAACAGTTTTCTCTCTTTCCTTGGCCGTGCTCCGTGTTGGACCAACCTTTTCCGGTGGGCTGGGCTGGTGATCCTTTCCACTGATGTAGGGTGAGGGTGGGGGATGCGGCTGCTGAGTGAATTCTGGGTGCCAAGTGATTGGTGTCCACGTTGTGTTGTCTTTTGGATTTTGATATTGTCCATAAACTAAAATATGTGTGCTGCTTGCTCCTGTTGGTGGCCCAAACACCTGGAGGTTGCTGTTTCCTTCCTTTTCTGCAGCCAGAAAGAAGGACAATTATTTCCAAGATTCCTGGGTCCTGGAACACCAGCTTCCGGGGGACGTACGAGTCCAGAAGACAATCAGCTTTGAAGACGCTGGTTCGCGACATTAATCCAAATGGGTCACCTGCTAACGCCATTGAAGAAATGTTTTTGCAGATTGCTGATGCTTTTGTTGCTGGTGTGGTGAGTGCTCCATGTAACTGGCACGTCACCGCCGGTTAAACACGCTGGAAGTCAAAGATGTCCAACTGCACCTTGAACGCCAGTGGAATATGTGGATGCCAGGATTTGGTTCTGGTGAGATTGGGCCTTGTGGGAGGGCCTAACAGCTGCGGTTCCTGGATGGAGAATGGAACTGATATGTGGAACAAGTGACACATCGATGGACAGATCATTTCTATGATAAAGTTCTGGACATGATAACACATTCTCAGGCTTATCCTCTGTTTCTGTTGAGGAACCTGCGAGGGGTGATATCGTGTGTTAATTTTTTTTGTGAAAATGAGTTGATATTGCTTTGTATTGGTACCAATATGGAATGGTGACATTTCCTTGTTGTTTAATGGTTAGTGTGATATGTTGAATGTTACGTAGTTGATTTTCAAATTACTGTTGACCGTTGTGGTAAACACCACTAGTGATATATTGTATGTGTTACGGCACTGCCCGTATATTACAGGTACTGTGGTGATATACATTACTGTAAGTACACAAAGGATTAATGTACTTACACTACACCTAGCTAGACACTAGAGGGAACACCAGAGATATGACAGACAGTCAACCAATAGGACACGACCAATGGGCAGTCACGATACAAACAGAGGTGACACTACCACAGGAGGGCATTACACCAACCCATATTAAAGGACACATCACACAGGCTCAGTCTCTTTCCAGTGGAGACTCTCAGTGAGCACAGACACAGGGTTGATTAAAACACATCACTCCCACCACGTGGATTGTAGCAGACTGGTTAGTCAGTCTGAGTAGCTATAGGAGGGTTAACAGTAGCGTTGAATCCAAGTAGGAGAATTGTTAATAGTTTAATAAACGTGTTAAAGCTATCTACAAGTCTGAACCTTCCTTTGTCAGAGTGCACATCAAGGAAGCAGCTTATGCTACGACAAGAGCATAACTAAACAGATACGACGGTAAATCCCTGCCTGCTGGTTCCGCCCAGCAGGCGGCGTATAAAAGTGTGTGCTCTCCTGCGCTGCTTCCATTCTGGTTCCAGCTGCGGGAGGCACAACATCTTGTGCAATAAAGCCTCGATTGTTTCACCATTCTCATCTCATGGTAATTGACGGTACATCAATTTATTGCACAAGATTTTAAAAGATGGATCTCCTAATCAAGCCTGATCGCCTGCAGCTGAGCCCTCACGCAGCCAACGCCATGTCTACCTTCGACCTCTGGCTAGCCTGCTTCGAAGGCTACCTCAGAGCAGCTACTGAAGAACCCTTGGGCCCAAAAAAGCTCCAAGTCCTCTACTCATGGGTGAGCCCTGAAATTTTCCCCCTCATCCAGGAGCGCCCACCTACTCAGAAGCGATGAAGCTCCTAAAGGGACATTACATTAAACCGGTGAATCAAGTGTACGCCAGGCACCTCCTGGACACGAGACGGCAACTCCCCGGGGAGACTCTGGACGATTTCTTGCGGGACCTACAGATCCTCGGTAGGAACTGTGACTGCCAGGCAGTTTCGGCAGTCCAACACACCAAACTTTTAATTAGAGACGCTTATGTCATGGGCATGAAGTCTACGTACAGCCGCCAGCGACTATTGGAAGGCGGTACGCTCGATCTTGCGGAGACTAGGCATCTTGCTAATTCACTAGAGGTGGCCTCCCGTAACCTGGTGTCCCACACCCCCGACCACACGGCACCCTCGTGAGCATCGTGAGCCCCACAAGCTGCCGATTCCAGCTCACTGCAAGCCTGCACCGCGCGGCAGCCAGCCAACTCTGGGGGGCCCAAGTGTTATTTTTGTGGACAAAGCAAACACCCAAGGCAGCGCTGCCCAGTGCGGAGCGCAACCTGCAATGGGTGTGGGAAGAATGGACACTTCGTTTCTGTTTGCCAGGTCCGGTCGGTCGCCGCTGTTTGCAGGCCCGGCATTTCTAGACCCCCCACACGGCCCAGGGACGACGCCATCTTCCCCTCCGCAACATTCAACATTCCGTTGAAATCCAGGGGTACTGTAACCCGACCCTCACCGTCCAGGGCATAGAGTTCAGCAACCTCCGGCTCTACGTCCTCCCCCACCTCTGCGCTGCCCTGTTACTCGGACTGGATTTTCAGTGCCATCTCCAAAGCCATCCTTTGAGATTCGGCGGACCCCTGCCCCCCCCCTCACCGTATGCGGCCTCACGACCCTTAAGGTTGATCCACCTTCACTGTTTGCGAACCTCACCCCTGACTGCAAACCCGTCGCCACTAGGAGCAGATGGTACAGTGCACAGGACAGGACTTTCATCAGGTCGGAGGTCCAACGGCTTCTGCGGGAGGGGATCATTGAGGCCAGCAATAGCCCCTGGAGAGCTCAAGTAGTGGTTGTGAAGACTGGGGAGAAGCACAGGATGGTCATTGGCTACAGTCAGACCATCAACCGGTACATGCAGCTCGACGTGTACCCCCTCCCACGCATATCTGACATGGTCACTCAGATTGCGTAGTATCAAGTCTTCTCCACAGTTGACTTGAAATCCGCCTAGCACCTGGAGGACCGCCAATACACTGCGTTTGAAGCAGATGGCCGCCTCTATCATTTCCTCAGAGTTCCCTTCGGCGTCACCAATAGGGTCTCGGTCTTCCAGCGAGAGATGGACCAAATGGTTGACCAGTACGGGCTGCGGGCCACCTTCCCGTACATAGATAACGTCACCACCTGCGGCCACGATAAGCAGGACCACGACGCAAACCTCCAAAAATTCCTCCATACCGCCAAACTCCTTAACCTCACATACAATAAGGAGAAATGCGTGTTCCGCACCAACCGCTTAGCCATGCTTGGCTACATAGTGGAAAATGGAGTCCTAGGGCCCGACCCTGACTGCATGCGCCCCCCACTGCCCCAAGGCCCTGAAACGATGCCTGGGGTTTTTCTCGTATTATGCCCAGTGGGTCCCTAATTATGCAGACAAGGCCCGCCCACTCATCAAGGCCACAGTTTTTCCCCCGAAGGCTGAGGCCCGCCAGGCCTTCAACCACATCAAGGCGGACATCGCCAAGGCCACAATGCACGCGGTCAATGAGTCCCTCCCCTTTCAGGTCGTGAACGATGCATCGGACGTGCCTCTGGCCGCCACAATCAACCAGGCAGGCAGACCCGTGGCCTTCTTTTCCCGCACCCTCCATGCCTCCGAAATTTGGCACTCCTCTGTCGAAAAGGAGGCCCAAGCTATTGTGGATTGGAGGCATTACCTGGCCGGCAGTAGATTCACTCTCCTCACTGACCAACGGTCGGTTGCCTTCATGTTTAATAATACACAGCGGGGCAAGATTAAAAATGACAAGATCTTGAGGTGGAGGATCGAGCTCTCCATCTATAATTATGAGATCTTGTATCGCCCGGGGAAGCTCAACGAGCCCCCTGATGCCATGTCCCGCGGTACATGTGCCAGCGCACAAGTGAACCGACTCCAGGCTCTCCACTATGACCTCTGCCACCCGGGGGTCACCCGGTTCTTCCATTTTGTCAAGGCCCGCAACCTGCCCTACACCATTGAGGAGGTCAGGACCGTCACCAGAGACTGCCAAGTCTGCGCACAGTGCAAGCCGCACTTCTACCGGCCAGATAGAGCGCACCTGGTGAAGGCCTCCCGCCCCTTTGAACGCCTCAGCGTGGACTTCAAAGGGCCCCTCCCCTCCACCGACCGCAACATGTACTTCCGCAATGTAATTGACGAGAACTCCCGGTTCTCTTTCGCCATCCCGTGCACCAACATGACTTCTACCACGGTGTAGCGCACAATGACTTACGCGAGACGAGAAGCGATGAAGTCTATCTAGGCTTTATTAAGCGAGACTTGTCCCCAGCAGCTCAGCAACAGAATGAGGCTGCGGAGAGAAGCTCGAGCTCTTATACTCCGCCTTCAGGGTGGAGCCAGAAGTCGGCAGATCCAACCAGGACCCGGGACCTGTCAGCCAATAGCCTCTCGGCTTCACAGGTACCACATTACCCCTAATACATACCACCACACACAGTAATCAAAGCCCTGCACAGCATCTTCACTCTGTTTGGTTTCCCCACCTACATCCACAGCGATCGGGGATCCTCTTTCATGAGCGATGAGCTGCATCCGTTCCTGCTCAGCAAGGGCATCGCCTCGAGCAGGACGACCAGCTACAACCCCCGGGGAAACGGGCAGGTGCAGAGGGAGAACGTGACGGTCTGGAAGGCCGTCCTGCTGGCCCTGCGGTCTAAAAATCTCCCGGTCTCCCGCTGGCAGGAGGTCCTCACCGACGCGCTCCACTCCATCCGGTCGCTCCTCTGCACCGCCATGAATGAGACCCCTCACAAACTTGTGTTTGCCTTCCCCAGGAGGTCCACCTCAGGGGTCTCGCTCCCAATATGGCTGACAGTTCCTGGACCCGTCCTCCTCCGGAAGCACGTGCGGAGCCATAAATCGGACCCCTTGGTCTGGAAGGTCCACCTCCTACATGCAAACCCGCAGTACGCCTACGTGGCACACACCAACGGGCGCAAAGACACAGTCTCCCTCCGGGACCTGGCACCTGCTGGGTCCCCCCCACCCCCGGTTGCCTCATTCACCCCTGCGCCACTCCCCTTCCCTCCAGCGAACCTCACTGTAGCCCTCACCCCAGTGGGATCCGTCTTCTCACTGGATCCACTCAGGGTTAACGAAGACGAGGACAACACTCTCCCGGAGTCGCAGGTGACCACGTCGGTGGCCACAACACCACCAGGACTGAGGCGATCGCGGCGGAGGCTCAAAGCCCCCGACAAACTTAATTTGTAATGTTTCTGTCACCCCCTCTGGACTTTTTTTTAACAGGGGGTGAATGTGGTAAACACCACTAGTGATATATTGTATGTATTACGGCACTGCCCGTATATTACAGGTACGATGGTAAATCCCTGCCTGCTGGCTCCGCCCAGCAGGCGGCGTATAAAAGTGTGTGCTCTCCTGCGCTGCTTCCATTCTGGTTCCAGCTGCGGGAGGCCCAACATCTAGTGCAATAAAGCCTCAATTGTTTCACCATTCTCGCCTCATGGTAATTGACGGTACATCAACCGTTTAATAAACAAAATATTCTTAACTCTCAAGTGCCTCCTCCAGAGTGCACATGCCATGTCTCAGAGGATGATTAGTTCATAGCATTTCAAGGAAAGGTTGAAGCTTGAACAGTGCCTGAAATTTAGTAGGAGCATCTGCATCATTGAGGCAGCTGCCAACGATCAAACACTAAAGAGCAGGTCTTCAGCACTGTGGATCTTCTCATGACCAAAGGGTAAGTGTCTAGATCAGGGGAGGACACCTGAGCACGGCTTCCCTAAGGTCCGTGGCAGAGGTCTGGGGTCTAGGGCTCCTGGTGTGGCTGGTGGTGAGTGTGCAGAGCAAATTTACCAGAACAACTGGCTTGCTGGATGGCACTCTGAGAGAAGACAGAGAAGTCATTGTAAGGATGGGAAAGGCTTATGGGATTTGAAGATCCCAGGATGGAAGTCCTAACTGATTGTTGGTCTCTCTCCTTCTTCAATTCCTTACAGATACCAACATGGATGGTGTGTCGGTCCACAGCGGCCATCACTTTGTAGGTCCAGGGGTAAATGGGTAACACGCATGTCGTCCCGCATCCACCGGGGCATCCTTTATTAACAGGAAGGAATTGCACTCCCTGGGTGCGACCACCACCTCCGAATCATGCATGTGTGCGCCCGCTACCCAGGGAGTGTACATGACAGCTACATCCTGGAACACTCGGAGATTCCCGGCATCTTTGAGGACCACCCCAGGATGAAGGGTTGGCTCTTGGGGGCTCTTCGCTGATGACGGCAGTGCGCAGTCCTGAGACCGAGGCAGAGACCTGTTACAATGAGGCCCATGTTGCCACCCGTGCCATCATGAAGCGGTGCACTGGACTGCTGAAAATGTGCATCTGAAGCCTGGACTGCCCTGGTGGTGCCCTGCAGCACATCCCCCCCCCCCCCCCCCCCCCCCACCCAGAGGGTCTACTGTTTTCTGGTGGTCTGTTGTGCCCTCCACAACCTGGCACAGCAGCGGGACGACAGGCTGGAGGAGGAGGAGGGACATGTGGCGGATTAGGATGGAATGGAGAATGAGCCCAGCAGGGGCCAGTGGAGGGCCAGTAGGATGCAGGACAGGCCGACACACCCAGAGGACCAGGGAGCCCCTCATACCATATTCTCATAGGATGAAGCTATGTCTGTGAGTTCAAACCCCTCCGCCCCCCATACCACCTATTAACACACATCCCTCCACCCATCATACCGCACCTTCCCCGTCCATCCTGAACCATCCTCCAAGTGTCTGTGTAACATCGCCCCAGGGTAATGGGCCTGTGTTGGTATTGTCAGCGGGTCAATATACAAGCCAGGATAGCGATGATAACTTGCTGTCAGGAAAGCCCTGGTGCTACTCAGTTTTTCCAAAAGTCTAACTCCTGTTTAAGAAGGGAGGGAGGCAGAAGACAGGAAATTATAGGCTGGCTAGCCTGACTTCGGTCATTAGTAAGATTTCGGAGTCCATTATTAAAAATGAAATCGCGGAGTACTTGGAAGTGCATGATAAAATAGGACTGAGTCAGCACGGCTTCGTCAAGGGGAGGTCATATCTGACAAATCTGTCCGAGTTCTTTGAGGAAGTAACAAGGAAGTTTAGACAAAGGAGGACATGATTTATTTAGATTTCCAGAAGGCCTTTGACAAGGTGCCACATAGGAGACTGTATGTTAAGAGCCCATGGTGTTAAGGGTAAGATCCTGGCATGGATAGAGGATTGGCTGACTGGCAGAAGGCAAAGAGTGGGGACAAAGAAGCCTTATTCAGGATGGCAGCTGGTGACTAGTGGTGTGCCTCAGGGGTCGGTGCTGGGACCACAATTTTTCACAACATACATTAATGATCTGGAAGAAGGTACTGAAGGCACTGTTGCTAAGTTTGCAGATGACACAAAGATCTGTCGAGAGACAGATAGTATTGAGGAAGCAGGCGGGCTGCAGAAGGACTTCTATAGGCTAGGAGAGTGGGTAAAGAAGTGGCAGATGGAATACAATGTGGAAAAGTGTGAGGTTGTGCACTTTGGAAGGAGAAATGGAGGCATAGACTATTTTCTAAATGGGAAGATGCTTAGGAAATCAGAAGCACAAAGGGACTTGGGAATCCTTGTTCAGGATTATCTTAAGATTAACGTGCAGGTTCAGTTGGCAGTTAGGGAGGCAAATGCAATGTTAGCATTCATGTCGAGAGGGCTAGAATACAAGACCAGTGATGTACTTCTGAGGCTATATAAGGCTCTGGTCAGACCCCATTTGGAATATTGTGAGCAGCTTTGGGCCCCGTATCTAAGGAAGGATGTGCTGGCCTTGGAAACGGTCCAGAGGGGGTTCACAAGAATGATCCCTGGAATGAAGAGCTTGTTGTATGAGGAACATTTGAGGACTCTGGGTCTGTACTCATTGGAGTTTAGAAGGATGAGAGGGGATCATATTGAAACTTACAGGATACTGCGAGGCCTGGATAGAGTGGACGTGGAGAGGATGTTTCCACTTGCAGGAAAAACTAGAAGCAGAGGACACCATCTCAGACTAAAGGGACGATCCTTTAAAACAGAGATGAGGAGGAATTTCTTCAGCCAGAGGGTCGTGAATCTGTGGAACTCTTTGCCGCAGAACGCTGTGGAGGCCAAATCACCGAGTGTCTTTAAGACATAGATAGGCTCTTGATTAATAAGGGGATCAGGGGTTATGGGGAGAAGGCAGGAGAATGGAGATGAGAAAATTATCAGCCATGATTGAATGGCAGAGCAGACTCGATGGGCTGAGTGGCCTAATTCTGCTCCTATGTCTTCTGGTCTTTCTGCTGCCAGTGCACGCACATCCATCCTCTGAATGGGGTCTGAGTCGGGGGCATTGATTTTGGACCACTCAGGAGGCGGTGGGTGGGATGAATGGAGGAAAAAGAGGGTGGGGGTGCAGCAGGCCCGCTGTGAAGATTAACATGACCGAGGTTTCACATGTATGGGGGTGACATGTTTCAACAGTGAACATATGACATTTACATTCCCCCTAGCTACAGTTAGTGACCCCCAACCACCCCGGTGCCTAATCAGTACTCCTCAATCATCTTGAACACTCGTGGTCCACTTCTATGTCCACATATGTCCCCAGCATGCACATCAGATGTGGAGGCAACCTGCAGCTTTCCGAGCTCTCTGGCCTTTGATGCCCTTGGCGGACATCCTCTGGAGGGCCTGGAGCTCGATGGCCCGGCCGACTTACGATGTCAGTGGCATCGCCTGTTCTACCCGCTGCCTTTCAGATGCGCCGGTGTCAGTCGGGGGAATTTGGAAGAACTGGAGACCACTGTTGTCGCCTTGGTGGAAGGCCCCAGGTTGGCCTCGAGAGCTTCCTCCTCCCTCACAGTGACCATCGGGTCCTGGGGACTCCATGCGATGGTGGCACTGCTGGAGTGAGCTTGAGAGGCTTCTGAGTCATTTGCCGCTGCCCGTCTTGGAGACTCTCCATTGTTTGCACCATGATGTCTACGCCTTCAGCGATGCTCCTCAGTGACTGGGCCATATTCTGGAGAATCTCAGCAATGTCCACGTGTGCCTGGGACACATCCCTCAGCGACTAGGGCATGATGTCGAGGCCCTCCGCCATTGTCATCACAGACTGAGCCATGCTTGGGCACCACCCTCGTGCTCCAGGTTTTACACTGTAGTCACCATCCTAGCAATGTTGGCCTCGGTGTCACGCATTGTTGGCACCATCTCATCTTTGAGACTCCTCCAATCAGATATGCACTCACTGGAATGTACGTACCACCACTCCCTGAATTTCACGGCTCTATCATCTGCATCAGCTCTGGGAGGACCTTGTCTAGAGGCTTGGCATCTGACTGGGACCCAGCTGAGTCTTGAGATCCAGCAGACCTCCGACTGCTGACTCCCATAACTTTTCTGTCTCCACCCGATGTGTGGTGATCACCCGATTGTGCCCTAGAGGCCTGACCACTAATGTCGCCAACATAGGTGTGTGTCTTTGCTCTGGGGGATGTCCGGGTGATTGCTGTGATGCATTGATGGTGGCCTCCTCGAAGTTCTCCTCCGAGGTGGTCTCTTGGGTGGTGGTGGTGGTGGGAAATAACTACGGATGGCCCGGCCACATCAGACGGAGATCCTATGACACATTGGACATGTGGTCAGTGAGAAGAAAGGATCATTTTGTCTGCCATGAACGACTCACTTGAGACAGGTCATCTTAGTGAAGGGGTAGTGGATCCTCACCTCTCTGGCGCTGGCCAACCTTGCTGTTGGTAACTGCTCTCTCTTCGGGCAATCTCGCGATCACCATGGCCCGTTCCTCATAGGGGGTGAGGATTCGGATCTCTGGGATTCCGAACCCCATCTTGGCTTTTCCCTCTATTTATGGGCTATCTTCTCCTGCAGGGACAAAGAGAGAGAATTGTGTGCTACACGCTTGATGGGTCGCAGGGTCTACAGCAGGTGGCATGTGTGGGCGCCGCACCTGGTCAGGGATTGTGATGATGGGTGCGACGGGGTTCTGAGGAACAAGCACGAAGATGGGATGTGGGGAGGGTGTGAAGCATCAGCCACTGATTTGGGGGAGGGGTTTTGGGAACTTGAGGGGTGGCAGGTGGGACTGATGCCAGGCGAGAGGTGGTAACTCACCCATGCAGCTTGATGGAGGTTATTTGTCATCTTCAGACATTGGATGGAGGTCTTTCCTGGTCATGCCACCCGAACTGACAGCCACTGCCACTGCCTCCCAGGCAGTATTGTTGACCCTTCTGCTGGCCCGTGATCCCCTCGGGGAAACAGGATGTCCTGCCCCTCATCCACAGCATCGGGAAGCCTGGTCAACATGCCCAAACGAGGAGCAGGTCTGAGTGCTGCCATGCTTGCGTGTTGACTGCGAGTGAGTGGTGAGAGAACGTTTGAAAGCAGCTTCCTCTTGTTAGCGGTGAGATGCTGAGCACGAATCCGACAATCAGATGGCAAGACAGCCAGTACCAGTAATGGCAAGAATCTCCCAGGGGCTCATTTTCAGCACTAAGCGCCATTGAAATGGGCCGCGATCACGTCTACCCAGCAGTCGAGGAATGCCCAGCCAAATGCGCCCAATTGACATCAATACATTTTTCTGTTCAATCATGCTCGGTGTTTCTGATGATATCTGCCTCAGAATAGTTCCTGCTGTCATATTTTAAAAAGCAGGGGCGGGATTCTCCGACCCCCCCGCCGGGTCGGAGAATCGCCGGGGGCTGGAGTGAATCCCGCCCCCGCCGGTTGCCGAATTATCTGGCACCGGATATTCGGCGGGGGTGGGAATTTCCGCGCCAGCTGGTGGGGCACCAAAGGCCTTTCCCGCCAGTTGGCGGGACGGAAATCAGTCCGGCGCAGGCCTAGCCCCTCAAGGTGAGGGCTCGGCCCCTCAAGATGTGGAGCATTCCGCACCTTTGGGGCAGCGCGATGCCGGACTGATTCGCGCCGTTTTTGGTGCCAGTCGGCGGACATCGCGCCGATTGCGGAGAAGCCCGCTCCAGGTCACAAACATGGCTGCCTTTCCCATGTGACCTGTTACAAGTCCAAAGCCCTTGAAGAATGGAAGTTTTTTACACCCTGAGAGTTTCAGATAACTTAGGTTTGGGATAAGGAATTAGTAGAATACAATGAAATGTCAACGAGATATACATATTCCATTTCATACTCTTTCCGTACACCTTGGGCGGGATTCTCCGACCCCTCGCCGGGTCGGAGAATCGGCGGGGGAGGGGGGGCGGCGTGAATCCCACCCCCGCCGGCCGACGAATTCTCCGGCACCAGATATTCGGCGGGCGCGGGAATTTGCGCCGCGCCTGTCGGCGGGCCCCCCCCCCCCGGTGATTCTCTGGCCCGCGATGGGCCGAAGTCCCGCTGCTGTAATGCCGGTCTCACCGGTGTGATATAAACCACCTCCCTTGCTGGCGGGACCAGGCAGCGCGAGTGGGCTCCGGGGTCCTGGGGGTGGGGTGGGGCAGTCTGGCCCCGGGGGGTGCCCCCACGGTGGCCTGGCCCGCGATCGGGGCCCACCGATCCGTGGACGGGCCTGTGCCGTGGGGTACACTTTCCCCTCCGCGTCGGCCATTGCCTCCGTGATGGCCGACACGCAGGTGGCCCCCCCACCTGCGCATGCGTGGGGATGATGTCAGCAGCCGCTGACGCTCCCGCGCATGCGTGGACTTCCGCTGGCCGGCGGTGTCCCTTCAGCCCCGGCTGGTGTGGTGCCAAAGGCCTTCCACGCCAGTCGGCGGGACGGCAACCATTGCAGTACGAGCCTAGCCCCAAGAGGTGAGGGCTTGGCCCCAAAAGGTGCAGAGAAATCCGCACCTTTGGAGCGGCCGACGCCGGAGTGGTTCACGCCACTCCATCCCGCCAGGACCCCCCGCCCCGCCAGGTGGAGGAGAATCCCGCCCCTTGAGTTTTGATGTCTCTATTGTCTATCGTCATTCCGGTTGATGCTCCATCCTTAATTTCACAAGTGCCTGTGATTGTCTATATGTAAATGGTCATTTGCTTCAGATTCAGGGGTACCATGATCTGACGACTGCAGAATTCCATGATACATTACAGCCATTTGGTGTCCACTTTTAATGATTTCACTTTAAAATTGACCATAGCTTCATGCCTGTACTGGACATAACGCTCTTCAAGTCTAATAGTCCTGTTCCTCTACCAGTAGTCAGAGTAATAGTACTAGCATTCTTTCATGAGCTGTAGTTCGTTTCTGCTTCTGCTTTAGTTGTGCCGGCATCAAAAGCTAATGTCTGTATTCTGGCCACATTGTTAGGATTGTCCTTGTGACAATCAGAATGGTAATAACAATAGTACTACTGCCAGTAGAAGATAACTATGAAAGACACAATTGTGTCAAACATTCTGTGATAGCCCTGGTTGCTAGTAGTGCATTTCAGACTTCATTTTGGTCTCTTTCCGTATCATCAGATGCATTACCCTTAGCAATGTAGTGTGGTTCAGGTGATTGATCTATGTCCCACTCAGTAATCTTTCCGTATGGGAAATCCCATCAATGAATTTAATGTGCGTTGAAATAATAGCTTCCTCTATCACTCCTGCCTCTTCTGCTGGCCTGGTTCATTGTTATTTGTACTTCTACTTTTGAAACACGATACAGTTTTAGCCTGGCCTTTGACATTCTCCCACTATCTTTAATAAATTGGGCTGGCCACCTTCCACAGAGAAACGTGATACAATCTACCAATGCGTTTTGATTCAGGAAATAGCTTCCAAAACTGACCCATGTCATTAACACAGTCTTGATGAATTAGAACATATGTTCAATATCAACGTCCTTCATTTCTCAAGGATATTTGAGAGCAGGCAAATCCTTCCCGTGTTAAGTTGTTGATTAGAATTACCTGTGATGTTTCTGCTATTATAACGCACAGTATTTGCATTGTTGTGCTTATGGCAGTAATTGGGATTTGTATAGCACCTTTAATGTAAAAACAAAATCCAAATAGACAGTGAACAGAAGGAGGAGAGGCCAAAACCTCGATTGAGGAAGTGGTTTTGAAGGAGGGTCTTTGTGTAGGCCGGAGAGGGATTCAGGGAAGGAATTGCAGAGTGTGGGGACAATATCAGAGGAATGGGGAGTTCAAGTGCAGGGATAGAATTTTCGGCATGGAGGATCATAGAATTATAGAGTGTACAGCACGGAGTCAGGCCCTTTGGCCAAACTGTCCATGTCACCCAAAAAGCCCATCTAAGCTAACCCCATTTGGCTGCATTTGGCCCATTTCCCTCTAAACCATTCCTATCTATGTATCTGTCCAAATGCTTTTTTAATATTGTCAGTGTCCCTGTCTAACCACTTCCTCTGGCCACTCATTCCACATACGTACCACCCTCTGTTTACATAAACGTTGCTCCACAAGTTCCCATTAATTCTTTCCCCTCTTAGCTTAAACCTATGCTCTCTAGTTCTCGATTCCCCAAACCTGGGAAACCCTGGGATGTTACAGCTATGGGTAGGGTTGTGGCTATGATGGAATAGATACATTTTAAATTGTAGGAAGGGAGAAGTAAATGCAGTTGAGACTTGGAGACACTGTTAGAGAGGAAGTGGAAAGTGCAAATTAAGGCAGGAAGATTTATTAAGTTTGAAAATCCATATTGAAAGGTTCACATTGCCGTGCACCATCGCAGCTAAGCGGAATGAAAAGAAATGACAAGAAAACTTAGGTAATGGTGATTAAGTGACTCCAGAGTAGACCTTAAATGATAAAAGTGGGAATAAGGAAAAAGTAATATTTCACACTTCTAAATTTCTGGAAAATAATGAGGTAGCGAAGGGCAGTGGAAAGAATAGAAGGGTAAGCCAGGTAGCAAATTTAGAGCTCAGAAAGAACAAAGGATCAAAGTTTAGAAGTGCAGTGAGCGAAGTAGTATTGATATAAGAAACATTGTAATGAGGGTAAAGAGTGGAAACAATTTGGAGGCTTTGTTTTATGTGAAAGTGGCGTTTGAATGGGTTGCCAGATTGGAAAATATTATTGATTCTTTTTGGTACAAAGTTGTACCAAAATTGAATTGAGAGATAGAAACACGTCCCCCTCAGTCCTTAACATCTTCATATTTTGTGGTTAAATTTTTCACTTCAGTTTAACTGAAAAGGTTGTGATACTCTGTGACTAGTGGAACTCTACCTGTTATCTGTTTGATGTCTCAATTATTGTCTGGTTGACATATATGACAGGAATGGCAGAGGGCAGTTTGCCCGAATTAAGAAGCGCTGAAAAGAACAGACACCATTTGCCTAGCTCATCTCTACACTACATTCTATTTCTTTTCACCTGGTTTCAGGCCTTCAATATCGACCTTCTGGGGTAGATTTTACATTGCATCTGCTGATTGCAACTGATGATTTATTAAATATTTGCTTTTATCATTCTGAAGTTTTCACAGTTTACGTGATAGTGTCGAGATTGCACATTGTTCAACAATCAAGTTGAAGCTTAACATTGACATCATTATTGCTGCTTGCCCTCATTGTCATGTCTAACTTTTGCAGTACATCCTCTATCATTCTCAGCTCCTGTCACAAATGCATACTCATTATCTTCTTCATCGGTCTCCAGGAGGTGCAGTTATTGACTCTTCATTGTTACACCTGACGGCAAAATGTGTTTTTCAAGAATACTTATTAGATATCTGCCTGAATCCTAAACACTGATTGGAGGTGAACTACTGGACCATGATTAATAATCAGCTGGGGTTTCTATTGGCCGAGTTGTCAAACCGAGTTGTTATTCTTAGCTTTCCTTTTATACTTAATTGAATGAACAATTTCATTATTACTGAACTGTTTCACCCAAGACAGTGAAGCTTTTGCTCCTCTTAATGTATTTACAATTTTCATAAGGTCTCCCAGATCTAGTTCTCTAAACAGTCTATTTTTTCAATTTTTCTTTCTTTCTCTTTGTGACGAACAATTATTTTGGAGGCTAAAGTCACAATTGTATCAGGAATCTATTACTCCTGCTCTTTACGAAAAGCATCTACAGAAACTTCATGATCGTAGTGATCAAGACCAAAAAAAACTGTATTTATAAAGCACTTGGACATGCCAGACCTAACAAACCTTTGTGGTACAGATACCGTGGTCATAATATTAATAATAATAATTGCATATTGTCACAAGTAGGCTTCAATGAAGTTACTGTGAAAAGCCACTAGTCATCACATTCCGACGCCTGTTCAGGGAGGCCGGTACGGGAATTGAACCCACGCTGCTGGCCTTGTTCTGCATTACAAGCCAGCTGTTTAGCCCACTGTGCTAAACCAGTCCCTATCATGAGGGAATTTGTTCGAAGAAACACAAACAGCAAATAAAATGAATGGCAGGATCATGATACAACGGTAGCAAGGACACCAGAAGAAAATTTCCTGCTCTTAAATGGTGTCAAGGGATCTCTGAGCAGCAGGTTGGAATCTCAATGTGGCATGTCACTGATTTTCTTCCATTTTCCTGATTTCTTACATTGTCTGTGTCATGCATGTGAGTCTTTTATTCCCCTCTCATTGACCAAGATTCTCAAACGTTTCTATGACCTTATGCAGCTGTGCTCTTCGACAGCTACACAACTAATCACAGTAAAGGGTGTTGTGATCCTTTAATCTTGTATTTTTCTACAGGAGCTTTGTTGCCTTATAATTTACTAACCATTATTTAAACTTCTTTCAGCCTCCCGCTGAGCTAGGAGTTGCAATTATTCAGGTGTTGGTAATCCTCGTACAGCCATTTTAGTTGGCAGTTTGGAGCAATACCCAGTAGATTATTTGCTGTTGATTCTTTATTTTTGAACAATGCTTCACTAAACATTGTGACTCAGGATTGCTTCAAACCACTTTGTATGCTCAACACAATTCTCCTCAAACAGTTCCAACAGTTGCTATACTGCACTTCAGTTTCTGTTTTCACTGACATGTGTCAGGATTTTGCAGTTATTCTTAATCATTCTTTAACCATTTTAATTCTGAAATATCTTGAAATCCTCCCACCTTTGTAAATATTGGAAAATGCTGCATCCCTTTTCAGCTGCTATTGCAGGAACCATCTGTTCTCGTCTTCTGTGTCCTATTTCAAATAAAAGAATCTGTTGTAAAATTTTAATAGCCATACAGTTAAAAATTATGTACACAGACCACACAATGAACATTGCTATATTATCAGGACTGCAGTGGTTCAAAAGGCAGCTCACCAGGACCTTCTCCAGGGCAATTAGCGATGGGCAGTAATGCTGATCTCGCCAGCAATGTCCACTTCCTATCAATGAATTTTTAAAAAAGATCTTGGGCAAAATTCTCCGGAAATGGCGCGATGTCCGCCAACTGGCGCCCAAAACGGCGCAAATCAGACGGGCATCGCGCCGCCCCAAAGGTGCGGAATGCTCCGCATCTTTGGGGGCCGAGCCCCAACCTTGAGGGGCTAGGTTGGCGCCGGACGAATTTCCGCCCCGCCAGCTGGCGGAAACGGCCTTTGGTGCCCGGCCAGCTGGCGCGGAAATGACATCTCCGGGCGGCGCATGCGCGGGGGCGTTAGCGCCCGCTGACGGCATTCCCGCGCATGCGCAGTGGAGGGAGTCTCTTCCGCCTCCGCCATGGTGGAGACCGTGGCGGAGGTGGAAGGGAAAGAGTGCCCCCATGGCATAGGCCCGCCCGCGGATCGGTGGACCCCGATCACGGGCCAGGCCACCATGGGGGCACCCCCCCGGGGCCAGATCGCCCCGCCCCCCCCCAGGACCCCGGAACCCGCCCGCGCCGCCTTGTCCCGCCGATAAGGTAGGTGGTTTAATTTACGCCGGCGGGACAGGCATTTTAGCGGCGGGACTTCGGCCCATCGGGGCCGGAGAATCGTGCGGGGGGGCCCGCCAACCAGCGCGGCGCGATTCCTGCCCCCGCCGAATCTCCGGTGCCAGAGACTTCGGCAACCGGCGGGGGCGGGATTCACGCCAGCCCCCGGCGATTCTCCGACCCGGCGGGGGGGGGGGGTCAGAGAATCTCGCCCATGGTGTGGGAGGTAGTATATTGAACTGGATAGATTAGCAAGCTAACGGGAAACAGAGTTGGTGTAAATGGGTCATTATTTGGCTGGCAAATGTGGTGTGCCACGTGGATCATTACTCGGGGGGGGGGGGGGGCGGGTATGGAACTCCCCATTGATCGGAGCCCCGCACTGTTTGTAATTCCGCCTCTAGTACCAGCATGAAATTATGTTGATCTAAAACCCAATTGATGGAGTAGCGTGCACAAGGCGGTCCTCAGTTTGGAAGAGACTTTAAGATGAGGGCAACAGCGTCGTGGCATAATGCTGCACTTCTTCTGTTGCATTGTTCACCATTCACACAAGGCATACCGATTCCTGCCCTCCTATCCATGCTGAACTGGCCTTCATGGACAGCACCGTGCTGCTGGACCCATGCATTTACTGCAGTACTCAGTTCCAGGACAGGGCATGGGATTGGGGAGTTCAGGGGTCTCCTTTCTCCACCATCCTGGTGTTGACACCAGTGTCTATCTGGACAGCACTGTTCCATGGGGCTCATAATAAAGCCACCATAATAAAGGTCCAAAGTTCAAATTGGGGTGGAGTGCGAGGTGAGGCTGGGGGTACAGAAGGCAATGGTCTGACAAAGACAAGGGAGAGGGTAATGTGGAAATAAAGGGGGCTCTGCAAGAGATGGGGGGAAACAGAGAGGGCTCACAATGGTAGCCAGCGGGATAAGGAAGTGGATGGAGATGACAAACAACAGAAGGCAAAGGAAAGACTGAGGGGAGTGAAGCTGAACGCTGGCAAGGCTGCATGAAAAGCTCACAAACAAGAGGGTCAAAGGGATACCACAGCATTTACTGGTAGGAGATGCATAAAGAGTCCAGATGCAGTGGGTAGAGGTCCAATAGTTGCATAGCTGTTGACCTTATCTCTCTGGGTTCCGAATAGCTTGCATGGTCTGGTGAAGATAGTTGCGCTGGAGAGAGTAATATGAATGAGCTGGACTGGTGTTTAAGGAGGTTACTGAATTATTTCCTGGTCTATGCTCCCAATGGGAGCGCAAATCCGTTCCAATTCTCATAGTCTCCCAAACAGAGAATCCCGGCCCTTGAATCTTCTTTACATTTTCCTCCTCACTCAGATTCCCAACAAGTTTTGTGCCATCAGCAAACTTGGAAATGGGTGTGATTTTTTCCACCATGGAGCACTTGGCTACGTGCACGATGGTTGAATCTCAGGAGAGTCCAAAATAGGGCTCACTCGAGTCACCGAGCTCACAGTGCCCAGCGTAATCTGGAACACGCCCTCATTAGGCTCATTTAAATATCCCAACGGCGTATTCACCTCGTGCCCGGGAGTCAATTGCTGTTCCTGAGAGGCCTCAACCGATCACCGTTTAGCACTGGTTTCCACAATCATGGGCCAGGGGCTCACAAGTCATTAGAGCCCCTCTGGGTAGTCAGAGACAGAGTAGGGAGTTACCGTGACACTCCCCGGTACCTAGGTACAGCTGCCTGGCACCCTGGCAGTAGCACCTGGGTAGTGCAAACCTGGGACTGTGTGTGTGCCTGCTTGGCCCTGCCTGGGAGCCAGGGGTGCTGCCAGATTGGCAGTACAAAGGTGCTAGTTGCCGCATTGACATTGTGAAGGGCCGGTGCCTGGGGCCCATGCCCATGAAAGGGGGTGAAGGGGGTTAAAGGGGAGGCCTCAGTAAGGTTGGGGACGTGAAGGAGGGGTGAAGTGAGGGTCCTGAAAGAGGTGGGGTGTAGAGAACGGGGCAGCCTTTCAGAATGGCACCCCAATCTGTGAGGAGCCGGTCCTGTTGGCGAGCTCGGCTCCCCAGTGCAGGATAACTTTCTAAGTATGGCCTCAATGGGGAAAAACTCCCCAAAGCCCAGAAAAACAGCTAAGTGTTATTGAATAGCAGCATTAATCTCTGCACTGCAGCTGTCGATAAACACGTTAAACGTACCCGAAACCAGACTTGGAAATTATATTTGGTTCCCACATCCAAACCATTGACATATATTGTGAATGACCAGGGCCCAACGCTGATCCCTGTAGGACCCCACGGGTCACAGCCTGCCACTCTGGAATAATACTTATTTATTTCTACTCCCTGTTTTCATGTACACTAACCAGTTTTCAATCCATACCAACACATTACCCCCAAACCCTGTGCTTTTATTTTGCACACTAACTTCTTGGGCGCGATTCTCCACTCCCACGCCGGTTGGGAGAATCGCCTGGGCCGCCGAAATTTTCGGGGCCGCCGAAATTTTCGGGGCCGCCGGTCCGACGCCCTCCCGCGATTCTCCCAAGCGGCGGGAACGGGCCAGTCGAGTTTCGCGGGCCGCAGGCCGGAGAATCGCCGGAGATACCCAAAATGGCGATTCTCCGGCACCCCCGCGATTCTGGAGGCCCCCCAGCGCCGTCCGCACCTGGTCGCTACAGTCATGGGCGGTGCGTGAACGCTGGGGGGGGGGCGGCCTGTGGGGGGGCGAGGGTGGATCCTGCACCGGGGGGTACCTTAAATGTGGGATGGCCCGCGATCGGTGCCCACCGATCGTCGGGCCGTCCTCTCTGAAGGAGGACCTCCTTCCTTCCGCCGCCCCGCAAGATCCGTCCCCCATCTTCTTGCGGGGCGGATGTGAACAGGACGGCAACCACGCATGCGCAGGTTGGCGCCGGCCAACCCGCGCATGCGCAGATGACGTCGGTTATGCGGCGCCGGCTGCGTCATCTAATCGGCGGCGCTTTTACGCGGGCGACAAGGCCTCGCGCGGGTAGATGACGCGGCCCCGATACAGGCCCATTGTCAGGGCCTGAATCGGTCGCGACCGGGGCCGTTCTGCGCCGTCGTGAACCTCGATGGCGTTCACGACGGCGCGGCCACTTCGGCGTGGGGGTGGAGAATCGCGCCCCTTATGTGGGACTTTTTCAAAAGCTTTCTGAAAATCAAAATACACCACATCCACTTGTTCACCCTCATCTATTCTGCGAGGTAGGTCCTCATAAATACTCCTGTAGGTTTGCCAAACATGATTTTCCTTTATAAATCCACATTGACTTTGCCTAGTCCCGTTAATATTTTCCAAGTATCTTGTTATCACATTCTTAAAATGAACTAGCATTTTTTTGCTCTATGCCTCCTCTTGCTGCTGGCCCTCATTTCCTCTGCCTTAAACTTTTGATTCTTGCTTTTCTATCTGTAATTTCTACCTCTTTTCCCTCTCTTATGTCTCCCGCTCAGGTTCCCAGCCCCTGTCACTCTAGTTTAAACCCTCCCTCTCTCCCTCCCCATCCCCCCCCAATGGTACTAGCGAATACCCCTGCCAGTATAACTATCAGCACACTCAAAGTTATTCAGTAAGTGCTGCCCAGTCACAGAATCACATCTCACTGTAAACATTTTGTTTTGGCTTTTGCAAGCATGGACTGGTTAAGTACAATCTGTACCCCTTATATTACTGTCCTTTCCTTTTTGTAATCCATGTTCACGCTTCATTATTATTTGAATAATTTGTTAGAAAACAATATGGTGCCCAATGACTGATGGATGGCTAATATTCTACCAATAATTACAAAGGGATTAGAGGATGTCTAGGAATCTATAGATCAGGCAGTTTAACATCAGTGGGAAGAAAAATAACAGAATCCCTACTAAAGAAAAAAAAAACATCAGAAACCAATCTTCCTGGATGAAAGTGTATTCAAGTCATACTTAAGGCTTCACAGTTATTTGTTTTGACTGTACTGTGGAACATTTTACCAGCTATTGGGTATACAGCTACGTTTCTCATTTTAACTATATCACTTTATATTAAAACCTATTCTGTGTTAAAATATTTATCAGTCAACGTAACGTGCTTGAGGTGAAGGACTGTTATTTGTACAGCAGCTACTCATTTCTCTGGCTTCATCCAGACATGTGTTCTGATTCCATTGTTGATCCCTAAGCATTTACAGTATTTACAATGTATAATTGTAAAATGCAGTGGTTTGAGGGCGATTTTCTACTTCAGATGTTTGCCTCTTTCAGCCAATGTGATAATCGGGAGGCTTTGAAACATTTTCCGATTCAGGCCTCATTAACGTTTTCTCTGGCAAGGTGCAGGTGACAAATACTCGCTCTGTTGCTGCGCCCCACCCCCCTCCTGTGGTGGAATATGTGCAGCCTCCCACCGCCCCCCCTCCTGTGGTGGAATTTCAGTTGGCTTCTGCACTCAGTCGGGCAGCAGTTAACACCTGATTGGGAGTGCATGTTGTGAAGGAGAAAAATGGACCAGCAGAATTCCTAGTCTTCCTGCTCTACAGTAATCTTACAAAAAAAACTAAAAAGCTCCCTTTGGTACAATTTATAGGCCTGTTCCCTGCTGTAAAATTGATGGAAACAGTCAAATGTGAACCTCCGGGCATTCCCACTGATGCGACCTTCCGGTCCTGGTGGTGGAGGGTGCGACCAACAGGAAACCCCACTGGAAGCAGCGTGACCAGAAGATCCCGCTGCTGGCCAATGGTGGACCACCATAAAACATGCCATGAGGGAGAGGTGTGGTTTTCAGCCGATTTCCCTGCCCGTTCTCAGGTGATGAAAACATTTGAAAATCTGTCTCCCCATCACCCATTGCTTTAAATTCTCATAGATTTCTTCACGCGACATAAAGGGTCAAGGGCATATTAAACAGGATATGACGAACATAACTCTGCTGAAGGAATCTTAACTTATGTTTTTACCTGTGCTGTGTATTTATAATATTACAACAGCAAATTTGAATTTCTGACAGATTTCAGTCTGGTGAGTCAAAACACATAATAGGCATTCGGCAGACATTTTAATGTCACTCTGGGCAGCTTTACATACAAACTTTGGAGATCAAAGCACACTGACTTCACCTTTGCAAATCTCTCTGGAATTGAAAGCGCAAAAAGTGAACAACAGGCATATGGTAACTGGGAAAGTGCCAAGCGCAGCTTTTATTTTTCATGAAGGAACTACATGTGTGTCAACTGCCCTCCCCATTCTCCTGTGAAGCACTGTACAAATGGTTTGTGTCATATAGATACAGGCAACAAAGCATCACAGCGATTTGCATAATAATTCTTGCTAGTTCAGCCTTGTTCCCACTAAAACATTATACCCGGCTATATAAGGACTGCGGTGGTTCAAGAAGGCAACTCACCATCACCTTCTGAAGGGCAGCTAGGGATAGACAATAAATGCTGGCCAGCAACGGCCAAATCCCTTCAATTAATTTTTAAAAAAATGTTTTTTTAAATACAGCCGAACTCCACTAATACACTGTGACCCATCACAGAGAAATAACATTTCTCCCGGGTGAATTTTGGGAGCTACCCATCACCAGAGCAGAGACGTTACGAATATAAAAACAGAAAATGTTGGAATAACTCAACAGGCCTGGTAGTATTTGTGGAGAGAGAAACAGATTTGTGGCTCTTGTCAGAATCTAAAACTGTGCCCTGAGACTTTCTGTGCCTAGTGTGCCAGAGAATGTAGAGAGAAAACTCCATTGGAGAGCTGCATGTTGGTTTTCTCACCTCATCCAGCACCCTGTGAGTGCTGAATTCTGCCCAAGGTTTCGAGTCTAATATGAGGGGTGGCTGGCTTCATTTTTTTTACAAATGCTGAAAGAGGACTTGAGACTGACATTTGTAACATGAGGAAAGACAGCGACCTAGATTTTCTGGCTAGTCTGTCAAATTTTACATCCACCACCCCCCCCCCCCCCCTCTCCCCCCACAATGATTCCCATCACGGGCTGGACTGGAAAGTCCCAAGCCGTATACTTGGCATACACTGTCTGTCAGTAGCATCCTTTGAGCTTCTGGCAAGCGGGACAGGTGCTTTTTTTTTTTTATAAACCCAGAATGTGAAGCCTTGAGCACAATAGCGGATACAATGACGGAGTGGTGTAACTGTTTGTGAGTCTGTTAGTTATAACTGGCTGAGGCCACAGACCTAAAATATGGTATTTTATAAAAGTATGGCAGCTATCATTTCCAAATTAAAGAGATGGTGCCGGCCATTTGCAGCCAAAAGGGTAGAGTGGTCACACTTGCAAGCTTCTGGGATTAACACAGCAAATGCCCAGTATTAGCTTACACTCCTTGTCTTGTACCTCTGGCAGCAGCCTCTCATGGGCCTTGACATTCTTGTTCAGTGACTTCACGACCATTAAAGTTACATATTAAGTTGGGCACATTTCTCCTTCAGGAGACAACGAGGTATCTTAAGGTCCCGAGAGAGACAATGCTAGAGGAACTGCAGGATGCAGACAGTATGGAGAAAGGGAACTCTGGGGACATATACGGACAACTTTTAGAAAGGGTGAGAACTCCACGAGATGGACCAAGACCGAAATGGGAAGACAAACTAGGACCGAAGTAGGGTGGGGACTCTGGAGCAAAATGCTAAGTAGGGCCAACTTCACCTCCTCCTGCGCAAGGCTGAGCCTCCTGCAGTTTAAAGTGGTGCACAGAACGCACCTAACCAGAACCGAATGAGCGGGTTCCTCCTGGAGGTGAAGGACAAGTGTGAACGGTGCCAGGGAGGGCTGGCCATCTACATGTTCTGGGCCTGTTCCAGACTTTCTTTTTAACTTTGCGTACCCAATTCATTTTTTCCAATTAAGGGGCAATTTAGAGTGGCCAATCCACCTACCCTGCACATCTTTGGGTTGTGGGGGTGAACCCCACGCAAACACGGGGAGAATGTGCAAACTCCACACGGACAGTGACCCAAGCCGGGATCGAACCTGGGACCTCAGCGTGTGAGGCAACAATGCTAACCACTGCACCACCATGCAGACTTATTGGGTTCTGGACAACCTTCTTTGCGGCGATGTCCAAGGTTGTGGGGGTGAGGGTGGAGCCCTGCCCGAGAGTGGCAGTCTTTGGGGTATCGGACCAGCCAGAAATTCATCTGTGGAAGAGGGCCAATGCCCTTGCTTTTGCTTCCTTAATCGCCCACTGGAAAATCCTGCTTGGTGGCGATCAGCAGCTCCAGCCACAGCCACAGACTGGATGGCAGACCTGTCAGAATTTCTCCATCTGGAGGACATCACATACACCATCCGAGGGGTGGACGAGGGCTTTCCCAAAGCTTGGGGGTAATTCATCAGCCTGTTCCAAGAACTATTCAAACCCAATAGCAGAGAGGGAGGGTGGGACCAATAGGAGCCAACGGGACCATACAAAGCAGACCAGAACAAGGGAGGAATCCAGGGTAATACCAGGAGGGATCACTGGAAAATAGGGGCTAGGGGGGGCCCCCCCATAAAGCCATAGGGACAACAACAACAACAAAAACAAGACAAAAGATCGCCGATAACATTTACGGTGGAGGAAAGGGCCTAAGAGAGAGCCCGAATAACAGAAATGGGGAGGGGAGGAATGGCAGGGGTCGGGGGCATAGGGGGAGCAAGGGGGGGAAGGGGGAGTGCCGAAGAAAGAAAAACATGTAAATTGTAAATAATAACCATCTCAAATCACCTTCTGTATAGTGTACAAATGTAAAATTCAATAAGAATATTTACCAAAAAAAGATTTGGGTACATTTTAGTAAACCTAGGAATTAATGAGTTAAAGTTCCTCCTGACCTACTTCGAGTGACAAGGAGGATCCAATTGTGAAGTTGGCCTGTGTTATTTCCGTTGAAATTGGAAGTGCCTTTTCAATATGTTCATCAGGTTGATAGAAATAGCGAACACAAAACATGGGCGACATTCTCCGACCCCCCCGCCGGGTCGGAGAATCGCCGGGGGCTGGCGTGAATCCCGCCCCCACCGGTTGCCGAAGTCTCCGGCACCGGAGATTGGGCGGGGGCGGGAATCGCGCCGTGCCGGTTGGCGGGGCCCCCCGCTCGATTCTCCGGCCCGGATGGGCCGAAGACCCGCCGATAAATTGCCTGTCCCGCCGGCGTAAATTAAATCACCTACCTTACCGGCGGGACAAGGCAGCGTGGGCGGGCTCCGGGGTCCTGGGGGGGGGGGGGGGCGCGGGGCGATCTGGCCCCGGGGGGGTGCCCCCACGGTGGCCTGGCCCGCGATCGGGGCCCACCGATCCGCGGGCGGGCCTGTGCCGTGGGGGCACTCTTTCCCTTCCGCCTCCACCACGGTCTCCACCATGGCAGAGGTGGAAGAGACTCCCTCCACTGTGCATGTGTGGGAAACTGTCAGCGGCCGCTGACGCCCCCGCGCATGCGCCGCCCGGAGATGTCATTTACGCGCCAGCTGGCGGGACAACAAAGGCCGTTTCCGCCAGCTGGCGGGGCGCAAATTCCTCCGGCGTCGGCCTAGCCCCTTAATGTTGGGGCTCGGCCCCCAAAGATGCAGAGAATTCCGCACCTTTGGGGCGGTGCGATGCCCATCTGATTGGCGCCGTTTTGGGCGCCAGTCGGCGGACATCGCGCCGTTTCCGGAGAATTTCGCCCCATGTTCCTGAGTGATAGTGCCACATAGAGCAACCAGAGGGTTCTGAAATCCCTGTAGTTTTGAAACCTGCAGATTAGTTGGCGTGCCTGTACTGTAGCTCACATATGGGCATATTCTACGTTTGCTTGGCCTTTTTGCCTTTTAGATAACGCAGGTAAAAATAAAACACACAGGCAGGCATGTCTTTATGGAATTTCCAGCTGATCAAATTAGAGCCAATAAATAAACATTCTGTAAGAGCAGTGTTCCCATGGTACGGAATTAATTGCTGTAGAACATGTTCAGAAATTCGATACGGTTTCAATGTATGTTTCCTCCAAATAAATGAATTCCTGTTACTTCTGCACAATATGTAATCCCTAACCCCAAAATGTGTTCTTTCCCAATTAAAGAGATACCTTTCAAGGCTTTTTCACATTGCAATACAAGCTTTCCTGAGTACAAACTGTGTCAATTCACAGTCTCAGTCTCATAGCAGATATTGTGAGCTCGCTGCATCTTTTATAATAAAATCCAATTTCCACATTGAGCGAGGTATGATCATTCTAAAACGGAGTATTTTGAGGCAATAACACATGGGCTAAGGTGATGTTGATAAACAGATTGGGTTTCTCTCGTGCGCTTCCTGGCATCATCTCAATTCCTTGAACTACTTGCACACTGCTGTGGATCCAAATTTGGCTCACTGCATTACTAGCCAAGAAAAGCTCTGTTAATAGCTGAAGATAAAATTTGCTGTCAGCACGATTCATAGGAGTGCTCAAAGGCATTTAGGATTGAAAAACTACTAATAAAAATGCTGATGGAGAAATTAACCTTATTTAAGACATTTCATGACCTCTTTCTATAATATTTCCCAGCCACTTGTGTGTGCCAATTTCCTTAGGATGCTACACAGTTAGAACTTTATAAGAATACTGAGATTGATACTCTATAAGAATTTAATCAAGAGGAATACGGCCTTAATTCTGTGTGAAGGAGCCATTTCAGACTTGCTGAGGCATCAATAATGACTGATATCGATGGTTCCGGTTATATTTTTATGTGAATGATATATTTCATGAAGGCAGTCCGACAGGTAAATAAGGTGGTTAAAAAGGCATACGGGATCCCTGCCTTGATTAGTCGAGGCATAGAATATAAGGCAAGGGAAGTTGTGATGGAGCTGTATAAACTGCTGGTTAGGCCACAGCTGGAGGACTTTGTGCAACTCTGGTCACCACACTGTAGCAAGGGATTGCACCAGAGAGGTTGTAGAGGAGATTCACCAGGATGTTTCCTGGGCTAGAGCATTTCAACTATCAACAGAGACTGGATAGGCTGAGTTGTTTTCCTTGGAAAAGAGAAGGCTGAGGGGGCACATGTTTGAGGTATATAAAATTATGAGGGGCATAGATAGGGTGAATAGGAGAAACTTTTCCCCTAAGCGGAGAGATCAATAACCAGGGGGTATAGTTATATGTAAGGGGCAGGAGATTTAGAGGGGATGTGAGGTGAAGATGTTTTACTCAGAGGGTGCTTGGAATCGTGAACTCACTGCCTGAAAGGGTGATAGAGGTGGGAGCCCTCACAATATTTAAGAAGTATTTAGATGAGCACTTGAAATGCAATAGTATATACTGTTATGTGCGAGGCATTTTCAGAACCCCAAAATGTATCATGGAGTTCAACCAACCTCTCCCTTTAATGTATTTGTTGTTTTTCCTAGCACACAGCTTGTTCCCTAGGCGTGGGATTACAATTATGGACACGTGGGTTTTTAAACACAAAACACTGTTTATTCCATGAACTCAACTTAACATCTTAAATAAACATTGGATCTCTTAACACCCCTTACTTCAAAGATAACTCAGAAAATATTGCAACAGTAAATAATTCCTTAAAATGTTCCTTCAAACTTCCAAGAAACTTAACACCTTTAAACAGAATCACATCATGTTAAAGGATATATATATTTTCTGTAGAATGGCAGATATATATTAGCTTGGTTGACTTCAGCTCCAGCACCTTGCTTTCTTCCTGCAGCTCTCCGGACACACACCGACACACCCAAGCTGTTTTCCCAAACCTGGCTTTCTCCCTTCGAGCAGATCACAGCAAACCAGAACTTCTCAAGCTGCTGTCTCAAACTGGCTTTCTACTTTTAAACTGCTCTCAGCAAAACCAGCCAGGCACTTTTTAGCTGCTCTCAGCAAAACCAGCCAGGCACTTTTCAAACTGCAAAACCAAACTGCCAAAATGGCTGACCTGACCTCTGCCCCACCCACTCTCTGACATCACTGTTTTCTTAAAGGTACATTGCTTAAACATCCATGTCTTAAAGGTACCCTCACATGACAATACGACAACAGACCAAGTGCTGGGTAATGGGATTAAGGTGCTTAATGGCCGGGGAGGTCATGATAGGTCGAAGGGCTTCTCTCTGTGTTGTAAAAACTCTATGGGTGGGATTGTCCGTGGGACTCTCCGGCCGCTTCCACCCGGCGACCGGAGAATTTCGCACAATGTCAATGGACTTCTCCATTGTCCACGTCTCACCCATGGCATTCTTGCGGCAGGCTGGGTGGAATAATCCAACCCGATGACTCTCGATTAGCAGTTCCACTACCAACTTCCAATCTGGACCCTGACAAGTTCCCTTCCTTCTCCGGTCTTTGTGGAAGTGGTTTCCAGGTCTAATGAACATGCACACCCACAAGCACACCATCACCAGGTAAGGCCTGTGGACATATTTTCGGTCTCAGGAGATCGGGTGGGAAAGTGGAGTTAAATTCCAAGATCATCTATGATGGTATTGAATGGCTCTATTTCCTGCTCTTATCTCTTGTGTATTAAGTAGCTTTCAAATGAATGCTGCCTCTTCAATGACAGTCTGCAATTCTCACCGCCAATAAGGCAGTAGCAATGATAAATCCCAACAGACAGACCCAGTGGCACGGACGAGAATAACTTATGACTTCTGGTTGCATGCTGACTGCTCAGTCGATCAGGCAGAGAAAGAGACAGGGTGGATGGATTTGTGGATTGCCACCAGAGTGTAATCTCCAGCAGGCAGCTCAGACCAATTTAAAACACAGCACAGGTAAAGTTGATAGCTTGGGACCATGGGAAGCCAACTAGAGAGTCAAAGAGATGAGGTCAAACCAGAAGCAGACAAGTGCATCTGAGTGGAGCCACAAAATAACTTTGATATATTGAAGTTCAATGTAATTTTATTCCAGACTAGGCCAGACTAAAACATCAATAAATCAGCATATTCACTTCAGAAACCTGTTGTGAGGCTTTCATTGTATTTGAGGGTGATGGAACACATTGGGTATGAAATTAGTGCATCTGGGGCTGCCATTCTGCGAGAATGGTGCAGAAGTAAGCACATCTGTTGTTTGCTAACTGTAAGACTGTTATAGAGCATTTATGCATTTGTGCGAACAACACCCGTATTAGCAGCAAGGGGAAGCAAAAGGATGATGCCAGATGACAATACATGAGCAAAATTGTAACTGTTTTAACTCTGAACAGTCGAGTTAATTCAGGACTGTTGCTAAAATATGTTAAAATCAGAATTCAAATTGTCATTGAAATAAAATGCAAATTCAATGGTATCCACTCTACAGATTTAGCCCTTTGGCAATTTAACTTTTACTTTCCAATTTGTGAATTTTACTACTGAATGTTTGTAAGCTTTAGATCTGTGCAATTGCATTGAGACTGTAGTCCGAAGGCTACTGCAATCACATTATGGTTTATAAAGTATTGACTGGTATCAGTAAGGTGAAAGCAGAATCTTACTTTGTGATATGACAGGCATACGACTCAAATGACGGGAGTGATTTACTCCCATGCTATTTTGGGTGTGCTTCACTTTTTGGGCGAGATCCAACCAGGATTCACCCACACTTAAGTAATTTTTGGGGGCCTTGGGGAGTTTCACTCCGGTCTCCCCCACACTTAGGGCGGGAATCTCTGGCCGCATCAACCCGACGACTGGAAAATGACATTCCAGGTCAATGGACTTCGCCATTGTCTGTGTCTCGCCTTTGGCATTTTTGCAACGGGCGGGGCGGAAGAATTGAGCCCTTAGAAATTATTTCAGCAGTATGGAGCTGAACTCACCATGGGACCGGGTGCTCCACGATCAGGATGCCATTTTGAAAAGGTCCACCGATCTCTATGTGAGATTCAGGATCCCCCACATCCGCCGCCCACAGACAGTGCCACCCTCAGCAGATGTGGGCATTACTGCAACCCGCGCCCCGAAGCTAGCACATCCCATTATGGGTTGCTGAGGTCATCCTCAGCCCAGTCAGGCCTCACCCTTTACAAGATCCGCCCCTTTCAGGACCCCGCTTTCACTCCGCCACCTTTATTACGCTTCTTTATATTGTCCCTTCACACCCCAAGTCTTAAAACGTCCCTTCACTCCCCCTCCTTTCATGAACATGGCCGCACCAGGCTCCAATCCTTGGCACTGACAGCCTGGCACCCTAGAAGTGCCCTTGGATATCTGTGCAGATTAAATGGGATCTGAGTGGAGTGGTGCAACGACAACAATCTATCCCTCCATGCCAGCAAAACTAAAGAGATGGTCATTGACTTCACGAAGCAAAGTACAGTACACACCCCTGTCAACATCAACAGGGCCGAGGTGGAAATGGTTAACAGCTTCAAATTCCTAGGGGTGCACATCATTAAAAATCTGCCCTGGTCCACCCACGTCGATGCTACCACCGAGAAAGCACAACAGCGCCTATACTTCCTCAGGAAACTCGGCATGTCAACATTAACTCTTACCAACTTTTATAGATGCACCATAGAAAGCATCCTATCTGGCTGCATCACAGCCTGGTATGGCAACTGCTCGGCCCAAGACCGCAAGAAACCTCCAAGAGTCGTGAACACCGCCCAGTCCATCACACAAACCTGCCTCCCATCCATTGACTCCATCTACACCTCCCGCTGCCTAGGGAAAGCGACCAGCACAATCAAAGACCCATCCTATCTGGCTTACTCACTCTTTCAACTTCTTCCATTGGGAAGGAGATACAAAAGTCTAAGAACAGGCACGAACAGACTCAAAAACAGCTTCTTCCCCACTGTTACCAGACTCCTAAACGATCCTCTTATGGACTAACCTGATTAAATAATACTACACTCCTGTATGCTTCACCCAATGTCTATGTATTTACATTGTATACCTTGTGTTGCCCTATTATGTATTTTCTTTTTTTCCTCTTTTTTTTTTCATGTACTTAATGATCTGTTTGAGCTGCTCGCAGACAAATACTTTTCTTTCATTGTACCTCAGTACACGTGACAATAAATAAATCCAATCCAATTCAATCCAAAGTGGTCCTCTGTTCCTTTTCTGTTAAATTACGCTCATTATGGGCATTTCTGTAAACTTCTAAATTGGAAATATTGTAGTAATTATGTTTGCTAGCATGGTCATTCCATGGTAAATGTGCAATCTTCATTGCGCATTTGAAATTCCGCTTTTGAACACTTGGGCAATTCATCTGTCACACATTTCCAAAAGCTTAGGTAGTGTTTTGCACCACGCATTTTGGTGTTATCCCACCAAAGCCAAATTCTGCTATGACAAATGGTACATTCTCAAACACTTTCCCATTAATTCAGGAACTGCCCAGGATTCTTTTCTTTCTCATTTTCTATCTTCACATCTTAAAACCTATTTGATTTTTTAAAGAAAGAAAAAACTTGCATTTCTGCCAGTCTATCGCTATTTCAAGGACATCTCAAAACATTATACAGCCAATGAAGTAGTTTTTGTTTTATAAATTTAGAGTACCCAATTCAGTTTTTCCAATTAAGGGGCAATTTAGCATGGCCAATCCACCTACCCCGCGCATCTTTTGGGTTGTGGGGGCGAAACCCACACAAACACGGGGAGAATGTGCAAACTCCACACGGACATTGACCCAGAGCCAGGATCAAACCCTGGTCTTCGGCGCCATGAGGCAGCAGTGCTAACCACTGTGCCAATATGCTGCCCTAATGAAGTAGTTTTGACGTATTGTTGTAATGTGTGAAATGTAGACTGCCAATTTGCACACAGCAAGTTCCTGCAAATGGCAATTTGATATGAACAGATAATCTGTTTTTCGTATGTTGACTAATGGACAGATGCCAGGACATAGGGGACAACTCCCTTGATTTTCTTCAGGATGGTGCCATTAGATCTTTTCATCCATATGATGGACTATTAACCTCTCATTCATTAAATAACATCTCCAACAGTACTCCAGGCTTGGAGTGTCAGCCTAGATGTTTGTGCTCATGTCTCTCATGCTGATAATTTAACTTTTATTCACCATTTGACTTCAAGTGGCTAACCTGAGTGCTTATAACCTTCAAGCCTTCTTCAGTGGAATACATACACTGTTGCATCTTGACATTTCTTCACCTTGTTCCATATGGGAAATAAAAATCTTGATTTTTAATTCTTCAAAACATAGCTTCTTCATATCACTCATGAGTTAACCAATCACACACGAGTTAACCAATAACACACATCTCTGAATTTTCATAGCTTTTAATCCATCAATATTCTAAGCCTCACTGTCTCCTTGACGACAAGTACAATGTCCTTATATGCACCTGCACTTTAGCTGCCTCCAACAAGCTGATATGATTACTGTTAAATGGTTCCTTCAATAATTCTTAACATTCTATAAAGTGCAATGTTTTCAGGACTTCAACACTGCAGTTATATTTGAAGAGAATTGTCTTACTAACTTTTTCTTGAATCTCCTTCATGTTTAGACAAGGTCCAGAGAAAGAAATTATGGTGAATTGCTTCATGCTAATAGCAGAAAATGGTCTGGCAGTCAATTGTGAGCCGCTTTTATACTATGGCCAATTGTTCTTTGAATTGACACAAGGGAAAATGTAATTGGATCCAATGTAAAGGAACTGACTGTTCGCTGTGAACTGTTTTGTGCGCAGAGTGAAGACCAACTTCACCCTCTCAGTGTCTGATAGGACATCCCTCTCGCATCTAACTTCCAACCTCTCTATCTGCTGCTGTCTGACTTGTGTATATTTTTGTTAATACTGCTGTCAATGCGAGTGATATTGAACATTGCCAATAAGAAGTTAACTTTGAATAATCTTCCTAAACTCTGAATAGTCTTATGCTCTGAGAAAAATGATCATCACTGCTATGAAAAACTTCAAAAGACAACAGTCTTAAGAATCATAAAGGTTTTCTCAAACACACCATTCGGCTGAATGTTGGCAACATCTTTTCCATGCAATACTTGTCCTCATGAAATATCAAGGAAATCCAAGAAATTGGCATATATTCTTTGGGTTATGTTCTCATCATCTATTTTAAACTGTTAGTATTGGGAATACGTAAGTAAGGTAATTAGGCAGAGACAGGGTGACTGTGGAAATGGCACTAGTGCATTTGGTACATTAACAAGCTTAGCAACACTGCAAACAAGTGTTTCCCTCAGGCAATTTAGTAACAATGGAAACAAGATGAGTAGGTGTTAAGGATTTGAAGGAAGTGATGCAGGATGTGAAGGAAAGGTGTCAAAGGGAAGGCCTATAAAGTGAATTTACTTGGTTTTTAATTATAAAAGCTAAAATAAAGAGATGAAGGTAATTAAGGCGGGGTAGGTGCAATTCGAAAGAAATTAGATCAGATGAGGAAAATATCAAAGGGAAGAAAATGTATTCAAGGAGATACTGAAATCTATACTGGGAGCTCTTTTTAGATCTCAACCAACAGCTGGAATAGCTGTTTACCTCCCGGCAAACAGTGTATATGGAGGAAGCCTGCTTTGGAAAAGCAAGCTGCTAGTTTACCCCAGAAGCATCTCCTAGAGATGTAAGAATGCCTTGTGGTAACAATTATTGGACATTTATGGATCTTAAAATCTACAAGGTGTTGTGGAACAGATTGGGGAGATTTAGCTCTGAATGTAGATCAGATTGTTTGGAGCTGTTTAAAACAATGATACTGTGTAAAGCCATTGTCATAATTAAGTGTGTATTTCTAGTTTACTTTATTGTTTTTTCTTTTATTACTTAATAAATATTTATTTTATTAAAATCATCACAAAGAGTCGGGGACATTTTCTGGACTCCAAACCTCTACACAAATTGCAAGCACAGTTGAGGGTATTTGTTTAAAATTTCCCTCAGGGATGTGAATAACTCAGCATTTACTATTAACTGTGAGAAACAAAATATATGTTTTCTAGATAGCTATTTACCAAACCAGATAATCTGCTTATCAAAGCATTGTGTACTATTTCCCATTATTTAATACAGTACATAATCACATAGTCAGTGTTGTGTTATGCTGCTTCGGATAACACAGGCTGCTACTTGATGCAGTCTTAACTAAAGGATGCTCCAGACTCTGAAATGAGTTCAACGTGTTTATGGGTGTGATGCTGCTGATCAACCCTGTCTAACTCTCTAGACGTCTGTCTGTGGAAAGAGGTGTGAGTGCCTCGTCCCTTTTATAGTGTTTATGTCATGCCCCCTTGTGGTGATGCCACCTCTGAGTGTCCTGACTGCCCATTGGTTGTGTCCTATTCTGAGTGTTCATTGGTTGCATATTTGTATATCATGACAGTCAGAACCATAGGATGACAAGTGGGGGAAGGAATTTCAGCAACACAGCCATGAAACAATCATATATTAGCAATGTTAGATCTAGAAGATGGTGACTTAGATTTGTTCAATGTGATTAGGAAAGTGTAAACAATACCATAACAACTAATGCAGGGTTTGCTCTTCATCCATAACATGCAGCGAACTACAACTTTTTGCTGTTCCATTTCAAATCAAATTAGTGCAATGGCACTTAAGTTTACGGAAATGTGACTGTGGAAGCATGTTGTTTCTGATTGCCCACTGTACTGGTGACCTAATCATGTATTCCAGCCATTACAAGGGCTACTTAATTTTACTTCTATAGCATTACATTTCTTCACCCCTACCTCTCGTCTACCATTGCTCAACTGTTAGCCATTCTTTTTGTTCCTGAAGGACTAGATTTTTACAAATCCCTTCTCTCTGGCCTCCCTACATATACAGAGTGTCCAATGATGTCTTTAGAAAGCTGTGAATCTTTGAATGATACTTTACACTAATCATGTCCTTGAGGTTTGTTGGCTGAGGAATATTTGAGCAGGTGGTATATGAGGAGGTTCACAGGATAGGATTGAAGCTGCAAATGGTTTCTGGTGATGGTTGGGTGGATTATAGGCTATCTGGAACTCAAAGTTAGCCTGTTGATAGCAAGCCTCTTTTCAAAACATTTTGGTGTGTTGGGAAACTATGGGCAGAATTCTCCTAAGCTCCTGCCAGCCTGTTTGATGGCAGGCAGGATAGGGGATTATTGTGGGATGGCCAGAAATCAGTTTTATGCCCATGTGAACTTGCAGTGGGATGACTTAGAAACTTGCGCCACTTCAGGCCACAAATAAGAACTCGCTATTTGACTCCCACCACCCAATCCAGTTGACCGAATTATCCGGTCGTCCCACTGGCGGGATCGTCTAGTCCCGCGCTGATGGTGAGTCCCCGCCACAGGTTCCCTGGTGGCGGAGGGTGCGAACAATGGAAAACCCCATTTTCAGTGGCGGGATTAGAAGATCCCAGCACTGGCCAATGTCGGCCTGCCACTGCAAAACACATCGCGGGGTCGAATAACATAACGAAAATGTCAGGAGTATGATGGAATATTCGCCACCTGCTTGAATGAGTGCAGTCCCAACAACACCCTGGAAAGTCGACCCAATGCAGAACAAAGCACTAGATTTTAATTCCAGATTAATTAATTAAATTTAAATTCCAACAGCTGTCATGGTGACAGATGAACTCGTGCCCCCAGAGCATTAGTCCGGGGTTCTGGATTACTTGTCCAGTAACATTACCACTGTGCCGCAACCCCCTTCTCAAGGGCAATTAGGGATGGGCAAACAAGCTGGCCTTGCCAGTAACACACTCAGCTGTGAAAGAATATTAAAAATACTACTCTAATTCTCTGAACGTTCATTGAAATATCAAGTGCTCAATATTAATCATTTCATATCTACTGCTAAAATAAATGTCACCTTAACTACTTTATAAAATGTATTAATTGGTTTTAGAACTTTAATCTTGATCTCACCTTCTGGATTGATGTGAGACGGCAGTGCTCTCCTGTAATTTAAGCTTACTAGGGAAGCCACTCCTAGGGCATGCCATTAGTGGAATCTGTTCAAAATGTTTACTTTTAATCTGTCAAGATTGCTCTAAATGTTCTGTAGGGTAACCTCACTGTCAACACAGCTAACTAATGCAATTAAATACAAAGTAGAACCTCGTTGGATGTGTAATGTGTCAGAGGATATGATGTGCCACATGGCTCTGATATATTTTGATCGTCATGAGGGAATCTGAGAAGTGTTTTATGGTGATCATTGACTAATTTATTGCACCATTTGCATTTACTTAAAGTGCAACAAAGCAGTAGTTTCTAATTTAATGTATCATGACATTTAAAACGTAATTAAAATTGCTCAATCTCAAGTGATCTGACATTTAACTAACAAATAAGATCCCTAGTGGCTGATCGCAGTGTGGAATTATTTGCCTTGATTATAGTTAATAAAATGAAAATGCCAGTTTATGCTTTCCTCTTAAAAAATAGTTTGTTTCGGTTCCCGATCACCCCATCTTATTGCAATGGACCTAATTTTTGTTCTGTGCAGGGGTCTTGAATCAGTTAATAATAATAATAATCTTTATTGTCACAAGTAGGCTTACAATAACACTGCAATGAAGTTACTGTAAAAATCCCCTAGTCGCCACACTCCGGCGCCTGTTTGGGTACACTGTTGGAGAATTCAGAATGTCCAATTCACCTAACAGCCTGTCTTTCGGGACTTGTGGGAGGAAACCGGAGCACCCAGAGGAAACCCACGCAGACACAGGGAGAAGGTGCAGACTCTGCACAGACAGTGACCCAAGCCGGGAATCGAACCTGGGACCCTGTAGCTCTGTAGCAACAGTGCTAACCACTGTGCTACCGTGCAGCCCGATTTAAAATCTCACCCAACGATTTCCCCAGCTGTATGAATCCAATGTGAGTTAGTTTTTGTTGGCAGTCTGATTGTAGCTCCCACAGCACAAAACTGATCCCAACTGGTCATAAAATTGTAGTCTTGATCAGAGGATGTCTGTGACAAATGGAAATGATGCTGTGCGCTCTCCAGCAGTTGGAGCTCGGCATATTGCTGAAGCCAGTTGGTGTCACAATGTTCCAGATTCAAGTGCTACTCCAGGGCTTATGCTCAAAAATGAAGGTTGACACTTCAGTGCTGTTCCCAGACAGTGCTGCACTGCCAGGTAGGTGTAAACATTCCCATGGCAGTATTTTGAAGAAGAGCGGAGAGGTATCCCTGTTGGGTAGAGATGAGGAATGATAAAGACAAGAAGTTAATTTTGGAAGTAGGGCACAGGCCATCTAACGGCAACGACCACTTGGATGATATAACGGAAGAAATAATACAAACTTGTCAGAAAGATACGGCAATAATTGTAAGGGACTGAAAAAAATCAGATGGGCAAAGAATGAGGACTTCATCGAATGTTTTTGGGACAGTTTCCTAGAACAGCAGGTTCTGGAGCCAACCAGAGAGCAGGCTATATTTTGTTTTATTATAATCTTTATTGTTACAAGTAGGCTTACATGAACACGACAATTAAGTTACTGTGAAAAGCCCCTAGTCGCCAGATTCCTGCGCCTGTTAAGCTACATAGAGGGATAATTCAGAATGTCCAAATTACCTAACCGCATGTCTTTCAGGACTTGTGGGAGGAAAGCAGAGCACCCGTAGGAACTCATGCAGACACGGGGAGAATGTGCAGACTCCACACAGACAGTGACCCAAGCCGGGCATCGCACCTGGGTCCCTGGAGCTGCAAAGCAACCCGTACTACCCACTGTGCTACCATGTTACCCTTCTTAGACCTGGTATTGTGTGATGAGATAGAATTCATTAATGAGCTAGGTGCTCCTTGGTAGCACATCACAATAAATTTTACATTCAATTTGAGGGAGAGAAGAGTGGGTCCAAGACTTGTATTTTACATTTAAAAAAGGGCAATTAGGAGGGCATGAAAGTAGAGCTAACTAAAGTAAACTGCCAAATTAGGCTAAAGGATAAGTCGATAGAGATGCAATGGCAGAAACCTAAAGAAATATTTCAGAATAAACACAATCAATACATTCCAATGAGAAAGAAAAACTCCAGGAGTACGGCTCACCATCTGTGGTTAACTGACACATTTAATGATAGTATCAATTTTAAGGAAATAATTGTGAAAAGGTGGGTTGCAGGTCAGAAGATTGGACAAAATATAAGAAATGTCAAAAAATCATTAAAAACATAATAAGGTGGGAAACATTAGAGTATAAGTGAAAGATAGCTAGAAATCTAAAAATGGTTCGTAAAAGTTTCTATAAATATTTTTTAAAGAATATATTTAACAAAGTTGACATTGGTCCGATGGAAAAGACTAATGGAAAATAAGGAGAATGCAGTTGAATTGAACAGGTATTTTGTATCAGTCTTCACTATAGAGGATACAAGTAGGATCCCAGAAATAGCTGAAAATCGGATCACGCTCCGCATTGGATGGATGTGGTATTAGAGAAGGGGGCAGCCCAGAAACCGGGGTGGAGGATGGATGTGGGGTTGTTAGCGGATCGGGGCTTCTGTGACAAGATAGGGAAGGTGATAAAGGAGTGTGTGTGGTTAAATTGCATGGGGGAGGCCGTCGGTAGTTTGGGAGGCTCTGAAGGCAGTGGTGAGAGGGGAGTTGATCTAACTTAAGGCTAAGGTGGATAGAGAGCTGAGGGAGGAATGCCAATGGTTGATAGAAGATATTTTGGAGGTAGATGGGAGGTACGCAGAGGACTGAGACCCAGGGCCCCTGGCAAAGAGAAAGGAGTTGCAGGCGAGGTTTGACCTATTGTCCACGATGAAAATGGTGGGTCAATTGAGAAGGACGAGAGGTGCTGTCTGAGTACAGGAAGAAGGCAGGGTGGATGTTTGCAGGTCAGCTTTGTAGGGAGACGCGGCAAGGGAAATAATTCACGTGCGGGACAAGATGGGGAGTTGGTAGTGGCTCTGGAACAGATTAACAAGGTGTTTGACAAGTTTTATAGGGACTTATAAGCTGGAGTCACCAGAGGAGGAGCGGGAGATGATGGAGTTAGAGGGGGAGGTTAGAATGCCCAAGGTTCAGGAAGTTACAGGGCAGAGCTGGAGGGGCCGATGGGGATGCAGGAGGTGAAGGTGGCAATCCGGAGGATGCAGGAGGGAAGGCGGTGGGGCCAGACAGGTTCCCAGTCAAATTTTCGAAAAGATTTAAGGATAGGATTGTGCCGTTGATGGTGGAAATGTTCAAGGACCTGATGGACAAGGGTATCTTGCTCCAAACGATGGGGCAAGCCTCAATCTTGTTGTTGGTTAAGAAGAACAAGGATCCGGTGTTGCTTAAAAAGGACAAAGTTCCGGTGGAGTGTGGGTTCTCCAGGCCCATTGGGATCTTTGCTGAATGTGCAGACCAATATATTGGCAAAGGTGCTGCTGTTAAGTTGGAGGGGTGCCTTCCGAAAGTGATTGGGGAGGATCAGATAGGGCAGACAGTTGTCATCGAATGTGAGGAGGCTGTTCAATGTGGTAATTTTTCCAGCAGAGGGAAGGGAGATAGAGTTGGTGGTGATGTTAGATGGGGAGAAGGCATTTGATTGGGTGAAATTAAATTATTTGATTGCGATGTTAGAAAGATTTGGGATTGGGCCGAAGTTTATGGCATAGGTGCAGCTGTTGTATAAGGAGCTGGTGGCGAGCTGGCGCACAAATAATGTGAATTCAGGGTATTTTACATTGCAGAGGGGAACGAGGTGCCCCATGCCCCCCCCCCCCCCCCCCTTCTGTTTGCATTGGCTATAGAGCCCTTGGCCATTGCCCTGATGAACTTGGGTTTGTGGAAGGGATTCCAACAGGTCCCCCCGCCACGCCAGGGCACAGGATGGAGAGGTTGATCTCCATCCCAACAGAATATGCCTTCGGACGATCAATGAGGCAAAGGCTACAACATCTGCCTCTGCACCTGTTTCCTACTCCGGCTGGTCCGACACCCCGAATATGGCCTCCCGAGGTCCCAGGTGCAGTTTCATGTTCACCACTTTAGAGATAAATCTAAAATCCTCCTTCCAGTAATCCTCCAGCTTTGGACAGGCCCAAAACATATGAACGTGGTTTGCGCCCCCCTCTCCCAACTATTCCTCCCACTTTGCTTTGATCCCTTTACAGTGGTGCCTTCTCCTCTTCCAAGAAAGCCCCGTAAACCGCTGACACACTATCCCCTTCTCCAGTCCCCCTGTCGTCAGCACCTCGTCCTGCAATGTTGAGGCCAGCTCCACCTGGAAGCTCTGTATCTCCTTCCTGGCTAAGTCTCAAACCTGCATGTATCTAAACATTTCCCCCTGCACCAGCCCATATTTCGCCCCCACCTCCTTTAATTCAGCAAACCGGCCCCCAAAAAACAAATCCTTTAGTGTCCTAATTTCCTTCTCCACCCATCTCTGAAAATTTCGATCCCACTTCCCTGGCTTAAATCTGTGGTTCCCCCGAATCGGCATCTCCCTTGACCCAGCCCCCAACCCGAAGTGCTGGCGAAACTGCCTCCAAATTCTCAACAAAGCTATTACTACCAGACTCCCTGAGAGATCTGGAGGCAGTTCTGACAGCACTTTAGGTCGTGAGCGGGGTCAGGGGGATGCCGTTTAGGGGAAATCCTGGGTTTGAGCTGGAGGGATGGATGGATGCAAGGTTTCAGGGATGGGAAGAGAGAGGGATTAAGGAGACTAAGGAGCTGTTTCAGAGAGGGCGGTTTGCAAGCTTGGAGGAGCTGAGCGAGATGTTTGGGTTGGCGCGGGGCGAGTTTCAGGTAGATGCAGGTGCAGGACTTTGCTAGAAAGGTCTTCCTGACCCTTGCGATAGTGCCTGCCTCCTCGCTGTTGGAGGTGGTGCTGCCAGCGGGGGGATAGAAGAGGGGGGTTGTCTCGGCGATTTTGGACGTGGATGGGGTGTCCAAAGAGGGCGTTAAGGTGAATTGGGAGAAAGAGCTGAGGAGGGATTGTGGTGTGAGGCGCTGCAGAGAGGAAATGCCTCAACTTTGTGTGCAAGGCTGGGGCTGATACAGCTGAAGGTAATGTACAGGGCACACGTTACAAAGGCGAGGATGAGCCGACTGTTCGTGCAGGTGGAGGATGTCAGTGAGCGATGTGGGAGAGGCCCTGCAAACCATGTGCATATGCTTTGGACCTGCCCGAAGCTGGAAGGGATGGTTTTCAGTACCATTTTTGAGGTTCTGCATGTGGATCTGGAGCAAGATCCTCCAGAAGTCATATTCAGGGTGTCGGGCTGGCTGGAGCTGCAGGCGGGTGCGGGGACAGATGTCTTGGCCTTCACCTCACTGATTGCTCACGTGCAGTCTTGTTGGGGTGGGGTCAGCTTCTCCACCCTGTGCCTCAGTGTGGCGGGCGGACCTGTTTGTGTTTTTGGCCCGGGAGAAAGTGAAATGTGCTCCAAGGTTTCTTCATTTTGCATTTTGGGAGTTGGTTATTGTTGACTGCTGATGGAAGGAAGTGGGTGGGGGTGTGTGCTTCATGTGTTGTTGGGGTGAGGGGGCGGTGGTGTCCATGGTAAATTGAAAAGATTTTGAAAATTTGGAATGAAAATACAAACATTTTCTGCTTGCAAGGTAGCATGGTAGCTTCACAGCGCCGGGGTCCCAGGTTCGATTCCCCGCTGGGTCACTGTCTGTGCGGAGTCTGCACGTTCTCCCCATGTCTGCGTGGGTTTCCTCCGGGCGCTCCGGTTTCCACCCACAGTCCAAAAATGTGCAGATTAGGTGGATTGGCCATGATAAATTGCCCTTAGTGTCCAAAAAAAAAGATGAGGTGGGGTTGTTGGGTTATGGGGATAGGGTGGAAGTGAGGGCTTAAATGTGTGGGTGCAGACTCAATGGGCCGAATGGCCTCTTTTTGCATTGTATGTTCTATGAATGAGTGGTGCGTGATAGAAATCTGTATTGAGACTGCAATGTTTTGCAATTTATATGTAATGACTTGGATGAAGGGGCCAAAGATATGGGGCAGGATTCTCCCATTCAGCGGCAGAGTGTCCACGCCGTTGGAAACGCCGTCGTGTCTCACGATGCCGTGAACAGGCCACTGGGAGTACTGATTCTGGCCCCTACAGGGGGCCAACACAGCACCGCTCCAGCCTCCCATCCTGGCGCGAACTGTGCGCCGCGCCAACCAGCGCATGCGCGGTGGCCTCGCTTAACGTGCCGGCCCCGGTGCAACATGGCATGGGAGTTCAGCGGTTGGTGCGTAAGAAAATAGACCTCGGGAGCAAGAGGCCAGCCCGCCAATCGGTGGGCCCCGATCGCGGGCCAGGCCCCATCGGAGGCCTCCCCCCCCCCCCGTCCCCCCTCACAGGCTGCCCCCCCAACCCTGCGCGCAGAGTTCCCGCCGGCAGCGACCAGGTGAGGACGGTGCCGGCGGGACTCTGCCTTTTTAGAGCGGCCGCTCGGCCCACCTGAGCCGGAGAATCAGCGGCCGGCCGCGTAGAGTGGCCCGCGACCTGCGCCAATGGCACCTATTCTCCGCTCCTTGCCAGCATCGGTGTGGCGTGGTTGCGGGGATTCTCCGGCCCGGCAAATCCCGCCCATAGTTGCAAAATTTGCTGATTTTCAAAAGTTAGGAAAGTAAGGTGTGAAATATTCAAAGACATTTTGAGGAAGAGTTCCTAAGACTCTCACCCTCAGATGAAATAAATCTCCTCAATGTTGTCCTAGATGGGTTCTCGGTAGGTTATAGATCGATTAAATGAATGGCCGAAGATTCGGAAAATGGAATATAATGTGGAATAATGTGAAATTCTCCATTTTGGCAAGAAGAATAAAAGAGAAGCATGTTATCTAAATGCTGATACGTTATAGAGCTGTGAGGTGCAGAGAGATCTGGTTGTCCTTGTACATGAAACACTAAAGATGTGCAGCATGGTAGCACACGTGGCTAGCACTTTGACTTCACAGCGCCAGGGTCCCAGGTTCAATTCCCCGCTGGGTCACTATCTGTGCCGAGTCTGTACGTTCTCCCCGTGTATGCGTGATTTTGCTCCGGGTGCTCTGGTTTCCTCCCACAGTCCAAAGACGTGCAGGTTAGCTGGATTGGTCATGCTAAATTGCCCTTAGTGTCCAAAAAAAAAGGTTAGGAGGGGTTATTGGGTTATGGGATAGGGTGGAAGTGAGGGCTCAAGTGGGTAGATGCAGACTCGATGGGCTGAATGGCCTCCTTCTGCACTGTATGTTCTATGTATGTAGGTACATCAAGTAATTAGGAAAGCAAATTAAATGTTGTTTATTGTGAGGGGAACTGAACACCAAAGTGGAGAGATTGTGCTTCAGTTAGTTATACAAGGTGTTGGTGAGACCGCATCTGGAGTAATATGTATAGTATTGGTCTACTTGTTTAAGGTAGTTCAGGGAGGTTTACTCGACTAATACCTGGAATGCACGGGTTGTTTTATGAGAAAATGCTGGATAAGCTTGGTGTTAAAACCTGCCTACTTACCATTGGTTGGGGACTAATGACAATCCCACAATCCTGTGGGAGTATGAGCTTCCCCAATGAGGGGGGCGGAGAAACCATTAGTAAACTCCGAGTATAAATAAAGCTGGCCAGTTTAGGAACCAGCAGGAAGGAGTGTGCAGCAAGGGAAGTTGTTGCTGCTGTTATATATATATGTTATTGTAAATAAATGTTATTACTTTGTATCCTTAAAACTCATGCTGGATTCTTCGTGGCCCTCACAAAACTGGCGACGAAGGTTAAAGTGAATAACTGTCTACACTGCTGAAGCCACCTCCCTGGATTTTTGTTGGATACAGGTTGGAAGTTGTTTTCTATTATACCATGCCTCTGTACGGATGTTTGGATGTTTTTGATGCTGCTCTGGAAAGCTGGAACCAGTACACACAATGGATGCGTTACTATTTCCGGGCAAATCATATCACCAAAAACGAGGGCCAGGTGGTCATATTGCTCACCGCCTGCGGCCCGCATACGTTTGGGGTGATTAGGAGCCTTACGTACCCAGCTGCGCCGGACACCGTTTGATGAACTTGTGAAAATAGTGGTGCAGCATTTTAGCCCAACCCCGTCCACGATAGTCCAGCGTTACCGGTTTAATACCGCTGAGAGGACCCATGGAGAATCCCTTGCCGATTTTCTATCCAGGCTACGCAGGATTGTGGAGTACTGTGACTATGGTGAGACCTTGTCAGAAATGTTACGCGACCGTTTGGTTTGCGGTATTAACAATGCGGCCATCCGGAGAAAGTTGTTAGCTGAGCCAACATTGACTTTTCAACAGGCCATTCAAATAGTATTGTCCCGAGAGAGCGCAGAACGAGGAGTGCAGGAGCTACAGGGAATGGAAGTGCATGCCTTGGGGCGCAACCCCTTCCGTCCGAAAATGTCCCCCCGCACTCCTTCGGTACCTTGGGCGAGGCAACGTCCGGACCGACGCCAGTGGCCGTCGGACATTCCTCCCCGAAGGGAGCCTTCTCCAGAGCCAATGGATGAGGAGCCATGTCCGTGTCAGACTTGTAGGCGCCGACCCCGTCGCGGATGGCGGTCCTGGGGGCGCCAGAGGCACCGTCGTTCCGACCGAAACTGGGACCAGCCCAGGGGCCATAACTGGGACCAGCCCTGGGGCCGTACCTTCCATGTGGATGAACCTGCGGCGACTACTCCTGAGGACGTGGAGACGGAGGACGACTGCCTGCAGTTGCATTGTGTGGCAGCTCCCCGTGTGGCCCCCGTTAAGGTGACAGTACGGGTCAATGGCCACCCGCTTGAGATGGAGTTGGACACTGGCGCAGCGGCCTCCGTGATCGCCCAGAGGATATTCGACCGCATCAAGCAGGGTATACAGACCCTTACATTAACTGCCTCACAGGCCAGGTTGGCCACCTACACGGGGGAACCACTGGACATTGCAGGAACTACAATGACCCCTGTTGTTTATGGACGCCAGGAGGGGCGTTTCCCACTTATCGTGGTGCGCGGCCATGGGCCCAGCCTGTTGGGTCGGGACTGGTTGCGCCATTTGCGGTTGCAATGGCAGCACAGCCTCCAAACAGTTTCTGAAGGGTTGACTGAGGTGCTAGGACGATACCCAGATGTATTCCAGCCTGGTTTGGGGAAAATAAAAGGGGCCGTAGTCCGTATCCAAGTCGAACCAGGAGCCACGCCGCGCTATTTCCGGGCGCACCCGGTGCCTTACGCCTTGCTCGAGAAGGTAGAAGGGGAGCTCACTCGTTTGGAGAGTTTGGGTATTATCAGGCCCGTCCGCTTTGCTGACTGGGCAGCACCAATTGTACCTGTAATGAAGCCAGATCCCACAGTTCGCTTGTGTGGCGACTATAAACTTACAGTGAATACGGCTTCCCGACTCGACCGATATCCAATGCCTCGCATAGAGGATCTCTACGCGAAGCTTGCAGGTGGACTCTTGTTCACAAAATTAGATATGAGTCACGCCTACCTGCAGTTGGAGCTGGACCCTGCCTCCCGACCATATGTAACGATAAATACACACCGGGGCCTGTATGAATATACACGGTTGCCCTTTGGAGTATCCTCTGCCTGAGCAATTTTTCAATGTGTTATGGAGGGCATTTTGAGAGGTTTACCACGTGTTGCTGTCTACTTAGATGATGTTTTGATTACAGGGACGTCGGAGCAGAAACATTTGGAAAATCTGGAGGCTGTCCTTAGACACCTTTCGGAGGCTGGAGTCCATTTACGTCGCATAAAGTGCGCATTTCAGGCAAAGGAAGTAGTCTACCTAGGTTATCGGGTGGACCGCGAAGGTTTGCACCCCGTCGCAGAGAAGGTGCGTGCAATTCAATAGGCCCCCGCCCCGACTGACACTTCGCATCTTCGTTCTTTTCTCGGTCTCGTAAACTATTACGGGAAGTTTCTCCCCAATCTGGCAACTACGCTGGCCCCTTTGCACCTTCTGCTAAAGAAAAATCACACCTGGGTTTGGGGTCAGCCGCAAGAAACCGCTTTCCGGCGGGTAAAGCAACAATTGTCGTTGTCTGGGTTACTAACCCACTATGATCCTGGAAAGCCTTTGCCCGTCACATGTAATGCATCCCCGTATGGTATTGGGGCCGTCCTGTCCCACAAGGTGGAGAACGGGGCCGAGCGACTGATAGCTTTCGCCTCCCGCACATTGACTGCAGCGGAGAAAAAGTACGCGCAGATCGAGAAGGAGGGCCTCGCAATGGTTTTTGCGGTGAAACGCTTCCACCAATACGTGTATGGCCGCCATTTCACTATCGTGACTGATCATAAGCCTCTGCTGGGACTTTTCAGAGAGGATAAGCCAATACCGGCCATTGCTTCCGCACGGATCCAGCGCTGGGCTTTGTTGCTTGCTGCATACGAGTATTCTCTGGAGCACAAACCAAGTACGCAGATAGCAAATGCTGACGCACTGAGCCGATTGCCTTTATCGACCGGCCCCATGTCGACCCCCACGACCGGTGAGGTGGTTGCAACCCTAAATTTTATGGACACCTTGCCTGTCACGGCATCACAGATCCGTGAGTGAACCCAGACGGAGCCAGTCCTGTCAAAGGTTCGGCACATAGTCCTGTATGGTGGGCAGCATAGACAGCTCCCAGGCGAGTTGCGGGCATCTTCCTCCAAGCTGTCAGAATTCAGCGTGGAAGATGGCATCCTCTTGTGGGGGACGCGTGTGATTGTCCCGGAAAAAGGCCAGGAGCTGATACTAACAGACTTGCACAATGGGCATCCAGGTGTGACCAAAATGAAAATGTTGGCCCGGAGTTATGTCTGGTGGCCAGGCCTCGACACCGACATTGAGAAGAGATCTTTGAAGAGATAACAAATAGGTTAGACCAAGGAGAGCCAATGGATGTTATCTATCTGGACTTCCAAAAGGCCTTTGATAAGGTGCCTCACGGGAGACTGCTGAGTAAAATAAGGGCCCATGGTATTCGAGGCAAGGTACTAACATGGATTGACGATTGGCTGTCAGGCAGAAGGCAGAGAGTTGGGATAACAGGTTCTTTTTCGGAATGGCAACCGGTGACGAGTGGTGTCCCGCAGAGTTCAATGTTGGGGCCACAGCTGTTCTCTTTATATATTAACGATCTAGATGACGAGACTGGGGGCATTCTGGCTAAGTTTGCCGATGATACAAAGATAGGTGGAGGGGCAGGTGGTATGGAGGAGGTGGGGAGGCTGCAGAAAGATTTAGACAGTTTAGGAGAGTGGTCCAAGAAATGGCTGATGAAATTCAACGTGAGCAAGTGCGAGGTCTTGCACTTTGGAAAAAAGAATAAAGGCATGGACTATTTTCTAAACGGTGACAAAATTCATAATGCTGAAGTGCAAAGGGACTTGGGAGTCCTAGTCCAGGATTCTATAAAGGTAAACTTGCAGGTTGAGTCCGTAATTAAGAAAGCAAATGCAATGTTGTCATTCATCTCAAGAGGCTTGGAATATAAAAGCAGGGATGTACTTCTGAAGCTTTATAAAGCATTAGTTAGGCCCCATTTAGAATACTGTGAGCAATTTTGGGCCCCACACCTCAGGAAGGACATACTGGCACTGGAGCGGGACCAGCGGAGATTCACACGGATGATCCCAGGAATGGTAGGCCTAACATACGATGAACGTCTGAGGATCCTGGGATTATATTCATTGGAGTTTAGGAGGTTGAGGGGAGATCTAATAGAAACTTACAAGATAATGAATGGCTTAGATAGGGTGGATGTAGGGAAGTTGTTTCCATTAGCAGGGGAGACTAGGACCCGGGGGCACAGCCTTAGAATAAAAAAGGGAGTCACTTTAGAACAGAGATGAGGAGAAATTTCTTCAGCCAGAGAGTGGTGGGTCTGTGGAATTCATTGCCACAGAGGGCGGTGGAGGCCGGGACGTTGAGTGTCTTTAAGACAGAAGTTGATAAATTCTTGATTTCTCGAGGAATTAAGGGCTATGGAGAGAGAGCGGGTAAATGAAGTTGAAATCAGCCATGATTGAATGGTGGAGTGGACTCGATGGGCCGAATGACTTTACTTCCGCTCCTATGTCTTATGGTCCTATGGTCTTAAGGTGGCCCAAAACTGTTCCATTTGCTAGCAACTTCAGAAGCTTCCGCTGGCCGTGCCCCTACATCACTGGGAATGGCCAGGGTGGCCTTGGGCACGCTTGCATGCAGATTTTGCAGGCCCTTTTCAAGGATCCATGTTCCTTCTATTAATTGACGCCCAGTCTAAATGGCTAGAGGTGCATAAGATGCAGGGGACAACGTCCTGCGCAACAATTGAAAAGATGCGTTTGTCGTTTAGTACGCATGGCCTCCCCGAGGTGCTGGTCACTGATAACGGCACTCCATTCACGAGTGAGGAGTTTGCAAGGTTCAAGAAGATGAACGGCATGCGCCATATCCGCACTGCCCCTTACCACCCGGCTTCAAATGGGTTGGCAGAGCGCGCAGTGCAGACATTCAAAAGAGGCCGAAAGAAGCAGTCTTCCGGATCAATGGACACGAGACTGGCTCGCTTTTTGTTTACGTATAGGACCACCCCCCATGCGGTGACTGGGGTAGCTCCCGCAGAACTCCTAATGGGCCGGAGACTTCGCACCCGCCTTAGTATGGTTTTCCCGGACATTGGCGCAAAAGTACGCCGCACACAAGAACGGCAGGGACAGGGATTTTCTCGGCATCAGCCGATTCGGCAGATTGCGCCCGGTGACCCAGTGTTTGTTCGGAATTTTGCTGGTGGTGCCCAATGGGTTCCTGGTGTAATCTTTCGCCAAACGGGCCCTATATCTTACCAGGTGCAAGCCCAGGGTCGTCTCCAGCGCAAACATGTAGACCGCTTTCGGTCCAGAAGACTATCCCCTCAAAAGATTCCCCGCCCCCGGAGCTCATTTCTACAGCCACAGAGACCAGAGACAAGGGAAGGTAGTCCTCACAATCTTCCACTGGTGCCTCACTCGAAGCCTGCGCAGGTCATTACAGAACCGAATGGAGATAGAGACGCTGACATGACGGAGGCAGCAGACTCTGACTCTGAGATGGAGACACAGGATGCATCAGAGGGGGAAACCTCGGGTCCACGGGCCGTGGATGTACAACCGTTGCACCGTTCAACATGGAAGCGCCGGTCTCCGTCTCGTTACACGCCGCCTGATCCAGCGCCGTGTGCAAATGGTGTCCGGCCTGCGGCAAAACGAGTCCGACGCTCTGCTTCGCCAGGGTCTTCGGTGGATTCCTTGGACTTTGGGGGGGGGGGGATGTTATAACCTGCCTACGTACCATTGGCTGGGGACTAATGACAATCCCACAATCCTGTGAGAGTATGAGCTTCCCCAATGAGGGGGGCGGAGAAACCATTAGTAAACTCCTAGTATAAATAAAGCTGGCCAGTTTAGGAATCAGCAGGAAGGAGTGTGCAGCAAGGGAAGTTGATGCTACTGTTATATATATATATATATGTGATTGTAAATAAATGTTATTACTTTGTATCCTTAAAACTCGTGCTGGATTCTTCATGGCCCTCACAAAACTTGGCTTATGTCTGCTGGAGTTTATAAGAACAAGATGTGACTTGATTGAAACATATAAGATCCTGAGGGGTCTTGACAGGGTGGATGTGGAAGGGATGTTTCTTCTTGTGGGAGAATCTAGGACTGGCAGGCAATGTTTAAAAATAAGGGGTCACCCATTTAGGACAACAATGAGGAGATTTATTTTATCTGAGGGCGAGAGCCGGAACTCTTAGAGTTAGGAACTCTTCCTCAAAATGTCTTTGAATATTTTTGAGACAGATTCTTGATAATAAGGGAGTGAGAAGTTGTTGGGAGTAGGCGGGAGTTTACAATTAGATCATCCATGATATTATTGAATGGCGGAGCAAGTTCAAGGAACTGAGTGCGCTACCCCTCCTAATTCACATGTTGATATGTTGTCATGACTAATATTTATCACTCACTTCAACATGACAAAGAAACCTGGGGCGGGATTCTCCGCAATTGGCGCGATGTCCGCTGACCGGCACCAAAAACGGCGCAAATCAGTCAGGCATCGCGCTGCCTCAAAGGTGCGGAAGTCTCTGCATCTTGAGGTGCCGAGCCCTCACCTCAAGAGGCTAGCCCCACGCCGGACTGATTTCCACCCCGCCAGCTGGCGGGAAAGGCCTTTGGTGCCCCGCCAGCTGGCGCGAAACTGACTTTGCCAGGCAGCGCATGCGCGGGAGCATCAGCGGCCGCACACGGCATCCCCGCGCATGCGCAGTGGAGGGGGTCTCTTCCGCCACCGCCATGGTGGAGACCATGGCGAAGGCGGAAGGAAAAGAGTGCCCCCATGGCACAGGCCCGCCCGCAGATCGGTGGGCCCCGATCATGGACCAGGCCACCGTGGGGCCAACCTCCGTGGCCAGATCGCCCCGCGCCCCCCCCCCCCCAGGACCCCGGAGCCTGCCCGCACCGTCTTGTCCCGCCGGTAAGAGAGTTGGTTTGATTCTCGCCGGCAGGACAGGCATTCCAGCAGCGGGACCTCGGCCCATCACGGGCCGGAGAATCGCCGGAGGGGGGCCCGCCAACCGGCGTGGCGCGATTCCCGCCCCCGCCGAATATCCGGTGCCGGAGAATTCGGCAACCGCCGGGAGCGGGATTCACGCCAGCCCCCGGCGATTCTCCGACCCGGCGGGGGGTCGGAGAATCCCGCCCCTGATCATTATCACATTGATGTTTGTGGGAGTTTACCATGCACAAATTAATTGACATGTTTCCTACATTATAACAATAACTACACTTCAGAAATCCCCTCCCTTACTAAAATTCCTTGCTTGCATGAACATAAAATTTGCACAAAGAATTACATAAACCATTTTTTTATTCTTTCAAAGGGATTGGATAATAGGGATACATGTGATATTTTCAAGTGGTCCGGAAGTAACTAGTGGATTGCAATAAGGATCAGTGCTGAGATGTCAGCTATTTACAACCAATGTTGCTGACTTAGATGAAGAGATTGAGAGCAATGGATCCAAGTTTAAAGCTAGGAAGGAATGTAAGCTTTGAGGAGCACACAAAGAGGCAGAAAAGAGATATGAACAGTGGGAGGAATGTGACAGACCCATCGCAGCAGGGCTGGACTGGAAAATTCTGCCCAGTGTAACTGAGTGGAAAGCGAGGTTGGTGATGCAATACAATGTGGGAAAATGTTTGGTTATTCACTTTGGTAACAAAAAAAAAAGCAAATTTATTTTTAAAATGCATGAAAAGTTATACATTTTGATGATCGGTGACTGTTGGTTGTACACATACAAGGAACATAGAAATTTAGCTTGCGGGTGCAACAGGCAATTTGTAAGTAAAATGGCTTGATGGCTTTTCTTGCAAAGGGTTTGAAGTACAAGAATAAGGAAGCCTTGCTACAATTATGCAAGGCTTTGGTGAGACCACACTTGAAGTATTGTGCACATCTTTAGTCTCCATATCTAAGGAAGGATATTTGATTGGAGATGGTTCACTAGATTGGTTGTCCTTTTTATTGAGAAATTGAGCAAAGTGATTCAATAGGGCAGTACGGTAGCGCAGTGGGTTAGCCCTGCTGCTTCACGGCGCCAAGGTCCCAGGTTCGATCCCGGCTCTGGGTCACTGTCCGTGTGGAGTTCTCACATTCTCCCCGTGTTTGCTTGGGTTTCGCCCCCACAACCCAAAGATGTGCAGGGTAGGTGGATTGGCCACGCTAAATTGCTCCTTAATTGGAAAAAATGAATTGGGTACTCTAAATTTTTTTTTTAAGTGGTCCAATAATCTCTGGAATTCAGAAGAATGAGATGTGCACTCATTGAAACATATAGGATTCTGAAGGGGGTACACATCGACAATTTGTTTCCTCTGCTAGGGAATCCAGAATATGGAGACACCATCCAAAGGTTAAGGGGTAGGTCATTTCTGACTGAGATGAGAAGAAATTGGTTTACCCAGGGGGTTATGAATCCTTGGAATTTTATACCTGAAAGGGTTACTGGGGCTCCATTGCTGAGTATATTCAAGGCTGGGACAGATAGATTTTTGTTCTCTTGGAATCAAGGGATAAGGGGAGTAGGAAAACATGAAGAGCTGAGACAGAATATCAGCCGGATCCTATTGAATGTTGGAGCATACAGTCTACTCCTATTTCTTATGTTCTGAACAAGATGAGAAAAGCATGTAAGATGGTATTTGTCGACAGGATAGTGTGGTAAAGCAGTTAGCATTGTTAAAAAGGTGGGAAGGTGATGGGCAATGGTTGCCGAAGATGATGGTACATGTTTTCATGATGTTTAGCTGATGGAAGTTGGGATTCATTAAGGATTGATGATATAAAGTCACCTGACAATGTTGAGACAGTGAAGAGGTTGAGAATTGGTCTAAAAGTGACATTAGGTTTCTTCAGTTTGAACCATACCTGGACATGATGTTACAACCAGTCATTCCATAAATATATATAATTAGATTAATTTAATCGAATCTAATCTAATTGAAATAGCAGTATTCCTGTGGCTATGTTGCTGACAAGACCGTATATGAATTGTGGGTGTAGTTAGTGTATTCTTCGTCACTTAGACTTTGGCCTTTTTATTTATTTACCTCTAATGGTGCAGTAACGGTAGGATAGGCTCCAGTTCACCAGGAATGAGGTGATGCCCAGCTCAGCTTTAAGGTGCATTTGAGCATACCTGTGATTAACCTACCAAAATCAAAATATTCCATTATTTCACACTAAAGCAAGATGCTACAGACTTTTATTTCTATATTGCACATCGTGGGCCATCCCATAGTCAAATTACCCTGCTTTCCTATCTATCTGCTGCAGTCTCTCAGCTACTTACATCAGCAAGAGATTGCAAGATTTAGAACGTGCTCTACTACCATGAATCAGAAATATCCTATTCCCACTCCATTCATTTTAAAAGCATAACTACCCCTTGCATTTGTTGTTGTACTTCCTATTAACTGCTAGCAGTGATCATAATGAGGACACTTTTGCTATCATATGTACACAGGAGGACATTTAAACTACTTTATAAAACAGTTCATTCAAATCTTGTGAGATTACTCAATTGAAATATTCCAATAATCATGTTGAGTAGCATTAATATCATTCTGTTACCAGTTTTCCATGAGTCACAGATGGAGGGTACGATTTAATGCCCAAAAAACAGAGTCCTATTTTGGGCTGCAGTGCCAAGAATGACCCCTCTATCAAATGGGACTCTGCTTTTTCTGGCCTTGGCACCTGGTTCATTGGTACTGCCAGCCTGACAGCCTGGCAGTGTACCAGCCAGCCTCGCAATGTCACCCAGGCACTCCAGCAGTGCCAGGGTCACATGTCCTGGATGGCAGTGCCAAGATGCCTGGCAGTGGGAGTGTCAGGGTACCACCCTGCCCAGAGCCTGACCACGTTTGCGTAGACCAGTGCTAAAACAGCGGCGTGGCGAAGTCTCTCAGGCATTCCTTTCCGGATCTCGGTGGACTCGGGCACCGATATATTTAAATGAGCCTAATGGCTCACTTAAATATGTCAACCAGGATCTCGCCCTCACCGGGTGAGGTCCAGATCACGATGTCTCACGAGATCCTGTTAGGTCTCACGAGGCAATCCGAGCAGCGCAAATCAAGAGAGGCCTCTCGCAAGATTTAACAACCTTGTCCCGTCACCGAACCGGGTGCGACAAGACCGTTTAATTGCACCCAGAATCTCTTCCATAGGTACCTTCCTTATCACTCTCCTTAAAGTGAACAAGCACATGAAGCAAAAATGTTCTCATATCTGCTGTATCAAATCCCCTTGTAAGTTCAAAGACCTGCATTTGCTCATCCTTCAGCCTTCTAAAGGAAGGAGTCCCACCCTGCTCAGTCTTTTCCAATAGTTGTATGAGCTAAATTGAGGTGGCAACCTATTCTCTGGCACTGTTTGATCAGTTTCATATAAATGCATTACCCAGAATAACATCTACTTTTTGAACATCGTTGTGCGAATTACGGATGGCCAAAGTGGTGTGTACAGTCAAAGCTGAGAGTGCACATGCTCGTCCATCTTAATTGCATGTGTAATTTGACTGAAACTCGTCTTCAATTCCTATTTATCATTACAGGATATTGTACATGTGGATAAGGTAATATAATGTCTGTGATTCATATCTTATATTTGAATATATCTGGGAACTATATCTGTGAACTATTGCGATCTCTGGCTATTAAAGCTTTGTTATTTTTAAATTTAATTTTTAAAAAATATTGCTTCTTCTTTCTTTCCTCATGCAAAACATGAAACGAGGCAGAATTTTCAATGTGCAGTTGCAGCAAGTGACACAGATGCTTACCTGTTCTTGGAGATGGCCTCTAAACATCACTTTTGAATAATTACTCATTGAAAGAAATTGTGCGGTATTTTGGTTTGCTTTCAAACTTTAATAGGCAGCTTAATTTTTTGAGAAAAGCTAAACCATCCTTGCAACCTTTAGAAAAATGTCATGTGAATAATTATAAATATTGCTACTGAGACGGCCATCGAACAGCAGAAGGGGAATAATTGAAGCAATAAAATTACAACTGCTGGATTGTCAGTAGTTGCCATGTCAGTGGAGGTATGAATATAAATCAGTGGTTGAACGCGGAATCACAGAAATTCGAACCTTCTCATTACTTGGCACAGTTCAAAATGACTAATAATTGAGAGAACCCACACAATTCAGTGCCCTTTTGAGCACTCTCTTTTTAACGTTGCTTCAAACAGTGTCGGCTCGGTTTAGATTTATGCATTGTTTTCTTTGTATTTGTCCTTCGTCCAGTACTTTCAAACCCCGACATTGAATTTAATTCACAGCTGGTGAAATTATGCATTAATAAAGCGATTGTTACAAATCTGGGTCGCTGGGAGAAAGTCATAAGCTTCTATAGTGCAGATTCACTTTTGTTTCTATGCGGGAGAAACAGTTGGGCAGACTGGTTGGGAGAGATAAAAGAAAATCAAACATAATCCCTGAGGAAATATATGAAGTACAGTTGTGGTATTTTGTTCAGAGAAGTTGAATTTTAGCTTTGAACTTCATATTCCAGTAAAAAGAGAAATTTGTTTAAATGGGAGTTAAAAGTGCTGAATACAAAGCAGATTATGAATGCAAAGACTGCTGTATATCTGAAGAGCAACTTAACATTGAAGAATCCAAAACTTTCAAGAGATTCTTTCAACAATGGTTAAGATGTTGTGCTCATAAACACAAGTACAGTTTGATATATCCAAACTATAACTTAGAATTTGATGTTTAACTTTCATACCTGATATCAAAATTAATATTTCTTTACGCTTCATCTACTGTGGTTAAAAAGTACATAATGCATGATTACTTAATGATCTGTTGAGCTGCTCGCAGAAAAATACTTTTCACTGTACCTTGATACACGTGACAATAAATAAATCCAATCCAATCCAATCATGACATTGTGTCCTCCGTAACCAATTTCACACAGGAATAAATACGCTTACCTAACTACATCAGTAGTCTTCCCCCTCCCTACTTCGCCATGTTTATATATATTTTTTGGATTGCCAGTGTCAGTGCCACCATTGAGAAAATTAGATTAGGTTCTTACTGATTATTGCTTTGGACCATTGAAACAATGGTAGCATCCCTCAAAAGTTCAATTTATGGAGCAACGTATATCTCCTGGCTCTCTGTCCATCTTGGTAGACAATGGACTGGGCCTGGCGTGTATGTAGTTTCTGGACATTGTTGTGACTGGAGAGGCTGATTTGCAAGTGGCTCTCTCTTGTGCAGCTGGCACACATGAATTGCTTTGGCCCATGGTCACGCAGTGTAGAGGGTTAGCAGATGGGATATGCTAATACATGATGTAGAAGATGATGTATTACTGACATATATTAGTCACAGAGAGGGGTTGGAATTATGCATTGGAGAAACATGTCTTCTCTGTAACCTGTTCAGAAGAAGTACTAATAAACAAGAGTTTAGTGGATACGTGAATATGTCTGCTCTATCTATGAACCAAGTCCATGCCTAGAGTCCAAGGTAGGACACATCTCAGAATACAGTGGCAGCAGTGGAGCCACTTCTGGAAGAAAACACATTGGTGTTATTTAAGGAACCACAGAGTGAAGAAACCTTTGAAAGCAGCTTGTAAAAAGATTTGGTGGACAAAGCACTGGAGAGGGCTAAAGGTGACCATACCTGGAGAGCATTCCTGCTAGTTTGACTGCCTCTAAGGCCTGCAGAGAGGCCAGCGGTGGGAGTTATGGAAATGCCATTTTCTCCGAGAAGCAGCAAATGCTTCAAGTCAGTTCTTCCTTTTATGTAATAGGTCCACCAGCAGATCATCGCCTAAGGCAAGGGATGCAGGAATCCCCTGCTGAATTTTGAGTTTATTCTTAAAGCCTTTTACACTTATTTTAGCCCAAATCAAAACTTAGGGCGCGATTCAGTAGACTTAAAACTAAGTCCGCTGTCTGTTGTATTTAGCGCTGAGAAACACCCTACTATTCAATGGCACTTTTCTGGGTTTTTTGATCTCGGGAGTTTCTCTCTGCCGAGGCCGCACTTAACAGTGATTTCCTGCTGGTGAGCTGATCTCGCAAGCAGGAACGGTCGTTTGCTGATCATCACCCCCCCCCCCCCCCCCCCCGCCACCCACTTTCAGCCCTGCCCTAGCAACTGCCCCCCCCCCCCCTCTAATTGGCGAGGTATCCTGCTGGGTCCAGGGTACCAGGCTGGCAGTGCCAAAGTGTTCACATTCCAGGGGGAGTGCCAAGGTACCACCACCCTGCTCTGACCCCGACCATCTGAGGGTCTCTAATGGATTGCAAGACCCACTTGAGATGTTGTTACTCCTGCTCAAACTTTGAGCAGAACAGTACTAAATGGTGCCCTGGCAAGGTCTCCCAGGTGTGGCCGTTGACTCCCGGGATCTGGATGAATTCAGTGTCTGGGTATTTAAATGGGCCATGGATTTCGCCCAGCAAAGGCAAGATCCAGATCACACCAGGCGAAGCTAGTCGGGCTATTCTAGATTGGCTGGGCCAGAGCCCAATTTGCGGCTCGCACATGATACACCCATTACGTCCGGGTCCACGCCGGTCGCAACGGGGTCGCTCAATCGCACCCTTAGTAATTGTCTTTTAACCAGCGATCGCAATGACCTGGATAAGCAATTGAATTATTTCCAGCCAACCTATATTGCGCAGATAGTTCCTGCTGGAGGTTGAGCCAATCCGTGTTTTCATAGTGTAGGTGTCTGGGATGAAAATCCCTCCGACTTTCAGCAGTCCAAAAGATGGCCTTATCTTGGATAAAAAGGTTTGGTAAACTTAGACCATTTAATCGGGCTAGAATTAGGGGGTAACTCCAGGGCTTCACATGACTCAGTGGATTGGTAGGCTCCTGGGCAGCAGCCCCTCTTATTTGAAAGTCTGCCAAGTTCAACAGGTTTGTTTCGAATCACTAGTTTTCGGAGCACTGCTCCTTCCTCAGATGAATGAAGAGGTAGGTTCCAGAAACATATATATAGACAAAGTCAGAAATACAAGACAATACTTTGAATGCGAGTCTTTGCAGGTAATTAAGTCTTCACAGGTCCAGATGGAGCAGGTTAAAGAGGTGCGAATTGTCTCAAGCCAGGACAGTTGGTAGGATTTCGCAAGCCCAGGCCAGATGGTGGGGGGCGAATGTAATGCGACATGAATCTGAGGTCCCAGTTGAGGCCGTACTCATGTGTGCGGAACTTGGCTATAAGTTTTTGTTCGCCGATTCAGGACAGAATCGGCGAGCAGCAGAATCGCCGAGCAGAAACTTATAGCCAAGTTCCACACACATGAGTACGGCCTCAACCGGGACCTTGGATTCATGTCGCATTACATTCACCCCCCACCATCTGGCCTGGGCTTGTGAAATCCTACCAACTGCCCTGGCTTGAGACAATTCACACCTCTTCAACCTGCTCCATCTGAATTGAAATCAAAGACCAGAAAGTAACCATGAAACGCATTCCATCCAAGAAATGGGAAGTCAAGAAAAATACAAAACTACAGATTTTTTTTTCAGGGGAAGTTGATAGTCTTAATCGCGACAGTCAGTTACAGTCCAAGTTGTAATACTATTTGGTAATATTTGTAAAATTGATAGTGCTGCTGTTAACATATTAGCAGATGGCCTCAACTGGCTTAAGCAAATGACCCTTCATCCATCAGACATCAAGTTACAGTGTCCAGGCGCAGAGACCTTCCAATCAAAGGCAGGATTATTGCTCCTCTCTGCTACAATGGACAACAGCTCTGAAGAAAAGTCTTATTGGACTCAAAAGATTTACTCTGTTTCTCTCCACAGATGTGCCAGAGTTGCTGAGTATTTCCAAGCTTTTCTTTTTTCATTTCAGTTTTCTAGCATCTGCAGTATTATGCTTTTCATAGAACTCCTACAGTGCAGAATGAGGTCATTCAGCCCATCACATCTGCACAACCCTCCTAAAGAGCACCCTACCCAGGCCCACTCCCCTGCCCCATCCCCGAACCCTGTAATATAATCTACACATTTTTGAACACAGGGGCAATTTCTCATATATTTAGGGGAGATAGATCTTTGATTCTCTATATGTTTTTCATGATCAACGTACACACTTATTTATTGGTGATGTTGGCATACCTCTAGTAATCCTAGAAAAAGCAGGTGATATTCATTGTTGGCTTTCATGCAACAATCGTTTTAAAGCCGTGGAAATTCAGCCCCCTGAGGGTGAGGAAGTTTAGACATACAGCAGTAAGTTCCTTTCTTTCACAGACACTCCATCTACTCGGCCCTGGGCAGACATGGAAGTTACAAACCTCTAAGTTCTTCACACAAAGTAGGGCCAGAGATGACAAATACCAGTGCACTGCTGCAGACAGTGATCATCCCGATGAAGACCTGCTGGACCTGAATTGGCTCTTCCAAGAAGAGTGATGAGGAAGAATCTCTTGCAGTACTGAGTGATCTCTTGGACTTTGAGATCCACAAGGATGACTCACTTTTCCAGTTGATGCACTCACCTCATGAAGTCTCTGTTGTCTTTTTTGAGGAGTCAGCTGTGTTTTTAGTGGCTGAGCAGTACTTCGATCTTGGTTTCACTGGACACACCAATGTATTGCTTACTTTATCTTCTGGTGTCCATGTGTGTTCCACAGAGAATTCTTTGTCTGAGTCTAGGTCACAGTCCATTGAGGCTCACACTGCTAAAGAGTTGGTAACTTCCAGGGTTGAAAGCTAATCGACACCCATATTTTAGTGTCAGCTGAAAGTCGTTTTCCCTTCAGAGCTGTAGGTCAGCACAGAAGCTATGGCAGAAGCAAGAGATGTTTGACATGTTGTGTTATGTACTCTGGGATAACACAGGCTGCAACTCGATGCAGCTTTGACCAAAAGATACTCCAGACTTTGAAGTAAGTTCAGTGTGATTTATTGAACCATTAGCACAGTTCTCTATGAGTTCGACTCTCCTGCTAATCTTGTTATAGTAACTCAGTCTAACTAACCAGTCTGCTCTAAGCCACATGGTGGGTGTGATGCTTCTGATCTGCCCCTGTCCTTCTCTCTAAGTGTCACCTGTGGAAAGAGACAGAGCATATGTGCCCTGTCCTTATATATGGGTTGTGTAATGCCCCCTTGTGGTAGTGTCACCTCTGGGTGTCTTGACTGCCCATTGGTCGTATCCTATTCTTTGTGTTCATTAGCTGTATGTCTGCATGTCATGACATCTCTGGTGCTCCCTCTAGTGTTTACTTAGTCGTAGTGTATTCACATTAACCCCTTGTGTATTTACAGTTATGCATATCACCACATCCCCCTTTTGTCGTGTTACATATTTTCTGTACAGTGTTAAAGAAAAATTGAACAAAAACAGGTAAATAAGTGATGACATGTACAAGTTATGACTGTGATGACTATACAAGATCAAAGAATAGTTATGATGACATTGAGGATTACACAATACCAAATAATAGTTATGAGTCCAAGGTTCATGAATTTACACGGTCGAGTGGCTTGCTTGTGCTGTTATGGACGTGTCGATGTTGATGTTGTCATTCCCTTGTGAGCGCCGTCAGTGTCCTGGTGTTTACGTAACCAAGACGTTATCAGGAGGTGTTCAAATCACTTAATTATCTGAGGTGGACTCTTTTATTTTATGCTTGTGGTAGCAATTCTTGATGACATCTTTCCTGAAAGCTGGTTTGGCTTGTCCATAGTGTAGCAAACGTGAATTGGTAAGGTGCGTTGACATGCCATGGTATGTTTGCACTCTCGCCAATGCTCTGAGCAGAGCAGTAACATTGTCCTTCATGAGCAAACTTGTACCATGTCGTACCAGTTGTTGTTCTATTATTGTTGTCATTGTTGTTATTGACATGCTTGTTGCCTCTGCTACGCTTCTTGTTTTTGTCTTTGTTGTTGTTTTTGTAGGTGTTGTTGTTGTGTTAGTTGCGCTCAATGACCTCACCGAGTGGAGAATTCGAGTCCTTCACAAAGTTACTTGTGTCAGTGTCCTTTGTGGCATCTGCTGTTTCCTTGAACGTGCCGTCTCTGATACCTCGGTGCTCCCTGTCTGGAGTCATGTCCGGTTCACTTGAATCACCTTTGGCTTGTCCATGCTCCCTGTCTGGAACCCTTTCTGGTTCACCTGATTCACCTTTGGTTTCTTGATGCTCCCTGTCTGGAGTCATTTCAGGTTCTTGTGGAGAGGCTCGAGTAGATGAGGTTTGAATTAATGTGGTGTCACTGGAGTCACTAGTAGCCTCACTTTGATTGTCGAGTGCCTCTGTACATACTAGCTGAGATCTATCAGTCTCGCTGAGATGTCGCACATCTTGTATGGGAATTGTGAAGCCTTTGTCACTTGTCGCACATATAGTGGGTAGACCTTCAGTGTCTTCTTGTCGGTTAGATGAGCTGGGTAGACTGTCAAGAGTCTTCTTGCTGTGCACTTGAGTGTGGCAGACTTTCATTGTCTGCTGCTGGTTGCCCAGATAAGGTTGCTCGACCTTCATGGTCTTGTTCATGCAAGAACTGCGCTCTGTAGTCTTGCGTTGCTTCCATCGTGGAGTCTGTCAATGAGTTCACTGTGGAGGCTTTTATCGCTCTCTCTGTGGAGTCTGGCATCGTTCCCTGGGTGGAGTTATGCAGTGGTCTCGCTGTGGAGTCGATCTGTGCGCTCTCAATGGAGTCGTGCAGTGGTTTTGCTGTGGAGTCTTTCTGTGTTCTCTGTGTGGAGACGTGCAGTGGTCTCGCTGTGCAGTCCGTCATCGCATTCTGTGCGGAGTCGGGGACTCTTCGTGGTGCGTGGACCCCTCTCTGTGCGGAGTTGGGGACTCTTCGTGGTGCGTGGATCACTCTCTTGGTGTCAGGCCGCTCTCTGTGGGCTTGTACCACTCTCGGTCTCTTGACGTCAGGCCGCAGCAGAATCCTGTACTCATGGGTCGGGATGTCGTCTATGCTGGGCTGAGGATCCGCAAATCTGAAGAACTCGTCCATGACTGTGTTGGATGTTTCAATGTACAACACATCTCGTTGCGGTTCGGATTTGGTACTGAGGTCGCCACATCCAATGATGAAATCATCGTCCGAGTCGTAGTCTTCAAGGACTAAATAATCTCTTAGGGCGGTGCTAACTGCTTGTTGCAGGGTTCTGCCGAAGTTATTTTCAACTACTGGTCGAAGTTCAGGCATTGTGCTGTCGTTCCAGGTGAAAGAATTGTGTTTTTTTGGCTTTAAAATAGTTTATCGCTATTTTCAGACATTTCCACTTTAAGTGGGCGTGGTCCTGGATCTCTGACGTCATGACGCTCGTGACGTAGAGCGTAGGAATGGATTGCGCATGCGCAGATTGCTTTTCCTTCACTGTGGGCTCTTTTTGCAACTGCGCATGTGCGGCTTCTCACGCATGCGCAAAACACTGTTTCGCTGGTTCGCGTCTTCCCGGGAACTGCGCATGTGCGGCCCCTTGCACAAGATAGCTGCCAATCAAATTGCCGTATGCTTCTGTTGCAAGCCTACCTTTGTCTCGTTGTGAGTATAGGCGACAGTTTTACCGATTTCTGTTCTGTTCACCTCGCAGTAGTTTTCAAACTTGTCCAAGACTGTCTAGAAGTCTATCTTGTCCTGCGCTTTGGAGTACTTGAAGGAGTTGAAGATTTATGTTGCACTTTCACCTGCAATGGTGAGTAGAAGATCTATCTTCTCAGCATCGACCCTGCCATCTAGGACGGATGCTACCATATAAATCTCAGATCTCTGCTTGAATGCACGCCAGTTGGCACTGAGATTGCTGTGGTACCTGAGCTGCTGATAAGCTGGAATCTCGATCATCTTGCCTGGGTGCTGTTGCTGGTAGTCACGGATCTTGCCGAGTTGAACTATATTGATTTAACAGGCACTACTGGTACCATGTTGTGTTATGTACTCTGGGACAATACAGGCTGCAACTCGATGCAGCTTTGAGTAAAAGATACTCCAGACTTTGAAGTAAGTTCAATGTGATTTATTGAACCATTAGCACAGTTCTCTATGAGTTCGACTCTCCTGCTAATCTTGCTTTAGTAACTCAGTCTAACTAACCAGTCTGCTCTAAGCCACGTGGTGGGTGTGATGCTTCTGATCTGCCCCTGTCCTACTCTCTAAGTGTCGCCTGTGGAAAGAGACAGAGCATGTGTGCCCTTATATATGGGTTGTGTAATGCCTCCTTGTGGTAGTGTCACCTCTGGGTGTCTTGACTGCCCATTGGTCGTGTCCTATTCTATATGCTCATTAGCTGTATGTCAGCATGTCATGACGTCTCTGGTGCTCCCTCTAGTGTTTACTTAGTCGTAGTGTATTCACATTTAACCCCTTGTGTATTTACAGTGATGCACATCACCACATGACAAAGAAGGATTTGGGAATAAAAGTGGGGAGACATTGAAAAAGAAATAAAAATCTCAGGGGAACATTCACTTGAACAGTCTGGACCTTGCCCGCCAATGGGTGGGAGGTTATCCCACATCTGTAAGTCAGATTTGACCCCATTAACCAGACTAGTATAATTTAATTTATGAAGCGGGCCCACTCATGGACCACCTGGATTCCCAGATAACAAAAGCTGGATCTGGCAAGGCGAAAAGCTAACATGCTCAGATATGCCTCCCTCCCCAGGGGGTTAACTTGGAAGTATTCACTTTTATCCAGATTCAACTTATACCCAGAGAAGGAGTCAAAACTCCCAAGAAGCTTAATTTTCATCCATAGGGTCCATAATATAAAGAAGCAGATAATCCACGTAAAGCGACCCTATGCTCCACCCCTCCACTGGAAGAACCAAGCGCTATGGCTGCCAGAGCAAACAGGATGATAATAATAATCTTTATTACTGTCACACGTAGGCTTACATTAACACTGCAATGGAGTTACTGTGAAAAGCCCCTAGTTGCCACATTCCGGCACCTGTTTGGGTACACAGAGGGAGAATTCAGAATATCCAATTCACCTAACAGCACGTATTTCGAGACTTGTTGGAGAAAACCGGAGCGCCGGAGGAAACCCACGCAAAGGATGACGTGCAGACTCTGCACAGACAGTGACCCAAGCCGGGAATCGAACCTTGGACCCATAGTGTTAACCACTATGTTAAACAGGAGCGGAGACAATGGACATCCCTGCCTCATGCCCCTATTCAACGAAAAGTAGTCTGAATTCAAAGCATTTGTGCGAACACTAACAGTGAGGGCCCTATACAGTAAACCAATCCAGGATCTATTTTTATTTATTATTTTATTTTTCCAATTCAGGGGCAATTTTAACATGGCCAATCTATTTACCATGTACATCTTTGGGTTGTGGGAGTGAGACCCATGCAGAATGGGGAAAATGTACAAACTTTGCACGGATAATGACCCGGGGCCGGGATCGAACCCGGATCCTCGGCGCCATGAGCAGTACAAGCCACTGCACCACCGTGCCATCCTGAATCCAGGATCTAAACTTTTGCTCAAATCCAAACCTCCCAAGAATGTCAACGAGATATTCCCAGCCACCATATCAAACTCCTTTTCCACGACCAGGGAAACAATCGTCATCGGGCACTTAAGAGGGGGAGTGGGCAACATTTACTAGATGGCTTTTATTGGCCAACAATTGCCTACCCTTGATGAAGCCTTTCTGGTCTGGGAGGCAGGGCTCTAACCACTTTTGCAAGTAACTTAGCATCTGCATTTAAAAGCGAATTAGGTCGGTTCGACCCACATTCTTTAGGGCCCTTGTCTTTTTAAGGATCAGGGAAATAGAGGTCTGCGCAAGTGAGGCAATGAACCCCGAGACAAGGAGTCATTAAACATATCTAAAATTAAAAGGACCAATTGTTACGCAAACTTCTTGTAAAACTCAATGGGAAAGCCATCAGGGCCAAGAGCTTTACCCGTCTGCATCAATCCAGTACATTTCCAAATTTCCTCTGGGCCCAACAGGGATTCCAACTCTTACTGCCTCTCCCTCTCCATCACTGGGATGGATAACCCAGCCAAAAATTACGTCATGGCTGAACTCTCCCCCGGGGGCTCCGATCTATAGAGATCCCGATAAAATGTTTCAAATGCTGCATTAACCTGTGGCGGGATGGAAACCAGGCTGCCACTCGAGTCCCGTGACTGCGCAATCTCCCGGGAAGTCGCCAGCCATCTCAGCTGGTGAGCGAAAGGGTGACTGGCCTTCTCCCAGTGTTCATAAAGTACTCCCCCCTTTCTACACCGCACTGCCTTATCCATTGATAATAATTCAAATTGTGTCTGCAGCTTTTTCCTACTTTCAAGCAACTGAGGGTTGGGGCAAGTGAGTACCTCGGTCCACCTCAAGGATGATGTCCACCAGGCTCTGCTGCTCTGCTCTCCCTGTCTTTTTTGGAGGAAAAGATCTGTTCCCCGCCCCCGTCTACCATTGGCTCAGCTAAGATTTTAGTGGCAGAAAACGGAACCCTTTATTTATTAAAATTGCAGCACCAAGGACCCTACCATCAAACCCACTAACCACATTAACCAAAGAAAAATCTGCAGTTACTGTCTGCCCCCACCCTTACCCCCCCCCCCCCCCCCATTCCCCTCTCTCAGACACTACTACACCCAAATATGCATACAGAAAACAGTAGGCGAACATAAACCACTAAAACCTACTTCTAAGAAACCTAACCCCAAACAGAACAAAAACACTAAGCTCAGTATCTAAAATAGAACTAATATAATGAGCTGCAGTCAGCCCCTCAGCACCACTCCTGTTAGCTAACTCTTCGGCTAGCAGGGTGGCTCCCGCCCAGAGTGAACATAGAACATAGAAAATACAGCACAGAACAGGCCCTTCGGCCCACGATGTTGTGCCAAACCTTTGTCCTAGATTAATCATAGATTATCATTGAATTTACAGTGCAGAAGGAGGCCATTCGGCCCTTTGAGTCTGCACCAGCTCCTGGAAAGAGCACCCTACCCAAACTCAACACCTCCACCCAACACCAAGGGCAATTTTGGACATTAAGGGCAATTTATCATTGGCCAATTCACCTAACCTGCACATCTTTGGACCGTGGGAGGAAACCGGAGCACCCGGAGGAAACCCACGCAGACACGGGGAGGACGCGCAGACTCCGCACAGACAGCGACCCAAGCCGGAATCGAACCTGGGACCCTGGAGCTGTGAAGCATTGTGCTATCCACAATGCTACCGTGCTGCCCTTAAGAACAAATAAATCTACACTATATAATTTTACCGTAATCCATGTACCTATCCAATAGCTGCTTGAAGGTCCCTAATGTTTCCGACTCAACTACTTCCACAGGCAGTGCATTCCATGCCCCCACTACTCTCTGGGTAAAGAACCTACCTCTGATATCCCTCCTATATCTTCCACCTTTCACCTTAAATTTATGTCCCCTTGTAATGGTTTGTTCCACCCGGGGAAAAAGTCTCTGACTGTCTACTCTATCTATTCCCCTGATCATCTTATAAACCTCTATCAAGTCGCCCCTCGTCCTTCTCCGTTCTAATGAGAAAAGGCCTAGCACCTTTCCTCGTAAGACCTACTCTCCATTCCGGGCAACATCCTGGTAAATATTCTTTGCACCTTTTCCAAAGCTTCCACATCCTTCCTAAAATGAGGCGACCAGAACTGTACACAGTACTCCAAATGTGGCCTTACCAAAGTTTTGTACAGCTGCATCATCATCTCACGGCTCTTAAATTCAATCCCTCTGTTAATGAACGCGAGCACACCATAGGCCTTCTTCACAGCTCTATCCACTTGAGTGGCAACTTTCAAAGATGTATGAACATAGACCCCAAGATCTCTCTGCTCCTCCACATTGCCAAGAACTCTACCGTTAACCCTGTATTCCGCATTCATATTTGTCCTTCCAAAATGGACAACCTCACACTTTTCAGGGTTAAACTCCATCTGCCACTTCTCAGCCCAGCTCTGCATCCTATCTATGTCTCTTTGCAGCCGACAACAGCCCTCCTCACTATCCACAACTCCACCAATCTTCGTATCGTCTGCAAATTTACTGACCCACCCTTCAATTCCCTCATCCAAGTCATTAATGAAAATCACAAACAGCAGAGGACCCAGAACTGATCCCTGTGGTACGCCACTGGTAACTGGGATCCAGGCTGAATATTTACCATCCACCACCACTCTCTGACTTCTATCGGTTAGCCAGTTCGTTATCCAACTGGCCAAATTTCCCACTATCCCATGCCTCCTTACTTTCTGCATAAGCCTACCATGGGGAACCTTATCAAATGCCTTACTAAAATCCATGTACACTACATCCACTGCTTTACCTTCATCCACATGCTTGGTCACCTCCTCAAAGAATTCAATAAGACTTGTAAGGCAAGACCTACCCCTCACAAATCCGTGCTGACTATCCCTAATCAAGCAGTGTCTTTCCAGATGCTCAGAAATCCTATCCTTCAGTACCCTTTCCATTACTTTGCCTACCACCGAAGTAAGACTAACTGGCCTGTAATTCCCAGGGTTATCCCGAGTCCCTTTTTTGAACAGGGGCACGACATTCGCCACTCTCCAATCCCCTGGTACCACCCCTGTTGACAGTGAGGACGAAAAGATCATTGCCAACGGCTCTGCAATTTCATCTCTTGCTTCCCATAGAATCCTTGGATATATCCCGTTAGGCCCGGGGGACTTGTTTATCCTCAAGTTTTTCAAAATGCCCAACACATCTTCCTTCCTAACAAGTATTTCCTCGAGCTTACCAATCTGTTTCACACTGTCCTCTCCAACAATATCGCCCCTCTCATTTGTAAATACAGAAGAAAAGTACTCGTTCAAGACCTCTCCTATCTCTTCAGACTCAATACACAATCTCCCACTACTGTCCTTGATCGGACCTACCCTCGCTCTAGTCATTCTCATATTTCTCACATGTGTAAAAGGCCTTGGGGTTTTCCTTGATCCTATCCGCCAAAGATTGTTCATGCCCTCTCTTAGCTCTCCTAATCCCTTTCTTCAGTTCCCTCCTGGCTATCTTGTATCCCTCCAATGCCCTGTCTGAACCTTGTTTCCTCAGCCTTACATAAGTCACCTTTTTCCTCTTAACAAGACATTCAACCTCTCTTGTCAACCATGGTTCCCTCACTCGACCATCTCTTCCCTGCCTGACAGGGACATACATATCAAGGACACGTAGCACCTGTTCCTTGAACAAGTTCCACATTTCACTTGTTTCCTTACCTGCCAGCCTATGTTCCCAACTTATGCACTTCAATTCTTGTCTGACAACATCGTATTTACCCTTCCCCCAATTGTAAACCTTGCCCTGTTGCACGTACCTATCCCTCTCCATTACTAAAGTGAAAGTCACAGAATTGTGGTCACTATCTCCAAAATGCTCCCCCACTAACAAATCTATCACTTGCCCTGGTACATTACCCAGTACTAAATCCAATATTGCCCCTCCTCTGGTCGGACAATCTACATACTGTGTTAGAAAAGCTTCCTGGACACACTGCACAAACACCACCCCATCCAAACTATTTGATCTAAAGAGTTTCCATTCAATATTTGGGAAGTTAGAGTCGCCCATGACTACTACCCTATGACTTCTGCACCTTTCCAAAATCTGTTTCCCAATCTGTTCCTCCACATCTCTGCTACTATTGGGGGGCCTATAGAAAACTACTAACAAGGTGACTGCTCCTTTCCTATTTCTGACTTCAACCCATACTACCTCAGTAGGCAGATACTCCTCAAACTGCCTTTCTGCAGCTGTTATACTATCTCTAATTAATAATGCAACCCCCCCCACCTCTTTTACCACCATCCCTAATCTTATTGAAACATCTATAACCAGGGACCTCCAACAACCGTTTCTGCCACTCTTCTATCCAAGTTTCCGTGATGGCCACCACATCGTAGTCCCAAGTACCGATCCATGCCTTAAGTTCACCCACCTTATTCCTGATGCTTCTTGCGTTGAAGTATACACACTTCAACCCATCTCCGTGCCTGCAAGTACTCTCCTTTGTCAGTGTTCCCTTCCCCACTGCCTCACTACATGCTTTGGCGTCCTGAATATCGGCTACCTTAGTTGCTGGACTACAAATCCGGTTCCCATTCCCCTGCCAAATTAGTTTAAACCCTCCCGAAGAGTACTAGAAAACCTCCCTCCCAGGATATTGGTGCCCCTCTGGTTCAGATGCAACCCGTCCTGCTTGTACAGGTCCCACCTTCCCCAGAATGCTCTCCAATTATCCAAATACCTGAAGCCCTCCCTCCTACACCATTCCTGCAGCCACGTGTTCAACTGCACTCTCTCCCTATTCCTAGCCTCGCTATCACGTGGCACCGGCAACAAACCAGAGATGACAACTCTGTCTGTCCTGGCTTTTAACTTCCAGCCTAACTCCCTAAACTTGTTTATTACCTCCACACCCCTTTTCCTACCTATGTCGTTGGTACCAATGTGCACCACGACTTCTGGCTGCTCCCCCTCCCCCTTAAGGATCCTGAAGACACGATCCGAGACATCCCTGGCCCTGGCACCCGGGAGGCAACATACCTTCCGGGAGTCTCGCTCGCGACCACAGAATCTCCTATCTATTCCCCTAACCATTGAATCTCCTACAACTATTGCTTTTGTATTCTCCCCCCTTCCCTTCTGAGCCCCAGAGCCAGACTCAGTGCCAGAGACCTTGCCGCTAGGGCCTTCCCCCAGTAGGTCATCCCCCCCAACAGCATCCAAAACGGTATACTTGTTTTGAAGGGGAACGGCCACGAGGGATCCCTGCACTGTCTGCCTGTTTGTTTTTTTCCCCCTGACTGTAACCCAGCTATTCTTGTCCTGTACCTTGGGTGTGGTTACCTCCTTGTAACTCTTCTCAATCACCCCCTCTGCCTCCCGGATGATCCGAAGTTCATCCAGCTTCAGCTCCAGTTCCCTAACACGGTCTTTGAGGAGCTGAAGTTGGGTGCACTTCCCGCAGGTATAGTCAGCGGGGACACCGGTGGTATCCCTCACCACCCACATCCTACAGGAGGAGCATGCTACTGGCCTAGCCTCCATCCCTTCTTACCTGACAGAATATAGCTGCTCTGTGGACTAACTAGATCTCCGCCCTCCGACTCTGCTCCCAGTCAGCTACACTTTCTGTAAACTCCTGGCTCTCTTTGCACTCTTTGCGGAAATGTCGGAAACAAAATGAAAGGAGCACCTTACTCCCTCCTCACCTAACTCCCTCGGTCACCAAACTCTGACTACAGCACTCAAAAAGCACCAAATTCAGCACTCCCTAGGTCAGCAAACTCTTACTGTAGCACTCAAAAAGCACCAAATTCAGCACTCGCTCGGTCACCAAACTCTTACTATAGCACTCAAAAAGCACCAAATTCAGCACTCAGTGCAAACAAAGTCTGCACTGTCGGGGATCACTTTTATGCTGTGAATCTAGCCTCTGCAAACTGGCCTAATCCAATTAACTAATTAACAAGCTCCAGCTGCAAGTGCCTACATGTAGAAGCCTGTTTAAAGCTTATTGAAAATTCACCTTCTTCTAAACCAAACAGCAACTTTTAAGTTAATTAACTAAATAAAAGAAAGACTAAACTTTAGATAAAAATGAAGCCTTATACTCCCTCGGTCACCAAACTCTTACTATAGCACTCAAAAAGCACCAAATTCAGCACTCAGTGCAAATTCAGCACTCAGTGAAGAAAAATGATTACAAAAAACAGACGTAAAAAATAATTCACTTGGCCCTTCACTGCTTTATTTGCATCAGCCAGCAGAGACATCTCTGCTCCCAGAGAGGTAATCTGCTTTCTGTACATCGAAAGTGCCACCTCCATGCCTTCTTTCCTGTCACCCTCTGCTTTTACCATTTTGTTGGTCCTCTCTAACGGCAAACGAATGAGAGACAAGGCTTCTTCCATCAAATTTGCAGTGGTCCCCAGACAAAACCCACCAGTGTTTGCCAAATTCTGCTGCCTGCTCGTGATCACCTTGCCCATTAGTGGAGTGGTCAGTCACAGAGACTGCCTCCCCCAGTTTCTCCACTGACGAGCCCTGAAAAGCCTCTGATTCAGTTGATGAACTTCTACTTTCAAACATTTTCGCCCTGAGTTTTGTAACCATGTCACCTATTTAGGTATCTTATTCCATTTAACAAGTGGGTTTTTAAATGAAAGATTCCCCTGAAACTAAGTGAAAAGGTCTAAAAGAACAGTACCATGGTGGATGCCACCTCGCGCACGTCTTCCCCCGACATAACACCACCAAACGTCTCCTTCCAGTTCACATCAGCAACAGAATGTACCATCTACAAGATGCACTGCAGAAACTCACCAAGGCTCCTGCGGGAGCACCGTCCAAACACACGACCATTAACATAAGACCATAAGACATAGGAGCGGAAGTAAGGCCATTCGGCCCATCGAGTCCACTCCTCCATTCAATCATGGCTGATTTCAACTCCATTTACCCGCTCTCTCTCCATAGCCCTTAATTCCTCGAGAAATCAAGAATTTATCAACTTCTGTCTTAAAGACACTCAACGTCCCGGCCTCCCGGCAATGAATTCCACAGACCCACCACTCTCTGGCTGAAGAGATTTCTCCTCATCTCTGTTCTAAAGTGACTCTCTTTTATTCTAAGGCTGTGCCCCGGGTCCTAGTCTCCCCTGCTAATGGAAACAACTTCCCTACATCCACCGTATCTAAGCCATTCATTATCTTGTAAGTTTCTATTAGATCTCCCCTCAACCTCCTAAACTCCAATGAATATAATCCCAGGATCCTCAGACGTTCATCGTATGTTAGGCCTACCATTCCTGGGATCATCCGTGTGAATCTCCGCTGGACCCGCTCCAGTGCCAGTATGTCCTTCCTGAGGTGTGGGGCCCAAAATTGCTCACAGTATTCTAAATGGGGCCTAACTAATGCTTTATAAAGCTTCAGAAGTACATCCCTGCTTTTATATTCCAAGCCTCTTGAGATGAATGACAACATTGCATTTGCTTTCTTCATTACGGACTCAACCTGCAAGTTGAGACATAGACATAGACATAGAATTTACAGTGCAGAAGGAGGCCATTTGGCCCATCGAGACTGCACCAGCTCTTGGAAAGAGCACCCTACCCAAGGTTAACACCTCCACCCGATCCCCATAACCCAGTAACCCCACCCAACACTAAGGGCAATTTTGGACACTAAGGGCAATTTATCATGGCCAATCCACCTAACCTGCACATCTTTGGACTGTGGGAGGAAACCGGAGCACCCGGAGGAAACCCACGCACACACGGGGAGGATGTGCAGACTCCGCACAGACAGTGACCCAAGCCGGAATCGTAAAGTTTACCTTTAGAGAATCCTGGACTAGGACTCCCAAGTCCCTTTGCACTTCAGCATTATGAATTTTAGAAAATAGTCCATGCCTCTATTCTTTTTTCCAAAGTGCAAGACCTCGCACTTGCCCATGTTGAATTTCATCAGCCATTTCTTGGACCATTCTCCTAAACTGTCTAAATCTTTCTGCAGCCTCCCCACCTCCTCCATACTACCTGCCCCTCCACCTATCTTTGTATCATTGGCAAACTTAGCCAGAATGCCCCCAGTCCCGTCATCTAGATCGTTAATATATAAAGAGAACAGCTGTGGCGCCAACACTGAACCCTGCGGGACACCACTCGTCACCGGTTGCCATTCCGAAAAAGAACCTTTTATCCCAACTCTCTGCCTTCTGCCTGACAGTCAATTGTCAATCCATGTTAGTACCTTGCCTCGAATACCATGGGCCCTTATTTTACTCAGCAGTCTCCCGTGAGGCACCTTATCAAAGGCCTTTTGGAAGTCAAGATAAATAACATCCATTGGCTCTCCTTGGTCTAACCTATTTGTTATCTCTTCAAAGAACTCTAACAGGTTTGTCAGGCACGACCTCCCCTTACTAAGTCCATGCTGACTTGTCCTAATCCGACCCTGCACTTCCAAGAATTTAGAAATCTCATCCTTAACAATGGATTCTAGAATCTTGCCAACAACCGAGGTTGGGCTAATTGGCCTATAATTTTCCATCTTTTTCCTTGTTCCCTTCTTGAACAGGGGGGTTACAACAGCGATTTTCCAATCCTCTGGGACTTTCCCTGACTCCAGTGACTTTTGAAAGATGATAACTAATGCCTCCACTATTTCTTCAGCTATCTCCTTTAGAACTCTAGGATGTAGCCCATCTGGGCCTGGAGATTTATCAATTTTTAGACCTCTTAGTTTTTCTAGCACTTTCTCCTTTGTGATGGCTACCATATTCAACTCTGCCCCCTGACTCTCCGGAATTGTTGGGATATTACTCATGTCTTCTACTGTGAAGACTGACGCAAAGTACTTATTCAGTTCCTCGGCTATTTCCTTGTCTCCCATCACAAAATTACCAGCATCATTTTGGAGCGGCCCAATGTCAACTTTTGCCTCCCATTTGTTTTTAATGTATTTAAAGAAACTTTTACTATCATTCCTAATGTTACTGGCTAGCCTACCTTCAAATGTGATCCTCTCTTTCCTTATTTCTCTCTTTGTTATCCTCTGTTTGTTTTTGTAGCCTTCCCAATCTTCTGACTTCCCACTACTCTTTGCCACATTATAGGCTTTCTCTTTTGCTTTGATGCATTTCCTAACTTCCTTTGTCAGCCATGGCTGCCTAATCCCCCCTCTGATAACCTTTCTTTTCTTTGGGATAAACCTCTGTACTGTGTCCTTAATTACTCCCAGAAACTGTTCTCCTGTCTTTCCCACTAGGCTCTGCTCCCAGTCGATTTCCGTCAGTTCCTCCCTCATGCCCCTGTAGTTACCTTTATTTAACTGTAACACCTTTACATCTGATTCTACCTTCTTTCTTTCAAATTGGAGATTGAATTCTACCATATTATGATCACTGCCTCCTAAGTGCTCCCGTACTTTAAGATCTTTAATCAAGTCTGGCTCATTACATAACACTAAGTCCAGAATGGCCTGTTTCCTCGTGGGCTCCATCACAAGCTATTCCAAAAAGCCCTCCTGTAAACATTCAATGAATTCCCTTTCCTTGGGTCCACTGGCAGCATTATTTACCCAGTCCACCTGCATATTGAAGTCCCCCATGATCACTGTGACCTTGCCTTTCTGACATGCACTTTCTATTTCGTGGTGCATTTTGTGCCCCCGGTCCTGACCACTGTTAGGAGGCCTGTACATAACTCCCATTATGGTTTTTTTTGCCTTTGTGGTTCCTCAACTCTACCCACACAGACTCCACATCATCTGACCCTATGTCGTTTAGTGCTATTGATTTAATTTCATTCCTAATTAACAAGGCAACCCCGCCCCCTCTGCCCACCTCTCTGTCTTTTCGATAGATTGTGAATCCCTGGATGTTTAAATGCCAGTCCTGAACCCCCTGCAACCATGTCTCTGTGATGTCTACCACATCATACCTGCCAGTCACAACCTGGGCCACAAGCTCATCTACCTTGTTCCGTACATTGCGCGCATTTAAATATAGCGCCTTTAATTCTCTATTGACCGTCCCTTTTTGTTTTCTTTGTGTGGTGGACCTTGGTTTACTGAGCCTTTCCATACACTGTGTCATATTTTGTGGGATGGGGACAATCGTAACCACTCTTGAGTTTTGTCTGTTCGTGTTTTTTTGTATTCCTAAGCAGCTACGCTCCCCGCTGATTACTTCACCTCTTGGTTCCCTGACTTTCCCTTCCCCCCCAATCTTTAGTTTAAAGTCCTATTGACCACCCTATTTACTCTTTTCGCCAGAACACTGGTCCCAGCTCGGTTCAGGTGGAGACCACCACAACGGTATATGTCCCCCCTGTCCCAAAACTGATGCCAGTGTCCCATGAAAAGGAACCCCTCATTCCCACACAACTCTTTCAGCCACGTGTTAACTTCCCTTATTCTTGCCTCCCTATGCTAATTTGCACGTGGCTCGGGCAGTAATCCGGAGATTATGACCCTTGAGGACCTGTTTTTTAATTTGAATCCTAGCTCTTTATAATCTCTAAACAGGTCCTCTTTCCTAGACTATGTTGTTGGTACCGACATGGACCACAACAACTGGATCCTCCCCCTCCCTCTCCAGTATCCTTTCAAGCCGGTCAGAGATGTCCCGCACCCTAGCACCGGGCAGGCAACATACAATGCGGGACTCTTTATCCTGCTCACAAAGGATACTATCTATCCCCCTGATAATAGAATCCCCTACAACTACAACTTGCCTATTTACTCCCTCCCCTTGAATGGCCTGCTGAACCATGGTGCCTTGGTCAGCTGACTCATCCTTCCTGCAGCCCTGTTCGCCATCCACACAGGGAGCTCAGACTCCAGCTCATCAACTCTGAGCCGGAGCTCTTCGAGCAGCCAACACTTACTGCAGATGTAGTCATGCAACATGTAGAAGTGTAGGGGCAGCAGATACCTCAGAACACTACGACCTAGAAGTTCCCCATAAAATCACTCTCCATTTTGACTTGGAAATATATCGCCATTCCTTCACTGATACTCTGTCAAAATCTTGGACCTCCCTTCTTAACAACACTGTGGGTGTACTTACTACTTAGAGACAGCAGTGGTTCAAGAAAGCAGCTCACGACTCCGCATCCTGTGAATGAATAAAAACTCTTGTCGGTGGGGTGAACAAATTTTTAAACATACTGGCCAGCCATGAGAGCACTTGGAATTTAGAGGAAGGAAAATCAAACCAGGAACTTTCTTTCTGCAGAGATAAGTCACTTTCTTGGTTTAACCATTGGCTCATCTTGAGAGACCTGGGGCGGGATTCTCCGACCACCTGCCGGGTCGGAGAATCGCCGGGGGCTGGTGTGAATCCCGCCCCCGCCGTGTCCCGAAGTCTCCGCCACCAGAGATTCGTCGGGGGCAGGAATCGCACCGCGCCGGGCCCACCCCCGCCGATTCTCCGGCCCGCGATGGGCCAAAGTCCCGCTGCTGGAATGCCTGTCCCGCCAGCGTGGATTAAACCACCTTTTGAATGGCGGTACAAGGTGGTGCGGGCGGGCTCCGGGGTCCTTGGGGGGGTGCGGGGTGATCTGGCTCCGGGGGGTGCCCCCACGGTGGCCTGGCCCGCGATCAGGGCCCACCGATCCACGAGCGGGCCTGTGCCGTGGGGGCACTCTTTTTCTTCCGCCTTCGCCATGGTCTTCACTATGGCGGAGGCGGAAGAGACCCCCTCCCCTGCGCATGCGCGGGGATGACATCAGCAGCCGCTGATGCACCCGCGCATGCGTGGACCCGCGTCGCCCGGCGAAGACCTTTCGGCCCCGGCTGGCATGGCGCCAGAGGCCTTTCCCACCAGCCGGTGGAGCGGAAACTGCTCCGGTGTGGGCCTAGCCTTTCAAGGTGAGTGCTTGGCCCCTAAAGGGGCGGAGACTTCCGCACGTTTTGGGGTGGCCCGACGCCGGAGCGGTTCCCACCACTCCATCACGTGGGGACCCCCTGCCCCGCCGGGTAGGGGAGAATCCCGCCCAAGCTCTCACAATGGCCATACGTTTGTTTCTGCTGCATTTGCCAGCCCCGGAGATGAGAAGTGTGCCTAATTTCACAAGTATTTCTAGCTCATTATGCCTCTGCCCACAATTTAACAACTTTTAACAGTCATTTGTTTTTTTTTAATCATGGATATCCCGATGATATTTGGATAAGACATATTTATAGTAATTAATTGTGTGTGGACTTTGTTCTTGCTAAAAGCTATCATGATAAAACTTGAGTAAGGACTAGACCTGTCACAATGAAACGATGATCTTCCCACATGCGTGCTCTCAGATCCTTACTGTTTTACATTTTAATATGCTTTTAACAGGTATTTTAAGGGCAATGGAATGTTTTATTTTGGTTCAAAAGCTGAATGTTTACCTATGAGTATAATGGACTCCATGATAACAGGAGCTGACATTTGTACAATAACCTTGTCAGCCCAGATTTTTCTAATTGTGTAGGAGACAGGAAATTGCTTTGCAGACTGCATGTAATCTTTGAAAGCCATGGGAGGAACATATTGCAGGTCTCAACAGCCAACTGAATTGAAAATCCTGGCTTCTTTTATTTGATTACATTTTAACAACTGTCAAAAATCTATGTCTTGAAATGAGTTTCTCCCACATAAACTCATGTGTTGTATCAAATAATGTTAAACATAATATGTTGTGTTTTCAGTGTCTAAGAAATACATTCCCAAGCATAATATTGCTGTATTTCAGCGAAGTAAGTTTGTTAGAGCTGATGGAAAAATACTTGAATGGTTCAAAAAGCTACTTTTATTAGTGGACTGAAAGACCAACGTCTCCTGAGTCTTTTTCAAACAAAAGTTATGAGTGTTCCAGAAAATTCCACACAAATTACTGTGTTCAATGCCATTGTAAATATGTTCATTGAAGATCACGTGGAACAATTCCAAAAAGGATCTTTCCTTCGGCAAAATTCCACCAACATCACCAGCGAAAACTAATCATTCACTTCCTGCCTGTGGAATCTTGTTGCATTCAAAATGGCTGCCATATTGCCTGCAGATAATTGCTAAACGTTTACTTAATTAACAAAATGAGGTGGCACGTGGTGCAGTGGTTAGCACTGCTGCCCACGGTGCTGAGGACCTGGGTTAGAATCCTGGCCCTGGGTCACTGACCGGGTGGAGTTTGCACATTCTTCTAGTTTCTGTGTGGGTTTCACACCCATAACCCAAAGATGTGCAGGCTAGGTGGATTGGCCATGCTAAATTGCCCCTTAATTGGAAAAAAATAATAATTGGGTACTCTAAATTTAAAAAAGTAAAAAAATCTTAATTAACAACATAGGTTAAAAAAAGGTGCGAGGTCCTGAAAGTATAATATAGGGAGTTAGGAAGAAAGTTGAGAAGTCGGACCTCAAAGATAGTGATCTCAGGATTACTACCAGTGCGTTGTGCTAGTCAGAGTAGAAATAATACGATCTTTTGGATGAATGCGTGACTGAGGAGATGTTGTGAGGGGAGGCCATCAGATTCCTGGGGCATTGAGACCGGTCCGAGGGAGGTGGGACCTGCACAAACTGGATGAGTTACACCTGGGCAGGACCGGGACAGATGTCCTCTGGAGGTGGCGGGGGGGGGGGGGGGGGGCTGGTACTTGCTAGAGCAGTTGGGGAGGGTTTAAACTAATATGGATGGGAACCTATGTAAGGATTCCGAGCAGGGGGAATCAAGAACAAGAGACAAAGGCAGAGAGGAGATTAACAAAAGTGATGGGCAGAAAAATCAAGGACTTGTATCAGATGACACTGTAAAAAATAGTAGGGATGGGACAAGATACATTTAAAGGACTAGCCTGAAGATTTTGTACCTGAACGCACGGAGCATTCAAAATAAAATGAATGAATTAGTTGCGCAGATAGATGTAAATGGATATGATATAGTTGGGATTACGGAGACATGACTCCAAGGTGACCAAGGATGGGAACTAAACATTGAGGGCTATTCAGTTTTTAGGAATGACAGACAGAAAGAAACAGGGGGTGGAATTGCATTGTTGATTAAAGAACATATTGATATAATGTTGAGGAAAGATATTAGTACAGATGATGTGGAATCTGTCTGGGTTGCATTAAGAAACATCAAGGGGCAAAAAACATTCATGGGGTGGTATACAGACCACCAAATTGCAGTGGTAATGTTGGGTATAGTATTAGACAGGAAATCAGAGATGCATGTGATAAAGGAACATCTGTGATTATGGGTGACTTTAATCTGCATATAGATTGGGTGACTCAAATTAGTCACAGTATAATAGAGGAAGAATTTCTGGAGCGTATACAGGATGGTTCCCTGGACCAGTATGTTGAGGAGCCAACAAGCGGACAGGCCATCTTGGACTGGGTGTTGTGCAATGAGAAGGGATTAGTTGGCAATCTAGTTGTGAGTGACCATAATATGGTAGAATTCTTTATCAAGGTGAATAGTGAGGTAGTTGATTCTGAGACCAGAGTCCTGAACCTCAATTAAGGTAACTATGATGGTATGAGGCATGAGCTGGCTATGAAGGACTGGAAAACATTACTGAAAGGAAGTACAGCAGACAGGCAAAGGCAGGCTTTCAAGAAATGAACAGATGGACTCCAAAAGTTGTTTATTCCTATTTGGCTCAAGAGTAGAAAGGGAACTGTGGCCAAACCATGGCTTAGAAGGGAAATTAGGGATAGTATTAGATTCAAAGAAGAGGCATACAAATTAGCTACAAAAAGCAATAGATGCTTGGATTGAGAACAGTTTAAAATTCAGCAAAGGCAGTGGTGAGCCCTGGGACTGTGGCGCTGAGGACTTGGGATTGAATTCCATCCCTGGGTCACTGTCTGTGTGGAGTTTTCACATTCCCCCCGTGTTTGCGTGGGTTTCACCCCCACAACCCAAAGATGTACTTTTTAGGTGGATTGGCCATGCTAAATTGCCCCTTAATTTGAAAATAAAAATAATAATTGGGTACTCTAAATTTATATAAAAGCAAAGGCAGACCAAGGGATTGATTAAGAAGGGGAAAGTACAATATGAAAGTAAACTAGTGGGGCACATAAAAACTGACTCTAAAAGCTCATATAGGTATGTAAAGATTAAAAAGATAGATAAAAACTAATGTAGGCCTCTTACATTCAGAAAGGGGGCATTCAAACAGGGAACTGAGAAATGGCTGAGGAACTAAATTCGTACTTTGCTTCTGCCTTCACAAAGGAAAACATGAATCATGGAAGCCCAAGTTTTAGTGAGGAGCTGAAGGAAATTAGTGTTCTGAAAGAAATGGTTTGGGGGAAATTAATGAGATTGAAAGTGGACAAATCTCCAGGGCCTGATAATCTTTATCTCAGAGTCCTTACAGAAGTGGCCCGAGAAATAATAGACCAATTGGTGGTCATTTTCCAAAATTCTTCGGACTCTGGAATGGTTCCTACAGATTGAAGGGTAGTGAATGTAACCCTGTTACTCAAAAATGGAGGCAGAGAGGAATCAGGGAACTACAGACCAGTGAGCCTATTATCGGTAGTGGGGAAGTTTTTGGGTTCCATTATCAAGGATTTCATAACACAGCATTTGGAAAGCAGTGGTGTAATCAGACAAAAGTTAGCATGGATTTACGAAAGGAAAATCATGCTTGACAAACCTACTAGAATTCTTTTGAAGAAGTAACTCGTCGAGTTGACCAGTGAGAACCGGTGGATGGGGTTTATTTAGACTTTCAGAAGGCTTTCAACAAGGCCTTGCATAGCAGATTGATTGACAAACGCATGGGATTACAGGTAGTGTCTTGCGATAGATAGAAAGCTGGTTAGCAGACAGGAAGCAAAAAGTTGGAATGAATGGGTCTTTGTCTGATTGGCAGGCACTGACTATTGGGTACCGCAGGGATCTGTGCTAGGACCCCAACTGTTCACATTATATCTTAATGATTTGGACGGGTGAACTGAATGTAATATCTCCAAATTTGCAGATGATACAAAGTTGGGTGGGAGGGTGAGCTGTGAGGAGATGCAGAGATGCATCAGCAGGATTTGGACAGGCTGAGTGAGTGGGCACATGCGTGGCAGATTCAGTATAATGAGGATAAATGTGAGGTTTTCTGCTTCGGTTGCAAAAATAGGAAGGATGATTATTATTTGAAAGGTGTAAATTGAGAGAACATAGAACATACAGTGCAGAAGGAGGCCATTCGGTCCATCGAGTCTGCACCGACCCACCTAAGCCCTCACTTCCACCCTTTCCCCGTAACCCAACAACCCTTCCTATCCGTTTTGGTCACTAAGGGCAATTTATCATGGCCAATCGACCGAACCTGCGCATCTTTGGACTGTGGGAGGAAACCAGAGCACCAGGAGGAAACCCACGCAGACACGGGGAGAACATGCAGACACCGCATAGACAGTGACCCAGCAGGGAATCAAACCTGGGACCCTGGCGCTGTGAAGCCACAGTGCTAGCCACTTGTGCTACCATGCTGACCACAAATATGGATGGGAACCTTTGTATGTATTCTGAGCAGGGGATATTCAATGAGAATTTGGTGTTCTCGTGCATCAGTCGCTGAAAGTAAGTGCGCAGGTACAGCGCAGTAAAGAAGGAAAATGGTATGTTGGCCTTCATAATGAGAGGATTTGAGTATAGGAATAGGGATGTTTGACTGCAATTGTATAGGGCATTGGTGAGTATTGTGTACAGTTTTGGTGTCCTTATCTGAGGAAGGATGTTCTTGCTATGGATGGAGTGCAGCAAAGGTCTACCAGGCTGATTCCTGGGATGGCAGGGCTGTCATATGAGGAAAACTAAATCAGTTAGGATTATATTATTTGGAGTTTAGCAGAGTGAGAAGGGATCTCATAGAAACTTACAAAATTCTAACAGGATTAGACAGGGTGGATTCAGAAAGAATGTTCCCGATGGTGGAGGAGTCCAGAAATAGGGGTCATAGTTTGAGGCTAAGGGGTAAACCTTTTAGGCCTGAGGTGAGAAGAAAGCTCTTTATCCAGAGAGTGGTGAATCTGTGGAAATCGCTACCACAGAAAGTAGTTGAGGCCAAAATGTGTAACTTCAAGAAGGAATTAGATATAACTCTTGGGGCTAAAGGGATCAAGGGATATCGAGGGAAGGCGGGAGCAGGGTATTGAACGTCATGATCAGCCATGCTCATAATAAATGGCGGAGCAGGCTTGAAGGGCCGAATGGCCTCCTCCTCCTTCTATTTTCTAATTCACCACCATCTCCATGACTCACTGCCACCTCTTAAAACAAAACAGTAGCTTATATCTGTCCAAAAAATACATTTGAACTACCTTCTTTCAAAAAGCGTAATAAATGTTCCATTTACTTTGGACAGAAACAGTGAACTTGCACTGACTACAAGAACAAACAAAGTAAGCAGCACCTTCTTAATATTCAATTCATTCATGTGTACTCTGCCCAAAGGCAGGCCCTTGGCTTAGTCTGCTTAATTCTGAGCTACGTTCTGGGTAATTGTTGTCAGTGATGGTTTATTATTGTCTTTCAATCCCAGGGGCAGGGCCAGGAGGCAGATCCCAAGTCAGCCATCAAACCCATGCTGTTGGCCTTATTCTGAACCACTTGTTAGGCATCTAACCAACTGAACAAACCAGCTTCTTGTACCTTTTCTGTATTTAAACTCTTCTCTTCTCCCTTCAATGGTGTGAGGTTACAATTTGTAAATTGGCTGCAGTTGAAATAAAGATACAGGTAAGACTGGAGCAGCAACACAGATGGAGCAGAATGCCTCCATGTTACACCATGTGTCATGCACAATAGACAAATTATGGTCATGTGAATGTGCCCACAATAAACAATTGCAACCATAAATGTAAATTACTTTGAGCATGGTGTGTGAAGAAGTAAGACTTTCATTCTCTTCAGTATTGCCAGAGAAAAGAATGCATTCCTAAAATTCCTAGGTTTTACTGAGGTAAATAGCTTCATAAATGCATTCACAATATTAGTGCAGGTACTAAACAGATGAATTGTGCAGAGTATTCAAAAAATATAGAAACACCCAAATCACTGTTTGTGTATATTTGGTATAAACAAATGTTACTGCTGTCGTTGAAGAATACATGAGGCCGATTTACATAACACAACCATCTCATGGCAAATGAAGCAAGGTTTCAAAAAAGAACCAAAGATTTACTGCCAGAGATCACATTCTAACTCTCAGATGGAACTCAATTCAGACAATAAATGGTTGACGGAAGGGGGCTAAATAAAATATTCAAATAGGGATCAAATTATATAGTTCAGAACCTAACTCAATGTTCAGTCCAATCAGCACCGCCAAGGCTATTCCCTAAACCTGCTGCAGCAAGATCTGGACAACACTCTGGCTTGGGCTGAGAAGTAACAATTAACATTCATGTCACACAAGTACTGGGAAATGACCTCTTCAGTGAGAGCAAATCTAACCATCTCCCATTGACAGGACAGCATGGTAGCATTGTGGAGGGCAACACGGTAGCATTGTGGTTAGCACAATTGCTTCACAGCTCCAGGGTCCCAGGTTCGATTCCCGGCTTGGGTCACTGTCTGTGCGGAGTCTGCACGTTCTCCCCGTGTGTGCGTGGGTCTCCTCCGGGTGCTCCGGTTTCCTCCCACAGTCCAAAGATGTGCGGGTTAGGTGGATTGGCCATGATAAATTGTCCTTCGTGTCCAAAATTGCCCTTAGTGTTGGGTGGGGTTACTGGGTAATGGGGATAGGGTGGAGGTGTGGGCTTGGGTAGGGTGCTCTTTCCAAGAGCTGGTGCAGACTCGATGGGCCGAATGGCCTCCTTCTGCACTGTAAATTCTATGATTCTATGACATTCAATGGCATCCCCCACTGAATTCCCACACTCTCAACTGGGGTTACCAGAAAATGAACTGGATCAGCCATATAAATACTGTGGATAAGAACAGGTCAGGTACACAATTCTGTCATGAGTAACTCACCACCTGACAGCCCTTCGACCCCCCCCAAAAAAAGTCTGTCCACCATGTACAATGCACAAGTCAGGAGTGTGATGGAGTGCTCTCCACTTGTCTGGATGAGTGCAGCTCCAACAATAATTCAGAAACTCAACAAAGCAGCCCGCTTGATTGGCACCCATCCATTTAAACAATAAACAATCATTGAAGCCGCCCCATGCTGTGGGAAACTCGAGGGTGGGGGGGGGGGTGGGGGATGCCTCTGGCGGGAATGGAGAATCCCAACGGCCAAAGAATTCAGATCATATTGCTATTTCTTCATTGTTGCTGGGTCAAAATACTGGATCTCTCTGACCATCAACAGTACGCCACATGGACTGCAGTAGTTCAATAAGGCAGCTGACCACCACCTTCTCGAGGGTAGTTAAGTATGGGAACGAAATGCTGGCCTGGTCAATGAAGCCCACATTTCTTGAAGGAATAAAGTGGTGTGTTGCGGATGCCAATCAGATGAACCATCATCGCTCACTTGATTGAAGTGTGCTCTTTGCATTCTGGCCAGATTGGATGCAGAGCAGACTGACAGGTAAGACCTGGGAAGAGGGCAATTGAGAGGTGAATGAGTGTAATCAGTGGCCCACTGTATTATTGCACAGCAGTAGCAGACAATTCAAGCAATTGTAATGAAGCTTACACGCGGTACAGACAGATGCCAAGGCTGCCTCAAGAAAACTCCACTGGAACCCTGATCTATTACAAAGTGGGTATGATGAATGTGATATAAAATAGTTACTTTAGAGATATTAGTTACTGTAATGTAGAGATAGGCCAGTCTCATCCTGGTGAGTTCACAGACAAAGGATTTCAGACTGCATTGCAAAGCAAGGAGGAGGTGTGTCCAGCTACGGAGGGGAAAAGGATGCTGGGTAATAGGGGGCCAGAGGAAGGGATTGGAAGTGAGCCAATTAGGATGTATGGCCAGGTCAGGAGGGGTATAGGATGACCTATGGGAATCGTGTATGTGAAACTTGATGCCATTTGTGTTATTAGTAGAGATCCCTTTGTCCTACAGACTCACTTGATTCCGGAGGTGTACAAAGCAAGATGTGCTTTGTACCGCTGTGAATTGAGAAAGACTTGCAAGTCAAATAAAATAACTAATGCTGTACCTGCAAATCCATCTCGACTTTTATTGAGGCCAGACTGACGGGTAAAGAAATTTGGGATTTTTCAGGTATGGGTCATTTCTCTTCTATATTTATGTGTAAACTATGTGTGATACTGTTGAATTTTGTCTGCAATGTTAATACTTATAGTGCAGCTGGAATGATTTAGGAATTTCAACAGAATGGAGCAGCTTATCATCAAACTTTATTGGGCAATACAGGAATAAAACCATGATCTTGGCATAATTAGCAACTGGCTCTAACCACCTGAGCTAATCGGCCAGTGGCTGAATTTTGCCTGCAGTGCGTCTTGTTTGACTGGTACTTTAGGTTTCACTGAGCTGAGCCATGACAGCCATTCCATTATGAGCCGTGATAAAATGGTTTTGTATTTGGGTCATCGGAATACATGCAGAATGTAATCTCTGTGAGAATATAGCAGAAAATCAGTCGCACTTTGACTCTCTCCAGCAAACCAGAAGCGACAGTTTCCTTTCAACTCAATTTGGAAATCTTTCCATGTGGGTACTTCTTGAGATGAATACTCATGACAAAAATGGTTTTGCTGTATAAATTAATCATGTGCTTTCAAAATTAATACTCTCCACAGACAACAATGAAGAATTAAGTGCACATCTACACATTTGGGGCGAGATTCTCTGTCCTGGGATGTCTAGATCACGTTCCCCGATGGGATGGAATATCGGGTGTCGGACAAAGTCGGGATTGGGGCCTGGTGCCGAACCAAACGCGATGCTCTGACCTCCCATTGGCAGCAGGAATGAGGTCCACACCTCATGCCAGAGGAAGCATGGAAATAAATGCAAATGAGTCTTAATGACTCATTTGCCTCTATTTAGTGGTCCCCACACCCTATGCTCTGGCCTCCCGTGATTCTCCAGTCCCGGCGACCAGGAATCATGTGGGTACAGGTCACTGTGGTTTTCACGTGCGTGGCTTTGGCATGGTGGACCTTGCAGTGAGGTCCATGGCGCCAGGGCCACGATGTAGGCCATCCAAACCTATCTGATGGCCACCCCCCCAATAATGCACTGCTTACCAACGCCTCCTCTACCAGAGGTTCCCATGTCCACTCTCCATCGGGATCCCTGTAAGAGGGGGGCGCCCAAGGACACCTGTAATAGGGAGAGCCCCCCACAGGGACCTCTGTGATATGGGGACTGCCTCACAGGGGCCCTTGTAATAGAGGGAACCCCTCCAGGTAGTGCGGAAGATGGGGGTGGCCAGCCGCAAGACCTCACTATTGGATCGCCCGCTCAAGATGACGGTCCCTAGGAATCCCTCATGTTCCACGCGATGAATACATTTTCATGGCATGGAACACTGAATTGCTTCCCTCTTTAAAACCCCAAGGGGATCGTGAACCTGGTGCAATTCAGCTCCGGTGGGAAAACATAGTCTTCCAAATGGAGAATCTAACACTTGGACTTTAGACTATTCTAGTTCCTTGGAAAAAAAACAAGGAAGTAAATGCAAATAAAACGTTAATTAAAGAAAATCCTATCTGATTGGGAGCGAGTATCCAAATTTAAATACGATGGGTGCAATCTACTGGCCTCGGCAGGCCCGACTCGGGACGCAACAAGGCCGGTAAATCTTGCACAAGGTTTCTCACGAGATTTACAATGCTCGTTGCGTCTCACAAGATCTAACAAGATCTTGCAAGGCGTCGCGATCTGCATCTCGTCCTCACTGAGTGTGATCCAGATTTGCATAATCAAGTGAGTAATTAATCTCACTTGAATATGTCTATGCCAGATTTACCCAAGACCCGGGATCAAAAGGCCTCGTCTCGGAGACCTCCATGGACCAGGCGTAGCAACACTTGGGGGGAGGGGGTGATCAGGCGATCCCAGGTGGTCGGGCTCTGGGCAGTGTTACCCTGGCATTCCTGATGCCACTTGGGCACCATGCCAGTGCGACCGGGGTGCCACTGCATGCTGGCAAGAGCACTGCCATGATGCCAGTCTGGCAGTGCCAAGGTGCTCAGGTGGTATCTTGCCTGGGCCAGGTTCCAGGCCCGGGGGTGCTCTGCCCTTTGAGTTGGGGTGTGAGGGTGGCATGTGGCACAGAGGTTAGCATTGCTGCCTAGGGCACTGAGGACCCGGGTTCGAATCCCGGCCCTGTGTCACTGTCCACGTGGAGATTGCACATTCTCCCCGTGTCTGTATGGGTTTCACCCCCACAACCCAAAGATGTGCAGGTTAGGTGGATTGGCCATGCTAGATTCAAGATCATTGGCACATAATCTAGAGCAAAGTTGAGGAGAAATGTTCTCACATAGAGGGCTGGATTCTCCACCCCGCCGTGCTACATTTCTATTTCAACCCGCTGGCGGGGTGCTCCGTTTTGCCGGCTGGTCAATGGGGTTTCCCATTGTGGGGCAGCCCTACGCCGTCGGGAAACCCCCGGGCTGCCGGCAAAATGGAGCTTCCTGCCGGCGGAGAATCCAGCCCAGAGTTAGTGGGATCTAAAATTCTAAATTTTAAAAGGCGATGAGGGTGAGGAAGTTACTGGATTACAGGCAAACAACTGGATTGTGATACTGAGCACAACTGCTCTGTCAAAGAATCAGCGAATAAAGTAACTTCTCTATTTGAACATACAAGCATATAAATATATGAATTAGGAGCAAGAGTAACCACTCAGCCCCATAAGCCTGCTCCGCCATTCAATAAGGTAATAACCGGAACCTCACATTACCGCCTACCCCCAATAACCTTTCACCCCGTTGTTAATCAAGAATCCATCGAGCTCTGCCTTAAAAAATATTCATGGACCCTGCTTCCACTGCCTTTTGAGGAAGGTCAAACATTCTTGCTGCTTGTGACCACCCAAAACAGAGAAGGCTCATTTGATAAGACCAAAAACATGGAGAGACTTAACAGGGAATGTGCAGAGGTGAAGTCGAGGCTTCAGAAGGAGTGCAGAAACTTTGAAATGACATCCCAAAACCCATTGAACTGGAGTGGAAGCAAGTCATCGTCGATCCTGATGGATCGTCTCGAGAGGAAGAGCTAATTTGGACCCCTCAGATGAGGATCTCGCTCTCGCTCTCTCTGTCTGTATTCTTAATTTATGCACTCACCGTCACTCCATTTATTTGTTCCCTTCTGCCATCCTGCCATAATTTCTTTGTCAGTCATACCTTTGACCGAGGCACTTCAAGCCATCCGACCTCCAATTGAGCAAATTTATGTCACTATTCCTGTTTCTTCCCCTTAATTATTTGCTTTCACCGGAGTCTTTCTCTGTCACTCATATTCCAAAGTCTATCACCTATTGAGCTGAATGCAGTATTTTCCAATGTGATGATAGACTGTGTCACTTTGTTACAGGGCTTTCTGTATCAGAGTGAAGGAACCAGGCTGTGCCGATATGGTAAGAGAAACAAAGTGATGTTATTCATGACATGACTCCTCCATCAGGGACTGCATCTTTGCTACTGCATACTGCCCTAAAATATAAGTGTTTCAATAAAATATACTTCAAAAGCCTGGTTTCAGCTTTACACTGAAATAGAATAATCTATTTTTGTCATGGACATTATTCATGCTTAATTGTTATTTTGGTGTTATCCAGCAACTAAAGCTGAAATGTATTCTGACCTGATTGAAAATATGACCTCAAAATTAGTCAAGCCAGCGCAAAGAAATGTGCAACTTCAAGCAGAGATGATGTTTAGTGCAGCAAAGTTTTCGTGATCTTTTGCATGGTTTTGGAAAAACTGCTAGAAGCTGACTCAAAAGGCTGAGTGTAAATCTGGACATGGCCCCACTTCAAATTAATCACCATTGTGAGTTTTCATAGAATCATAGAATTTACAGTGCAGGAGGCCCGGCCCTTGGAAAGAGCACCCTACCCAAGCTCACCCTTCCATCCTATCCCCATAACCCAGTAACCTGACCCAACCTTTTGGACACTAAGGGGCAATTTAGCATGGCCAATCCACCGAACCCGCACATCTTTGGACTGTGGTAGGAAACCGGAACACCTGGAGGAAATCCATGCAGACACGGGGAGAACGTGCACACTCCACACAGACAGTCACCCGAGGCCGGAATTGAACCTTGGACCCTGTAGCTGTGAGGCAGCAGTGCTAACTACTGTGCCACCATGCACAAACTAGGGGGTCTTTGAGGAGCCCCTTAAAATTAAAAGTTTTGAAATGTAAAGAAAAATTGCTAAGAAAATTAATGCTGCAGACCGAACCTCATTTCTTTTAAGAGCGCAGCCGGTCCCCTGAGCACTTGTGGGAAAGTTCGAGAATGAATTGAGGAGTCTGGCGGGCCTTTGAATCATTTGGCTGGTTCAGTTCGCTGACTGAATAGTGCCGGGGGTACCGGTCTGTTTGCCTGTGTGGCGATTATAGCTCGCCGTCAAGACAGCATCTCACCTAAATTGTTACCCACTCCCCTGTATTGAGGACATCTATGCCATGTTGGCGGGAGGTTCGACCTTTACCAAACTGGACATGAGTAATGGACACTTGTAGCTGAAGCTGCATGAAGCCTCCAAAAGATTTGTCACAATCAATACCCACAAAGGCTTGTATGAATATACTCATTTCCCATTCGGCATCTCTTCATCCAGCGCCATCGTTCCGCGTGTGATTGAGGTGACTCGACCCGGCCTTTCCCGAGTTGCAGTCTACCATGACGATGTCCTCATCACAGACACAGTGGAGGCCGAACAGCTTAAGAATTTGGAGATGGGACTGTGACGCTTTTCCGAGTATGGTGTCCGCCCCCGTAGGGAGAAATGTGTGCTTTAAGCAAGAAAAATTGTTTATTTGGGGTACCGGGTTGACCGCAATGGCCTCCACCCAATGGCTGACCAGGTGCATGCTGTTCACCAGGCTCTGATGCCGCTTAATGTGACAGAGCATTCATTTTTGGGCCTTGTTACTTATTATGGGCACATCTGCCAAATTTGGCCATGACCATGGCCCCCCTCCATTGGCTGCTGCAGAAGGACAGGCCAGGCCATAGGGCGCAGCACAAGATTGTTTTCAAATTAATGAAGCCGGCATTGATGATCTCCAAGGTCCTTGTGCATTATGACGCCGCCAGGCCCCTATACATGACATGTGACACCTCACTTTATGGGATTGGTGCAGTCCCCTCGCACCACATGGCTGACGGCCTGGATCAGCCCATTGCTTATGCCTTTAGAATTTGGGCTGCTGCGGAGCGCAACTATGCTCATATTGGAAAACAAGGCTTAGTGGTCATCTTTGGGGATCAAGCGCCTTCAGCAGTTTGTCATCATTTTTTTATTTTAACGGACCACAAACCTTTGGAGACCTGTTTTGGGAAGACCAAGCAGTGCTACCGATTGCCTCTGCCCGCATACAGAAGTGGGCCCTTCTTTTAGCGGCACATCAATAGTCCTTTGAGCACCGGAGAAATAGTCCCTGAGCTTCAATTGTGCATGCGGGTGTCTTGAGTTGCCTTCCATTGCCCCTGCCAAGCCGGCCAAAGTTTTAACGGTCCTTAATTTCATGGACACCCTGCCAGCGACGACTACGTGCATCCACGACTGGATGCAGTATATCATATGAGAGTACCTTTAAGAAATGGATGTTTATAAATGGGTGTGTATATAATTTTCTGTAGTGAGAGTACCTTTAAGAAATGGGTGTTTACTACTGCAGTGATGTCAGAGAGTGTGTGGAGCTGGGCTGTCTGTCAGCTTTTTACTTTCGTATTTGAGCAGGCTGCAGAATGTGTTTTAGTTTTGTTTTCAGTGTTGGAGCTGAAGCCAGACCAAGCAGATGTATTGTTGATCTCTCTGCCATCAAAAAACTACCTCTTGATCATTGAGTGAATTCAGAATTATAAATGTTTTCAGTAGTGACTTTAACCTGATGTGCTTCTGATAAAGGTTTTGTTTTTAAGTCGTATGGATGTTAAAAAGGAAAGCTTAACAGTTTACTTAGTGTTGTAGTCTTTGGGGGTTGTATTTGAATTAATGGTTGCTAAGATGTTCACTGTATGTTTTAAAAAGGTTCACTTGAGTTCATAGAATAAACATTGTTTTGCTTTAAAAAATACTTTTCCATTTCTACTGTACCACACTTGTCGAGTGCTCCCCATACCACAACCTATTAAAAGTTGTGGGTTAGGTGAATTCCATGATACACTTTGGGGTTCTCTAAACCCTGGCCCATAACAAGTATAATCCCATTTTATCCAAAGTTTGACATTTGGTTTTGATCAGTGGCCCACATCAACAACTCCCAGTGGTGCTGAAGGCTTTTTCAACAAAGATGGCAGAGCTGACCATTGAGGAAAGTGTCCTCCTCTGGGGTACCAGTGTCGTCATTCCGAGGAAGGTGCATGGCTGATCCTGAAAGGCCTTCATGCTGCGCGCCCGGGAGTTAACAAGGTGAAAATGTTGGCCCGGAGCTATGCCTGGTAACCCGGCATAGATACGGACATAGAGTTGCTCGCTCAACGCTCCCTGGCTGTCAGGCCCACCAGAAACTCCTAGTCATGGTGCCTCTACACACGTTTGAGTGGCCTTGGTGCCCCTGGGTCCGTGTTCATGTAGTTTTCGCCAGGGTCGGTTATGGGCTGTATGTTCCTGGTGATCGTTGATGTGCACACAAAATGGCTGGTGGTACACCGAATGTTGTCTATCACCTCCCGCGTCACCATGCAATGACAACAATCTCTCAATGTCAGCAAAACTAAGGAACTGGTTATTGCTTTCAGGAAGCGAAGTGTCGTGCAAAGGAAATTCAGCATGTCCACACTGACTCTTACCAATTTCTGTAGATGTACCATAGAAAGCATTCTATCTGGCTGCATCACAGCCTGGTATGGCAACTGCTCAGACCAAGACTGTAAGAAACTACAGAGAGTCATGAACACAGCTCAGTCTATCATGCGAACCTGCCTCCCATCCATTGACTCTGTCTACACCTTCCGCTGCCTTGAGAAAGTGAACAGCATAATCAAAGACCCCTCCCACTGGGTCATTCTCTCTTCCAACCTCTTCCGCCAGGCAGAAGATACAAAAGACTGAAAACACACACTAACAGATTCAAAAACAGCTTCTCCCCCACGGTTAGCAGACTCCTGAATGACCCTGTTATGGACTGAACTGATCACCATACCCATCTTCTCTACTGCTTGTTAGCACTATACTCCATATGCTTCACCCAATGTCTATGTCAATGTATTTACTTGTTTATTTACCGCATCTCCGATGTTTTTTTTCGTGCAATGAATGATCTGTCTGGACTGTATACAGAACAATACTTTTCGCTGTACCTTGGTACACGACAATAAATCTAAATCTGATCTACGTGCCTCCTTTTCCATTCACAGGTTGCTGGAGGTCCTAGTCACAGACAATGGGGCCTCGTTCACAAGCGAGGCATTTGCCACCTTCATGATGGTGACCAGCATTCGACCTGTCCACGACGCTCTATCACCCTGCATCGAACGGATTGGCGTAACGTGCTGTCCAGACTTTAAAATGGGGCCTATGTAAACTGTCTGCGGGATCGATGAACACCAGGCTGGCTCGATTTATTTTCTCGTATTGAACCACTCCGCATGCAGTCACAAGAGTGGCCCTGGCCGAGCTGCTAAAGGATCACTGTCTTCACACTCATTTGGAGTTATTGCTCCCCCACATCAATGGAAGGCGCGGCGCTCGCAAGAAATGCAAGGCTGTGGTCCCTCTGGGCGTCGCCTGCTACGCCTTTTCACACCTGATCAGGAGATCTCCGTTTGCAACTTTGGTGAGGGTCCTCGCGGGCCTTCCGGGGGTCGTCGTTCATTAGAATGGCTCCATCTCATACCAGGTCCGTGTGCGTGGCCAACTAATGAAGATGCACCTTGATCACATTTGTGCCCATTCATCCACTGTTCCTCTGTCCCCTTGACGGTCCCCACCTACAGTTCGATCGATCACCGGGATGCCTCTTTGTGAGCGATCCTCCCTGCTATTGCCAACTCCATCGCCTCCCCCGCCTTTTCTGCTACACCCGTTGTCTTCTTCTTCCCCTCGGGGGATACCGAAATGCCTAATGTATGGTCCTCGGATTCCAACATGGATATGCAGCCCTCGGAGGTCTTCGACCTGGACCTCGTCACCCGGCCACCACCCAAGGTTCCCTGCCTTGGAGTTCCAGCCAAAAGCTCCATTCGCCTGTTTGCTATACTCTGGCTACTCCAGTTCCGTCATTGGAGTGCAAAGTGCCTCAGCCGAAGCACCTGCATCCCCTGCAGCTTCTGATCTCGTAAGTGCAGGAAATGAGGTAAGTGTGGCCTCAGCGGAGTGTTCCTCACCAAGGCCAAAAAAAAGCCCCAAAAACGAATTCTGTTTTTTGCACGTTAAATTATGCCCTAAATTTAAAGTATCAATATAACACCAACAGAAGTCAGTACTACAAAGGAGTTTTTAGCCCCAGTACGATTGGTTCAGTGGCAATTGTTGCTTCACTGCTCAACAGGACTTGGGATTTGAGACCATCTTAAGAGAACAGAGGCTGTAGAAGAAACATAACTTGCAGTGAACAAAAATACATCAATTTGCTCTGGACGTTTTTCACTTTTTGTTTTTTGGACGACTGTAGAAGTACCCTAGCTGTATCTTTCGGTTTTTGAAACAGCCCAACTTCATGTTTAAGAATGCCTTTCTCATTTCACACTGGGTATCATACCAGGGTGTTACTGTATTTTGATGCCTTATAGGAAGAGGAAAATGAGTTAGTGCTAAGAAGATACAATGTCCAGGCTACAGAGAAAGTACCTGCAGACCATCCAGACGTCCATGTTAACCTGTTGTTATAGATCGGGGAGATCTTCCTGATAGTGCTGAATCCATCAGTGGCAGAGGTGCAATGAATTTTCAAGCCTGATTCCGTGAACATACTTTGGAGAATTTGCTCCACAAATACACAGTTGGCTATATGCCTATGATGGAAAAATAACCATACTAAGTAATACTAATCAATACTGATACTAAATATTATTGAATACTCAGCAATTGACGCTCACCTTGTCTTCCGCAGCATCATGCGTTTTTATACTTCATCACATCCTCAATCCAGATAGACACAAGACCAAAGTGCCAGCTTGATATTGAGGCAGTATTTGACTGAGCAATACTGAGATCAATGGCAGAGTGTCAAAAATAAAACTCTTCAGTGTCGAAACCATACTTGGTGCATGGGAGGATGGTTGTGATTGCCAGAGGCCAATCATTACAGTTACACAGTTCCTGAGGGCTGAATTGGCATCATATAAGTCCATACTAGAAATTCTTGAGACGCTATTACTTTGCCCCTCCTGATAAGTTTGTTAAACTTTGTTCTGCACTGAACTTCACTGCCTACTGGCAGTGAGGTGACACCCCGAGCTGTTAGACTGTTCTTACCTTTGACTACTGGGGTGCACCTTTAATCGCCCTTTTCACCGGGCCTCAAAAACAGGTCAGACCTGCTGACTCTGCCACAGAACTACTTCTTCTCGCCATTGCTGAAATCGACTGATTTCTGTCCCTAGAATGTTCCTATATTGATATTTTGTGAAGTTGCTGTTCTTTCTCTCTATACTCACGCTGTAACTCTAAGCTGCTGCTCCGATAACTGTAAAAATCTTACCAGGCATCATGTGCCGCTCTAGCCACCGAAGAGTCTTTTCCTTAAGCGCACTGATCCGTTTTGCTCAGGCTCCTTCATGCTATACTTTGTCAAATGCTGTCCTGATGTCAAGTGTAGCTACTTTCACTTCACCTCTAACATTCTGCTTGTTTGATGGTGAAGCTGCCAGGTGGAAAAATGTAAGATCCTATGACCTTATGCAATGGCTCCGAGAGTCTAATATATTGCATGCACTCTTCAACTAGATCTGTGAAGACCATTTGGCCTCAAGTACTTTTCAATATTAGCACTTCACATATTTACACTAAAACAACTCAGAACTGTATCGTGTTTTCCACGTAACAAAACATCCCAAGGCACTACACAAGAACATTAGCAAATAAAATCTGAGCCACATAAGGAAATAATATGGCGAAAAACCAAAGTGCTTTATTGAAAAAAGGTAGGGTTTAAAGATTGTCTTAAAGGAAAGGTAGAGATGTGGAGATAAAGGAACAGAAAATTCTGGAAAATCTCCGGGTGTATGGTAGCATTTGTGGTAGGAACAATCAAGTTAATGCTTCCAAGTCCAATATGACTCCTCTTTGGAACCGAAGAGAGGTAGAAATGTGATGGGTTTTATGATGTTGAAAAAGTGCAAGGGGTAGGCAGAGCAAAATAGAAAGTCAGGGATAGGTTAGAGGGCAGGAGAGATTAAATGTCATGGAGAAAGATGTCATGGAAACAAGACAAAGAGAGTTATAATGATAGTATTAAAGACTAAAGCTTGGGTCCAGGGTAGGTGTTAATAGCAGAATAAAGGTCAGCACTGTCTGATGGCAAATTAGATAAATGTGTCAATAGTAGGAAAAGGGTGAACAATGTTCAACTTCCTCAGCTGAGGAAAAAAGAAGATATGTCAGAAGCACTGTTGTGGAAGGTAGCATCATCAGAACTGAGAGAAAGGTCTAGAGTCCTTACAGAATGCAGGGTGTGAGGAGGTGTAGCCAAGGTAACTGTGGGTTTTGGTGGGCTTATAATGAACATTGGGAGACAGTCTGTCCCCAGAAATGGAGATGGAGAAGTCATGGAATAGAAAGGAAGTGTCAGAGATGGACCATGTGAAGGTGAGACAGGAGTGGAAATTGGAAGCACAATTGACAAATCTTTGCAGGTCTAGATGAAAGCACTAATAGAGTCATTACTGTACTCGAAAAGGAATTGTGAGGAGGGGCTTGAATAGGACTAGCACAAGGAATGTTACACGTACCCCAGAAAAAGGGTTCCAAAGGTTTGACCCAAGATTTAGTCTTTAATATTATCATTACCACTCCCTTTGTCTTGTGTTCCGTGACCTTTGTCATTTTATCCCTCCTGCCCTCTAACCTATTTTGTCTTGTGTTCCGTGACCTTTGTCATTTTATCCCTCCTGCCCTCTAACCTATTTTGTCTTGTGTTCCGTGACCTTTGTCATTTTATCACTCCTGCCCTCTAACATATCCCTGACCTATTCTGCTCCACCTGCCCCTCTGAACCTTTTCAACAGCATAAAGCCCATTGATTTTCTACCTCTCTTCAGTTCCAAGGAAGAGTCATATTAGACTCAAAACATTAACTCTGTTTTTCCCTTCACAGATGCTGCCAGATACGCTGAGCATTTTATGTTTTTACTTCAGATTTCTACTATCCGCAATATTTCACTCTTATTTTAGAGAGGTGAAGATATTTATTGAGCAATTTCCAGAGCTTTAGGACCTTCGCAGCAAAAGACACAACTATCAATGTTGGAACTATTAAAATCCTGGATGTGGACTAGGCCACATTTGGAGCAATGCCAATAACTCAAGAGGTAGGTTCAGAGGAAGTTACAAAGATTGGGAGAGACAAGGTCATGGCAGCATTTGAAAATAAGGATGAGAGTTGTGAAATGAAGGCCTTGTTTAACTAAAGTCATTAATCAGGAGTAATAGGCAAACAAAACTTGATGAGAGTTAGGATCGAGGTAGCAGAGTTTTGGATGACTTCAAATTTATGGAAGATGGGAGGCCAGTCAGGAGAATATTGGAACATTAAAGTCTAGAACTAAGAAATGCTTGGATAAGGGTTTTAGCCTCCATTGAGGAGGTAGGGGATATAATTAGCCCAAGGTGCACATGATGGTGTAAATATTTTAATTAAAAAAAAAATTCAGAGTACCCAATTAGTTTTTTCCAATTAAGGGGCAATTTAGCGTGGCCATTTGACCTACCCTGCATATCTTTGGGTTGTGAGGGCAAAACCCATGCAAACACGGGGAGAATGTGCAAACTCCACACGGACAGTGACCCAGAGCCAGGATCGAACCTGGGACCTCGGCGCCATGAGGCAGCAATGCTAACTACTGTGCCACCGTGCTGGCCTTGATGGTGTAAATATGGAGTGTCTGGAAGCTCATCCTGGGATCAAATATGACCACAAAGTTGCAAATCTGTCTGGTCTAGCCTCAGACACTTGCCAATGAGAGGGGTGAAGTTGGCATTTCGGGAACAGAGTTTGCAGCAGATGATTGTCCCAATATTTAGAAGGAAGAAATTTCTGCTCATTATTATTGATTAACGGGTAAGCAGTTAGACAATTTTGGAGGAGTTGAAGGGTGGTGGATGCCATCAACATACTTGTGAAACTATTTTTGGATGATGTGTTGATGAGAAATAAGAGGGGGCCATGAGAGACCATTGAGGGGCATCAGAGGTAATGGTATTATAATGGGAAGAGAAGACACTGCTGGTGATATCTCTGTCTATGACTGGCTGGACAAGAATAAATCCAGTCCACCGAACTGAATGGTGGAGGAGAGGTGTTGGAGGAGGATGGCTTGGTCAACTGCCTCAAAGGCAGCAATCAACTTGAGAAGAAAGAAGAGCAATTGTTTACTTTTGCTTTAGTTTCCGATATAATTTGTGACTTTGATAGGAGTCATTTTGGTACTGTGGTGGGGTAGAATCCTCATTAGTGGTATTCAACATGGAATTCCGAGAAGGATGAGCTCAGGTTCAAGGACATTGTCGAGGACAGGGAGGTTGCAACATGGAACTTTTCCCAAGTGGAGATAAATGACAGATAGAGAAAAACTCCCAAGAATATTTGAAAAACATCTCTTCTGACAGTGTTTGGATCAATAGTCAGATAACCGAGCCTCTACAAGAATATAAATTACGCTTTGTGATCGTTTTAATGTAGAAATGCATTGATTTCTACTGTTGTAAATTCTAGTTCAATGATTCTGCAGCAAATACTTGTGAATACCACTGTCTTTCAAGTTCAATGTGAGTGCACATTTTTTCAGGACAAGGGCCAGGAAATTGGCCTATTGCCAAAAATGGATGTGAACATTGCTTATGTATGCTTTGAGATAGAGGCTCGTTTGAAATTGGGACTTGGGTCTCTACGTAAAATCACCAAGGTGCATATTTCAAATGAGTAACTCAGTGCAACAGGCTGGTTAGGTCAGGGGGTGGGAACCAAAGCAAAGCTGAATCAACTGAAGGGGAATTAGAGAGTAGGGCGAGTAAGACTCAAAGGAAGAGCAGGCAGGGTGCGGATGCTGATCAAAAGGGGTCTAGTGGACTGAAGTGCATTTGTTTCAATGCGAGAAGTGTAACAGGTAAGGAAGATTAACTTAGAGCTTGGATTAGTACTTGGAACTATGATGTTGTTGCCATTACAGAGACTTGTTAAGGGAGGACAGGATTGACAGCTTAACATTCCAACATACAGATGGTTCAGGCAGGATAGAAGGAGATGTAAAAGAGGTGGGGGAGTTGCACTACTGGTTAAGGAGAATATCACAGCTGTACTGCAGGAGGACACCTTGGAGGACTCATACAGTGAGGCAAAATGGGAGAACTCAGGAATAAGGAAGAGTGTAGTCACAATGTTGGGGGTTTCCCAACAGCCAGCAGGAAATAGAGAAACAGATATGTAGGCAGATTTTGGCAAGGTGTAAAAGTAACAGGGTTGTTGTGGTGAGTGGTTTTAACTTCCCCTATATTGACTGGGACTCACTTAATGCTAGGGGCGTGGATGGGGCACTGTTTGTAAGTAGCATCCAGGAGAGCTTCTTGAAACAGTATGCAACAGTAGGCAGAGAGTCCAACTAGTGAAGGGGCCGTACTGGACCTGGTATTGGGGAATGAGCCCAGCCAAGTGGTTGACGTTTCAGTAGGGGAGCAGTTAGGGAACAGTGACCACAATTCAGTAAGTTTTAAAGTACTGATGGATAATTATAAGTGCAGTCCTCAGATGAAGGTGCGAAATTGGGGAAAGGCTAATTACAACAATATTAGGCAGGAACTGAAGTATGTAGATTGGGGGCAGATGTTTGAGGACAAATCAACATCTGGCTTTCAAGTGTAAGTTGACAGGAATTCAGGACCGGCACATTCCTGTAAGGATTAAGGATAAGTATGGCAAGTTTTGGGAACCTTGGATAACGAGAGATATTGTGAGCCTAGTCAATAAGAAAAAGGAAGCACTTGTCAATGCTAGGAGGCTGGGAACACACGAAGCAAGTGTGAAATACAAGAAACGTAGAAAGAAACTTAAGAAAGGAGTCAGGAGGGCTATAAGGGGTCACAGTCATTGTCCAGCAGGATTAAGGAAAATCGCATGGCTTTTTATGCAAATATAAAGAGCAAGAGGGTTGGCCCACTCAAGGACAGGGGAGGGAGTCTATGTGTGGAGGCAGAGGAAAGGGTGAGGTATTAAATGATTACTTGTGTCAGTATTCACTGAAGAGAAGGACTTGGTGGATGATGAGTCCGGGGAATGGTGTGTAGATAGTTTGGTCACGTTGAGATCAAAAAGGAGATATTGGGGGTCCTGAAAAACATTAAGGTAGACAAGTACCCAGGGCCTGATGGGATATACCCCAGCATACTGAGAGAGGGAAGGAAGGAAATTGCTGTGGCCTTGAGAGAAATCTTTGTATCCTCACTGGCCACAGGGAGATCCCCAAGGATTGGAGAATAGCCAATGTTGTTCCTTTGTTTAAGAAGAGTAGCAAGTATAATCCAGGAAATTAGAGGGCGATGAGCCTTACATCAGTGGTAGGGAAATTATTGGAGAGGATTCTTCGAGACAGGATTTACTTCCACTTGGAAATAAGTGTATGTATTAGCGAGCGGCAACATGGTTTTGTGAAGAGGAGGTTGTGTCTCACTAACTTGATTGTGTTTTTCAAGGAAGCGACGAAGATGATTGATGAGAGTAGGGCAGTGATATTGTCTACATGGACTTCAGAAAGGCCTTTGACAAGGTCCCTCATGGACTGGAAGGGAACCCCGACTGAGTGCGGCCTCAACCGGGACCTGGGATTCATGTCACATTAACAATCACCAGGCAGGAATGTTCCCTTCCAGTCGGGGAACACTTCAGCAATGTGTATCTTCAGCAATCATTCAGCCTCTGATCTCCGGGTAAGCGTTCTCCAAGGCGGCCTTCAGGACCCGTGACAACGCAGAATCGCCGAGCAGAAACTTATAGCCAAGTTCCGCACACATGAGTGCGGCCTCAACCGGGACCTGGGATTCATGTCACATTACATTCATCCCCCACCATCTGGCCTGCGAAATCCTACCAACTGTCCTGGCTTGAGACAATTCACACCTCTTTAGCCTGGGGTTACCCCATCTCTGGATCTGTAAAGATTTAATCACCCGCTAATGCTCGCATTCCTAGCATTGTTTGGCATCTTTGAATTTGTCTATATATGTGTTTCTGGAACAGACCTCTTCATTCACCTGAGGAAGGAGCAGCGCTCCGAAAGCTAGTGACATCGAAACAAACCTGTTGGACTTTAACCTGGTGTTGACAAATACATGAATAGGATCGGAATAGAGGGATTTAGTCCCCGGATGGGTCGGGGTTTTTAGTTCAGACAGGCAGCATGGTTGGTGCAGGTTTGGAGGGCCAAAGGGCCTGTTCCTGTGCTGTAATTTTCTTTGTTCTTTGTTCTTCTCAAATTCAGCTGGCTCATTGTAATTCCTGGCTGGTGGAACGGAGCAGCGATGAAAGACAGGGCCTACAGTATTACATTTTTCCTCCTCCTGCTTCCATATTGAGATAAGGAAACACTAAGACACTTCTCTGGCAGCCTTCAATGAACCCTTTAGGGACCGTTGCAGTATACGCAGAAAGCCTGAGCATAGTGTCTGTGTATCTTCATAACTGATTTTAGTGCCGGGTCGTAAGACAAGCATTCAATCCATGATTAGTAGATTCAAGCGTCCTCATGGCTGCTTTAGATTGGCATCATGGATACTGATATGAATCTAGTGCGAAAGAGCAGAGCGGCTTGGAAATTGACCCTCACATGCAAACTTTGCGCTTGCCAAGAAATCATGATCAGGAAATTCCTATTTATATAGGGCATGGAGAGGAGATAAAAAAAAAACAAGTAACTATAGGCCAATTAGCTTAATTTCTGTCTTTGGGAAAATGTTGGAGTCCATTATGAAGAATGTGATAGCAGTGCATTTAGAAATGCAAAATATAGTGGGACGAGGCAGGGATGTCCACTTTCCCCATTGTTGTTTGCCTCGGCTATAGACTGTTGGCATTGAGAAGTCGAGGGTCTGGCAGGGCAGTACGGCGGGGGGGGGGGGTGGTGGAACACAGGGTCTCGCTCCACGCGGACGAGGGGGGGGTGGGGGTGGAACACAGGGTCTCGCTCCACGCGGACGATATACATATTGGACCCGAAGGGGGGATTGGAGGGATTATGGGGATATTAGAGGAATTCGGCCAGTTTTCGGGATACAAATTGAATATGGGTAAGGGTGAGATCTTTGTGATCCAGGCAAGAGGGCAGGAGAAGAGATTGGGTGAGATACCATTCAAGGTGGTGGGAGGGAGCTGCTTCCATTTGGGACGGTTGGTGGAACAGATTAGGGAGGACTTTCGGAGGTGGGACGCGCTCCTGTTGTCATTGGCGGGGGGTGGGGTTCTTCAAAAAAGTGAATGCAGAGATCTCGGGGTTTATTTGGGTGGGTAAAACGCCTTGGGTGAAAAAGATGCTTGGGGGGTGGGGGGGGGGGGGGGGGGTTGCTGGCTCTCCCGAATTTCATAATTACTACTGGGTGGCGAATATTGCGATGGTCGGGAAGTGGGTAGTGGAGGAGGGGTTGGTATGAGAGAGGGTGGGGGCAGCATCATGTAAGGAAACGGGTTTGGGGGCATTGTTAACGGCACCTCTGCCATTCGCGCCGGCTCGGTACGCCACATGCCCGGTAGTAGTGGCAACCCTGAGGGTGTGGGGGCAGTGGAGGCAGCACATGGGGTTAGAGGGGGTGTCGGTGTGGGCACCGATATGTAATAACCACCGGTTCGCTCGGGGGGAGCTGGATGGGTTTGGAGGTGGCAGCGGGCAGGGATCGAGAAATTTGGGGACCTCTTTATTGATGAGGGTTTCCCGAGCTTGGAGGAGCTGGAGGAGGAGTTTAAGTTGCCAGGGGGAATGGGTTCCGGTATCTGCAGATGAGGCATTTTGTGCGGAGACAGGTTTCAACCTTCCCGCTCCTGACATACCGGGGACTTCAGGATAAGGTGGTGTCGCGGACAGGAGTAGGAGAGGGAAAGGTCTCGGAGGTCTATAAGGAGCTGATGGACTGGTAGGGAGCCCCAATAGGGGAGTTGAAGAGAAAGTGGGAAGAAGAGCTGGGTGGGGAGTTGGAGGCCGGTTTTGGGGGGCTGCCCTGAGGAGAGTTAATGCATCCTCATCGCGCGCCAGGCTCAGCCTGATACAGTTTAAGGTGGTCCACAGGGCACACATGACTGTGGCCCGGATGAATGAATTCTTTGAGGATGTGGAGGATAGGTGTGGCCGCTGTGCGGCAGGTCCTGCAGACCATGTCCATATATTTTGGGCATGTCCAAGGCTGAGGGGTTTCTGGCAGGAGTTTGCTGACATCATGTCAGACATCTTTCAAGTGAGGGTGATGCCGGGTCCAAAGGTAGCGATCTGTTGGAAGATCTGGGAGTTCAGGGGGTGAGGAAGGCTGAAGTCCTGGCCTTTGCCTCCCTGGTGGCCCTGGGATGGATCCTACTAGGAAGGACGGACCCGGGGCCCCCGAAGTCGGGGGTATGGGTTAGTGACATAGATGGAGGGTTTCTCAGACTTAAGAAAATTAAATTCGCCTTGAGGGGTTCATTGCAAGGGTTTGCTCGGAGGTGGCAGCCATTCATCGACTTCTTTGAGAAAAATTAAGCTTTCAGCAGGTGGGGAGGGACAGGAAAGGGAGGCATGGGAGAGACGAGTAAGGACAGGAGAACCAACAGTGGGGTGGTTGGGGAAGGTGGCATTGTTTGTGTAAGCCATGTTGGCTGGGGTTTATGTTTGGGCGGTTTGTTGGAAATATTGTTGTGATTCTGTTGAAATTTAATGTTGAAAATTGTTTAAATTATAAATGTCTCAATAAAATATTTTCTAAAAGAAATGCATAATATAATAAACAGCATCAGCATGGCTTCATGAAGGAGACATCCTGACAAAGTTATTAGAATTCTTTGTGGTGGTAACAAGGAGAACAGATGAAGGGGAACCAGTAGATATAATATATTTAGATTTCCAAAAAGTATTCGATAAGGTATCACACAAAAGGCTAATTAATAGCGTCGTGTTGGGGCTAAGTTATTAGCATGGATAGATATTTGGCTAACTGATGGAAGACAGAGTTGGGATAAGAGGGGCATTTTCAGGATGTCAACTTGTAACTAGTGGAGTGCCACAGGGATCTGTGCTGGGGCCACAATTATTTACTATATATATTAATGACTTGGATGAGGGAAGTGCATGTGCTATTGCCAAGTTTGAGGCTAGACACAAAAAGTTGGGAAGGCAAGTGGTGAGGATGATACAAAGAGTCTACAGAGGTATATGCATTTACATTTTTTTTACAGAGGGATGTAGAAAGGTTAGGTGAGTGGGCAAAAACTTGGCAGATGATTGATTGATTTGATTTGATTTATTGTCACATGTACCGAAGTACAGTGAAAAGTATTTTTTGTACTGAAGTACAGTGAAAAGTATTTTTCTTTTTCGGAGGGATCGGCCACAATACGTACATAGTAGACAAAGAGAATAATCAACAGAGAACATTGACAAACAGTGCATGACAAACAGTGATTGGTTACAATGTGGAACAAGGGGCCAAACAAAGCAAATACGTGAGCAAGAGCAGCATAGGGCGCCGTGAATAGTGTTCTTACAGGGAGCAGATCAGTCTGAGGGGGAGTCGTTGAGGAGTCTTATAGCTGTGGGGAAGAAGCTGTTCCTATGTCTGGATGCAAGGGTCTTCAGACTTCTGTACCTTCTGCCTGATGGAAGGGTTTGGAAGAGGGCAATGCCTGGGTGGGAAGGGTGTCTGATAATGCTGTCTGCCTTCCTGAGGCAGTGGGAGGTGCAGCCAGAATCAATGTGGGGGTGGCAAGCTTGTGTGATACGTTGGGCTGAGTTCACCACTGTCTGCAGTTTCTTGCAATCTTGGACCGAGCAGTTGCCATACCAGGCTGTGATGCAGCTGGATAGGATGCCAGCTATCGCACATCTGTAGAAGTTTGTGAGAGTCGATGCGGACATGCCAAATTTCTTTAGCTTCTGTAGATGGTATATAATGCAGGAAAATGTGAAGTTATGCACTTTGGCAGGAAAATAAAGGAGCTGAATAATGTTTAAAAGGACAAAGACAGCAGAAAACTGCAGCACATAGGGATTACGGGCTCCGCGTGCATAAATCACAAAATGCTAGCATGCAAGTTCAGCAGGTTATTGGGAAGGCAAATGGAATATTGGCCTTTATTTCAAAGGGAACGGAGTATAAAATCAGGAAGTCTTTCTAAAAGTATACAAGGCACTAGTTAGACCACAGCTAGAATATTGTGAACAGTTTTGGTCCCCTTATCTGAGAAAAGATTTAATGCCGTTGCAGGCAGTCCAGAGAATGTTCACTAGGTTAATCCCGGGGATGGAAGGTTAAGGAGGAGAGTTTGAGTAAATTGGGCCTGTAATTATTGGAGTTTTGACGAATGAGAGGCAACCTTATTGAGACATACAGCATTCTCAGGGGGCTTTACAGCATAGATGCTGAGATAATGTTTCCTTTTATGGGAGAGTCTAGGATCAGAGAGCATAATCTCAGAGTAAGGGGTCACCCATTTAAAACAGATAAGGAGGAATTTCTTCTCTAAAAGTAGTGAATCTGTGGAATTATTTACTGCAAAGAGCAATAGAAGCTGAGTGGTTAAGTATATTCAAGACTGAGACAGACAGATTGATAATCAGCAAGGAAATCAAGGGTTATGGGTATAAGGTGAAAAAGGGGAGTGGACAATTATATCAAATCAGCTATGATTTCATTGAATGGCAGTCGTCTCGATGGGTCGAATGGCCTGCTTCTGCTCCTGCATCTTATGGTGAGTGGAGGCTGGACCATTGAATACATTCAAGGCTAAGTTACACAGATTTTTGTTTGACAAGGGAGTGGTGGGGGCAGGCATAAAAGTGGAAATAAGGCCACAATTGGATAAGCCGCTTGAAGACCTGAAGGTCCTATGATTCCCACCACCAGGGAAGGTTCCTGGGTTGGGTAGGTATGAGGAACACCTGCGTACACTACTGAAATTAGAATTAGTGCCCAATAACAGGAAATTAGTGCCCAATTAGGGATGCTTTTGTGACCTCCATGGCATTACCTGCTGGCAAAGAGGTCCTTCAACTCTGCAGCAGGCTGACGGCCATCAGAGCCACAGACTCAGGCTCCATTTCCCATTGATTGAGCATCGAGCATGAAAATGCTCACAACTTTGGCCAATCCTGATCCTGTGAAGAGGTTTGACCTCTATTGTAATAACCTATCAGTATTAGCCTTGTTTAATTCTTCTTTGCCGTGCAGGCCATCGTGGTCACTGACCTCCACGATCAGCGTCGTACGTCCCTCCCACCGGGGCTGCCAAAGCTAGCTGCCAGCCCTCAGGGTTTATAGTATTTAGAGCCTGCCAGCCACCTTTAAAGCAATGCCGAGTTCGGAGGTGGGCGATTACGGGACCACCTCACTCAGGATTTTGAGCCAGTCGTATTGCTGGCAAGCGCGGGCTTCGGACTCCATTTGGTCCCGACATTGGGCTCCTGAATCCCACACACTACAAACGATGCCAAACCTCCAGATTATTACCAGCACTTTTTCTTTTAACTTTGAATTTCCAGTAATGTGGTATTTCACATTAATATTCCATTTAATAGCTGACATAAAAGCATGCACACTTGCCCATTAAGGGTTAAAAAAAAAGGTACATGTTAAGCGACTGAAAAGACAGGCTGGAGCACTCAGCATCAGAGACTGGCTATTGGTAAAACAGAGACACTAGAGGAAGCAAGTATTTGAAGACAAACAGCATTTAAACATCAAAAAGCATAATCCTGTGACAGGCTATGGTCATCACAGTGCGAGCTCTCAGGAATCGAGGATAATTTCCTGAAACAGATTGCTCCGTGAAACATCTGCCACTTGCTGGGAGTGAAGCTGCTCAGTTTGGTTAGGACCTTTTACCCAGAATTGCTTTCATCTAAAGCTAATGTAACAGAAATGAATAAAAGCACCAGATAATTAAGGTAGACCGCAGAGAACCATAAGCGCTGTTGAGTTAAACTCTTCATGAAATCTCCTTTCGTTTCACAAGTGGCGAGAATGAGCTAAAATCAGAGTTGCAAAAATTATGATAGAAGGACACACCAAATACTTTTTTGCACTAAAATGCACATGATATAGACCCTGTCACACAGGTTTAGAAAAGATTTCACTTGCTCAAGACATGAAAGATTACCAGCCTTAAAATATATTATTGATCAAGAATTGTTCTTAGATGCTTCCAGAAAATGGAAGTAACAACAGCTTAATGGTATGTAGCACTCAGTACGGGATATATCAGTGAAACAAACAGTTGGGAGGAGTCTCCCATGTTTTCTCCAAAACGCAATAAAATTAAAGGAACATTTTCACCACTGCGAAGGTGTTCCCAATAAGAAGCTCTCATGATATCAAAATAAGGTTGCATCTTACAATCTACTGATAGTTTGAGCGCACTTTACAGACTAAAATACTTGAATTATCCAATCATTTGAATTTCTTAATGTAATTAAGTGGCAATTTAGCATAAATCACATTTTCACTTCACAAAATCAATTGACTTTGCACTGAGTGGATATCATTTGTAGCATGAAATTGTTTAAATGCTCTTTGAAGAGTAACATTATTCCAGCGTTACTGTTAATAAATAAATGTTTTATCTGGAATTTTATGTAAGGGCGAGGATTTAGGAATAGGCCATTTGGCCCTTCAAGCCTGCTCCGCCATTTAATAAATTCATGGCTGACCTAGTTGTGTCTCAACTCCACTTTCCTGTCTATTCCCTAAACTCATGATTCTCTTGACCTTCAAAATATGCCCAACTCTTCTTTGAATAAATTCAACAACACAGCTTCCGCTGCTCTCTGGGGAAGAGAATTCCACATAATGATGAGCGTTTGGAGAGAAAAAATTCTCCTCATCTCAGTCTTAAAAGGGGGATCTTTTATTCTTAAACTGTATTTTTCTAGTCTCATCTCCCCCATAAGGGTAAACATTGTCTTGGTATCTATAGATACCATCAAGTCCCATCAGGATCTTATCTGGATCTTGTATGCTTCTGTTTGACAATCTTTATTTGATAATCGGTTGTAATTTAAGGTTAGTGAGGTGGCTCGAGGCAATGCCAGGGAGATTTCCAGTATAACTGAACATGGATTTATTGGTAACAAGTAAAGGTAAACTGTATACAGGCACAGGGTCACTAAACAGATCTTCACTTTCTGGCCCGGGATCCCGCTCCCAGGGCCCATGCCTTTTCCACATTGGTTGGTGTTTGCACGTTTCCGTGCAATAGGTTCCAATCCGGTCACATGGACCGTGAGGGCTCGCTCCTTAAAGGGGCCGCACTACCATCCAACCCCCCCCCCCCCCCCCAAGTCCCTCAATAAGATATTTACTGAACAGGTCATGTACAATAAATTATACAACAAATAGGTTGAAAAACACATGGAGAGAGCGCCTATAACGGTTCTGGGTCTCGTAGACCATCTAGCTCCTCCCACTGACTCCTCCAACTCTTGAGGTAGCAAAGTTGTCATCCGGGGAAGATTGTCTCTGAGATTTTACCACTATGGCTGGGGCATTTCCTTCTCCAGCTCCCTCCTGGGTTGTCGACAGGGCTTCCTCATAAGTCCTAGATTTCCTCTGTTCTGGCTGCACCACGTGAGCATTGGTGCTACCTGTTGGTTCCAGTTGTTCCGAGATTGGAGTTCTGGTCCTCCAGCTTCTTACAATTCTTACAATCTACATCATGTATAGAGGAAGACTCACCAAGTGTGTCATGTGAATATACTTAAAAGGTACTTTGAAAGGGAAGGAGAGAAAAAGGAGGAGATTTTAATGATTCTAACTCAAAGTGATGAACCAAATCCAGGTGACTGTGAATTTAACATACCTCAAATTAAATTGGAAAATGAGGATGTTCTTAAAAATTGGGATAAATTGTTGAGTTATCTTCCAGAGGAAAAACAAACTGACCTGAAAGAGTTATTGATATCACATGGGCAAGTTTGTGGAGATAAATTGGGAAGTACTAAAATGTCTATACATGATGTAGATGTGGGAAATGCTGCTCCAATCAAACAACATCCATATAGACTTAACCCTTTAAAATTGGCACAGGTTAACAAAGAGATTGAGAATATGCTTAAAAATGGCATAATTGAAGTGGGTTGCAGCCAATGGAGCCCACCCATAATGATGGTACCTAAACCAGGCAGTACCCAATGGTTGTGTGTGGACTATAGAAAGGTTAATGCAGTTACAAGAACGGACTCTTATCCTATCCCACGCTTGGAGGATTGCATTGAGAAAGTGGAACAATCAGCTATTATTTCCAAATTGGATTTACTTCAAGGTTATTGGCAGGTACCTTTATCCGAAAGGGCGAAAGAGATTTCAGCTCTTGTGACTCCAGATGGCATATACCAATTTAAAGTTATGCCATTTGGCATGAAAAAGGCCCCAGCCACATTTCAACGGTTAACTAACAAAGTGGTTTCAGGATTACCCAATTGTGCGGTGTACATCGACGATCTGGTAATTTTCAGCCAGACATGGAAAGAACATTTAAAACATCTGATGGAGTTATTCGATGGACTTCAGGAGGCGGGTTTGGTGATAAACCTAGCCAAAAGTGAATTTGGAAAAGCCCAAGTCACTTTCCTTGGCCATACAATCGGACAGGGTCGAATGATCACACGGGATGTGAAATCAACAGTTATTGAGGAGTTTTCGATACCATCACAGACAAAGGGAAATAATGCGATTTCTTGGCATGAGTGAATTTGATCAAACATTTGTGCAACAGTTTTGTAGCGTGATTGCTTCACTGATGGACTTGCTGAAAAAACTGGCCATTTGAAAATTTAAATGGACCGAGGACTTTCAACAGGCATTTGACTGCCTGAAAGCTGTGATAACCAATGCTCCTGTGTTGGAGAATTGCAAGGGACTCTGTGATCAGATTGAACTAAAGTATCTAATTTTAAAGAGAAATGCCGAGGCGTCGAGAAATGGACAGATCGTGCAGAGACCTTCTTGTTCAAAGAGACTGTCAATCGAGAAGGAGTTTCAGTTGGAGGAAGAAGAAAAAAATGGACTATATTATTGTACCTGTTTGCGTGTGGTTTTTTTTTAACCGATAAAGTATAATTACTGTGTGCATTTCTTAAAGGATGGTGAAAAGGTGAAACATGAAACCATCTTGAAGTTGATGGTTTTTGTTTTTTTCATTGGGGGGAGGTGTCATGTGAGAGTACCCTTTAAGAAATGGGTGTTTAAGAAATGTACCTTTAAGAAATGGAGCTGCTCATGTTACTGGAGTGATGTCAGAGTGTGGGTGGAGCTGAGCTCTACTTCTGCTTTTTTTAGTTTCAGTTTGAGAAAGAGCTTGGGTCTGTGTGTTTTTCAGTGAGCCGAATCTGAAGTTAAAAGTGAGCTGCACTGCTGTGATCTCTGCCATCCAAAGACTATGGATTATTTGGTGAATTCAGAAGAATTATAAATGTTTTCAGTCTTGAATGTGAACCCTAATGTGCTCCTGTTTGAAGGAATGTTAAGTCTTTTGGATGTTAAAAGAACAGCATACAGATTACTTAGTGTTGTATTCTTTGGGGGTGTATTTGAATTAATGGTTGCTAAGATGATCACTGTTTGTTTTAGAAAGGTTAACTTGTTCATAGAATAAACATTGTTTAAAAACACTGGTCCATTTTCTGCTGTACCATACCTGTAGAGTGGGCCGTGTGCTCTCCATACCACAATCTATTAAAAGTTGTGGGTCAGGTGAACTCCATGATACACTTTGAATTCTCTAAACCCTGGCCCATAACATAGGTTTATCCTTACATCCCTTCTCGAATAATGGTGCCACATTGATGGTGCCCTCCAGTCCTCTGACACTTCTCCTGTGGCCAGAAAAGATTTGAATATTATTGTCAGAGCCTCTTTTCTCCCTTGCATCCCATAGCAGCCTGGGATACATCTCATCTTGGCCTGGGGATTTATCCACTTTAAGCCTACTAATACTTTCTCTCTCTCATTGTCCTTCTCCATAGTGAGCACAGATACAAAGTACTCATTTAAAACCTCACCCAGAATCTTCCGGCTCTGCACACAGATTACCAAGTTGATCCCTAATGGGCTCTACTCTATCCCTGGTCATCATCTTGCCCATAATATAGTTATAAAACACTTTTGGATTTTAGTTTATTTTACCCGCCAGTGGTTTTTCATGCCTCCTCTTCCCTCTCCTAATTTCTTTTTTAGTAACCCTCTGTACTTTCTATATTCCTCTAGGCCTTCCATTGTTTTAAACCTCTGGTGTCTGCCATAGAGCCTTCCTTTTTTTTCTTATCCAACCCTGAATACCCCTTGGCATCCAGGGTCCTCTGAACTTGTTGGTCCCACCCTTCACCTTTCTGGGATCTCTTTGGCCCTGTACTCTTTGATTGTCAAGGGTTTGCCTATTAACAGCAATAACAATTATCTAAGAAGACATAATGGGATGCTATCTGCCCAGCAACAGGTAGAATTCTGCCTAGCAACAGCACTTACCAGTATTCAGAATGCCGGATGAGTTGATTCTTTCCCAGTCACAAGATTAGCAGACGTTTAGATAGAATCAGGTGTGAATCATCTATTAGTAAAAACAGCTTACCTAGATGATTAGGTGATCAATAAGGACCGATCCCACCTTTTGGAAACTCCGGCAAAGTGAGTGATTGAAAATGTGGCTCTAGAATCGGGCTCATCAGCCACGCAAGGATCTTCAGAACCCGTGACTAGTAATCTCAGGTGGACAATCATACCCATTAATGAGTGATCACATTCTATCCGTTATAGTTCCTTTAATAGAATTAACATCCTCGTGACAAACCAAAGTTTAAAAAACATAATTATTTCACCTTCTGTGACGTCAAACTCACTTTATATAGTAAAGTACCCATTTAATGGAATTAACAGCCTCATGACAAAAAAATAATCATTTTATTGGTACTTTAAACATAATTATAAATGGTAAACAGTAATAATGTAAAACATTAACTTGCCAAAAAAATGTCTTCCAATGTCTCCTGCCTTTGCTAGACTGAAAAACCTCTGTGTAAATAAAAAGGTGTAAGAACTCACCAAAGGTTTGGTTAAGTAGGCCAAGTTAGCGTGTCGCTGGATTTTTCATGAAGCTGCTCCAGCGCAGTGTAGGGCCTCAAGCAGTCAAAATAAAAATGGCCAGGTGTTTAAACGTCGCACGTTTCCAGCGTACATGCTTGAATGGCCGCACTTCCGGGTTGTCATGCCATGTGCGTGCAACACACCAGCAACCTAAGTCGTGAATCATGAAGGAAGTTATGGGCCAATAAGTTGCAATCTGCCCAGCCACATGTTGAAATCTGCCTCGCAACAGTAGTATTCAAGAGGCTGGATGAGATGTGTCTTTTCCAGTAACAAGATTCACAGACATCGAGATAGAATCAGGTGTGAATCGCCTATTAGTAGAAACGTAGATGATTTGGAAGGATACACATGTTAATTCCTAGAGTCAAGGAATGTGAGAGGGGCAGACAGCCAAATACACAGAACACAAAAGAAAATTAATGGTATAATTGCCAGCATCCTCAGTTGCAGACACACCTGTTATATCTAACAGCCGAGAGGACCATTTTTACATCGAAAAACCTCTAGGTCTGAGAGCCAAGGCAGCTCAGAAACCTTTGTAAAGAGAGTTTAAATATCTTCATTGGACCAGGAAAAGACATTTTCCAGACTTGATATCAACCTTGTACTTTGTGTTAATTATAAGCTACACTTGTTTGATAGATTGATTTACTTTGGATGTTGTTTGGGAAAAGGGGATGTCTTAAGGAGTTCAGGGTTTTCGATATATATTGGAACAGGGTGTACATTTTACATAAACTGTGTATATTTAGTGCTTCATATACTTGTCTTCGCATAGTATAATTGCGTTTGTGTGTATTTGTATTTTCTTTAACAAATAGTCTTTAATCATTGTTACACAATGACTGGGCTGCTTATTCTAGCTGGGGTTTTACTTGACTGCTCACACCATTCCAAGAACAAAACTATACACCCGCATGAACCGTTGTTGCATATTGGGATACGCTCGCAGATAATATCAGCATGGTTTGTGATACTGTTTCCTTTTTGAATTAATCCCACTGCTCTGATGTAGAATTTTCTACAAGTAAGCTGCTCCCAGTCGACTTTGGCGAGAATCTGCCTTATCCAATTAAAATTGATCTTCCCCCAATTCAGATCCTTTATTTCCAGTCCATTTTGTATTACCTTAAATCCTACTGAGTTAAGGACGCTTTCACTGAAGTGCTCCCTATTGAAAGCTCTACCACTTGCCCGGCTTCATTCCCTAAAACCAAGGCCAGCACCAATCCCCTCTCTTGTAGGACTACTACCTGCTGAAAAACCCTCGATGAATTTTAAGAATTCTGTCCCCTCTAAGCTTTTCACACTTTGACAATCCCAGTTAATATTGGGGAAGTTGAAATCTTCTACTATTTATTACCTTATTTCACATTTCCCTGAGATTTGCATACACGGTGGCACAGTGGTTAGCACCACTGCCTCACAGCGCCAGGGCCCGGGTTCGATTCCAGCCTTGGGTCACTGTGTGGAGTTTGCACTTTCTCCACGTGTCTGCATGGGTTTCCTCTGGGTACGCCGTTTTCTCCCACAGTCCAAAAATGTGCAGGTTAGGTGGATTGGCCATGATAAAATTGCCCCTTAGTATCCAGAGATGTACAGGTTAAGTGGGGATACAAGGTTAGGGTGGGGGAGTGGGCTTGGGTAAGGTGCTCTTCAGAGGGTCGGTGCAGACTTAATCGGCCGTGTGGCTGCCTCCGGCACTGTAGAGATTCTATGATTCTATATTAACCCTTCTATTTCTCCCTCACAGTTTAGGGGCCGAAAGTAACTTCCCAGCAATGTGATTTCCCCCTTTTTGCTTCTTAGTTATCCCAATATGGCCTCAGTTGAGGATCCTTCTGAGATATCATCCCTCCTTGCTTCAGTAATTGATTCCTTGATCAATATTGTGACACCACCTCCTCTTTTAAACCCCTACCCTATCTCGCCTGACGCTTCTATACCCTGGAATATTGAGCTGCCAGTCCTATCCCTTCCTCAACCATGTCGCTTTTGATAGCAATAATATAATATTCGCATGTGTTAATCAGTAGCTTCAACTCACCTGCTTTACCAGCAGGACTGCTTAATTAAAATAAATGCCACCCAGTCTACTCCCTTACACTTTAACATGTCTGTAATCACTCTGCTTTCTAGACTGACTTGGTTTTTCTTCTATATTTGGCTGTGCAGCACCCCCTACTCCACTCCATATCCCATCCTCCTACCAAATCTGTTTAACCCCACCCCCAAACAGCAATATGGGTGGCACGGTAGCACAGTGCTTAGCACTGTTGCTTCACAGTGCCAGGGACCCATGTGTTGAGGAAGGTCGTGATGATGGACCTGGCCACGTCCTAAATGAACCGAGTGTGTATGAGGGCCTCCCTGGCCCTCCGAGCTTGCTGGACCTTTGACCCTGCCGCCTTTCCTGCAGCCTCCGCCTGGCCCTCTGGTTCATCCCCGGGATTATCCTCTGCGCTCTGCTGGTCCGGCGCTCCCTCATCATCCTCGTCCTCCTCCTTGGAGATGGGCACATGTTCCTCATCCCTCACCTCCAGCACGGCACCCCGCTGCTGTGCCAGGTTGTGGAGGACACAGCAGACCATCAGAAAGTGGGCAACATTTGGGCGGTGTACTGCAGGACACACAGGAGCGATCGAGGCATCAGTACCGCATTTTGAGCAGGTCGAGCACTGCTCAGTGACAGCGGTCACATGGGCCTCATTGCATCGGGTCTCCGTTTTGGTCTCTGTACTGGAATCATTAGCCAGGTCCTCAGCGGGTACTCCTTATCCTTCATGAGCCAATCAGCCATCCTGGGGTGTACTCAAAGAGGCCGGGGATATCTGACTGCCCCAGGATGTAACTGTCACACAGAGGGTCGGGAAGCTTGTTAACATGAGCATGATCTGAATGTGGTGGTTACACATACGCTGTATTTTCAGGGAGTGGAGCCCTTTCCTGTTAACGTAGGGAAATCCCAGCTGGCCCAGTGCACGCAAGGCGACATGCGTGCAGTCTATCGGCCCTTTGGACCTGGAGCATCCCGGCGATGGCACAGAATCTTGCTGCCTTGGCACCTTGTTGGGCTTGGTCCATGTCAAAATTGATGTAGTTTTCCACGTGGGCAAACAGGGTATCCATTACCTCTCAGATGCACCTGTGGACTGAGAGATGCCACACGGGTCCCTGCCCGAGCCCTGGATTGATCGCACGGCGTAAACGTTCACAGCGTGACCTTGATGGCCACAGAAATCAGGTCTCCTCCTCCTCCATGTGGTGCCAAGTCCGCTAGGACGTGACACAGGCGTCGCACCATCTCCTTGTTGAGACGGAGCCTCCTGTGGCATGCGTGGCCGTCATCTGTTCAAATGGCCAGCAATGCCTGTACACCATGGGTCATCGCAGGCCTCCTCCTCTGGGTCTCACCCTGGCCTGATGGACGGCTGGGTCCTCAGGATTTGGGACAGATGAGCCGCCTCCTTAAGAGCCACCGGGCTCTTTGCCTGTGAGCAAAGATGGCTACTCACCTCCTCGACTTCCCACAGAAGCTCTTCCACCAGATCCATGTTTTTCAAAAGGAGTATTAATCAGCGCCAGCGTGACCACTTGCTGGGGAGGCCGCTGAATTACGTGAGCCCGTTGGATTTAGGGTGGTTCCCATTAATTGTATGGAAATAGGCCTTAAGTGGTGATAAGTGGCTTCTCGCCATGCTACAGTGGGATCCCAATTTCGTCAATGGAAGAGGGTGGTTACATCGCAAATTGTTTGGCACCTGGTGCTGTTCTCCCGCTATTCACTAGACATAGAGCGCGAGCACAATGAGGCCAGCAAATCACGCCCATAGTGATTTTATATATGATACACGGTCAATAACCCCAGAAACGAGATTGGAGACAATTGAAGGCTTTAATACGCTAGATGTTTCCCCCAGCAGCGCAGGTACAGAAGAAAGCTGCTGGGGCGGCACGGGCTCTTATACACCACCTTGCAGGGCGGAGCTAACATACAAGCTTAACCAATGGGAACAAGTACATTCTCCACCAATGGTATTCCGGCATTACCAGGTACCGTAATCCTCCTAACACAGACTACCACAATATATTATGTACTTCTCCCTCTTCTCCGAATTCCCAGTGTCTCCAAATTCCCAATTAAGCCACTCTGAATTTCTAATGACTACAAGTTACAAAAGGACACTCGATTCAGATGCCACTCCTTTTCAGAACCACTCTGTTCAGGCCATTGTGCTACTTAGATTCAAAGATTGAACTCCTTCTCAAAGACCTTTGAACGTTTGGTCGCTGACACCCTGGTGCCAACCTCCCTCTTTAGTGTTTTGTTTTCCATTTACGATACCTCAATTGGGGCTAATTTGCTCATTTTCACCATGTTCCATCTGTGCATTTACACAAGTAAACTCTCTGCAGCAGCAGGCTTCTTGTGGGTGGTCTCCCCCACATCGGTATCAATCACCCTGACTCCTGGGCTGACAACCCATTTTCCTTCTTGACCACTGACCATGATCCTGTTCCTGAGATTGTGGCTGTCTGCCTGTCGACTTGGCTGCGCGCTGTGCACTATCCTAATGGAGGTTTCTGAACTCCCCACTATTAAGGTCCGCCATCCCAACCTAACCCAGAACTCTCATTACCTCCTGGCCCTCCCTGTTGTCCGGGCCCACCTAAAATGTCATCCCCCTCCATTCTCGCCTGCACCCAGCCTCAAAGTCACCTGTGTACTAGTACATTCCCCTCTCCCACCCCCCAATCCCTTCCTTCCTCTCCCCTTAGCACAACTCCTCCAACCATCCCCCTCCTACCTAACCGTGCACTGCTCCCTCCTAGCTACCTGCCGTAGCCCCTCCCCTACATCACATCTGTTTACTAACGTCCCTGCTGTCATGGCAACTCCCACCTGAAGATATGCACAAATAACGCTCAAACCACCCCTTCCCTCACTCTGTCTCCCCCACTTTCACCCTTCGGATAGCCCCCCATTCCCCGTCAGAACATCACCATCCCCCTCTCCTTCAGGAGGAAGAAACCTGAAGGGGTTTGGGGGACTCGGAACCATCCCCCCATTGACCATAACACGAGAAAGACCGGCATGCGCAAAAACAGAACACTTACAAAACTTGTACAAATATATCAATACAAGAAATTCCCACTATTCACCCTCCCCCAACCCATGCTCCTTGACAAAGTCATTTGCCTCCTCCGGCATCGTAAAGTAATGTTCTTTGCTCTTGAAAGACACCCAGATCCTGACCGGGTACAACATCCCGAACCGGACCTTGTTCTGAAAGAGAGTCGCCTTGGCCCTGTTAAAACTCACCCACCACTTGGCCAGGTCAGCCTCAATGTCCTGGTAGATCTGGATCTGCTGACCCTCCCAACTACAATCTCACATAGACTTCGCTCATCTCAGAATCCTCTCCTTTTCTTGAAACTTATGCTTTTGGACAATTCCTGCCTATAGCAGCACCCCAGCTCTCAGCCTCTGTCGCAGAAACCGAAGGCCTGATCTACCTCCGGGGGTTTCTCTAAGAGCCCTCCCTCAACCAGCTTCACAAACATCCTCAACACATAGTCCATGGCACACGTTCCCTCCCACTCCCTCCAGCAGTCCCAAGTTAAGTTCTGCCTCCTGGACCTATTCTCCTGATCTCTCACCTTCACCTTCAACACTTTGCAGGCCTCTCGCAGCATTATCATCTCTGCATCCAATGACGCTATCCAATCGCTTGGCCAGATACCACTCTTTCTGCCTCACGGATCATCGCACCTTGCATCTCCAAACATTTCTCCATCCATTCCAAAGTCCCGCAAAGAGAGGCTGCAGCTCCCTCAATCGCCTTAGACCAGTCCTCTTGCATCTTTAGACAATGATGCCTAAACTAACTCCCCCTTGATGGACTCCCATCAACTGTTCCACAGGCAGTGAGGTAGGCGATGACGATGCTCCCGACTCCGCCATGCTCTCAGTTATTGCGTCAAGTGGCTCCTCCAGCTCTTGAGCCAAGGCTTTACTCGACTTTTGATGGATGTTGTAACCTGTCGATGTTCCACTTTGGAGGAGAACTCAACTCCCTCCAATTATTTTGCACTTTTCCCAGACAAAGTGTCCATTAACCGGGTAGAAAGGGTCAAAACCAAAACGTTCAAGCAGGAGCCACATTGTGCCTGACCGATCAGCTCATGGCCGCCACCAGAAGTCCACTTTGTAGGATCTTTCCAGTGAATACTTTGCCTCATTCAGTATTAGGAGAAAAAATTGAACTGTTCGAAGTTATCCACAGCTGTGATTTTTTTTTCAATAAATATTTTTATTAGCTTTTTCAAAGTTTTTTGGATACATAAATTACATTATACATATTTAACTGACATTTAACAATCTCTTCCTCAACCCAAAAATAATGAATTAATTAACTACCCCCCTCCTTTTAGCTGCTTACTGAGGTTAATTCCTTAAAGTGAGATATGAATGGACGCCAGATTTTTGAAACCTCATTCCCTCTTAAGCTAAATTTAACTTTCTCTAGGCTCAGAAATTCCATTAAGTCTCCCAACCATACTGAGGCACAAGGTGGAGAAACTGACTTCCTCCCCAGTAGGATCTGCCTCCTCGTCACCAGAGAGGCAAAGGCCCCGCCCCTATCTGGAGCTACGGTAAATCTGATACCCCAAATATGTCCCCAGGGGACTGGGTTCTCAGTCCTACTGTAACTCTGCCAACATAGTAATATTTTGTGCATAATTACATTGAACACAAATTGTTCTTGTAAGCCTGAATAACTTCTCGGTGTGTTTTGCCGACACTTAATTGTCATTGGAAATATACTGAGGATTCGCAACATATGCAGCATGACACATGGACAAAGAAGAATAGTTGAATATTACACAAACCTGACATAAAAAAGAGCCATGAACAGGGCCACCTTTCTAAATTAGAGTAAGTGCTGTATACTTAATTTCTAAGCAGGTATCCCATTGGCTCTATATGCTTGATTCAACTGATAGAATGCAATTACCATCAATTGAAATACTACATTCTTCCAACATTTATTTCCAAGGATTCTCTTTTTGATTTACAAAGCAAGTTTGCTGAAAACATCTGTTGTCATGTGAACTTTTGAGACACAGCTTTTGCTAATTTTATTTCATATTAAATCCTTTTTAACTTTATTTTTTTGTAATCCTTTGCAATAGTTTCCATTATCTGGTTACTGCCACCCAGAAAATAAAATAAACTGTTAAAGCCCCATAAGGGATAATCCTTAATTTATGATCAATTTATGTTTAAATTATCTTAAGAATGTATTTTAAGTGAAATATATTTATAACTGAACTTGCAAATGATAGATCTGCCAATTTTGCATCATTCTGAAGGCTCACATTATCAGAGCTCAGAATGGCTGGCAGTGTATGCTCAGTGTAGCACCCTCACCTCTGAATTAGTAGGTTCTGAATTCACATCCAACTCCAGAGATCTGAGCGTGTAATCTAGGCTGACATGTCATTGTTGTACAGAGGGAATGCTGTGTTCTCAAAGATGGTGCTGTCTTTTGGGACTAATGCATACTCGTCCTGATGTCCTGGTCAATTTTGAAGTGCTTTTGTGCATCCTGGAGTTGTGAAAGGTGCTATAAGGCACAATTCTATTCTATAATAACAGGTTGTGTTCAGCAGCAAACATTTTAAAGTCTGCTTTAGTTTAATGGAAGCCTCGGGCAGAAGAAAGTGACCACAACTCAAAACCCCCTGGCAAATTTGTTGCGGATTTCTCTTCAATTTCCAACACTTAGTGCTAGCTCTCAGGAAGGCAGTTCAATCGCTAGTATGCAGAAAATGTTCTTCTTTCTACCTGCACCAGTGAACCATCCAATGCAGACCCACCCATCCAGCGGCAACGATGCTGATTCATTTGCTGGTGCTCAGAAGAGATAAAGAAAGAACTTACATTTATATTGCATCTTCCACATCTTCAGGCTCCTAAAGCACTTTACATCCAATGAAATACTTTTGGTGGTGCATTGACTAATGTAATACAGGAATCATGACAGCCAATTTGTGCACTTCAAGACTCCACAAAGAGGAACGTGATAATGATCATGTAACCTTTTTTTAGATGTTGTTTGGGAGATAAATATTTGCCAGGACATCAGGTTAACACCCACACTCTTATTTGAATAGTGTAATGGAATATTTTACATTCATCTCGATTTAACGTTTACTTAGAATGGTTGCGTATCTTTGGGACAGTTTGTCTCCTGTCTCTATCTCTGAAGTTGCAGGGTCTGAGTCATCAGAAGAATCTGTAAAAAAGATAGAGGGTCAAATGTTAGTCTCTCGTGACAAAGCTAAGCAGCATCATGCAATTTCAGATTGATATGCAGTGTGGGTTGTGCATGGGTATAAATGTACACCCGGGAGAGTTGAGAAGAGCAAAGAAAGGGGAAGAAATTTCCAAGAATCTTGCTAGCCATGAGTCCCAGCCTTACCATTACCAGTGCCTGCCTGCCAATGATGCCAAAGGCAGTGTCGGACACTGAGCTTGCAATGTTCTGTAATTTCAACTATTGGACTCCAGTTTTTATTGTGTGCTACTTCTGCAAGAGATGTGGGAGTGGATTGATTTGTGCCTTGTGAAGGCTTGTGAAAAATGTCTGAGGCACTTTGGCACAGTGTGGATACAAAGGACAAGAAGCAACAACTATAAACAAGAGCTGGTGATTGGATCAGAATCATGCAGGGGCTGGACAGAGCAGACAGGGAGAAACCGTTCCCACTCGTAAAAGGATCAAGAACGAGAGGGCACAGATTTGAAGTGATTTGCAAAAGAAGCAAATATGATGTGAGAAACATCTTTTTCACACAGCGAGTGTTTCGAATCTGGAATGCACAGCCTGGTGGGCACGTTCAATCGAGACATTCAGATGGTTATTTGAATAGAAACAGTGTGCAGGGGTACGGGGAAAAGGCAGGGGAATGGCACTAAGTCATGATGCTTGCTTAGAGAGCTGGTGCAGACATGATGAGCCAAATGAATCATAGAATCCCAACAGTGCTGAGGAGGCTATTTGGCCCATTGGGTCTGCACCAACTCTCCTAAAGAACACCCTACCTAGACACACAATTTTGTGATTCTGTGAAGGTGTATGTCCTGTGATTGTCGGAGAGCTGAACGGAATTAGAAAGATCTTACCAAGGTCCAGAAACAATAGTAGAATGTGATTTGTGCTGGTTTGGGGACAAGAGCAGCTATTGAATATTTGAGTGTAAGCAGAAGGAGATACAGTGAAGTATCCTGTTGCGATTAGAGATGAGATTTATGCAATAGCTGAGGGAAAAGCAAATGTGTGGTGTTATAAGACATGATTTTTTTTTTTTTGCACAATGCAGCCAGATCTTCGGAATGACACAGCTGGTCTTCTAGATATCTAACTTTATGTAGATTGCCCTATTTGGCAGGGTGCTTGCTTGCCATCTAAATGAAACAAGGTCTCTTTCCTGGCTTTGACTTTTTCAAAACGTACCTCCATTAGAGCAGCTGAAAATTAGGATGCCTTTATCATTAATATTTTGCACGCCAAATCAAAACAAAATCTTTAAAAGATGTAAGCTGGCTTTAAGATGAGGCAGGTGTGCAGGTTTCTGTCCCTCAAAAATAAATGGTGAGCTGTCTCATAAGCAGTATGCTTTATGCTGGCAGCTCACCAGTCAAACTCAAATGGGACCCTACGACAAAAAATTGATCAGGCGTCCCGCTGATATCATCCGTCGAGCATTTACAAGAGAGAAACAGCATCTGTGCCTTAGAAACGTGTCCTCGGAGCCTCCTCTGTCGAAGCTCATAGCTACTTTCACTTTATGGTGGACTGGAAGCCTAAATTACTTACACGCCATTGCAATTGTGTCAGAGCTGTATTTCTTCAACATTAGGTAGAGGGAACCATCCCTGGCTCCTGCAGTTGAGTAACAGCTGGGCTAGACATCCATGAGCTATCCTATCTACTGCCGGCTCCATTTGATCCTCTTTATGTGTTATATGCTTATTCATGAGCACTCCTCCTGAATCTGATGCAATGTATCCCCTGTGGCGGATGCGCGTGGGTTTGCTTCTGTACCATAAGGAATGCGTGACAGGTGCTGATGAGACGTGTAGGTTTCCTGATTATTTCTGGTAGCAGCTTTGTCATCTTAGGAAATCCTATGTAATAAGCAAAGAAACATTTGTTAAAATGGTGTGTGTGTGAAATTACTGTGGCCAGGGTTCCAGTTACATACAATACAGATATTGTGCAGAAAATGCATCTGAGTGAATTTGAAAAGGAAAGCAAATAAGGTGAAAAAACACACTGGGCGGGATTATCCCGCAATTAGCGGGGCGGCCCGTACCGGCGCCAAGAGCGACGCAAACCACTCTGGCGTCGGACTGCCCAGAAGTTGCGGAATCCTCCACACTTCTGGGGGCTAGGCTTGTGCTGATGGGGTTGGCACCGTGTCAACTGGCGCCGACGGGCCACCGCCGGCCAGCGCGAGTTGACACATGCACAGAACTGCCAGCGTGTTTTCTGCGCATGCGCAGGTGGTTTCTTCTCCGTGCCAGCTATGCCGGAGCCTTACAGAAGCCGGCGCAGAAGGAAAGAGTGCCCCCATGGCACAGGCCCGCTTGCAGATCGGTGGGACATGATCACGGGCCAGGCCACCGTTGGGCCCCCCCCCCCCCGGGGCTGGATCCCCCCGCGCCCCCTCGAGGACCCCTCTAGACGGCCGAAAAGCCAGGTCCCGCTGATATGGACCTGTCCATTTCATGCCGGTGGGACTGGCCAAAAATGGGTGACCACTCGGCCCATCAGGGCCCATGTTAAAGTCAATATTTTCCCGCTTCTGTAGTAGAAAGATTCAACATACTCGTTAAGACAGAATAACAACGTTTTATTTTCGAAACAACTGCATGCAGTACTGGCTGAAACTTTTGAAGTCAGAGAGCAGTCAACAAAACTGCTGAGTCTTTCGCAAGTTCTGCTCTTTCGCAGAGAATTAGCTCAATATTTATACATTATCATTATCAAGATTGCGTGACAACAGTATGGTCAGGAGTTTGATCGGAAATACAAACGGAAGCATAGAACAGACCATTTTTGGTCACATCACTCATACCATTATCTTGTCCTTGGAGGCCTGAATTTATCTTATTTTAATTCCTATGGCCCTGGGTTATGACGAGTTAGTTTTATCAGGAGTTGCCGAGGTCCGGTGTTTTGAAATGGCTCGACCTTCGCTGATCTTTTCAGACTTCAAGTTATGCAGAGTTGGCCTACGGCCATACTAGTCTAAAAATGGTTAGGGCAGCATTCTTTACCTGGGCCTGGTGAGCTGGAATGGGTAGTTTCAGTCTTTCTTGTATTGTATCAAACCTTTTGACCAGTTTTCCCATTGACCAGTTTTCCCATCATGCCATTACTTTAATTCGTATCATATCACACCCGGAGAATTGCCGGGGGGGCCGCTGCCAACGGCCCCCGACCAGCACGGCGCGATCCCCGTCCCCGCCCGGAAACCCCCGGCAGTTCTTGCCGCACTGTGACACAACATTCAGGGTCTTCTCGGCCCACACCCTCAATTTATTTGAGTGCAAAACTGTCTTGTTCTCTTCTCAGATTAAAAAATTTGCACTGGTTCTTGTCGCCTTCTTATGGTTCTCTGTCAATGCCATGCAAAACTATTATCCATTGGCATTTTGTAGAGCAGAGTGCCAGCCCAGTGCACAGCCTCCACTCCACATTGTGTGAATGTATCACAGCGCAGCAAATAGTTTCATCGCCAGCTTGATCAGATCCTACAGCATGCAAACATTCTTTAAGCGATAGCTTACAGAGGCATTTTGAGTGCCAGCCTCAAATTGTACCCTGTACCGAGATGAACATAGAATCCATAAAGTGCAGAAGGAGGCCATTTGGCCCATCGAGTCTGCACTGACTCCGAAAGAGCACCCTATCATGGAAATACAGATGTGATAGGTGTGTTAGATTTTCCAGTGTTCCTTGATTGCATTGTTTGAGGCTCTTAGAACAATGTTTGTCTCCTTGCATGATAATACCATGGTTAAAGTTGACAAATTCTGGACAGCAGTATTTTGGCATCCTACCCAGGCCAGGAAATGTTGCTTAACCGGCAGCACAGTAGCATAGTGATTAGCACTGTGGCTTTGCAGCGCCAGGGTCCCAGGTTCAATTCTCAGCTGGGTCACTGTCTATGCGGAGTCTGCACATTCTTCCCGTGTCTGCCTGGGTTTCCTCCAGGTGCTCCGGTTTCCTCCCACAGTCCAAAGACGTGCAGGTGAGATCGGCCATGCTAAATTGCCCTTAGTGTCCAAAAAGGTTAGGGTTAGGGGAATAGGGTAGAAGGGAGGGCTTAAGTGGGTCGCTGCTGACTCAATGGGCCGAATGGTTTCATTCTGCACTGTATGCTCTATGTTATCTATGTCTATGTTAACAGCTCTCATATGGACCTGAATCAATCTGAGACCTCTAGCTCTGCTTTGATCACATTGGGATGCAGAGGATTCTGTCCCCACAATTATCTTATTCTGCTGTACCTCATCCAGGAGGACAATTAGGATATTTTCATCAAATGGGATTTTCTTTACCTATTTCCTTGACCGATCATTGCTGACCTTGCTGTTGTTGCAGCCAAAATTGTAGGTGAGCTTAATGTGGGAGCAGCAACCCATTAAGAGCTACTGCTTTTTAGATACTTCACTCCAGCTGATCATTGTACTTCCCGACTTCCTGAAAAAGGGAGTTTATTCAAATAATGTTCATTAGTTAGATGCAGTGAATTGACGACTATAAGCTGGCTACTGGTACAAAGGCCCACAAAAAAACTAGAAGTTTCACTCCCTTTTTAGTCAGTCACTGAAGTAGTATTAGTAATCCTCTGATTCCAATACCTTCAGTGATGTTTTCACTCTGTTCCTTCCAAAATTAGTAGATGAACAAAATAACAAAATCTCAATTCATTCAGTTGCTATATTTTTTAAAGGTGTTTATTTCCTTTTTCTTTACTCTGTCATCATCAATTTGATCCATGGATCTTTAATATCTTTAAGTTGAGCAGAGGAAATGAGGAACTCAAAAGTTGCAAAATTAGTTCACTGTGCTATGAAGATTTAGATTCGGAGAACCCAGGAAGGGACAATTGGGTCCTGGACGCTAAGAAGAGATGCTGTGAGCTTCTCTCTGAGTCACTCTCTCTCTCTGTCTGTATTTCTCTCGCTCTCTTTTTCTCTCTTTCTCTCTCTCTTTCTGTCTCTCTCTTTCTCTCTGTCTCTCTCTGTCTGTCTCTCTTTCTCTGTCCCTCTGTCTCTGTATCTCTTTCTGTCTCTTTCTGACTTTCTGTCTGTCTGTCTGTCTCTCTCTCTCCCTAGAAATGTTATTTTCTGAACCTGCAGATAAGATTTTGAGACCTTGATGAATCTACAGTGAACACCATTACAGACTGAAAGCAAAAGCCTCAGACCGGAAGACATGAATCTGAAACAAAGACTTTTATCCCTTTTATTTTTTTCACACCCCTCCTTCTCCTCTGTTTTTGTCTGTCTTGAGTGTGTGTATCCATGGGAGGGGTGAGTTAAATAGGGGGAGTTAGGCACTTGATAATAGTTAACCAGTTCTATTTTCTGCCTATTTACTCATAGTTATTATTATTAATTAAAACTAATTGTGTTTAAATTAACAAACCTGGTGACTGTAGTTATTGGGCAGCCAGAGACCAAAGACTTTGGGTATTTTCCAAGACTTAATTTGTTAATTTCAATTGTGTTGCGACCCTTGGTCAAGTGGGGTTGAAATTAACCATGCACTAGTCCAAGGAATTGTAACAAAGGGTATTAATGAGGTTTCTTGCTCCTTAAAGATGACACCAGTGAACCACTTTGTTCATTACCCCTTGCACCACCACAGATGGCTGTTAAAGAATAGATCTGTGTTCATACTAGGCAAACTAAAATAAAGACATGTATTTGGATATACGGTGCACACACTGGTAGGAAAGTTAAAACTTGTGCCTGCAGGTAATGTTCTTCCTAGTGCAAAGCGAATATCTGGCAATAAGACTGCAGGTTCCACTTTGTGATTAGCAGAGAACCCTGGTTGTGAACTAACTGGTTTGGATTGGCTGCATTTAGTGGATTTGGCCATTGTTCAGCATGCCTGGAAAAAGACCACTTGAATCAGCAGGTCAATGCAAATATGTTCATGCTCCAAAAGAGTTTCTCCAAATTCTTTATTGGATTTATCTTATATTTGCTGATTCAATTTTTGGGCTCCTCCAGAGGGGTTCACTACATCTTCCCTACTGAATTGCTTCATAATGTTGAGGAGCTCTGTCAGGTCCCTCGCATTCATAATGATCTTCCAGAAAATAATTTCCAATTTAGTACCACTGTGCACTTTCTTGTCACCATTCTTACCTGCTTAATTTAAACTGGTTAGAATAAACAACTATCAATTTGGTCTCTCCTGTAGCCTAATTATTTTCTCGATAAAACACTAAACTCCTGTCAGTATGGTACTGCTTCATTAGCTGGAGGCTTTGACAGTAACTTATTTCTGCTTTATTTAATGCTTCTTTTCTGTTTCTCAAGTGAGGCAAAAGATAACATTAGATTTAGATTTCTGAGCACAGTGCTTGAGCTTGTGTAAGATCTGTCATTCTGCCTCTGAACTGCTCTTTTTAAAAGTATGTAAAGTAACCTATCTAATCCAATGTTATTGTAAAGTTGCAGATTTAGAGCCATTATGGCACAGAAGGAGACCATTCAGCCGATCAAATTCAGTCTAGCTCTCTAGAGGAATTCAGTCAGCTCCATTTCCGAGTTCTATCCCCACAACCTTCCAATTTAATTTCCCTCCAGCGACTATCCAATTTTCTTTTAAAATCGTCCATCGTCTCATCATCCACTATTCTCGTAGGTAGTGGGTGCGATTTAACAGAAAAAAAAGAGTCCAGTTTTGGGCGCATTCAGCAGAGTGTTTCTCTGCGCCTGCAGTACTGAGAACGACCCTGTTCCCAAATGGGACACTGCTTTTGTTTTGGTCTCGGCGAGGAATGCCATGTAGGAAGAGATCAGGGCACCATTTTTAAATGCCTCACCGATCTCTCAACTCCCTTTGGGTTCCCCACCGCAGCGTAGGACCCCCCCCCCCCCCAACCCAATGCCCCAACTTGCCTGTTGGGGGGTCCTTGAGACACCCCCCACCCACAACCCACCTCATAACGGTAGGGCACTCCGGGCCCAATCCCTGGAACAGGCAACCTGGCACTGCTACCTGGAAACCATGGCAGTGCCAGGTTGGTACGGTCAGGGTTCCTGTGTGGCAGTGCCAAGGTGCCCGGGTGCCAGTAGGAGTGCCAGGGGAACACCCTTCCCAGCGCCCGACTACCCGGGGACCTCCAATGGCCTGGGAGAGACCCTTGTCCCGGCCAGGTGCTGTTATGCCTGATCGCTGTTTGTGCGGAGCAGTGCTAAACGGCACCATGGTGAGGTCTCCCATTAGCTGCTGGGCCTTGGAAGCATCAGGCGCCAACATATTGTAGTGAGCCTAACAGTGAGGGCGAGATCTCGTTAGATCTTGTGAGGCATTCCACCTGTCACAAATCTTGCGAGTGGCCTCTCATGCCACTGCGTCAGGTACGACGAGGCCGTTCACTCGTGCCCAATGAGTTCCAGTGATTATCACTCACTGCACAAAAAAACTCTTCCTTGTATTCCTCCTGCATCTCTTGCCCACACCTTAAATCTGTTTCCCCAGTCCTGTACCATCAGCTAATAGGAAAAGCTTGTCTTTGCCTGCTTCATCTAAACTTGTTGTAATCCTTTATGCCTCAATTAAAATCTCCCCTCACTTGTCTTTCCTCCAAGGAAAACATCTCCTATGTCTCCAATCTAACTAAAATTTGTCATTCCTGAAACTAATCTGCTCAACCTCCACTGTACCCTCTCGAGCATCCTCACGTTCATCCTAATGTTCGGTGACCAGAATTATTTGAAATCTTTAATGAGGAAGTCTAGCTTTTTTTTTTAGAGGGGTGGAGGGTGGTCTCAATTATTGTCACTATGTCCCATTATTCTCACCCAGGGCTGGATAATTCTGTCACAGGTAACACTCCAATTCAAACAGAGGAGTGTTTTTCCAGTGGCAGATTTTCAAGTTAACAATTGTACGCTGTGGGCAGGAATAGAAAAATAAAAACATGGGATCCAGAATTCCATTGGGTGTGAGGTGAGGGGGATGCGGCGGGCAGGTTTGTGGAGGCAGGGGGAGGAGTGGGGAAGTTCTCCATACACCAGTACGGAGGAACTGCTCAAGTCTTCACTTGCCCCTAAATCTTCAAGGCTCCACCAGGAATTCTGTTAAGTGCCTCCCCATTAACGTTAGTTGAACTCTTGCCAGCTGCATTGCAACAGGTGTGCCATACGGGTCTAGTAAAGGCCCTGTACTCCACGAAGAGGGTCGATTCAAGAGAAAGTGGCTGAATAAAGGTCTAACTTAGGCTTAGAAGTTTGATGGCACCGTACCTTTTGGTCAGACACAAAATGGATCCCTAAATGTTCAATGTGGTAGGTAGGGCATGTGGTGATATGCATCACTGTAAATACACAAGGGGTTAATGTAAATACACGTAGACTAGATAGACACTAGAGGGAGCACCAGAGACATGACACACAGACATTCAACCAATATGTCAGTAAGATAGGACATGACCAATGGGCATTCACGATACACATAGAGGTGACACTACCACAGGAGGGCATTACACCACCCATATAAAAGGACACATCACACATGCTCAGTCTCTTTCCAGTGGAGACTCTCAGTGTGTACACAGAGTTAATTCGAAACACATCACACCCACCACGTGGATTGTAGCAGACTGTTTTGTCAGTCCAGTCCTTTGCAATAAACGCTAAAATTCCATTTGCCTTTTTTATTACATGATGTGCCTGCATACCAGCTTACACTGCAGTTACACTTAACAGTAAAAAAAAAAGTCAGCCAGATGTTTATGATTGCAATGAATTAAATTTCCACTGGACATCAAATTAATATTTTATTGAGCAGATATTTGGGGGATGGTGACATAGTCACTTATCTAGTAATCCAGGAGCCCAAGCTAATGGGGTTTAAATCCAATCATGGCAGCTTGTTGAATTAAATTGATTTAATAATCTGGCATTGAAATGCTGGTAACCATTAAACTATTGCCGATTGTTGTTGAAACCCATCAGGTTAACTAATTTGGGGAAGGAAGTCTGCCATCCTTATCTGGTCTGGCCTATATGTGGACTCCAGATCTATAGCAACACGGTTGCATCGTAACTGCCCTCTGAAATGGTGTCACAAGCCAATAGGTTCAAGGACAATTAGGGATGGGCAACAAATGCTGGCCTCGCCAGTGATACCCATGTCCCATGACAGAATAAGATAAGAAGTAAGTTTCAGAGTGTTACACTGCAGGAAGAAATGTATATTAGTAGGGACTGCACTACCAACATGAGGTCAGTGTGAAGTGACAAGTTTTTTGTCATGTGTTAACTGTATATGTAAGGCATTGCTTCATGCCAAACCATTGTGTTCTGGAATTTCAAGACACTGGGCGTCATTCTCCGACCCCCCGCCGGGTCGGAGAATGGCCGTTGGCCGCCGTGAATCCCGCCCCCGCCAAAGTCTCCGCTCCCGGAGATTGGGCGGGGGCGGGAATCCGGCCGCGCCGGTTGGCGGGACCCCCCGCTGGATTCTCCGGCCCGGATGGGCCGAAGTCCCGCTCAGGAATTGCCTGTCCCGCCGACATAAATCAAACCTGTTATTTACCGGCGGGACCAGGCGGCGTGGGCGGGCTCCGGGGTCCTGGGGGGGGGCGCGGGGCGATCTGACCCCGGGGGGTGCCCCCACGGTGGCCTGGCCCACGATCGGGGCCCACCGATCCGCGGGCGGGCCTCTGCCGTGGGGGCACTCTTTCCCTTCCGCCTCCGCCACGGCCTCCACCATGGCGGAGGCGGAAGAGACTCTCCCCACTGCGCATGCGCGGGAAACTGACAGCGGCCGCTGACGCTCCCGCGCATGCGCTGGGAAACTGACAGCGGCCGCTGACGCTCCCGCGCATGCGCCGCATTTCCGCGCCAGCTGGCGGGGCAACAAACGCCATTTCCGCCAGCTGGCGGGGCGGAAATCCCTCCGGCGTCGGCCTAGCCCCTCAATGTTGGGGCTAGGCCGCCAAAGATGCGGAGACTTCCGCACCTTTTTGCCGGCGCGATGCCCGTCTGATTGGCGCCGGCTTTGGCGCCAGTCGGCGGGCATCCCGCCGTTGGGGGAGAATTTCGCCCACTGTGTCTGGGATCATTTACAAAGGAATTATTTTGCAAACATTTGTATAAACTTTTTTTCCAGGAACCATAGACAACAGTTCTGTGTAATGCATTCTTTATAAAGATTCTGGTGGTAGCCTGAAATCCTAACAATACTGAAATGTCTTCAGTGTACTGCATGGGAATGGAGCGGGTGCTGTGGTCTAGTGGGGGAGGAGCTTAGCTGCATTATTTTGATGTTGGGTCTCTACTCAGTTTGTAGTCGTCTCAACTGTGCTGCTTCAAACTGTGGTATCTGCTATCTAGTGGAGTAAATAACATCAAACTAACATCAAAACATGTGCTGTCTGATGCACGATCAATTACACAAAGACGAGAGTTGGATGCAATTGAAGCTGGCAAAATGGCTGCCGTACGAGGAGCACACATATTTATACTCCACCTACTGGGCGGAGCCAGCAGGCAGGGAACTACACCCCGTACCTGTAGTACAGGGGCCTTACCGTAAAGCACCTACACCGACATCCTCTATATACAATATATACATCAGCGGTGACCACCACACTGTCACAGGGGGTTTGCCTGAATAGTTAATTTTAACATTCATTTTCTTCCTCCACCTGGATTAATCCAAGTACCGCTTCATTCTACATGTCCACCTTGAAAGTTTGGCGCTTCATTTCCTTGTGACTATCGCTGCCTTTCCTCTTTCTCTGATTCCTTGCTGAGCTGCAGGAGGAGGCCAGCGGTACTGCATTTGCCCAAGTGTGCCATCTTGTCATTCATTTTCTGCACACTTCTACAGGATCTCATCAGCAGGGAGCTAATTAATTTGCTAATGAAGCAGATCTCTGCTGCCACAATGGAGCCATATATAAAAGATTGAGAGGATGAATGATCGTAATCTCTTGCTTGAGGGTGGTAGCTTTAGCTGATGCTTTGCAATTTAGCACTTAATCCACAATTAATGTGTGTGTGAGACAGAGGTAGGTTTGCAGTCTGTCATATATTGTAATTTGGAGTTGAATTAAACTAATAATGTTCATTCACACTCTGACCAAGATTTAGCAATGTTGGCAGATGTAAGCCAGGGTTACTCCATTTGCCAAGGAAGCCATTCCAATCATAATTTATGCCACCACAACAAACTTTTCCAAAACCTTATCGCTGTAGCTACCAGAAGGGTTTTATTCCACGATTTGCAAATGCAGGCAGCATTTCCAGAAATGACAGACAATATATAAATAATGATTAAAAGTAACAGCGTATTAGGGTCTGACTGAGTTAGATTGCCAATGCAGCTGGCAGTATGAGGAACCTTGAATTAGATTGCAATAGTAATAAAATGGGTTATGAATTTTACTGATAGTATGACTGTCAGTGTGCAGCTGATTAATACGGTCTAATCTCAAGTCAAAGACTGACCGCGAGTGGCAATATCTAAGGATCTGACTGAATTGAACTGACAATGTTTAAGATACTCATTTGACCCAAGGACTTTGGCTCGAAATGTAATAATGTGCTGACACTGGGGGTGGTGATGCAGAAAGATTGACTGATGAAATTCTATTGATAAGGATAAGAAAGCTTGCATTATAGCTAAAAATGCATGAGGGTCTTTACAGCATACCTTGTTGCAACATATGTCCACCAATGAAGTTCATGGTTATCTCGCTCTTCCTGTATGATGATCAACTTAATAGCCTGCTCTCTGACTTGCTCCTCATTAATACATGGGGGGGAGGGGGGGCTGCCGGCGATGCCCTGTTGTCTCGCTCAATTAGACTTCACATAATTTTCACATGAATTGAAGTTGACATGATTTTCGCAGCAACTTCATTGCAGTGTTAATGTAAGCCTACATGTGACACTAATAGAGATTATTTTTATTACATCAACTTGGTTAAATTAGCAGGGATTCCAATCAGAGGCAGATAACTCCCTGCATTTGCTGCTCATTAGTTTGGTGCCCTACAGCAACAAATGCAGAATGAAATCAGACTCTGATTGGATGAAAACCAAAGAGCGGTAAGGTAAGTAACGGTTGGCAGCAGGCACGCACGCGACCATAAGGTGGGAGAGACCAGGTGGCCGGCCACAACAATAATAATCTTAAACATAATCTTTATTATTGTCACAAGTAGGCTTACATTAACACTGCAATGAAGTTACTGTGAAAATCCCCTGGTCGCCACATTCCGACACCTGTTCAGGTACACCGAGGGAGAATTCAGAATGTCCAATTCACCTAACAAGCACGTCTTTCAGGACTTGTGGGAGGAAACTGGAGCACCTGGAGGAAACCCACGGTATTTTCCATGTTTGGAAGTACAAGGCCACATTGATAGAGTAAAGGCACAGATTGTGCTTCATTTTACTTGTAAAATGTCCTGCAAAATATTCAGATGAAATGCCGAAATGTATTTATCATACGAATACATGTTTATGTTAAGAATTTATTTTTACAGGAAAGACGCACGCTTTATAGAAGTGTAATATCGTAATCAGTCTTGTTAGTCCAGAGAGGAAAAATTGCAATGTGACAGTGAATACTGATTGGAATGTGTATACTCAGGGTGCTGCCATTATCAAGTATTCCTTTGGGTGTTGATTATGACAGAGCACATACTGATTCACTCTACACTGCTACAAAATACTATCCTGTAGCTCTAACCTCAAGTGTGATTAATCCTTATTTTGATTCTTGGTTTCTATGAAAGTTAGCAAATTTCAAGTTGTCCCTCTCGTGAGATTTTTTTCTGATATTGAAACACAATAAATGAGTAAGAGGAAAATATTACTGAACATATTAAAAGTATCAAGCGTACCACCAGTGGTTTGGTTCTGTAATGTATTATAGATGTATTGGGACCATGCTTGAGCTCATTTAGCAGACTCAAAGAGCTTGTATTCTGCTTAATATTCACAGAAGAACTGTTTAATGCAAATTTAAACATAGATTCTGCCAGAATTTTTTGTAAGGTTTAAAAATAAGACTCTTTTTCCAGGCAAAGTTTTAAAAAAAAAAAAATCTTGGATAGATTCACATTGCAACATATTTTAACTTGGCTTCCGGCGATAGTTTGCTGCAGGATAGATCTGGCCTTGAACAATGTGCGAGGGCCGTGATATTCTATTTTCCATATTTTTAGCCTTATACTTAATTCTGGCACAGGAGCTGGCAATTAAAGCCTTTTTAAGGGTAATTGCTAAAAGTTGCAACTTAGAATCAATACGGACACGTTGGTCAGACATGAAGGCAAACGCATACATTTGCTGCAGTTTTGCAGTGCTGGTAAACAGAAAACCTTTGAGCAGAATCTTACCAGTTGAAAAAATGAGTGCACTTTTGAGACAAAGATTTGGAATGTGCTTTAGCGGACCGTTGCAAATGTGACAAACATTTGGCAGGATTCTCTGTTTGGAAGATTATGTTTTCACTACTGTGAATTGTACGCGGGACGCAAATCACGATGTAATTCAATATCCCTCGGCATGCCAATTTATGCATGGCGAGGGATTACTGAGGGAATTATTCCAATTGGCTGCCATTTTGAGTGGAAGCCCCCCCCCCCACAGACCTCCCAGAAAAGAGATCCCTGTCTGGAGAGGGAAAAAAAATTCTGTTGTAACACTCACCTGGGCATACACCTGTTGGTTCAGACAGAGGAAGCACCATGTCCATTCCTGGAAAAAAAAGCAGTGACCTTTGTTTAAACCCCTCTGATCCTTTAGCTGCAAGCAATTCATTTATTTCTCTTAATGGGCTGTGATTGACAGCTTCCACAAATGCAATTGATAGCTTTGCTTAATTGTTCATGGATTAGAAACTCTAAAAGTGCTGGAACCACAATGGTTACAAACATCAATCACTTCGAAGAGAGTCTAATGCATTCCAAACATGCCCCTTCACGCTTAAGTGATTTTGAAGTGCTGAGCTGGAAATGTTTACCACAAGTTTACAAAAATAAACCACATCAAAAAGAGTTAAGTGCTGTCACTTTCTATCCGGGTTTAACCAATTTATTTAATTGTCTCTGGAAGGTGACTAACCATGTAGAACTGTCTAAGAAAATTAAATCTGTGAAATATGTACCGGGAACCCTCAAGTAGTCTAACAAAACTTAATGCTATCAATCTAACATTATTACCTAACATTTTCTACCCTGAACGTTGAATTGTACAGGAGACACGATGAAACCGAAATCATAATACTTCAGAGATTTGATGATTCATGTCAGATTAATACTTAACTTTTGAAGGTTTTCTTTATTCAGGTCAGCCTCTCATTCAATGTCAAGATTGTGCCCTAACCAATACTATCAGGCTGCAGGACACATTAAAGAATTAACGATCCATTAGAACAGCTTTTCTTTTTGTCAAATAAAAATATAGATCAATAAAAACTTATTCCCTCCAAGATGTGAGAATGTTTGCAGTGTTCAATAATATTCCACAACTCCTCAGATACTTAATCGGTTTTTGCCTGATTTTAGCAAGACTGGACAACATTCAGACTTGGGCTGAGAAGTAGCAAGTAACATTTGCACATCACAATTGCAGGGAGTGACTACCTTCAACAAGAAAGAAGGTCGCATTGATATTGAATTGCATTACCATCTCTGAAACCACCACCATCAACACCTTGGGGCCACCACTGACCAGAGGCTTAACTGGACCAGCTGCATAAATATTGTGGCTACATGAGCAGGTCAGAGACTGGGAACTCTGCAGCAAGTAACCTTCTGACTCCCCAAATTCCCACAAGACGTAAGAATTGTGATGGAAAATCTGCACTTTCCTTGTCTGCAGTTCCAACAACATTCGAGAAGCTCAATATCATTTGGTAAATAGCGACCAACTTGACTGGCACCTCTTCCAATACCTTTCACCCCCCCCCCCCACCCCCTCCACCACCAGGGTAAAGTGGTAGCAGCATGAAACTTAAGACGATAAGAAATTGGAGCAGGGGAGAGCAGTCAGCCTCTTGAGCCTCCCCTGACATTCAATACAATTATGGTTGATCCACCTCCATTCCTGTCCACTCCCATAACTTGTGATTCCCTGAAAGACCGGAAACCTATCTATCTATCCCAACGATGAAATATCCACAATCATCTGAGGTAGAGAATTCCAAAGATTCGCAACACTATGAGTAAAGAAATTTCTCCTCACCTCAATCCTAAATGATCAGCTGTTTAGCCTGACATTGCTCCCCGTGTTCTTGATTCCCAATCTGGGGAAGCAACCTCTTGGAATCTACTCAGTCAAGCTTTTTCAGAATCTTGTATGTTTCAACGAGATCACCTCTCATTCTTCTAAACTCCAGAGACTATTGGCCTAATTTACTCAGCTTTGAATCATGAAACAAGTCTTTCAGCCCGTGAACCAATAGGCTGACCCTCTGCTGTACCATCCCCATATCCTTACTTAAATATGGAGACCAAACCTTTGCAGTGGTATCGCTAAAACTCTATACAATTGTAGCCAGACTTCCTGATTATTGTATTCCAATCCCCTTGTAATCAAACCCATTCTGCCATCTATGTTCCTATTGGTTTGCTGCACCGACAATGAGGAATCCGTTGGGAGCATCAACAGATTTGTGCATAGATAGTTGTGGATAGAGAATGGGTGGTTATCTAGTGGAAACTGGGGAACCAAGAATTGGATCCATTGTGGCTTATTCGGTAGTCCAGTGGAAATCTCTAGTGGCCTCAGGTGGCAGGCATATGCTTCATCAATGCAATATGGCTTTGGAGGCACAAGAAGTCGGAGTGAAATGTAAGAACCAAAAGACATGGAGTAAGGGAGTTACGGGAGAGTGAAAGGTAAATCTAAGGTATTAATATAGACATAGGAATGATCTGAGAAACAGCTATAGGAAGCTGATGAGCAAATTTCAAGAACTAGTAGGAGACATAAGAACGAGAAAAGCCAGTCTAAGCCAATCTTCTGAAGGGTGACAATGCAGGTCCTGAAAGATAACAGGAAGTCAGGTGCCTTGTTGACCACCTAGAAAGCAGCCAAGTAAAATTATTTAAGTAGCATACGAACCGAAGACAGAGGAGACTGAAGACAAATCAGAGCTGGTACAATGTGGAATGAAACATTTCAAGCAGAGGCATGGAAAACTGAATCTGTAGAAGAGCAGTAAGTGGAATTGATGCAGTCCAGTCCAGAATAGTTTCAGTAAAATGTGGCAGCAAAGAATGGGGGTTCAGGGAATGACTAAAGACACAAAGCAATAATTGAGAGTGAGAAAAGTGGACATAAAGTGCACAGATAGTAGAGGAGTGCACGACGAGGGAATATGGAGAGATTCGGAGAGAAATATGAAATAATTAGAAAAGCAAAGAAGAACTAAGAAATTGAACTTTCAAGGAACATAAAACACAACCATAAAATATTTGACCGACAAGTCAATAAAAGAGGAAGGCTGTGATAGAAATAGGACTGTAGTGAATACATTGGATAATACCATAGGTAACAATAGAGGTAGAGCAGAAATATTAACAAATTACTATTCTTTGACATTTGCCAGGGAGATAGAACAAGTAGACACAATATTGAATGATTAGATTAGCAATAAGATAGATGTGCTTAAAAAATAAAAAGGCATGTATTGAAAAAGAAGATAAAGCAAGGCGCCTCACCCCTCCCCCCTTCGGCCACCCAGTCTGGAAGGATTGCATCTAGGGGAGATAGCAGAGGCTTTACTACTGAAATGGCTATAACGTGCCTGAAAAGCATGGCCGATTGAAGTCGGGAGACCCCATTCCCAGGATCCACCTGGCTCGCAACCCCTTGCTTGATCAAACATTTTGGTAAATCTGCATATTAAAGCGAGAGAGCTAGTCTCACTCTAATAATAAAAATGATAATAATAATCGCTTATTGTTACAAGTAGGCTTCAGTGAAGTTACTGTGAAAAGCCCCTAGTTGCCACATTCCGGCGCCTGTTCAGGGAGGCTGGTACGGGATTTGAACCCACGCTGCTGTGCTAAACCAGCCCTATGCAGATTATCGAGGTGCCCGTGGCGTTAGGATATATCTCCTTCGCCTCAAAGACCTCTGGCGAACGTTGTTCAGTACTGCTCTCTACAAACAGGGACCAGATGGAACGGCACTCGTGGGGGTCTCCTCGGGATCAGAGGCGCCCAGATGCACACCCTTTGAGCAGGGTGGCAGGCTGGCACTGCAAGTGCCATCTGGGGACTATGGCAGTGCCACCTGGGTACCTGCCTGGCACTGCCAGCTGGCAGAGCACTGCTAGGGTTCCAGGTTGGTCCTGCCAATCTGACATTCTTTGCACGGTGGGGTCGGGTTGGGGGTGCTGGGGACCCTCCCATACTGCATTGGGGCTTGGGGCGGTCAGGGACTGTTTTGTGGGCTCCAGAGATTGAGATGCTATTTAAAAATGGTGTCTCGATTTCTCACTACACTGAGGAGTTCATAGAACATGGAACATAGAACAGTACAGCACAGTACAGGCCCTTCGGCCTCGATGTTGTGCCGACCATTTATCCTAATCGAAGATAAACTTTACCTACATCCTGTATTGATATTCAGATATCAATATACATGATCAATGTATGTAAATGTTGTATAGTCATTTCAACACTAAATGTCTCACAGTCAGATTAAGATCCGGATCCCCGCTCTTTTTAGTTACTTCGAGAGTGTGATCCAGAACAGTGAACACGCATGACATAGAATAGCTAGAGTGACAGAAGTTAGAACTAGTTTGTTACAGTACGGTGTAGATATACAGTTATCTGTATTGTACTTTATTTCTTTATAGTTAGTTTAGTATTGGGTAAAAGGACTCGCAGTTTGTTATTTTATTACTCATTGAATAGTTCATCTTTCGACAAGAAGACTATTGGTCATTTTATCATCCTGGTGGATTCAAGAGTAATATATACATTTTAGATAAGTCATTATTTAAAATATAACACACCCCTTCAATTTGCTGCTGTCCATGTGCCTGTCCAAGAGTCGCTGAAATGTCCCTAATGACTCAGACCACCACTGGCAGTGCTTTCCATGCACCCACCACTCTCTGTGTAAAAAACCTACCTCCAACATTTCCCCATACCTCCCTCCAATCATCTTAAAATGATGCCCCCTCGCGACGGCCATTTCCGCCCTGGGGAAAAGTCTCTGGCTATCCACTCTATCCATGCCTCTCATCACCCTGTACATCTCTATCAGGTCACCTCTCTTCCTTCTTCGCTCCAGTGAGAAAAGCCCTAGCTCCCACAACCTTTCTTCATAAGAAATGCCCTCCAGTCCAGGTAGCATCCTGGTAAATCTCCTCTGCACCCTCTCCATAGCAACCATCTCCTTCCTATAATGAGGCGACCAGAACTGGACACAATATTCCAAGTGTGGTCTAACCAGGGTTTTATAAAGCTACAGCAAAACCTCGCGGCTCTTAAACTCAATCCCCCTGTTAATGAAAGGCAATGCACCAAATGCCTTCTTAACAACCCTAACAACTTGGGTGGCAACTTTGAGGGAGCTATGTACGTGGACCCCAAGATCCCTCTGTTTCTCCACTCCTGCCTTTAACCCTGAATTCAGCAGTCAAATTCAACCTTCCAAAATGAATCACTTCACATTTATCTCGGTTGAACTCCATCTGCCACTTCTCAGCCCAGCTCTGCATCCTGTCAATGTCCTGTTGTAATCTGCAACAGCCCTCAACACTATCTACAACACCACCAACCTTCATGTCATCGGCAAACTTACTAACCCACCCTTCCACTTCTCAACCAAGTAATTTATAAAAACCACAAAGAGCAGAGATTCCAGAACACATCCCTGCAGGACACAACTGACCACCGACCTCCAGGCGAATACGTTCCATCCACTACCACTCGCTGTTTTCTTTCGGCCAGTCAATTCTGTAACCAGACAGCCAGATTTCCCTGTATCCCATGCCCCCTAACTTTCTGAATGAGCCTATCATGGGCAACCTTATCAAATGCCTTACTAAAATCCATGTACACCACATCCACTGCCCGACTTTCATCAATGTGTCTCGTTACATCCTCAAATAATTCAATGAGGTTTGTGAGGCATGACCTGCCCCTCACAAAGCCATGCTGACTATCTTTAATCAACTGTGTTTTTCGAAATAATCATAAATCCTATCTCTCAGAATCCTTTCCAGTATCTTGCTCACCACAGACGTAAGCCTGACGAGTCTGTAATTCCCAGGGATTTCCCTATTCACTTTCTTGATCAGAAGAACAACATTCGCCTCCCTCCAATCATCTGGTACTACTCCAGTGGAGAGTGAGGATACAAAGATGATCACGAATGGCGTAGCAATCTCCTCCCTCTCTTCCCATAGTAACCTTGAATATATCCCGTCTGGCCCAGGGGACTTATCTATCCTGATGTTTTGCAAAATTTCCAGCTCATCCTCCTTCTTAGTATCAAACTGTTCAAGCCTATTAGCCTGGTTCACGCTGTTCTCACGAGTAACTAGGTCCCTCTCTCTAGTGAATATTGAAGCAAAATATTCATTTAGGGCCTCCCCTACGTCCTCAGACTCTAGGCACAAGTTCCCTCCACTATCCCTGATCGGCCCTACTCTCACTCTGATCATCCTCTTATTTCTCACATAAGTGTAGAAAGCCTTGGGGTTTTCCCTAATCCTTCCCACCAGGGCTTTTTCATGCCCCCTTCTAGCTCTGCTAAGTCCATTTTTGAGTTCCTCCCTGGCTAACTTGTAACCCTCTAGAACCGTGCCAGATCCTTGCTTCCTCAACCTTGCGTAAGCTTCATTCTTCCTCTTGACTAGAAGCTCCACTTCTCTCGTCATCCAAGGCTCCTTCACCTTACCATCCCTTCCTTATCTCAGTGGGACAAAACTATTCAGCACACACAGCCAGTGCTCCTTAAACAACCCCCACATTACTGTTGTGCATTTCCCTGAGAACAACTGTTTCCAATTTATGCTCCTCAACTCCTGTCTAATAGCAGTATAATTTCCCCTTCCCCAATGAAATACCTTCCCATACTGTCTGTTCCTAGCCCTCTCCATGACTATGGTAAAGGTCAAGGAGTCACCAAAATACTCTCCCACCTAGACATCTGACACCTGGCCTGGTTCGTTGTCAAGCACCAAATCCAATATGGCCTCTCCCCTAGTCAGCCTATTTACATATTGAGTCAGGAATACTTCCTGGACACACCTGACAAAATTGGCTGAGTGTTCGCGCCATTGTGAACGCCGTCGAGGTTTACGACGGTGCGAAACGGCCCCTATCCCGACCGATTCAGAGCCCGATAATGGACTAGGAGCAGCGCCGCGTCATTTACACGCGGCAGGCCTTGGCGCCGCGTAAAGGCGGCGCCGCATGCATGACGCGGCCGGCGCTGCATAACTGGCGTTACCCGCGCATGCGTGGTTGCCGTCCTCTCCGAGTCCGCCCCGCAAGAAGATGTCAGACGGATCTTGCAGGGCTGCGGAAGAAAGGAGGTCCTCCTTCAGAGAGGCCGGCCTGACGATCGGTGGGCACCGATCGCGGGTCAGACCCCATTTGAGGCCCCCCCGGTGCAGGATTCCCCCCCCCCCCGCAGGCCGTCCCCCCAGCGTTCCCACGCTGTTCCCGCCGGCAGCGACCAGGTGTGGACGGCGTCGGGGAGAACCCGCCGTTTTGAGCTGGCCGCTCGGCCCATCCGGGCCTGAGAATAGCAGGGGTGCCGGAGAATCGGCATTTTGGGTGTCTTGGGCGATTCTCCAGCCTGCGCCGCGCGGAACTCGACGTGGCCGTTCTCGCCACTTGGGAGAATCGCGGGAGGGCGTCGGACCGGCGTCGCCGGAAAATCTGGCGACCCAGGCGATTCTCCCAACCGGCTCGGAAGTGGAGAGTCGCGCCCATGCTTCTGTATCTTAACTCCCTCCCTGTTGGTACTGCTTCCAGGTCACTTGCAACAGATTTTCTTATTATTCAAGAAAATTATAATTGATTTCATACAGTTGATGCAAATGCTTAAAAGTCCTTTTCAAACATTCATTAAAAATAATTGCAGATTCCCTAGAAATTTCAATGAAATTACAAACTTTCCTTACTCTACTGCTTCTGGGTCAAAGGTAATCACACTATAGTTAAGAAAGAGCACAGAACATGTCCAAGGAATTATAGAACAGTCAATTTAACATCAGTGGTAAGAAAATTAATGGAATTCCTACTTTGAGAACAGAAGAACATTGAGAGAGAAAATTTGTGATAATGAATAGTCAGCAAGGATTTCAAAATGGAAAATCATGCTTGACCAACCTTATTGAATTTTTTGACGAGGCAACCAAGAATAGTCAATGGTAATGCAGTAGATGTATTTTGTCTGGATTTTCAAAAGCCCTTCGTAAAATGCCCCATAATTGGCAAATGAATAAGGTCAGAGAATGTAAAGTTGGGATAAGTGGCATCGTGGAATGCTGGCTGGCCTCAAGACAGAAAACAAATTGTGGGAGTATAGGGTATTTATTCAGAATGAAAGGTGTTGGGATTTGGTGTTCTTGTGGTGCGTTTAACGGAAATATTTCCAAGTGTCATTTCAGGTGGATTTGGCTGGGAGTTTCTCCCTGGCTCTGTCAGCAAGTTCCCCACCGCTATCTACCTATATAGTCACTTTATCAGGCCCTGGGGAGTTTCTCGCTGGGCTAGTCCACACTTAGGGCATGGCCTACCGGCCACATCTGTCGGTAGATCCCAAGTAAAGCCTCCCATGGGCTTCCCGACAGCCACGATGCCTCGTGGGATCTACCCAAGTCACGTGAGGCATCAGGATCAGGAACCAGCCCATAATGGGCGGGGCCAAGCCATGCTTACATAAGTAGGCCTTATACCTACTTGAGGCCTACTTACCTGGTATCTTCCAGCCTCCCCAACATTCAGTGCTGATCCGCACAAATGTGGACCAGGCAGAAAGGCTCCCAGGGGATCTCCCAGGCCATCGGAGGCCCCTGGGTGGTCAGGTACAGTGCAGGGTGGATCCCTGGTGCTCCCATTGGAATACGGCACCTTGGCTCTGCCCGGTTGACACTTTGGCACCTTGACACTGCCACCCTGGCACTGCCACGATGTCCAGGTGGCACTGCCAAGCCAACTGAAGCACTGCCAGGGTCACAGTGCAAGGGTGCCTGGGTATCATGGTGGCACTGCCAATGGTTAGTTCCCAAGGAGGGTCATGCCCATGAAAGGAGGGTGGAGGAGGGGGGGTTATGCAGGATGGGGAGGTGCAGGGCAGGTAAGAAGGAGCCACTGGGAGGTTCGGGGGGGTGATGGATAGGGATCCTGGAAGGGGGGGGGCTGTAAGAAAGTATGGGAAGGACCCTGAAGAGGGGTGGCCCCCAAGAGGGGTGGCCCCCAAAGACCCCATAGCAGGATGTCCTCACTTGGGGGAGTGTGTGACAATGCATACGTGTGGGGGGGTGCATTGCCCATGGGTAGGATGCGTGGGAGACCCACAAGCTCACTTAGTAGGGCAGCATGGTGGAGCAGTGGTTAGCACTGCTGCATCACGGCACCGAGGTCCCAGGTTCGATCCCGGCCCTAGGTCACTGTCCATGTGGAGTTTGCACATTCTCCCCATGTCTGTGTGGGTTTCACCCCCACAACCCAAAGTTGTGTAGGTGGGTGAATTGGCCACGCTAAATTGCCCCTTAATTGGAGAAAATGAATTGGGTACTCTAAATTTTTTTTAAAACAAGCTCACTTCGAGATTGGTGCACTCTTTCAAAATGGCACCTAATCTCTGAGTTCAGCTCCCCAGTGATGTAAAAAATTCTGGGGCGTTTTATCGACAACCCACTGCATGGGCGAGATTCTCCACTCCCACGCCGGTTGGGAGAATAGCCTGGGCCGCCAAAATATCCCGATGCCCTCCTGCGATTCTCCCAAGTGGCGGGAACGGCCCCGTCGAGTTCCACGGGCTGCAGGCCGGAGAATCGCCAGAGACACCCAAAATGGCGATTCTCCGGCACCCCCGCTATTCTCAGGCCCGGATGGGCCGAGCGGCCAGGCCAAAACGGCGGGTTCCCCCCGGCGCCGTCCACACCTGGTCGCTGCCGTTGGGAACAGCGTGCGAACGCTGGGGGGGAGTGGCCTGCGGGGGGGGGCAAGGGGGGATCCTGCACCGGGGGTACCTCCAACGTGGGGTGGCCCAGGATCGGTGCCCACCGATCGTCGGGCCGTCCTCTCTGAAGGAGGACCTTCTTCCTTCCGCAGCCCCGCAAGATCCGTCCGCCATCTTCTTGCGTGGCGGACTTAGAGAGGACGGCAACCACGCATGCGCGGGTTGGCGCCGTCCAACCCGCGCATGCACGGATGACGCCAGTTATGTGGCGCCGGCCGCGTCATCTATGCGGCGCCGCCTTTACGCGGGCGACAAGGCCTGGCACGTGTAGATGACGCGGCCCCGATCCTAGCCCATTGTCAGGGCCTGAATTGGTCGGGATCGGGGCCGTTTCACGCCGTCGTGAACCTCGACCGCGTTCACGACGGCGCGGCCACTTCGGCGCGGGAGTGGAGAATCCCGCCCTACGTTTTTCAGAATTGGAGGCGACCCACCAGCAGGATTTACCGACCCTGCTGTTGTCAACGAGGTTTCCATTTTCCCACAGATTAGCAACTGAGGCTATCTTGAAAAAAGCAACAACAGAAAAATGCAGGTTATTGATAAGCACCACTTTTTATCACTGTTGTTGACTCCTTCCATCTCTCTACTGATGGGAATAGGTCATTAGGAGACTCATTTTCCAGGTTGGATTTTTCCTTTTTATGGACAAGATCTACCTGTGCAATTTGGGCGGAACGATGGCACAGTGGTTATCGCTGCTTTCAACAGCACCAGGGTCCCGGGTTGGATTCCGACCTTGGGTGACTGTCTGTGTGGAGTTTGCATTTTCTCCCCATGTCTGTGTAGGTTTCCTCCGGGTGCTCCGGTTTCTTCAACAGTCCAAAGAAGTGCAGGTTAGATGGATTGGCCATTTCAAATTTCCCCTTGGAGTCCAATGATGTGCAAGTTAGGTGGTGTTATTGGGATAGGATGTGAAAGTGGGCCTGCATAGGGTGCACTTTCAGAGGTTCAGTGCTGACACGTTGGGCCGAATGGCCTCCTTCTCTACTATAGCAATTCTATTTCCCACATTGTTAGAAAAGTGCCACTGCTATAGCTGTGCTAAAGCAGTTGGAAACAAAGATCTTGCCTTTCATAACTTCAGAAACTTTGTTGTCTATTACATTTGCAGCATCTACATTACTATGAATGATCCATGCCGCATAAGAAATCATATATTAAGTGCCATTCTTTCCCCCGATCTCAGTTTCTTTGCTGAAGTAATATTTTCTACACCCTGCATCAGAGTGGAATTAATTGGTTTGCAAAACATTGCAGACGTCTCCTGAAGTGGATATTTCTACTTCATTCGAGTCTACATTGATGCAGAAATACATCCAAGTCCTTTTTCCACCAAACAAATGAAGTACCAGGACTTGTTTTTTTTTTGCAAACATTTCAGAAATGCATACTCCTCCTCAGATTTCAAAAGAATCTATTGTGCTGTATTTGCTGGTTATGCAGAGATATGCATCGGGATTCTCCAAAAATGGGGCTGTGTCCCCACACCGGCGGGAACACCGGCGCCAACCACTCTGGCGTCAACAGCCCCCAAAATGAGGAATTTTCCAATTTTTCGGGGGCTAGGTTGACGTCGAAGTGGTTGGCGCCCTCCAGCCAGCGGCGAAGGGCCGGCACGAGTTCGCACCTGCACGGAATGGCCGGCGTGATCTCGCGCATGCGTGGACTGGCCGGCGTATTTCCGCTCATTCGCAGATCGGCCGCCGTATTTCTGCGCATGTGCGGGGGTTCCCTTCTACGCGCCGGCCCCCGGGCAATATGGCGGAGCCCTACAGGGGCCCGGCCCATAGGAAAGAAGGCCCCCCACGGATCCCCCCACGAACCCCCCCACACTTACCTGCCAGGTCCGGTCGTGCGTGAGGTGAGTAATTCACGCCGGCGGGACTGGCCAAAACCTAATGGCCACTCGGCCCATCGGGGCCCGGAGAATCGGCAGGGGGGGGCCGCTGTCAATGGCCCCCGACCGGCGTGGCGGGAATCCCGCCGACCCCCGATAAACAGCGCCGGAGAATAGGGCAGCCGGCGTCGGAGCGGCGGGGCGGGATTCGCGCCTCACCTCGGGGATTTTCCGACCCGGCAGGGGGTCGGAGAGTCCCGGTCATGGTTCCCCAGGAGGTAGAATGTGTTCTAGTCCTATCAGAGACATAAAGGTGTCATCAATCAGTAAGGTACAGAATATGGAATAACCGCCATCATTGCAACAGCTGCTTATAGTCCCAAACCTAAATGAATATGAAGATGCCGACAGTTCAGAATAAAGATGTATGAATCAATTTTATCTTTGGATGCTCCTTCCTTCCTCCCTCCCACCCTCCCTCACACTCTTCTCCCCTCGCACTCTTCCTATCTCCTGCCCTCCTTCCTCCCTCTTGTCAAAAATTAAATGCATCGAAATGAGAAACTGAAATGGACAAAAATTATGGACTCAGCCATGTGAAATTAGAGTTATAGTTGTGATTCCTGATTGAATGTGGAAACAGGCAACCAGAGTGTCCACCTTTTTCTGCTAGGCTACCTGTGACCTGCATCAAGGTCTACTTTTATAATAATAATTGTTTATTGTCACAAGTATACTTCAATGAAGTTACTGTGAAAAGCCCCTCGTCGCCACATTCCGGCGCCTGTTCGGGGAGGCCGGTACGGGAATTGAACCCGCTGTGCTGGTATTGATCTGCATTACAAGCCAGCTGTTTAGCCCACGGTGCTAAACCAGCCCCTGGTCCCCAATGGAATTTTTCAGATACTAGTGATTGGTGGAATAATAAAGACCATGAAGGAACTACTGCAAAATACCTGCAACTCTAGTTTCATTTCTCGGAGGTCAATATTCCTTTCCCTGGGCCCATGGAAATCTTCCCTTCTGTCAGTGACTTGTTTACAGGGTCCTCCTTTCCTAAGTTCTTTTGTTCTGGCTCTGAAGCAATGGATAATTCATCCCTCTGTGTGGTCAACACACTTTTCTTGCTGGCGTTATTGAGATGCGGCCCACCTATCAAAATAGCATTGGGCCACTTGTCAAGGTGACCCATCACACCAACACCAGGTGTGTCCGATAACTGGACTAAAATCAGCCCCTGGGGCCTTGAATTCTTTGTGTATATTCTTTGTGTGCAGTGAAGCCGCAGATTGCACTTTCTCTGCTGAATTCCTTTACTATTCTTTCTATGTGGAATGTGTATCTTTTGTTGTTCCGCAAGAGGTCTAATTTTACATTTTTACTTCAATCACAGGTAAAATAAAACAGGTGTCTTCAGTACCTAATGAATTTTGCCAACCTGTTTAGTTTCAGCAGCTTAGTTCCGTTTGATCTTAGGCCATTAACATAAGAACTGAAGCTGTGATTAAAATTAAGCCACTAACTTTCGAAATTGCCTTTTCCATAATGGTCTATCAACTCGTGCATCAAAGTTGGCATGTGAAAACTACAGCAGAAGATCTAACAGTGACATTACCTTTCCAAACATTAAGGCATTAACTTCAATGCCCAGGTCCAAACTCCTGTGTTCATTTATCTCCTGCTGATCCCCTTGCTGTTCTCTGAAGAGCAGTTTATTTTGCTGACAACTTCACATTACAAGCTTTTCCAGCTCAAGCTCTTCAAGTATCTATACTCCATCATTGCTCTGCCTCTCATAAATATGGGCAGCCAACCACTACTTCTCATCAATAAAATGAGAAGAAAAAGAGAGACTTTTAGCAGATACAATGGGAGCAAATCAACGGAGGCATTACTGGGGGACAGAAAGTGCAGGATGGAGTTTAAGAAAGCAATTAAGAGAGCAAAGAGGGGATATGGGAAAGCTCTGGCTGGTAAAAGTAGGGAAAATCCCAAGATATTCTATAAGTATATCAATGGGAAGAGGATAACCAGGGAAAGAGTAGGGTCCATCAGGGACCAAGGGGGCAATCTGTGAGTGGAGTCAGAGGACATTGGTAGGGTGTTGAATGACTACTTCACATCTGTTTTCACCCAAGAGAATAAAGATGTAGGTGTGCAACTCAGGGAGTGAGACTATGAGGTTCTTGAACAAATTGATACAGGGTTCAAGATACAAGATACGTTGATACAAGATATTCAAGGTGTTGGCAGGCTTAAAAGTGGATAAATGTCCAGGTCCAGATGAATTGTGTCCCAGGATGCTGTATGAGGTGAGGGAGGAGAGTGCAGGGGTTCTGATTCAAATTTTTGTTTCCTCTCTGGTGGAGGTACCAGAGGACTGGAGAACAACTAATGTGGTGCCTCTATTCAAGAAGGATTCTAGAGATCAGCCAGGGAACTACAGACCAGTGAGCCTCATGTTAGTGGTGGGGCAACTATTGGAGGCATTTCTGAAGGAGATTATCTACTTCCACTTGGAGAGGCAATGTTTGATCAGGAATAGTCAGCATGGCATTCTCAGAAGGAGGTCATGCCTAACAAATTTTACTGAATGTGGAGGGGGTGACCAGGTGTGTAGATGAGGGTAGTGCAGTTGATGTTGTTTGTATGGATTTCAGCAAAGCCTTTGCCATGGGAGACATATAAAGAAGGCAAATGCACATGGGATACATGTAATTTAACAAGATGGATTCAAAATTGGTTTATTGCAGGAGACAGAGGGTGATGACAGACAGCTGCTTTAGTGACTGGAAGTCAATGTCAGTGAGCTGGGTCGCCAATATTCGTCATTTATATAAACAACATAAATGACAATGTGGGGTTAGGAGCAGTAAAGTTGGCGGTTGACACAAAGATTGGCTGGGTGGTTAACAGTGAGGTTGAAAGTCTTGGGTTACAGGAAGATATAGACGGGATGGTCAAATGGGCAGTTAAGTGGCAGATGGAAAAGTGTGAGGTGATACACTTTGGAAAACGAGTAATTTGACAAGGAATATTCAAAGAGCGGCATACACTAGGAAGTTCTGAGGAACAAAGGGACATTGGTATGTTTGACCATAGATTTCTGAAAGCAGAAGGGCAAACTAAAAGGCTGGTGAAAAGGCTTATGTGACACTTGCCCTTATCAATCGAGGCATAGATTACAAAAGCAAGGAGGTCATGTTGGAGTTATATAGAACTTTGGTGAGGCCACAGCTGGAGCACTGTGTATAGTCCTGGTCACCACATTATCGGAAGGATTCAATTGCACTGGATGGGGTACAGACTAGATCCACCAGGATGTTATCTGGGATGGAACATTTAAGTTATTAAGAGAGGTTGGATAGGCTTGTTTTTTTTAATGGAGCAGGGAAGGCTGAGGGGGTGACCTGATCGAGGTGTACAAGATTATGAGGGACGTGGACAGGATGGATAGAGAGCAGCTGTTCACATTAGTCGAAGGGTCAGTCCCAAGGGGACACAGGTTCATTGTGAGGGGCAGACGGTTTAGCGGGGATTTGAGGAAAATCCTTTTTACCCAGGAGGTGGTGATGGTCTGAAATGCACTGCCTGGGAGGGTGGTAGAGGCTGGTTGCCTCACACCCTTTAAAAAGTACCTGGTTGAGTACTTGGCACAGCATAACATTCAAGGCTATGGGCCAAATGCTGGTAAATGAGATTAGGCAGGTAGGTCAGGTATTTTTCACATGTCGGTGCAGACTCGATGGGGCGAAGTGCCTCTTCTGCACTGCGCGATTCTGTGAACTGTTACTTCCAACTAAGAACAGGCTAGCCTAACCCGTGAATGTTGCTGATTAGAACACAGTATGATCATATGAGTTGCTTCAATTTAATAATGTCCCAAAATAAAGTAATTGACCACTTTATAATGGAACATCTAAATTGCGAGAGCCTGATTTCAACATTTGTGGCAACATGGAATTACATAGAATATATAGCACAGAAACAGACCATTTAACCCAAGCCCTATTCTGTCACCGTTGGACTTCAGATAGTCTTTTTAAAAAATGATTATAGTGTGTACTTCTATAGCAACGTAAGGAGTCTTACAACACCAGGTTAAAGTCCCAACAGGTTTGTTTCAAATCTCTAGCTTTCGGAGCACTGCTTCTTCCCCAGGTCACTCCGGCATCTCCTCATCATCTTCTAGAGCAGTGCTGAGAAATTTAGAATCCAGCTTCCTTCTCAACCAAAAGCACAGTGTCTCAAAACTGGCAATCTCGGGATTGAATCCATTCTGGATTTCGGATATTGCCGGATTTCGTAGGGAAAAGAAATTGGATCTTTAATTTAATTAATAGGAGACATATGAAATCAAGTGAATAAGTTTATTTTAAGTTTGAAAAAAATACATGACAGGGAAGAAATAATTTTTGAAAAACATTAAACAATAAGTGACGTCGACTCGCAGGCGTGGATCGGGTGAGGTTAAGGGCCGCTTGGACCACTTGGAGCATGGGAAAACTCCGACATACCACCGCGCTAATGCAGCACTGAGCCGAATTGTCCCACTAAGCTATTTTGCACATTCAATGGCAGTTAAAAAAAATTATTTAAAAAAATAAATTTAGTGTATCTAATTCAGTTTTTCCAATTAAGGAGCAATTTAGCGTGGCCAATCCACCTACCCTGCACATCTTTTGGGTTGTGGGGGCGAAACCCACGCAAACACGAGGAGAATGTGCAAACTCCATACGGACAGTGACCCAGAGCCGGGATTGAACCTGTGACCCCAGCGCCGTGAGGCAGCAGGGCTAACCCAATGGCAGTTAAACTTGATGCAATGGCAGGCTCATCAGAGTGTCTGGGGTTTCAGGCAACTCCACTTTTTAGATAGCTGGATTTGAGACACTACTGTATAAAGTTCCCTGTCTGAAGAAGTGCAGTATTTATGAAGTGTTAACCACAAAGTCATTAAATAAAGGTGAGGGGTGGGGGGGGGGGGGGGGGGGAGCATGGATAATTCTCTCTTGAGAAAGCAGTATATTGGAGGAGAGAGGAGAGACATTGTCCATTCCCCATTCTGCTACTCCCAATCAGCAATTCTAATGCCAATTGATTCAGTGGAGACCAGCCTGCTGGCTGTGAGCCTGATCAACTACTGTAGATCAGCGTATAAGACCATACAAGGTGCCATGATGAAGCCTTAGCTTCCCACCCTGTCCAGCCCCTCAGCTTAACTCCCTGGAAGCCAATAGAGTCTCTAAACAAGAAAATACATCCTGATCTCTTCTTCCCTGGGTCCCTCCCATCCATTGGATCCTCAGAGCTCCCTCCCTTGCACTCTACTGATGACATCCACCCCCTTCAGCCAGCTACCATTTTCTGCTGACAGCTGACCAACCACAGGTGAAATTGGCCCTTATATGTTTCGATTGATCTGGATCTATGACTCTGCAATTGATTTTCTTCTAAAGTACTTCAAGAGATATCCTGAAGGTTGTGGAAAGTTTCAGTTCTTGGACTTTAATTTCCTGGCTGGCAAGCAAGCAAATTGAGAGGCTGGAAGTCAGGGGGAAGGCCTGGGATACCAGACCGTAGCTGGTATGGGGAGAGGAGGGAGGGAGGCAGAGATTGTAGGACAAGAGACATTCGATTGGGTAATATGGGTTGGTATCTTAATAATCCTTATTGTTACAAGTAGGCTTACATTAACACTGCAATGAAGTTACTGTGAAAAGCCCCTAGTCACCACATCCCAGCACCTGTTTGGGTACACAGGCGGGAGAACTTAGAATGTCCAAATTACCTAACAGCACGACTTTTGGGACTTGTGGGAGGAAACCAGAGACCCCGGAGGAACCCCATGCAGACACGGGGAGTACGTGCAGACTCCGCACAGACAGTAACCCAAGCCAGGAATCGAACCTGGGACCCTGATGCTGTGAAGCAATAGTGCTAACCACTGTGCCTGATGGGTTAGATCTGGGATGGGATTGTGGGGATAGTGGTCAGGCCATCAGATAGATCGGGGTAAAAGTGTGAATAGATGTCTGGGGCCTTTATCTTGTGGGGAGGGTCCAATTACAGAGGAGGTCACAGGGAGTGGTTAGCTCAGAATAGTTAAATTTTAATGGGTAGACAAAATGGCCGAGGTCTTCCTGTCCCTCCTTTGTCAGGAATCGTCGTGACTAGAACAGAAAATTGTACTGAACAAAGGTAATACCAGCATCTTTGAGAATAACGGTGTATTGATAAGCATGACAAATTCAAATTTTATTGATTTGCAATGTAACGTTTGTTATTAGGACCTAACAAAGAAATATTTCCAGGCATCATAAGACTGAGTATTTTGATGCATGCCAGGGAAAGAATGATCCATAATATGGTAGAAGATCAGTATTTAGAGGCGAGGAATTTAAAAACTTATTAGATAACCCATAAAAGCAATTGATCCTGAATAGTTGCAAGCTAATATTATCCATTGAATAGAGAGTGCTCTTCAGTATCATCGTCCTCTAATCCAAAGTAATTTGTTTTTTGTAGTGATAGCCATAATTATTACAAAACAGAAGTTGTAGGAAATGTATTTCTACTTTATTGAAGTGTTGTTTCATATGAAAATGATCTTGGTGGAAAAGATTTATAAACAGGTAATTCAATTTGCATGGAGTATCATGTCAAAGACTGTCAGGAGGATCCTAAGTGCAGAGTAAAAATATTATTCACTGAGCTACTAAGGGGATTATGAAATACTCTTGAGTTGAAGATTTAATCAGAATTCTGAAAGGGGATTTAGGTGGCGGCTATGAGGGAGTAAGTCGCATACTTGGTGGCTCCCGCTATGACCGGGATTTTGGACCTTTTTCCCTGACTGTTTTGTGGCTTTGCGTTCTGATTTTGAAAGTGCGGGCATTTAAGCACTGGATCCACACAGTGGTGCATGGAACGGAGAACCCCAAGGGATCATAAGGGAAGAAATATAAAGATAAGCAAGGGCTGGCTAGAAGTGGCTGCTGAAGCTAACATGGCTGAGGTTCGGATCCCTGCTGCGACGGCCCAGCCATCGATGGAGGAGCTGATGCAGGTCATCCCAGAGGGCTTCGCCAGACAGAAACAAGATTGTCTCGACCCAATAAAGGAGTCGGTCGATCGGATGGAACGTAGGCTGGATGCCCAGGATCGGACGATCCAGAAGTTGGAGAAAGCGCTGGTGGACCAGTAGGAGCACCAAACGGTGCTGGAGCTGGAGGTGGGGATGCTGAAGGATCAGCAGGAAAGGCTGTTAGAAAAGGTGGAAGAGCTGGAGAACAGCGTGCACCGGAAGAATTGTCCGTCTCCCTGAAGGGGCTGAGCGGGCTGATGCTGGCGCTTTTGTGGTAAATATGTTCCAGAAGCTTCTGGGGAGGGGACTTTTCCCCGGCCGTTGGAGGTGGACAGGGCGATGGTGAGGAAGCCACGACCGGGGGATCCCCCAAGGGCGATGGTGGTTCGGTTCCACAGAATTTTGGATAAAGAGTGTGTCCTCCAGTGGGCCAAACGTACCAGGAGCTGCAAGTGGGACAATGGCATATTGCCCGCCTATCAGGACCTGAGTGTGGAGGTGGCCAGAAGGGGGGCAAGCTTCAGGCAAGTGAAGGAGTTCCTGTTCAAGAAGAAAGTGAAGTTCGGGCTCCTCTACCCGGCGCGCCTCTGGGTCACTCATGAGGACCAGAACCATTGCTTCGCATCGCCCAAAGAGGCGATGGATTTTGCCAAGAAGAAGGGTCTGGTGCAGAACTGAGAACTTTTTGGACTTAAGCGGCATTAACTTTCTCCTTTTTTTTGAACGATGTATATATGGCTTGATTGTTGCCTTTTTCTTTTTGAAGTTTGGGTGAAGATGGGGGAGAAAAAGATATTCGTTTTTTGTTGGGTTTTTCGGTGTTTTGATGGGGATGGTTGATGGGGTTTTTTATTTTTATTTTGTATTACTTTAAATTGTATTACTGAGCGGTTTTCTTGTGGGGGTCTCTGTCTCTCTTGGGCTGTCTCCTATGGTAATTAGGAGATGGTTCGGTTTTGGTTTGATGCGGGAAGCGGTTTCGATGGACGGGGGGAGGGGAGGGGAGGGGACGGGAGTAGGGAACAATAGGTGGGAGACTTTGTGGCGCCGGAGGCGAGGGTCACCAGGCTAGCTGGGTGAGCTAGTCCACGGAAGCACAGTGGAGGGTGTGTATTGGTTCAATACGGGGCAGGGGTTGAGTTATAGGGTGATGTTGCTGGGGGGTGAGGGGGGGAGTTACTCTGCTGACGAGGGAGGGACCTGGGTTCGGGGACGGAGAGGGGGGTGGGGGCCACCTGGAGGCAGGCAGATGATGGCGTGGCGCATGGGCGGGGGGTGGGCCCAGAAAGGGGGATGGCTGAGCAGCGGGGGAGGTGCCCCCCCATTCAGGCTGATCACCTGGAACGTTAGAGGTCTGAATAGGCCGGTCAAGAGGGCCCGTGTGTTTGCGAACCTGAGGGCTCTGAAGGCGGACGTGGTGATGTTGGAGGAGATACACCTGAGAGTGGCGGATCAAGTTAGGCTGAGGAAGGGCTGGGTCAGTCAGGTCTTCCATTCGGGGCTGGATACCAAAATGAGAGGGGTGGCGATCTTAATTAATAAGCGGGTGCAATTCCAGGAGGGCAGTATAGTTTCGGACAGGGGGGGCCATTATGTTATGGTGAGCGGTAAAGTGGAGGGGAGGAAGGTGGTATTGGTTAATGTCTATGCGCCAAACTGGGACGATATTGAATTCATCAAGAGGGTATTGGGGAAGAGACCAGATCTGGACTCGCACAATCTGGTGATGGGAGGGGATTTTAATACGGTTATCGACCGGTCGTGCTCGAAAACGGGGAGGGTGCCGGCGATGACAAAGGAGCTGATAGGGTTCATGGAGCAGATGGGGGGGGGATTGACCCATGGAGGTTTAGGCAGCCGATGGTTAGGGAGTTTTTTTTACTCGCATGTACATAAAGTGTATTCCCGGATCGATTTCTTCATTTTGAGCAGGGATTTACTGGCGGGGGTGGTGGACACGGGGTACTCGGCCATCACTATTTCGGATCATGCCCCACACTGGGTGGAACTGCAGGCCAGTGAGGAGAGTTTCCAACGCCCGCAGTGGCGATTGGACGTGGGCTTATTGGCGGAAGAGGCGGAAGAGGTGTGCGAGAGAATAGGGAAGTGCGTGCGGGACTACCTGCAGGACAACGACACAGGGGAAGTCTCAGCAGCAGTGGTCTGGGAGGCGCTGAAGGCAGTGGTGAGAGGGAAGTTGATTTCAATCCGAGCTTATAGGACAGGAGGGACAGGGCAGAGACGGACCGACTGATCAAGGAGATCCTACGGGTAGACAGGAGGTATGCGGTGACCCCAGGGGCGGAACTGTTAAGGGAGCGTCGGAGGCTGCAGGCTGAGTTTGGGGTACTGTCCACGGGCAAGGCAGTGGAGCAGCTTAGAAAGGCAAGGGGGACGCTGTATGAATATGGAGAGAATGCCAGCAGAATGCTGGCATAGCAGTTGAGGAAGAGGGAGGCGGCCTGGGGAATTGATAAGGTGGTCGACGGAGATGGGAACCAGGTAGGGGACTCGGCTGGGCTAAACAGGTCGTTTAGGGACTTTTATAGCGGACTCTTCGCTCGGAACCCCCCACGGGGCCTGAGGAGATGAAACGCTTTCTGGACGGGTTGACTTTCCCAAGGGTGGGTAGGGAGCTGGTGGGCGAGTTAGGGGCTCCGATTAGGGCCAAAGAAATATCTGAGGGCTTGAAGGCGATGCAGTCGGGTAAAGTTCCGGGGTCAGATGGGTTCCCGGTGGAATTTTACACAACATTTTCGGGGATATTAGGGCCGTTGCTGGTTAAGGTTTTTAACGAGGCGAGGAATAGAGGGGTGCTGCCCCCGACGATGTCAGAGGCCACCATCTCGTCAATATTGAAGCGGGACAAGAACCAGGAGCTATGTGGGTCCTATAGGCCGATCTCGTTGCTTAATGTGGAAGCTAAGTTGTTGGCCAAGGTGTTGGCCTCCAGGATTGGAGATTTTGTGCCGGAGGTGATTATGGAGGACCAAACCAGATTTGTCAAGGGTAGGCAGTTGGTAGCCAATTTAAGAAGGCTGCTGAATGTGATTATGATGCCCCCCGGAGAAAAGGAAAGTTGAGGTAGTTGTGGCCATGGAGGCGGAGAAGGCGTTTGACCGGGTAGAGTGGGACTATCTATGGGAGGTGCTGGGATGGTTTGGTAGGGGCTTTATCGACTGGGTCAGGCTGTCGTACTAGGCCCCGGAAGCCAGTGTAAGGACAAATAAGACGACCTTGCACTATTTTAGGCTGCATGGGGGGACAAGACAGGGATGTCCCCTCTCCCCACTGCTGTTTGAGTTAGCCATAGAGCCGCTGGCAATTGCTCTGAGAGCTTTTAGGGGCTGGAAAGGGCTGGTTAGGGGTGGGGGGGGGGAGGGGGGTGGAGCATAGGGTATCGCTGTATGCGGATGACTTACTCCTATATGTAGCAGATCCAGGGGCAGGGATGAGGGAGATTATAGCGATTCTGGGGGAATTCGGCCGGTTTTCGGGATACAAATTGAATATGACGAAGAGTGAGATGTTTGTAGTCCAGGCAAGAGCTCAGGAGGGCCAGCTGGGGGAGTTACCGTTCAGGTTAGTGGGAGACAATTTTAGATGTCTGGGGATACAAGTGGCGCGCGACTGGGGCCGGTTACACAAGTTGAACTTATCCCGGCTGGTTTAGCAGATGAGGGGCGAGTTTCGGAGATGGGATGCGCTCCCGCTGTCACTGGCGGAAGGGTGCAGTCGGTTAAGATGACGATATTGCCGAGATTTTTATTTGTGTTCCAATGCCTCCCGATTTTCATCCCGCGGTCCTTTTTTAAGAGGATCAACAAAATTATTTTGGGCTTTGTTTGGGCGGGTAAGTCCCGCGGTTGAAAAAAGTGATGCTCGAGAGGAATCGGGGGGAGGGGGGGCTGGCCCTGCCAAATTTTAGTAATTATTACTGGGCGGCCAATACTGCGATGATAAGGAAGTGGGTGGTGGGGACGGGGGCGGCTTAGGAGCGGATGGAGACAGCTTCATGCTGGGGCACCAGCTTGGGGGCGCTGATAACGGCACCGTTGCCATTCCTGCCGGCGAGATATTCTACCAGTCCCGTGGTGGTGGCAGCCCTGAGGATCTGGGGTCAGTGGAGGAGGTACATTGGTGCAGTGGGTGCATCGGTTTGGTCCCCAATATGTGACAACCACCGGTTCGCTCCTCGGAGCCTGGATGGGGGATTTGGGGTATTGCAAAGGGCAGGAATGGAGAAGATGGGGGGACCTGTTTCTGGAAGGGAGCTTCCCCAGCTTGAGGGCGCTGGAGGAGAAGTTCGGGTTGGCAGCATGGAATGATTTTAGATATCTTCAGGTGCGGGACTTTCTACGCAGGCCTTTCCACTCCTGCCACTAAGAGGGATTCAAGATAGGGTAGTGTCTAGGGGATGGGTGGGGGAGGGGAGCATCTCAGACATCTACAAAGAATTAATGAAGGCAGAGGAGACGCATAAAGAAGAGCTGAAGCGTAAGTGGGAGGAGGAACTGGGGAGTGAGATGGAAGACGGCCGATGGGCGTAGGCGCTGAGCAGGGTCAACGTGACCGCTACATGCGCAAGTCTCAGCTTGATCCAATTTAAGGTGGTGCACCGGGCACACATGACAGCGGCCCGGATGAGTAAATTTTTTGGGGTGGAAGACAAGTGTGTCAGGTGTGCGGGTGGACCAGCGAACCATGTCCACATGTTCTGGGCATGCCCAAAGCTTAGGGGATATTGGCAATGGTTCGCGGATGTCATGTCCAGGGTATTGAAGACCAGAGTGGAAATGAGTCCATTAATGAATCAATTAGTGATCTTTGGGGTGTTGGAAGACCCGAGTGTCCAGGACGGGAGAGAGGCGGATGTTCTGGCCTTTTCCTCCTTGATAGCCCGGCGACGGATATTACTGGCTTGGAGGGAGTCTAGGCCTCCGAAGTCAGAGGCCTGGTTAACCGACAGGGCGAGCTTTCTCGGCCTGGAAAAGATCAAGTTCGCCTTGAGAGGGTAGGTGTCAGGGTTCGCCTGGAGTTAGCAACCATTCATTGACTTCTTTGCGGAGAATTAATCGTCAGTAGAGGGGGGGGGTTCGGGTAGTATAGAGTAGGGGGTTAAATCGGCGGGCCTTGGAGGGACGGATGTCGGCAGTTGCTTTTTGATTACTGTTCTTTGTACTCTATTGTTTTTGTACTGTGGTTGTTTGTTATGCCAAAAATACCTTATTAAAAATTGTTTGTTTTAAAAAAAAAAAAGAATTCTGAAAGAGGCTCGAGAAAGTTGAGCAGGACAGGGCTCAGAAAAATATGGCTGGATTTTAGAAACAGTTCGTGTTCGCCAATGCCCATCGTGACGATTCGGTGTCACAGTCCTGACCTTGAGCTACTTTTGGAGACTTAGGATTGGAGTTGGATTGGCTGCCCGCTGGCAAAGCAGCGGGTAGCCAATTGAAGGCAATTTGGACCAATTATGGGCCGAGAAAGGCCGTGTTCTCAACAGAAGGGAAACTGGGATTTCTAGTTGGGAATGCAGCCAAGAGACATCAGCCTGAACCTTGGCTGGGCAACCATAGTGGACTCACATTGGAAAAGAGGGATTAATCCCATGTAGTCTCTTCCTCTGGCCTGCACTAATGGCTGCCAGGCCACATCTGCAGCTGTTGATAGCCACATGGCGGAGTTGCCCCTCCGTGACCATGGCTATAGGGTGCTGTGGCTGATTTAAATGAAATAAAATAGGATCTCTTCCTCAGAACTCCCTCTCTCCATCCTAAAGTGGCAGCTAGGGCTTTGGCTGGTCAATGCTGGGGAAACTCCCATTGGTCCTCCAGCTTTAGGAGTCTGCCTGCCCTCCTTAACTGAATAGTGAACCTTGCCTCTGTCATGAATTGGCCTGATCCTTTAAAATTCCTGGTCGGCCTGCCTGAAACGTGCTGTGCAGGATCAGGACTCGGATCTGGTTCCAACTTCAGGTCCCTGGCCCCGGACTGAAAAATCTGGGCTTGATGTTGTAACAATATGAGCAATTGGTTGATAAGTACCTGAAACAGGCACTACATTTTGGAAAGAAGCTGCCATTACATCTCCTCAAATTTGATGACATATTTTCCCAAACAAGATATGGCTTTGCTCAGCCGTTTCAGAAAACAAAATGATTATAAATAAGAAAATGTATTAAGAAATGGAGACCAATTAATCTTCTGAAAAGCATTTGTTGAAGAAGCCATGTTGTGTGTCATAATATACACACAGGTATATGATGGTGCACAGACAAGCAGTGATTGACACACAGGATGACCAGTGAACACACAGAACACAGCAGCCAATCACCAGACAGGACACGCCCACTATAAAGCCCGAGTACACTAGCTTTCCCGCTCTCTTGGGATCCAGCCTCTGAGACAGTCAGAGCCCATGAGCAGCAACTAGAACATACATCATGTGGTAGTAAGATAGTCTGGTCAGGTTAGCCTCAGGTCTCCAGTCAAGTCAGCATAGTGTCAACCCACAGTTAAAGTATGTATGATAGTTAAGAGTTCAATAAAATCAAGTTGAATTTCTTTAAGTGTTGGAAGCCTGTCTCTCTCACTGCTGGAGTAAACGCAGTCCTCGCAGACCCGGCATACCCAACACATCATGTTGTGTTTGTTCATTTTCTGGTATTTGCTTTTGCATGAACTCAGGCAGGTGAATGAGATTGCAGACTGGTTGACCAAGATAGATTTTTAAAATTTCCTTCTTGAATGGAAACCGTTCCACAAAAGTAAAAGTGCATCGGCCGGATTATTGTGGAGTATTGATGACTCTGAAGAGATTTAAGAATGGTGATGAGGATCTGATTCCAGATGTCTGCCTCCATATGTGGCGCTGCCACTTTTCTCCAGTGTAGGCAGGGAGCCCACACCCTGCAATCCCCCATCTGGCTGACTCCATTGCAGGACAGGCATTGCGTAGTGCAATTTTTGTGGAGTTGGTCCAATTTCTCCGTGACTCGTGGTTCTCAACCCCTCAGAGGGATTGTGAACCATAGGTTGGATTCAGGAACCTTTTGAAATATAACTTCAAAAGGCATTATCCGTACAGCCCCTATGCCACCTCCATGCCATCCATGCCTATTCATCCAGTAAGCACTATGTACAGAACCAATGAATCATAAAGCAACAAAGGTACATGTGGAAATGCTGAGAAAGAGCCTGGAGGCCAACATGGAGGCCATGAAGAAGGCATGGAAAGTGGCTTGAGGGAATGAGGGGACTTGGACTGAGTGGAGGTGAGGGGCTGTGAGGGATGAGGTCTGGAGGGCCTAACAGCTTCTGAAACAACGGCAACAATATCACAGAGAACTGGCCGGGCCTTCTAACCAGCGCACCTCAGCAATCAGTCGCCCCGGTGGCCATGACTGGGGTCACTGGGCCCAACTCCATCCTGCACTCACACCTGCCAACTCCCACCATCCTCTGGAATGCAAATTGTGTAATTCAGGGCATTTTCCCCCAAAATTGCAGCTGGCAATTGGAAAATTTCCTGACTCGAGCTACTCACCTTGGCAGCCACAATAGGGCCCTAAATAATTTTCTCTTGAATTTCTCTTGTATTGACCTCGTCTTTTGAATCTTCTGTTACCATGAAGTAAGGAGAAAACTGGTTTTGCGAGATTATGTTCTCAATCTAAAAATATAACTTTACCTTTTCATTATACCAAAGCTATATATTTGCTTCTATTTATTTACTTATTTCCTATAATAATACAAAGCTATTTATCTACTGGGAAAATGTATCAATTTTGCTTCCAATTTCCCCCCTTCTATTAGCTTCACATGGTCCATCTCTGACACTTCCCTTCTCTTCCTTGACCTCGCTATCTCCATTTCTGGGGATAGACTGTCCACTCAGATCCATTACAAGCCCACCAACTCCCACAGTTACCTCAACTACATCACTTCACACCCTGCTTCCTGTAAGGACTCCATCCCTAGTTTTTGTGCCTCCATCTCATCTGATAATGCCACTTTCCAAAACAGTACTGGCTACATTTCTTCCTTCTTCCTTAATCATGGTTTCCCACCCACTGTGGTTGACAGGGCTCTCATCTGTGTCTGACCCATCACCTGCACCTCTGCCATTACCTCTTACCCTCCCTCTCAGAACCAGGGTAAGGATCCCCCTTGTCCTCACTTTTCACCCCACTAGCCTCCCATGTTCAAAGGATCGCCCTCTGCCAATTCTGCAACTCCAACTCCCCTCACTCCTCCTGTCAGCATTGCGCAGGGACCATTCCCCCAGCACCTCAACCTTTTCCTACGGCACAATCGCAGAAGGCGCAAAACCCACCCCTTTACCTCCTCCCTGCTCACCATCCAAGGGGCTAAACACACTTTCAGGTGTGGCAGCGTTGCACATGTACTTCCTTCAATCTGGCCTATTGCAATTGCTGCTTTCAAAGTGGTCTACTCTACACTGGAGAGACAAATGCAGACTGGATGACCGCTTTGCAGAACACCTTTGGCCTGACCGCAGCAGGAACTAGACCTTTCTGTCGTTTGCCACTTTAACTCACCATCCTACTCTGATGTCTACTTCCCCATCCTTGGCTTGTCGCACTGTTCTAGTGAAGCCCAACGCAAACTGAAGCAACAGCACATCATCTTACGATTAAGCACATTACAGCCTTCTGAACTTAACATTGAGTTCAACAACTTCAGACTGTGTACTCTCACCTCCACCTTCGCCCCATTTTTATTTCTATCAATTTTCATTTTGTCCATTGATTCATTTTTCTTTCCCTTTCCAATCTTGGTTTTCCTCCCCCTACCCCACCCTCCCACGTCTATCTGTTCCCTGTTCCAGGCTGTCTCTTGACACATTACTCATCTTTGTTCTGCCATTAACACATTCTGATCTCTGAATGTGCCCCTATCAGTACCCATCTTTGTCATTATCACCACCATTTACATTTGCTTTTATCTATGTATTTACTTGCAGTTTTTCATTAATCATACATTTATAAATGCTATATAGATCATAGATCATTGAGGTTCTCTTTGCACCCTGTGTGAACATATCTGTCACAGAACAATAACAGCAATTATTGCATTTGTGAAGCACCTTTGATGTTAAAAGGTGTTTCAAAGGTTGGTAATCCAAGAATGGACTCCATGGCCGGGATTTTCTGCATCCTCCGCGTCATGTTTGCGACGGTAGAGTCAACCTGCCATTGGCCGGCGGCAGGATCTTACTGTCCCACCGCTATCAACGGGTTTTCTGTTATTCGCACCCTCCACCACCAGGGGAAACTGGTTTTAGGATGGAAAGTTTGGTTAAAGAGAGAAGTCTTAAAAAGGAATTAAGGAGGCATTTTTGGGAGATAATTGGAAAAGACGCACAGGTTTATGCTGTTGAAGGAATCTCCACCCGAGAAGGAAAATTGCTTTGCAGGAATGTCAGGTATTTAAGACTGAGACGAGGAGACTTCCTTTGCTCTTGGAGGGTCATTAGTCTTTCCAAGAGAGCGGTGGAGACTGGGTCATTGAATATTTTTTTAAAGCTTAGTTAGATAGATTCTTGATTTACAAGGAAGTCAAAGGGTTTGGGGCTAAACAGGAAAGTGGAGGTCAGCCATGATCTTATCAATTAGTGAAGTAGGCTTGAGGGGCTGAATACTCTATGAATAAGTCATTCGGCATGGATAAAAGCTCAAAGATTGTCTTAGATTTTGCCACAGAAACAGTGGGTGAGCCCATTAATTAGTGGACACATCCAATTCAATCCTTCGGTGATCTGGACAGTTTTAAATGCAAGTTTAGCTCAGTCGTTCACAAAATAGTACTTTTGCAAGACGTCACTATTTTCATCTGACCACTTTTTGACCATTAGCCACCTTTATTCAATGAACCAATGCATTGATTCATAGGATCACCGGCTGATCCACTTCCAAATGGATGGCGATAAAAATCCAACAAGATGGAGATGGTCTTGCTGCATTTTTTGCTTACATCCGTATCATTGACTTTGTAGTGACAAAAACATTCAGTCATTCCTTTAGCCCCACTCACTCAAATCTGCTTGGACAATAACTCACTGGAAGTTTTTGAAAGAATGCAGCATGTTGCACTGCCTGTCATCTGAGGAACCCTCATGCAGTAGCAGTGTAAAGCAAAGGATTCCTTCTGAGTTAGAACAGCAATGTTACAAACTTTAGGAACAATCGGATTTCCTTCATTGAACTGGGTGTCATTTGTCTATGCAAAGGTCCATATTCCGCCTGATGCTCATCCTAACTGCAAAGGTCCAAATGACAACCTAACTCTTATACAATGTTATTCATTGTATATGCCTTTCATGAACAGGATGCTTAACACACATTTTAGGTTGAGATTCGTAGACTGTTGAGAGAGCTCACCAGAATATTAATTAGAGGTGACTTCAATTATCCTAAGGTAGGGAAAAAGGCAACCCAAAGTCCATGATCAAAATGAAGAGGAGTTTCCAGAATGATATCCAGGGCTGGATGTTCAATCAGGAGCCAGGGTCTGGATTTGGCGGGGAGTGAGCTTTCGGTCCTGACCCTGTAGGGCATGTTTTGGACCTGTCCACTCCAATTTTCAATACTTCAGCCAATTACAGGCAAGTGGCTTTGCCATCCAAAAGGGGAGAGCCAATGGAAGGCATTCCAGTACTTGGGGATCAGCAGCCCCATTGGCCGAGATGGGATTTCCTGCTTCGGGAATGATATCTACAAGGGACGAAGGCGGGACATTTGATTTTCACTTTGAACAAGGCCATTTCTTACAAGGCCACAGCTGCCTGACCATGAGCATGGAGAGACTTCCCCTCCAGTGGATGACCAGCAGCTGCGGTTGTGGCCTGATTGGTTGAGTAATTGGTTTGGGAACGGAGTGGGGGGGGGGGGGGGGTTCTTAGATTGTCTTTTTTTTTCCCCCAGCCCCTGCCCCACCTTCTGCTCTGAATCATGTTGGTCATGCTCCAGGTCAACATGGGCTGCCTGCATTGTCGACTGTAAGTTTCAGCTCATGTAGGACAGGTCCCTTGATAGGTACCTTAATTTGCAACCGTTAGCTTTAATTGGCTTCCTGGCACTTCTCAGCTGGCAGCTCGTCCATTCCCAAGCCGCACTCATTGGAAATGGTTGGGGTCAAGATCCTGGCAGGAAAACAGCATGGAGGCTGGCAGTGCCAATTACATGCCCACTCACCTCCGATCCCCTCACCCAGTTAAAAATTCTGTCCCTGAACTGTTTCTTTGATCAGTATGTTGAAAGAATGTTGGATTCTTAAACAAGACATGTACAAATCTGAGGATAGGAATTCACTTGGAAAATAATAAGTTAATGAAGTCAAAAACAGATAAAGAAATAATGTCCAACTTAATTGTGTTGAACTGGATTTCATGTAACTTCAGTGGAATGAAAAGGTTGCAGATGAATGCAAAATGCAAAACGAGGATTATTACACAGAAGAAAGTAATGAGAAATATACAAGTGGACACAAAATACTTAATCAATATTTACTTTAAGTTTCTACAGAGAAAGGTGAAAGCAAAACTATGGCAGTCCAGAGGAGAATGTTGACAAACTACTGGAGAAAAGTATTCAGTAGGAATCCCGATGAAAAATGCTTGTGAGACTAAAAGTAAACATGTCACCGGGGATAGATGGCACATTCAACAGAAAACAGCAGGAAGTTAGGAAGGAAACAGTAGAGCCACTAGTTTGCTTGCAAGTACATGACTTTTGGTGGCATGAGACCAGTTTATCTCCTGATAGTAGAAAGAATGCTGCTCAGCATGACTTGAATGGGGAGAATATGAAGGAAAGTAGAAATACGGTCTTCAAAATGTTCATTTCCCTCTAAAAAAAAATTGAGAGAGGAGACTTTTCTTTCGTTATTATTTGTAGCAAAGCCATAAACATGAATAACAAATAACAAACAGGAAACCTTTCCCGGGAGTGAAGGTCACATCAAAACAAAAATGAAGCAGGGATGTGAAATCCTTCATAATTACAGTACTAATTTCCCTTGAAAACTATATCAAGCTTTAGTCTGACTCGGGGGATGCAACACAGAGCTACAGCAACATACAAATAGGTACTTATCTCCAATTATGATATTCGATAAATTCTGACAATTTTAATAACATAAATGCCTCACTACCTTCACAAGTGCACATCAGCAGAATCACCATATTCCCTGCAGATTTGATCCAATTTCATTGAAGTTTCATGACAGTCCAGCACTGTTACATTTGTCTCCGGTAGAAACCACATTCTGAGTTATCCTCCATTCATTGATTCCTTGATAAAATCAATTCATCGCCGGCACTGTCACCGTGACTTTTGGCACCACAGACCATGAGGCTTTTAATATGAGTACAGTCAGCTTAGCTATGGCCAAACACTTAAAACATACTCAAGGCATTGTAACTGCTTTGTGTAGATTCTGTTAACCAGTCATTTCCATATTGATTTGCTGCCTTATGTCCTCATTCCTTTCTCAATCTGCTTTCACTTAACGCCTTCTGCAACAGAATGATTTGAAACCGAGAATCTTTCTATATGTTCCACTTTTAAGGGGAAGTCTTATAGCCAGAGGGATATACTTTGACAGACTTGATTTGCTTGGGTGTAGATTGGGCACTCAGTAACATAAGGTTTAGAGGTAAGGCTTAATACCTATGCAGATTGATGTAGAACTTGTGCAAGCGCCTCATTTTAATATTTTAGCAAGAGCATAATTAACACTAATTTGAGCAAGCGTGAGTTCCATCTTTTACAATATGCATTCAATCTGTTCACTTAAAGCACAAAGTATTCTGGATGTTAGTAATCAGAGTAAAGGAGAAAGGTGGTTATGGTGAACTTGTACAAGACACTAGTGAGACCTCAGCAGGAGTATTGTGTACAATTCTGGGCACCACCCTCTTGGAAGGATATGAACACATTGGTGAGAGTACAGAAGAGATTTACAAGAATGGTTCCAGGGATGAGAAAATTCAGTTTTGAGGAGAGGTTCGGATTGTTGTCCTTGGAGAGAAGAAGGCCAAGAGGATATCTGATAGAAATATTCAAAATCATGAGGGGGTGGATAGAGTTGATGGCGAGAAACCGTTCCCGCTCGTAAAAGTGAACGAAAGGGCATAGATTTAAAGTGATTTGTAAAACAAACAAATGTGAGTAAACATTTTTTCACACAACAAGTGGTTCGGATCTGGAATGCACTGCCTGAAATTGTGGTGGCGGGAGTTTCAATCGAGGCATTCAAGAGGACCTCAGATGATTATTTGATGAGAAACAATGTGTAGGTGTATGGGGAAAAGGCAGGGGAATGGCACTAAGTCATGACGCTCATTTGGAGAGCTGGTGCATACATGATGGGCCGAATGGCCTCCTTCTGCATCGCAACAATTCTGTTATCTGGAATTGTCTTTTTTTTTAAATTTAGAGTCCCCAATTCATTTTTTCCAATTAAGGGGCAATTTAGTGTAGCCAATCCACCTACCCTGCACATCTTTGGGTTGTGGGGAAAACCTACGTAAACACGGGGAGAATGTGCAAACTCCACACGGACAGTGACCCTGGGCCGGGATCGAACCTGGGACCTCGGCGCCGTGAGGCAGTAATGCTACCCATTGCGCCACCGTGCTGCCCTGGAATTGTCTTAAGCACCAAATGCAAATCGAGGTCTTGAAAGGGCAGTGACATATTTAAAATGTTTCCTTTCATTGGTTTTGTAACCATTAATGCAACAACAATAACTTGCCTATATATTACACTTTTAACATAATAAGATATCCTAAGGTGTTCCACAGGAGAATTTGATGTAGAGCAGCATATGGGGATATTAGGGTCGGGAAGAAAAGCAAAATACTGCAGATGCTGGAAATCTGAAATAAGAACAGAAAGTGCTCATCAAACCGAACAGCATCTGTGGAAAGAGAAAGAGACTCAACTACCGTGATTTTGCACCCGCGTTCACCGTGAGCACCTCTCGCGACCTCTTCCCCCACCTCATCTCCATTCGGCAGCATTACCTGCTGGTGTGACAACTCCCACTCCAAGGCTCCCCCTGCACATCCCTCAGTCTCTCTCCTTCCCCCATCGGTCTCCTCTTAGCCTGTGCAAACGACCCCTTACCCCTTGAATCCCCCACAACCGGCCAGTCCATCCAACATGCCCCACCATACACACCCTTTAGCCATAAAGAAAACAACTCAAAATCACAAGTCAATTCCTCCCAAAAGAAAAACATCACAAATGGCAGGAGTGGGGGGTGGGGTGGAGTGGGTTTGGGGGTCATCCCGTTACAAATTTACAACTCCACAAAATATTTCATAACAGCCAACCTTTGCCAATTTAGCTCCTCGACCTGACACCAACTCTCAGTTCTTCCCCAGTTTATGGTTCCTTATAAAGTAATTGGTCTCTTCTGGCATTTCAAAATAATACTCCCGGCCTTCAAACGTGACCCAAAGTTTCGCCGGGTACAACACCCCAAACTGAATCTCCCTTCAGCACAACATGGCCTTGGCCTTGTTGAATCCAACAGGCCTCTTTGTCAGCTCCATGCCAATGTCTTTATATATTCGGACACTGTTTTGCCCCTTTCGCAGTCTTGTTTCTCCCTGGCCCATCTTAGAATCTCCTGCTTCTCCACGAACATCTGCAATCGCAAAATCTCCACCCACAGTGGCTCCCCCGCCTTCAGCCTCTGCCTTCAGAACCTGTGGGCCGATCCACCTCTGGGGCCTTGTCCAACACCCTCTCCTCCTCCGGCCAACATCCGCGACACATACTTTGTGGCACTCGTTCCCTCCACACCCTCTGGCAGCCCCACAATTCACAGATTCTGCCGCCTCAACCTTCTCTCGTGCTCCTCCACCTTCACTCGCAGCGACTTTCATAGGTCCCCCAGGATTCCCACCTCCGCCTCCAAGGACATGATCTGATCGCTCTGGTCGGACACCACCTTCTCCATCTCGCGCATCATTGCACCTTGCGCCTCACGGTACTTCTCTACCCGGTCAATTGGGCCTCACAGAGGTGCTACTGATCCCTCAATGGCCATTGACCAGACTCCATGCAGCTCCTTCCTTTGCTGGCAAAATTCTTCCTTGATGAAAGCCATCACCTGTTCCATCTGGGGCTTTCCCACTTTTCCCTCTGCCATTCTCACAATTATTGCTGTGCCACAGGTCCCCTCCAATTCCTTAGCCAGGTCTTTAACTGTTTTTTACTGGGTTGGTAGCCAGTATACATGCCAATATTGAAGGGAATCTCTCCCTCTAAAGCTTCTGCACCACTTTCCTGCCAGTGTTACCGTACTAACCGATATAAAGTGCACAAATTGCACCTTTGGTGCAATTTGAGCTGGAGCTGCCCTGTGTGCAACCACTCACTCCATGGCCGCCACCGTAAGTCCCCCAAAAAATGTTTTAATTCATTTATAGGATGTGGGCCTCACTGGTTAGGCCAGCATTTATTGCTCATCCCTATTTGTCCTTCAGAAGGTGGTGGTGAGCTGTCTTGAGCTGCTGCAGTCCCTGAGGTGTAGGTACACCCACTGTGCTGTTAGGGAGGAGGTTCCATGATTTTGCCCCAGCAACAGTGAAGGCTCGGCGATATATTTCCAAGTCAGGGTGATGAGTGACTTGCAGAGGAACATCCAAGTGGTTGTGTTCCCCGGTATCTGCTTCTCTTGTCCTTCTCGATCGTAGTGGGTTGGGAAGGTGCTGTCTTGGGGCTGTTTAGCACAGGGCTAAATCGCTGGCTTTGAAAGCAGACCAAGGCAGGCCAGCAGCACGGTTCAATTCCCGTAATAGCCTCCCCGAACAGGCGCTGGAATGTGGCGACTAGGGGCTTTTCACAGTAACTTCATTGAAGCCTACTTGTGACAATAAGCGATTTTCATTTCATTCATAAAGAACCTTGGTGAGTTCCTGCAGTGCAGCTTGTAGATGGTACTCATGGCTGCCATTGTTCATCAGCGGTGGAGGGTTTGAATATTTGTGGAAGGGGGAGTAATCAAGTGGGTCGAATTGTCCTGGATCGTGGCAAGATCTTGAGTGTTGTTGGAGCTACACTCATCCAGGCAAGTGGAGTGTATTCCAATACACTCCTGACTTATGCTTTGTAGATGGTGGACAGGCTTTGGGGGCTTCGGGAGGTGAGTTGCTATAAGATTCCTCGCCTTTGACATGTGCTGGGATCCTTAGAATTAATATGACTTGTCCAGTTCAGTTTCTGATCAATGATAACTGCCAAGGATGTTGATCATAGGGGATTCAGCAATGGTAATGCCATTGAATGTCAAGGGGCGATGGTTAGATTTTGTTTTGAAGGAGGTGGTCATTGCCACTTGTCAGCCCAAGCCTGGATATTGTCCAGGTCTTGCTGCATTTGGACATGGACAGCTTCATTATCTGAGGAGTCACGAATGAGGCTGAATATTGTGCAGTCATCCGCAAACATCCCCACTTCTGACCTTAAAATCGCTGGCTTTGAAAGCAGACCAAGGCAGGCCAGCAGCACGGTTCAATTCCCGTACCAGCCTCCCCGAACAGGCGCCGGAATGTGGCGACTAGGGGCTTTTCACAGTAACTTCATTTGAAGCCTACTTGTGACAATAAGCGATTTTCATTTCATTTCATTTCATGATGGTACGACGGTCATTGATAAAGCAGCTGAAGATGGTTAGGCCTCGGACACTACCCTGAGGAACTCCTGCAGTGATGTCCTGAAGCTGAGATGATTGACCTCCAACCACCACAATCTTCTTCCTTTGAGCCAGGTATGACTCCAACCATTGGAGAGTTTTCCCACTGATTCCCATTGATTCCAGTTTTGCTCGGGCTCCTTGATGTCATACTCGGTCAAATGCTGCCCTGATGTCGAGGGCAGTCACTCTCACCTCAGGCATTCTGCTCTTTTGTCCGTGTTTGAACCAAGGCTGTAATGAGGTCAGGAGCTGAGTGACCCTGGCGAAACCCAAACTGCGTGTCCGTGAGCAGGTTATTGATGAGTAAGTGCCACATGATGACTCCTTTCATCACTTTGTTGATGGTGGAGAGTAGTCTGATATGGCAGTAATTGGCTGGGTTGGATTTGTCCTGTTTTTTGTGTAAAGGACACACCTGGACAATTTTCCACGTTGCCAGGTAGATGCTAGTGTTGTATCTGTACTGGAACTGCTTGGCCAGAGGTGCGGCAAGTTCTAGAGCATACGTCTTCAGTACTATTGCCGGGATATTGTCAGGACCCATAGCCTTTGCAGTATCCAGTGCCTTCAGCTGTTTCTTGATATCACGTGGAGTGAATCATTTTGGTTGAAGACTGACATCTGTGATTCTGGGGACCTCCGGAGGAGACCGAGATGGATCATCCATCGGCACTTCTGGCTGAAGATTGTTGTGAATGCCTCAGCCTTGTCTTTTGCACAGGTGTGCTGGGCACCTCCATCATTAAGGATGGAGATATTTGTGGAGCCTCCTCTTTCTCCAGTGACTTGTTTAATAGTCCACCAGCTTTCATAGCTGGATGTGGCAATACTGCAGAGTTTAGATCTGATGCGTTCGTTGTGGAATTGCTTAGCTTTTTGTCTATTATTTGTTGCTCATGCTGTTTGGCACAAAAGTAGCCCTGTGTTGCAGCTTCACCAGATTGACACCTCATGTTTAGGCATGCCTGGTGTTGCTCCTGGCATGCTCTCCTGCGCTCTTCATTGAACCAGGGTGATCTATGATTCTATTCTATTCTATGATTCTATGAATCCCTGGCTTAATAGCAATGGTAGAGTGGGGGATATGCCTGGCCATAAGGTTGCAAATTGTGGTTGAGTACAATTCTCCTGTTGCTGATGGCCCACAGAGCCTTATGGATGCCCAGTCTTAAGTTGTTAGATATGTTTGAAGTCGATTCCATTTAGCACAGTGGTAATGTAACATAACACAATGGGAGAATCCTCAATGTGAAGACGGGACAAAGATTTTGGTCAACAAAGTAAGTTTTAATGAGGTGTCTTAAAGGAAGTAAGAGAAGTGTTGAGGCAGAGAGATTTAGAGAAGGAATTCCAGAGCTTCTGGGCAACAACGGCTGAAGGCACAGCTACCAATTGTGGAAGGATTACAATCAGGGGTGCATTGAGGGAGATGAGGTGGAGGCATGAGTGCACCGATTGATTTGAAAACAAGGAAAATAATTTTTAAATAACGCAAATGTTTTGCGTTTTTCTTTTTTTAGGAAAAGATATTTCTGTCTAAGTATTAATTGCCATTATGCCACAAACCACGTATTCAGACCCTGGCACATCCACTCGCTAATTATGGAGGGTTATCTACATTAGGACTATCCGTGTCAGTACAAACTTGTGCTCCATGTATCTATACATGCGTATATATGATACACTCTGGTAGCAGTCAAGGTCATTGATGGTCTTAACTGTTGTGCCTTTACCTCCTTGGCATAATGATCAACTGTGATATCAGTCACTGTTCTGTCTGTGTACATATCAAATGATTAGTTGATGCACTGGTGGACGTAGCCTTCACTTACTGAACAGCAAACTAGCTCGTCTATTAGATCCTCATATGCCTTTATTTCTCTAAGTAGAAGAGGCCACTGATAGCAGCCATATTGGGTTATGTTACGAACATGGACTTTATCCGGTGGCTATGTTTTAAATTGTCTCATTTAATCAAGATAAAGGGGATTAGTTTGGAAAAGATACGCCCTGCTAAAAAATCTGTTCAGAGTCAGGCCCTGTGATCTGGTTGCCAGATGGGACAGGGACTCAGGTCAAAACTAAGTAAGGTGCAGATTTAATAGCTAGATATCAAAGAGGAGGTGGTTGTTCTTGTTGTCTACATATTCTGGGTGTCAGTCAGACAGAAAGATTTGATGGAAAAGGACCCATGACAGATTCTGCCATGCTAAGCAGGCAAAAAGATCTGGGGCTCAATTTCCATTTTTTGGAGACAATGTTCTCCTATCAGGGCTGAATTGCAACAGTTTTACAATCCTGTTGGGGTCGTAAAGCGGGATGCAATTCCGTATTCTTTGCTCTGCAAATATATGCATGGCGTGGAATATGAGGGATTCCCAGGGAATCCTGCTATCAGGCTGCCATCTTGAGTGGGCAATCCAATAGCGAGGTGCCAAGGACAATCCCCTACACTGTAAATTGCCTGAGTGCCACCCCCGCCCCCCCTGGTAATAGGAAGACCCTCCACAGGGACTCCTGTGATAGGAAGTTCCCCACATGGACCCCTGTAATTGGGGAACCTCCCACGGGGACCCCGGTAATAGGGGGACTCCCCACAGGGACCCCATGCCTAAAGGGACCCCAAAACAGAACCCCCTACCATGCCAATCCACCCATCCCCTGAAAAGAGACCACTGTCTTGAAGCCGGAGAGCAGTCCAGACAGGGACAGTGAGAAGAAGTGCAACTGTAAACTTGGCTTGAAGTTCCATGTGTCCATTCCTGTAAGGAGAGCAGCTGTGACCTGTGTCTGTTTCCCTCGGATCCATTAGCTGCAAGCCATTCATAGCTTTCCCATAGTGGTCTGTGATTGACAGCTTCTACAAACCATCTGCAGCTTTGATTCATTCATCTTCCTTCACCGTTTAGTGGCCTAAATTGTGAAACCCCATCGAGCCATTGTAATCTCCGTTCACATTGGCAGGACCGGAAGATCCCGTCAACGTGAAGGGCTGAAAAATTCCAGCCTTAAAGTTTCAGTTTAAATGTGTATCAAGGTCAGCAGTGAAAGAGCTGTCAGGTTGTATGAAGCCTTGGCAAGTGCCAACAGCAAATGTGTAACAGATTAACAGGCAACACACTGTGACATGCATATTAGAGCATCTAGCTGATAAATGGTACTGTACAGGGAGTCTTATCTTGACAGCTTTGTTGAGGAATTCTTCTGTATCTGTTCTCAGACCACATAAGTAGTGCACACAGTCTTGATCTAGGCTGCCACCTGCTCCTAGCATTATACACTGTGGAAGGTTGGACCAAGTCACCAACATTTCAAGCCTCCTCATACCCATTATAGCAACAGTACTTTCACTTGGACAACCACAAGACAGGCATGAGGGGGTCAGACAAGCAAGAATTTCCAGCCCACGTGTCTTTTAGCATGTCATGTTTTTTGTAATCACACTCCTTGTGCCATGGACAGCAACCTTTGCAGGGTTTAAAAAAAAATGTAAACAAATTGCAGCCTGTGGAAAGACTATACCGATTTTGTGCCTCGTATCTTTAATTAGCCGTTTAAAAAATTATCAGCAGTTCTGCGCTGCGGCTGTACAATTTCCTGTCCATCCCTCCTGCAAGGCGAATTCCTGCTACAAGGCCCAGGATGGCCGAGAGCTCATGCTCAATCATTTATTGGCGTCAAGCCTGGAATCTAGAGCAGTGGAATGCTATGCTCCAATAACCATGCCCTGATGCCAGGAATCTGGTCGGATGTGACATGAATGAAGCTCTGCCTTTAAATAGATACAGTTAAATAGAGAACAGAACATAGTTATGAGACAAATATAATCTGGATTATTTGTATTTGACTAATTTGAATGAATTGAATATATTACTAGAGATTTAAAGACACAAATCAACAGCTAAGGATGCCAGAAATGTATTTTGTTCCTCCACTGTAATGCATAATTAGACATGCATTTTGTAGATTTGCATGAGAATATTATGATATTGGATCCTAATCATCACCGAATGCATTGGACAAATTTTCGTAAGTGCATTTTAAAAATGCTTGCTATATTTGCTAAATTAATTTGAGTGCTGCTGTCCTGTGAATGCGCAAACCTATTACTATGCTATGGGTTGGATTTTTGTGGGGTTGGGAAGATCCCTCAGATCTTTAAAGATGGCAGACGGAACACCGATGTGGAAGTCCCACCCCCATTTCTGACGGATGCAATTTTCCCCATCAGTGGGAAGGATCTGGGCCGTGATTCACACAGTAATGAAGCACAAACATGCAGGCCCACTCAAACTTAGTGGGAATTCAAACAAACCCCATTTTCCTGCTCCAAGAGGCTTAACCTGCTGTTTGAGAGTCACAAATTGATGGAATAGACATAAAAGCTCTTGAATGGTGGATAAGGTCTGTTAATGTGTCATGATCTAAAGTTTTTAAAAATCCGCTGAAAAAAAAACCGACAAGCTGTCAGTGAGAGTTAAAGAAACGATGGGCAGAATTCTCTCATCTGGGGACTAGGTCCTGTGGCAGAGGAGGAAACATGGAACGTTTCCCGCTGCTGGCACCAGCAGGAAAACATGCCTGATCTTACAGCTCCGACCTCAATCATGGCGCTACCCGGTGCTTAATATTGTATTTTGTGGCGGGGCAGGCCTGGTAGCATGTAGTCCACCACCCTTTCCCAAACATATTTTGAAAAGGCTGTAACGTCACTGACCTACTATTGAAGAAAGAAGGAGGACTTTTTGAAAATGAAGATGTATCTACAAGAGCACTCTGAGGCTGGCACATGGACCTCCTGTGAAAATGGATGACTCTCCAAGAACATTCTGACATTGGAAGATGGACCCCCTTCAGGACACCGATTCAGCAAGGTCCACCTGTTGATGTTCCCCTCACCCACTGCTGTGGTGTTCCAGGTTCCAGATTTGCTGTATGCCTCCGTCCTGAACGGCCGGAATGTTGCGACTAGGGGCTTTTCACAGTAACTTCATTGAAGCCTACTTGTGACAATAAGTGATTTTCATTTCATTTCATTTCATTTCAGAGGCAGCCTCGGACATTGTCCAGATGAGCCCCGACATCTGTATGCCAAACAGATTTTGCACCGTTATGTTTTCCTGTTGGCACTATGGAAAATTGTGCATGTATGGTTGGACCTTCTACATCCCATTAGGGCGAGGAAAATGTGTTTCACGCCGGCCTCTAGTGGGTTCCCCGATTTGCAATGGTGGGCACCAGCAGAAGGTCCTGCTGTAAATTCACGCTGGTGTGAAACTGATTTTTGGACATCGCTTAAAATTCTCCCCGTTCCCCACCTGCCAGTGATTGAACCTACTGGCAGGGGCCTGAGAGAATCCACCAATGATTACTGGACTATATTTATTGACAGACCACCTAGTGTAGAATAGAAAAACATTATCTGTTAGTGCAGTTTCAACAGAGTTCTTTGTTGCCAGTTCCAAAGGGTTATTATTGTGTGATTATGAATTATGTGGTTATGAATGCTTGGCTGAGTTTCAAAGGCTAAAATTATTTCAGTGGCAGTTCTGAGTTCAATGTTTGATTGGCAATTAGATGAGACTATTAAATGAATAGCTGGCTTTGATGTGGCATCTGAATTGAAGTATGTTTTTTTAAGAGATTAACTACTTGAGATTTAAAAGCTTTGAATGGGTTTCATGAATGGGAGACGTTTCATTATCAAGTGTATATGAATGAGAGATGTATTAATTTGTTAGAAGTCATTTTTTGTGTGAGTGGCTATGGAAGTAGCATGGAAGTATGAGGGACTATAGGGCTGGGTGGGAGCATGAGTTGACATGGAGGTGGGGGGGGGGGGGGGGGGGGTTGTTGGGGGATAAATGAGGTTTGAGCATTGAGGGCCAGAGGACCAAACAGCTTCTAAAATCACTGGGATGAATTATCAGAGAACAGAGGTGAGGCTTCCAGTTATCCAGCCTCAGCACATTCCTGCCCCTATGGTTACTTAAGATCTGTTTCTGCGGTTGGCAAGCTCAACTCCTCGGAGCAAAATCTTGGGTCCAAGTGGGCACTTGAAATCTTGCACGAGTTGGGGCAGCACAGTAGCACAGTGGTTAGCACAGTTGTTTCACAGCTCCAGGGTCCCAGGTTCGATTCCCTGCTTGGGTCACTGCCTGTGCGGAGTCTGCATGTTCTCCCAGTGTCTCCGTGGGTTTACTCTGGGTGCTCCGGTTTCCTTCCACAGTTGAAAGATGTGCAGGTCAGGTGAATTGGCCGTGATAAATTGCCCTTAGTGTCCAAAAAAGGTGGGATTGGTTTAGGTGGAGGTGTGGCAAGGGCCGATGCAGACTTAATGGGCTAATTGGCCTCCTTTTACACTGTAAATTCTATAATTCAATGATTCTATGATAAGCTATTGTCTCGGTAGCAGAAATACCACCATAGACTTCACAAGTGCTTTGAAGTGTGTCGCCTGTACGAGCCTTAAAAATCAAGGGACCATGCCCAACATGCTGTTATTACAGCATTTTCTAAGCCCATATAGTTCATGTGATATTCTTTATTGACCCCCCAATTACCCCCCCACCCCAACACCAGACTCTGCTCTCTTTTTATGGTCTTTTTAGCAGCATACACCCATGTTTCTTGGCCACCTTTGAAACATAATATTTAACAGGTCGAGGAAAATCTTGAAGGGGGTTGGTACTGAAAGTGAGAGATGGATCACCGTGGAGGAGGGCTCTGCGCTAAACTAAAAAGCAAGAGAATAATACAATGAGGTGGAGGATATGAAAACACAGGGACTTGAATTTTCATGGCAGCTTTAACATAATAAAACTTGCCATTGTGCATTATAACGCAATTCTGACAGAGACAGCATAAAGCAATTGCAATCTTGGTTCTGGAGGCAAGAATTAAAGAGCATCTTAACGGAGATAGTGGGACAGAGAAGTTAAAGGAGGGAATTCCAGAGCTTAGGAACTTGGTCACTGAAGGAGAGGCCACCTATGTGGAGCAACTAAAAGAAGGGATGGTCAAGGGACTTGAATGAATGGGCAGCACGGTAGCACAGTGGTGTGCACAGTTGCTTCACAGCTCCAGAGTCCCAGGTTCGATTCCAGGCTTGGGCCACTGTCTGTGCGGCGTCCGCAAGTTCTCCCCGTGTCTGAGTGGGTTTCCTCCGGGTCACCCGCTTTCCTCCGGTATCCTCCCACAGTCCAAAGATGTGCACGTTAGGCGGATTGGCTGTGATAAGTTGCCCTTAGTGTCCAAAAAAGGTTAGGGGGATAGGGTGGAGGTGTCGGCTTCAGTAGGGTGCTCTTTCCAAGAGCTGGTGCAGACTCAATGGGCTGAATTACGTACTTCTGCACTGTAGATTCTATGAGATAAGCACAAATACCTCAGATTTGTTTTTTGCAAAATGTCTTTCAGGGACAGGAGAATGTCATCCCTAGAAAGAAAGTGAATCATGGGATCCAATTTTAGTTTCACTTTTGCTCTTAAGCAGTGCACAGAGGGTCAGTTCTGCTGCTGGTGCCTTCAATTTTGAAGCCCGTGTTTATCTGTTCTCATGTGCCCAGCCTAACTAAATTAACCCACAATATGTTTACCCAATCCTTTACGGGTTGTTTGTGATTTTATGCCATCACAAAAACACAACAGTTATGGTCTGGAGGAGATTACAGAGGTAGCGAAGGGTGAGGCCTTGGAGGCATTTGAAAACAAAGATGAGAATTTTAAATCAGAACATTACTTTGCCAGGAGCTAAAATACAACCACAAGCATAGGGGTGACTGGTGAACAAGACTTGGTATGAGTCAGGAAACATGCAGCAGAGGTTTGGATGACCACAAGTTTACAGAAGTTAGGTAGAATATGGGAGCCCAGCCAGATGTGCATTACATGAATGAGGATTGCAGTGGCAGTTGAACCAGGTGATGTTATGGTGGTGAAAATAGGTGGTCTTAATGATGGTGCTTCTTTGTGATCAGAAGCTTATCTCAGAGTCATTAAGCCAACTAGGTTTACCCTCACATTATTGCCAAGGAGAGAGAGAGATGGAATTGGTGACAATAGAATGAAGTTTGCCAAGAAGACTTTGCAATATTTCATTTGAGCAAACCATTCTTCATCCAGTACTGGATGTCGGACATGGGTGGAGTAGTGATATTGTCAATGGACTGGTAATCCAGAGACCCAGGTTAATTCTCTGGGGATCCAGGTTTAAATCCCACCATGGCAGATAGTGGCATTTGAATTAAATAAAAATCTGGAATTAAAAGTCTAATGATGGGCATCAAATCGTGGCCAGGAAATCTGCCATCCTTACCTGGAGTAGCCTACATGTGACTCCAGATGCGCAGCAATGTGGTTGACTCTTAAATGCCCTCTGAAATGGACTGGCAAGCTGCTCAGTTGTATCAAACCACTAAGGAAAGAAGGCTACACAGCCCACTCGGCTGAGCATTGGCACGAGAAACAGCAACGGCAAACTGAACCCTCTCAACCCGGCAGTGTTCTCCTTACTAATGTTATAGGCCAGGGTTTAGAGAACCCCAAAGTGTATCATGGAGTTCACCTGACCCACAACTTTTAATAGATTGTGGTATGGGGAGCACACGGCCCACTCTACAGGTGTGGTACAGCAGAAATGGATAAAGTAATTTTTAAAGCAAAACAATGTTTATTCTATGAACTCAAGTTAACCTTTTTAAAACAAACAGTGAATATCTTAGCAACCATTAATTCAAATACAACCCCAAAGAATACAACACTAAGTAATATTTTAAGCTTTCCATTAAACATCCATAAGACTGAAAACACCTTTTACCAGAAGCACATCAGGTTAAAGTCACTACTGTTATGAGTTTTAAATCACCAGGATCGATTTAATTTACAGTCTTTAGATTACAGAGAGAGACACTAATACCCCTTCTGGCTGTGACTGCAGCTATCCAGCTCTGAAAACGAAACTAAAACACACCCTGCAGCAAACAGCCTAAAACAAAACTAAAAAGCTGACAGACAGCCCAGCTCCACCCACTCTCTGACATCACTGCAGTAATAAACACCCATTTCTTAGAGGTACTCTCACATGACACCTGCCCCCCAAGAAAAAATAAATAAACCATCAACTTCAAGAAATGAAATGAAATGAAAATCGCTTATTGTCACGAGTAGGCTTCAATGAAATTACTCTGAAAAGCCCCTAGTCGCCACATTCCGGCGCCTGTTCGGGGAGGCTGGTACGGGAATGTGGAGACTAGGGGCTTTTCACAGTAACTTCGTTGAAGCTTACTCGTGACAATAAGCGATTTTCATTTCATTTCATTTCTTGAAGTTGATGGTTTATTTATTTTTCACCTTTTCACCATCCTTTAAGAAATGCACACAGTAAATATACTTTATCGTTTAGAAAAAACAACACCCGCAAACAGGTATAATAATATAGTCCATTTTTTTTTGTTCTTCTTCCTTCTCGATGGACAGTCTCTTTGAACAAGAAGGTCCTTGCACGATACGTCCATTTCTCTATGCCTCGGCATTTCTCTTTAAAATCAGATACTTTAGTTCAATCTGATCACAGAATGCCTTGTAATTCTCCAACACAGGAGTATTGGTTATCACAGCTTTCAGGCCATCAAATGCCTGTTCAACTCCGCTGTCCACTGGAATTTGTCACACTTCTTGAGCAAGTCTGTCAGTGGTGCAATCATGCTACAAAGATTTTTCACCAATGTTCGAACAAATCCACTCATGCCAAGAAATTGCATTATTTCCCTTTGTCTTTAGGGTGTCGGAAACTCCTCAATAACTGTTGGTTTCACATCCCATGTGACCATTCGACCCTGTCAAATTGTATGGCCAAGGAAAGTGACTTGGGCTTTTCCAAATTCACTTTTGGCTAGGTTTATCACAAAGCCCGCCTCCTGAAGTCGATCGAAAAACTGCCATCAGGGCCGGGATTCTCCCCTACCCGGCGGGGCGGGGGCTCCCGGTGGGATGGAGTGGCAGGAACCAGGATTTCTCTGCACCTTTAGGGGCCAAACCCTCACCTTGAGGGGCTAACATGCACCGGAGTGGTTGGCGCGCTGCCGGCTGGTGAGAAAGGCCTTTGGCGCCATGCCAGCCAGGGCCGAAGGGACACCGCCGGTCGGTGGAAGTCCGCGCTTGCGCGGGAGCATCAGCGGCTGTTGACGTCATTCCCGCGCATGCGCAGGGGATGGAGTCACTTCCCCATTGGCCATCGCAGAGGCTATGGCCGAGGCGGAAGGAAAAGAGTGCCCCCACGGCACAGGCCGCCCGCGGATCGGTGCGCCCCAATCGTGGGCCAGGCCACCATGGGGGCACCCCCCCGGAGCCAGATCGCCCCACGCCCCCCCCCAGGATCTCGAAGCCCGCCCGCGCTGCCAGTCCCACCGGTAAGGGAGGTGGTTTGATTCACGCCGGTGGGACTGGCAAGACAGCAGCGGGACCTCGTCCCATCGCGGGCCGGTCAATCGCCGGGGGGGGTCCCGCCGACCGGCGCGGCGCGATTCCCGCCCCCGCCGTATTTCGGTGCCGGAGAGGGGTGGGGGGGGTCGGAGAATCCCGCCCATGATGTTTCAAATGTTCTGTCCGTGGCTGGCTGAAAATTACCAGATCATCAATGTATACCGCACAATTGGGTAATCCTGAAACGACTTTGATAGTTAACCGTTGAATTGTGGTTGGGGCGTTTTTCATGCCAAATGGCATAACTTTGAATTGGTATATACCATCTAGAGTCACAAAAACTGAAATCTCCTTCGCCCTTTCGGATAAAGGTACCTGCCAGTAACCTTAAGTAAAGCTGATTGTCCCATTTTCTCAATGCAATCCTCCAAACGTGGGATAGGATAAGAGTCCGTTCTTGTAACTGGATGAACCTTTCTATAGTCCACACACAACCGTTGGGTACCGTCTGGTTTAGGCACCATCACTATGGGTGAGCTCCATTGGCTGCAATCCACTTCAATTATGCTATTTTTAAGCAGACTCTCAATCTCTTTGTTAATCTGTGCCAATTTTAAAGGGTTAAGTTTATATGGATGTTGTTTGATTGGAACAGCATTTCCCACATCTACATCATGTATAGCCATTTTAGTACTTCCCAATTTATCTCCACAAATATGCCCATGTGACATCAATAACTCTTTCTGGTCAGTTTGTTTTTCCTCTGGAAGGTACCTCAACAATTTATCACAATTTTTAAGAACATCCTCGTTTTCCAATTTAATTTGAGGTATGTCAAATTCACAATCATCTGGATTTGGTTCGTCACTTTGAGTTAGAATCATTAAACCCTCCTCCTTTTTCTCTCCTTCCCTTTCAAAGTACCTTTTAAGCATATTCACATGACACACTCGGTGAGTCTTCCTTCTATCTGGTGTTTTCACCACATAATTCACCTCACTTAATTTCCTTTCAATCTGATAAGGTCCACAAAACCTAGCTTTTAAAGGCTCATCTACCACTGGTAACAACACTAAAACCTTATCTCCACTGGCAAAACTACGAACTTTGGATTTCTTGTCCGCTACCCGTTTGATCACATTTTGTGCAACTTTTAAATGTTGGCTAGCCAGTTCACTCTATTTAATTGTTCCCTAAAATTTGACATATAACCCAAAACTGTAATTTCCGATTTCTCACTCACCAATTTTTCCTTAATCAATTTAAGTGGTCCTCTTACCTCATGATCAAAAATTAGTTCAAAAGGATTGAATTTGGTTGATTCATTAGAGCATCCCTAATTGCAGATAGTACGAATGGAATTCCTTTATCCCAACCCTCTGGATAATCGTGACAATAAACCCTCAACATTGTCTTTAATATCTGATGCCACCTTTCTAACGCTCCCTGCGATTCTGGATGGTAGGCAGTTGATTTAAATTGTTTTATTCCTAAGCTATCCATAACTTCTTTGAATAACCTTGAGGTATAATTCTATCCTTGATCCGATTGTATTTCTGTGGATAGTCCATATCTAGTAAAGAATTTAAGAAACTCCTCCACAATCTTTTTAGCTGTAATATTACTTACTGGAATGGCCTCTGGAAACCTAGTAGATACATCCATTATAGTCAAAAGATATTGATTCCCACTTTTTGTTTTAGGAAGCAGTCCTACACAATCAATAGGACCCTTGTAAAAGTTTCCTCAAATGCTGGAATGGGTATTAAGGGTGCTGGTTTTATCACTGCTTGAGGTTTCCCTATCACTTGACATGTATGACATGATTGACAAAATGTAACTCCATCTTTATGTAGTCCAGGCCAATAAAAATGTTTTTGAATTTTAGCTTGAGTTTTCCTTATTCCCAAATGACCTCCCATTAGTACCTCATGTGCAACGCGCAACACATCCTTTCTGTACCCTACCGGCAATACTACTTGATGAACGTCTGCCCACTTTTCATCCGCCGGCATGTGTAAAGGTCTCCATTTTCTCATCAAGACATCACTTTTACGTTAATAACACTTTGGTATACACACAGATTCCTCTTCCGTGTATGCTTTCTGATACATCCGTTTTATTTCTACATCTTTTTGTTCTAACTCTGCCAATTTTCCTGAACTAAAAATATCCGCCTCATCCTCCACCCGTTCTTGTTCTTTTTCAACGATCTGATCAAAAATCGTTTCTGATAAGTGCACTTCAACTTCATCTTCACTCTTTGATTTCTCCTCTTGTCCTAACCTGTGACTTTGCGACCTTGTTCCTACACAGTCCGTAAAAATCCCAGGATATTCGTCCTTCAACACTTCAGTTGTCTGATTTTCCACTGGCTTATCAACCACAATAAGCATCACTCCCACCTGCGATCCAGCTATATCATTAACCAAGATAAACTGTATTCCTGGACAAGATAGTTTCTCTATTACTCCTACTACCACTTCACCACTCTTCACTTTACTTTCCAACGTTAACTTATATAATGGAACACTACTCCTCTCACCCTGAATTCCACATATTACCACCTTTTCTGGCAACATTCTTCCCAAACTACATAACTCCTCATCTCTTACCATTAAAAATTGACTAGCTCCCGTATCTCTTAAAATTGTGACTTCTTTACCTGCTCCTCCTGATACACATGAATAAACTTTACCCACACAAGTAAATTCTTTAAAGAGACCTGGCACCTTCTTATCAATCACCTCTTGATCAGGCTGTACAATCTTTTGCACCTCCTTCGCTTCACTTGGGCTTTCCTTTACCACTTTAAGAAACCCCACTGTCTTATTCTGTTTTACCACATTAGCCTTACCAGTGCTTTTCTTCAACCACCAACACTGTGACTCTACATGGCCTAGTTTATTACAGTGAAAACATTTGACATTTTTCATTTCTTTTCCACCCTCCTGGATTTCATTTTTAATCTGATGTACACTCTCTTTATTATCTCCCATCAGATCACCTTTACCTTTACCACTTGAGTACTTCTCATGTCCCCAGTTTCTATCCCTCACAGGCTGAAACTGATGTTGGAAACCAAGCTTTGATTTATGAACTAATTCATAATCATCTGCCATTTCTGCTGCTAATCTCTCAGTTTTAACCCGCTGCTCTTCCACATGAGTTCTCACTACATCAGGGGCGTCATTCTCCGCCGGCGGGAGTCTCCGTTTTGCCAGCACCCGGGGGTTTCCCGACGGCGTGGGGCTGCCCCACAATGGGAAACCCCATTGACCGGCTGGTGTAATGGAGCATCCCGCCGGCCGGTCGGGGCAGAAATGTGGCGGGGCGGGATGGAGAATTTCGCTCCTGGTATTGAATTTTTAAACTCCAAAAGTATAATTTCTTCGAGAGCATTTTGGCCCTTATCCACCTATCAAAATTACTCTGTTTGATCCTTTCAAACTCCATGTATGTTTGACAAAATTCTTTCCTTAAATTTCTAAACCTTTGTCTGAAGGCTTCAGGCACTTGTTCATATGCACCCAAGATGGATTTTTTCACTTCCTCATACGTCTCAGATACCTCCTCCTGTAGTGATGCAAACACTTCACTAGCCTTACCTACCAGCTTTGTTTGAATCAGTAATACCCACATGTCCTGTGGCCATTTCATTTGTTTAGCCACCTTCTCAAATGAAATGAAAAAGGCTTCTACCTCCTTCTCATCAAACCTAGGCAATGCTTGGACATATTTAGATAAATTCCCACCAAGCCTTCTACTATGATGCTCTTTCTCACTATCCTCATCACTATCAACCAACTGTATGTTTCCCTTTACATCTGCCAATTTTAACTGACTGTCATGTTTCATGGCCATTTTCTGAAGTTCAAACTCTCCCTCTTTATATTTTTCCCTGATCTGTATATCCCTTTCTCTTTTTTTTTCTGCTAGGGCTACTCTTTCTGTTTTCCTTTCTTCTCTCTCTTTTTCCTCACACTTTCTCTTTCTTTTTCCTCTCTCTCCCCTTTCATATTCAAGCTGCTCTCATGTTCCATTTGTTTAATTTGTAACTGAATTTTTGCCATTTCCAATGAGTCAAACTGTGTCCCAGGCAACTTTCAATGTTTAGCCACCACCATAATTACCTCATCTTTTCGCATTTTGTCAGGTAATGTTTACTGCAATGTTTTTGCCAAATTTAACAGTCTGTTTTTAGTCTCTGTCCGTAATGTACTGCGTGTGACCGTCTCCACCCCCACAAGCCTCTGAAAGAGCTATTGTCCACAACACACTCCCTACTTAAACTAAAATATCACACCTGAAAAGCAACCACAGTATGCCCACCCCTCACTGTCTTTAAGTTCACAAAACCAATCCAATAGATAGACTTTTATCCCCCTCGAGCCCCCAATTTGTTATGGGCCAAGGTTTAGAGAACCCCAAAGTGAATCATGGAGTTCACCTGACCCACAACTTTTAATAGATTGTGGTATGGGGAGCACACGGCCCACTCTACAGGTGTGGTACAGCAGAAATGGAAAAAGTATTTTTTAAAGCAAAACAATGTTTATTCTATAAACACAAGTTAACCATTTTAAAACAAACAGTGAGCATCTTAGCAACCATTAATTCAAATACAACCCCCAAAGAATACAACACTAAGTAATCCTTTAAGCTTTCCTTTTAACATCCATACGACTTAAAACACCTTTTACCAGAAGCACATCAGGTTAAACTCATTACTGTTATTAGTTTTAAATCACCAGGATCGATTTACAGTCTTTAGATTACAGAGAGAGATTCTAATACACCTTCTGGCTGTGACTGCAGCTATCCAGCTCTGAAAATGAAACTAAAACACACCCTGCAGCAAACAGCCTAAAACAAAACTAAAAGGCTGACAGACAGCCCAGCTCCACCAACTCTCTGACATCACTGCAGTAATAAACACCTATTTCTTAAAGATACTCTCACTATAGATACTTATATGTACACCCATTTGTAAACACCCATTTCTTAAAGGTACTCTCACATGACACTAACATCTGGGGGCTTGTGCCAAAATTGGTAGAGCCCAAAATTGTCCCACAGAGAAGTCAATCAACAGCCGAACACAGGCACACTCACAAAATCATACCTTGTAGGCCAGACACCACCATCCTCTTCCTTGGGTATGTCCAGTCTCACTGGCAGGACAGACCCAGTAGAGGTGGTTACACAGTGTTTACAGTCAGGAAAGTTCTCAGCATTGACTCCAGACTCCATGAAGTTCCATAACATCAGGTTAAACATGCGTAAGGCAACCTCCTGCTAATTAGCATGTACCCCCACCCCTCAGATGATGAATCAGTACTCCTCCATGCTGAACACCAGTTGGGGGAAGCACTGCAGCTCGCAAGGATGCAGAATGTAATCTGGGTGGGGGACTCAAATGTCCATCACCAGGAGTGCATGGTAGAAACATTACTGACCGGTGGCTGAGTCCTAAAGGATATAACTGCTAGACTGGGTCTGCGGAGATAGTGAGGGAACCAACAAGAGGGAAAAACATACTTGACACCATCCTCACCAATCTGCCTCCAACAGATGCATCTGTCCATGACAGTGTTGGTAGAAGTGACCACCGCACAGAACTTGTGGTGACAAAGTCCTATCTTCACATTGAGTATTCCTTCCAATGTGTTGTGTGGCATTACCAACGTGCTAAATGGGATGGACTTCAAACAGATCTAGGAACTCAATACTCTGCAGAATTGTACTCAACCACAATCTGTAACCTCATGTTGTGACATTCCCCCCGCTCTACAGGTAGGATTTTCTGTCCCTCTCCACTGGCGTGGTCTTCCTGATCCTCGCACGACTATAAGTAAGAGTTGGTCTGACTGCTGTCCATAAACTACTGGGGTTGTGGTTGTCCACATAATCTTCAATGGTTCTCCTGTGTATGTGGCTAGCCTGGCCCTGGTGTCAGGCTTAAGGACAGAATACTCGTTCAGAGACAATATAATGTCTGTCCAATGACATGGAGACAGGAGTTCTTACATCTATCTATGACTGTTGACAAGGTGCATTATCATTATCAGAGAGACGCTGATGATGCAGTTTCACTACATCATTTTGTCCTCTAAGGGCTGGCATACTTGCAAGGCATGGGCCTGAGGTGGCTTTGGCTTCCGGGGTCATCTGGAACATTTGAATTAACAACCCCACAAAAAAATAGCCAATCTCTTGATATCCTCTTGTCATTCAATCTGTGGATTTATAGCCTCCCCACTGTGATAATGATTAGTTGTGGAAACAGTCAGCAGTAAAAATACTACCATCTCTTCCCTGGAGTTACTGTTCCCTTCGGAGGGCAAACAGAAACTGAAGATAACTTCCAACAGCCTATTAATTAAAGGAGGTCCGACAGCTCAGGTCTCAGTCATGTGACAGCATGGTTTCAGGAGAAACAACTTTTTCACAAAGCAAGTAATTATGGTTTGAAATGCACTACCTGGAAGTGTGGTGGAGGCAGGTTCGATTGAGGCATTCAAGAAGGTATTAGATGATTATTTGAATAGAAACAATGTGCGGAGGTACAGGGAAAAGGCAGGGGAATGGCACAAAGTCATGGCACACATGTGGAGAGCCTGTACAGACACGGTGGGTTAAATTACCTCCTTCTGCACCGTAAATAATTCTGCAATGATAGCCCAAAGGCTTCAGTCAACAAACAGAAATTGAAATTGGGCAGCACAGTAGCACAGTGGTTAGCACAGCTCCAGGGTCCCAGATTAGATTCCCCGCTGGGTCACTATCTCTGCGGAGTCTGTCACATTCTCCCCATGTGTGCGTGGGTTTCCTCCGGGTGCTCTGGTTTCCTCCCACAGTTCAAAGATGTGCGGGTTAGGTGGATTAGTCATGCTAAATTGCCCTTAGTGTCCAAAACGGTTGGGTGGGGTTACTGGGTTATCGGGATAGGGTGGTGGTGTAGGCTTGGGTAGGGTGCTCTTTCCAAGGGCAGGTGCAGGCTCGATGTGCCGAATGGCCTCCTTCTGTGCTGTACATTCTATGATTCTATGAAATTATCAGCACCAATTCTTTTGAATCAGAGACTAAGCAGGCTTTTCTTCAAAAATTAAAGAACAGGGGGCTGGATTCTCCGCACCCCAATGTCGAAATCGCGGCCGGCCCGGGGCGGAGAATCCATTTCCCCACATGGAATCGGGACCGGCGCAGGGTCCGACCCCGGGGGGGGGACATCCTATATGGCCTGGCCCGCGATCGGGACATACCGATAGGCAGGCCGGCCTCTCTGTCTCCCAGTCTCCTTTCTTCCGCGCCTGTAGGGGCCCGAATTCCTGATCCTGGGGCCATGATCCTGCGGCGTTTCCGACAGCATCAACACTTAGCCTCAGGATCAGGGAATCACGCCCCAGATGTATGGAAATAACGACCATCTGGAAGATCTCCTCCAAGTCACAAACTATTCCTTCACTGTCAAAGGGTCTAAATCCTGGAACTCCCTAACAACACGGTGGGTGTGCATACACCATATGGACTGAAAAGGTTCAAAAAGGTAGCTCACTTCTACCTTCTCAAGGGCAATTAAGGACAGGCAACAAGTGCTGGCTTAGTCATTGCTGCCCACAAACTGTGAGAGAATTTTAAAAAATTACTCTAAAACATGTTTCAATTTCTTGAAAACATTTTTAAATTTGGAGCACCCAATTATTTTTTTCCAATTATGGGGCAATTTAGTGTGGCCAATCCACCTACCCCGCCCATCTTTTTGGGTTGTGGGGGTGAGACCCACACAGACATGAGAATGTGCAAACTCTGCTCAAACCCGGGGCTGTGATCGAACCCGGGTCCTCGGCGCCCTGAGGCAACAGTGCTACCATTGCGCCACCGCGCTGCCCACATTTTTCAATTTCATACATTTCCCTCGCAATGCTCACCATAAATGTCAGACACTTGCACTCGATTTTGCATTACCACACGTGGTGAAAACATAACATGGATGCTGGAGAATACTTTACTATAGTGCACTACTCCAAACGTTTTGGTGGACAAAGCAGTGCTACTTTCGAAGTTTCACTACTTCAAATGGCATATATGAGAGAATTACCACAAATTCCACATTAATCATACTTTTTTCCAGGTTTAAAGGAACCTCCTTTCAATGCACAGCTATTCAATGAGGAGGTACATGTAATTTTAAAAGTTAAAATGGGCATTTTTAACATGAAATCGCTTATAAATCTTGTACTTAGACGACTCATTCTAATCCCGTTCCTCATCTGATGGTCGAGATTTTCTGCTCCCGTTCATGTCGAGTGGGTTTGGCGGCAAGAGCAGAAAATATCGCAATAAAGCCGAAGTCGCATTTCACGTTGGTGTAAAAGCAGGGAGCAATGGTCGCCTACTCCTGTCAGTGGTGGGCCACGTGTACCTCATTGTAATAGATTAGCATGACATTATCAGGCCCATATGCCAGAAGCATACCCTCATGCCAAATAATGCATCCACAGCAGTGTGTTGTCGGAATGGCGCGATGCATGATTGGTCTGAGAATGCGTGCGCCTGGTGAGCAGTACTCCGAGGAGAGCACAGAGGTGAGTGCAGCACTCACTGAACGGCTTCGAGCTCAGGTGGGAGAGTGGGCAGGGGTTGAGTGGGGGTGCCAGGGTGTGCACTTGGGTGAAGAATGTTTCTTGGTGTGCTCGCTGTGTGCTCGGGCGGCCTTTAAGTATGGCCCCTAGATCGCTGAGGTGATGGCAGGACAGGCAAATCAGAAGCTGCCAGCAAGCGATAGGGCATGGATCCCTTGCCTGCTGCCTTTTCCAACCATGTCCTGCACTCTGTGGCATTAAAAATTGCCTTTGCAATCGGCGGGTTCAACTCCACTTTTCTCACCTGACACTTGGCCGATATCGGTGAAAATGTTGTCTTATATCTGTACCATATTGAATCTCTCCTGTGCCAATAATATAAAGTACGAAGTCTTACAACACCAGGTTAAAGTCCAACAGGTTTGTTTCGAAGTCACTAGCTTTCGGAGCGCTGCTCCTTCCTCAGGTGAATGCAGAGGTCTGTTCCAGAAACACATATATAGACAAATTCAAAGATGCCAAACAATGCTAGGAATGCGAGCATTAGCAGGTGATTAAATCTTTACAGATCCAGAGATGGGGTAACCTCAGGTTAAAGAGGTGTGAATTGCATCAAGCCAGGACAGTTGGTAGGATTTCGCAGGCCAGATGGTGGGGGATGAATGTAATGCAACATGAATCCCAGGTCCCGGTTGAGGCCGCACTCATGTGTGCGGAACTTGGCTATAAGATTCTGCTCGGCGATTCTGCGTTGTCGCGGGTCCTGAAGGCCGCCTTGGAGCACGCTTACCCGGAGATCAGAGGCTGAATGCCCTTGACTGCTGAAGTGTTCCCCGACTGGAAGGGAACATTCCTGCCTGGTGAATGTTGCGCGATGTCCGTTCATTCGTTGTCGCAGCGTCTGCATGGTCTCGCCAATGTACCACGCTTCGGGACATCCTTTCCTGCAGCGTATGAGGTAGACAACGTTGGCCGAGTCGCACGAGTATGTACCGCGTACCTGGTGGGTGGTGTTCTCACGTATAATAGTGGTATCCATGTCGATGATCTGGCACGTCTTGCAGAGATTGCCATGACAGGGTTGTGTGGTGTCGTGGTCACTGTTCTGAAGACTGGGTAGTTTGCTGCAAACAATGGTTCGTTTGAGGTTGCGCGGTTGTTTGAAGGCAAGTAGTGGGGGTGTGGGGATGACCTTGGCAAGATGTTCATCATCATTAATGACGTGTTGAAGGCTGTGAAGAAGATGACGTAGTTTCTCCGCTCCGGGGAAGTACTGGACGACGAAGGGTATTCTGTCGGTTGTGTCCCATGTTTGCCTTCTGAGGAGGTCGGTCCGGTTTTTCGCTGTGGCGCGTTGGAACTGTCGATCGATGAGTCGAGTGCCATATCCCGTTCGTACGAGGGCATCTTTCAACGTCAGTAGATGTCTGTTACGCTCCTCCTCGTCTGAGCAGATCCTGTGTATACGGAGCGCTTGTCCATAGGGGATGGCTTCTTTAATGTGTTTAGGGTGGAAGCTGGACAAGTGGAGCATCATGAGGTTATCCGTGGGTTTGCGGTAAAGCGAAGTGCTGAGGTGACCGTCCTTGATGGAGACGAGTGTGTCCAAGAATGCAACTGATTTTGTAGAGTAGTCTATGGTGAGTCTGATGGTTGGATGGAACTTATTAATGTCATCGTGTAGTTGTTTCAGTGATTCTTCGCCGTGGGTCCAAAGGAAAAAAATGTCATCGATGTATCTGGTGTATAACGTCGGTTGAAGGTCCTGTGCGGTGAGTAGGTCCTGTTCAAACTTGTGCATGAAGATGTTGGCGTATTGGGGTGCGAATTTGGTCCCCATGGCTGTTCCGTGCATCTGGATGAAGAACTTGTTGTCGAAGGTGAAGACGTTGTGATCCAGAATGAAGCGGATGAGTTGCAGAATTGCGTCTGGAGATTGGCAGTTGTCGGTGTTGAGTACTGAGGCTGTTGCAGCAATGCCGTCGTCATGGGGGATGCTGGTGTAGAGTGCCGAGACGTCCATTGTGACGAGGAATGTTCCTGGTTCAACTGGTCCATGGGTGCTGAGTTTCTGTAGGAAGTCCGTCGTGTCGCGACAGAAGCTGGGTGTACCTTGTACGATGGGTTTCAAGATGCCCTCGATGTAGCCAGAGAGGTTCTCACACAGGGTCCCATTGCCTGAAACGATAGGGCGGCCTGGTGTGTTGGCCTTATGTATTTTCGGGAGGCAGTAGAGATTTCCAATGCGGGGAGTACGTGGGATGAGAGCACGTAGGGTGCTCTGAAGATCTGGATCCAAGGTCTTGATCAGTCTGTTAAGTTGGCAGATGTGTTCCTTGGTCGGATCTGCGGGTAACTGTCTGTAGTGTTCTTGGTTGTTCAGTTGTCGGTATACTTCTTTGCAGTAGTCCGTTCTGTTCAGTACGACAGTGGCCCCCCCCTTTGTCTGCTGGTTTGATGACGATGCTGTGGTTGGTCTTGAGAGCGCGGATGGCATTGCGTTGTGCTTGGGTGACGTTCGGGGTTGTCTTGTGAATGCGACTGATAAATCTGGCATTGACGCGACTCCTGACGGCTTGAGCATACATGTCGAGTCTAAGGCAGCGGCCTTCCGGAGGGGTCCAATTCGACTCTTTCCTCTTCGGTTGCCGCACCGCAGATCTCTCGGTCTGCTGTTCCGGTTCATTGGTAGTCTGCTTGGGTTCGCTGTTGGCCTCTTGGGGTCTGTGGAAGAATTCCCGGAGCCTCATTCGCCTGATGAATTCCTCCGTGTCTGCCGCGAGACTGATGGGGTCCATTTTGGTGGTGGTGCAGAAATTAAGCCCTCTGCTGAGGACTTCGATTTCGTCTGGTTGAAGGGTGTAGTCTGACAAGTTTACAATAGATTTCCCTGTATTGTTTTCTACTGTGACACCGGGGATGGCTTGGTTGCTGCCGGTGGTGATGCCAAGTTTCTCAACCTTTCTGTTCTTGGTATGCATATAGGTGGCATAGTATTGTTGTCTCATCTGTTTGACGGATAACCTCATGATGCTCCACTTCTCCAGCTTCCACCCTAAACACATTAAAGAAGCCATCCCCTATGGACAAGCGCTCCGTATACACAGGATCTGCTCAGACGAGGAGGAGCGTAACAGACATCTACAGACGTTGAAAGATGCCCTCGTACGAACGGGATATGGCACTCGACTCATCGATCGACAGTTCCAACGCGCCACAGCGAAAAACCGGACCGACCTCCTCAGAAGACAAACATGGGACACAACCGACAGAATACCCTTCGTCGTCCAGTACTTCCCCGGAGCGGAGAAACTACGTCATCTTCTTCACAGCCTTCAACACGTCATTGATGACGATGAACATCTTGCCAAGGTCATCCCCACACCCCCACTACTTGCCTTCAAACAACCGCGCAACCTCAAATGAACCATTGTTTGCAGCAAACTACCCAGTCTTCAGAACAGTGACCACGACACCACACAACCCTGTCATGGCAATCTCTGCAAGACGTGCCAGATCATCGACATGGATACCACTATTACACGTGAGAACACCACCCACCAGGTACGCGGTACATACTCGTGCGACTCGGCCAACGTTGTCTACCTCATACGCTGCAGGAAAGGATGTCCCGAAGCGTGGTACATTGGCGAGACCATGCAGACGCTGCGACAACGAATGAACGGACATCGCGCAACAATCACCAGGCAGGAATGTTCCCTTCCAGTCGGGGAACACTTCAGCAGTCAAGGGCATTCAGCCTTTTATCTCCGGGTAAGCGTTCTCCAAGGCGGCCTTCAGGACCCGCGACAACGCAGAATCGCCGAGCAGAAACTTATAGCCAAGTTCCGCACACATGAGTGCGGCCTCAACCGGGACCTGGGATTCATGTCACATTACATTCATCCCCCACCATCTGGCCTGCGAAATCCTACCAACTGTCCTGGCTTGGTACAATTCACACATCTTTAACCTGGGGTTACCCCATCTCTGGCTCTGTAAAGATTTAATCACCTGCTAATGCTCGCATTCCTAGCATTGTTTGGCATCTTTGAATTTGTCTATATATGTGCTTCTGGAACAGACCTCTTCATTCACCGGAGGAAGGAGCAGCGCTCTGAAAGCTAGTGACATCGAAACAAACCTGTTGGAATTTAACCTGGTGTTGTAAGACTTCGTACTGTGCTCACCCCAGTCCAACGGCAGCATCTCCACATCAATAATATAAAGCTTCTTAAAGGGCATATGAGTGACATTAATGCAGCAATAGATATTCTTAATTAGTGATCAGTTGTACAACTTCACTCAAAGGAGCTGCATATCAGCAATTGGGTTCAGGATATTCAAGTGCCTCACTTAATGAGCTGAACTTTAAAATTGGTTTGTGAAAAACTGTCTGGCATGCTGAACCCGAGCTGTGTATGGTACCATGTCATTGATAAAATAAAAGCCATCTTATTTCTATTTTTTCCCATCTAAATCAAAATCTATCTTTCTTGTCATAAAACACCTTGGGAGTTGAAACCTTTGCATACACTAATCATGTACCAAAGTGTGATCTGTCTACAGATGCATGTATTGACGGCTGGATACAAACTAGGCTGACCTGCATGGTATCACTTTATTAGTCACCTTCAGAGCATCCCAGACAGGATAAATTCCATTGGGAAGCCCATTGAGATACTGAGACGATTGTGTAGGTTGATACGTAATACCAAATAGAAGTCTTTTTTTAAACTATGAAGGATTTTAATTGGGTGACTAGAGACTGACTTTATCTGAGTTTTGAAAGTTAATGACACATGGTTATTGATTTAAATTGGCATTATGAATGTGAGTGGAGAGCTTAGGAGATAATGCTATGTGCAAATAGTTGCTAGGGTTTGTTGTACTATTTCAGGCAGGAATAGTTTTGTAATTTAAGGGAAGAGTAGGTAAATAGTTAATTCAGTGGAAGCTACAGGACTGTGGGGGATCAATGGTATATTGACATTAGATTTGGATTGTTCTAACCACAGCCCAATGTACAAAAATGTGCCAAATGGCTTCCGTCTATGGCTCCCTTATCCAATTAATCCAGATAATGGTCGAAGGAGCAAAATAAAAAACACCCGAGTACAGTTCCTCATGTCAATGTAAGTACTACCAAGGAAAAAAGGTGGGGGGGCAAAAGGACATAAAGAGCCTAAAACCTGTGAATGAACTTTCTTCTCTTGACCCTGTCCAGGTCAATACCTGGAACCCTGAACAACAGTTCGTAGGGAATCGATTTGGCAGGGGTTTGACCGAGCACAAAGCCTGAAGTATATTTGGGAGATATTATTTGGCAATTACCCAAGTTATCTGAATGCTATATAATGGGCATCAGCACAACACTGCTGCAATTTGCATTGTTAGGACACCTAGAAGAGGTATTCTCACACAAATCGCAATATGTCAGCTACACCATAAAAGCAGTTTGTGAGAAGCCTGTCAAAACAATTGCATTTTGGAAGTAAGAACACTCTCTGGCACCTTTCTGCGCTGTTATTTTTATTCTGCTAGTTTTTCCTTCAGACATTGAAAATCTCCTTGCTTGCACAGGCAGCTAACAGTGCTCATTGTATGTGCAGATTTCTGAACCTCGCAGCTTCACACCCATGTCTGCTGACAGTACAGCAAAGAGTCACATCCAGGTCACTGCTGAGTCCAATATGTGCCGTTGAGGTGAAGCGCAATGAGTTGTCAGCAGCTGGACCACTCTACCTGAAAGTGTAGTGGAAGCAGATTCCAGAAGTAATTTTTAGGTCTTGAGCACATACTTGAGAATGAGTACCATGCAGGGCTACAGGCACTAAATGGGCATGTGTAAAGTACAACCACTCTTTCAAAGAGCCAGAACAAGCATGAAGGGCCAAATGGTCACCTTCTTTTCTGTCTGTTTCCATGATTCTGTAAGATGACCATGTGGAACACATGGTATGATGTTCACCATTGGCACAGTCTGTCTTTGTGGGCTGATAGAGGCATCAGCTCCTTGCAATATGGTTCATTGCTGTGCTCCCTCTGACCCAGCTAAAAACATCTCTATGTACCAGAGGCAGCAAATTGTAAATTAGTCCTTTGTAGACTAACAAGTGATTTTTCTGCAGCTAGTGTAGAGGTAAAACTTCGCCACATCAAGTGAACAGAGGTAATGATATTTGCAACATTAAACCTATGTACTTGACAGACCATGCCTCATTCAATTTTCTCATTGTAACATCGTGGTTCAGTGGGTTGTGCTCTCACCACTGAATCAGAACGTGTAAGTTCCATTCCAGAGATTTGAACTAAATATTCTAGGATTATAATCCAGTTGTACTGAGGGGGTGCTGTGCTGTCTTTATTATGAGACATTAAACCACTTATGTATATATAATAGACCCCACGATGTTGTTTTAAAGAACAGAAGGTAAGTTATCAACCTCATGGTCATGCATGAGCAATGTCTGTGATGGTCACGCCCGCTCTCACCATTTCTACCTCCACATAGTTCCAGGGCACTGAATGAGTCATATCCAGGAGCTCCATGTCAACAGCGCACATGTGCAAAACGTAAATATTCGATGGGTTGCTTGCCATGTTGGAGATTATGTCAACTTCACCTGTGATGACACCAGTCAGAATGAGGATCTCAGCTTTGCACATCTGGTCTACTTGGTCCAGAGCATCAACAATGGAAGTAGAAATCACACACACCCCAATGTATTTGTAAGTTGCAAGGACACCTGCTCCATGAACATATACCTGTTGTGCAACCATGAGAAGAGGTTTACGCAGAACCTGTTATCTGTGCATTGAAAGCCTGCCAGTGTGTCTCAGATATTCTGCTGCCCATCCTTTTTGCCGACACCTTCCCCAGGGCATCCGTGTCCAGTGAGCCGAACTCAGAGAGCTTTCTCCCCCAACACAAGGACTTTTCATTCTTATTCCTGCCATCCCATCTGTTCTTGCTCAGTTGTGAATTGAGAGTCACCAGGTGAAAACTCAACTAACTCTCTGGCTGGATCCGCCAAAGTGTGAGTAGCTCCATTGGTGCATCATCCGCATTTAGAAGTAATCAATTCCTCTGCAGATTTGTCTTTCATGAGATCCACAGACATCTGCTGCATGCATGGAGGCCCTGTCATAGACGAAAGATCCAAATCAGTTACGGTACGGCAAGAAAGTTGCAACTTCTCATTCCCTATTGAAATCAAGATAGCATGACGGAGACATGTGGTTCATGATTTTGCATTTTATCACCAAGTAGCTGTGAGGTCACCCCATCTCTGATGGTTGAGGACATGAAAAAGTCAGTGATCGCCAATGGTTCCCAATCTGTAGGTGGCAGCTTCATGATCTGTGGATGCCCACCTCTGGTTCTCTCTTCTGCTTTTTCTTGTGTTCGTTCCCTGAAATGGGGGAATAACAGAGCTATAATGGAGCTTTTAAGGGAGAGACATGATAATGCATAAAGGATGAGGGTGAATGTCAGTGGTGAATGGGTTGATGGAAATGTGAGGAAGTGAACAGGAAGGGATTGGAGCACCTGCAAGGTAACTGGATGTGAGGCTGATGTGCTTGGTAGACCTGAGAAGGCAGAGCGAGGACAACAGAATGCAGGCGGGTGTGCCACTGTGCTCACATTCCTGACCCGCTAAGGAGATTAAAACACTTCAGACATTGAATCCAGGAGCATGTCATCTCTGTACCTGCTGGTTACATCCACTAACAGCTCCAACCAGACCTCCTTTGTTTCAGCTGCAGGCTTCTTTGAGATCATAAGACATAGGAGCAGAATTAGGCCACTTGACCATCGAGTCTGCTCCGCCATTCAATCATGGCTGATATTTTTCTCATCCCCATTCTCCTGCCTTCTCCCCATAATCCCTGATCCCCTTATTGATCAAAAACCCATATATCTCTGTTTTAAAGACACTCAGTGATTTGGCCTCCACAGCCTTCTGCAGCAAAGAGTTCCACAGATTCACCACCCTCTGGCTGAAGATATTCCTCCTCATCTCGGTTTTAAAACATCGTCCCTTTAGTCTGAGATTGTGTCCTCTGCTTCTAGCTTTTCCTACAAGTGGAAACATCGTCTCCACGTCCACTCTATCCAGGCCACGCAGTATCCTGTAAATTTCAATAAGATCCCCCCTCATCCTTCTAAACTCCAACGAGTACAGACCCAGAGTCCTCAACTGTTCCTCATATGACAAGCTCTTCATTCCAGGGATCATTCTTGTGAACCTCCTCTGGACCCTTTCCAAGGTGAGCACATCCTTCTTTAGATACAGGGCCCAAAACTGCTCCCAATACTCCAAATCGGGTATGACAGAGCCTTTTACAGCCTCAGAAGTACATCCCTGGTCTGGTATTCTAGCCCTCTTGACATGAATGCTAACATTGCATTTGCCTTCCTAACTGCCGACTGAACCTGCACGTTAACCTTAAGAAAATCGTGAACAAGGGACGCGATTCTCCACTCCCACGCCGGTTGGGAGAATCGCCTGGGCCGCCAAAATTTCCAGGGACGCCGGTCCGACGCCGTCCCGCGATTCTCCCAAGAGGCGGGAATGGCCCGGTCGGGTTTCACGGGCCGCAGGCTGGAGAATCGCAGGAGACACCCAAAATGGCGATTCTCCGGCACCCCCGCTATTCTGAGGCCCGAATGGGCCGAGCGGCCAGGCCAAAATGGCGCGTTCCCCCCCCCGGCGCCGTCCACACCTGGTCGCTGTAGTCGTGGGCGGTGCGTAAACACTGGGGGGGGCGGCCTGCGGGGGGGGCGACGGGGGATCCTGCACCGGGGCGTACCTCAGATGTGGGGTGGCCCGCGATCGGTGCCCACCGATCGTTGGGCCGTCCTCGCTGAAGGAGGACCTCCTTCCTTCCGCGGCCCCGCAAGATCCGTCCGCCATCTTCTTGCGGGGCGGATTTGAACAGGACGGCAACCACGCATGCACGGGTTGGCGCCGGCCAACCCGCGCATGCGCGGATGACGTCCGTTATGCGGCGCCGGCCGCGTCATCTATGCGGCGGCGCTTTTACGCGACAAGGCCTGGCGTGGGTAGATGACGCGGCCCCGATACTGGCCCATTGTCAGGGCCTGAATCGGTCGGGACCGGGGCCATTCTGTGCCATCGTGAACCTCGACGCCGTTCACGACGGCGCGGCCACTTCGGCGTGGGGGTGGAGAATCCCGCCCAAGGACTCCCAAGTCCCTTTGTGCTTCTGCGTTCCGAAGCATTTCCCCATTTAGAAAATAGTCTATGCCTAGATTCCTCCTTCCAAAGTGCATAACCTCACACTTTTCCACATTGTATTTCATTTTGCCACTTCATTGCCCACTCTCCTAACTTGTCCAAGTCCTTCTGCAGCCCGCCTGCTTCCTCAATACTACATGCCCCTCTACAGATCTTTGTATCATCTGCAAACTTAGCTACAGTGCCTTCAATTCCTTCCTCCAGATGATTAATGTATATTGTGAAAAGTCGTGGTCTCAGCACCGACCCCTAAGGTACACCACTAGTCACCGGCTGCCATCCTGAAAAAGACCCCTTTATCCCCACTCTCTGCCTTCTGCCAGTCAGCCAATCCTCTATCCATGCCAGGATCTTACCCTGAACACCATGGGCTTTTAACTTATTTAACAGTCTCCTATGCGGCACCTTGTCAAAGGCCTTCTGGAAATCTAAATAAATCACATCCACTGGTTCTCCTTTGTCTAACTTCCTTGTTACTTCCTCAAAGAACTCTAACAGATTTGTCAGACATGACCTCCCCTTGACGAAGCCGTGCTGACTCAGTCCTATTTTATCATGCACTTCCGCGATCACCTCTTTAATAATGGACTCTAAAATCTTACCAATGACCAAAGTCAGGCTAACCGGCCTATAATTTCCATCTTCTGCCTCCCTCCCTTCTTAAACAGTGGTGTTACATTAGCCACTTTCCTGTCTTCTGGGACCCTTCCTGCCTCCAGTGATTTCTGAAAGATCACCACCAATGCCTCCACAATTTCCTCAGCTATCTCTTTTAGAACCCTTGGGAGTTGTCCATCCGGTCCAGGTGATTTATCCACCTTCAGACCTTTCAGTGGGCGAAACAGCTGGCTTGCAATGCAGAACAAGAGCTGCAGCATGCGTTCAATTCCCATACCGGCCTCCCAGAAACAGGCGCCGGAATGTGGCGACTAGGGGTTTTTCACAGTAACTTCATTGAAGCCTACTTGTGATAATAAGCAATTATTATTATTAATTATTATTTCAGTTTCCCCAGAAACTTTTCCTTAGTAATGGCCACTGCACTCACCTCTGCCCCCTGGTTCCCCTGGAGCTCTAGCATCCCACTGGTGTCTTCCACTGTGAAGACTGATGCAAAGTAACTATTCAGTGTGTCTGCCATTTTTGTGCTTCCTATTATTATTATTGGGGAAAAGTATTTCTCTGTGACTCCGAAATGCCTTCAGCAGCACATCAAGGGGTAGTCATTCAACTGGAACAAATCCTCTGAATGTGACTTCATCTCGCTCTCTGTGCCAGACCAAACATCTTTAGAGTTTATCTTCAGATTGGCCCTTTCAATATTCCAGTTGAGATCAATATAAGTCCATGTTGTGCCCACTTCCTCACATCCCCGTGTCTTTGTGGGTTTCCTCGGGTGCTCCGGTTTCCTCCCACAAGTCCTGAAAGATGTACTTTTTAGGTGAATTGGACATTCTGAATTCTCTCTCAGTGTACCCAAACAGGCGCCGGAATGTGGCGACTAGGGGATTTTCACAGTAACTTCATTGCCGTGTTAATGTAAGTCTACTTGTGACACTGATAAAGATTATTATTATTCAATGCGAAACCTAAGAAATCAAATGGTAATCAGGTGGTTGCAATAAGATGCCACAGACAGACCTACTAAAATTACATAGAACATACAGTGCAGAAGGAGGCCATTCGGCCCATCGAGTCTGCACTGACCCACTTAAGCCCTCACTTCCACCCTATCCCCGCAACCCAATAACCCCTCATAACCTTTTTGTTCACTAAGGGCAATTTATCATGGCCAATCCACCTAACCTGCATGTCTTTGGACTGTGGGAGGAAACCGGAGCACCCGGAGGAAACCCACGCAGACACGGGGAGAACGTGCAGACTCCGCACAGATAGTGACCCAGCAGGGAATCGAACCTGGGACCCTGGAGCTGTGAAGACACAGTGCTATCCACTTGTGCTGCCCATGTTTCTTCCAGGTTCCCCACATGATATCAGAATTCAGTCCCCTCCACTCTCTGCTAACAACATGCCCAGGAGCAAAGTTTCTGATTGATGAGTTTGTAACTTTCCAAACTCAACATTGACTTCAATTTCAGATTATAACTTAACTCTCATTTGTCGGCAGTTACTTTGCAGCTCTACTGTTGTCACTTGCAACTCCTAGGACCTATCTTTTGTTTTTCTATTCGTCTCATCCATTTTTGCCTTGCCTTTTGTCGATTTAATAACCCTGAATCCATCCTATCACTAACTTCCCATTTTGTACTTTCCTCATCTCCCTCTCTTTGCTTTTAGCTACATCAGTGTTTGCTTATAACTTAAATCTCTAACGTATTCCATTTCTGATGAAAGGTCAACAACCTAAAATATGAATTCTGTACAGGTGTTGCTGTGCTGCTGAATTTTCCTGCATTTTCTCTTCATGTTCAAGAATTTTCCCTGCTGTAAAGTCTGCGAAGCCGGGGCCTGCATCGACCAGATTCATTGCCATTGTTTTCATATGATAAATTGTACATAGACAGTTCCCATTACTAATATGGACAGATAAATTCAGAATGGAAATATGTGATTGAAAGTGTGTGCAGACATAAAGATTATTAATCTATAGTTTGCCATCCATCGCCACTTATTTTCACACATATGTTTGACTTTCAAACTAAATGCAGTAAGGGAACAATTATGCCATCTTTGGTTTTGTGAAAGGAAATGAGAGCAGACTTGATCAGAAGCTGCATTATGCTCAAGACAATTGAGTAATCACTGGTCATAAATCAGAATATTTATTGCCTCACAAGTATTCTACTGCCAACGTTAAAGACTCTGCTGGTTTTTAAAAGTTTTCCATCAGTGGAATTTCCTTTTTGAACAGACTGGGAGAATGAAAAGCAATAGGTGGACAGGTGGGTCAGTGTTTGACCGTTGTTCAGGAGGGGGTAAAAATGGCCCTGATTTCAGCTCCTCTGCCTGAGGGAAAGCAGACAGGTGGGGTGAAGCATTTAATAGAAGGCAAGCCACGACAGCCTCAGACCCAACTACCATCCTGCAAGTTCCCCGATTAATCTGCTTTTTGGGTCGGTGAGCTCGGCATCTGGAATGGATATTGAGTATTACTTTCAAGATGCAGATTGGGTCATCAGGATTCTCGATCTGCAGTTTGAATCAGAGGCCTGGCTAGGATGTGGATGGTGCAATATTGGTACTGCCTGTCAGGGAAAACATGCCAGAGCTGGAATCAGAAGGAGTCCAGAAGGTGAGTTGAAAAGTTTTATTTTATGTTTCCTTTGGGCAAAAAGGGGTGAATGTTCTTGAATTTTGACTGATTCTTTGGTCCTCCAATTCTGCCGAGATATTCCCCACTCCACTGATCCTGTCCAGAGAATGTTCCTCCCCCTGAAAACTGTCCTCCCCAAAGATTTACCCCCATCCCGACCTTGCCCAGAGACATTCCACCCCCCGCCATTCCAAATCTTCCCAGAGACAATCCTGTCCTTCCGATCCTTCCAAGAGACATCATCTCCTCCAATCCTTCCTAAAGTCTTCCCCCAGCTCCAATTCTGTCCAATTGTCTCCCCTCACCCAGGACCAGACTATTCGAGACTTCCCCTCTCGATCTTGCCCAGATGCAACACCTTCCCAATTCTTTCCAACACTCACCTGATCCTGCCCAGGGACCTCTCCATGGTGTCAAATAACAAAGAAAAGTACAGCACAGGAATAGGCCCTTCGGCCCTCCAAGCCTGCGCCGACCATGCTGCCCGTCTAAACTAAACTCTTCTACACTTCCGGGGTCCATATCCCTCTATTCCCATCCTATTCATGTATTTGTCAAGATGCCCCTTAAACTTCACTATCATCCCTGCTTTCACCGCCTCCTCCGGCAGCGAGTTCTAGGCACCCACTACCTTCTGTGTACAAAGAACAAAGTACAAAGAAATGTACAGCACAGGAACAGGCCCTTCGGCCCTCCAAGCCCGTGCCGACCATACTGCCCGACTAAACTACAATCTTCTACACTTCCTGGGTCCGTATCCTTCTATTCCCATCCTATTCATATATTTGTCAAGATGCCCCTTAAATGTCCCTATCGTCCCTGCCTCCACTACCTCCTCCGGTAGTGAGTTCCAGGCACCCACTACCCTCTGCGTAAAAAACTTGCCTCGTACATCTACTCTAAACTTTGCCCCTCTCACCTTAAACCTATGCCCCCTAGTAATTGACCCCTCTACCCTGGGGAAAAGCCTCTGACTATCCACTCTGTCTATGCCCCTCATAATTTTGTATACCTCTATCAGGTCGCCCCTCAACCTCCTTCGTTCCAGTGAGAACAAACCGAGTTTATTCAATCGCTCCTCATAGCTTATGCCCTCCATACCAGGCAACATTCTGGTAAATCTCTTCTGCACCCTCTCTAAAGCCTCCACATCCTTCTGGTAGTGTGGCGACCAGAATTGAACACTATACTCCAAGTGTGGCCTAACTAAGGTTCTATACAGCTGCAACATGACTTGCCAATTCTTATACTCAATGCCCCGGCCAATGAAGGCAAGCATGCCGTATGCCTTCTTGACTACCTTCTCCACCTGTGTAGCCCCTTTCAGTGATCTGTGGACCTGTACTCCTAGATCTCTTTGACTTTCAATACTCTTGAGGGTTCTACCATTCACTGTATATTCCCTACCTGCATTAGCCCTTCCAAAATGCATTACCTCACATTTGTCCAGGTTAAACTCCATCTGCCATCTCTCCGCCCAAGTCTCCAGACAATCTAAATCCTGCTGTATCCTCAGACAGTCCTCATCGCTATCCGCAATTCCACCAACCTTTGTGTCGTCTGCAAACTTACTAATCAGACCAGTTACATTTTCCTCCAAATCATTTATATATACTACAAAGAGCAAAGGTCCCAGCACTGATCCCTGTGGAACACCACTGGTCACAGCCCTCCAATTAGAAAAGCATCCCTCCATTGCTACCCTCTGCCTTCTATGGCCTAGCCAGTTCTGTATCCACCTTGCCAGTTCACCCCTGATCCCGTGTGACTTCACCTTTTGTACTAGTCTACCATGAGGGACCTTGTCAAAGGCCTTACTGAAGTCCATATAGACAACATCTACTGCCCTACCTGCATCAATCATCTTAGTGACCTCCTCGAAAAACTCTATCAAGTTAGTGAGACACGACCTCCCCTTCACAAAACCGTGCTGCCTCTCACTAATACGTCCATTTGCTTCCAAATGGGTGTAGATCCTGTCTCGAAGAATTCTCTCCAGTAATTTCCCTACCACTGAAGTAAGGCTCACCGGCCTGTAGTTCCCGGGATAATCCCTGCCACCCTTCTTAAACAGAGGAACAACATTGGCTATTCTCCAGTCCTCCGGGACATCCCCTGAAGACAGCGAGGATCCAAAGATTTCTGTCAAGGCCTCAGCAATTTCCTCTCCAGCCTCCTTCAGTATTCTGGGGTAGATCCCATCCGGCCCTGGGGACTTATCTACCTTAATATTTTTTAAGACACCCAACACCTCGTCTTTTTGGATCACAATGTGACCCAGGCTATCTACACCCCCTTCTCCAGACTCAACATCTACCAATTCCTTCTCTTTGGTGAATACTGATGCAAAGTATTCATTTAGTACCTCGCCCATTTCCTCTGGCTCCACACATAGATTCCCTTGCCTATCCTTCAGTGGGCCAACCCTTTCCCTGGCTACCCTCTTGCTTTTTATGTAAGTGTAAAAAGCCTTGGGATTTTCCTTAACCCTATTTGCCAATGACTTTTCATGACCCCTTCTAGCCAAAAAACTTGCCTCATACATCTCCTCTAAACCTTGCACCTCACACCTTAAACCTATGCGCCCTAGTAATTGACCCCTCTACTCTAGGAAAAAGTCTCTGACTATCCACTCTGCCTGTACCCCTCATAATTTTGTAGACCTCTATCAGGTTGCCCCTCAACCTCCTTCGTTCCAGTGAGAACAAACCAAGTTTATTCAACCTCTCCTCATAGCTAATGCACTCCATACCAGAAATCTCTTCTGCACCATCTCTAAAGCCTCCACATCCTTCTGGTAGTGTGGCGACCAGAATTGAACACTATACTCCAAGTGTGGCCTAGCTAAGGTTCTATACAGCTGCAACATAACTTGCCAATTTTTATACTCAATGCCTCGGCCAATGAAGGCAAGCATGCCATTTGCCTTCTTGACTACCTTCTCCACCTGTGTTGCCCCTTTCGGTGACCTGTGGACCTGTACACCTAGAACTCTCTGACTGTCAATACTCTTGAGGATTCTATCTTTCACTGTATATTCCCTACCTGTATTAGACCTTCCAAAATGCATTACCTCACATTTGTCTGGATTAAACTCCATCTGCCATCTCTCTGTCCAAGTCTCCAAACAATCTAAATCCTGCTGTATCCTCTGATAGTCCTCATCGCTATCCACAATTCCACCAACCTTTGTGTATTCGCAAACATACTAATCAGACCAGTTACATTATCCTCCAAATCATTTATACATACGACGAACAGCAAATGTCCCAGCACGGATTACTGTGGAACACCACTAGTCACAGCCCTCCAATCAGAAAAGCATCCTTCCATTGCTACTCTCTGCCCTCTATGACCTAGCCAGTTCTGTATCCATCTTGCCAGCTCACCTCTGATCCCGTGTGACTTCACCTTTTCTACCAGTCTGCCATGAGGGACCTTGTCAAAGGCCTTACTGAAGTCCATGTGGACAACATCCACTGCCCTACCTGCAGCAATCATCTTTGTGACCTCCTCGAAAAACTCTATCAAGTTTGTGAGACACAACCTCCCCTTCACAAAACCTTGCTGCCTCTCGATAATACGTCCACTTGCTTCCAAATGGGAGTAGATCCTGTCTCGAAGAATTCTCTCCAGTAAACTTCTCTCCTGCCAACAGAGGCCCACACGCACCCATCAACCTGGTAGTCAACCTGGGCATCCAGTGAGATTCTGCACAAATTTGTTGAAATGAGGTCCTGCCAATAAGATCAGTAAGACGCCAACATTCGTGGCCTTGTTGTATTTGATTCCAACTACCAGGCTCTACCTTAACTTTCTTGCTCCCAACCAATCTGTGAACATTTTCCAAATGTCCTTTGTTTTCCATTTCCTTTTACCATTTTTATTTACTGTGCGGTATATATCCGTAAAAATTAGGGATTTTTTCAAATTCTAATCTGTGTAGCTCCAAATAATGGAGCTCCCCACAGGTAGGTTGCGGTCTTTAATATGGTCATGATTCAATCATCATTGTAATGCAGCAAATTTAACAATAAAACATAACATGCACATCATAAATTTAATATATTACATTACTAATGGAGAAAGCTAGATTACATTACAGTTAGATGATTTGTATAAATGTTGATCTCACACTTTACAAAGTTTGCTTAAGATGCAGGTAATTTTAATTGTTTCTATCTTCCTGCAACCTTGGTTATCCATATGGTCTATTCCGTTATCATTCTTAATGGTGAATTCTCAGTATTTACTCCATTTTCTTGCCTTTACCCGCTCCTTTCTTCTTGGTTATTTGTATGATTGAAAAGGTTTTTCGCTGCAGCTTATTCCCCACCCTTGATTTGTAAATTTTAGCTGGATTTTGTCTCATCAAGTCTCCAATGACCATCAACCAAATCATGGTGGCATGGTGGCACAGTGGTTAGCACTGCTGTCTCACAGCGCCAAAGACCCAGGTTCAATTCTGGAATTGGGTCACTGTGTGGAGTTTACACGTCCCCCCAACCGTGTCTGCGTAGGTTTCCTCCGGGTGCTCCAGTTTCCTCCCACAGTCCAAAGATTGCAGATTAGGTGGGGGTTACAGGGATGGAGTGGGGGGGGGGGGTTGTTGTGCCTAAGTAAGATGCTCTTTTGGGGGGTCGGTGCAGAGGCGATGGACCGAATGGCCTCCTTTTTGCATTGTAGGAATTCTTTGATTCTATGAACTTTAGTCTTATGCTAGGGCTGTTTAGCACCCACCATAAAACCCCAGCTCAGTGTCAAAGTACTGTGTAAACAGATTTAACTGGACAGGGGCTGGCAATTGATTGGTTCCTGTCCTCGCCAACGCGGGTGCTACCTATGCCATGTTTGAGGCAACCTAACTTGGCACAATAATTCACATATTTCATCTGGGCCTTTCCTAATCAGTAAGCTTAGTTCCACAATGGGCAGCATGTTTATCTACAAAAGCTATAGGGGGAGCTCTGCACACACACTTTATAATTGGCGTTTTAAAATAAGATCTTTGGTGAAGAAACAAAAGGCTCGCATGAGTCGTAGGTGAATAAGGAACTGCTTTAGAGTTATGGAAATGGCTTTCATATTTCTTTTAACACAGATGTGTTAATAGAACTGTCAGGCTTAAAAGTCCTAGAGAAGGGGAAATTACACCTGGAGAGAATTGGTGGACTCAACTGATCAGAATGAAGGAGTTTTGCAGGCTGTAAAAATAACTCTTTAAAGGAACACTACTCAAAATGATTTAAATCTAAATGAGAAAATGTTAAATAAACCACCATGATAATGGGGTAGAGTTTCCACTGAGTATTTTTGGCCACACATTGGCCGGAATTCTCCGCCCCAGCGCTGTCTGCAGGGGCCGCAGTGGGGGCCTCCACTGTGGCCTGGCCCATGATTGGGGCCTGCCAATCAGCGGGCAGGCTGATTCTGTGGGAGCCCATGTTCCTCCGTGAACCCACGTGCATGCACGAACTCGTGGTGGCCGTAGCACACATGCGTAGACTCGTGTCGGCTGTGCCGTGCCGGCTGGAGCAGCAGAGAGCACTCCGGCGCCGACCTAGCCCCCGAGGAAGTGGTGAATATCTTACAATCGAGGACCTTTAACGCCGGAGTGGTTCACGTCGCTTTTCAAGCCGTCGTCAGAACTTGGCCGCGGGATTGGAGAATCCCGGCCATTGTGTCCAAAACTGCAACCATTTTGAAAGTTATTTTCCCCCACACTTGCTATTGAATGCAACGTTTGCCTCAAACCAATAAAATCAGGCAACATTTTGAATATATGTTTTAAAAAGAAAACATTTTGCATTAAATATTTTCCACTAACCTGGCGCAATATGATCAATACAATTGGAAATGGATTTATCACAAAAAAATCAAACATTTTTAATTAGTGTCAATCCATTACCTGTGAGTAACCTAATTGTAATTTTGGAAAAAACAGCACAACTTGGAACTTAAAGGTAGCATTAAAACTTGCCTGAACTGGCCTTAAAATGGAACTCCAGTCTTACTGGTGCCAGTATTACTGATTTTTATTGGGATTTAAACATTTTCAACTGTTTTTTCCTTCTGGGTGAGAATTACTTTTAAATAATATGCAACACTAACTATTAGTTAAATTGGTGTACAATAGCTAGTACATTGCAAAGAACGCATTCAAAGCTTTTAAATAATCTGGGCTGGTTTAGCACACTGGACTAAATCGCTGTCTTTTAAAGCAGGCCATGCAGGCCAGCAGCACGGTTCAATTAGATGTACCAACAAGATGATTTTTAAATCAGCGTAGTAGATCGTGGAAATCTGATTTGCGCTGAGCCCAATTTTGTCCTTTTCATTCTGCCATCTTTTTCTTGCGTTGCGATGATTTTGGATGGATTACACCAGAGCAATAGCACAATCGAGTAGAAACTCTTCCCTAATATTTCAAGCAAATAGGACCTTGGCTGTTACAATCAAGGATAGTCTCTCCTTATCTTTTACAGTAAGAATTTCTCTTATTACATTCAATTGGTTTCAGTGAAAATGTCTACCTCTGTGCAATGCTATGTTGACTGAAAGCATGATGGCATGCCAAGCAGACTTCACCGTACACAACACTTCTTACACTCTGCTGAAACTGTGCGCTGAAATTGAGCATTTGTTTGTCTGTCATGGATTATTCATTGCATTCTGGTCACACTGTACACAGGCTCAAAACCAAATTCATATGAAGAAAAGCACCACAGACATTCTTAACAATTGTCTCGCCGACATTATATCAGAAATTCATGTGCAAATTGGAATTCTTGTACCTGATTGCACGATGCACTGCCTTTCATGCAATTACGAATAAGTTAATTGAATTTTTCTTGGAGTAGCCAGGTAGGACAAGGTCACTCCGTTCACAAGCAGGGATAAAGTTAATGATTTTTTCAAAACACTGCACATCTTATTGGTTATCTTTGGATAGTAAAGACCCATTTTAAATGCTCTGAATGTCTGATCACTCAAATAGAGTTAAAAGAAATACAGCCTTTTTCTAAAAGAACTTAGGTTTATCTCCCAGCTGCAAAATAGCCTGAGAGCAGCCAGTCTGAAGACAAAAATGATAGGGCGCTGTGGGAGTAAGTAACAATGTGAGAAGTAGTTATCATGATTGAAGGGCCAATTTCAGGTTGAGGATTAGCCCACGAGAAGCATCTTTATTGGTTGACATTTTTGAGGAGCTTAGTAAAAGTTTCTAATTAGTCGAAATGTAGTGAGTGCTGTTCCTTTACCTCATCTGTATTCAATACACTTATCTAGTCACTCATAGCCTGAGGCCGTGTCTGATAGTGTTATGTTTCCCGACATAAACTTGTTAAGCTGTAAGCACAAATTGTAGAGAAATCCTATAATTGTCCAATGCACTCTATTGCGCTGCTTCCCAAGTTTTACGGTGTAACTATAAATTACATCTATTCAAAATATAGCAAAATAATGGCAAAATGTATGACTTCAAAATGAGGAATGAACTTTGCCTGTGAGAGCTAAATTGGCTTCATCTGAAGGTGACACTCGGGCTCAGATTTTCACTTTTGCGGTATGTGTGTGAAGAGCCGGGAAAATTCCCAGTTCAATAAACTCACCTGGGAAAAAACAGCCCCGAATAACGGGATCTTTGAATCGGAGTGGGTGCATGTTGGAGCCAGGCCCTCTGCCATCGGAAACACTGTGCAGACAGCAATAGAGGCTACCATGTGACAAGGTGAGCTGTTTAAAAGACTTGCTTTGGTGCTCTGAGTCTTCATGACAGTTGTAATATAAGTAGGGAGGCCCTTTTGCCATTACCCCTCCCCCATGTTATTCTCGATGCTCCACACCAACTCATGCCGACATTCAGTCCCCATGGCCCCTCATTGCTACCATGAAACCTATGTCTCTCACACCACCCGAAGGCTCATGATAGCCCCCATGTCAACTTAGTGGTAACTCATGCCAACTCATGGCATCATTTCATCTAAATAGTCCCTTAGAGCCACTATGCCAATTCATGGCACATGATCGGTGCAGGCTTGGAGGGCCGAAGGGCCTGTTCCTGTGCTGCATTGTTCTTTGTTTCTTTGTATGATCCCCCACTCATCCTCATAATACTTTATAGTGCCAATGCAAACTTAGTGGCAACTCATAAGAGCATAGAAACTAGGAGCAGAAGTAGACAATTCAGACCCTCCAGCCTGCTCCGCCAACCATACAATCATGGCTGATCTCATCTTGGCCTCAATTCCATTTTCCTGCCCTTCCTCCATTTGTAATTAAAAATCTCCTTATTTTACTCAATGTCCCTGCATCCACTGTACTCTGGGGTAATGAATTCCACAGATTCACAACCCTTTGAGAGAAGTCATTTCTCCTTATCTCTGTTTTAAATCTGCTACTCCATATCTTAAAACTGACTTCTCATTCTAGATTGCCCCATAGGAGGAAGCAGCCACTCTTTGTCTACATTGTCAGTACCCTTTATCATCTGATATACCTCAATTAGATGATCTCTCATTCTTCTAAACTCAAGAGAGTATATGCCTAAACTACTCAACCTCTCTTCATCTCTGGGATAAATCTAGTGAACATCCTCTGAACTGCCACTAATACAGCTACATCCCTCCTCAGATAAGGGGCCCAAAACTGTATACAGTACTCCAGTTGCAGTCTCACCAAGCCGTTTTCATTGCAGCAACACTTCTCTACTTTTATACACTATTCCTTTAGCTATAAAGGCCACGATTCCATTTGCTTTCCTCATTCCTGCTGTACCTGCATGCTAGTTTTCTCTATTTCATGCACAAGATCACCCAGATCCCTCTGCACTGAAGCACTCTGAAGTTTCTCTCCATTTAAATAATGAGTTGCCCTCCCATTTTTCCGACCAACATGGATAACCTCACACCATGTCAAACTCCATCTGCCAAATTTTGGCCCACTCGTCTAACCTATCAATATCCATTTGTTAAAAAAAATTATTTCCTCATTGCAACTTACTATCCCAGCTATTTTAGTGTCATTTTCAAATTTGGGTATAGTACGTTTTCTCTGAATCCAAGTCATTAATATATATTGTAATAGTTGGGGCCCGAGAACTGAACCCAGTAGTAACATCTTGACAGCCAGAAAAATACATATTTATCCCGACTCTCTGCCTTCTGTCGGTTAGCCAGTCTTCTATCCAAGCTAATAAATTAACCCTCATGAGATCTTATTTTGTGGATTAACCTTTTGTGTGGCACTTTATCAAATGCCCTCAGGAAGTCCAGATGTACTGCATCTACAGGATCTCCATTCTCCACTTGGCTTGCTGCATCTATGAGGGACTCTAGCAAATTAGTCAACGATGATTTGCCCTTCATAAAACCATGTTGACTCTGATGGATTGCGTTTTGACTTTCAAAATGTCCTGTTACTACTTCCTTAATATGGATTCTCACAATTTCCCAACAACAGATGTTAAACTAACTGATCTATAGTCTCCTACTTTGTGCCTCCTTCCTTTCTGAATAAGGGTGTTATATTAGCATTTTTCCAATCCATTGGAACCTTTCCTTTGTCCAGAGAATTTTGGAATATTATAACTAATGGATCCACTATCTCTGCTGCCACTGCCTTTAAGACCCTGAGATGCAGGTCAGCAGGCCCTGGGAACTTGTCTGCCTTCAATCCCGATAGTTTGTTTAGTATTTTTTCCCTGGTGATGATGATTGTTCTAAATTCTTCCCTTTCTATTTCCGCTGCATTACCTGTTACTATTGGGATGGTACAAGTGTCCTCCCCCCACTCCACTATTTATTTTAAAGCCCTATCTACAGCCCTCATGCAAACCTGCACCCAACCACACCTTGCCCTTACTCCCTCCAGGCCAACTCACCCAATATCCACCATTGACATGCTGCGATGAAATAAAATTAATTTCTGAGTATCGATTACAGATTTCACAATATAAAAACACACTCTCATTGATAAAAGTCCTCCAAGTTCTTAATCTCTTTCAAACAAACATTTGTATTCATAACCCTATGTCATAGATAGCTAATCTCTGAATAATCTCTAGGAGCTGTCTATCAAATTGTGAATTTACAGGCCTCCCACTGTAATGATCATAGGCTGTGGAAGCAGTGAAGTAGCAATAATCTATAATGATAACCCTTAGTGTTACATCAACAGACAGCTATTGAAATTCCAAGCACAACCTTTTTCATTTCAGAAATAAAAAGCTCTTTTATTCGAAATTTAAGCAGCAGGGGATTTAAATGACTTGATAATTCCAGACTTTATTTTCCTTTTATATATATTCATGTTGACTCACAAAAATTGTAAGTCACAGACTGTGGGAGAAGACCTCGCTCCAGTAAAAAATACTGAGTTCAAATGGGTTTGCTGGGTATGCCCTTTTTCGCCTTCTACAGTGCATGAACCACATCCCATCCACTAAACCCCCAAACACCCTCCCCTCCCCACCCTGCTCCCACTCTGTCCCCAGCAAAAATAAGATCTGTTGGAAATGAGACCATAAAACATAGGGGCAGACGCAGGCCATTTGGCCCATTGAGTCTGCTCCACCATTCAATGAGATCATGGCAGATCTGATATGACCATACTGAACACCACTTTCCCACATTATCCTCATAACCCTTGATTCCCTTACTGATTAAAAATGTGTCCATCTGAGCCTTGAACATACTTAATGACTCAGCCTGCACTCCCCTCTCTGGTAAAGAATTTCACAGCTTCACTATCCTCTGTGAGAAGAAGTACCTGCTCACTTCTGTTTTAAATAAGTGACCTCTTACTTTGAAATGGGGACTGGGGCATCTGGATCCAGGGTACTGCCACCATTTTGGATAAGGCATAGAGTCTCGACATCTTGGTAAAATCTTGGTTTTCATTACCAATGTGCAATTGATATAGTTATGAAAATACGAAATGAGCTTTCACGATGGTAAGTGACAGAGTTAAATGGTCACTCCATTGCCTTTATCATGTTGAGGTTGTGCTTTCTCTCTGTCTATCATCTGCTTTAAGTCTTAGCTCATTTTCCTCTTCTCTTTTCCTCTTTTCTCTTCCCTGTCATTTTCTTTTCTTTCATGCGGGAGGTGATAGAGACGTGGCACATTATTGGAATAGGTTGCAGAGGAAATGTAGCCATCAGTGGTCTGTCTTCCCATTCCTCACTCAATCAGTCATCCTTCCCCTGCTGTATGCTTCCTTCCCTATTGCTCTGTTATCACTCCCCTTATCGTTTGCCTCAGTTCACTTCTCCTCTCCACTTCCATACACTTTCCAAGAGGGTGGGAGATGAGACTACAAAGTTTTCATTGCCCTCAAACCATTTCCTTTCTCGTACCCTCCTCTTCATCTTTTCCTCTCTCCATCTCCCTTTACCTTCATATCTTCCGTTAAGGGAGCCTTGTTTGCTTTCAAAATGTAGCTCAGCTGCATGATAAATTAAGTTAAGGAAAAGGCGCCACATTTCTGTTTTACTTGGAGCACCACTTATAATAATAATAATAATCGCTTATTGTCACAAGTAGGCTTCAATGAAGTTACTGTTCAGGGAGGCCGGTACGGGAATTGAACCTGCGCTGCTGCCTTGTTCTGCATTACAAACCAGCTATTTAGCCCAGTGTGCTAAACCAGCCCCTGGCATTGATGGAGCTACTGTTGTGACTTATGATGCAACATCACATGATTAACTAACAGTTCTGCTAGGAAGCAAACGCTCATGTAGAGTACTGAGATAAGAATGGATTTGTAAATAAACAAGAACAGTTTTTATGAATTACAATCTCAAGTAGAGTCCTTAGGACAATGGGCAAACTCTAAAGAAACCCCATCCAGACCCTAAATTGAAGATGAAACATCCGACTATCTGTTGTTAGCCCAGCATTTCAGTCTTATATGTGTTAGGCATCACCAATTGTCTTTTCTAAAAACTGCCAGATGAATCAGAGGTATTACAGGCCAAAGATCAAAGACAAAGAACAAAGAAAAATATAGTTCAGGAACAGGCCCTTCGGCCCTCCAAGCCTGTGCCGACCATGCTGCTCGTCGAATCTAAAATCTTCTGCACTTCCAGGGTCTGTATCCCTCTATTCACATCCTATTCATGTATTTGTCAAGATGCTCCCTGTTAGCCCAGGATTTCAGTCTTATATGTATTAGGCATCACCAATTGTCTTTTCTAATTGTCAGCAAAGAAAACAGATCAATAATTAATTACCTTCAAAATATACCAGGGTTTAGAGAACACCAAAGTATATCATGGAGTTCACCTGACCCACAATTTTTAATAGATTTTGGTTATGGGGAGCACAAGGGCCCACTTTATAGGTGTGATGCAATAGAGATCTAAAGTATTTTTAAACAAAAACAATGTTTATTCTATGAATCCAGTTAACATTTTATAAACACACAGTAAACATCTTATCAACTATCAACACTGATAATCCCCACAGATACAATACTCTATAAGTAACCTTTAATTACTTTCCCAGCAACATCCATAAGTCAAACACCCTTTTTTAACAAAGACTGCAGGTTTGAAACCTCTACAGAAACAGGTATTACTTTGAAATCATCAAGTGATCTGGACACATTCTTTAGATTGCAAGTCTTTTCACCTTCTTGCTTTAATGCAGCTCTCCAACTACCTAAAATTAAAGTAAAACACAAAGCCGCTTCCAGCTCAAAATGAAAGTAAAAGACAGAGTCACATTCCAGCTCCACCCAAACAATGACATCACTGCAGCTATTTGATAAACACCCATTTCTTAAAGGGTCCCGCACATGACAGAGGGCTGGCAGCTCAGCAGTCTCATCAGCACCACCACTCGCAGTGACCATTGCTGGGGTTCAAGCTGTGGATTGAGGGCGCATTGCTAGCCGTGCACCCCTGAAGGCAGGTAAGTGGGTTGTGGTTGTGCCAGGGCCAAGCAGGTGGGTCCGAGTTCGGGTTAAGGGGCACTGGGCTGGCAGCACTGTTGCCTGTGGTGTCACTGGGGTTGGGGCTCTCCGTATTCAAAAGACTGTCAAACAAAACGAGGATCACCCATAAGCCCACTGTAAACCCACCAGGATTTACCAGCTGCTCTTCCCATGCAGCAGTGCGTCCTCCTTGCACGGGAAATAATGTCCCCTGTGAAAGCAGGAGGTGGTCCCGAATTTAATAGTAATGTGGCTGCTACTCTAATTACAGGTGGCCCGCCTGCACCTTGCCTGCTGCTAACAAAATGATGCCTTTCTCAATTATCACCAATGCATTCAAACATTCTGGCTATCATCTCTACTTTTTTGCAAGCTCTAGCTCTGATCATCTTTTAATCTGTCTTTTCATCTCAGTGCACACTTCATAGTTGTCTTTTGTTGGTGTACATGGCTTGTGCTGTAGCCTGAGAAGTGTTTAGGTGATGTCTCTACTTGAGCCAGATAAAATGCTTAAATCCTCATTTGTTCATGGGCCTGGAATGGGCTGTGGTGGGGCCCTGCTATCAGTGGCACAGTTGCTATTGGCGGTGCTGTGTGCATCAATGGACGATGGCTGCCAAGGAAGATGTTGCTTTGGCTGAAAATCTCGACTCTGCGGTAAAGGTCACCAGAACTGAATTCCAAGAGTTGCGGGGTATTTTTGTGAAAGCGATGGAGGCATATATGAGAGTTTTTACAAAAGTGAGAACATTTCCCCTGGTGAGGGTCCACCTCTGAGGTGCCGACATCCTGCTGCGCAGCATGTCGTCCACCCTGACGGATTCAGGAGAGGGAGGAGGAGGACCAAGTGGGGTATACTACTGAGCCAAGTCCTCGATGCGAGGTGGTGGAAGAATGCCTGAGTGAGTTCGAGAATTGGCCGTCATGTGATGGAGATCTAGATTTGGAAGATGGGTTATCATATCAGATTCAATGGAGCATAATGTATCCTATCTTCACGGCCTGAGGTCGCCAATCATTCTGCTTCGTCCTATTCCTGATGGGAATCGCGATGGGTTGGAGATGATCGAACTGTTCGAGTCATGCCCCCCAGTTATATCCCATAACAGCCCACATTCTGTGATTCTTTTTACATTGTAAAGGCCTATTGTCTTACTATCTTCAGGGGTAAAGGTTATTGCTCGTACTTATACCGGGTTTTGTTAAAATGTGTGTCCCATGCACCAGATTTACTTGGTCCAATTTTTTTAACAAAATGAATTACTTTTCCTGTCCCCGTGGCGATCCAAATGATGCTAAGTTTTGTTGGGATAAAGTAACTGGACTTTGATCCGAAGGCTTTTGAAACAATAGTAGGTGCCACTCTCCGTAATCACCTCCAGCTTTGAGAGAGCTGTATTCCTCCACCTCCAGACTCATGTGCATCCGCCACTTCCTTTGCTCCACTATTGGAAATTATACCATCAGCTGCTGAGGCCTGATGCTCTGGACCTCACTCCTGAAAATGTTTGGCCTCTCTGCACCGCACTGCTCCTTCGAGACTGCTTAAAAACGGATGGCTTGGACCAAGCATATGGTCAAATGCCCAAGTGCTTTTTGGCTTTGTGTCAAAGCGTGATTGTTAACACCCCTGTGCTGTGGCCAGGATGTTTTATTATATAAAGGGTGATATATCAATGTAAATAGTTGTTGCTAGATTGCGATGTGGCTTTGCCTGTGGTATCCATGCCCTGTGAATAAATAAAAAATAAGATCCCTAGCAATTTTTCACCATCACTGACATTACCAGGTTTGACTGCAGGGATGAAGACTTCAACTGAGTGAGTAGGTTTTTTTTAACTAAATTTAGAGTATCCAATTATTTTTTTCCAATTAAGGGGCAATTTAATGTGGCCAATTCACCTACCATGCACATCTTTGGGTTGTGGGGATGAAACCCACGCAAACATGGGGAGAATGTGCAAACGCCACATGGACAGGGCCGGGATTGAACCTGAGACCTTGGCATTGTGAGTCAGCAGTGCTAACCACTGTGCCACCGTGCTGCCCAGGTTTTCTTCTTAAATGGATAAAGTGCGTATTTACAATTGCATATTGTTTTTACGTAGAATTGGAGGAGTTCCTTAAAGCAAATGTACTTTTTACTGTCATGTGAGAGTACCTTTAAGAAATGGGTGTTTAAGAAATGTACCTTTAAGAAATGGGTGATGTTAAGAGTGTGGGTGGAGCTGGGCGGTCTGTCAGCTTTTTACTTTCGTTTTAGGCTATTTGCTGCAGGGTGTGTTTTAGTTTCGTTTTCAGAGCTGGATAGCTGCGGTCACAGCCAGAAGGTGTATTAGAGTACCTCTCTGTTATATGAAGAATGTAAATCGATCCTTTGGTGATTTAAAACTAATAACTGCTCGCAGTAGTGACTTTAACCTGATGTGCTTCTGCTGAAAGTTTTTTTTTTAAGTCTTGTGAGGTAATGCATTTTGGAAGGTCTAATGCAGGTAGGGAATATACAGTGAATGGTAGAACCCCCAAGGGTATTGAAAGTCAGAGAGATCTAGGTGTACAGGTCCACAGGTCACTGAAAGGGGCAACACAGGTAGAGAAGGTAGTCAAGAAGGATATGGCATGCTTGCTTTCATTGGCCGGGGCATTGAGTATAAGAATTGGCAAGTCATGTTGCAGCTGTATATAACTGTAGTTAGGCCACACTTGGAGTATCGTGTTCAATTCTGGTCGCCACACTACCAGAAGGATGTGGAGGCTTTAGAGAGGGTGCAGAGGAGATTTACCAGAATGTTGCCTGGTATGGAGGGCATTAGATATGAGGAGCGGTTGAATAAACTCGGTTTGTTCTCACTGGAACGACGGAGGTTAAGGGGAGACCTGATAGAGGTCTACAAAATCATGAGGGGCATAGACAGGGTGGATAGTCAGAGGCTTTTCCCCAGGGTAGAGGGGTCAATTACTAGGGGGCATAGGTTTAAGGTGCTAGTGGCAAGGTTTAGAGTAGATGTACGAGGCAAGTTTTTTACACAGAGGGTAGTGGGTGCCTGGAACTCGCTACCGGAGGAGGTGGTGGAATCAGGGACGATAGTGACATTTAAGGGGCATCTTGACAAATACATGAATAGGGTGGGAATAGAATTTACAGTGCAGAAGGAGGCCATTTGGCCCATCGAGTCTGCACCGGCTCTTCGAAAGAGCACCCTACCCAAGGTCAACACCTCCACCCTATCCCCAGAACCCAGTAACCCCACCCAACACTAAGGGCAATTTTGGACATGAAGGGCAATTTATCATGGCCAATCCACCTAACCTGCACATCTTTGGACTGTGGGAGGAAACCGGAGCACCCGGAGGAAACCCACGCACACACAGGGAGGATGTGCAGACTCCGCACAGACAGTGGCCCAAGCCGGAATCGAACCTGGGACCCTGGAGCTGTGAAGCAATTGTGCTATCCACAATGCTACCGTGCTGCCCTAATAGAGGGAATAGAGGGATACGGACCCAGGAAGTGTAGAAGATTGTAGTTTAGTCAGGCAGCTTGGTTGACACGGGCTTGGAGGGCTGAAGGGCCTTTTCCTGTGCTGTACTTTTCTTTGTTCTTTGTTGTTCTTCTGGATGTTAAAGGGACAGCTTACGGATTACTTAGTGTTGTGTTCTTTGGGGGGTGTATTTGAATTAATGGTTGCTAAGATGTTCACTGTTTGTTTTAAAAAGGTTAACTTGAATTCATAGAATAAACATTGTTTTGCTTAAAAAAATACTTTTCCATTTCTGCTGTACCACACCTGTAGAGTGAGCCGTGTGCTCTCCATACCACAATCTATTAAAGGTTGTGGGTCAGGTGAACTCCATGATACACTTTGGGGTTCTCTAAACCCTGGCCCATAACACTTATATACACTTTCCTCTTAGAGGAGATAATTGGATTGAAAGGGAGGAATTTACAGCAGTTTACAGCTTTATTTAAGACTTTTATCTAAGCTTCATTATGCTTTGATTTTTAACTGTACTTCCTGTCATGATATGCAAACATGCAACCAATGAACACTCAGAATAGGACACAACCAACGGGCAGTCAGGACACTCAGAGGTGGCATCACCACAAGGGGGCATGACATAAACACTATAAAAGGGATGAGGCACTCACACCCTGCCTCTTTCCACAGACAGACATCTAGAGAGTTAGACAGGGTTGATCAGCAGCATCACACCCCAGCACGTGGCTTAGAGCAAGCTGGTACAGTTAGACTGAGTTACTACAGTTAGATTAGCAGAGAGTCAAACTCATTTGAGAACTGTGTTAAAAGTTCAATAAACACGTTGAACTCATTTCAGAGTCTGGAACATCCTTTAGTGAAGACTGCATCAAGTAGCAGCCTGTGTTACTCGAAGCAGCATTACACAACTTGATGCTAGGAGTGACTGTTCAATCTATTTAGTTCAACTCAGCAAGATCCGTGAAAACCAGCTACTGAATATAGGCACAATGGACAAGATTCAGGCTCCTCATCAGCTCAGGACCTCCAGCAATCTTCGTGCCAACTGGTGATCATTCAAGCAGAAATTTCAACTATACGTGGAAGCATCCGACCTCAGATGCTCGGAAGATAGCTCTTCCACTCACCACTGCGGGTGACCATGCGATAGAAATCTTCAACTCCTTTCACTTTTCCGAAGGGCAGGACAAAACGAAGTACCAAACCATCCTGAACAAATTCGACAGCCACTGCGAGGTGGACACCAACTAAATCTTTGAGCGCTACATCTTCAAGCAGAGGGTGCAAGGTAAAGACAAATCCTTCAACTCCTATCTAACTAACCTTAGACTGCTGGCGCAATCCTACAACTTCGGTGATATCACTGACTCCATGATCAGAGACCAAATCGTTTTTGGAGTCCACTCTGATCCTCTGTGAGAGCAATTGTTGAAAATTAAGCACATGACCTTGCCAGTCGCGATTGAAACGTGTACTGTGCATGAGCACTCTAAAAATCACTATTCACAGGACAAAACTGCTGAAAGTGAAAAACAAGCCACCCACGAAGTGGAGAGTGTTCAGGCCATCTCCCGGATGCAGCACCTCCACATTTTGCGTGCTCTTCCCGGGGCCGACGCATGCGCAATGCGATCGGAAACACAAAGCGGCCTAAAACGCACTGCGCAGGTGCAGACGTCCGAGGACCGCACCGCGCATGTGCAACAACGCACTGAGCATCATGAAGCCGACGTCATGATGTGTGTGAACTGCGGCACCGCCTATTTTTTTAAAAACTGCTCTGCAAGAGGCAAACGCTGTTTAAACTGTGGGAAACCAAACCACTATGCAGCCCTGTGCAGATCTGCACCACCAGTCAGGAGCCAGAGCTCCCAATTCCGACAGCGGCGCATCAGAAGTGTGCAACACCGAATGCATGACTCTGATCCAGGCAGTGCGACGGATCCAGATGATGAATACCTGGACAACACTTACTGAGTAGGCATTATTATGAAGTGCGAATATGCCACACCGGATACTTCGTGAGTCCAATCTATCCTGGCTGTTTATTCCGAGGACGAATGACATGCAGTGATGAAGGTCAACCACTGCCCCATCCAGTTCAAACTGGGCACAGGTGCCTCCGCCAACCTAATTTCGCAGGTGGACTTCAAGAGAATCAAAAAGCCCCCCACAATCCTTCCAGCTGCCTGCAAACTCCTGGACTACAATGGAAACGCAATCAAGGCACTGGGGTCCTGCCATCTGCAGGAGTCCAGCCGACACATATAAGCAAGCTTACGCTTCGAGATTGTTAAACTAGACAGGGCGTCCCTGCTAGGTGCGCACGCCTGCAAGCAACTGAACCTCATTCAAAGGGTTTACACCACGGCGCCGTCCCATTCGGATCTTCAGGCCAGCATCGAAAACATCCTAACACAGTACACAGATGTCTTTAGCGGGATGGGCATGCTGCCGTATGAGTACAAGATTCTACTGCGGCCTGATGCCAAGCCAGTGGTCCACGCACCACAACGTGTCCCTGCTCCACTGAGAGAGCGCCTGAAGGCAGAGTTCACGAGTCTACAACAAATAGGCATCATCTCCAAGGTCACTGAACCAACCGACTGGGTCAGCTCGATGGTGTGCGTAAAGAAGCCTTCGGGGGACCTATGCATCTGCATTGACCCCAAGGATCTAAACAAAAACATTATGCGGGAAACATTACCCCATCCCAAAGAGGGAAGAAATCACGAGTGAGATGGCACACACGCGCTTCTTCACAAAATTGGACGCATCCCAAGGATTTTGGCAAATCCAACTTGAAGAATCCAGCAGAAGGCTCTCACCTTCAACATGCCTTTTGGCAGATTCTGCTACAACCGAATGCCATTTGGCATCATCTCGGCATCAGAGATTTTCCATCGCATCATGGAACAGATGATGGAGGGAATAAAAGGGGTTTGTGTCTACGTTGACGATATCATAATCTGGTCCACAACCCCAGAGGAACACGTGTCGCGACTCAAGAAAGTATTCCGACGCATACATGAACATGGCCTAAACAGGTCCAAGTGCTGTTTTGGGACATCCACGCTGAAGTTCCTGGGCGATCAGATTTCACAACACGGTGTGCGCCCGGGCACAGACAAAATTAAAGCCATCGAGGCAATGAAAGTCCCCGAGGACAAGAAGGCAGTACTGTGCTTCCTGGGAATGGTCAATTTCCTTGGCAAGTTCATCCCCAATTTGGCCACACACACCACGGCCCTACGCAACCTGGTGAAAAAATCAACCGCCTTTGAGTGGAAGGCGGAGCACCGAACAGAGTGGCTGGAGCTGTAAGCCAAGCTCACCACTCACCCGTCCTTGCATTATTTGACCTAGATCGAGAGACCAAGATATCCACAGATGCGAGTCAGGATGGCATTGGGGCGGTGTTGCTTCAAAGAGACGACACGTCATCCTGGGTACCAGTAGCATACACGTCACGGGCAATGACACCCACTGAGACTAGATTTGCGCAGATTGAGAAGGAGTGCTTAGGTCTTCTCACCGGCATCCTCAAATTTCATGATTATGTCTCCGGCTTGCCAACATTTACTGTAAAGACGAATCATAGGCCTCTGGTCCACATCATCCAAAAGGACCTGAACGACATGACGTTTGCAGAGAATTCTGCTCAAACTCCTGAGGTATGATTTCAATTTGGTGTATCTACCTGACAAGGAGCTCATCATCACCGATGCATTGTCCCGCTCCCTCAACTCACCCAGTGAACCACTGGAGATCATCCAGCATTGAATTGCGGGTACAACTGTTTGCAAGCACTCTCCCGGCAACAGATGAGAAGATTGTTCTCGTCCGAGAAGAGCCTGCCAAAGACCCCTGTTGCAGCGAGGCATCCACAACCTCAGCAATGGCTGGCGGAAAGGGCAATGTCGTCAATTCTACAATGTCAAGGATGACCTGATGCTGATCGACGGCATCCTGCTCAAGCTGGACAGGATAGTCATCCCGCTACGCCTCCAGAGCATGGTGCTGCGGCAGATTTATGAGGGACACCTGGGCGTAGAAAAGTGCAGAAGCAGGGCCCGGCATCAACCAGGACATCATGGACATGGTCTTGAACTGCGAAACCTGTCAGAGGTTCCAACCAGCGCAGAGCAAGGAGACCCTCCAACCCATGACCTAGGGACCTCTCCGTGGTCCAAGGTTGGCATTGGCCTATTCCACGCGAATGTTCGCGACTATATCTTAATCATCGATTACTTTTCGAACTATCCTGAGGTGCTGAAGCTGCCAGACCTCACCTCACGGACCGTCATCAAAGCGTGTAAAGAGACATTCTCATGGCATGGCATCCCAAACACCGTCATGAGCGACAAGGGCCCGTGCTTCCACAGTCGAGAATGGTCTACGTTTGCCAAGAGCTACAATTTCAGCCATGTCACCTCCAGTCCGCACTATCCGCAGTCCAATGGCAAAGTCGAAAAAGGGGTGCCCATCGTGAAGCAGCTCATCCGCAAGGCCTCGGAGTCCGCTTCCGACATACACCTTGCACTACTTGCGTACCGGGCGACTCCCTTGTCCACTGGCATGTCACCAGCTCAACTGCTGATGAACAGGGACCTGCGGACGACGCTTCCAGCCATACATCTGCCCAAACTTGTTCACCTCCCGGGGCTGCAGAAGATGCAGTAGCTTCGCGACAGCCAGAAGCAGGGCTATGACGCACATGCCACCGATCTGGACATGCTATCTCCGGCAGACACAGTCAGGATCAAGATACCGGATGGTGGGTGGTCTGCTCCGCCTGTCGTTGTTCGACAGGCCGCACCCAGGTCCAATGTCATACGTATGGCTGATGGCTCCATTGTGCGAAGGAATCGAAGGGCATTGCGAAAAGTTGCTTGCCCACAACCACTTTCCCCTCCATTTGCACATGTCAAATTCATAGAATCAACAGTGCAGAAGGAGGCCATTCGGCCCATCGATTCTGCATCGGCTCTTGGAAAGAGCACCCTGCCCAACCGCACACCTCCACCCTATCCCCATAACCCAGTAACCACACCCAACACGAAGGGCAATTTTGGACACTAAGGGCAATTTAACATGGCCAAATCACCTAACCTGCACATCTTTGGACTGTGGGAGGAAACCGGAGCACCCGGAGAAAACCCACGCACACACGGGGAGAACGTGCAGAGTCTGCACAGACAGTGACCCAAGCCGGGAATCGAACCTGGGACCCTGGAGCTGTGAAGCAATTGTGCTAACCACAATGCTACCGTGCCACCTCCAGACACCTCAAACCATGAGGCCACCAGTCGGGCCTCCCACTCGCCTGTCAAGACATCGACATCCCCTCCACCACCTCTCCGGCGGTCGACGAGGATGAGATGCAAGCCTCAGAGACTGGACTTATGAGCATTTGTTTTGTTTGTTCTGTTCTGTATTCCAGTCTGTCACATTAGACAGACACATTCACATGTATATACATCTAAAAAAAAAACAGGAGATGTCATGATATGCAAACATGCAACCAATGAACACTCAGAATAGAACACAACCAATGGGCAGTGAGGACACTCAGAGGTGGCATCACCACAAGGGGGCATGACATAAACACTATAAAAGGGATGAGGCACTCACACCCTGCCTCTTTCCACAGACCGGCATCTAGAGAGTTAGACAGGGTTGATCAGCAGCATCACACCCCAGCACGTGGCTTAGAGCAAGCTGGTACATCTTGCTGAGTTACTACAGTTAGATTAGCAGAGAGTCGAACTCATTTGAGAACTGTGTTAATAGTTCAATAAACACGTTGAACTCATTTCAAAGTCTGGAGCATCCTTTGGTTAAGACTGCATCAAGTAGCAGCCTGTGTTATCCGAAGCAGCATAACACAACACTTCCATGACATGATACTTTAGTATTATTGGACTCTGACTGGAGTAAATCTCTCAGGTTGGCATGATGAACTGAAGTCTCCATACATGACTGTCAGCTTAAGTGCATAAATTATTGTGCAGCAACCAGCAGTCATCCCAAAAGCTTTCTAAGTGAGGGAATCTGGCAGCAACAGAGTTATTGTTTAATGGATGGCTTTAACTTGTGTTGTGCGTAAAATCTTAACTTTGGAAAACATTGAATTGTGAGTGAATTGTATATTGAGATTGCAGATGCATCACATATTACCATCATGATTGATAATGCTTAAGCAAGTCTATATTTGGCTTTATGTGAGGTTTCGCGGTTCTGCTGCACTCTCCTTGGAAATGGAACAGATGCGCGTCATTTTGGTCTGACACAATGTCATTGTGAATTGTCAAGCTCACATTCTGCCTGATAAACAAAGATGTGGCAAATTTCCAGCACAGAAAGAAGCCATTTACCCTAATATGCCCATTCTGTCACTTTGAAGAGTAGTCGTGCCCTATCCCATATATCCCAGCAATTTGTTTGTAACTGCAAATTCCTCAGCCTCAACTAACTGCTCGACTCCCTTTTAAAATTATTAATAAACTTCCATCACCTTTTCAGGAACAGCGTTCCAGATCCTGACAACCCAGAGTGAAAATTTCTCTTCAGCTCCCCTCTAGATCTTTTGTCAGTAATCATAATATTTAGGGTGGAATTCTCCCTTCCTGAGACAAGTGCCGCGCCAATGGAGAATCCGTGGGTGGTTCACGATGGGAAAATTGGCGTGAACCCCTCACCAATTCTGGTGAGGCGCGAGGACTGGCACCATGTGAAACACTCGCGGATCATGCGGAAAACGGCCGGAAAATCGCCGGGTCCCAGGCCGCGCATGCTCAGGGCTGACAGTCGCACCTGCAAACATGGCATGGTCACGTTGGACTAACCCCGACCCCAACCCCGACCCCATGGCCATTGGGACCACAAAGACCTTTGTGGCTGGCATTCTGTGGCGGTATCCACGCTACTCACCAGAACTGACTTTATATTAAATCATGTGTTAACTCTATATTAAAAACTGATGATGTATATTAACTCTATATTAAAAACTGATGAAGCCATGTATTTCTTGTAAACCATAAAATTGATGCTACTTATCGCAATAATGTCTTTCAACAAGTACTGCAGACATTACCTTTGTAGATGCCCAGCTGCAGTGAGCTTATTAGTCTCGTGGCCTTGTCTAGCGGCCTTGCCAACTACGTGAGGCTTCTGTTTGTCTAGAAATGGCTGTTGGGTTGTTAATCTAGTATCTTCAGAAGCAGAGGTCTGCTAAAACCTCCCTAGAACTCCCTAAGTAAGTAAAAATCCTATAAAAGTTTAAGCAAAAAGCTGCGGAGGCAATCGCTTTGAGAGCTGTTTAGAGGATTGCTGAGCATTTACCTGACCAAGCCGCTGCTGTTATCTTGACTCGTAGAGTTCTGCTCTTGGTTTAGTATTGAATTTCGAGACTACTAGCCGTTGTAAGTATGAATTGTCCATAGCTTAGGTAACTATGTAGCTAGGGCATTCAAGGGCTAACTCATCTATATCCTGTATTTCCGAACTGTATCATTTACTAAAAACTTGTATTACCCTTATTCTTTAAATAAATTGCGTATATATTTTACCATACAGATCCGTGTCTATTTTCATAAATAAGTGTGACATTTAACTAAGGCTCATCAGATTCTCACCTCTGAGGCTACTGGAGGATGACTTACCCATACCCGGCTCTCAGAATAAGAAAGATTTAGCTGCAGTTTAGAATAAGAAAGCCCCCTAAGTATAGTCTCTCTCGTATACCGAAGGTAGTGAAAGCAAGGAACATTGTTGATACTATAATTAGGCACCCCAAACAGCGAGTCATACTTTAGATATTGACAAGACCTTGTCTGGTAGCTTACAACCTCAACTAATCGGGACGACATTAGGCAGAATACTCCTCGACTGCCAAAATTCTCAGATCCATGTTCACTCCACCACCTCTGCCAGCGAGAACAGAGAATTTGGTGCTCAGCCACAACTCTATTCCCTACAGAGGTACTGGAGAATCGCACTGGAGTAAACAGATGGGGAATTCCAGCCCGTATCTTGCTTGAAGTGTAGTGAAGGTCCAGTATCGCAGTCTGAGGCCTAACTCATGATTTATAAAGTTCTTCATGATCTCTTTGCCTTTATGTTCCATTCCACTACTTACAGCACCAAATTACTCATGTGCTTTTTTAAAATACGCTATCAACTTGCCTCACCTTTAATGACTTGATGAGACAGCCGGTGAGGTCTCCCTGCTCTCTGCAGGGGCAGCACGGTAGCCTTGTGGATAGCACAATTGCTTCACAGCTCCAGGGTCCCAGGTTCGATTCTGGCTTGGGTCACTGTCTGTGCGGAGTCTGCACATCCTCCCCGTGTGTGCGTGGGTTTCCTCCGGGTGCTCCGGTTTCCTCCCACAGTCCAAAGATGTGCGGGTTAGGTGGATTGGCCATGATAAATTGCCCTTAGTGTCCAAAATTGGCCTTAGTGTTGGGTGGGGTTACTGGGTTATGGGGATAGGGTGGCATTGTTGACCTTGGGTAGGGTGCCCTTTCCAAGAGCCGGTGCAGACTCGATGGGCTGAATGGCCTCCTTCTGCACTGTAAATTCTATGATAATCTATGATTTACACTCTCAAAATCATGCCACTCATAGGAAATTCTCTTTCCATATTAGATTTTCAAAAGTGCATCGCTTCACACTTTTCTACATTGAACTCCATCTGCCACGCTCCTGCTCAGTTCATTATCCTGTCTATTGTTCAGGGTGTCTTTCAAGGTAGGCAGGCAATTATTTTCATTAAAGGGCTTGTTAAAGGTGTAGGAAGCCACGTTTCTCAACATGATCCCAGATCATCTGCATTTGGCAGACACCCACCATCAAGTGGCAGTGCTCCTAAAGGCTGACCAGAAGACATAAGAGCAGGATTAGGCCACCCGGCTCATCGAGTCTGCTCCGCCATTCAATCATGGCTGGTATTTTTCTCATCCCCTTTCTCCTGGCTTCTCCCCAGAATCCCTGATCCCCATATTAATCAAGAACCTATCTACCTCTATCTTAAAAACACTCAGTGATTTGGCCTCCATGACCTTCTGCAGCAAAGTGTTCCACAGATTCACCACCCACTGGCTGAAGGAATTCCTCCTCATCTCAGTTTTAAAGGATCGTCTCTTTAGTCTGAGATTGTGCCCTCTGGTTTTTGTTTTCCTACAAGTGGAAACATCCTCTCCACGTCCACTCTATCCAGGCCTCACAGCATCCTGTAAGTTTCAATAAGGTCCTCCCTCACCCTTCTGAACCCCAACGAGTACAGACCCAGAGTCCTCAACCGTTCCTCATAAGACAAGCTCTTCATTCCAGAGATCATTCTTGTGAACCTCCTCTGGACCCTTTCCAAGGCCAGCACATCCTTCCTTAGATATTGGGCCCCAAACTGCTCACAATACTCTAAATGGGGTCTGCCCAGAGCCTTATACAGCCTCAGAAGTACATCTCTGCTCTTGTATTCTCGCCCTCTCGACATGAATGCTAATATTGCAACCCTTATTAACTGTTGACTAAACCTGCATGTTGATCTTAAGAGAATCATGAACAAGGGGCGGGATTCTCCGACCTGCCACCGGGTCGGAGAATCGCCGGGGGGGGGGGGGGGCGGCATGAATCCCGCCCCGCCGCTCCGATGCTGGCTGCCGAATTCTCCGGCGGCGGTTTTCAGGTGGGGATCACGCGGCGCCGGCCGGGGGCCGCTGCCCCCCCCCCCCCCGGCAATTCTCTGGGCAGAGCGGCCGCCCAATTTCGGCGTGAAATGAACATCCCGGCGGGACCTGGCTTGGAGGGTGGCTAGCGGAGTCCTTGGGGGAGTGCGGGGGGATCTGGGGGGGGGGGGGGCCCGGTGGCTTGGCCCACGATCGGGGCCCACTGATCTGCGGACGGGCCTGTGCCATTGGGGGCACTCTTCCCCCCCCGCGCCGGCCTCTGTAAGGCTCCGCCATGGCCGGCGCGGAGAAGAAACTCCCTGCGCATGCACAGGAAAGTTGCGCCGGCCCACGAGGATTCCGCAACTTCCGGGCGGTCCGACGCCGGAGTGGTTCGCGCCGCTCTTGGCGCCGGCGTCGGGCTGTCCGCCAATTGCGGGAGAATCCTGGCCAAGGACTCCCAAGTCCCTTTGTGCTTCTGAATACCTAAGCATTTGCCCATTGAGAAAATACTCTGTGCCTCCATTCCTCCTTCCAAAGTGTATAACCTCACACTTTTCCACATTGTATGCCATCTGCCATTACTTTTCCCACTTTCCTAGCCTGTCCAGGTCCTTCTGCAGCTCCCCTGCTTCTTCAATACTATCTATCCCTCTACAGATCTTTGTATCATCTGCAAACTTAGCAAAAGTGCCTTCAGTTCCTTCTTCCAGATCGTTGATGTACATTGTGAAACGTTGTGGTCCCAGTACAGACCCCTGAGGCACACCACTAGTCACCTGTGTGTGTATTGGGATGGGGGGGGGGGAGCAGAGAGGGCTCCTCTGAAGCTGGAAGGCCTTTGATTGGCCCTAGTTTTGAGCTGCCTGGCATCCTTAATTGGACAGGATACCCCTCATTTCTAATTGAAAGTTTACTCACCTGAAAATCTTAACTGCAATCAATATCTCCCCAGATGTCAGAAAGAGCCCGACCCCTCATTCTCACCTCCATGAAGAAAATTCAATCTATTTTTATATGTCATCTTGTGCCACCACAAAAATATTTTTGACATGCTGTAAATTGGAATATTTGCTGAATACTATTCATGTGGTGATTAAGGGACCATCCATAATGTCGCTAAATCAACGCATTTATTTCTCAAGGGTTTGGAATTCTGGAACTTTTTTTTTTGCAGCCTTTTGTGGCATGCATACAGGAACCTCATAATTAGTAAATGGGTAGGTTTACATTGGCAGTTTCCTCAAGGTATTCCATTTTCTTTTGCATTTGTTCCCAGGTCTTGTGTTCCTGCTGATGATGCTAACCTTCATGCTCATCCAACCATGCAGTCAATTCCTAATGTCTGTGGTTCTACAACACACCTCAGATTGCATTGTATGAATACTCCTTTCCCAGTATTTTTATTTGTTCATGGGATGTAGCTCTTTCTTAATTTTAAAGGTTATATTTTTTAAAATCTCTCACAAAAACCTCCCAGAAGAAATGGAATTCCACGTTTGCAATATTTTATTCTCAATGGCAGAGAGGTTAACTTGCAATAATTAACATTAATCAGATTGTTGAAAGTGTTCTTAGACTTGAAATGGCTTTCTGTGGAGAGTTTAGTTTGGATACATTGTGGAAGTACATCAACTTCAAAGCCAATATGTGAAATTCATTGAGCGATCCGCTGTTTTTGCAAATTGAACAGTAGAGTGACAGAAAACAGACAGCAACATTTGGATTTCTACATTTTATTGCGTATCCACCTTTCACTTGAATTTGCTGGACCATTTGCGCATAAAGAATAGCGAGCATTATTAGCCTGACCAATATATTGACATTCAATCGGCCCAATATAAGTTGTCCAGGATCAGAAGGCATAGATCTGTGTGCAATTCATGTTAGAGGCTCTCTGGCGTTGGCCTGATAGAGTGGGATAAAATCTGTGCTGCTTAGATGGGGCATGGCTTTGTTCTTGAGATTCTGTTGGCCTTCATGGATTTGGTTACACATGTTGGTTTTGAGGGATTTGTTCCCAAATTCATTTCATTCTTTTGTCCTTTGTTGACCTGGATTTTAATCCTTTGCTTCTTTTTGACTTTGTGTGCATCCTGTAAATGGTGAGGTGATTGTAAAGTGCAGTATGGAGATATTTATGGGTATCTCGGGAGTTAAGAAAGAGTAGTTCTAGAGGGATTGACTCCCACCAAAGCTTGTAAAGTGTCCCCAGTTTCTGGAGGCTGTGCTTAATTTAGGAGTAAATGAGAGATTTATTCCCTTTCATTGCTGAAAAGATATGAGTGTGGACTCTAGTTTTAGTGTGGCGTTCTTCATTTCTTCTCAGGGTACCTACCTTTTGGCATTGCTGGAGTCCTGTCATCCATGAGGCATACAACAAACCCATATTTAGTAATTGTGATTGGTGGATGGGCGGTAAATAGTTAACTATACCTGTTGGGGAAATCCAAATAGTAGGCGTGCAGTGAGGTTATTCAACCTTCACAACTGGTTGATTTTTCCGTCAGTTCAATCTGACAGTAAGGATCCATCTGTCCATGTTGTTGAACTTTTTTGAGCAAATGCAGTATAAAAGTAAATGTCCTAACAGATTATTTTCCACATACTATATTTGTAAACTTTCATAATTTAAAATACAGAAGTAGAAAGCAGTTTTGAAATCCCCTTTGAATTCACTTGTTATATTCTAACACTCGTACCAAAGAGGTTAAGTGAAAGGGACTCTTTTTGAGTTAAAGTTATGAAGTTACTGAGCTCCGTATAAAACTAATTTAGGACAGATTTGTTGTTCAGAATGCGCACATTAATTCAGCAGAAGTAATTTATTTTCAGCTGCATTTATTTGCTCTTAATACCTGGCTTGTTGCAATCCATAGGGCTTTTATCCTTTTATGTGAAAAAAAAAAAAATATGCCCATTGAGGCTGTCAAAAACTGCAGGCAGGTTGTAATAAAATGTCTTTGGGTACGGAGTAGCTCACAGGTTGTCAGGGGATTTTCATCACAGTGTAATGAATCAGTAGCATGACACGTTACTGAGGAGTGAGTGGGAAATGCAGGAGTTATCTACTCATATTGTACAACATAGCTAGAGATAGGTCAGATGACTCTCTCCTCCTGTCCTTGCAATCCTTTTCCTTCAACCACCAATTCAATCTAATCATGAATGCTGACATACTTTTTGCCTTAACCACTAACCCAGAAAATGATTCCACAGCCTTATTACTCTCTGTGTGAACAGATTTCTCCTAACATTGTTCCAAATCTCTGACATTTAATCTTGTCTCCATGACTCCTCATTCCTAACCCTCTGCTTGCATCAACCCTGTTCCATCCTTTCAGAATTTGAATTCTTCTCAAGTCGTTCTGTAAATTGTCGCAAAAAAAAGATTCAATTTTTTTGCAAGTCTTCGTATTTGCATTTCCTCACACCAGGCAGCATCTTAGAGAATCGGCAATGAACCTCTTAAAACCCACAATATCTTTGGTGTAGTGTGAAGTTCACAAATGCACAAAGTATGCTAAGAGAGGCTTTAATAAGGCTTTAGATATGTTTATCAGCACCTCTTTGTTTTGTGTTCGAAATCTCTTGAGTTAAACCCCTAGTTCTATTAGATTTTTCTGCAGTCTTATCAACATGAGACTTGCCTATCATGTCATGAGAATCTATATTCCCAAATTCCACTATTCTTCCACAAATACAATTAAGTTAATATGTCTTTAAAGTTCCTATGGGATGAAGACAACAAAGATTTGCACAGCCTTGGTTTATCCCATCTGATTTGGGTTCCTGGTAGATGCTTATTTTATATTTTCCATCCATTAACAATGGCAAAAAAATATAGCCTTCAATACCTTGAGTCTCTTCTCAAGCTTCATACTTTGTTGAGCATTGCATTTTTTTTCTCTGCTTCTGAGTTACTTTGGTTAGGCCTGGAATTTAGCCAGTCTTCAATTAGGAAGAAGATGCTTGGCACATATTACTAATGTTTACCGTATTCCTTTTGAGAAGCTATCTTGTTTTTAACGATTAACTTGGACCCATTTTGTTATTAGTCTAACTTCCTGTTGTCATTTTGCATTTTCTAATATTTAATTTTTTATCATACAATCGCATTGTGTAAGCTGGAATATTTGCACCCTAAGGCAGAAGGTGGAGGCAATAGGGCTCTCAGCTGCTGGCTAGAGTGCTGGGGGGGGGGGGGGGCATCCAGTTATGGGGTCAGCAGCAAAGACAGTGAGGTGACTCTCGGTGGCCCAATTCTTCCCATTTCTAGATCCTTTGAGTAAGCACTGGGTGCCTTTGATCAAGTGACTCCCCTTGGGAACCCATGAGCAACCCTGACAGGCTTTGTCTGTCGTGCTCTCTGGAGTCCTCTGCCCGCTGCTGGTTAACATCAGCGACAGCGGGATAAGACTCTGAAGTGAGCATTAATTGCCCAATTAGGGGCCTCGATTGACGGTGTGACAGGTAGCCACCCATGGTCCCCACATGCCATCTTCCCACCTGATTAAGTGCCCGCTACCACTGAACTCACTATGACGGAGGGCACAAGATTCCACCCTATCTTTCAAAAAACGTTGCCATTATTTGATCATCCCTCTTAAGAAAATTCTGATTTTGATCATTTTTTTCTTCTTTTTCCATCAGGATATATTTCATTTATGCGTCCCTTAGACTGAAAGATAAATCTTTTATTTCTGTTTGTTTAAATTTTCAAGATGTATTTTACATCTATTTCTCCCCAGAGAACTTTTGTAGTACTGAAACTGGTTCTTCTAACATAATGTATATCCATATTGTTATTTTTGGTCGTAACCTTAAACACACTGTCATATCCAACTCTGCAATGACCCACTTTCCGGTTACTAGTCAGTTCTGTAGCTGCTAAATATAAATCTGAATTTGGTATCCACCTAATTCTTTGGATCACAAATTCTGTGAAATAAATCACTCCTTGACTAATTTTCTATTAAATTGTTTGTGCTTGTAACTCTTCGTGGCCTTAGACTGTTCTTATTAACGCTAGGACACTCTAATCCCCCTTGATTGTTAATTCTTGTTGTCTCGTGTTAGTTCATTATTTGCTTACTAACTAAAATAGCTGTTACGATTAATTATTACATTACCCTAGTTATCGTCACTAATATCCTTCCATATTGCTTCAGCTAACCTCTCCTTATGCCGCAGAGTATTTTCTGTTAATTAGTGTTCTGTCCGTTTCAATACATCGGATTTTACTACTCTCCCTCTAACTCTTTTCATCGAAGCTTCCAGCATTGAAGCACTGCTTTCAGGCATGTTAATTCATGTGTCGACTTACACTGGTAGCATGCAGTTAGAGTCAATTATTCCTCAAGCTTCTTGCATTAACATAACAAACCTTTCATTTTCTCCTCATCAAATGATTATCTCAATTTGCATCTTTTATCCTCAATATTAGTGCATGACTTTTAATTGTTTTCTCTCTCCTTCATTTGTGCTTCTATTGACTTTGTAAACATGTCTGTACAGGGGGCGTGGTTTAGCTGATTTGGCTAGACAGCTGGTTCGTGACGCACAGCAAGGCCAGCAACGTGTGTTCAGTTTGGTTCAGGTTATTCAGTTTTCTCAATTTTCTCCTCGCCTGAGGTGTGGTGATCCTCAGGTTAAATCACCACCAGTCAGCTCTCCCCCTCAAAGGGGAGCAGCCTATGATCATCTGGAACTATGATGACTTTACCTTACCTTAAACATGTCTGTGTAAATAATTAGCCATTCCTGACAGAGTCACGTGACATTCCCCCCTCTCCCCACTGGATAGTTTTCGTACAAAAAGTAGGTGATGGGGAAAATTTTAATAGCGATTATGATGCATGACTAACCCATGCCTGTTCCGACTGATGCCAGTAGTATGTAAAGTTTGTGCTGCCTGCTAATTTAAATTATTTTGGCATTCAGCCCAGCACAAAATGCAGGGTTAGCATGACTTAAAATCAGCCAGCACTTTTAAATAGGAGGTGTACACTGGCTTGACTAGGTGCTGTACCTGGCTGGCAAGACATTCTGAGCAGGGAAAGCACTGAGAAATGGCGTAACAAGGCAGCGAGCACATTCCATGGCTCTCGGATGTAGCACAGTTAGCCTAGGTGCGAGAGGTTCTGTATCGACAGAATGTCACAAGGCCCTCCAGATGCACATACAAAATGCAAAGGGAGCACGGTCAATGTCAGCAGTGCAGCCATGCGTACCAGGGTGCAGTACAGCAAGTAGCCTAATGACCTCACATGAGTGGTAGACGTCAGTGAACACATCTTCAAAAGCTACATGTGTGTCACAGTGGTTAGCACTGCTACATCACAGTGCCAGCGGCCCAGGTTCAATTCCGATCATTGTCTGTGTGGAGTTTGTATGTTCTCCCCGTGTCTGTTTGGGATTCCTTTGGATGCTCCGCAAGGACACAGTCCACAGATGTGTGGGTTAGATGAATTGGCCATGATAAATTGACCCTCAATGTTCAGATTGTGCAGTTCAGGTTATGGGGTTACGGGGATAGGGCGGGGTGGACGGGTGACTGGACATGGGCAGTGTGCTCTTTTGAAGGGTGCAGACTCAATGCACCAAATGACCTCATTCTGCATTTGGGGTTCTATGACTCTATGTGCTATAGAGTACAACATTAGCCACACACATTGCTCAATTCACCACACCCCCATCCATCACCTACAACAATCCGTCCCAATCTCAGCAACTACCTCACATCTGCTTCACATTTCCCTAAAACACTTAGCACTCCTGCAAGCTTCACACACACATCTCCGTGTTGCACACACTGGAAGCTTTTCAACCATGATAGACGCATCGTCCAAACACTTGGCACCACACTCACTAGCACACTTCCTTCGCTCTTGCATGTCAAGTTGGCGCACAACTACAAGTAGCAGGATCAACCATTAGGGCATGGCTACATTTCATATTGAAAAAGATGGAGCGGGATTCTCCCATGCCGCGCCGTACGGGAGAATCGCCGTTCGCGCCATTTTTTCCCGCGGCGTCGGTCCGATGCCGGCAGGCGACTCTCCTAGGAGCCATTTGTGCCGGCGCGTTTGGCACGTCGGCAGTCGCGGGCCGCTGTCCGCGGCCGGGCCACCGTTTCTCCGGCCTTGATGGGCCGAGCGGCCACGCGGAAACGGCAGAATCCCGCCGGCGCTGTTCACACCTGCTCGCAGCCGGCGGGAACTCTGGTCGTAGGGTCGGGGGGCGGCCTGTGGGGGGGGGGGGGGGGAGGGGAGAGGCGCTCCTTCACCGGGGGGGGGGGGGGGGGGGCCTCGATGGGGTCTGGCCCGCGATCGGGGCCCACCAATCGGCGGGCCGGCCTCTCCAGCCCTGGCCCTATTTTATTACACAGCCGGCCCCTGAACCCCCATGCCATGTTGCGTCGGGGCTGGCGCATTGAGGAAGTCCCACTCGCATTCGCCGGTTGGCGCGGCCCAACTGCGCATGCGCGGGTTAGCGTCAACCGCTCCAGCGCCGTCGGTAGTGCCCGCGCCCATTTCGCGCCATCGTGAAATGCGACAGCGTTCACGACGGCGCAAACACTCTGCCTCCAGTTCAGAGAATCCCGCCCATGGTATCCTCATGCTTAATCTTCCTGTCCACGTTACAGCTCTTTCTGATTTACGAGCTGAAAATAATTTAATTATGCACCTCTTGGTTCAGCTCCTGGCCTCACCACAACCATACCCCATGTAGCTTTCTCGTTTCAGATACCCAAGGACTTTAACCTAGTCATACAGTAATGAAGGAGTAAGAAGTGGAACAGGAAGAAGAGGAACATTATCAGTCACAGTCTCACACTCAAGTCACCAGCTCAGATACTGACACTGCACATAATATAGAGAGTTGCTTTGAGGAAGTACCAGTCACTGGATATGCTTTGCCTGCAGCCATGGCAAGGGCATCTCACCAAAGGATGAGATTGCACACGTTCTCATCTCCAGAGAACTCAGATGAGGACTTTAGTGGGGTAGGTATACAGATGAAGGCTGACGGATATGTGCAATGAAAAGCTTGATACATTGGGAAGCTCACAAGAAAGTTTCCATGAACTGTCAAGGAGCATGAGGAAGTCTGATACTGGGCCTGGTTCATCCCCAGAGCTTGGAGTCAGTCATTTCCGATTTGGGAATGACGGCCAACTCCATGGCGCTTGTAAATTGGACCACGATGCAACATCTGATGGCCAATGTCTCAGCTTCCATTGCAGCAAAAAACAGGAGCCACCTAACAGCTGAATGCTGAGGTGAAAGCTCAGACTGAAGTCATACGATCTCAAACCGCTGTCATGAAGACGGACTCCCAGTGCTTACAGGGTCACACAGCAGTCCGGCAATCTGTCCTTCCGTAGATTGCTAGAATTACTGAGGTACCAGCTCATGAAGTGGCAGTGCCTCTGGAGCACAACGTTTGCAATCCTCTCTCATGTTTAAGAAGGGTAGCAAGGATAATCCAGAGAACTACAAACTGGTGAGCCTTAGGTCAGTGATAGGGAAATTACTGGAGAGAATTCTTTGAGACAGGATCTAATCCCATTTGGAAGCAAATGGACGTATTAGTGAGAGGCAGCAGGGTTTTGTGAAGGGGAGGTCGTGTCTCACTAACTTGATAGAGTTTTTCGAGGAGGTCAGAAAGATGATTGATGCAGGTAGGGCAGTGGATGTTGTCTATATGGACTTCAGTAAGGCCTTTGACAAGGTCCCTCATGGCAGACTGGTACAAAACGTGAAGTCACACGGGATCAGAGGTGAGCTGGCGAGATGGATACAGAACTGGCTAGGTCATAGAAGGCAGAGAGTAGCAATGGAAGGGTGCTTTCCTGATTGGAGGGCTGTGACTAGTGGTGTTCCGCAGAGATCAGTGCTGGGACCTTTGCTGTTCGTAGTATATATAAATGATTTGGAGGAAAATGTAACTGGTCCGATTAGTAAGTTTGCGGACGACACAATGGTTGGTGGAATTGCGGATAGTGATGAGGACTGTCAGAGGATACAGCAGGATTTAGATCGTTTGGAGACTTGGGCAGCGAGATGGCAGATGGAGTTTAATCCGGACAAATGTGAGGTAATGCATTTTGGAAGGTCTAATGCAGGTAGGGAATATACAGTGAATGGTAGAACCCTCAAGAGAGATCTTGGTGTACAGGTCCACAGGTCACTAAAATGAGCAACACAGGTGGAGAAGGTGATCAAGAAGGCATACGGCATGCTTGCCTTCATTTGCCGGGGCATTGAGTATAAAAATTGGCAAGTCATGTTGCAGCTGTATAGAATCTTAGTTAGGCCACACTTGGAGTATAGTGTTCAATTCTGGTCGCCACACTACCAGAAGGATGTGGAGGCTTTAGAGAGGGTGCAGAAGAGATTTACCAGGATGTTGCCTGGTATGGAGTGCATTAGTTATGAGGAGAGGTTGGATAAACTTGCTTTGTTCTCACTGGAACAAAGGAGATTGAGGGGCGACCTGATAGCAGTCTACAAAATTATGAGGGGCATAGACAGAGTGGATAGTCAGAGGCTTTTCCCCAGGGTAGAGGGGTCAATTACTAGGGGGCATAGGTTTAAGGTGCGAGGGGCAAAGTTTAGAGATGTATGAGGCAAGTTTTTTACAAGAGGGTGGTGGGTGCCTGGAACTCGCTTCCCCAGGAGGTGGTGGAAGCTGGGACAATAGTGACGTTTAAGGGACATCTTGACAAATACATGAATAGGATGGGAATAAAGAGATACGGATCCCGGAAGTGTAGAAGATTTTAGTTTAGACGGGTAGCATGGTCGACGCAGGCTTGGAGGGCCGAAGGGCCTGTTCCTGTGCTGTACTTTTCTTTGTTCTTTGTATGAGGACAGAATGTGTGCTTTTGCCACTGCCATTCTGCCACTGCTATTGGTGTTGCCTGTCAGCTAGCCAGCCAAGACAGCTGCCCATGTGAAGGTGGCCTTCTGCTATTTCAGGTTTTTAAGTAGCCACTTAGGTGCTGCCGAGGGGGCTCTTCCCACTGCCACTGGTACGCTACCAATGGTAGGACATCATCCACCAAATGGGGAAACTATCCATGAAAGGCTTAATTCCTGTGGGCCTGTGCTTGTGTACCTGGAACCCCTTCCCCACCCTTACCGGCAGCTCCCACTGAAACACCTCCACTGCCCCCACCCCAGCTCTGCCACCACTCTACACCCGGAGGCGCTGTTGGGTGAGCTCCCAGCTCTGATGAGTCTGCAGGTCTTGGAGGCTGGCTTTTCACTGTTAAAGGGACAAATGATCTGAAGTACTGTGTCGGTCCTCCAGGACATGGCAGTGGAGGGGTTGCCCCTGGACTTCTGGCCCATGGACTGGGCCAGGGTAACTTGCAGGTGATGGAGTTTACATGCATTTACTGAACTTTGTATTTCTAGATGGTATAAGTCGTGGGTTTGGAAGGTGCTGTTGGAAGGAGCCTTGGTGAGTTTTTGCATTGCATCCTGTAGATGATGCAAACTGCTGCCAATGTGTGCCAGTGATGAAGGGAGTGGATGTTGAAGATGGTGGATGGGATGCTAATCAGACTGGCTGTTTTTTTGTCCTGGATGGTGTCACGTGTCTCAAGTGTTGTTGGAGCTGCATCATCCAGGCAAGTGGAGAGCATTCCATCATACTCCTGACTTGTACCTTGTAGATGGCGAACAGACTTTTGGGGCTCAGGAGGTGAGTTACCCACTGTAGAATACCCAACCTCTGACCTGCTCTGATAGCCACCCTATTTATATGACTGGTCCAGTTATTCAGCAATGTAGCAGAGACTGGTTTATAACTTTGATTTGGAATGTTTCGTAGTGCCTTTTATTTTTGCATTGTGGCCAGGATGACACTTTGGTAGTCAGTGCCAAAGGTAAGTTGTGGAACTGTTGCTGAATGGGGAATTGGGTTTGAATTCTCTAGTATTACAGCTGTTTGAGTTGATTTCTCACAGCACAGCCAGAATGAAAACACATTGGATACCTTCTCTCTTCTTCACCCTTCCTCCTCCTCCTCCTCTTCCTCCCCAGCCAGTCGCTTTGCAACTGGTGCAGGAAGGTTCTCAAGATGATTAATGCCAGAGGCTGCAGGTTTTGACATGTGCTCTGTTGAGTATTGCAGGGCTCCTCCAGTAAGGTCCAGGCAAATACATTTTAATTTAAGCACCCCAATGGTCAGGCCTATGTAATGTTATATGGCAGCACAGCTTTTATGCCCAGTTATGCAAGTTGTGCATCAGTGTAATGTTGTTGATGGTAGTCCTTGTCACTTGGCTGCCACCCTGTAGATTGTTGGGGTGCAGCTTACTCAGTGGACTGGCAGAGAACAAAGGCATGTTGACTGCTGCCGTGATACCCAGCATTGGCCTGCATGGTGTGTTGTGTATAGCCACATAGCAGTTGGACCTTGAGGGAGTTGAATCCTTTTCTGGTACGTATCAGAGTTGGCATGCAATCCCCATGAAGCTACATGCGCGCAGTGTGTAATACACAGCACCATGGGGAATCCTGCAATCCCCATGAAGCTGCATGCTCACCATGACAAGAGAGAAATAAATATATTCAGTTCTCTCATAATACACAGCCTCAGTTACTTCTGTTATGCAGCACTGGATGGCTAACAGTGGAATATTGCAACAGTTGCCTCCTCCAGTATGGATGGAGCCAGAGTTATAAACGTTCATGGCCACAGTCACTGTTACAGCCACTGGCAATGTCATCCTTTATGCTGTTAATTATGGCAAGAGTAGATGGCAAATTTCAGCGATTACTTCCTTCATGAAGTGGAGATGTCGCACACATTTGTTTCTCATTTAGATTGAACAGGAGAGTTGCTCCCCGAACACACTCAGTAGATATGGCCCACTGCTCCCTCTACCTCCATCCACCTCCCTCTACCTCCTTCCATTCTAGAGGCTGTGCTGATGCATGCCATCCCTGTTCAGTTTCTAAATCGTTATTAGCCCAAGTGTAATGCATCCTGCTGTTCCGATATTCTGCAAAGAATCTTTGAAGCTTTCAGCACATGTAATGCCCAGTAAACTTTAGGCAACTTGAAATAACCACAGAAATCCACCAAAAATCTCTGGAAACTCAGCAACCAACCTGAAGTTAATTAATGTTCCCTTTACGTAGCACTGGTGAGCTGGTGGGGAAGTCTTTCCTGCTGCTGAATACATGTCCATCTCTGTAATGTTAAGGGACAGCACGAGCTGGAGCATGAAGCTCTGGTTAGCTTTCTGCACCAATGCTGACTCGCTTGCCAAATAAATGTCTGGTACAAACATACCAAAAATGTAGATGCGCAGCATGGATGTCCTTTTGCATTTATCACCCAGAGTGCTGGAAATCAGGCACAATGGAATCCTAAACAGGAACATGTGAACAAGGAGCAGGAGTATGCCATTCAGCCCCGCAAGCCTTCTCTGCCATTTAACAAGATCATTGCTGACTTGATAGTAACTTCAAATCTGCATTGTGCCTACCCCTGATAACCTAACACCCCTTTGCTTCCCATGCATCTACCCACCTTTGTCTTAAAAATGTTGAAAGACTCTGCTTCCAGCACCTTTTCAGGAAAAGAGTTCCAAAGACTCACGGCTCTCTGAGAGAACACGTTTTGCCTGATTTCCATTTTAAATGGGCGACCCTTTATTTTTAAAAAGTGACGCCTAGTTCTGGAATCTCCTACAAGAGGAAGCATCCTCTCCACATCCCTCAGGATCTTATATATTTCAACCAAGTCGGTGCTCACTCTCCTAAACAAACCTGTAAATCTCTCCTCATAAGACAGCTCACCCATTCCACGTATTAGTAAGCCTCCTCTGAACTGCTTCCAATGCATTTACATCCTCTCTTAAATAAGGTGACCAATACTGTACACAGTACTCCAAATGTGGTCTCACTCGTGCTCTACATAACTGAATCATAACCTTTTGTATTCAATATACTTTTGTCAGAGCATGTGTCATTGGTTTTGGTGCGCAGTCTGTATCAGTATTCCAGTATCATGATCAGGATCAGGAGCTGCAACTTGATTGTGATTTTTAATTGCTAACCTAACCTGGATCTTTAAAAGATTTACTCAGGTACTCCCTGTCACAAAACACAGCAATAATTCCTGAGATTAATCAGTTTCATGAGTTTTTGATGAGGAGAATGTGCATATTGCAGGTACTGGTATATTTGTAGCTTTAAGGTAGAAATAAAGACCACCTTGTTCTCCTCGTTCTTGCATTTTAATGCGTTTGGTGCTTTGAAGTCCTGTGGCTAGCTTTTGATTAATTAGCCCCAAAGGTACATTTAAATAAATACAGAGAGATGGAAATGGTCCCTGTTCATTCGGTGGTTAGGGAAGTCTGTCACATCTGTCAATATGATGGTCTTGTGCACTATTGTGGAAGTGGGGTCTCCTTTCATCTTTGATACCACTGATTCCAGATTTGCACTGCGGAGGATGGTGATACCCTGAATGTGGAAGACAGAGGAAATTGCTGACATCAGTGCTGACGTTAAATGGGCAGTTGTGGCGATTGTACCTTCAAGGACAACAGAGCAGAGGAAGAGTCACCTGGCCTGGGTGACCAATCGGGACTCAGCATGGGAATCACCCCAGGGGGTAGGAATTCTCTTAGAAGCATTCCAGAACTAGCTGCAGACATGCTGCTGCTCTTGTAGATCCTTGTAAATAAATAATTTGTTGGTCTCTAGTGAAGTCTCTAAAAATGCACCATTACAGTAGTAATGGAGCAAGCATCTATTTTACACCTCACGTGATTTTCCTTTCCTGTTGACTTCTGCCAAAAGCTGAAATTTACCCCCGAGATGGCTGAGTAAAATGTTTCCTTTTGCACAACAGCAACTGACTGATTTCTAAAACATGCTGCTCCCCAAGTGAAATTTGACAACAGGTACTGAGCATTGGCAAAACCAGTGACACCTATTTCAGGCATTGAAAAAATGAGTCTGTACAATGCCATTTAATAAGAAATTAATTCATACATTGTAATTCAATGCATGGATCAGATATGACTTTGTATGGAGATATTGCATGATTTATAATAGGACAATTTTAAGGATTATTAATATGACAAAGAAAGGGTTTGAACATCAACACTAGAGAAACCATTGTGCACCCAGGTCATCATTTGGAGAAAGTAATTTTTTGCGACTGTAGATTTTCAATCAAATGTAAGAATGCTATTATCTCTGCTAAACATGAAAAAGAGATTTTCTTCATTGCAATCAATAACTTCTAGTTAAAATAGAAGTAATAGACATTTGAGTGTTAAAAGGCATATACGATCTACAGTCCAATTTGGTTTTAATTAAGAACCAAGAACATTTCTTTACCAATTCTAATTAATTCTGTGCCATTGCAGGAAAATGAAACACAGAAACTAAATTCTGATCAGTGCACTCAGGGAGATAAAGTGATATAAACAACAATTCTGGGATCAGCTGCATATACAGAGTGGCAAGTTGAAATCTTGCTTTACTGTTGACCTTCAGTCCTGACCTTGCCACGGTATCTGGAGTGAGCGGATTGTCATCTATTTTAAGTATTTCTACTGGATGTTCACTCCTGCATGGATATAGTATGGGATCTTGCTAAGTCAGGAAGGGGGATAGAGCGAGGTTGGAGGTGTAGGGCGGAGGGTCAGGAGCAGGGGAGATAGATAATCTGTATGTTGGGGGAGGTCAGAGAAGATTGGTGTCGTCGATCAATGGCAGGAGATTGTTGATTACGGGGTGTTGAGGAGAAGGGAATGGTTGGTTTGTGAAGGTAATTGGGGCATGGTTGGTGTTGGAGTTCCTGTGTGGCAAGAGGTAATGGAGGTTGAGGGGGTTATAGATTTGCTTGTTGGACCCCAGGGAAACACTTTTACACTTCCTGGCATGCAAGCAGTGCTATAAATGCATTTACATAATGGATCTAGCCCTTCTTGTCTCCATTTATCTGTCATATTTTGCCAGGCACAGGAGCCCCACCCAACAAGGGTTTGAACTGAGGTAATTGAAGTAATTTGATATTAAGTCTGAGATTAAGATGAGCATTAAGAGCATTGAAGAAAAAAAATGTAGTTTTAAACATTAACAGCTCTAAAAGTAGACAAGTGTGGTCATGAGCTTTGCGCAGATGAAGGAGACACATCCTGAGTGAGTGAGACACATCCAGAATGGGAATTGGAACTTGGTAATTTGGTGCAGTGAGGTAATTCAGTGTAGAGAGGGAGAAGGTGCTTTTTCTCTACCGTTTTGTTCTCTTTCTTCTGGGCTGAAACTGTTAATCTGCAGGGAGAGAACCAGAGAGCACCCTGGGAAGGTAAGTGATTTTTATTACCTTTTCAAATTGTGAGTGGGAGGGGGGCAATCTAAGTGACATCACAGTAAAGCTGTGACTTGATTGGATGGTTGGGAATCTGTTAAATTTGAAAAAAAATAACATTGCAAAAACATCTAATTGATTAACTAGATAGTGGAGTAACTAAACCTGAGGGCAGAGATTGGTATTTAGCATTTAATTTTACAGTAAAACTCTAGCGTCAGGGCCATATAGTTAATTGTAACTGAATCTAACAATAATTCAAGTAGTTATTTTAAATTAATTAGTGCTTAAATGTCACTCAGCGGGGTGAAGTGCTCCAACTGTGAGATGTGGCAGATCTGTGACGCTTCCAGTGTTCAGGTCGACTACATCTGCAGCAAGTGTAACCAATGGTAGCTCCTCACAGACCGTGTGGTTCGGTTGGAGCAACAATTGGATGCACTTAGGAGTATGCAGGTGGCGGAAAGCGTCATAGATAGGAGTTATAGACATGTGGTCACTGTTATAGAGATGTTGTGCTACTGGTTAGGGAGAATATCACAGCTGTACTGTGGGAGGACACATCAGAGGGCAGCAAGGCTATATGGGTAGAGATCAGGAATAAGAAGGGTGCAGTCACAATGTTGGGTGTTTACTACAGGCCACCCAACAGCCAGCGGGAGATAGAGGAGCAGATAGGTAGACAGATTTTGGAAAGAAGTAAAAGCAACAGGGTTGTTGTGATGGGAGACTTTAACTTCCCCAATATTGACTGGGACTCATTTAGTGCTAGGGGCTTGGACGGGGCAGTGTTTGTAAGGAACATCCAGGAGGGCTTCTTAAAACAATATGTAGATAGTCCAACTAGTGAAGGGGCTGTACTGGACCTGGTATTGGGGAATGAGCCCGACCAGGTGGTAGAAGTTTCAGTAGGGGAGCATTTCGGGAACAGTGACCCAAATCAGTCAGTTTTAAAGTGCTGGTGGACAAGGATAAGAGTGGTCCTAGGGTGAATGTGCTAAATTGGGGGAAGGCTAATTATAACAATATTAGACAGGAACTGAAGAACCTAGATGGGGGGGGGGGGGGGGGGGGGGCGAATGTTTGAGGGTAAATCTACATCTGACATGTGGGAGGCTTTCAAATGTCAGTTGAAAGGAATTCAGGACCGGCATGTTCCTGTGCAGAAAAAGGATAAATACGCCAAATTTCAGGAACCTTGGATAACGAGAGATATTGTAGACCTCGTCAAAAAGAAAAAGGAGACATTTGTCAGGGCTAAAAGGCTGGGAACAGACAACGCCTGTGTGGAATATAAGTAAAGTAGGAAGGAACTTAAGCAAGGAGTCAGGAGGGCTAGAAGGGGTCACGAAAAGTCATTGGCAAATAGGGTTAAGGAAAATCACAAGACTTTTTACACGTACATAAAAAGCAAGAGGGTAGCCAGGGAAAGGGTTGACCCACTGAAGGATAGGCAAGGGAATCTATGTGTGGAGCAGAGGAAACGGGTGAGGTACTAAATGAATACTTTGCATCAGTATTCACCAAAGAGAAGGAATTGGTGGATGTTGAGTCTGGTGAAGGGTGTGTAGATAGCCTGGGTCACATTGAGATTCAAAAAGACGAGGTGTTGGGCATCTTGAAAAATATTAAGGTGGATAAGTCCCCAGGGCCTGATGGGATCTACCCCAGAATACTGAAGGAGGCTAGAGAGCAAATTGCTGAGGCCTTGACAGAAATCTTTGGATCCTCACTGACTTCAGGTGATGTCCCGGAGGACTGGAGAATAGCCAATGTTGTGCCTTTGTTTAAGAAGGGTAGCTAGGGTAATCCAGGGAACTACAGGCCGGTGAGCCTTACGTCAGTGGTAGGGAAATTACTGGAGAGAATTTTTCGAGACAGGATCGACTCCCACTTGGAAGCAAATGGACGAATTAGCGAGAGGCAGCACGGTTTTGTAAAGGGGAAGTCGTGTCTCGCTAACTTGATAGTGTTTTTCGAGGCGGTCACAAAGATGACTGCTGCAGGGAGGGCAGTGGATGTTGTCTATATGGACTTCAGCAAGGCCTTTGACAAGGTCCCTCCTGGCAGACTGGTACAAAAGGTGAAGTCACACGGGATCAGGGGTGAGCTGGCAAGATGGATACAGAACTGGCTAGGTCATAGAAGGCAGACAGTAGCAATGGAAGGGTGCTTTTCTGATTGGAGGGCTGTGACTGGTGGTGTTCCGCAGGAATCAGTGCTGGGACCTTTGCTGTTCGTAGAATATATAAATGATTTGGAGGAAAATGTAATTGGTCTGATTAGTAAGTTTGCAGATGACACAAGGATTGGTGGAATTGCGGATAGGGATGAGGACTGTCAGAGGATACAGCAGGATTTAGATCGTTTGGAGACTTGGGCGGAGAGATGGCAGATGGAGTTTAATCCGGACAAATGTGAGGTAATGCATTTTGAAGGTCTATTGCAGGTAGGGAATATACAGTGAATGGTAGAACCCGCAAGAGTATTGACAGTCAGAGAGATCTAGGTGTACAGGCCCACAGGTCACTGAAAGGGGCAACACAGGTGGAGAAGATAGTCAAGAAGGCATACGGCATGCTTGCCTTCATTGGCCGGGGCATTGAGTATAAAAATTGGCAAGTCATGTTGCAGCTGTACAGAACCTTAGTTAGGCCACACTTTGAGCACAGTGTTCAATTCTGGTCGCCACACTATCAGCAGGATGTGGAGGATTTAGCGAGGGTGCAGAAGAGATTGACCAGGGCGTTGCCTGGTATGGAGGGCATTAGCTATGAGGAGAGGTTGAATAAACTCAGTTTGTGCTCACTGGAACGACGGAGTTTGAGGGGCGACCTGATAGAGGTCTACAAAATTATGAGGGGCATGGACAGAGTGGATAGTCAGAGGCTTTTTCCCAGGGTACAGGGGTCAATTACTCGGGGGCATAACTTTAAGGTGCGAGTGGCAAGGTTTAGGGTAGATGTACGAGGCAAGTTTTTTACGCAGAGGGTAGTGGGTGCCTGGAACTCGCTGCCGGAGGAGGTGGTGAAAGCAGGGACGATAGTGACGTTTAAGGGGCATCTTGACAAATACATGAATAGGATGGGAATAGAAGGATGCGGACCCTGGAAGTGTGGAAGATTGTAGTTTAGATGGGCAGCATGGTCGGCGCAGGCTTGCGGGGGGGCCGAAGGGCCCGTTCCCGTGATGTACTTTTCTTTGTACTTTGTTCTTTGAGAGCTCTGTCTGAGCATGATGCAAAATTGAGCCAATACTAGGCATGATGGGATCCTTGGCCAAAGAGGCAGATTAGCCACAGCTTATAACAACAGCTTTCACAGACATTCATTGCTGAACAGGACACAGAGGAGTTAAGGGAAAACTGAAGGCCATACAAAAGTGAGATAATGGGAACATTTGCTAATAGAATTGTATGTTAGTTAAGAAATTAATAAGAAACATCATAATGAAAAATAGGAAGATAAAAACTAGAAATACGTGCTGTAAAGCTTGTAGCTTTGAGAGAGGCACCATGGCAATCTATGGGTCTCTCTCTCCAGCATATGATTGAATAAAGACTCAGGGCTGGTTTCTTCCACGCCGCTCGTTGCAAGAACTCCACGGGCGAGATGCCGACAATGGAAAAATCCATTGACCTTGGGTGGGATTCTCTGGCCACTGGGCAAGCGTGGCCGGAGAATCCTGCCCTTTGTTTATTACAACTCACAGACTCGAGGCCTCCTGATCTTTTACTGTAACGGGTTAAAAATAGAGACCCTGGTAGTCACATGATGTAAGTGTGGGAATAGCAGCATTTCCATGGCCTTTGGCACTACTCATCCCTTAACCTCTCATTTATCTCACATACACATCAGCCCATACTTAACCTAATCTGGGAGTGAATACTCAATTATATATCCTTGAAGGATTTCTGGCTAAGCGTTGGTGACAAAATTCTGAGGAATGCGGAGAAAATCTTTGCCAAAAGTGAGCAATTGGAAGCAACTGGGGTGGAGCCTGATGTGTTGGGTACTCTGCTACACACACGAACCAACACGGTTGCGAATGGTACAACTCAGTTTTATTACTAACATTTATTTACAGAGGTAAACTGGTTACTGAGGTTCGATCATAACCCTAGAATCTGTGGACCTATTCCTAATACTATCTTGTAGTGGCACTCAGCACATGGTGGATGTCTGAGTGGCTTGCTGTGAGCGCTGTGCCCTGAGCTGTCTCCTGCTGGAATGCTCGGGAAGTGTCGTGTTCCCTGTTTTGTACTGTGTATGTTCTTGCCTGTGATTGGCTGTGGTGTTGTGTGTGTGTTGATTGGTCCGTTGATCTGTCCATCAGTATGTATGTATGTTTGTGCTATGATGTTTACCTGAATATTATGACATCCCCCTTTTTTACAAGAAAAAGTGCCTATGTGATTATAAATAGAGATGTGTACTGAGTGCAGCTAAATGTGTGTGTGGAATATCTACAGCATGTACATGGGGTTAAACTATATACAAGGGGCGATGTCGGGTGCGACATAACAACGAGATTGTACCACAAACAAAGAACGGGGAAATGTTGAACGACAAAACGAAGTCCTGTGATGACAAGGAAGAACAGAAACCTATTAACACAGTGGTATTATGAGTTCGATGTACAAACAGGCTCATAAGTCCAGTCTAGTAGGTGGGTGACGAATTCGGGTTGACCGCCTCAAGGGTGGGTCTGGATCCACCAGCTGAGGAATGGGCCTGGCCACGGGCGACGACGGAAGGGGCATGGTGGCAGGAAGCTCCACAAAGTCGATATCAGGAACAACAGGAGGGTGCAGTGTCGGTGTAAGGTCCCGTAGCGAGCCTGGAAGTAGGCGAAGAGCCCGGCGATTGCGCCTACGAATGGATCCATCAGGCATGCGAACCAGGAACAAGCGGGGAGCCACGTGTTGGAGAACTTCGGCAGGTGCTGACCAGCCACCTTCTGGTAGGTGGATGCGGACGTCGTCTCCAGGCGCCAGGGCGGGAAGATCAGTTGCCCGTGTGTCATATGCCCTCTTCTGGCGAATGCGCTGCTGTTGCATTCTGTGTAGTACCGGAGCATGGTTGGTTGTGGGTACCAGAATGGATGGCACAGTGGTCCTGAGGGTGCGACCCATCAACAGCTGGGCTGGTGAGAGGCCAGTGGTTAGTGGGGCCGGGCGATAGGCAAGCAGGGCTAGGCAGAAATCCGATCCGGCAGCAGCAGCCTTGCAGAGGAGCCGCTTGACGATGTGAACGCCCTTCTCCGCCTTTCCATTGGACTGGGGATTCAGAGGGCTAGACGTCATGTGTGTGAAGCTATACGAAGCAGCAAAGGACGACCATTCCTGGCTGGCAAAACAGGGCCCATTGTCCAACATCACAGCAATCGGAATGCCGTGGCGAGCGAAGGTGTCTTTGCAGGCCCTTATGACAGCGGACGATGTCAAATCGTGCAGGCGTATGACCTCTGGATAGTTGGAAAAGTAATCAATGACGATTACATAGTCCCTGCCAAGCGCGTGAAAAAGGTCCACACCCACCTTCGCCCAGGGGGACGTCACCAGCTCATGGGGCTGAAGCGTCTCAGGAGGTTGCGCCGGTTGAAACCTTTGGCAGGTGGGGCAGTTGAGCACCATATTGGCAATGTCATTACTGATGCCCAGCCAGTATACCGCCTCTCGGGCCCTCCGTCTGCACTTCTTGACCCCCAGATGGCCTTTGTGTAGTTGGTCGAGGACCAGCTTGTGCATGCTGTGCGGAATCACAATCCGGTCCAGCTTTAGGAGGACATCATCAATGACGGCCAAGTCGTCTCGGACATTGTAGAACTGAGGGCACTGTCCTTTGAGCCACCCTCCCGTCATGTGGTGCATCACCCGTTGTAGAAGGGGGTCAGCCGCAGTCTCCCGGCGAATACGGGCCAGACTGGAGTCGTCAGCTGGCAGATTTGCCGATGTGAAGGCCACCTGCGCTTCGACCTGACAGATGAACCCCTCCGAGTCGGGCGGTGTGCTCACTGCTCTCGATAGGGCATCCGCAATTATAAAGTCCTTTCCTGGGGTGTAGATCAGTTGGAAGTCATACCTCCTGAGTTTAAGTAGGATGCGCTGGAGGCGAGGGGTCATCTGGTTCAGGTCATTATTTATGATGCTGACCAGGGGGCGATGGTCAGTCTCAACGGTAAACTGGGGGAGACCATACACGCAGTCATGGAACTTGTCAATTCCGGATAGCAAGCCGAGGCACTCCTTTTCAATCTGCGCGTAGCGCTGTTCTATGGGGGTCATGACCCGCGAGGCAAAGGTGACCGGGGCCCATGACGCAGTGTCACCCCGCTGTAGGAGTACCGCCCCAATGCCGGACTGGCTGGCATCAGTCGAAATTTTCGTGTCACGAGATGTGTCGAAAATGCCAATACCGGGGCTGTGGTGAGCTTAATTTTGAGCTCCTCCCATTCCTTCTGGTGTGTGGGCAGCCACTGGAACTCTGTGGACTTCTTGACGAGGTGGCGCAGAGCCGTCGTGTGGGAGGCATGGTTAAGAATGAACTTCCCCGGGAAGTTGACCATGCCTAAGAAGCATAGCACTGCTTTCTTGTCTGCTGGCTGCGGCATGGCTGTTTTGGCGCTCACCTTGTCTGCATCCGGACGGACCCTTGACCGGGAAATGTGGTCCACCAGGACCTTCAGCTCGGTTTGGACGAAAGAACACTTGGCTCGGTTGAGGCGCAGGCCGTGTTCCCGTATCCGCGCAAAGACCCGCTGGAGACGATTGATGTGCTCCTGTGGTGTGGTGGACCAGATGATGACGTCGTCCACGTAGACGCGCACCCCTTCGATGCCTTCCATCATCTGCTCCATGATCCTGTGAAAGACCTCGGATGCCGAGATGATGCCAAATGGCATTCTGTTGTAGCAGAACCTGCCGAAAGGGGTGCACAGCTTTCGGCTGGACTAATCCAGTTGGATCTGCCAAAAACCCTTCGAGGCAGTCAGTTTTGTGAAGATTTTAGCCCGGGCCATTTCGCTCATGATCTCTTCCCGTTTGGGTAATGGGGTAGTGTTCCCTCATTATGTTGTTGTTGAGATCTTTTGGATCAATGCAGATCCGGATCTCGCCGGAGGGCTTCTTAACACACACCATGGAGCTGACCCATGGCGTGGGCTCCGTGACCCAGGATAGCGCCCCTTGGTCCTGGAGATCCTGCAGCTGCTGCTTGAGGCGGTCTTTGAGTGGCGCTGGGACCCTGCGAGCTGCGTGAATGACCGGGGCGGCGTCCGGTTTGAGCCGAATTCTGTAGGTGTAGGGCAGTGTTCCCATGCCCTCGAATGCCTCCTGGTTGTGGGCGAGGAGCGATTGGAGCTGTGCCCTGAATTCTACATCCGGGAAGTCAGATGTGCCTTCTGGAGACAGAGAGTGGACTCGTTGCACGAGGTGGAGAACCTTGCATGCCTGTGCGCCTGGCAGGGAGTCCTTTGATGATCCGACTATTTCAAATGAGAGTGTGACCGTGTGTGTGTTGTGTGTCACCTGGAGCTGGCAGGATCCCATAGCCGGGATAACGTTCCCATTGTAGTCGACCATCTTGCAACGGGATGGCCGAATTGGTGGTCTGACCTTCATGGCGTAGAAGGCTGACCATGCTATGAGGTTGGCGGAGGCGCCAGTGTCCAGACGGAATGTTATCAGTGATCGGTTGACCGTTAGGGTGGCACACCATTCATCACCCGGATTGACAGTGTTCACCTGCAATGGCTGGTGGGTCCTGGCTGGAGACATCCGGTTCCCATCAATGACCGCAACACTGAAGGCGTCCCGGTTGTCTGTGTCACTGGTCTGGATATTGTCTGGGTACGACTCATAGTAAGGAGGCTGAATGGACCGCACGTCCCTGCGAGGTTGTCGGAATTGGGGAACATTGGCAGGTTGAGCTGCTCAACAGCAGGCAGCGTAGTGGTCCATCTTGCCACAGCAGAGGCATTGTCGGTTTCTTGCGGGACATTGCCGCTTTAAATGTGCGGCTCCGCAGTTGCCGCACGTCGTGTCGTCATGACGTTCATTGCGCCACCGTGCATGCGCAGTTTGGTCTTGCGTCGAGCGCGCCTGCGCACCACGTCCCTCAGTGTCGACGTCGTTTTTGGCGCGCACAAACGCGGGAGGCCTCGAAAAGCACGCAAAATGGCCGCCCTCGTCTGGGCCGCGGGCCGGGAGGAACTCGATCGCCTGGACCCGTTCAGCCTCGTAGGACGCCTGCCTCGCCGATCCGGCTGCGTAGGACCCCTGCCGCGCCGATTTGGCCGCCTGAAATTGGGAGTAGCGGCTCGTCGCGTTTTCATGCAGGACACAGGCTTCGATTGTGAAGGCTAGTGTGAGGCCTTTTATTTTTAAGAGCTGCTGGCGTAGGGTGCCCGAGGTGACCCCAAAAACGATCTGGTCCCGAATCATGGAATCGGAGGTGGTGTCGTAACCGCAGGACTGCGCGAGGATACTGAGGTGTGTAAGGAAGGATTGAAAGGTCTCATCCTTACCCTGCAGGCGCTGCTGGAAGAGATACCTCTTGAAACTCTCGTTGACCTCGACGTTGAAGTGTTCGTCGAGTTTGAGAAGGACCGTCTTGTACTTGGTCTTGTCCTCACCTTCCGCGAACACCAGGGAGCTGTAGACATGGATGGCGTGTTGACATGCCGTGGAGAGGAGGATGGCGATCTTTCTGGTGTCTGAAGCGCTCTCCTTTTCGTTGGCTTCCAGAAAGAGCTGGAAGCGCTGTTTGAACAGCTTCCAATTAACGCCGAGGTTCCCAGCGACTTGCAGCGGCTGTGGTGTACTGACGGTGTCCATGGCGCAGGATGGCAGATTCCGGAGGATTTGTAGGTAGATCCCACAGTTAATCCTGGTACTATGATGTGTTGGGTGCTCTGCTACACAGACGAACCAACACGGTTGCGAATGGTAGAACTCAGTTTTATTACTAACATTTATTTACAGAGGTAAACTTGTTACTGAGGTTCGATCATAACCCTAGAATCTGTGGACCTATTCCTAATACTATCTTGTAGTGGCACTCAGCACATGGTGGATGTCTGAGTGGCTTGCTACGAGCTCTGTGCCCTGAGCTGTCTCCTGCTGGAATGCTCGGGAAGTGTCATGTTCCCTGTTTTGTACTGTGTGTGTTCTTGCCTGTGATTGGCTGTGGTGTTGTGTGTGTGTTGATTGGTCCGTTGATCTGTCCATCAGTATGTATGTATGTTTGTGCTATGATGTTTACCTGAATATCATGACAGAGCCAACTCCTCAATGTCGCAACTTGATCCTGGAATGGGCTCCAGATTCAGCTCTCGCGAAGTCTTTGCAGTGAATATTATTAAAGTCACTGATGACAAACTCTGCTTATTGGCACAGAATTTCAGTGCCTGTGAGGTTGAATTGCAGATGAAACGGTGGAGAGAATCCTTACTGTCAAAAATGTAACTTCCTGAGTTGAAGCCCACTGGAGGGTAAGCTCCATATTAAATTCTTTGAGAGCTGGATACTAATTCTTTCTTAAGCTGGATAGTAACGCTGGGCGTATTAAGTTAGAAAGGGCACATCGTATTCTGTGTTTGATGCCGAGGAGAAATCCGCATCCCCGGTCCGTAATTATTAATTTTCGGAACTTCATAGATCATCAAAAAGCATTGAAAATGGTGAGGTGTAACGGGGCCTTGCTCAATAGGGATTGAAGTTCTATTTTTTCCAAGTTCTCTTGGCAACGATGCAACAGAAGCACGGAGGCTTCGATGAAGTTACAAAACCACTCGAGGCTGTTAGAGTGAACTGTGTCCTGATTTATCCTGTTACATGGAGGGTGATATTTGACAATTCTGTAATAACATTCGACAATCTGGTTAATACCTTGGCTTCTGTGAGTAACAATCTGCAGTTCACTGTAAGCTCTGGACTCTATCCCTTGTCATTATAATTCCAGTACGAAGTCTTACAACACCAGGTTAAAGTCCAACAGGTTTGTTTCGATGTCACTAGCTTTCGGACCTGAGGAAGGAGCAGCGCTCCGAAAGCTAGTGACATCGAAACAAACCTGTTGGACTTTAACCTGGTGTTGTAAGACTTCGTACTGTGCTCACCCCAGTCCAACGCCGGCATCTCCACATTATAATTCCAGACTGATCAGGTGTTTTTTATCATATTAACAGGGATAAACAAAAAACAAGAACAAAAAAATATACAGCACAGGAACAGGCCCTTCGGCCCTCCAAGCCCATGCCGACCATGCTGCCCGACTAAACTACAATCTTCTACACTTCCTGGGTCCGTATCCCTCTATTCCCATCCTATTCATGTATTTGTCAAGATGCCCCTTAAATGTCACTATTGTCCCTGCTTCCACCACCTCCTCCGGTAGCGAGTTGGTAATTGAGCAATACAATGAATGTTTTATCCTTAATAATAATCTTTACTCGTGTCACAAGTAGAATTACTTTAAAACTTCAGTGAAGTTATTGTGAAAACCCCCTAGTCGCCACACTCCAATGGGTACACTGAGGGAGAATTCAGAATGTCCAATTGACCTAGCAAGCATGTCTTTCGGGACTTGAGAGGAAACCAGAGCACACGGTGGAAACCCATGCAGGCACGGGGAGAACATCAGGGACTTGCATTTGTTTTAAATGAAAAACACCCCTCAGCATGCTCCTTCTAGTGAAGGGGTGTGCTTTGTAGGTGGTATGGTACCAGGACTGTGTGATAAATATCAGTCTTTTCTTCTTCTTATCCAAATGTTTATGATGGTGGTCTATGTTTTATGGTCTGCTTGCCATAATCATGATAAATATGAGTAGCACCACTGTCGGGAGGTGGGCAAGTGGTTTAAGTCCTAATGGTGGGGTTAGAATGAGGGAAGGGTATCCGTACTCTTTTTCATTGTGGCATATCATATCTCCTCCTTTTCGAGGGGAGTGACAGATCCTCACATACGGTGAGAAATATCCCCTTAGAAAGGCTTCGCAAATTTTGTTCACTTTTTATTTTGGGATTAAAGAATTGTTATCTGGGGCGTCATTCTCCGACCCCCCCACCGGTTGCCGAAGTCTCCGGTACCGGATATTCGGCGGGGGCGGGAATTGGGCCGCGCCGGTCGGCGGGCCCCCCCGCTGGATTCTCCGGCCCGAATGGGCCGAAGTCCCGCCAATAAATTGCCTGTCCCGCCGGCGTAAATTAGAGTACCTATTTACCGGCGGGACAAGGCGGCGTGGGCGGGCTCCGGGGTCCTGGGGGGACGCGGGGCGATCTGACCCCGGGGGGTGCCCCCACAGTGGCCTGGCCCACGATCGGGGCCCACCGATCCGTGGGCGGGCCTGTGCCGAGGGGGCACTCTTTCCCTTCCGCCTCCGCAACGGTCTCCACCATGGCGGAGGCGGAAGAGACTCCCTCCACTGCGCATGCACGGGAAACTGTCATTGGCCGCTGACGCTCCTGCGCATGCGCCACCCCGACATATCATTCCCGCGCCAGCTGGCGGGGCAACAAAGGCCGTTTCCGCCAGCTGGCGGGGCGGAAATCCCATCGGCGCCGGCCTAGCCCCTCAATGTTGGGGCTCGGCCTCCAAAGATGCGGAACATTCTGCACCTTTAGGGCGGCGCGATGCCAGTCTGATTGGCGCCGTTTTGGGTGCCAGTCGGCGGACATCGCGCCGTTTGGGGAAAATTTCGCCCCTGGTTCCTGCAAAGGCATGGACAGGTCTCATATCCGAGAAGACATTATAATGTGTCAGTGTTGCCTCTGGCATTATTGGAGTTGGAGGAGGTATGTTTTAGTGCATGCCCGAATGGGGCATGAAAATCTTATCCTAAAATTTCTTTGGCTGAATGATCAATGGCAGTAGCTACTTTGAAAATTTGTTTCTGGAATGTGTGGATAGTAGTACATCATCATATTAGGAGCAAATTATTTTGTTTTTCTTTAAACAAGAGAAAGTTGATATAGCCTTATTGCAAGTAACTCATTTAGATGACAAGGAAGACCTAAGTTAAAGAGCGACTGGGCAGGGCAGATGTGTTTTGCCTTGTTCTCAACCAGCACTCGGGGGTGTTGCAGTGTAAGTCAATAAGAGCTTGCCTTTCAAAATAGAGGAATGTGTGAAGGATATGGGGGGTAGGTATATGATTCTTAAGGGACTTTTCTCTGGGGAAATAGACTCATTAATAAATGTATACTATGAACCCAACAACTCCCATGATTTTGTTACGAAAGTCTTCATGGACTGCTGAATTGGCAATTCCTTTATTGGTGGTGACTTCAACTGTCATCTTAACCATTTGGTGGACAAACTCCCAGTAACCAGAAATCCTCTTTCCCCCCCCCCCCCCCCCCCCACCACCACCAACAGGCAAGGGCTTTAAGGTAGGTTTGTGAGGAGGTGGGTATTTGGATGTGTGAAGAACACTGCATCCAAAGGATGAAGAGTTCACTTTCTTTTCAGCTGCCCATCAATATTTTCTTCGCCAATAACTCGCTAATGAGTATGATTGTCCCCCTAAGAAACACCTTAGGTCATGAGTTCTGTGGGTCCTTGCATGGCTGATGAGCCTGATCCTAGAGCCACACCTTTGACTGTGCACTTCGCAGGTGTTTCCGGGAGATGGGATTGGTCCTTGGACTCAAGATCATTGGTATTCCTTCCTCAGACTCCTATTCATGGACTCCTCTTGCTGTTGGATGTCTTTATTAATTGTCTCCTTTCAATCAGGTGGTTTCTCCAATAAGCATTCTTCTGACCAAGGATCTCCCAGACTTGACATCTAGAATGCATTTCTTGAGGTAAGCCTTCAGGGTGCCTTTGAAGCATTTGTTTTGTCCTCCTCATGCTTGGGAGCCTTTCTTGAGCTGGGCGAAGATTTGCTTTGGCAGTCGGATCTCTGACATCCTAAGCATACAGCCAGCCCATCGGGATTTTTTTCAGATCATCATGGCCTCAGTGTTGGTGCTCTTGTCTCCTTCAAGGACACTGATGTTTATGTGCCTGTCCTACAGCTGGTGCAGAGAATACATCTCAAACAGCTTTGATGGTACCTCTCCAGGGCCTTGAGGTGGCATCTGTACTTTAGTCCAAGTTTCTGAGCTATATAGAAGAGTTGGGAGAAGGACTATCTAGTACATGATGCAGGTATTCTTGTTTCCAGGACTGAAAATATTACATTTTCTAGCATTTGTTATGAATTCAAGAAATTGGTTTATATATGTTGTATTAAGTAACATGAATCTGGTGCAGTAATGGTTTTAAAATCCTGGGTTAGGGTGTGTATGTATCTGCTGCAGCAACATATTTTTTTAAAATCCTGGTTTAAAAGAAAGACAGCCACTGTGGCTGCAGAAGGTATAATTAAGATGTCATAATTGTGAGATTACCCTTCTTTCAAAACTTGTATATGTTTACAAGGAGAGGCTTAAGGGATTTTTGTTATGATTTCTGGAGATTCCCTGGGGAGTAGATAATTAGAGACATTTAAACTTAAGCAAGTAGGTCATGGGAATTGAGTGGAATGGGGATTATGTAATTAATAGAAGCCGACTCTGGGGTCGTCTTATGGAAACTGTGAGCTGGTGTAAATCAGTTTTTACAGGACACTGTCAGAGATTCAGCATAAATTTGACAAGGTCGATCTCTATCCAAGCAGTCTCTCACAAGACCTCTATCCAAAGATTGGCAAGTAACCCTGTGTTTGCTGACACTATTTAAAAGTGTTTTGTGACCTGTGATGGACTTTGCTTACTTGAAGATGAAGAAGGTATCAGCTATGTAAGTGTCCCCCGCTGTTTGTTTCCTGTTTATTACCTTATTTCCCCTTTCATTTATTTGTTTCGCTATTACCATTTTGATTCATGGATGAGTAATTGACCGGCGGCTTGAATGCAGCCTGTATCTTTAAGGCAAAGCAGCTTGCAGGTGGCCTGTGCCTTTAAATTCAAGCATAGGATTGCAGAAACTGGTGACATCATTGATGACTCACTTTGATTGACTAGGCTGATGGCCAATGAGTTGGCTCAAATGTTTATGCCCTGTCCAGTGGTCAGTAATGACTGGTTCTGGTCCCACTGACATGGGGCGAAATTCTCCGGAAACGGCGCAAATCAGACTGGCATCGCGCACCCCCAAAGATGCGGTCCGCATCTTTGGGTGCCATTCGGCAACCTCAAGGGGTTGGTCGGCGCCAGACGAATTTCCGCCCCGCCAGCTGGCGGAAAAGGCCTTTGGTGCCCCGCCAGCTGGCGTTGAAATGACATCTCCGGGCGGCGCATGCGCAGGAACGTCAGCGGACGCTGACGGCATTCCCGCGCATGCGCAGTGGAGGGAGTCTCTTCCACCTCCGCCATGGTGGAGACCGTGGCGGAGGCGGAAGGGAAAGAGTGCCCCCACGGCACAGGCCCGCCCGCGGATCGGTGGGCCCCGATCGCGAGCCAGGCCACCGTGGGGGCACCCCCTGGGGCCAGATCGCCCCGCGCCCCCCCCCCCCCCAGGACCCCGGAGCCCGCCCGTGCCGCCTTATCCCGCCGGTAAGGTGGGTGGTTTAATTTACGCCGGAGGGACAGGCATTTTAGCGGCGGGACTTCGGCCCATTCGGGCCGGAGAATCGAGCGGGGGGGCCCGCCAACCGGCGCGGCGCGATACCCGCCCCGCCAAATCTCAGGTGCCGGAGACTTTTGCAACCGGCAGGGGCGGGATTCACGCCAGCCCCCGGCGATTCTCCGACCCGGCGGGGGGTCGGAGAATCTCGCCCATGTTTCTTACAGTCACAAGGCTGGTTTCCTCGTTTCACTTTGGTTCTGAAGCCCGGATGGAGGAGTTTTAACTCCCTCTCTAAAAGAACTATTGAATTCTCTCTGGAAAGAGCTATTGAATTCTCTCTGGAAATCCAGTGCAAGAGCTCTCTCACTCTCCAAACTAGGGTGATGTGAAGCAAGAGGCCTCCCCAGGAAAAGTTATAAGATATACTGCTGGGCTGCAAAGAAGATCATGACATGCTATATTCCAGGGACTTTAAACCAAACTCATACTGTGAAGAGAGTGAACTGAAGAATTCATCATCTGAAGCAAGGGTTCTATCCTTTTGACACAAATCCTTATTTTTTTAAAATCCTTTTCCTTTTCATCTGTGTTTGTCTGTCTTGTGTGTGTATGTAGAATGTGGGACAGTTCAAGGGAGATCAGGGGCAGGATTCTCCCAGCCCTGGGCCGGGCCGGAGAATCCCCGCGACCGGGCCACGCCGGCCCGATGCTGGCATGCGATTCTCCGCAGAGCGGAGAATCAGCGCCATTGATGCCAGTGTGGTTGGCGCGGCGCCGGTCGCATCCCGCTCTATGCGGCTGGCCTGCCGATTCTCCAGCCCGTATGGGCCGAGCGTCCGTGAAAAATAAACCAAGTCCTGCTAGCGCCGTCCACACCTGCTCGCAGTTGGCAGGAACTCTGTGTGCAAGGGTCGAGTGGCAGCCTGTGTGGGGGGGTGGGGGGGCTCCGATGCGGCCTGACCCGCGATCGGGGCCCACTGATCGGCGGGCCGGCCTCTCTGTCCCCAGGCCTCTTTTCCTACGCGCCGGCCCCTGTACTCCTGCACCATGTTACGCAGGGGCCACCCGCATGGCTTTGAAGGAGGCCACTGCGCATGCGCACGTTGGCGCCAGCGCGGCGCACAGTTCATGCCGGAATCGGCAGCTGGAGCGGCGCGAATGGCTTCAGCTCTGTGCTGGCCCACTGTAGGGGCCAGAATTACTTCTGGCAGCGACCCGTTCACTGCTTCATAAAACACGACAACGTTTACGACGGCATGGACACTCTGCCGCTGGATGGGAGAATCCTGCCCCAGGTGTTAAAGGACATTTAACCAATTGGATTTACTCCATATTTCATAATTGTTTTAGTTATAGATAAACAGTAATTATGTTCAAACCTACAAACCTGGTGACTGTAATTAATGGGAAGCCAAGAGCCAAAGATTTTGGGTTTTTTAGTAAGAATTATTGGTGAATTCACTTGTGTTGTGACTCCGGGGCATGTGGGGCGAGAATTGACTGCACAGTTGTCCAGGGTAGTCTAACAGTGAGAAGTTAAGTGGTTCCTTTTACCATTGAGCATTATTTAACTGGTAATTGTGAGCTAAACTTTTGTAATATTAAGGTAGTATAATACTGTGTTAATAATAAAGTTTGTTTCAATACACCATATCCCTGTTTTTGCGTGGAATCACTTCTAGGTGAAGTATCCTTTCCTCACAGTCTGGTATCCTAACAAATGTTGGGGCCTGGTCTGGGATTGTAATAGATTGAACACAAAGGAGAATTAAGGAGCAGAGTAAACGCACCCAATATTCTATCCATTAATTGAAGGAGACAAAATAAACTTCCGTACAGGTGTACACTCCACTCAACCCAAACACGCCCAGGCAAGCTGACATTTTCAACGCAGAAAATGTGCTGTTGTAAGTGAAACATGAATTCAAACTGATTTGCACTTCACATTGATCAACCTGTGTAGTCTAATTCCAAAGTTTGTGTCTGACCCAACCCTGGACTTGAACTCCATTCCACTTCTTACTGTAGTGTTTGCTGTGAACCTCAACCACTTCTCACTGATGGTATAGTTGTACTATAATGGCACCCTGAGATTCCAAAACACATATCTGTACAACTATGACCTTTTATTTATAATAATAATCTTTATTGTCACAAGTAGGCTTACATTACACTGCAATGAAGTTACTGTGAAAACCTCTAGTCGCCACATTCCACCGCCTGTTCGGGTACAAGGAGGGAGAATTCAGAATGTCCAAATTACCTAACAGCATGTCTTTCGGGGCTTGTGGGAGGAAATTGGAGAACCCGGAGGAAACCCACGCAGGCACTGGGAGAGCGTGCAGACTCCGCACAGACAGTGACCCAAGCCGAGATCGAACCTGGTGCTGTGAAACACTAGTGCTAACCGTGCTGCCGACAAGATATCACAAGTGTCAAACAATAAATGTAGTCACCATTGGTAAAGTTTCTTGGATAGCAGCAAATAATTCTTATTGGGTTTATTTAAATGAGTTTTACAGTGATTATATTAGCAAATGAACCATTTGTCTTCCAGATGAAAGACAAATGGTTCGTTTTTCATACTATTTGCATTTGGTATAAATAACAATCATCAAGCTCTTCTCATTCCCTTTTGACCTGACACCCACACCAATATCAGTGCCTCTGCTAATCTAGTCCATAACTGCTTTGCCCCAATTTTGGTTGACCTCCTCAGTCCCACAATTTAATTGTCCTAACAGCCATTTCCTTGGTCGTTTACGTCTAGGCGATAAAATGGAGTATGTATGGATTCTGATCAACCTTGTAGTGCATTGCAAGGCCTTCTTCCAATAATACCGCAGCTCACTTTTTTTGGGTGAAAATGTGTTATTGTTTCAGGATCATTCCGAAAGACAAGAACAACCCAACTTCTTCACTTCTTGGATCTTCCTCTCTCTTTCCGCCCCGCTAACCTTATTCCCCTATCTCTATGTCTAATATTAATTGTGAGGAGCTCATTGAATGTTAAGTCCAAAATTGAGGTTGTCTATAGTTATACCTATCTATTCATCCTCCTCCTCTCCCTCCTACCTATTCAGCACCTATTCTTCCTAAAATTTGCAGCTTCTCGCCTACAATTACACCCCACCACCCTCATCACATTGATCTCGTAATGAAATCCAATATCTGCTGCCCAATAATCTGAACAAGTGTCAACTTTGACTGAATGGAAGTGCAAGGAAACAGTCCCGATTTGCCTACACTAACAACCATCTCTTACAGTTTTCCTTCACTGAAATAAACCCAAAGAACACCAATTCAGGTCCCCTGACATTGAATGCTCTCACTAGCCATGGCAGGTGTCTTTCCATGCAAAAATCTTAAAAATGCATAGATTTTTATTGGTGACATACTAATAATCCTGGTGGAAATCCCACTGTGCCTATTGTAGGCATTGTCTACTCTTGTGTTCCTTTGAAGTGTTCTTCCACTAGCTGCAGCATTGCGGGTGGAAGGTATGCAGCTATCCCAAGAGAGTGTAATGTATAAAATAGCTTAGCTTTGTGCTACGACACCCTGGGTTAGTGCGCGGACACTTCCAGCCCCAGAGTCCCAACACAAGTGAATTAACCAATAATTTGTATCCTGTTTCTGAGATCTTTGGCCCTTGACTTCAAATGACTTACAGGCACCAGATTTGTAAGTGAAACACAACTGTTTGTTTATTTATAACAAAACTAGAGATAAGACATGCAATACTTGTGGCCAGCTGATCTACTTCTCCCCTCTTTTACCGTCCCACCCTTTACCCAACACAAACAGGGCAAACACACACAGAGGGAGGGGGAGGGTGAAAATAATAGGAATTAAAAGATGAAATGGAAGATGAGTGTCCTTGCTTCGGATGCTGAAGCCGTTGCAGCAGTGGGCTGTACTTCCATGACGCGGAGTGATTGGAACCACTGGTTGGATCACGAAAGACGATCTTCTGGCAGGGGCATTCAGTCAGAACTCCCAGGTTGTAGGGTTTCCTCCGGGGCAGTCACTTTACCTTTTATTATCCTGGGCCTTCACTCAATATAACAGTCTCAGGCCTGCGTAATTCTTACTTTTTTCCAACTTAACCAGAATGATCAGCAGCCATTCTGAGAGGAGAGTTTCCCACATGAGAATTTGAAACTGACCCTGCTTTCAGCTGGTAGCTTGTCTGAATGTCCTTAAGATTTTCTTTGTCTCCCTTCAAACCACTAGGAGTTGTCTCAACCTGAGTTTTACTCTTACTTGGTTTCTAGTCTCCATAGAATGTCCTCCAGTTGGGCAGAAGAGAATACAGAGTCTTTAATTGGGCGTCACCCTTACAGGGAGAGAGAAAAACTCAAACAGCCTCCTTCAGCTCCGAGTTCAAAACAAAACTAAAAGCAAAACACAGTCCCACAAAAGAAGGAACATTCCAGAACGGTCAGTACCAATCATATCTAATATCAGCGAAGGTCCAGCATTTGTAAAACAGCTCATTGGCCACAGCCAAGTCCATCAAGAGGTGTCATCACTAATATCAGACCAAACAGCACATCCTGCTAGATTGCCCTGTTTTTTATAAACTAAAGGTGAAGTCCATCTTGAAGTCATAGGTCCAATTAATTGTCCAGGTACAAAAATGAAATAGCAGAATAACAGAAATGAGAAAGAAAAACAAAGGACAGACAGGGATTAATACTAGGATCCTTACATTTGCTAGAGGCCTGCAGTTCGGCACTGTCACTGATTGTGCACAAAAGCAAATTGTAAAATATCCATTCTTTGATGAAGACCACAATTATGCAACCTGACCAAAGCCAGAGAAGTGGTGAAGCCCAGAGCCTACATGAGAACTGCTTTTTCAGAGGTTACAAAGGGCAGGAATGGTCTCGGTGCTGTAGCCATTCTGTTCTTCTACAAAAGCAAGTGACAGAGATAACCAAGTCAGGTAGAATGATGAAAAGGATGCAGGTTAGAAAAAGCGCTGAAGGCCCAAAAAAGGAGCAAGAGAATAGAGATAGACTGAAAATCCAAAACATTGTGAGGGAAATGGGAAGGAGTTGAAAATAGGGCAGAAAGTTGATAAAGGGAGCAGATCGGGCAGAAAGTAGATAAAGGGAGCAGAAGAACACAGATTGCAAGTAAAACTCTCCTTCACCGCGACTATAAAAATATAAATTCTGCGTTTTTAGAATTTTTGTTTGGTTGAAACAGCTATTATTAAAAATGTCGATCTGCTTGACTTATAACACAGGTATTAAGGTACAGTGCTAAGGTTGCAAGAGGTACTGCTTATAGTTTTAAGAACATGTTTTAAATTTTCCATCTTTCTCATTGGACAAGTTAATTAAATATAATTCACGTGGCATATTTTAATTACTTTGTCTCAAATAGATAATTTTGAAATAGTGCACTAGTACGTTTCTTTGAGCTGAACCCCTATAGCTAGAGGTAAATTACTCTCTGTAAAATGAATGAGTTTTAAATTGACAGAAGCCAGCTCAAGTACAAACGCAAGATAATTTTCAAATTATTGGAGTACTGTGGATTGGAATCAGAAAATAGAGTTAATTTCAGTGTAACATTGAATCTGATTGCAAAAAGTAATTCTGAATATACCAAGACGTGGAATGAAAACCTCCTGCAATTTTTTGCAAAACATTTTTCTGTTATTTCAAGGGACTCTTAGTGTTTTAAAGTATCTGTCATGATTTTGCTGCAATGTTATTTACTTCATCATGTTCAACTACAAAAGTAATGTCTGGACAGTTTTACAATTTTCGGGTGCTGCCCTGAAACATGGGATTTTGAGATGTAAATATAAAGTGCTACTGAAAACATTTTGTAACCTGCTAGCCTTCCACAGGTATCCTCCACATGCTTGTAACACAATGTAACACTTTCCTAAAATAAAATCATAATTTAGTCAGTTATATCGGTAGCATAGGAAGGCGGATTATTATTTGAATGGGTGAAACTTGAGAGAGGTGGATACTCAGCGAGATCTTGGTGTCCTCATGCATCAGTCACTGAAAGTAAGCGCACAGGTATAGCAGGCAGTAAAGGAGGCAAATGGTATGTTGGCCTTCATAGCGAGAGGATTTGAGAATAGGAAGAGGGATGTTTTACTGCAATTGTATAGGGCATTGGTGAGGCCACACCTGGAGTATTGTGTGCAGTTTGAATGTCTTTATCTCATGTTCTTGCTATGGAAGAAGTGCAGCGAAGATTTACCAGGCTGATTCCTGGAATGGCAGGACTGTTATGTGTGGACAGACTAACTCGGTTAGGATTATATTCATTGGGGCAGCACGGTGCGCAGTGGTTAGCACTGCTGCCTCATGACGTTGAGGACCTGGGTTTGATCCCAGCCCCAGGTCACTGTCCGTTTGGAGTTTGCACATTCTCCCCATGTCTGGGGTCTCAACTCCGCAACCCAGAAAGGTGTGCAAGGTTGGTGAATTGGCCACGCTTAATTGCCCCTTAATTGGAAAAAAAAGAATTGGGTATTCCAAATTTATGAAAAAAAGGATTATATTCACTGGAGTTTAGAAGAGTGAGAGGGGATCTCATCGAAACTTACAAAATTCTAACAGGATTAGACAGGTTAGATTCAGAAGTAATATTCCCTATAATGGGGAAGTCCAAAACTAGGTGCCATAATTTGAGGATAAGGGGTAAACCTTTGAGGACTGAGGTGTGGAGACATTTCTTCACCCAGAGAGTGGTGAATCTGTGGAATTCGCTACCACAGAAAGCGGTTGAGGCCAAAATGTTGTGTAATTTCAAGAAGGAATTAGATATAGCTCTTGGGGCTAAAGGGATCAAGGAAAATAGGGGAAAGGCAGGATCAGGGAATTGAACTTGATGATCAGCCATGATCATAATGGATGGCGGAGCAGGCCGAAGGGCCTCCTCCTGCTTCTATTTTCTATGTTTCTATGTATCTCTGACCAAATAGACAAACATTCGTACTTCCTAGCCCAACCTTTATCCAATGTACTTGTTGAAAACCAGCTATGTTTGATTTGGATGCCTGATTTAAACCTCATCTAAATTCTGGCTCCATTTGATGCCAATGGGACATAAAAGTGGGTGGAGTGTAAACTGGGCGATCGCTTCCATTGCATCCTGTTCTCACCAGGCACCTGCAAGTAAAATTGGCAGAACCGGCTGAACCTGTCTCCATGCGCAGCTCAATTCACACATTTACCTCCCTGTGTGTAAAATAACCTGAAATCTATATTCCTTGCCATTTCTTCCTCTTCTAAGCTGAAGTCTATATACTCTTGTAAGGATTTGTGTCTATGCAGGGAATTAAAAAGATTTGCGAAAATGAAAGACGAAAAGATTAGAAATCTTTAAGTCAGGACAAAACTCCAGATGGCCAGCAAGCATTTTCTTTAGCCTTCTGTTTGCTTTGACCATATCCACAAGCTGTGTTCTTTCACAGTGCAGAAAACTGACTGCAACTATCGCATTTTTCAGGAAGTTTACAGATGTCATGCAATCAAAATGTGATATAGTTTTCTCACGCCAGAGAAGCTATCACTCACGGATAATTTTGACTCTGTCCAGTGGGGAAAATGGGTAATCTCGGATCAGCAGACCGTTATATGACTCTCCTGATTTTCAATTTAATTGAAGTCAACAAAAATGAAAGTCAGGAGTGAAATATAACAGATGGCTGATTCAATATTATCCCTTTTACTTTATCACCCAAAGTCAGAATTAGGCCAGTATTGCTGGGATTGCTGCCCGTTTTTCTTGACTACCATGTGAATAGGAAACCTCGCTAAAATAATCTCATAACTGATTTTTTTTGTTGTTTTTGATCATTGATAAATCCTTTGACAGATTAATGTGATTCTTACAACACCATAGCTTTTCAATGTGATCTTCCTAGATTCAGCTTTCAAAATTAATGATAGAATGTTGGTGCAATTGTTTTATTCCCAGCTGTGTTTGGTCGACCAGTATTGACCAACAATGCCAGAGTTGTCACAATCAAGTTCCAGTTTCCCAGTACTTTCTGTTTACTCCATGCACTCTTTTTTTCAAACTGTTTCGAGGTAGACTGTTCCAGAGTCCAATAGAACAATGTAACTTTGCTCAGCCTCAGATTGTGATGATGTGCATCACTGTGGGTACACAGGAGTTAATGTAAATACATGTAGGCTAGCTAGACACGAGAGGGAGCACCAGAGACATCACACACACACACTCAACCAATAGATCAGTTAGATAGGACACGACCAATGGACATTCACGATACACACAGAGGTGACATGACCACAGGAGGGCATTACACCAACCCATATATGAAGGACACCACACACATGATCTGCCTCTTTCCAGTGGAGACAGTCAGTGAGTACAGGCACAGGGTTGATTCAATATCACTCCCACCAGGTGGATTGCAGCAACTGGTCAGTCAGTCTGGGTAGCTATTGTAGGATTAGTAGTAGTGTCAAACTCGAGTAATAGAAGTGTAAATAGTTTAATAAACGCCTGAACCTTCCTTTGTCAAGTGCACCACAAGGAAGCCGCTTATACAACACCTAGAACATAACAAATCATGGTGCCAGCAGTGAACTGTTTCAATCCACATAGACATACCTCAGCGTACAGTGACAACCAGCAACGATACCCAGGCAAGATGTTCAAGATCCGGGTTCCGCAGAAGCTCCAGTGCCACGGCGATCTCCGCAAAAACTGGCGGGCATTCTGGCAAATGTTTGAAATCTTCCTGGTAGCAGCCTACCTACAAGACGTGGCCATTGCTAAAAAGACAGAGCTTCTCCTCACCATCGTCGGTGCCAGAGCAGAAGAAATCTTTTAAAAATTCAAGTTCTCCAAAGGGCAAAACAGGAGCGACTTCCAGGCAGTCCTGAACAAATTCGGCAAATACTGTGAGGAAAACACACTCCAACCAGCAAGAAAAGATAAGAGAAGCACCAGTACTCACCACGAGGCCGAAATCCCGGAGCAGAGAACAATCTTGATCGGCGGCCATCTTTCTAAAGGGACTACACTTGCGCAGTTGCGCGAGAAGCGCACAGAACGGGAAGGTCCATTTGCGCATGTGCGAGACGCCGCGCATGCGCAATCACGAAAACGGCCCCCGGTACAGGAACAGCATTTGCGCATCGCCTCCTACGTATAATGTCACGTGTCATGATGTCAGAGGCCCCGGACCACGCCCATTTAAAGGGGAAACATCCCAAATCAAAGAAAAAGTATTTTAAAGCCGTAAAACAACCTTCCTTCACCTGGAATGACAGCACAATGCCTCAAATTGAACCAGGAAATGAAATTAACCACTGAAGAACCCTGCAACAAGCAGTTACCTACGCCCAAACTGATGATTCCGACCTTGAATACTTCGAAACCGACCTTTACATTTTCTCTGGACCTCGCAAGCCCAATGCCACCTCCGACGCAAACAGTGATGATATGGTCCTAGAAGACTCCGACTCAGACAAAGGTTTTTTCATTAGAAATGTCGACCACCGTACTGAATCCGACGCAGATGCGGATTCACTCTTCGGATTTGAGGATCTTCAGCCCAGCATATACGACATCCCGACTCGTGAGTGCGGGATTATGTTGCGGCCTGAAACCAAGAGACAGAGAGTGGTACAAGCCCACAGAGAGCGGCCTGCTGCCACACAGAGCGTGGTCCACACACCGCTCAGGGTTCCCGACTCTATGAAAGAAGACACGCAAGACTCCACACCGCAGTCCTTGCATGAACAAGAAGTGACTCCAGTATCACAAGCCTCCACAGCGAGCTCGTGGACAGCCTCCACGATAGAAGCAACGCAAGGCTCCAAAGCGCAGCCCTTGCAGGAACAAGACCATGAGGGCCTAGCAACCTCCTCTGATCAACTAGCGGCAGACGATGTAATTCTGCCATGCTCAAGTAAACAGCAAGATGACTATGACAGTCTACCACGCTCCAGTGCACAGCAGGATGACCATGATGGTCTATCACACTACAGTGAAGAACAAAGCGACGATGACAGTCCAAGCCCAAATGAAGGACAACAGCAAGACAATGACAGTCCACCCAAATTGTTTGCACCATCAGCTGAAGACTCTGACAATTTACCCAACCCAAGTGAACAACAAGCAGCTACTGAGGCTCTACCCACGGTTTGTGAGGCGAGTGACAACAGCATCCCACTTCCCATGCAAGATGTGCAAAGTGACAGACCTCAGCTAGTGGGTACAGAGGCACTCGACGATCACTGTGAGACCACTGGTGACTCCGGTGACACCATGTTACTTCCACTCTCATTCGCTCGAACCTCTCCACAAGTCAATGCATTCCTGCATGTTCCGACTCCAGACGTGCAGCTTCAAGAAATCTCAGCCGACTACAGTGAACCTGCTAAGACACCGGATGGGGAGCATCAACAAACCAACACTGACTCAGTTAAAACAAACAAGACTCCATGATGTTGATACATTATGACCATACTCCACTTTCTTGCCTGCCAGCCATAACTCTTAGCTCCCTTGGCAGTCATAAATTTGTCTTGACTCAGATTTGAGTATACTCACTAAGCCAGTCTCTGCTCTTTTGGAAAGAGTATCACAAAGTGATCCTTTAAGAGAAAGGATGGAGTTTTATCAAAAATAGGCAGAGTGGCTAAGAGGGTGGGAAGGATAACGAGGAAGCCACGCCGCCAGCCTCAAAGGCGAGTTTCCCCATCGTACTGTTCAGCACATAGCCAAAGAAAATGAAGCGGCGAGTCCCATCATGCAGTCTTGCCACCTGCACCTTCAATTGTAAAAGACCGTGGCCCCTTTTTTAAGGAACTTTAAATGAAATTAAAAATAAAAATCACTCCCACATGAACCCCCCCCCCCCCCCCCCCCCCCCCCCCCCACAACGGAACATCTTTGTACATCGTTGCCAAGGGGCAGTGCAGAGAGCTCCCACTTCTGATCCCGCCCCCCCAAAAACAGGAGCACAGAATCCTCCCACCCACACAAACAAATTCCTCCTCATCGCCGTCTCAAGTGGGGACCTCTTCTTTTTCCAGGAGTTATAGAGCAGGATTTGATGTTGTGCGAGGGTTCCCACACTTAGTTGTTGCAGAGGCAGTGTGCCTTAGGAGACGCTTATCCTCCAATCTGGGGAGGAAGCCCTGCCAACAAATGGTGCTGGCAAATTAAATGGCTGGCAGGTCTCTGGTTCTCACAACACCATCAATGGCCATAGCTGGGACTACATTAATCCCCATTGAGGATCTTTGCTGGGGATGGGAGTTGGACCAGGGTGGGTGTGGGGGTTTAGCAGGGCTAGGCGAAAGAGACAGAGGTTGATTCAAACTTATACATGATGTGGAGATGCTGGCGTTGGACTGGGGTGAGCACAGTAAGAAGTCGTACAACACCAGGTTAAAGTCCAACAGGTTTGTTTCGAATCACGAGCTTTCGGAGCACAGCTCCTTCCTCAGGTGAATCATTTAACCTGGTGTTGTCAGACTTCTTACTAAACTTATACGAGCATATGAATTAGGAGCAGGAGTAGGCCACTCGAGCTTGCTCCGCCATTCAATAAGAGCATGACTAATTTGATTGTACCCTCAACTCCACATTCCTGCCTACCCCCGATAACCTTTCACCCCTTTGTTAATCAAGAGTCTATCCAGCTCTGCCTTAAAAATGTTCCACTGCCTTTTGAGGAAAACAGTTCCAGAGACTCACAACCCTCTGAGAGAAAAAGTGGATTGGTGATTCTGAGGTTGGGGAAGCAGGGAAGGGCGAGAAGGAAGCATTTGTGCTCCACTTGCCCCCCTGCAGAGTAAAAAAATACTCTTACCTCTTCTCTGCAGCAGTCCTTGTCGCCCTTTCTGGTTTCCTTAGATGTGAAAAACGTGTCCAGCAGAGATTAAACCGGGACGAGAGGTGCAGTCTGAGGCTTGTAGCCTCATTAGAATATTTAAATTATCAACGTACCTCCTCGCAATGGGCTGGTTGCTCACGAGAAGTGAGGTGGGCTGAGTTCGGGCCTGAGAGTTTTAAACTTTTCTCAGCCCACCTGAACAAACTCCACCCTTTTAAAACTAACTCCTCTCAAGGAGTGAAAATGGTACATGACAGTCAAAGGCATGATTTAAGCACCGCAAATATGGTCAGGAGCTCTGCCCTGGTGACTGCCTTTTTGTTTGTTTGCCATTGATCTGAAAAAGCTACGCAGCTTTTCTATTATGTTATTGTGGGTAAAGTCAATACAAAAACACACTTGGACTACGAAAAACAGATGCATAGTAATAAAAAAGAGATTCAGTAGAATTAGGTTCAGTAAACAACGCTAACTCTGAGCTCTGGGACTCGATGCGCGATTAGTAGTCATAGTCCATGAGCACTGTAAAAGAACCATTCATGTGCAATCCACCCATTATGGACATGTCAGGTATTTTGAAAGCCAAACAGGTCATTCTTATGGCTATAATTTTCCCCAAGTGCTGTATTTCCAGCCATTAATCTATTCCTAGTATCCTTACTCTCCTTAGTTGAATATGGTGAGAATACAGATAGAATATTTTCACGAAGTAGTCCTTGCACACTGGCAGCAATGACTACTGTGTGGAACGTGGTAAGAAGCATCAAATATTTATTTTGTCCATTTAGGAAGCGGAACTCAAAGTTACTTTTCTACGTGCATTTGCTGTCACCTCCCAATTAGGAAAGCACCTCAACTTACACGAGTAACATATTTTAGTCCATATTCTCATTGCATCTTAAGCATGTGTCATGAGAATGTGGCGTTAAGAAATGGTTAGCTGCTCATGTTACTGCAGTGATGTAAGAGTGTGGGTGGAGCTAAGCTCTGGCTCTGCTGTACCACACCTGTAGAGTGGGCCATGTGCTCCCCATACCACAATCTATTAAAAGTTGTGGGTCAGGTGAACTCCATGATACACTTTGGGGTTCTCTAAACCCTGGCCCATAACACATGTCCCAAAGCCTTTGCAGCCAATAAATTATTTTTTAAAGTGTTTTCAAAGTTGTTATATCGGCAAAAGTGGCAGCCAATTTCTTTTTTAAAAATATTTTTTAATTCTCCTTTTTCACATTTTCACCCAAATTTACACCCAACAATAAACAATAATCAGTAACGAATGTAATGTGAATCCCCATATCAATAACAGCAATCCCATCCTCCCACCAAACCCCAGACATTGGCCCACATGTTAACATAAACAAATAACAAAAAGGAATCAGGAATCACCCATAGTTACCATTAACATATACAGTCCCTCTCCCCCCAACCCTCCCAGCCCCCAACCCCCCTAGTGTTCGATGTGATCCAATTCTCGAAAGTGCATAATGAATAACGTCCATGAATTGTAGAACCCCTCCATCATTCCCCTCAGTTCAAATTTGACCATTTCAAGCGTTAGGAATTCCAGCAGGTCCCCCCGCCATGCCAGGGCACAGGGTGGAGAGGTTGCTCTCCATCCCAACAGGATCCTCCTTCCCGCGAACAACGAGGCAAAGGCTACAACATCTGCCCCCGTGCCCATTTCCAACCCCGGCTGGTCCGATACCCCGAATATGGCCTCCCTAAGGCCCGGGTCCAGTTTCACGCGCACCACTTTAGAGATTATGCTAAACACCTCCTTCCAGTATCCTCCAGCTTTGGACAGGACCAAAACATATGAACATGGTTGGCGGGGCCTCCCCCGCAATGTTCACACACATCTTCTACCCCCTCAAAGAGCCGGCTCATCCTCGCCCTTGTAAGTGCGCTCTATACACCACCTTCAGCTGTATCAGCTCCAACCTCGCACACAAGTTGAAGGCGTTCACCCTCTAGAACACCTCACACCAGAAACACTCCTCCAATACCCTCTTCCAACTCTTCCTCCCACTTTGCCTTGATCCCTTCTAGTGGCGCCTTCTCCTCCTCCAAAATAGCCCCATAAACCGCTGATACGACCCCCTTCTCCAGTCCCCCTGTCGTCAGCACCTCCTCCAGCAATGTGGAAGCCGGCTCGCCTGGGAAGCTCTGTATCTCCTTTCTGGCAAAGTCTCGAACCTGCATGTTTCTAAATATTTCCGCCTGCTTGTGGCAGCCAATTTCTGAAAATTCTGTGAATTTCCATAAAGAGCAAAGAAGTTAAAATAACCTACCTTGTGGCTACAGAATGTAATGGAGTTAGATCTTCAAGTGATTATGACAATGAGATTATTTTATCACTGGCACTCTTCCATTACTGGTGTCATACGTTCACAATTGGTAATTCAGGCATTAGATCTCTTGCACCACTAACTCCCTTCCAGGAGTGAGTCCAGCTGTTGCTTTCCCAGCAATCTCCCTTCTTTAGATGTTTTTCCACAGGTCAAATAAGAAATTAATTTTTATCTGAATGTAGGACCAGAATATTTGAAGTGATAGTTGTATATCAATGCTGAGACCTAATTTTAACTTTAACATTCAAACGAACGAAACAGGTTTGGATTAGATGCCCAATTTTCACTTCACCTGACTTACATACACAATGTATACTCTGTCTAATTATAGGCTTTGTTTAAATTGGTTAAAATCTGGACTTATGTGTAAAGTTGAGCAGTATTTCATTTACTATCCAGATTACTAACAAGAATTTAACTCCAATTTTGCACAGTTTACTTGACAGAATTTTGTTTGTGCACAATTACCTAGGGCGCGAATTAATGGCCTCGTCGCGCCTGACTTGGTGATGCGACAAGGCCGTGGAATCTCGCGAGATTCTTGATGCTCAAAACGTCTCTCGAGATTTCACAAAATCTCCCTGGGTGAGATCCAGATTAACATATTTAAGTAAGTCATTAGGCTCATTTAAATATGTCTGCACCTGATTCTCCCGAGGCCCGGGAACCAATAGCCTAACTTTGGAGAACTCGCCAAGGTGTTGTTTAGCACTGGTTTCCACAAATGTGGACCAGGCATATGGGCACCTACTTGGGGTGGGGGGGGTCTTCCAGAGAGCCCTGAATGGTCAGGCTCTGCACAGGGCGTTACCCTTGTTGTCCTGCTGACACCCAGCCACCTTGGCACTGCCAGCCTGTCAACTTGGCAGTGCCAGCTGGGCACACTGGCAGTGCCACCATGGCACATCCAGGGTGCCCTGATGGCACTGCCAGGCTGGTAGGGGTACTGCTGTGTTCCAGGCAGACAGTGTCCAGGTGCCTGGGTGCCAGAGTGCCCATGCCGGGGATCAGGCCCGGGGATGCCTTGCCCTTATGAAGTGAGTGAGTGGGAGGCTCGAGGACCCCATGAGAGGCACGTTGACTGCAGTGGGGCATCCGGATGCTGCAGTGGGGTAGTTGAGAGGGGGCGGTCAAAACATTTGACATTTAAAAATGGTGCCTCGATCTGTGAATACTAAAGTGTGGTCTCGGCGGGCGTTCTTCGGCAAGGCCTAAAAAAGGCGGCAAAGTGCCGTTAAATAGTGGTGTCGTTCTCGGCGCGTGACGAGAAACACTCCACTAAACGTGCCCAACACGGGACTCTGTTTCTGTCCCGTTAAATCTTGGCCCTAGTCTTTTGTACCATGAGAGAAATACCCAAATGTATTAAAGAGCCTAAGTGGAAATAAATGCTACGAGGACTCTGGTTGAGAATAATGAATTTTCTGTGGCTGTCCCTGTAAGTACTTACCCTTTAAGTTCAAAATTAAAATACGCAACTGCTGGAAATCTGAAATGAGAGCTGATGAAAAAATTAACTCTCTTTCTCTTTCTGCAGATTGTATCTGAGCTGTGGAGTTTTTCCGGAATGTTCTGTTTTCATTTTCTACATACTTCTGTAGATATGGGTATTGTAGTTTGCTGGTAGTTTTAGTTACATTGATTAATTGAATATATCATGGCATTTTCCTTTAGGAGGTAGTGAATATCTCATTTGTGATAAATTAAACAACTCGCTCAAGAATAGCTTTCTCTTCAGAAGAATGAATGATTGATAAGAGATGGATTTTGAAACTTGGTTGAAAAGCTTCTAAGTCAATTTAGAAGTGTCTTCAACCAATTTCAGCTCAACTAACTGAAATGGTAACCTTGAAGGTAATTAAATCATCTAGTAAGATTTCTTATTAAACCAGTTCTTGTTCCTAAAATATGAAACAGCTGGGAAGAAAATCAAATCAAGTTCAGAAGCATTTCACTGCAGATAACATCAGGATTAATCAAAAGCTGTGGCCCAAATTTTACTGTGCTAATGACGGCGAGCTTGTCAGTTTGACCTTGTTACTGGGTAAAACTGACAGCAACGTCTGCCATTCATACATGTGTAGTTGAACACACAACGTTCATTAATTGTTGCCAGTGGTATCCTGTTTAACCATGCCTGCACTTTTACAGTCTTCACCAGTGGATTCTGTTCAAAGATAACTTATCAGGTTGTGAGCTTGGGCTAATTACCTAATATTGTCACACCAACTGTCTACAAGATTCATTGCAGCAACTCACCAAGTCTCCTTCAACAGCACCTTCCAAACTCAGAACCTCCAGCAGAGCATGGGATCCCCACCAGCTGCAAGTTCCAACCTGACATCGAACTATATCGCTGTTCCTTCATTGTTGCTCGGTCAAAACCCTGAAACTGCCTCCCTAACAGCACTGGAGGAGCACCTTCACCATATGGACTGCAGCACAGTTCAAGAAGGCGGCGCACCATCACTTCGTCAAAGGCAATTCGGGGTGGGCAATAAATGCTGGCCCAGCCTGTGATATGCACATCTCATGGAAGAATAAAGAAAAATGACATGAAAAGTGTGGAGTCTCACACCCTTGGAAGAAAATTAATGTGACAGATTTATTAAATAATGCATACTTTTTGATCAGTTTTTCTGATTTTTCTCTTTTGTATTTCTTTGCTAATTCCACCTTGAAATCCCCATCATTATTATGCATTCTTACAGTAATTTATTTGTAATTTATATTCAATTTTCTTTTTAAACTTCTTGCTTTGCGCCTTTGCATTTCAGTGAGGATCCTTCAATCTGATTGATTGAGGAGCCCCACTGCTGCTTACCCTGATCACAGAGTAAACAGATCCCTACAGAGGGCGCTGTACTGGATCAAAGTCCAGAAAACTAGAAATCTCTGCTGACAAGCCAGTGTAAAGTCTCTTGCTAAACATGCACCAGATGAATGGTGAAAGCCACAGTAAAATCGAGGCCGTGAATATTTTTTGTGATAGTGGCATTCTACTCTGTCCCTGCAATATTTAGGCCCCGATAAATCTTTGAAGAAGATTCATATGGACTGGAAATGTCAACTATGGGTGCGATCTTCCCAAAAGGGAACGAAGTCCCTGAGCGTGCGCGTTTAGCCGCATGGCTATTCAACGCAACTCACATTGAATAAGGGGCCTAAATGGGGAATGCGCAGCCGAGGCCGCACATAGCCCTGTTTTTACAATGGGGAGCTCTGCTTGCCGGAACTCCCTGTTGTAGTGAGAGATTGGGACGCCATCATTAAATGGCGTACCAATCTCCAAAGCCCCGAAAAAGATCCCTGACCTCACCCCCCACCCTCCGCAATCAATATTAGAGGGTCCCCCGGCCCCCACCGGAAACTCCCCAACACCACACTGGGTAACCCAGGCCTGATCACACACTCGCAAACAATGCCAGCCTGGCATCTTGGCAGTGCCAACCTGGCAGTGCCCCTGCCAGCGTCACCTGGGCACCTTGACAGTGCCAGTCTGGCACAAAGGTGGCATTACCAGGGTACCCCAGTGGCACCAGCAGTGCCAGGGCACCACGCTTCCCAAGGGCATGCAGCTGGGCCTCCAATTCCCTTAGGGGCCCCGCGAGAGCTGTTCTGCCTGGTCCCTGTTTCTGGGGACCAGTACAAAATAGCACTCACCCGAGGTCCCCAAGGTGAAGGGATTTAATCCCAAAGCTTCAGGTATATTGGGAATCTGCCCATTGAGGCAGATTTGCGAAAAACTGATTCCGCCCATTGTGGCCAGGATTCCCCTTGCAACGCCTCGCGAGATTGTGTTGAATCTCGTGAGGAGTTGAAAGCCGGGTAAATCCCGGGAGTGGGGTCTCCCGGCTTTTACCGGCCATGCAGCACCGCGGCAAACTATTTTTCCAGCGCCGGACAATTGCACTCTATGTTTCTCTCTCCGCTGCCAGACTCACTGAATTTTCTGGTATTTTCCATTTTTACTTAAGATTTTCCATCATATGAATCTGGGGCAGGATTCTCTGTTCCAGTGGCTAAGTGCTGGCGCCAACGGAGAATCCATGGGTGCTGGCGAGGGGCTAGCACAGGCGCCACATGAACCACCTGCGGATCATGCGGAAAACGGCCGGAGAATGGCCTGGTCCTGGACCACGCATGCGCAGGGCTGATGGCCTGCACCGGTCGTGCTGGAAAACATGGTGCCGGCTGTGTTGGAACCCTAATCTGCGCACTCCGGCCCTACAACCCATCCCCTGGCCACCCCCTACCAGTCCCCCCCCCCCCCCAGCGCGAGCTGAAGCTGCCCCCAGCCAGCGGCACAAATCCCGGACGAGCGTGGTGGCTCTGAACACAGCCTGAAGCTGGCACACCGGGTTTCCGACCACTGGGACCACACGTGGCCAGCGCTGTCGGGAACTCTCCCCAAGGGGGTGGAGCATCGCATTTGGGGCGAATGATGACGTGCAAATGGCTTTGCGACTGTGAAAGGCGGGTGTCCCCATGATGCTGGTTTGTAGGGGGTGGAGCATCGCAAACAGGCGCCTGGCCCGAATCTGGCGTCCGAATCCATTCTCCGCCTGATCGGCGATCCTGGGGAGAAATTCTCCGGAAACGGCGCGATGTCCGCCGACTGGCGCCCAAATCAGCCGCAAATCAGACGGCTCCGCATCTTTGGGGGCCGAGCCCCAACCTTGAGGGGCTAGGTCGGCGCCGGACTAATTTCCGCCCCGCCAGCTGGCGGAAAAGGCCTTTGGTGCCCCGCCAGCTGGCGCGGAAATGACATCTCCGGGCGGCGCATGCGCGGGAGCGTCAGCGGCCGCTGACAGCTTCCCACGCATGCGCAGTGGAGGGAGTCTCTTCCGCCTCCGCCATGGTGGAGACCGTGGCAGAGGCGGAAGGGAAAGAGTGCCCCCACGGCACAGGCCCGCCCGTGGATCGGTGGGCCCCGATCGCGGGCCAGGCCACCGTGGGGGCACCCCCCGGGGCCAGCTCGCCCCGTGCCCCCCCCCCAGGACCCCGGAGCCCGCCCGCGCCGCCTTGTCCCGCCGGTAAGATAGGTGGTTTAATTTACGCCGGCGGGTCAGGCATTTTAGCGGTGGGACTTCGGCCCATACGGGCCGGAGAATCGCGGGGGGTGGCGCGTCGCGATTCCCGCCCCTTCCGAATATCCGGTGCCGGAGACTTCGGCAACCGGCGGGGGCGGGATTCACGCCAGCCCCCGGCGATTCTCCGATCCGGCGGGGGGTCGGAGAATCTCGCCCCTGATTTCCGCATCGGGCTACGGAGAATCCAGCCTCTGGTCTTTCTATTCACTATCATCTGTGAATATCGTTTTCACCAGTATTAAGTGGGCTTTGCAATTTAAGCCATTCACAATTATCATCAGTATGATAAATGTTAAAAAATATCTAGCCAAAGTCTCACAGTTTTTGGAGTAAATATTTTGACAACCTAATTTTTAGTAGATTGCTTTAAATTCTGAGTTTAGCCACACACCTAATTATTTTGCCTTTATGCCCTGTTTTTATTGAACTTCTTCAGGATTCTAGACTGTACTACAGTAACATATGTGTTTTGTTTCTGGCTGATGTGAGTGATCCTTTGCCACGTTTCTATAAAGGTTGTAGGGTGTTACACCCTCACCAAATTCATTGCTGTCCAACTAAATTCCTTCCAGCTATCACTGGCAGAACTGATAGAATAAGGTTCTAAGCTAACAGTTGGGGCACTGTTAACAAAGTGTCATAAGTATACAGCCACAGGACCACAGAACTGTAGAAAGAGGCCTTTCAGCTCATCGCATCTACATCAGCGCTCAGAAAGACCATTATGACTTAATGCCATTCTTGCTTTTTGCCGTACCCTTGCACACTCTTTCTATTCAAATAATCATCTAATGCTCTCTTGAATGCCGCGATGGAACCTGCTTCCACCACACTTCCAGGCAGTGCATTCCGGACCCGAACCACTCACTGTGTGAAACCTGGGTAGAGTGCTCTTTCAGGAAGTTGAACATACTCGACTGGCCGAATGACCTCCTTCTGCACGATAGGGATTCTTTGATTATAATCTCTGAAATAATTAATTGAGCAGAATTTTATGGTACGCTGCTGAAGGGTTTGCAGGAGCAGGGTCTGTAAAATCCTGCCAGGTCTTTCCCTGCCACCCACTCTCCTGCCACTGACCTGGCATTGATTTTACATGAGGGTGGGTTATACATATAGCCTATGTTGAGGTTACAGGTTTTGTTTTCCTAGAAATTTGAGCTAGATGGGCTGATGAAAGTTCCATAATCTGTACTTATTTTTGTATCCTAAACGGCAAATGGTATTGCTGTCGAAAAAATGGTGTACTTGCTAGTTAAATCTGAATTGGTTCTGGTTCGAGCATTTTGGATTATGTGCAGAAATGTACACTCCCGCCTCCAGGCAGAGCCATGGTGGGAGGGGGAACTGAATTTTGTTCTCAGAGCTTACAAGGTGGGTTAAAGGCAGATCGAGCTTTACAATGAACAATGTCAAAAATCCTATTTCCATGTATTAGCATCCAATGCATGGTCGTTAAAAGGTCACCTCAACAGAATTGAGTTCCCCTACCAAATTAAGTTCCATGCCAGTGAGGATTTAGAAAGTTCAGTCTTACAACTGTACGTAAATGCTGTGCACCTGCTGAGCTTGACCTCTTCCGTGACTTTGCGGTCCATAGATGTTGATTGCTCCTTCTTGGGGACCCCTTGTGACCACACTCATATTGAGCGCTGGGAGCAAATGGTGCTCGAACGCTGGACAAGGTAGGCAGGCAAAGGCTTGAAGTAGGAGGGGGATATGGTACTAGGGGTGAAGTAAAAGCTAGACAGGGGAGGTCAGCCAAGCAGGAAAGAGAGGGAAGAGAGCCTATGGATGTGGAGTATAATGCCAGGGGACGTTGAAGCTGAGAGTGTCCTGAGAAGAGGCAGGAGGGGAGTGTATTGGAGGGTGAGATCAGCAGTATCCACTACAGGACCCTGGGAGGAGAACTCCTGTCATTGGTGATAGGAGAGAACATTCAGAGGAGGGACTGGCATGGGTTAGGGTGGCAGGTCGAGGATGAGAGTCTGGTTGGTGAAGGTCTCATTAGTTGGGTCATGGAGTGAAACGAGACAGACAGCTCGTAGAACAGGAGGGGTCAGGGTGTGCATGGGAATGGTGAGAGGTGTTGGCTCTAAGGGTTGGAATGGCGTGTGGAGGTGGTTTGTGATAGGATCCAGGGTAACGGGGGATGGCGAGGTTCTACGGTGACCGAGGGGACAGGAACAATGATATTGGGTGGTTATATGGTGATGGAGGAAAGTTGGTGGGTGACAGGGTGAGGGTAAAGGTGATGGAGTGAGTTTCAATTGTGGCGCGCACCATTTTCCCCCCCCTCTACTGACAAGTCCACCATCCCCACCAAAGGCCGATGAAATTGTGTCAATGCTCAACTTCATTGGCACCTTGATGGTCACTGCCGCCCAGATACATGACTGGACACTAAAGGACTTAGTATTGGCAAAGGTGCGCCACATGAAGCTGCCTGAGGGCCCAAGATCCTTTGACGTCAAGATGCAGGAGCTCAGTGTGGAAGATGGCATCCTCCTTTGGGGACCTTGCATCATGGTCCCAAACCAGATCAGACAACCATTCTTCAGGATCTGACAACGGACACCCAGGGGTGCAAAAATGAAGATGCTGGACAGAAGCTCGGTGTTGTGGCTAGGCTTAGATGGCGTGATCGAACGGCTGGCCCAACAGTGCACCATATACCAGGAGCAGCAGAAGCTCCAATCAGCCACCCCGCTACATTCATGGGAATGGCCAGACCGATCTTCATGCCAAGGCTGGACCTTTTCAAGGGTCATTACTTCCACTTGTGGTGGATGCCCATTCCAAGTGGCTGGAAGTCCATCGGATGCCGTCCACCACGTCGAAGGCCACAGTTGAGAAGCTAAGACTGTCTTTCTGCACCCATGGCATCTTGGAGGTGCTAGTCACAGACAATGGCATCACGTTCACCAGTGCCAAGTTTCATAGATCATAGAATTTACAGTGCAAAAGGAGGCCATTCGGCCCATCGAGTCCGCACCGGCTCTTGGAAAGAGCATCCCACCAAGGTCAACACCTCCACCCTATCCCCACAACCCAGTAACCCCACCCAACACCAAGGGCAATTTTGGACACTAAGAGCAATTTATCATGGCCAATCCACCTAACCTGCACATCTTTGGACTGTGGGAGGAAACCGGAGCACCCGGAGGAAACCCACGCACACACGAGTAGGATGTGCAGACTCCCCACAGACGGTGACCCAAGCCGGAATCGAACCTGGGACCCTGGAGCTGTGAAGCAATTGTGCTATCCACAATGCTACCGTGCTGCCCTTTGTTAAGGCAAACAGGGTTTTGTTAAGGCAAACAGGGTGTGGCACATCCACATGGCCCCATATCACCCTTCCTCGAACAGGCTAGCCAAGCGAGCGACGCAGACCTTCAAGAGAGGAATGAAGAAACAAACCATGGAGTCCGTGGAAACAGTTTCTGTTTAGCTACCGGACACGCCACATGCCGCAATGGGCGTGGCACCAACGGAACTGTTAATAGGCCATAAGCTCAGGACCCGCCTTAGCCTTACCTTCCCTGATATTGCCGGGAAAGCACAATGTGGTCAGGACCTGCCAACGCAGGCGGAACTGACCACGAGTTTCAAACCGGGGGACACGGTTTACATCCGAAACTTCGGAAACGGTGGCGGTTGGATTCCAGGGACAATGGGAAAACAGACCAGACCGGTTTCATAGCAAGTGAAGACGTATGAGCAGATGGTGTGGAATCACCTTCAGTACCTCAGGAGACAGGGGGCTGATGTTAGGTCACATCCCATAGAAGAACTGTCCTCCATCCAGATCAAACCGGCACATGGAGGCCTGGGGCATCACCCCCCCGGGGGCCTCCGACACTGAGATGTGAGAGGTGGATTCCAACTCTGTGATGGGCTAGTTAATTCAATATCATAAAAGCCGGCCCAGGTAGGAGGCGAACCGCAGAGTAGTCCCGATTGGGACTGTTACTTGCAAATATGTTCTTTGAGGAAATAAACCTTCTTTTTGACTCACCTTTCCGGACTCCTCCATGAATACTAAACCTTTGTTTTACCTGCTGTGCTATTCTGGATCAATGTGTGCGCTGGTTTGTAAGTGCAAAAGGGGCAGTAAGGATATGAAAATCTCTCCATTCTCTGAAGATGTGAACAAAGCTGTGATTACCCTGAGGTGATACAAAGGAAAATATATGCATTGATAATATCGATTTTTTTTTTTTTTTTTAGGGTCTGGGCAAAACTATTTTTTTTAAGTAAATTACATTATCGAATAAGATATATAGACTCAAGCATTGACATTTTTTCCAAAGTAGCCTATGTGATTGAGAATATAATGTTACAAAAGCCATTATTAGCTAATTATTATTGAAAATTCTTGAAGTCAAATCAGAAAGACACTGATACAGAAAAAAGTCTATGGCTACAATTTCTTAGTAATATGGCATAAATAAAAGAAAATCAATTTTCTAATTATCAAGCCAGTTGTTTATTGTCCTACTGACAATTTGCTTCATGTAAGTTGTTCTCTTTGCCCCCTCCTAACCTCACTTGGTTCACTTTATTGGCACGATTTAACAGCTCCGTTACGCCTGGCGCGGATTTGGGAGCGGCAGTTAAATCACGGGACAGGCCAAAATCGGGATTCATGCCGGCGGGAATCAGTTTGATTGGCGGGTTGCGGATCCTGCCCAGACATGGAGAGAGACCAATTAAGAGCAATGTCTATCTCCTTAGTGAAATGGAAGCCCAATCGAATGGTCTCCCAAGAATTAACCGGCTCCCCAGCGAGAGGTCATGCAGGCGCTGTTTAGCACTGGTCCACACAAATGTGGACCAAGCGTAATGGCACCTGAGGGGGGCGGCTCCCAGGCCATTGGTGGCCCCTGGGTGCTAGGGCTGTGGGCAGGGTGGTACCCTGGCACTCCTGCCACCTGGGCATCTTGGCACTGCCAGCTTGGCATGTTGGCAATGCTGCCCAGGCACCCTGGCAGGGGCACTGCCAGTCTGGCAGTGCCAAGGTGCCCAGGCGCCATGTTGCTCTTGCTAGGGATTGGTGCCCTGCCCTGCCCTTGAGTTGTGTGAGTGGGGGCTCGAGGACCTCCTAAGAGGAACGTTGGGGCAGTGGGAAGCCGCAGTGGGGTGTCAGAGGGTGGCATTTAAAAATGGTGCCCCGATCTCTTCCTACACTAACATGCTGAGCTTGTCAGTGCAGAAAGTGTGGTCAGTGTGGACTCTGATTTTTGTGCGTTAAATCGTGACCCACGTTTTCTGCCCATTGTAACACTTTGATCCTAACACTGCCCACACACACCTTGATCTCTGAATTTTAGGAAAATATACTGTTCATCTATAATACACCACTGTGCCATAATGTTTTAGCTATAAAATTGTTCACATAAAATCTGTGACCATGCAGGTGGCTGGTCAAAGCTGCAGCAAATGTGAAGTTTTCGATGGGCTTAGCGGGATCCTCCCTTTGCAACTCAAACTCTTTTAAATTAAACTCCATTTCCTTTGCTTTCCTCACCTTTCTCTCTACTTTTTCTCTTCCTGTCGGTCTCTCTCTCTCTCTCTCTCATGAATTCCAATTTCATTTCCGCCCTCTAATCTTAATTCTCCGCTGCTAATTTATCCATTTCAATGTCCTCAATTTCCAACTCTATATGTTTGGCCACTCCTTTTAATATTTGGCTTTTCTTGCTAAAGTGCTCAGCTAGCCCTTTTAAATATTTGAGGGACAGAAGTTTTCAATCCTCAAAAGTAACTTAACTCGCTTCAAGAAAGACACTGGCTTCAAATGTGGACATTTTGGCACTTAGTTATGACAGACTCAAGAAAACCCTCAGCAGTTTTGAAACTGTTTTTGAATGATTAATTTGATTTCCCCACTCTAATTCTTTCATTATTCTGTGGGACCAAATTCCAGACACACGGACCCATTTTGTTACAACTAGGTGAGAAGGAGTGAACTGGCCCTCCATTCAACCTCCTCAGTTGGTCGCAACCTCGTAACAGCCTCCCCGAACAGGCGCCGGAATGTGGCGACTAGGGGCTTTTCACAGTAACTTCATTTGAAGCCTACTTGTGGCAATAAGCGATTCTCACAAAAGAAATGTTTAAAATTTATTTTTCTAATCCAACTGGATTTTTTCGATCTGTGCAGTACACTGTTGGGAACCGCTCAAATGCTGTTTTCTTGAGTCAAGAAATTAGCAAGTTTATCGGCCACTAAAGCAAAAAAAAATAATGAAAAATGCAACGACACACAGGACAGACACACAGCATATACACACACACGCAGAGCACAGACACACACACACAGTACAGACATACACACACGCACACAGCAAAGACACACAGCACAGACACACGGCACAAACACACACACTCAGAGCACAGACACACACACAGTACAGACACACACGCACACAGCAAAGACACACAGCACAGACACACAGCACAGACACACACACAGCACAGGCACACAACACACAGCACAGACACACAACACACAGCACAGACACACAGCACAGACACACGGCACAAACACACACACTCAGAGCACAGACACACACAAAGTACAGACATACACACAGCACAGACACACACGCACACAGCAAAGACACACAGCACAGACACACAGCACAGACACAAATACAGCATAGACACACAACACACAGCACAGACACACACAGCAGCCACACACACCCACACACAGCCCAGACACACAACACACAGCACAGACACACATACACACATTCAGCACAGACACATACACACCGCACAGACACACACAGAGCACAGACACACAGCACACAGACACACACTCACAGCACAGACACACAGCATACAGACACACACACTCACAGCAGACACACAGAGCACAGACACACAGCACACAGACACACACTCACAGCACAGACATACAGCACACAGACACACACTCACAGCACAGACACACAGCATACAGACACACGCACAGGCACACACAGCACACAGACACACACAGGATAGAAACACACAGCACCGACACACACAGCCACACACTTACAGCACAGACACATAGCACACAGGCCCACACAGGATAGAAACACACAGCACAGACACACACACACGCACTCAGAGCACAGACACACAGCATACAGACTCACACATGGTAGAAACACGCAGCACCAGCACACTCACAACACAGACACACATTCACAACACAGACACACACAGGATAGAAACACACAACACCAACACACACACACTCAGAGCACAGACATACACACACAGCACAGACACACACACAGCACAGGCACGCACTCACAGCACAGGCACACACACAGCACAGACACGCACTCACAGCGCAGGCACACACACAGCACAGACACACACACAGCACAGACATGCACTCACAGCACAGACACACACAGGATAGAAACACACAGCATCAACATACACATACAGCACAGACACACACACAGCACAGACACGCACAGACACACACACAACACAGACACACACTCCCAGCACAGACACACACACAGCACAGGCACACACAGGATAGAAACACACAGCAACAACAAAAACACACACAGCACAGACACACACACAGCACAGGCACGCACTCACAGCACAGGCACACACACAGCACAGACACGCACTCACAGCGCAGGCACACACACAGCACAGACACACACACAGCACAGACACACACTCCCAGCACAGACACACACACAACACAGACACACACTCCCAGCACAGACACACACACAGCACAGGCACGCACTCACAGCACAGACACACGCACAGCACAGACACACACAGCACAGGCACACACACAGCACAGACACACACACAGCACAGACACACACTCCCAGCACAGACACACACACAGCACAGGCACGCACTCACAGCACAGACACACGCACAGCACAGACACACACTCACAGCACAGACACACACACAGCACAGACACACACACAGCACAGACACACACAGGACAGAAACACACAGCAACAACAAAAACACACACAGCACAGACACACACACAGCACAGGCATGCACTCACAGCACAGGCACACACACAGCACAGACACACACACAGCACAGACACACGCTCCCAGCACAGACACACACACAGCACAGACACACAGCACACAGACACACACAGGATAGAAACACACAGCACCAACACACACATACAGCACAGATACATATATAGCACAGCCACACACTCACAGACACAGCACAGGCACACACACAACGCAGCCACACAGCACAGACACACACATGATTGAAACACAGCACAAATGCACACACACAGCATAGACACACAGGCACCCACGTACACACAGAACGTACACACAGCACAGACGCACGCACAGTACAGGCAGACACATGCAGCACAGACACACGCAGCACAGAAACACACACACACAGTACAAACACACACACAAAGTGCATACGCACACACACACACACACAGTGCACATGCACAGCACACACACAGCACAGACACGAACACAACACCGACACATATGGTCTTATGGGCAGGCCGCTCTGGAATGAAGATGGATAGCTGGAAGACCCATGGAGCAGACACCATCACTCCTGGAGTACCTGAACTACAGCTCTGTTCATTAGGGGGATGGATGATGAAATGTACACAGATGGTTAATGGTTTCAAGAAATGTTGCGTGCTGAATGACAGACGGATGAAGATTATGCTGTGTTAGAAGGGGCGAGAGATTGGTCCAACCAGGTAGAATATATTCATGTTAATGGCAGTTACTATGCCAACATAGATCATAATAATGTTGACTGCTTGATCTATTCAAATTATTTGAAGTTTTATACACACATCATTAGTTTTTTGGTATTGCTCTTAAATCTTTTGCTGTTCTTTGTATTCCTAATTATGGGTAAGGATGTTTAAGTATTGTATTTCTAGCAGTTTAATAAAGGCTGGTTTCACAGTTACTGGGTTTCTCAAAAATTATATCCACACATCACACTCCCTCCCTTGTTGAGAAGGAAAATGTATATATAACACTCAGGTTCACAGTAATTTGCAAAAAATGATAGCTTGGATCAGGAAAAAGACAATTCAGGGGCAGCACAGTAGCACAACGGTTAGCACGGTTGCTTCACAGCTCCAGGTTCGATTCCGGCTTGGGTCACTCTGCACGGAGTCTGCACGTTCTCACCGTGTCTGTGTGGGTTTCCTCCGGGTGCTCCGGTTCCCTCCCACAATCCAAAATGTGCAGGTTACGTGGATTGGCCATGATAAATTGCCAAAAAGATTAGGTGGGGTTACAGTGGAGGTGTAGGCTCTTTCCAAGGGCCGGTGCAGACTCGATGGGCCGAATGGCCTCCTTCTGCACTGTAGATTCTTATGATTCTATTATCTAGATAGACCTACCCCTTTTCATGTGTGTACCCGGATACTTGTACTCCTCTCCCAGGGTTACGCGACACTCTTCCAAAATCTCATGTGTGTCCAACAGAAATACCTCTAACATTTGATCCAATTTAGGCAACTCATTTTTCAGAGGATGCCTAATAATTTTATTGGATGAATTTCATGCTCCCTCACCTCGTCACTCCCACACCAGGCTACTGTATATACGAATGCAGGGGGCATGTAAAATAAAATGGCTGGTCAGCCCACCCAGCCATCCCCGCGACCAGTACACCATATTACGGGAGGGGAGGGGGGGGGGAGGTTAAGTCATTAGGCAGCCCACCCTTCTTTAAGGCCTATTGAAGTCCTTGAATGGATATTAGTTCCACTTAAGGGCCTTCAATCTGTCTCCGTTGCAATATTTTGGCCTGCAAGCCAAACAGCTTTGACTATTCATAGATTTCATAGAATTTACAGTGCAGAAGGAGGCCATTCGGCCCATCGAGTCTGCACCGGCTCTTGGAAAGAGCAATCTACCCAAGGTCCACACCTCCACCCTATCCCCATAACCCAGCAACCCCACCCAACATTATGGGCAATTTTGGACACTAAGGACAATTGATCATGGCCAATCCACCTACCCTGCACATCTTTGGACTGTGGGAGGAAACCGGAGCACCCGGAGGAAACCCACGCACACAGGGGAGGATGTGCAGACTCCGCACAGACAGTGACCCAAGCCGGAATCGAACCTGGGACCCTGGAGCTGTGAAGCAATTGTGCTATCCACAATGCTGAGAGCTATTGTCAGGCAGGAAGTGGAGAGGAGGTGAGATTACCTCCGTTAAGATGTCCACTATGCCCACTGGAGGAACACCACCCCCCCCCCCCCGCGCCCCCTTTGGATGGTACCCTCTCTTTATGCCTACAGCAGGCATCTCTAATACATTCTCCCACCCCTTCTCCCCTTTTCAGGGGTCTCACAGCTACACCTGCCCAAAATCCCCAAACTGGCTTCAGGTACAGAATCCATCTTAATTTCTCGGTGGAGACTTTTTCCAGTCCCAGCAGTCACCACTACTGCTGGGATACAGCACTGCCAGCCAATCACATTATCCTCCCATTCTCAATGAATTAAGGCCACCCCCAACCTAACATCACTCCAGGACAGCTGGATTTCAAGTTGGAGACGTGGGCAATCTGTATAAATCTACCCCTACTAATTTATTCATCAACATATCCGGCTGATAAATTGTTCCAAATATGCAGCATTCTTCTGAGTAAATAAATTCTTCCACATTTTTAAACCATTTTACCTTTCATCAAGTTTCATTTATATTGGATTCTCCGATAATGGGGCTGTGTCCCCATGCCCGCGGGAAAACGGGTACGAATCACTCTGGACTTTCCTGAAGAAAGTCCAGAGTAATTCTCCTACCTGAAGGGTGCTAACAGGGCCCCAGATTACTCCATGCAGCTCCGCCTGCCGATGCGGGGCCTGCACTTCCGGCCGCGGGTCCGCGCATGCGTGCGGCAGCGGCCTGCATAGCGGACCCACACAGCGGACCGGCCCCGATAATATAGGCCCCGCCGAGATCGCGCACACCCGCTGATCGGTGGCCCCCGATCGCGAGCCTGGCCATCCTGGAGTCCCTGGAGAATCGCAGGAGCGGCGTCAGACCCGTGGGGTCTGACGCCCATTCTCATCCCCGCGACGAGCGTGATTTTAGTGCAGAGGCTCGGAGAATCTTGCCCTATATGTTTGAAACAGTGGACTAGGAGCAATTTATACGCATCATGTATTAATTTACAGCAATTGGTTGAGGTTTCCTCTTGAACTACTTTCTTCCCAGACACTCACTCAAAACATCTTGGGCAGGATTCTCCGCTGGCAGAATTCTCCGTTTTGCAGGCGCCCGGGGGTTTCCCGATGGCGTGGGCCAGCCCCACACTTGGCAACCCCATTGACCGGCCGGCAGAATGGAACATCATTACACAAAATTGGTTTTCCTGTTATTCTCTGCATTTCTACTTTTATATCTGTATACATATGATTAGATATCTCCAGTCCTCATTCTAGTAAGTTGCATGGCTTTAAATAATTTTTGTCTTGTCTTTCATCCATCCTTGTTCTAAGGGATGTGCACTCTGAACAATCTTTCTCCAATAATTGTTAGTCTCCATTGTTCTCACTGCCTGTCCCAAAGAGAGGCCAATCCACTTGATGACATATTCCAACCATGCCATCTTGGGTCCTCCTTGTCAACATTTTCCAGGTGTTTTTTTCCTCCCATTATCACTTTTTCAAAATCCTCTCCTCCTGTTCACATCCCATAGCCAAACTATGTTTAATATCAGTACCTCAAACAATTTCCTCTTCAGACCAGCTTTCCCGAGCACCCACTTGTTTGCTTGGCCATCCATGATGTATGCAATATACGTCTGAGACCTTTCATTTCAAACGCTCTCATTGAAGCCTGGTCACTCTTCTGATGATGGTCCAGCTTTCATAGCTGTACATTGTCATTGACCACACAAGGGCTTTCAGAAGATGAATTTTTTGTTCAGATTAAACTCCTGTAAGACCAAAACAACCAATTCAAGACATCTAAACTTTAAGTTTTACAGGGTTCTCCGATGCCGAAATCGAGAACGGCGATCGGGCGGGTAATGGCTCCCAACACTGAAATCGGGGCAGGTGCGGTTTGACGCCGGTTTGCGAGGCTCTGCCCCCTCCAAGTCGGCGGCGTCGGTACGTACGCAACCGCAGTCGCAACCCCGTCTGCATATAATATTGCTCCACCTCCGATGGACCGAGTTCCCGACACCGTGGGCCACGTGTGGTCCCAGCGGTCAGGATCCTCTGTTGGTGCTGGCACATGGCCTCAGGAATGGGGAATCCAGCCCTCTGTGTTTGTAATAATGGTTACCCCCTGTGGGAAACAATTCTGCACTTCATCGATGACTGGAAGCTGCATCTGAGGATTTGTTCGTAGCTTGGTTTTCTTTGACGAGTGCGATTCCAACAACACTCAAGAAGCTCGTCACTATCCAGGGCCGCTTGATTGGCACCCCTTCCACAAACATTCAATCCACCACCGATGAATAGTGGAAGCTGTGTGTACCATCTTCAAGATGCACAACTCACCAAGGTTCCTTAGACACCACCTTCTAATCCTATGACTGCTGCCATGTAGAAAGACAAGAGCAGCAGGCACATGGGAACACCACCACCTGGAGATTCTCCTCCAAGTCACTCACTATCCTGACTTGGAAATATATCGCATTTCCTCCATTGCTGCTGGGTCAAAACCCTGGAATTCCCTCCCTAACAGCTCTGTGGGTGTACCTGCACCACATGGAATGCGGCAGTTCATGAAGGCAGCTTACCGTCACCTTCTCAAAGACAATTGGGAATGGGCACTAAATTCTGGTCTAACCAGGGACACCCACATCCGGTGAATGATTAAATAAATAAACTCTTTAGCAGTTGGGCGGCACGGTAGCACAGTGATTAGCACTGTTGCTTCACAGCACCAGGATCCCGGGTTTGATTCCTGGCTTGGGTCACTGTCTGTGCTCCCTGTGTCTGCGTGGGTTTCCTCCGGGTGCTCCGGTTTTCTCCCACATGTCCCGAAAGACGTGCTTGTTAGGTGAAGTGGACATTCTGAATTCTCCCACAGTGTACCCAAACAGGTGTCATAGTGTGGTGACTAGGGACTTTTCACAGTAACTTCATTGCAGTGTTAATGTAAGCCTCCTTGTGACAATAAAGATTATTATTATTATTAGTATTATTTTGGTGAGTTGTTATGTTGGGTCAAACCTAAGGCTGACCAAACAAAAAATATTGTCTGACCAATAAATCCTATAACCTCAGTATGATAACTTTAAAAATTGATTCTATTCTTCTGTTGCATATTCCATCACACATTGCATTCTTTTCATTTTAAAATTTGTTGCACTGTATTGATTGGACATCAGTGATGAGTCCAGACTTCCTCTGAAGAGCCTGTCTATTACAATTCATTTAAGTGTGTACCTGCGAGCACATTTTTCTAACCTGATGGAGCACTTTACATGTGCAGGTATAATAGCATAATGCAGACAATCACACGGAAACCCAGAAACTGTTTTTTGTGATAAATGCAGCCTGGTTTACTTTTTTTTTTAAAGTATTTTACCAATGTATCCTCTCTAATTCTACATACCCATCTCAAATAATATACCTCAGCTGAGTTCAATCTCTCCTTCATTTTAAAAACATCAGTCATATTTTTTATAAGTCTTATTTCTCTAAAGTAAATAGCTGTAATTCAGAGCCAATCCTCATAGTCATAGAACACAGTCATAGAATCTCTACAGTGTCGAAGGAGGCTATTTGGCCCATCGAGCCTGCACCGACCCTCCAAATGAGCACCTACCTAGGCCTATTTCCCCAGTCTATCCCCACAACCCCATAATCCCACCGAATGCACACCTCTTTGGACACAAAAGGGATATTTAGCATGGCCAATCCACCAAACCTGCACATCTTTGGCCTGTGGGAGGAAACTGAAGCACCCGGAGGAAATCCATGTCAACTCGGGGAGAACGTGAAAACTCCACACAGCCAGACACCCAAGGCCAGAATCACACCCGGGTCCCTGGCGTTGTGAGGCAGCAGTGCTAACCACTGTGCCAACGTGCAGCCCTGATGGATACTAATCTGAAGACTAAGCATGTTTGTGTTTGCCCTGCTCTAAACCTCGGAGCTTCAATATTATTGCCCATGTCTGGAAAACCATAACTGGACATGATACCTTTTATATCACCTAAGTATAATTCTTTTTATTTTATAAATAATCTACCATCCCAATAATGCCACAATGTGTAAACATGTTGGGTGCGATTAAGTAAAAAAAAGTCTGTTCTGGGTGGGAATTGAGGGGTCAGTGTCGGGAGCGACCCCTTATCTAACAGCATTCTGGGGTTTTTTGGCGCCTGGAGGGAAACGTCCCACTGAGGCCGCACTTTAATGTATATCCTGCACTGATGCAAGAAAAGATTAGGATGCCATTTTTAAATGGTTTCCGGCACACACCCCTGGATCGCCCCCAACATTCCAACTCACCTGATGGTCCCCCCCCCCCTGTATTCCACCACCCCTGGGCCCGATCCACAGCAGAGGCTGCATGCCAGCCTATCAGTGCCACCTAGGCATCATCGCACTGCCAAAGTGCCTGGGTGGCAGTCGGGCAGCGCCAGCGTGCTAGCCTGGCCAGAGGCCGATCACACAGGGCATCTCATTAACAACCGTAGGGAATCCCCTCCCCCAGCAACTACCAGCCACGTCCTGTCCCAATTCCGGCAGGATGCGCCCGGTAAATCACGCCGGTTGTATTCTCAACCCTGAAATATGACATTACACTGGCTCAAATTGAAGTGCCACACATGGATCAATGCCAATTAAAGTCACCTCAATTTATTGATTAACTCTGAATTACAAACTGTACTGCACATTTTATAGTAAGAAGTCTTACAACACCAGGTTAAAGTCCAATAGGTTTGTTTCAAATCACTAGCTTTCAGAGCACAGCTCCTTCCTCAGGTGAATGAAGAGGTAGGTTCCAGAAACATATATATAGACAAAGTCAAAGATGCAAGACGATACTTTAAATGCGAGTCTTTGCAGGTAATTAAGTCTTTACAGATCCAAACGGAGCAACTGGAGAGAGGGATTAACACAGGTTAAAGAGATGTGAATTGTCTCAAGCCAGGACAGTTGGTAGGATTTCGAAAGCCCAGGCCAGGGGGGTGAATGTAATGCGACATGAATCAGAGGTCCCGGTTGAGGCTGTACTCATGTGTGCGGAACCTGGCTATAAATGTTTGCTCGGCGATTCTGCGTTGTCGTGCGACCTGAAGGCCGCTTTGGAGAACGCTTACCCGACAGCAGTCAAGGGCATTCAGCCTCTGATCTTCGTGTAAGTGGGGCTCCCTGGTCACTGTTGCATTTGTGGTGATCACATATCACGTCCCTGATACCAATTTTCCAACAGCTTTGCTACAAATTAATTCAGACTGATCGGGCCATAATTCCTAAAGTTCAATTTCATCCCTTCTTAAATAATAAAACCACATGAGCCTCACTCAAATCCATAGAAGTGAGTGCGGACCCCAATGAGCAATTGAATATATGAGATGATGACTCACACGTAACAGCTACTTGCCTTAAGTATCCTGAAGGAAATGGAAAGAGGTCCTGCAGAACAATTAACTTTAAGTGTCTTGATCTTGGCTGAGACTATTTCTGCTGAAGCAGTTATTCCTGCGCACGTGTCTTCTGCAACTGGGACAATCATGTCAGCTTCAGAAGTGAAATCTGAGTTAAAGTAGCCATTGGCCATTTCTACATCCTGATGAATCATTCAAGGGACAAATGAAAATTACATTTTTTTCAACTTTAACTTAACTGGGGGGAAAATCTTACCCGGGACCCTGGCGCTGTGAAGCAACAGTGCTAACCACTGTGCTACCATGCTGCTTAACTCCATTGTTCAGTTACTCAGCATGTGAGTTTTGTACTGAGGCAGTTTCCCCCACCTACACCCTCCAAACTCCAAAACCAGTACCGTCACCCCCGCAACCCGATGAATCTTTAGTCTCATTGGTTTTCACAATGCTTCAAGCTGGATGCTTGTGGCAGTTCACATGATTTATTAAAGATTGCAAAAGCTGCTTTATTCTAGTTTCATGTCTGCTGTAGATTAAATTTTAAAGAAACCCTAAACTTCAGCCAATCGCTGGCAAAAGATCAAATGGAAGTCCTATTGATAAGCTGTGTAGAACAAATTAATAAAAATAATAATAATAACAATAATAATAACACTTCTTAGTAAGACCTTGCCAAGTCATTGCTCTCTCATTGCTAAGTTGTCAAGCTTTCATTCACAGAATAAAATCTTATTTTGTAGAACTAATTGCATTATGTCTTCTTTCAAATAACGTCTCCTGATTGAAATAATAAAATACAATACATTATTCTCCACCACAATAATTTATTTAACTTTGTGCTTGGATTTTGTAAACTATTAAGAGGAATCTGAGAAAAAAACGTCTCTAGCAATGATGTCCTTTGAAAATCAGCATGTACAACACGCAGAGCGTATTTATGTGAGTTATTTTTCTGCTGGGACTGCTTTCAGATAATCGTGTGTCACCAGTTACAAATGACAAAAGCTTCATTTCACACCGACTGCTGAAGAATTTATTATCTGGAAGGAGGGAGACAAATGGGAAATTTATTTCTCTGTTCCCTTTGTCAAGTTAGTTCCTTCTTCCTGTAGCCTTTTAGCTATTTCTTTCATTAATCACTTCCTTACTGTTCTTTTCTACCTTTTGGCCTGCTCCTTTTTTGGTTGGAAATTACCCAATTCAAATTCTTCACTATCGTCTAAAATGCTACGACAATAACATGACTAGAAAGATTCACCTGTTGTGACAACACGCTAAACCGCCTGAGCCCTGACCTTTCACTAATCACATTTTATAATTCCACAAGTGTACTAAAGCTTAGGATATTTCCGTTCTGTCTGAATTTTCTGCCATTGTTAAAAATGATTAGCTGTCTTTGAAACATCCAGATCAATTGCTTGCCACTAAAACTCTCAGCTGCAAGCAACATTAATATATACCAGAGAATTGATTTGTAACTTTCCCCAAGTACATTACTGCTATTGAATTTTAACTGCTATCATGGGGTTTTATCTGGTATTGCAACTAATAATTACTTCTTGCTGCATTTATTCCAGACATACTTTATTTTTTACTGACAGCTGGACACATTTTAGTTATTGCACAGGCTCTTTGAGTTTTCCATCAGATGTTTGGTCCAATTGCACAAGCTTTCTCTTTTGTATTGCATATCTCCGTGTCGGTAGGTATCATTGCTGGTCCTTGTTTTAAAATTAGAAGGTGTCATGCTCAGTAAAAGCATGTCATATTCATAACTTTTAATATGTAGTCATGAAGTGGAGATGACGGCGTTGGACTGGGGTGAGCACAGTAAGAAGTCTTACAACACCAGGTTAAAGTCTAACAGGTTTGTTTCAAACACTAGCTTTCGGAGCACTGCTCCTTCCTCAGGTGAATGAAGAGGTATGTTCCAGAAACATATAAACAGACAAATTCAAAGATACAAGACAATGCTTTGAATGCGAGCATTTGCAGTTAATTAAGTGTTTACAGATCCAGAGATAGGGGTAACCCCAGGTTAAAGTGGTGTGAATTGTCTCAAGCCAGGACAGTTGGTAGGATTTTGCAAGCCCAGGCCAGATGGTGGGGGATGAATGTAATGCGACATGAATCCCAGGTCCCGGTTGAGAACATAAGAACATAAGAACTAGGAACAGGAGTAGGCCATCTGGCCCCTCGAGCCTGCTCCGCCATTTAACGAGATCATGGCTGATCTTTGTGGACTCAGCTCCACTCTCCGGCCCGTACACATATCCCCGAATCCCTTTATTCTTTAGAAAGGCATCTATCTTTTTCTTAAAAACGTTTAAAGAAGGAGCCTCAACTGCTTCACTGGGCAAGGAATTCCAGAGATTCACAACCCTTTGGGTGAAGAAGTTCCTCCTACACTCCATCCTAAATCTACCTCCCCTTATTTTGAGGCTATGCCCCCTAGTTTTGCTTTCCCCGACCAGTGGAAACAACCTGCCCGCATCTATCCTATCTATTCCCTTCATAATTTTATATGTCTCAATAAGATCTCCCGCATCCTTCTAAACTCCAATGAGTACAGTCCCAGTCTACTCAACCTCTCGTCATAATCTAATCCCCTCAACTCTGGGATCAACCTAGTGAATCTCCTCTGCACTCCCTCCAGTGCCAATATGTCCTTTCTCAGGTAAGGAGACCAAAACTGAACACAATACTCCAGATGCGGCCTCACCAACACCCTATATAATTGCAGCATAACCGCACTAGTCTTGAAATGTTGAGGCCGCACTCATGTGCGAAACTTGGCTACAAGTTTCTGCTCGGCGATTCTGCGTTGTCGCGCGTCCTGATTGCCGCTTTGGAGAACGCTTACCCAGAGATCAGAGGCTGAATGCCCTTGACTGCTGAAGACTCCGAAAGCTAGTGTTTGAAACAAACCTGTTGGACTTTATCCTGGTGTTGTAAGATGTCTTAAATATGTAGCGCAGTGGAAGTCGGATCATCATCTATGAGTGGTAGTGTCCAAGGGGACATGGTGTAGATGGGAAGAAAACCCATCGATGAAGTAAATGAGAAAGGGAAGATGGGAGGGTAACATTTTCAATGGGTTTTACATAAGTGAAATAAAACCAAAATGTTGAGGTGCTTTGTGTATGCACAGTGTGTATAACGGAGTGGATACATTCAATTGTGCAAAGTAACTGCTCTGAGCACCTGCACAGTCTGTTTCCCTTTGTGTGTTTCATCAGAAAGAATGCCCACCTGTACTTGTTAGTTTGGCTGAGGAATATAATGAGAATCTCCGATCAATCTAACCTCATAGGAGTAGAGTCCATTCATGTTTATGTGAGAGAGAACTAGCAGAGCTTCTTCACCTTATTGATTGTCAAAATGTCAGTTTCATTTGGTTGATCACTTTACCTTGATCAACTTGTGAGTGAGGTGTATTGCACAAGATATTCATCAAATTGTTCATAAGCGTTGGACTTATTGCAATTCTACTCTTCAGTCCACTTCATTACTTTTAACATCGAGAGACATGATAGGAAATGTAAATGTCACCCCTGTTCCTGCCACCATCATAGGAGGGAAATAATAAAGTCACAAAATACTTGGTTGATTTAATGCTTCCAATCTCTATTGTTATTTCTCGTCAAACTATGACTGATTTGAATTGGAGTTGAGGGGTGGGTGGGGTGATGAGTTCAGCTGCAACACTTTATTGGGCCCTTTTCCATTTGTTAAAAACCTTAAAGGCAAAGTCCGAATAATGAGGTCAGAACTTTAGCGTAAAAAGTCTCTAAAGAACATAGAACATACAGCACAGAACAGGCCCTTCGGCCCACGATGTTGTGCCGAACCTTTGTCCTAGATTAATCATAGATTATCATTGAATTTACAGTGCAGAAGGAGGCCATTCGGCCCACTGAGTCTGCACCGGCTCTTGGAAAGAGCACCCGACCCAAACTCAACGCCTCCACCCAACACCAAGGGCAATTTTGGACTTGAAATATTCACCTTAAAATGGAGCCAACAGTTTGAACAGATTTACTTATCTCAGCTACGTCATGATATGCTGACGTGCAGGTAATGATATACAGACAGGCACAGACAGGCAGCTAATGAACACAGAGAACAGGACATGACCAATGAGCAGGCAGGACACTCAGGGGTGCTATCTCACTATAAAAGGCATGAGGTACTCACACTCCGTCTCTATCCACAGACAGACATCTAGAGAGTACATCAGGGTTGATCAGCAGCAGCACACCCAGCACGTGGCTTAGAGCAGACTGGTTTAGTTAGACTGAGTTACTACAGTTAGATTAGCAGGAGAGCCGAACGCATTTAAGAACTCTGTTAATAGTTCAATAAACATATTGAACTCATTACAAAGTCTGGACCTTCCTTTGTCAAAGCATACATCAAGGGAGCAGCTTATGCTACGCGAAGAAGCATAATACAACATGGTACCAGGAGTGCCTGTTAAATCTATTTAGTTCAACTCAGCAAGATCCATGACAACCAGCAACAGCATCCAGGCAAGATGATCGAAATTCCGGTTCCTCAGCAACTCGGGTACAACGGCAATCTTACTGCCAACTGGTGTGCATTCAAGCAGAGATTTCAGCTTTACCTGGAAGCAGCCGACCGAAATGGCATGGCCGATGCTAAAATGATAGCTCTTCTACTCACAATTGCGGGTGAGCATGCAATAGAGATCTGCAACTCCTTCAAATACTCCAAAGGGCAGGACAAAAAAGACTTCCAGACAGTCCTGGACAAGTTTGAAAACTACTGCGAGGTAAACACAACAGAAATTGGTCAAACTGGCACCTATACTCACCATGAGGCAGAGGTAGGGATGCAACAGAAGCAAATGGCAATTTTGATTGACAGCCATCTTGCGCAAGGAGCCACACATGCGCAGTTCCCGAGAAGACGCGATCCGGCAAACCAGTGTTTTGCGCACGTGCGAGAACCCGCGCATGCGCAGTTCCGAAACACGCACACAGTAAAGGAAAGTCCATTTGCGCATGTGCGACGATGCGCGGAGCGTCAGGACGCCAACATCATGACGTCCTCGAACTGCAGCAATGCCCACATAAAGAAACACTGCCCTGCAAGAGGCAGGCGATGTTTAAACTGTGGGAAGCCTGGACACTATGCAGCCTTGTGCAGGTCTGCACCACAAGTCATGGGCCAGCGATCCCAATTCCGACGATGGCGCATTCAGAATGTGCAACAACGATTACAGGATTCTGATTCTGGCAGCACAACAGATCCAGAGGAAGAATGCCTGGACTCCGCCTTCTGTGTGGGCATCATTACCAAATGTGAATATGCCACATCCAACTCATCACAAAGTCAATCCATCCTCGCTGTGGACTCTGCGGACAAATGGGGTGCGGTGATGCAGGTCAACCGCTGCTCCATCCAGTTTAAGCTGGACACAGGTACGTCTGCCAACCTCCTCTCACAGGCAGATTTCAAACGCATCAAGAAGCCCCCCAAGGTCCTTCCAGCAGCCTGCAGGCTCCTGGACTACAACGGAAAAGCCATCACGGCACTGGGATCCTGCCATCTACTCATCTCCAACCGGAGCATACATGCACAATTACGATTTGAAATTGTCAAGCCAGACAGGGCAGCCCTACTTGGTGCGCAGGCCTGCAAGCAGCTGAACCTCGTGCAGCAGGTTTACACAATGACATCCTCCAATGTGGATCTTCAGCCGGACATTGATGACATCCTCGCTCAGTATCCGGATGTGCTCGACGGGATGGGCATGCTGCCATATCGATACAAGATTCTGCTACGACCTGATGCCAAGCCAGTGATCCATGCACCATGCCGGGTCCCGGCTCCGCTGAGGGAGCGCCTGAAGGCACAGCTCAAGGATCTTCAGCAACAGGGCATCATTTCCAAGGTAACCGAACCGACTGACTGGGTCAGCTCGATGGTATGTGTCAGAAAGCCTTCGGGAGACCTGCGCATCTGCATTGATCCCAAGGATCTCAATAAGAATATAATCTCCTCCCGTTTGGGTATGGGGTAGTGTTCCCTCATAATGTTGTTGTTGAGGTCTTTTGGATCAATGCAGATCCGGAGTTTTGAACACTACCCCATCCCGAAGCGGGAGGAACTCACCAGTGAGATGGCACACGCATGTTTTATCACCAAGTTAGATGCGTCACATGGATTTTGGCAAATCCAGCTGGATGAGTCCAGCAGAAGGCTCTGCACCTTCAACACACTGTTTGGCAGATACTGCTATAATCGCAGTAATTATACCGTTTGGCATTGTCTCGGCATCGGAGATTTTTCATCGCATCATGGAGCAGATGATGGAGGGCATTGAAGGTGTTTGTGTGTACGTGGACGACATCATCATATGGTCCACGACCCCTGAAGAGCATGTCTCCCGTCTCCAGCAGGTATTCCGCCGCGTCCATGCCAATGGCCTGAAGCTGAACAGGTCCAAATGTTGCTTTGGCATGTCGACACTCATCTTCCCAGGTGACCAGATCTCTCAGCAGGGCGTGTGCCCGGACACAGACAAGGTCAAGGCCATCGAAGCCATGAAGGTCCCTGAAGACAAGAAGGCGGTGTTGCGCTTCCTGGGCATGCTCAATTTTCTGGGCAAGTTCATCCCAAACCTGGCCTCACACACCACGGCCCTGCGAAACCTGGTGAAAACGTCCACTGCCTTTGAGTGGAAGGCAGCACATCAGGCAGAGTGGCTGGAGCTGAAAGCCAAGCTCACCACTGCACCCGTCATGGCATTTTTCGACCCAGACAGGGAGACGAAAAAGAATGGCATTGGTGCGGTGCTGCTTTATAGAACATAGAACATTACAGCGCAGTACAGGCCCTTCGGCCCTCGATGTTGCGCCAACCTGTGAAACCACTCTAAAGCCCATCTACACTCATTCCCTTATCGTCCATATGTCAATCCAATGACCATTTGAATGCCCTTAGTGTTGGCGAGTCCACTACTGTTGCAGGCAGGGCATTCCACACCCTCACTACTCTCTGAGTAAAGAACCTACCTCTGACATCTGTCTTATATCTATCTCCCCTCAATTTAAAGCTATGTCCCCTCGTGCTCGACATCACCATCCGAGGAAAAAGGCTCTCACTGTCCACCCTATCCAATCCTCTGATCATCTTGTATGCCTCAATTAAGTCACCTCTTAACCTTCTTCTCTCTAACGAAAACAGCCTCAAGTCCCTCAGCCTTTCCTCATAAGATCTTCCCTCCATACCAGGCAACATTCTGGTAAATCTCCTCTGCACCCTTTCCAATACTTCCACATCCTTCCTATAATGCGGTGACCAGAATTGCACGCAATACTCCAAATGCGGCCGCACCAGAGTTTTGTACAGCTACAACATGACCGCATGGCTCCGAAACTCAATCCCTCTACCAATAAAAGCTAACACACCGTACGCCTTCTTAACAACCCTCTCCACCTGGGTGGCAACTTTTAGGGATCTATGTACATGAACACCGAGATCTCTCTGCTCATCCACACTGCCACGAATCTTACCATTAGCCCAGTACTCACCTGCCGAAAGGGGTGTTGAAGGTGCACAGCTTTCGGCTGGACGGGTCCAGTTGGATCTGCCAAAAACCCTTCGAGGCATCCAGTTTCATGAAGATTTTAGCCCGGGCCATTTCGCTCGTGATCTCCTCCCGTTTGGGTATGGGGTAGTGTTCCCTCATAATGTTGTTGTTGAGGTCTTTTGGATCAATGCAGATCCGGAGCTCGCCGGAGGGCTTCTTAACACACACCATGGAACTGACCCATGGCGTGGGCTCCGTGACCCGGGATAGGACCCCTTGGTCCTGGAGGTCCTGCAGCTGCTGCTTGAGGCGTCTCTGAGTTGCGCTGAAACCCTGCGAGGTGCGTGAATGACCGGGGTGGCGTCCGGTTTGAGCCGAATTCTGTAGGTGTAGGGCAGTGTTCCCATGCCCTCGAATGCCTCCTGGTTGTGGGCGAGGAACGATTGGATATCGCATGTTTTATCACCAAGTTAGATGCGTCACATGGATTTTGACATTATGAACATTTGTTTTGTTTGCTATGTTCTGTTTTCTCACATTAGACAGCTGTCTTCACATGCAAATACGTTCACATATGCCACCACTTGTAAATATGTTAATATATGCCACCACACGTTCCCATGTGCCAACAAAACATTTTTTTTAAAAAGGTAAGATGTCATGATATGCCAACATGCAGATAATAATATACAGACAGGCACAGACAGGCAGCTAATGAACACAGAGAACAGGACATGACCAATGAGCAAGCAGGACACTCAGGGGTAGTATCTCACTATAAACGGCACAAGGCACCCACACTCCGCCTCTTTCCACAGACAGACATCTAGAGAGTACATCAGGGTTGATCAGTAGCATCACACCCAGCATGTGGCTTAGAGCAGACTGGTTTAGTTAGATGAGTTATTACAGTTAGATTAGCAGGAGAGTCGAACACATTTAAGAACTGTGTTAATAGTTCAATAAACATATTGAACTCATTACAAAGTCTGGACCTTCCTTTGTCAAAGCATACATCAAGGAAGCAGCTTATGCTGCACAAAGAAGCATAACACAACAAGCTATATTTACATTCATTACTGCTTACAGTAATAGTTGTGCATTGACATGGGAAAAATGTAATTACTCCAATCATACATCACTTTTAGTTCTTGGAATACAAAGTTCAGTTGGTATTTTTATGCTCAATTTTACTGACTTGTGGTATTGTGTCTTAAAATACTAATAGTTTGCATCATTATTTTTGCCAGGACGCCTTAATTATTTTTCTAATTGATACCCGTCAGTTTATATAATGCAACAGATAGAAAAATATAGATTCTCCCAATAATCTTTAATGGGAAAATTCCACAACTTTGACTTATTTTATTTTGAGAACTGTGTTTTTCATTGTGTGCAGGAATTACATTTTGTTGTACTTGGAATTATCTTGTGGTTTGCCATGGCATTGTTGGGGGATCAACAGCAGGTAGTTTCCTCTAGATGTGTTTCCTGGTCTGATGATATATATATATATACACAGAGAGAGAGTAATGAAAGGAATGTGTTTTATGCCTCGAGACATTCCAAAGTGCCTTATGGGCATTTAGAAATGATGAACCGAGAAAACATATCAAGGTGAAGAATCTTCCAACTTAAAATATGATTGCTAATAAGAAACAATGGCACAACTTTGGGGCAGCACGGTAGCACAGTGGTTAGCACAATTGCTTCACAGCTCCAGGGTCCCAGGTTCGATTCCGGCTTGGGTCACTGTCTGTGCGGCGTCTGCACATTCTCCCCGTGTGTGCATGAGTTTCCTCCGGGTCGAACTGTCAGGGTGCCCACCGGAGATGCCAGAGTACCACCCTGTCCAGAGCCCAACCACCCAGGGGCCCTCGATCACCTGCCCCCCCCCCCCAAGCGCTAGTACGCCTGGTCCATGTTTGTGGAAACCAGTGCTAAATGGCGCCCGCTCAGGGTCTCCAAGGTGAGGCCGTTAGGTACCAGGTGCTGGGTAGATCTGGCAGAGACATAATCAAGTGAGACTAACTGCTTACTTGAATATGCAAATCTGGGTCCCGACCTCAATGGGCGGGATTCAGATTGCGACGCCTCGCGAGCTCTCGTTAGTGAGGCGTCATGAAGCCGGCAAACCTCGGTGAAGAGGGACCTGGGTGCCAATGATCACAAAATGTCCGCATGCAAGCTCAGCAAGTATTTATGAAGGCAAATGGAATGTTGACCTCTATTAAGGGGAATGCAGTAGTAAAGAAGGGTCGTGTCCCTTCAGCCCCACCATGTGGCAGTGCTATCCATGCACAAGATTTAACCAAAATGTTTCTAAGTGCGGTAACGAGTGGGAAGCACCGGCATCCCCAAACCCCTATCTCCGCCTGTCTCCCCATCTCCCCGTATCCCCATGATTACCACCCACCCCCACATAGGCTGAGTCTGGTGAGGCCATCACCGCTATAAAATGTTAATTGGTCTAATTAACGAGGCCCCACGGGCTTAACACCACAAATGATGGCCCCGCCGGCTGATTCGCCGGGACCACGCTTAACAAGGGAGATCAGCTCTTAAATCGCTCCTGCACAGTCAACCCCACTCAGCTCGCCGGAAGAAGATCAACGAACTCCACCAAGCTGCATGGGTTGGTTGGCATCAAAACTCCTCCCCCCCCCCACACCCCTCCAAGAATGCACCTGGCACCACTACTACCCCCGCCAAGCACCATTCCATGCCCCAGCCCACCCATGTCCAACAGTGCAACCCACGCCAACCCCACCCCCACCATACGTCCCATCATCCCCATCTCCGCTTGTCTCCCCAGAGCACCATATTCCCCACCCACCCCTGCATACAGTCCATCGTCCCCTACCCCACACCCCCAGATCTGGAACAAGGTGGAACGGCAAGGCATGTGCCATCTGCAAGTGGCCCTCTGGCTCTCTGGCCCCAGGGCCCTCCGAGGATGCCCGCCAGGGGTATCGAAGACACGGGTATCTGCTAGGTAGCAGACTGCCTCCACTTCTGATGTGCATCCTGGGGACATAGCTAGGTGCATCGGGAGAGCATGGAAGGATAAGCAGCTTGAGGATCACTGAGAGAGCACTGGGGGACAGGGGGGTATAATGTCATGTGGTTTTGGCATGTTGAGAATTGCTTGGATTTTGTCCTTGGCACGTTCAATGCCATGCGATGAGAGCTTATCACCTCGGAATGTGATCTCAGTTACTTTAAATTGGCACTTTTGCTTGTTGAGCTTCAGCACATTTCTCCTGATGCTCGTTAGAACTTTAAGCAATCTCAAAGAACAAAGAACAATACAGCACAGGAACAGACCCTTCGGCCTTCGAAGCCTGTACTGGTCAATATACAAATCCTTGCCAAAACCCTCAGCACTTCCTTGTGGCGTCTTCCCTCTATATCCATCCTATCCATGTGTTTGTCAAGATTCCTTTTGAACACCGTTAATGTATCTGCTTCCACAACCTCCCCTGGCACTGCGTTCCAGGCACTCACCACCCCCTGCGTAAAAAACCCGCCTCGCACATCTCCTCTAAACTTTGCTCCACAGACCTTAAACCTATGGCCCTTGGTGACTGACCCCTCCAACCTGGGAAAGAGTGCCTGCCCATCTACTCTATCCATGCCCCTCATAATTTTGTAGACCTCTACCATGTCACCCCTCAACGTCTGTCTTTCTAATGAAAACAGTCCAAGTCTATTCAGCCTCTCCATATAGCTAACACCCTCCAGATCAGGCAACATTCTCCTCAAGCCTCCACATCCTTCTGGTTGTGTGACGACCAGAAATGTGCGCAATATTCCAAGTGTAGCTTTACCAAGGTTCTATACAACTGTAGCATAACTTGCCAGTTTTTATACTCGATGCCCGTCAATTGAAGGGAAGCATTCCGTATGCTTTTTTGACTACCTTGTCCACTTGTGTTGCCACCTTCAAAGATCTGTGGACATGCACGGCCACATCTCAGAAAAAAAACCTCTGCTGCTACCCTTTGCCTTCTGTGACCGAGCCAGTTTTGAATCCATCTTACCACCTCATCTCTGATCCCGTGTGACTTCACCTTTTGTACCAGTCTACCTTGAGGCACCTTGTTAAAGGCTTCACTGAAGTCCATGTAAACAACATGCACCGCCTTCCCCTCATCAATCATCTTTATCGCCTCCTCAAAAAACTCGATCAAGTTAGTGAGGCACGACCTCCCCTTCACAAAACCATGGTGTCTTTCACTTATGAGTCCATTTGTTTCCAAATGGGTATAAATCTTGTCCCTGAGAATTCTCTCCAATTATTTACCTACTACCAACGTGAGGCTCACCGGTCTATAGTTTCCAGGATTATCCCAGCTACTGTTCCTATACAGCAGAACCACATCAGCTATTCTCCAGTCCTCTGGGATCTCCCCTGTACCCAACGAGGATACAAAGTTGTCAGTCAAGGCCCCAGCAATTTCTTCCCTTGCTTCCCTCAGTATTCTGGGGTAAATCTAGCCCAGGAGACCTATCTACCTTAATATCTTTTAAAAGAACCAATACCTCCTACTTTTTGATGTTGACATGATCAAGACTGACCACACACCCTACCTAAGAATCATCTTCCACAAAGTCCCTTTCTTTGGTGAACACTGATGCAAAGTACTCATTTAATACCTCACCCATTTCCTCTGGCTCAATACATAGATATGTTGGGCAGCACGGTAGCATAGTGGTTAGCACAATTGCTTCACAGCTCCAGGGTCCCAGGTTCGATTCCCGGCTTGGGTCACTGTCTGTGCGGAGTCTGCACGTTCTCCCCGTGTGTGCGTGGGTTTCCTCCGGGTGCTCCGGTTTCCTCCCACAGTCCAAAGATGTGCAGGTTAGGTGGATTGGCCATGCTAAATTGCCCTTAGTGTCCAAAATTGCCCTTCGTGTTGGGTGGGGTTACTGGGTTATGCGGATAGGGTGGAGGTGTGGGCTTGGGTAGGGTGCTCTTTCAAAGAGCCGGTGCAGACTCGATGGGCCGAATGGCCTCCTTCTGCACTGTAAATTCTATGATAATCTATGATTTCCCCCACTGTTCTTAAGTCGTCCAATCCTTACCCTGGTCACCCTTTTGCTTTTTACATATGAATAAAAAGCTTTGGGATTCACCTTAATCCTACTTGCCAAGGACTTTACATGGTATCTCCTAGCCCTCCCAGTTTCCCGCTTAAGTACCGTCCTACTTTCTTTATACTCCTCAAGGGGTTTGACTCTCCCCACCCTTCTGGACTGTACAAAAGTCTCCTTTTTCTTTTTGATGAGGTTCACAATATCCCTCGTTATCCAAAGCTCCCGAAACTTCCCATACTTATCTTTCGTTCTCTCAGGAACGTGACTTTCCTGAATCCAAATCAACTGTCGCGTGAAAGACTCCCACATATCCAATGTTGATTTACTATCCAACAGCCGCACACAATCCAAATTCTTCAATTCCTGTCTAATGTTATCGTAATTTGCCTTTCCCCAGTTTAGCACCTTAAGCGAGGGTTACCCCCATCCCAGTCCAAAAGTACCCCAAAACTTACGGAATTCTGGTCACTACTCCGAAAATGTTCCTCTACTGAAATCTCAACCACCTGTCCAGATTCATTCCCCAATAACAGATCCAGTACTGCCCTTTCCCTAGTTGGACTATCTATCGTATTGTGCTCTACTATGGTTGAGCCCTAATCGATGATATCATTCACGTACACCTTTGATACCTTCGATTGGGCAGCACGGTAGCACAAGTGATTAGCACTATGGCTTCACAGCGCCAGGGTCCCAGGTTCGATTCCCCGCTGGGTCACTGTCTGTGCGGAGTTTGCACGTTCTCCCCGTGTCCGCGTGGGTTTCCTCCGGGTGCTCCGGTTTCCTCCCACAGTCCAAAGACGTGCAGGTTAGGTGGATTGGCCATGCTAAATTACCCGTAGTGTCCATAAGGGTTGGGAGGGGTTATTGGGTTGCGGGGATAAGGTGGAAGTGAGGGATTAATGTGGGTCGGTGCAGACTCGATGGGCCGAATGGCCTCCTTCTGCACTGTATGTTCTATGTAATCTATGTAATCTACGATTATGTGCTCCATGACACGGTGAAAATTTTCTGATGCCGAAATTATGCCAAACGGCATTCTAAGAGAGCAATACCAGCCAAATGGCGTATTTAAAATGCAGCACTTTATACTTTGTTCCTCTAGCTTTAGCTGTCAGAAACCTTGACATTCATCAAGTTTCATAAAGAATTGTACACCAGCTATCTCAGATGTGATTTCCTCATGCTTTGGTATTTGGTAATGTTCCCTTTTGATATTATCGTTAAGATCTTTAGGATCCATGCATATGCAAATATCGTCATTCTTTTTCTTTACACAAACCATGGAGTTTACCCAATCGGTTGTTTCTTCTAGCTTTCTGATTACTTTTAACTTTGTCATTCTGTCTAACTCCTTTTTGAGGCAATCCCGAAGATTTGCAGGTACTCTTCTTGGTACCTGTATCACAGGTTTTGCATCCTCTTTGAGTTGTATCTTGTAGGTGAATGGTCGTGTTCTAAAACCTGTGAATGCACCGCACGGTAGCACAAGTAGAAAGCACTGTGGCTTCACTGCGCCAGGGTCCCAGGTTCGATTCCCCGCTGGGTCACTGTCTGTGCGGAGTCTACACGTTCTCCCCGTGTCTGCGTGGGTTTCCTCCGGGTGCTCCGGTTTCCTCCCACAGTCCAAAGATGTGCAGGTTAGGTGGATTGGCCATGCTAAATTGCCCTTAGTGACCAAAAAGGTTAGGAGGGGTGATAGGGTGAAAGTGAGGGCTTAAGTAGGTCAGTGCAGACTCGATGTGCTGAATGGCCTCCTTCTGCACTGTATGTTCTATGTTCTATTTGCTGATAATGTTCTCAGAATCGTCAGAGTGTTGATCCAATCCTTTGTGGGTGCTGTATACGAACTGCACCAGACCTCATTCTTCACAGGACTGATCACCAAGCCCTCAGATACAATACAGGATGGGACGGAATAAATTGTGTTCTTCACATTCAGGTCACAAGCACCATAACATCAAATGTTTGAACCATTATAATCTCAGAGATATTTTGTGATTTCTTCTAATCGTCTGAATTTTTAGATTTTTAAAATCAGTCATGCTGATTAAATTGGCTTTGGCACCAGTATCTACTTTCAATTGGACCTCTGTACCGTCCACTTCAATGGTAGCAGCCATTTGTCCTTATCAACTGCATTTATTTTAAATGGAATATCAGTTTCCATTTTTTTTAGTGCTGGAGAATGTTTTGACCTTGGCTGTCCCCTGGAAGAGTTGCCAGGATTGTCGCTGGGCAGCTATGACTTTTTAAAAATAAAAGCAACACACCTCGACTTGTCACTTGTGATCTACATGTTCACAGTGCAGCTGCCAACTCGGCAACTGAGACTGCCAGTCTTGAGTGTTGGATGCTCTTCAATTAGCCCTGATTCGATGACAAGCCCACATTCAGGCCTTCAATTGGCTGGAGCGTTGAAAGTGCTGGTGAACATGTGAACGGTCAGAACCCTGAACTAGTCCCAATGTCCAATTCCTGAGCCCTGATTAAAAATCCAGTCCCAGAAGTCTCCACCCTCATCTGAAAATATCACACTATTTTTGATTATTAAACATTTATTCATTCAGGGGATATGGGCACCGCTGGCGAGGACAGCAGTGCTACTTGTCTTTGAGAAAGAAGGTGGGAGTGAGACTCCTTCCCAAACTGCTGCAGTCCATGTGGTGCCACAGTGGTGTTAGGAAGGGAGCTCAGGATTTTGACCCAGCGACATTGAAAGTACAACAATATATTTCCAAGACAGGATGCTAAGTGACTTGGAGGGGAACCTGGAGAAAATGGTATTCCATTCTGCCTGCTGCCCTTGCCTTCTTAGATGGTGGAGGTCACAGGTTTGGAAAGTGTTGTTGAAGAGTATTGCTTGAGGAGAATCATCCATTTCATGGCTGACTGCAGCATATCATGGATTTATCGAAAGAGTTAACTTATTCAATATACAAACTAGACTTTCTCGTAGGATAATGAAAGCAATAACTTTGAAATCATTTCGCTGCTGAATGACATGCTTGTAGGTTCTAGTTTGCGATTTGAGATTATGAAACGTGTGTGTTTCATACTTGACCTCCTGGTAAATACTGTTCTTTCTTCAGTCTCTGCATGCCATTGCTATTCTCTATCTCATAAATCCCACAAGAGACATTCACTCTTTATTAGCATTTATCCTTTGAAGCAACATGATAGTTATTGCTCTTATGTCTGTGTCTGCGGAGGTAGCATGAAGGGAAATTCATTTAATTTCTTGTGATATGGTTGTTTTTCTTGAAGGATACAGGAAATAAAATTACAGGTAATGTGTATATTTATTCAGTTGAAAATGTATTCGTCCATCATTGTTTCATGGCTATTGAATTTAGATATGAGACAAGAGTTATTTACCTTTATTTGCCTTGGACTTATTTAAGAATGAATTATTTATGTGGTGTGACTCTTTATATTGTTGTTTGAACAGTGAACCCTCCTGTTATTATTATATAAGTGGGCAATTGCTGTATTGTCCTTTATGAATTATGGATCACTTTTTGTTGCTTGTTCCATGTTGGAATGACATTGTATAATAATTGTTCTGGATACTAGTACACAGTTATTTATTAGCTCAATGGCCACACTTGATCATTGAAAATCCCGACTGATTTTCTCTTGGCATTTTCTTTCCTTTCACTCACTCCACATGGCATTGATTTCTTGTTGGTCTATAGCTACGTGGCCAGTGGTCCCCTTCGAATAATAGCAGTGATAATATGCTGGGGCTTATTCAGGTAAGAGTGGAACCTGATGGAGTAAGGAATGAAAGAGAACTGCATTTGCCGGACTTGCCTTTCTTGATTTATTTCATTATAAAGTATAATTTTTGTCATTAAGAGGCCACTTTTTGTACTTGAGACACAGCTCAGAGAGCTAAAGAGTTATACAACATTTCAGTGAGCTTCTTTAACCTGTCTATGCTCCCGTAATGATCAGAGAAAAGCCACAATTCGCATTGTTGAACACGGAAAATTATGGTAGGTGAAGCCGTGTATATGAAAAACTTTGGCAGTGAACCAAGTTGGATCCCAGGAATTATTGTCTCTGAGACTGGACCTTTTTCATTACAAGTAAACATGGACGGGTAGAACATCCATGAACATGTGGACCAGTTGAGGAGTAGAGAGTCACTTTGTCAGTCAATGTTGCCATCAAGAAATGTTTTCGAACATTTATAGTTTGTAAGGGCTATATTTTGTATTAACGAGGTCAAGGCAAGAAGGCTCTAAAATACTTGATATTATTGGATTGTAAGAGTCCTTTAAAGGTTTAATCCAAAGGGGTTAGTCATTACTTAAGCTCACGCCTCCACCCTATTCCTGTAATCCAGTAACCCCACCTAACCTTTTTTGGACACTAATTTAGCATGGCCAATCCACCTAACCTGCACATCTTTGGACTGTGGGAGGAAACCGGGGGAAACCCACGTAGACACAGGAAGAACATGCAGACTCCGCACAGACAGTGGCCCAAGCCAGGAATTGAACCTGGGACCCTGGAGCTGTGAAGCAACAGTATTAACCAATATGCTACTGTGCTGCCCATAGGGGTTATAGGGGTTTCAGTTGTAAGGGGGAAAGATGATCGGTTTTGTGGCTGCAAACGAGACTCCAGGATGGCACTTTGTCCCCCTGGTGCTCGGGTGTCTCAGAGCGGCTACAGGATGTTTTGAAGGGGGAGAGTGAACAGCCAGTGATTGTGGTGCACAGAGGTTAAAAAAAATGGACGAGTTCTTTAATGCCAAACATAGGGATTAAGGAAGTAAGTTGAAAAGTAGGACCTCAAAGGTAGTGATCTCAGGATTACTACCAGTGCAACGTGCTAGTCAGAGTAGAAACAGTAGGATGAATCAGATGAATACATGGCTGCAGTGATGGTGTGAGGGGAGGGTTTCAGATTCCTGGGGCATTGGGACTGGTTCTGAGAGAGGTGGGACCAGTACAAACTAGATGGGTTAAACCTGGGCGGGACTAGGACTGATGTCCTGGGGGAGCATTTTCAGTGTGGTTCGGGAGGGTTTAAACTAGAATGGCAGGGGGTTGAGAACCTAAGCAGGATGACAAGTGAAAGAGAAACCAGTAACAAAATAGAGAACAGTAAAATGTCAAAACGGGAGACAGGGTAATCAAGGGCGAAAAGCAAATAAGGCCACAGTACAAAGAAAAGTTAGGATGATTGAAAATGGCAAAAATAAAAAATTAAAGGCTTTGTATTCTAATGCATGAAGCATTCGGAATAAGTTAGACGAATCGGCGGTGCAAATTACGGTACATGGATATGATTTCATAGCCGTTACGGAGGCATGGCTCCAAGAATACCAAATCTGGGACCTTACTATTCAGGGATATTTGACATTTTGGAAGGCCAGGAGGGAAGGAAAAGGTGGTGGGTAGCACTGTTAGTAAGAGATGAAATGAGGACAGTTGTGAGAGACGATCTAGACTCCGATGATGTAGAATCCATTTGGGTAGACATAAAAAGCAGCAAGGGAAAGATGACATTGGTAGGAGAAGTATATAGATCCCCAAACGGTAGCCACTCTGTAGGAAAGAGAATAAATCAACAAATAATAGGAGCATGTATAAAGAATAGAGCAATAAGTATGGGTGACTTTTAATCTTGTTGATTGGGTTAATCAAGTTGGAAAGGGTAGTTGCGACAACAAATTCATAGAGTGCATTAGGGATAGGTTCTTAGAGAAATATGTCATGGAGCCAACCAGAGAACAGTATATCTTGGATCTGGTAATGGGCAATGAGGCGGGTTTAATAACTGACCTCAGAATAAAGGAACTCCAAAGAAATAGTGATCATAACATGATGAAATTTAATATTCAGTTTGCAAGTGAGAAACTTGGGTCGGAAATAATTGTGTTTAACTTAAATAAAGGAAATTTCAATGAAACGAGGGTAGAGTTAGCTAAAGTGGACTGGTGGATAGATTAGCTGGAAAGATAGTAAACAAGCAGTGACAGACATTTATGGAGGTAATTCATGACTCTCAGCAAAAATATATCCCAGTCACGAGGAAAGATTCTAAGAGAGAGATAAACCAACCATGGCTAACCCAGGAAGATAAGGAGATTATTGAGTTAAAAGAAAAGGCATACAAGGAGGCAAAAGCCAGTGATAGTCCGAAGACTGTGATAAATTCAGAATCCAGCAAAGGTGGACTAAAAGGATAATAAAGAGAGAGAAAATAAACTACGAGGACAAACTAGCGAGGAATATAAAAACTGACAAGAGCTTCTTCAAATATATAAAAATGAAGAGAGGGGTCAAAGTGAACATAGGACCCGTGGAAAATGAATCTTGGGAGATAGTTATGGGGAACCAGGAAATAGCAGAGGAGTTAAACAGATATTTTGCATCAGTTTTACGGTGGAAGATGTTTCAAACATCCCATTAGTATTAAAAAATACAGGGAGGAATTCAATACCATCACCATCATTAGAGAAGTAGTATTAGACAAACTAATGGTGCTAAAGGCAATAAGTCCCCTGTCCCTGATGGCTTCCATCCTAGGATCCTAAAAGAAGTAGCTACAGAGATAGTGGATCCATTGTTGTAATATTCCAAACATCTTGGACGTGGGCGAAGTATTGGAGGATTGAAAAACTGCTCTGTCATACCCTGATTCAAAAAGGGAGGGAGGCAAAAAGTTTGCAGTAGGTTGATTAGTCTAATATCTATTGTTGGAAAAAATGTTGGAATCAATTATTAAGGAAGTAATAGCAGCACATTTGATTCAACATGGCTACATGAATGGGAAATTGTGTCTGCCTAATCTATTAGAGTTTTCCGCGGAAGGCTGAACCAGAGTGGATAGAGGAGAACCAGTAGATGTGTTGTATTTGGACTTCCAGAAGGCTTTCGACAAAGTAGCTCACAAAAGGTTAAGTCATAAGATAAGAGCTCGTGGTGTTGGAGGTAGTATATTGATATGGTCAGAGAATTGGTTAATGGGCAGGAAAACAGCAAGTGGGGATAAGTGGTTATTTTTCAGGTTGGCAACCTGTAACCACAGGGATCAGTGCTGGGACCACACTATTTACAATATATTAATGACTTGGAGGAAAGAAGTGAATGTACTGAAGCCAAATTTGCAGACGACATAAAAATAGGTGTCGTCCTATTTTTCGTCGCAAGTTGCAAGTGGGGTACAAACCGTTTGCAAAGAGATATTGATAGGTTTATTAAATGGACAAAAAGTTGGCAAATGGAATATAATGTGGGGAAAACTCTACTCATTGGAATTTAGAAGAATGGGAGGTGATCTAATTGAAACATATAGGATTCTTAATGGGTTTGGCAAGGTAAATGCTGAGAGGATGTTTCGCTCATGGGAGAGTCTCGGACCCGAAATCATAGTCTCAGAATAAACAGCTGCCAATTTAAGACTGAGATGGGAAGGGATTTCTTCTCTCAGAGGGTTTTGAGTCTTTCAAATTACTTGCCACAGACTGCTGTGGGGCCAGAGTCCATGGTCGTGATCAACTGGCTCGTCGTACCCGACGCAATGAAGCCAGTAAATCTCACGAGAGGCCTCTTATGAGATTTACAGGTCTCGTCACGAGATCTTGCAAGGCGTTGCGATCTGGATCTCGCCCATTGAGGCCAGAATCCAGATTTGCATATTCAAGTGTGCAGTCAGGTTCACTTGAATATGCTCTTGCTGGAGTTACCCAAGGGCAGGATCCAACCCCCGCGCCTCCACCGACATGGACCAGCTGTACAGAATTGGCGGATCTCCCAGGCAATTGGAAGGATGGACATCCCTGATGCCACCTGGGCCCCCTGGCAGTGCCATCTGGGTGCCACCCTGGCACTGCCAGGGTGCTGGATAGCATTTTGTCTGCACCAGGGATTGGGCCTGCCCTCATGAGTTGGGATGTGGAGGGGCTTGAGGACCCCCTCAGTGATAATAAATTGGGATTGGTGGGGGGCGGGTGGTTTCCGAGATCAGGGCGCCATTTAGAAATGGTGTCCCAATCTCTTGCGAGGTCGTTCTCGGCACTTCCAAGTGCCAGGAAACACCCGGCTATACACACCTGACGTTGGACTCTGCATCATTTCCATTATATATTTCCTTGTGTATACTTAAGGCTGAGATAGATAGATTATGGGGAAAGGGCAGGAAAGTGGATGTGAGGAATGTCCGATTAGCTATGATTCTGTTGAAAGATGGAGCAGGCTCGAGGAGTTGAACGGTCGAGAGTACCCAATTCATTTTTTCCAATTAAGGGGCAATTTAGCATGGCCAATCCACTTACCCTACACATCTTTGGGTTGTGGGGGCGAAACCCACATAAACACAGGGAAAATGTGCAAACTCCACACAGACAGTGACCCAGAGCCAGGATCGAACCTGGGACCTCGGCGCCATGAGGCAACAATGCTAACCATTGCGCCCCGTGCTGCCTGTGATTTTTAATTATTGAACCTATGTACATAGTATGTAATTAAAATACAGGATTAAGTATAACTAATTATTTCTCAGATTTTGATAGTGTTTTCTATTCCTGTATAACCTGTATAAAGTTATTTGGTAAATACGGATTGTAAAAAGGAATTAAAGGTGGAGGGATGTGATGATTGTCACTTTAAGACCAGCCTTACAGAGTAAGGGTCACATGGCCTGAAGAACCAATCAACACCTGGGGAAACTCTTGAGGATATTTACCTAATTAGAAAGTATATATTCTGGACTAGTTCGAAGTATGTAGCTAATGAAGCAACCTTGTAAATAAAATTTGTTTGTTCAAATTAAGAAGCCTCCGCAAGTACCTCTTCACAGATCCAGCAGTTGATGAGCCTACATTTCTCCCCTATGTAGAGCAAAAACTGATTGAGGTGAAAATTCTCAATCTCTTAAGCCGCTTTGAAGGTTTATGACACAAATAGCTGTACTGACATTTTCTGCAATTACTCTGGAGAGATAGAACTAGTTTTTCAATCCTCGCCTATGTTGTGTCAAATGGTCGTTACATTTCTTCCAATTAGCATGGAGATGCAAACCATGATCCAGATCTCTAATCATGCCTTACCAATCGTGTTGTTTGCCTGCCACACACCCCCCCCAAAAAAGACAGATCACCAGACCTAAATCCCGTCTCTAGTACTGATGACTGAATTATTTGCAGAATAATTCAGTGGTGTGATGAACAAATGCTTCTGTTTCCTTATGACGTTTGTGGGAGTAGTGGAGGGTGGGGTGAGAGGGGTTGCTGGCGGGGGTGTGTGGAGGGGGTTGTCCAGGTCAAGATCATTTAAATTGCTGCTTCTTGACCACCAGTATTGTAAACTTGTTGCTGCAAAATTGATAGGCTCTCTGAAAAACATTCCATGACCAAATTATTTATGATCCTGTGGTTATTAATCTGTGCTCCCATTTTCTCCCAGAATCCAAAATAGGCAGCCTCTCCTGTGGTACCTGTGCAATTTTCAGAGAGGCTAAATTTTCTATGGCTTCTGAGATGATGTGATGAGGCTCAGTGCTTGAGTATGGAGTGGGACCTCTAGTATGCAGTTACAGATGTGTGGCACGAGTACGCCCAAAGCAATGACTGTTATCTGATTAAAATTTGAAGAAAGATGTGCTTCGAACTTATTAAATATTTATTAGGTCTACATAATGACATAATGCCTCATTTCAGTTTTGAGTCTCCTTTCCCTTTCCAGCTTTCAGACTCAGCCTTGCTAATTCCCAAGGAAGGAAAGGAACCTCAGTAGCTAGCTGATCATAAAGTGATTTTGATTTCTCAGTGCATTATTTATAATGTTGCCCACAGCTCCAGCTAGGAGGGGGCGGGGGGGGGGGGGGGGGGGGGGGGGCGGGGGGATTGGGACCTTTTGTACCATCTTTTGACAGCAGAATGCCAGGTACTAGTAACACCTGTGGTACATCTTAAGTGACTCAACGAACAGCCCTTAAAGGGAATGCTGAAGGTCACTCCTTAACCTAGTAACTTTCTGGATCTTTCCAGGCTCACCTGGCTTTGAGAGGTGGAGAATCATGAACCCCAGCCTCACAAAACATCTGTACACTTGCTGATTTATCTGTGGCTCCCCACATCTACCAGCAACCCTTGACTAACCCCCCTGCCCCCTTCCCCCACCCTATCTGCTTGATGCGAAATGGTAATGTGGTCTTGGGCCCACACCTATGAATATCAGATGAGCAATGTGACTGATCCAATGTCAGATATAGGTTTTATTTATATTTTGGCCTTGTCTCCCTAGATTTTGAACCCAAATATGGGTTTATCCATAGCCATTTCCTCCCAGTCTCTCACCATCCTTCTTTTAAAATTATTTCATGGGATGTGGACATCACTGGCTGAACCAACATTTAAGGCCCCTTGTGAAGGGGTTCAAGGTTGCTGCGGATCTGGAGTCACATGTAGGTCAGACCAAATTTCTTTCCCTAAAGTGCATTAGTGAACCGGATGGGTTGACAATGGTTTTCATTGCTTTCAATGATTTGAACCCAGGTCCCCAGATCATTACCCTGGGTCTCTGGATTATTAGTCCAGTGACAATACCACTATTCCATTGTCTCCCCTGACAGCCGATAGTAATTTGATGGGTGATCTTATGCTTAGTTGTTAAGAAAGTTGCTAATTGGAAGTCTGATCTTTTTTTTTCTGAATTCCTATCAATTTTCTGAGATAAAGTCAAATATTTATTTTGGTAACATGTTTTATTTTTTAAAAAGTCATATTTGTTGATTTTGTTATTCTTCAATTCTTCAATGCACTGTCCTAAGAAATGTGAGTACTTACATTGCTGAAGATTTTAGTATGTATGTTTGGACCTGAACTAATACAAATACATCTCAGCAGACAATAGCTGAAATAGATCATCCTGCTTTCCCTCAAGTAAGTTCCATTTTATATTCCACGCTTTTGCAAAGTTGATTTTTTTCAAAATAATTCTTTGGTAAAACAAAAGCAGAACATCGGACCAAGAGCCAGAAATTGGAATTCGTCTGGACAGCTCGTTGATGGCTGTTGCAGACACAATGGAGTAACCTGCTTCCATGCTATAAATGTCAACAATTCAGTTATTTCTTCCATTTCTATTTTTGGGTGACAGCTTCCGTGGTCGAAAAGTAGATGGATGTGCCAGCAGCATGGTTAGATTCATCAGACATGATGAACCTGTAAGATTACGGGCAGCACGGTAGCACAGTGATTAGCACAGATGCTTGACAGCTCCAGGGTCCCAGGTGCGATTCCTGGCTTGGGTCACTGTCTGTGCGGAGTCTGCACATTCTCCCTGTACCTGCGTGGGTTTCCTCCGGGTGCTCCGGTTTCCTCCCACAGTCCAAAGATATGCAGGTTAAGTGGATTGGCCTTGCTAAATTCCCCTTAGTGTCAAAAGGTTCGGTGGGGTTTTGGGTTACGGGGATAGGGTGGAGGTGTGGGCATAGGTAGGGTGCTCTTTCCAAGGGCCAAAGCAGACTCGATGGGCCAAATGGCCTCCTTCCACACTATAAACTCTATGATTATATGATCTATGATTATTAATTATTACCTGTAATAATTCTGCAAAGTCTCCATCAACCAATAATGTCTTCTTAAAGAGTTTTGAGTGTCGTCTTTTACAATAACTTTTATGGTGGTGCAACTGTGTACGTGGTCCACAAGTGCTGAAACCAAGTCACTAGATAACAAAACGAAAAATTATCCACTAATAAAGATGCTCATTTGCCAGTTAATTGTGCCACCAGACAACTCCTGAATAGGAGCAATAGTTTTAGCTTACCATCAGGGTCTATCTGTGCATATGTTATTCCATTGACAATCATTCTCTACCTGTTTCCATTCTGTGGAGATGCTGGCGTTGGACTGAGGTGGGCACAGTAAGAAGTCTTACAACACCAGATACAAGTCCAACAGGTTTGTTTCAAATCACTAGCTTTCGGAGCGCCGCTCCTTCCTCAGGTGAAGGAGGCTGATGAAGGAGCTGCGCTCCGAAAGCTAGTGGTTCGAAACAAACCTGTTGGACTTACCTGGTGTTGTAAGAATTCTTACTGCTTCCATTAAGCAGTCAAGCATTCCATCTAGTAACATATTCCACCAACAAAAAGAAAAGGTAAACCATGGTTCGCTGGAATATTTTACACTTCAGCACTCCAGAGTTTGTATCAGTTTCCTCCCCTTGTCTATTAGTTATCAAACTGTTTTCAGATTTAATTCAGTCTCGTTGGCATGCACACGAGCTAGGGAAGATTTGTTAGTTTGATTGTATTATGTAACTGGAACGGAATGTCATAAAGAAACATTGTTTTTTCTTTCAATTGAGTTGTCACCTAAAGCAAATGCACGTCAATATTCTCTCATCACTATTCTTTTTTCATTACTAACCTTTAATGTCTGGAGCTCTCCACATCACACAGGAGAAAAATCATTACTAATGACTTTTTTTTTTACCTTTTATGGGTGTGTGCTCTTTAATCTATGAAAGTTTTCGGCAAAACCTCCTAACATCTTTTGATAAATTTACCAACAATTATCCATCCAAAATATTGACAAGTCTGGCTCATTGGAACCTTTCCACATTTGCCATAAAACAAGCTTTGCCACCATTGTAAACAAAATCATTCTCGCTGCAATGACAGTTTAAAGAGTGTTTTCTCACTCTCTTAACATGACATGCTGAGCTTCTGCATCAAGGCTGCCCATATTGTAAATAAATTGGTAATTACTGACTTTTCTTCTTCCTGCTCCTACTCTGATTTTGCCCCACCTCGTGATCCTATTACGCTTTCACTAAATAATTTCACTGTTGGCATAGTGTGCTAAAACATTTGAAATGTACCTTTTCCTATAATCAACCATTGTGCATATTCAATACTCCATCTCATTGACCAGGTCACCTCGTGTTCTAAATTGGTAATTCAGAGGTTAGGAGTTCAAATTCCTTGGGGAAAATGCCTGACAGTCTTTTGAAATCCTAAGAAGGACCACTTGTGTTTCTATCAATTTCATGCTTTTTGCAGTATTTTCGCCCCCACAACCCAAAAGATATGCAGGGTAGGTGGATTGGCCACACTAAATTGTCCCTTAATTGGAAAAAATGAATTGGACACTCTAAATTTTAAAATTAAAAAAAAGAATCATAGAATTTACAGTGCAGAAGGAGTCTGCACCAGCCCTTAGAAAGAGCGCCCCATTTAAGCCCACGCCTCCACCCTATCCCCGTAACCTAGTAACCCCACCCAACCTTTTTGGACACTTAAGAGACAATTTAACATGGCCAATCCACCTAACCTGCACATCTTTGGACTGTGGGAGGAACCCGGAGCACCCGGAGGAAACCCACGCAGGGAGAAAGTACAAACTCTACACAGACAGACACCTGAGGGAATTGAACCCGGGTCCCTGGAGCTGTGAGGCAGCAGTGCTAACCACTGTGTCACCATGCCACCCCTCATCATTGTGGTGTTGTTCACCCTGGGGTAACACGGACTGCAACACGATGCAGTTAAATGACCAAGCATACACCAAACGTAGGCGTTGGTTCAATAAGATTTATTGAACTTCAGTAACAAAGCACACAGCTGCCTGTGGGTTGACTCTCTACTACTCTAAGTAAACTAACATTAACTATCTAGACCAGGCTAGCTCTGATCCACGTGTAGAAGGTGTTGAATGATTTGTACACCCTGACTGTCACAACAGTTGTCACCAGTGGAAAGAGGCAGAATGCTGATGCCTCGCGTGTTGTATAGTTGGAAGCCCCATCTGGTGTTCTGTCTGGCGATTGGTCGTGTTCTGTTCTGTATGTTGATTGGCTCACCTGGGTGTCTGTCACTGCCTGCTTTTACCTCATGATGTGCATGGGTGAACATTATGACAGTCATAACATGGAACATCATATTATCTATTTTTTAGGCATGTACAAAACAAGATGGACTTCAATATAATTTTAGCACACAAAAAAATAAACTATTCAAACATTCTGGCTGCACACAAAATAAAATATGATTGGCATGGCTTTAAACTGTCGTGGAAAAGTGCTACAATTTTGAAAGTTGACAGGATGGAAAAGTAAAATGTCTCTATCATGGGATTTTTAACACCAGTGTTCATCGATTATATTATTGAAAATTGCGGCATCAAAAATGTATGCAGTGAGAAGATTATTGATTTCTTGCATGGAAATAAATGTTGATGGAAAATTCCCAATTTAATTTTTATTCTTTGTACTTTCATGGATGTGGTTAACGCTGGCAAGGATGACATTTATTGCCCGATTCTAGTTAATAATAATAATCATTTATTGTCACAAATATGAAGTTTCTATGAGAAGCCACTCGTCGCCACATTCCGGCGTCTGTTCGGGTAAGCCGGTACGGGAATTGAACCTGCGCTGCTGGCCTTGTTCTGCCTTACAAACCACCTGTCTTCCCCACTGAGCTAAACCAGCCCATGTTGCCTTCCAAGGTGGTGAAGGACCTGCTGCTTGAACTCCTGCAATCCTTGCAGTGGTGGTTAACATCATAATGGTGTTGGGCAGGGATTGTGACCAAGCAACAAGGAATAAATAGTCTGGCTTCTCAACTTGTGGATAATATCATCACCACATCAAACACATTTCTGCTAAGATGAAACAGCAAAATATTAAAAGATAAAATAAATAAATAGATATAAATTGCAGGTGGTTAACCCCAGTCCTGTCCTCACTCAGTCTTCCCAGTTAGACATTGCAAACAAAGAAGGTTCTTGAGTAGTAACAGTAGCAATGAGAGGGAGAAGTCATGATCATGTTCCTTCTGCAATTTCATATTGTTGTTTTTGGAATTAGTCAAATTAGCTACGAGTTTAAATACTGCACTGGTTTCTTGGAATACTGGAGGACGGCAAAGATATTACAGAAAATAACTTTTTAAAGTTGTACTTTTTTCAAGAAATTTGCTTACTTTGCCATTGAAAGAATGAAGGAAAACTGCACTGATCAGCTATAAAAACAGAAAACATTGAAATACAGAGCTGGGCGAGCAGGCATGTGGCGAGAGAAACAGATTTAACACCTCAATCTGTGATCTTCCATCGCAACAGGGAGCGGTCGGTTTGAAATGTGATCGGTTTTAAGCAGTTGAGGGTGGGAAAAAGAACAAAAGGGAAGGACCAGGATGGGATGGAAAACAAAGGACAACAAATGATCAAAGAGTGGATGGTGCAGAGCCAAAGGAAATGGTAATAGGACAAGTAAATAAACAAACTGTTTAATCTCTCTTCCCACGTCAACCCTTTCATCTTCGGAATCAATCTGGTGAACCTCCTCTGAACTTCCTCCAATGTCATGACAACCTTCCTCAAATAAGGAGACCAAAACTGGACACAATACTCCAGATGTGGTCTCACCAACATCCTATACAATTCTCTACTTTTATATTCAAGTCCTTTTGCAATAAATGCTGACATTCCATTTGCCTTTTTAATTACATGCTGTACCTGTATACAGATTCTGCGATTCATGAACAAAGACACCCAGATCCCTCTGCCCAGACCCATTTTGAATTTGCTTTCCATTTAGATAATACTTTGACTATTTTTTGCCCAAAATGGATAACCTCACACTGCATTAAACTCCATCTGCCCGATTTTGGCCCAATCTCCCAGACTATCTATATCTGTCTAAAATCTGTATCATCTTCACTGCCTGTTTTCCCACTTATTTTAGTATCATCCACAAATATTGCTAATTTACTCTCTGACCCTGCTTGGAAATCATTTATCCAGATTGTAAACAGTTGAGGTCTGAGGACTGACCCCTGAGGCACCCCGCTAGTTACAGTTTGTCAGCCAGAGAAGGACCCATTTATCCCGACCATCTGCTTTCTGTCAGTCAGCCAATCCTCAATCCAAACTAGTACTCCACCACCAATCCCCTGCAATCTCACCTTCTGCATCAGTCTTTTATGCAGCACCTTGTCAAATGCCTTCTGGAAGTCTAGATATGCCACATCCACAGGTTCCCCATTATCCACCTTGCTGGTTTTGCCTCAAAGAACTCAAGCAAGTTTGTCAAGCATGATTTACCCTTCAGAAAACCATGCTGACAATGGTGGATTGAGCTTTGTCTTTCCAAATGTTCAGTCATCTCCTCCTTAATGGTTGATTCCAGCAACTTCCCCACCACAGAGCTCAAGATAACCGATCTATATTTCCCAACTTTTTGCCTCTCTCCCTTTTTGAATAGGGGCATCATATTAATGTATTTCCAATTCAGGGACCCTTTCAGAATCCAGGGAATTCTGAAATATCATAACCAATGCATCCACTATCTCTGCTGCCACCTCCCCTAATACGCTAGGGTGCAGGCCATCAGGTCACACAGACTTGTCTGCCTTTAATCCCATTAGGTTATTCAAGATCTTCTCCCTAGTGATGATTATTCCCTAAGTTCCTCTGCATTAATTGTAGATTTTGGAAAATCTTTATTATATTATTATCTTATTGTCTTACCATGAAGACAGAGGTAACATATTAGTTCAGTGCCTCCGCCATCTCGGTGTTCCCCATTATTACCTCACCAATATCGTCCTCTAAAGGGCCAACATTTACTTTAGCTATTCTCTTCCTTTTTACATACTTATAGAAGCTTTTGGTATAAGTGTTTATGTTTTCTGCTAGTTTCCTTTCGTAGTTCGTCTTAGCTTTTTTGATTATTCTTAGTAGCATTTTGCTTGCCCCACAACCACTTCCTTTGGCCTTGCACAACAATCACTTGTTCATTTCATTTACTCCTGTCTTCCTCCCTATCCTCAGCTTCCACTTATGTTCTTTTTCCCCCCCCTCCCCACACCCCCACACCCCCTCCATCCACCTTACACTCGCTTAAAACATATATCTTTAACTTCGTAATTCTGATGAAGAGTTGTGGATCTGAAACATCGGGCTGAATTTTTCTAGTATGGTGGAGGAGGGCGTGGAGACCAGGGGCGAAATTCTCCGTTATCGGCGGAAAGTCCGCGATCGGGGCAAAAAACGGCGCAAATCCGACTTGCGTCACGTCGGAAAAATGGGTCGAAAGTCTCCGGCCCGAAATGGGCTCGCAGCGACGTAACGGGATCCGCGCTTGCGCACGTGGTTCATGCCGTGCAGCGTCATACGCGCCGCACGGCGTGACGGCTCATAAGGCCGCGCTGCTCCCCCCCCCCACCCGACCGGAACACCCGACCGGAACACCCGACTGGATGGCTGGCCGCCGCTCAGCCCCGAGGTTCGAGTCACGGGATGTGGAGGCGCTCCTGGACGCGGTGGAGCAGAGGAGGGACGCCCTGTATTCCGGGAACGGCCGCAGAGTTGCCCCACGCCACAGCCGGCGTCTGTGGAGGGAAGTGGCAGAGGCCGTCACCGCTGCGGCCCTGACACCACGGACAGGCACCCAGTGCCACAAGAAGGTGAACGACCTCGTCAGAGCAGGCAGGGTGAGCCTCCCACATATCCCCCCTCCCCCATATTCCTCCCTCCCCCATATCCCCCCCTCCCCCATATCCCCCCTCCCCCATATCCCCCCTCCCCCATATCCCCCATATCCCCCCTCCCCCATATCCCCCCTCCCCCATATCCCCCCTCCCCCATATCCCCCTCCCCCATATCCCCCCTCCCCATATCCCCCCTCCCCCATATCACCCATATCCCCCCTCCCCCATATCCCCCTCCCCCATATCCCCCATATCCCCAAGTGAATCCAGCCCTAAACTTAACCTCTGCAATGCACGCACAACCGATGGCGTGCATTCATATACCTGCCTAACAGTGTTGCCTTTTACCCCTGCCACCGCCCCCCCCAACAGGAGAAGCGCGCACACAACAATAGGGAGTATGTGAGGACTGGAGGAGGCCGCGCTGATGAGAGGCCACTGACCGAACACGAGGAAAGGGCCCTGGAACTGGCTGGCGGACCTGAGGACCGGGAGGTTGCTGATGCAGAGGTCGGGGGCGTAGTAGCAAGTGAGCCACCAACAGCCCGTCCCCATATCCCCCCTCCCCCATATCACCTGATCACTGCCTGCATGTCTAACTATGCATGCTTCATTGTGTATCGCAGGACCAAACGTCCAGGCACCCATCCCCGCAGATGCAGACCGTCCGCAGGATGCCCCTCGGAGGCCACGGGAGACATAGAGACCCGGACCCTCCAGCATGCGATGCCCGCAGGATGCCCCTTGGAGGCCACGGGAGACAGAGAGACCTGGACCCTCCAGCATGCGACGCCCGCAGGATGCCCCTTGCACACCACGGGAAACGGAGAGACCCGGACCCTCCAGCATGCGACGCCCGCAGGATGCCCCTCGCACACCACGCGAGACGGAGAGACCTGGAGCAACAGGGAGACGACACCCCCGTCACGTGCGAGAGCGACCACCCAGCGACGAGGGGGGCAGCCACAGGCCCCCGTCACATCCGAGCCAGGGCACCACTACCCAGGACACCACTATCCAGGACACCCCTACCCGGGACACCACTACCCAGGACACCCCTACCCGGGACAGCACTACCCAGGAAGACGAAATACCGGACAGTGACTCAGAGTGGATGGGTGGAGACGAATCCCCACCCCAAAGTGCCATGGACTCAGAGTGGGACGAAGAGTACGACACAACGCCACTGCTGTCACCAACACCCTCCACCATCGCAGAAACACTCACCTCGGTTGGGCACTTTAGTGATGAGGCGTCTGCTACACTCACTGGTGCGCACAACACAGCCGTCCCGGTACAGCAGGTGGAGGTAGGAGCAGCAGAGGGGCCGGGCGGTCGGAGGGCAGCCCAGCCCAAGCGAACATCTGCCGCCCAGATGGATCCCGGGTTCCTGGAGTTACCACACCCACACATAGATCCGATGCAACCACCGACCCGGAGACGAGCGAAGAGGGTGACGGCCGGCTTGCGGCGGCTGCAGTCGCAGGTGGAGGAGTCCACCCGCATCCAGGAGCTGGAAGTGGTGCCGGTCATGCGTGCCACCCAGGCCGACACCGCACGGGTGGCGTCCGCGGTGGAGGCAATGGGTGCGACGGTGTCAGACATGGGGAACGGATTGCGAGGCCTGGGGCTTTCCGTGCAGGCGGCGTCTGTGGCCCAGGACATGGCTGCCCTCTCACAGGAGGCCATGAGCCAGTGCCAGCGCCAGATGGCAGAGGCGCTCAACGCCATCGCCCAGTCTCATCAGGCCATAGCCCAGTCTCAGCAAGCCATGGCCCAGTCTCTGCAGGCCATGGTCCAGTCTCTGCAGGCCATCGCTGAGGGCATCGGCACCAGTGGCCATGTGCGAGCCGGCGTCGCACTGTCACAGACAGGGTTTGCCAACCCCCTGGGCTCCATGGCTGCAAACCTGCAGACCCTTGTCGATACCAGCACGGGCCTCCAGGAATGGTAGCGCCAGATGTCGGGGGGGCGTCGGATGGCCAGTCCGTTCGCATCCCCCACCCATGTAGAGGCCTGGGGGCCATCGGGCACCCCGAGGGAGGAGGAGGTGGTGTGGTCCGTCCCGGCTCCCCCTGTAGGGGAGGTCCCGGAACACCGCGACACCTCAGACTCCCCCCCTTCCGTCCCAGGTGCATCGGGTGGGCAACGGGCAGGACTGGCTGGCAGCTCGCCATCCCAGTCGCCCGGGCCGCAGCCTGGCCCATCTAGGCCAAGACGCCCCAGGAAACGGCCGCCAAAGGGATCCAGTGTCAGAGGGCAGGAATCACAGGAGTCCACCTCCAGTTCTGCTGTACCGTCTGGGGAACCACGTAGACGTAGTCAAAGGGCCCGTAAGGCCAAACAATTAGACACTGAGTAAGTTGGCACGGGTGCAGGGCACCGATGAGTTTTAGGGGCTAGGGCACGTGCATGAACTCCTTTGGTTATTGAAGTCAATGTTACACCTACAGAAGCTACCTTTGTGCTCTGTCCAAAACGTGCGGGGGTGTCATGTACGTTGAGCGCAAGTGTGTGTGTGAGGGGTGGTCTTACCTCAGCCCCAGGTGAGTCTGCCCCCTTCCCCCTGGGCCGCCATCAACATCCCCCCGGGCAGAGGACAGGACCGTGCGCTGCAGTGTCACAGCCGCATGCAGGGATGGTCCGGGTGGATGGTGGTACTGTGGCCATGGGTCAGACATAGTCCAACGATGTGGAGCCAGAAGCTCACCGCAGGGCGGGTTGTCATCATCCTCCATGGCCTGCAATAGACACGCGTCCACCCGCAACTGTGTGAGCCCGGCCCGTTGTGCCGCAGGTGGATCGGCAATGGGGGGGTGGTGTGCATGCGGGTGGGGTGGGTGGGGTTGGGGAGGGGGGGGAGGGTGCTGGGTGGGTGGATGGGTGGGGGGTGTGGGTGGTCGGCTGTTGCCATGGTGTGCGGTCTGGGGCCATACTACCCGATTCCCACGCCCATCTAGTCAGTGAAGCGGGCGGCTATCAGTCTGTCCCGTGCCCGCTGGGCCAGCCGGTAACGGTGGACACCCCGTCTACCCCGTCTGCCCTGACCATTACCCCCATCCCCCTCATCTGGGGAGGACTGCGCCTCTTCCTGCTGCTCCTCCACTCCGCCCTCCTCTGCCTGCGACACATCGCCCCTCTGCTGGGCTATGTTGTGCAGGACGCAGCACACCACAATGATGCGGCCGACCCTATCTGACCGATACTGGAGGGCGCCCCCAGAGAGGTCCAGGCACCTGAAACGCATCTTCAGCACGCCAAAGCACCTCTCTATCACTCCCCTTGTCGCTACATGGGCATCATTGTAGCGGTTCTCCGCCTCATTGCGTGGCCTCCGTATAGGCGTCATCAGCCATGATTGCAATGGGTAGCCCCTGTCGCCCAGCAACCAGCCCCTCAGCCGGGGATGGCATCCCTCGTACATGCCGGGGATGGATGACCGCGACAACACGTATGAGTCGTGTACACTGCCTGGGTAACGGGCGCAGACGTGCAGGATCATCATGGGGTGGTCGCAGACCACCTGTATGTTCATCGAATAGGTCCCCTTCCTATTGGTGAACATGGCCCTGTTATCTGCAGGTGGCCGCACGGCGACGTGCATCCCATCAATCGCGCCCTGGACCATGGGGAACCCGGCCACGGCAGAGAAGCCCACGGCCCGGGCATCTTGGCTGGCCCGGTCCACAGGGAAGCGGATGTAGCGGTGCGCCATGGCATATAGGGCATCTGTCACTGCCCGGATGCACCGATGCACCAATGTCTGCGATATGCCGGACAGGTCCCCACTCGGTGCCTGGAATGACCCCGTTGCATAAAAGTTCAGGGCCACCGTAACCTTGACGGACACGGGGAGAGGGTGTCCCCCGCCATTGCCACGCGGTGACAGGTGTGCCAGCAGGTGGCAGATATGTGCCACGGTTTCCCGCCTCATCCGGAGTCTCCTCCTGCATTCCCGGTCTGTGAGGTCCTGGTATGACTGCCGGGGCCGGTACACACGGGGCGCCCTCGGGTGCCTCCGTTGCCGTGGGGCCGCGACGTCCTCCTCCCCCTCCTCGTCCTGTCGGTCAGGTGTCCCTCCAGCCTGGGCGGCTGCCGCCTGTCCCTCTGCGGCAGCCTGTGCCGCCTCTCTGGCACGCTCCTCCTCCTCCTCCTCATCCAGGGCAACATAGACATTAGCGGCTGCCGCCACGGCGGCCAACATCGCTGGATGATCGGAAACATGACGGCCTGGTGGGGGGGAGGGGAACGACGACATGTCATCATTGCCCATATCCCCTCCTCCCCCCAGCCAGGTGGCATGGACCGCATGGGTCCAACTGTTGGAGGCTGGCACCTGGCCAGGTGGACCAACTCACTTGCCCTCGCATCCCCCTCCCCGGCACGGACCCCCCATCCCCCTCCCCGGCACGGACCCCCCCCCAACCTCCACCCCGGCACGGACCCCCCCCCCCCAACCTCCATCCCGCCACGGACCCCCCCCCAACCTCCACCCCATCACGGACCCCCCCCAACCTCCACCCCGGCACGGACCCCCCCCAACCTCCACCCCGGCACGGACCCCCCCCCAACCTCCACCCCGGCAAGGACCCCCCATCCCCCTCCCCGGCATGGACCCCTCCCATCCCCCTCCCGGCACTCCCCCGGAGCCCAGCCCACTCTAACCACCCCCCCCCCCCCCCCGCCGCACGCACACACACACACAAGCCGAGACACACCTCTCCTCACACATTCAGACTGCGGCCACGCCATCGCCTGCCCAGAGCCAACCCCCCCAGGCCGTCACTCACCTCCACGCTGGTCGGCGTGAACCTGGAGCACAGGGTCACGCCGATGAAAAGGAGGTTTAATTTACGTTGACTTGAACGGTCATCATGTCGACGGGACTTCGGCCCATCCGGAAGGGAGAATATCGGCAGGCCGAAAATCGGCTGCCTTGCGCAGACCCGTGCCATTCTCCGACGGCAGCAGCGACATTAACGCCCCGCCGACTTTTCTCCCTTCGGAGACTTCGGCAACCGGCGGGGGCGGGATTCACGGCGGCCAACGGCCATTCTCCGACCCTCTGGGGGGTCGGAGAATGACGCCCCAGGTGCTAGGAAAATTTAGACGGTTGCATGTTGCGATGGCTCCCAGGCCAGTTTCCAAAGGGGTAAGCTTCTCCAAGAAGCCTGGCAGCCAATTAGGACAATTAACATGAGCATAGGGGCCATTTTCAGAACATACGTGCATTTCCCTCGCATCAGTGACCCCCAGCCGAGTCCAATGCGGTAGAGCCTGGAGGCTGTACTGATATACATCACTGTAAGTACACAAAGGGTTAATGTACGTACACTACACCTAGCCAGACACTAGAGGGAACACCAGAGACATGACACACAGACAGTCAACCAATAGGTCAGTAAGATAGGACACGACCAATAGGCAGTCACGATACACACAGAGGTGACACTACCACAGGGGGGCATTACCCCAACCCATATATAAGGACACTGCACACATGATCTTCCTCTTTCCTGTGGAGACTCTCAGTGAGCACAGACACAGCGTTGATTGAAACACATCAGTCCCACTACGTGAATTGTAGCAGACTGGTTCGTCAGTCTGAGTAGCTATAGCAGGATTAACAGGAGCGTCGAATCCAAGTAGGAGAATTGTTAATCGCTCAATAAACGTGTTGAAGCTATCTCCAAGTCTGAACCTTCCTTTGTCAGAGTGCACATCAAGGAAGCAGCTTATGCTACGACAAGAGCATAACAAAACAGAGGCAGCTACCAGGTCCTTCCCTCGTTGGTCCAAAGAATGAACCACAAGTTTGAAAAGCCTGCCGCCAAATCCATTCCTGTCGAAGGGTTTTCCCTCTGTACCAATTGCCTCAATGACTTTGGGCCTGCTGCTGTTTAAAATGTTCAGCAATGTTTTTAGCGCTCCTCCACTGTGAGGCAACATTGTGTTCACCTTTCTGGCTCTGCAAGCACCCACCTCTCCCACTGGGACTGCTGGATAGCCAATGCTGCAAGCCCTCATTGGGTCAGAAACACACCCGCTGTCTTTAATTGATTGGCAAATGCAGAACCTTGCTGACAGGTGCGGGATCAGGACTCTCAAATGCTCCTGAGATTAGCTTCCCAAATCCCGGGGGGAAAAAATCTTGACGCTAAACCCTGTTTCTCTCTCCACAGTTGCTGTCAGATCTGCTGAGTATTTCTAGCATTTTCTGTTTTGATTTATAATTTCTGGAATCTCCAGTGATTATCTTTTGGATACATCAGCCTTGCCTTTTGTGTGTTACTTCATTATGAAGTATAATTTATAATACAAGTATTGGTGCGTGTTATAACCCGCACGAGATCTACTGGTTTGGAGTAATCAGTCGCCCCGTGAGTCTCGCCGTATACAAGCTGCCCCGCTCAGGGGGCGGGTTGCCCGAGGACATTCATGAGTGAGATCTACATAAAGTCAGTCAGGTATGGAACCGACAGAAGGATGTGATGTCTATTATAAATATAGTGGGCGAGATTTTCTCAGCCCGGGGCCGGGCCGGAGAATCCCCCCGACCAGTGCGAATTGCGCCACGCCGCCCCGACGCCGGCGAGGATGGCATGGCGCTGGTTGGCGGCCGCTCTACGTGGCTGGCTTGCCGAATCTCAGCCCAGGATGGGTCGAGCAGCCGTCGTGAGAACGCCGAGTCCCGCTGGCGTTGTCCACACCTGCTCTCAGCCGGCGAGAACTCGGCGTGTAAGGGTCGGGGGATGGCCTGTGGCGGGGGAGGGGGGTCCGACCCCAGGGGCGGCCTCCGATGTGGCCTGGCCCGCGATCGGGACCCACCGATCGGCGGGCCGGCCTCTCTGGCTGAGGGCCTCCTTTCCTACGCGCTGGCGCCTGTAGTCCTGCGCCATGTAGCGTCGGGGCCGGCGCATTGAAGGAAGCCACTGCGCATGCGCACGTTGGTGCTGGCGCTACTGCGCATGCGCGGATCCCGTGGCGCCCAGTTAGCGTGGGGATCAGCAGCTGGAGCGGCGTGAACTGCTGCAGTGCCATGCTGGCCCCCTGTAGGGGCCAGAATTAGTCGTTGGGTCGGTCCGTTCTTTGCCGCGGGATTAGAGAATCCTGCCCAGTAGATTTGCAACAAACCAAGTTATCTTTTGACTACCTTGGTTCGGCTTCATTTGTAGCCTACTAAAGTTAGCTTCTTAAACCTGCTTCTGCTTCAACAACTGATTAACACCAAAGCTCCCTGATACTTTTCGTCTCAGTGTAGGATGCATATGAGGTAGAAATGATCAATCTCTTAAACTGGTTTGAAGGATCAGAACAAAAAAGGGCTTGACTGAGATGTTCTGCACACATCCTGGAGAGATAGGATTCATTTTTCAAAGTCTCGGCTCTGTTGTGTCAAATTATCATTATTTTTCTACAAACCAGTGTGGAGATGCAATTAACCCTTTATTAAAAACATGAAGAAAAAGCAGCTGAAGCTAAATCACTTTTCTATTATAAATTATTAAATTTATTGCAGTACAATTTAGCGGTGCTATAAACTTGTACTTAGATAAACCAGAGAGAAAAATAATAATGATTTTTCTCCACTGGAACCTGAAACCGCTTTCCTGTTTGAGTTACACTGACACACACATTGGGGTTTGAGCTTGGGATCAGTACGACCCTGATGGCTTAGTCCTAAGCTGCACCTCTCACACATACACTGACGCCACAAGCAGCTCAAAATTGTCTTGATAAAGGTTTTCTTTGTGGGATCTTATCTTATAAATGCTCTCTCAGCAGTTTTAAAAACGTGACTGGCACTTAAGACGAATTAGAAAACATGAAGAAATTGCTGACTATGTAGGAAAAAAAGTGAGAAAATTAGATTATGTTAAAGAAGAGTGGAATAGGAAATTAGAAACGGAAAATGGGGAAAAAAAACCTAGTAAGCCTGACAATATGTGTGGAGAGAGAAACAAAAGGCCGGTTTTGACGGGTTTGGCGGAGGGTTTTCTCGAAGGCTATGTTGGCGAGATCGCGGCCCGTATTCAACGGCAAAGTGCCAAAAATTAGCTCCCGTAGGAATCTCCACATCACTGGCTCTTTTGCTCTCTGATTCCTCAGCATCTTGGTGCTGACAAGAGGGAGTTGGTTTTTAGCACCGTCAGGAAGGAGGAAGTGCTGGAGGCGAACCCGGTGTCATGTGAGAGTACCTTTAAGAAATGGATGTTTAAGCAATGTACCTTTAAGAAAACAGTGATGTCAGAGAGTGGGTGGAGCTGAGCTCAGTTCAGCCATTTTGTAGTTTCAGTTTTGAGGAAAAGAGCTTGGGGTGTGTCTGTGTTTTTGCAGTGAGCTGAATTTGCTGTTATCTCTGCCATGAAAGACGATCTCTGGATAATTTGGGTGATTTAAACTCATAAATGTAAAGCCTTTAACCTGATATGTTTTTGTTTAAAGGTGTTAAGTCTCTGGGATGTTGAAAGGAATAACTGAAGGATTACTTAGTGTTGTAATGTTTTCGGGGTTATCTTTGAAGTAAGGGGTGTTAAGAGATCCAATGTTTATTTAAGAGGTTAACTTGAGTTCATGGAATAAACATGGTTTTGTGTTTAAAAACCCACATGTCCATAATTGTAATATCACACCTGGGGAACAAGCCGTGTGCTTCAAAAGCAACAATCCATTAAAGGGAGAGGTTGGTTGAACTCCATGATACATTTTGGGGTTCTGAAAAAGCCTCGCCCATAACAATTGGGGGCTCGAGGGGGATAAAAGTCTATCTATTGGATTGGCTTTTGTGAACTTAAAGACAGTGAAGGTTTGTGCTTTTCCAGTGTGGTATTTTAGTTTAAGTGGGGCGAGTGTTGTGAACAATGGCTCTTTCGGAGGCTCAGACATTTTTGGGGTTGGACGCGGTAACACGTGATACCTTATGGATAGAGGGTAAAAACAGACTGTTAGGTTTGGCAAAAACATTGCAGTTAACACTGCCTAGCAAAATACGAAAAGATGAGGCACTTAATGCGGTATCTGCGCATTTACGTTTGCCTGTGATACATTCTGACTCATTAGATATGGCAAAGCTCCAGTTGCAGATTAAGCAATTTGAACATGAAAAAGAATTAAAGCAACTTGAACATGAAAAAGAATTAAAGCAGCTTGAATATGCAATGAGAGAAAAAGAAAGAGATAGTGATAGAGAGGAAAAACAAAAGGAGAGAGAAGAAAGAAACAAAGAAAGAGATAGAGAGGAAAGGGAAAAAGAGAGAGAGTTTGAACTTCGGAAGATGGCTCTGAAACATGAAAATCAGTTAAAATTGGCAGACGCAAAGGGACACGTACAGTTGGGGGAGATGGATGAGAATAATGAGACAGGGTGTCATAGTTGAAGATGTGGTGGGGATCTATTTAAATATGTCGAAGCATTGTCAAGGTTTGACGAGAAGGAGGTAGAAGCCTTTTTCATTTCATTTGAGATGGTAGCTAAACAAATGCAATGGCCACAGGACATTTGGGTATTACTGATTCAAACAAAGCTGGTAGGTAGGGCCAGTGAAGTGTTTGCATCACTACCGGAGGAGGTATCTGGAATGTATGAGGAGGTGAAGAAATCCATCTTCAGTGCATATGAGCTAGTGCCTGAAGCTTACAGACAAAAGTTTAGAAATTTAAGGAAAGAATTTGGTCAAACATACATGGAGTTTGAAAGACTCAAACAGAGTAATTTTGATAGGTGGATAAGGGCTTTGAAAATAGACCAAACGTATGAAGCTCTCAAAGAAATTATACTTTGGGAGGAGTTTAAAAATTCAATTCCTGATGTAGTGAGAACTCATGTGGAAAAACAGTGGGTTAAAACTGTGAGATTAGCAGCAGAAATGGCAGATGATTATGAATTAGTTCATAAATCAAAGATTGGTTTCCGACATCAGTTTCAGCCGGTGAGGGATAGAAACTGGGGACATGAGAAATACTCAAGTGGTAAAGGTAAAGGTGATCTGATGGGAAACAATAAAGAGAGTGTACCTCAGATTAAAAAAGAAATCCAGGAGGGTGGAAAAGAGATGAAAAGTTTCAAATGTTTTCACTGTAATAAACTAGGCCGTGTAAAGTCACAGTGTTGGTGATTGAAGAAAAGCACTGATGTGGTAAAACAGGATAAGACAGTGGGATTTGTTAGAGTGGTAAAGGAAAGCCCAAGGGAAGCGAAGGAGGTGCAAACAATTGCACAGCCTGTTCAAAAAGTAATTGTTAAGAAGGTGCCAGATGTCTTTAAAGAATTTACTTGTGTGGGTAAAGTTTACTCATGTGTATCAGGAGGAGCAGGTAAAGAAGTCACAATTTTAAGAGATACAGGGGCTAGTCAATCTTTAATGGTAAGAGATGAGGAATTATGTAGTTTGGGAAGAATGTTGCCAGAAAAGGTGGTGATATGTGGAATTCAGGGTGAGAAGAGTAGCGTTACATTATATAAGGTAAGGTTGGAAAGTCCAGTGAGGAGTGGTGAAGTGGTAGTAGGAATAATAGATAACTATCTTGTCCAGGAATACAGTTTATCTTGGGTAATGATATAGCTGGATCGCAGGTGGGAGTGATGCCTACTGTGGTTGATAAGCCAGTGGAAAATCAGACACCTGAAGTGTTGAAGCACGAATATCCTGGGAATTTTCCGGATTGTGTAGTAACAAGGTCGCAAAGTCACAGGTTAAGACAAGAGGAGAAATTAAAGAGTGAAGATGAAGTTGAAGTGCAATTATCAGAAACGATTTTTGATCAGATGGTTGAAAAAGAACAAGAACAGGTGGAGGATGAGGCGGATATTTTTAGTTCAGGAAAATTGGCGGAGTTACAACAGAAAGATGTAGAAATAAAACGGATATATCAGAAAGCATATACGGAAGAGGAATCTGAGAGTATACCAGAGTGTTATTACTGTAAAAGTGATGTCTTGTTGAGAAAATGGAGACCTGTACATATACAGGCGGATGAAAAATGGGCAGAAGTTCATCAAGTAATATTGCCGGTAGGGTATAGAAAGGAGGTGTTGCAAGTTGCACATGAGGTACCAGTGGGAAGTCATTTGGGAATAAGGAAAACTCAAGCTAAAATCCAGAAACATTTTTATTGGCCTGGACTACATAAAGATGTAGTTAAATTTTGTCAATCATGTCACACATGTCAAGTGATAGGGAAACCTCAAGCAGTGATAAAACCTAATTGATTGTGTAGGACCGCTTCCTAAAACAAAAAGTGGGAATCAATATCTTTTGACTGTAATGGATGTGTCTACTAGGTTTCTAGAGGTCATTCCAGCACGTAATATTACAGCTAAAGGGATTGTGGAGGAGTTACTTAAATTCTTTACTAGATATGGACTGCCCACAGAAATTCAATCAGATCAAAGATCAAATTTTACTTCAAAGTTATTCAAAGAAGTTATGGATAGCTTAGGAATAAGACAATTTAAATCAAATGCGTACCATCCAGAATCGCAGGGAGCGTTAGAAAGGTGGCATCAGACATTAAAGACAATGTTGAGGGCGTATTGTCAAGATTTTCCAGAGGATTGGGATAAAGGAATCCCATTCGTATTGATTGCAATTAGGGCTGCATCTACTGAGTCTACCAAATTTAGTCCTTTTGAACTAATTTTTGGGCATGAGGTAAGAGGACCACTTAAATTGATTAAGGAAAAATTGGTGGGTGAGAAATCGGAAATTACACTATTGGATTACGTGTCAAATTTTAGGGAACGGTTAAATAGAGCAGGTGAATTGGCTAGACAACATTTGAAAGTTGCACAAAATGTGATGAAACGGGTGGCGGTCAAGAAATCCAAAGTTCGTAGTTTTGCCAGTGGGGATAAAGTTTTAGTGTTATCACCAGTGGTTGGTGAACCTTTAAAAGCTAGGTTTTGTGGGCCTTATCAGAGTCAAAGGAAACTAAATGAGATGAATTATGTGGTACAAACACCAGACAGAAGGAAGACACACTCAGTGTGTCATGAGAATATGCTTAAAAGGTACTTTGAAAGGGAAGGAGAGAAAAAGGAGGTTTTAATCATTCTAACTCAAAGTGACAAACCAAATCCAGATGACTGTGATTTTGATATACCTGAAATTAAATTGGAAAATTAGGACGTTCTTAAAAATTGGGATGAATTGTTAAGTTACGTTCCAGAGGAAAAACAAACTGACCTGAAAGAGTTATTGATATCACATGGGCAAGTTTGTAGAGATAAATTGGGAAGTACTCAAATGGCTATACATGATGTAGATGCGGGAAATGCTGTTCCTATCAAACAACATCCATATAGACTTAATCCTTTAAAATTGGCACAGGTTAACAGAGAGATTGAGAGTATGCTTAAAAATGGCACAATTGAAGTGTGTTGCAACCAATGGAGCTCACCCATCGTGATGGTACCTAAACCAGATGGTACCCAACGGTTGTGTGTGGACTATCAAAGGTGAATGCAGTTGCAAGAACGGACTCTTATCCTATCCCACGTTTGAAGGATTGCATTGCGAAAGTGGGACAATCTGCTTTTATTTCCAACTTCCAGACATGGAAAGAACATTTAAAACATCTTCGATCGACTTCAGGCGGCGGGTTTGTGATGAACCTAGCCGAAAGTGAATTTGGAGAAGCCTGAATCACTTTCCTTGAGGAGTTTCCGATACCCTCAAAACGAAGGGAGGCAATGCGATCTCTTAACATGAATGAATTTGATCGAACCTTTGTGCAAAGGTTTTGTGGCGTGATTACTCCACTGATGGACTTGCTAAAGAAACGTCAAAAATTTCAATCGACAGCAGACTTTCAACAGGCATTTGACTGCCCAAAAGCTGTGGTAACCAATTTGCCTGTGTTGGTGAATTGCAAGGGACTCTGTGGCCAGATTGAACTAAATTATCTGATTCTAAAGAGAAATGCCGAGGAGTACAGGAATGGATGGATCATGCAGAGACTTTGTTCAAAGAGACTGTCAATCGAGAAAGATTTTGGTTGGAGGAAGACGAGCAAAGAAAAATGGACTATATAATTATGCCTGTTTGCGTGTGTTGTTCTTTTTTGTGAAAAGGAAAAAGTATTTTTTACTGTGTGCATTTCGTAGTGGATGGTGCAAAAGTGAAAAATGAAACCATCTTGTAGTTGATGGTTTATTTTTTTTCTTTGGGGGGAGGTGTCATGTGAGCTGTGATCTCTGGACTATCTCTGGATCATTTGGGTGATTTAAACTCATAAAAGTAAAGCCTTTAACCTGATGTGTTTCTGTTTAAACGTGTTAAGTCTCTGGGACATTGAAAGGAATAACTGAAGGATTATTTAGTGTTGTAATGTTTTCGGGGTTATCTTTGAAGTAAGGGGTGTTAAGAGATCCAATGTTTATTGAAGAGGTTGAGTTGAGTTCATGGAATAAACATTGTTTTGTGTTTAAAAACCTACGTGTCCATAATTGTAATATCACACTTGGGGAACAAGCTGTGTGCTTCAAAAGCAACAATCCATTAAATGGAGAGGTTGGTTGAACTCCATGATACATTTTGGGGTTCTGAAAACACCTTGCCCATAACACCGGGGAAGACACCGACTTCTCATCACTGCTGTCACTTGCGCCCTCCACCATTGCAGAGACTATCACCTTGGTGGGGCATTTTAGTGATGATGCTCTTTGGTCTCCTTCTGGTGCGCACGGCACATATGCTGCGGCAGATCAGGTGGGTGTAAGAACTCCTGTGGGAGTGGACGGTTGGAGGGCCACCTGACCCCAGGAAAGAGCTGCAGTCCAGAAAGGTAGCGCGTTTCTGGAAAGTATGGTCTGATCACACTGGTGGAGATGAAGACTCAAAGTCAGGATTTACAGGAGGGGGTGTCAGGAACTTTATCGATGGCTGAGGCTCAGGACAGGGGAGCCCAGTCAAAGGCAGACATTTACCAAGCCCACATGAACATTACTCTAGAGCATGGCCCGGTCACAAAGGGGCATGGCTGAGGGCGTTGAGAGCATTGGCCGAGCCCTGACTCACTTTGGTTAGTCACAGACGGATGTGGCACAGAACCACATTAGAATATATAAATGACCAATCTACATCCTGAAAGCAGATTGGTCACCTCGTCCAGACCAGCCTCCATTAGAACTGGGTAGGGGAGGATTTGACCTGGGTAAGATTCCTTTTCAGGCTTTTAACTTTCTAATTTGAATTTTCTTTCAAGATAGAATCTATGGATAACCTGTCACTCAAACAGAATCTGAGCAGTTTTGGAGATTATAATAACACCCTACATTTGGCTTCAGATTACTTTGGAACATTCAAGAAACAAGAATTTCTCTGAACCTGTTGGCAGTTATCAATCAGGGCAAGGTGGTGCACACTAATATTAAAGTGACAGTATCAGTCAGGAATCATGTCAGTTATCATGCCCTGCACACATTAAAATGGGAGACATGAGACCCCCCTGAGCAGTTTAATCGCCATTTAGAGTTTATACTGTATACAGGACATCACCAGAAATTAGTAAAAATATTCATGTTCCTCAGATAGGTCCTGCAGAAGGAGTTCAGGGGGTTAGGTAATAAGCTAAAAAGCAGGGCCTCTAGGGTTGTCATCTCAGGATTACTCCCTGTGCCAGTGAGGCTAGAAATAGGAGGATAGTGCAGCTAAACGCGAGGCTAATCTGGTGGTGTGGGAGGGAGGGTTTCAGATTTTTGGATCATTGGGATCTCTCCCGCAGCAGGTGACACCTGTACAAGAAGGACGGGTTACATCTAAACAGGAGGGGCACCAATATCCTGGCTGGGAGGTTTGCTAAATTCACTTGGGAGGATTTAAACTGGTATGGCAGGGGGTTGGGAACCAAAATGTGAGCTTAGAAGTTGTAATCATAGAATTTACAGTGCAGAAGGAGGCCATTCGGCTCATTGAGTCTGCACAGGATCTTGGAAAGAGCACCCTACCCAAGGTCAACACCTCCACCCTATCCCCATAACCCAGTAACCCCAGCCAACACTAAGGGCAATTTTGGACACTAAGGACAATTGATCATGGCCAATCCACCTAACCTGCACATCTTTGGACTGTGGGAGGAAACCAGAGCACCCGGAGGAAACCCACGCACACACGGGGAGGATGTGCAGACTCCGCACAGACAGTGACCCAAGCCGGAATCGAACCTGGGACCCTGGAGCTGTGAAGCAATTGTGCTATCCACAATGCTACCGTGCTGCTCTGAAGGGGAAATAGAGAACCAAAATAAAAGAACAGCATCACCCTCAGGCAGACCAAAAAGGTGACAAGTGTGAAAAGGGAGGTGATCAATGCAGGATTGAGGGTGTTGTACCTAAATGCGCGGCGTATACGGATCAAGGTAAATGAGCTTGCTGTGCACATTGAAATTGGCCGGTATGATGCTGTGGGCATCACAGAGACGTGGCTGCAAGGGGATCAGGACTGGGATCTAAATATAAAAGGATATGTGTCCTTTTGAAAGGACAAGCAGATGGGCAAAGGGGGCGGGGTTGCATTGTTAGTAAGGAATTAAGTTAAATCGATAGCAAAGAATGATATAGGATCAGAAGGCATAGAATCTCTGTGGGTAGAGTTGAGGAATCGCAAAGGTAAAGCGTCCCTGATGGGAGTTATGTACAGGCTCCCTAGCAGTAGTCAGGAGGTGGGGCAGGAAATAAATCAGGAGATAGGAAAGGCATGTAAAAACGACTATGTTACAATAATCATGGGGGACTTCAATATGCTGGTGAACTGGGAAAATCAGGTCGGTAGTGGATCCCAGGAAAAGGAATTTGTGGAATGTCTAAGAGATGTTTTTTGGAGCAGCTTGTGACAGAGCCTACTGGGGGACAGGCAATTCTGGATTTGGTGATGTGTAATGAGGCAGACTTGATTGGGGAACTTAAGGTGAAGAAACCCTTTCAGGAGCAGCGACCACAATATGAGGGAATTTACACTGCAGTTTGAGAGGGAGAAGCTGCAATCAAAAGTAATGGTATGACAATTAAATAAGGGTAACTACAAAGACATGAGGGAGAAGTTGGCCAGAGTTAATTGGAAAAGGAGCCTAGAAGGGACGATAGTGGAACGGCAATGGCAGAAGTTTTGGAGGGTTATTCGGGAGGCACAACAGAAATTCATCCCAAGGAGGTGGAAACATGCTAAGGAGAGGACAAGGCATCCATGGCTGATGAGGGAAGTCAAGAACAGCATAAAGCTAAAGAAAAAGCATACAAAGTGGCAAAGATTAATGGGAAGTCAGAATATTGGGAAGCCATTAAAAGCGAGCAGAGGACAACTAATAAAGCAATAAGGGGGAGAAGATGAAGTATGCGTGCAAGCTAGCTAGTAATATAAAGGAAGATAGGAAAAGTTTTTTTCAATATATAAAAGGTAAGAGAGAGGCAAAAATAGACATTGGACCACTGGTAAATGTGGCTGAAGAAGTAATAATAGCAAACAAAGAAATGGCAGAAGAACTGAATAGTTACTTTGCATCAGTCTTCAAGGTGGAAGACACCAGTGGGATGCCAGAGCTCCAGGAGAATCAGGGGGCAGAGGTGAGTGCAGTGACCATTACTAAGGAGAAGGTTCTGGGGAAACTGAAAGGCCTGAAGGTGAATAAATCACCTGGACCGGATATACTACACCCCAGGGTTCTAAAGGAGATAGCTCAGGAGATTTTGGAGGCATTGGTGAGGATCTTTCAGGAATCACTGGAGACAGGAAGGGTCCCAGAGAACTGGAAGGTGGCTAATGTAACACCACTGTTTAAGAAGGGAGGGAGACAGAAGATGGGAAATTATAGGCCAGTTAGCCTGACTTCAGTCATTGGTAGTCCATTATTAAAGATGAGATCGCGGAGTATTTGGAAGTGCATGATAAAATAGGACTGAGTCAGCATGGCTTTGTCAAAGGGAGGTCATGTCTGACAAATCTGTTAGAGTTCTTTGAGGAAGTAACAAGGAAGTTAGACAAAGGCGAATCAGTGGACGTGATTTATTTAGATTTCCAGAAGGCCTTTGACAAGGTGCCATATAGGAGACTGTTAAATAAGTTAAGTGCCCATGGTGTTCAGGGTAAGATCCTGGCATGGATAGAGGATTGGCTGACTGGCAGAAGGCAGAGAGTGGGGATAAAGGAGTCTTTTTCAGGATGGCAGCCGGTGACTAGAAGTGTGCCTCAGGGGTCGGTGCTGGGGCTACAACTTTTCACAATATACATTAATGATCTGGAGGAAGGAACTGAAGGCACTGTTGCTAAGTTTGCAGATGATACAAAAATATGTAGAGGGCCAGGTAGTATTGAAGAAGCAGGCGGGCTGCAGAAGGACTTGGGCAGGCTAGGAGAATGGGCAAAGAAGTGGTAGGTGGAATACAATGTGGAAAAGTATGAGGTTATGCACTTTGGAAGGAGAAATGGAGGCATAGACTCTTTTTTTAAATGGGAAGATGCTTCGGAAATCAGAAGCACAAAGGGACTTGGGAGTCCTTGTTCAAGATTTTCTAAAGGTTAACGTGCAATTTCAGTTGGCAGTTTGTAAGGCAAATGCAATGTTAGCATTCATGTCGAGAGGGCTAGAATACAAGACCAGGGATGTACTTCTGAGGCTATATAAGGCTCTGGTCAGACCCCATTTAGAGTATTGTGAGCAGTTTTGGGCCCCCATATCTAAGGAAGGATGTGCTGGCCTAAAGGATCCAGAGGAGGTTCACAAGAATGATCCCTGGAATGAAGAGCTTGTCGTATGAGAAACGATTGAGGACTCTGGGTTTGTACTCGATTGGAGTTTAGAAGGATGAGGGGGGATCTTATTAAAACTTACAGGATACTGTGTGTCCTGGATAGAGTGGACGTGGAGAGGCTGTTTCTACTTGTGGGAAAAACTAGAAGCAGAGGGCACAATCTCAGACTAAAGGGACGATCCTTTAAAACAGAGATGAGGAGGAATTTCTTCAGCCAGAGGGTGGTGAATCTGTGGAACTCCTTGCTGCAGAAGGCTGTGGAGGCCAAATCACTGAGTGTCTTTAAAACGGGGATAGATGGTTTTTGATCAATAAGGGGATCAGGGGTTACGGGGAGAAAGCAGGAGAATGGGGATGAGAAAAATATCAGTCATGACTGAATGGCAGAGCAGACTCGATGGGCCGAGTGGCCTAATTCTGCTCCTATGTCTTATGTCTGTAGCTGCCTTCTGTCCTGCACATGGTTAAAATGGGCCTTCCTTGGCTTGTAACTCTGCAGCTGACTTTTATAAAGTGTGGTGCAAGGTGTGGTTGGCAGTCGAACTCAGACCATCAATTTTACCCACTGTCCATATATGTCTCAGACTTAACGGCAGTATAACTGTGATCCAAAATTAATTGTCACATAAAATGCAACAAGATTGATAATGTGCCCTGCACAATGTCATCAGGTTCATTATTCCTCAGGGGTTTAGTGCCTCTATGTCCCATTGAAATGTCTTCGGCTGGTAGTGAAAACTCATTACCATATAGTACAGCACTCTAAACTGGATGTGCGCCAAGCTCACATGAGCAGGATGATTCAACCTTAAAATTGTACATTAGATTGAACGAGAATTGGAAGAACCAGATTGTGGCTGCCATAATGCAGGCCTTTCCCTGATTTCTGCTTGTAAATCTGTAGCCACACAAATGTTCCAAATTAATGGGAATGGTGAGGGGAAAATCAATACAAGACATCTGTTTCAGATGTCTCAAATAGATCCCTTTAAAATTTTGATTGTTACTTGACAACTTAGTGCAGTGATAAAAGCAGTGCTACCAAATCTGTGGAGGGCTGTAACTCTTGTTAAAGCTGTCTTTTGAAATGCTTTCTGAGATGGCTTTATACACGTTAATCTATTAGTGCCATCAAAAAAATGGTTACACCAGACTTTTCATCCTATTTATTACAAAAATGCATAGCATCCTAAAGTGCATTGTCACTTATTGGACAATGTTTGATCAGGGTTCAGTATTTTCTCTGAAAGTTGTTGTGCTACTGTCACATTACGTTGAGAAAACGTAACACGAAGGCAGAGTTTGATAAACTCACTGATTTAATATTTTCATCAGTGCTTTTCGCTTCTTTCTATTTTCCTTTGTCACTACAAACCCCCAATCTAATAATTTGTGCCATTGACTGATGGCCACATCAGAAACTGAATAATTTGAAATGCACTTTTTTGAACAGCACTTCAGCCATCTTTCCTTCAGTATTAATTCCTTTTTTAATTTATTAAACCAACTTATGAGGCATTTTAGAAACGGGAAGGTGGGGGGAGTGCAGTGGTGTGCATTAAACTCCTGTAACAGCTAAATATTACACTGCCATCTTCCAAAATTCTCCCCAAATACTTATGGAATATCAACTCTTAATCTGTTCTTGTTAGGAAACAAAGGTAGTTTTAATATTGGTATGAGTAAACATTTAAAAAAAAGATATTGTTTTAAGTGGGCTCAATTTAATGTTTCAGTGTCTGGAAGGGTAAAGCCCATATTTCGATTTAAGTGGACAAAGGTATTTGAATGTGTGGGAGGTGGTTCATTTCCAACTGTGTTTCTATTATGCTTCAAGAGGGCTACACTGTGAAGAATAAATACACCAGCAGTGGTTGCTTATTTACTGGGGTCTTGTAAGGTACAGAAGGGTTTATGTTTTAGTTTAGCTAATTTGATTGTAGTTGAAGATGGGTAGCGAGAGAGATAGCGGCTCTCACAGCTCTGCGAGAAGCAGTTGGCTTAGATGGCGAGAGAGGGTGGCCGTCAAGATGACGGTCGTATTGAACTTTTACGCAACGGGGTCGTTCCAGTCGCCGACTGGACCTGTCCGGCATTTCCCAGGCATCGGCGCACAGGTGTATCTGTGTATGCCCAGGCGGAGCAGTTCATCGACTACCCTGTGGATCGCACCCACCAGGATGCCCAGGCCGAGGAGTTTGTTGCCATCGTCGGGATGCCGTGGGGTCATTGATGGGGTGCATGTCACCCTGCGGCCACCGGCTGATAACAGGCTGTTGTTCACCAACCATAAGGGGTATCACTCAATGAACGTTCAGGTGAGGATCCTGCACATCTGCGACCGATACCCGAGCAATGTACATGACTCGTTCGTTTTGTCACAATCTGACATATTCAAGGCCCCCCCCCCCCCCGCGGGGCTGGTTTGGTTGTTGGGCGACAGGGGTTACCCGTTACGGTCGTGGCTGGTGACGCCTATATGGAGGCCACAGACCGACGCGGAGATCCGATACAATAATGCCCATTGTGCGAGAAGGGATGTGGTCGAGAGGTGCTTCGGTGCTGAAGATGCACTTCAGGTGCCTGGACCACTCTGAAGGGGCCCTCCAGTACGAGGCAAGGAGGGTCGGACGCACCGTTGTGGTCTGCTACGTCCTCCACAATATAACCCAGCAGAGGGGCGATGTGCTGGAGGAGGATGAGGAGGAAGGGCAGGCCTCATCAGACGAGGAGGATGAGGGGGAGGGGGACAATGAGCGGGACATGGGGGCTGGCCAGGCACATGGGGGCTGGCCAGGCACAGGAGGCCGCACTACGATATTGGCAGGGCCAGCGAGCATGGGGCGCATTAATCGAGTCACGTTTCACCAACTAGGGGGAAGGTGGGTTGCTGGGCAGGGGCAGGGACACCACAATACCACACACGTTCACCACCAAACACCCTCACCTCCCACCACCGACCACCCTCACCTCCCACACCACCCGCATGCACAACCCCTTCCGTTATATATACCTGCGGCACTATGAGCCAGGGGCACTGGGTTTGCAGTGACAGTGGGTCTGGTGCATGGGATGGAGGATGATGACAGCCCGCTCTGCAATGAGCTCCTTGCTCAACATCGTTAGACAATGTCTGACTCATGCCCACAGTAGCACCTTCCACCTGGACGATCCCTGCTTGCGAGCTGGCCAGTCCATCACATGACCCTGTCATATTGCTGGGGATGGAGTGATGGGGACAGTCGGGGGAGGTGGGGTGGCTGCGCGGTCCACCCACTGGGCCTCACTCGTCCAGCACCCCTCACTCCCAGTGGCCATTACTGACCGCCCCACCCCCACCTCCATCAGACAGAGCACAGAGGCAGGTTTCAACGGTGTTAACAGGTGTTTTTATCATAGAATTATCATAGAATTTACAGTGCGGAAGGAGGCCATTCGGCCCATCGAGTCTGCACCGACTCTTGGAAAGAGCACCCTACCCAAGGTCAACACCTCCACCCTATCCCCATAACCCAGTAACCCCACCCAAGACTAAGGGCAATTTTGGACACTAAGGGCAATTTATCATGGCCAATCCACCTAACCTCCACATCTTTGGACTGTGGGAAGAAACCGGTGCACCGGGAGGAAACCCACGCACACACGGGGAGGATGTGCAGACTCCGCACAGACAGTGACCCAAGCCGGGAATCGAACCTGGGACCCTGGCGCTGTGAAGCAATTGTGCTATCCACAATGCTACCATGCTGCCCCTAAAATTTAGAGTACCCAATTCATTTTTTCCAATTAAGGAGCAATTTAGCGTGGCCAATCCACCTACCCCGCACATCTTTGGGTTGTGGGGGCGAAACCCACGCAAACACGGGGAGAATGTGCAAACTCCACACAGACAGTGACCCAGAGCCGGGATCGAACCTGGGACCTCGGCGCCATGAGGCAACAGGGCTAACCCACTGCGCCACCGTGCTGCCCTTTTTACTGTGAAGAGGTATATACAGTCTGTGCCCTAGCCCCTATAACTAAACTGTAACTTGCACCTGTGCCAACTTAACTGGTGTCTAACATTCTGGCCTTACGGGCCCTAACACTGCGCCTAGGTGGTTCCCCAGAAGTGGAGGCGAACTTCTGAGACCCCTGCCCTGCGACGAGGGTCCCTGTTGGCGCACATCTCCTGGGGTGGCCCGGCCTGGATGGGCCCGGCTGCTCCTCGGACGTCCTGGGTGGCGTGGTACTGCCCTGTTCTGCCTGCTGCCCACCAGATGCACCAGGAACAGGAGGGAGGGAGGGGGGGTGGTGTCTGACGTGCTGCGGTGTTCCGACACCTCCCCTGCAGGAGTCACCGGCACGGGCCCCAGCACTTCCTCCTTCCTCGGGGTGCCCAATGGCACCCGGGCTTCTCCATGAGACGGGGGTGCAAGCGGAGCAATCTCCCAAGACCCCCCCGACAATTGGTGCTGCCAGTCCTGGATGCCCGCTCTGGTATCGACAAGGGTCTGAATATCAGCAGCCATGGAGCACTTGGAGTGGGCCACCTCCCTCTGGGACTGGACCACCTCCTTCTGTGTCTGTGCAACGACCTGGGACATGCCACCGATGCTCTCAGCAACGGTCTGCTGTGACTGGGTCATCACCTGAGCAATGCCGCCGATGCCGCATCAATTTCTAGGTGGCTCTGGCATATGGTTGCCTGTGAGTGGGCAGCCCTGACCTGGTCCACGGCCCCCCGCCTTCACAGAATGCCCTAGGCCTTGCACACGTTGTCCCATGTCCGACACCGTGGCCCACATTGCCTCCACCGTGGACGCCACCCGTGTGGTTTTGGCCTGGGTGGCACGCATTACTGGCACCATTCTCTGCTCCTGCATGCGGATGGACTCCTCCACCTGCGTCTGCAGGTGCTGGAAACTGACTGTCATCCCCTCCTCCTGTGTCTATGCACTATGCTAATTTGCCCAACCGAGGTGATAGTCTCTGATATGGTGGAGGGTGTTGAAGACAGCTGTGACGGAAAGTCAATGTTCTCCTCCGACCCGAACTCCGGGGTTTCCTGGGTTGTGGTGTCGTGGTGTTCCGGGGGGGGGGAAGGCAAACACAAACAGCAACTGTGTTAGACGGCGCAACGCATGCAGCCCAAGGGTTGGGTATCTGATGGCACCAGTGGCCAGGGCACACGGCCATTGCGGCTGACATGGGTGCAGCCATGTGGGTCAGGGTGGGGGTCCGACCATCGCCCTGGGAGGGGGGGGGAGGTCACATCTGTGTGGGGGGGTAGGGGTGTTAGTTCCAGGGGCACAGCGCTGGGTACTCACTGTGGCCGCCCTGAGGAGGACATGCAGTTTCTTCCTGCGCTGGTCTCCAGTCCAGGCCACCAACCCAACGGCGCTGACAGCAGCTCCCACTTCCACCCAGGTACGGCGAACGATCGCACCTGATGACCTCCGGCCCAGCCCGGGTTATAGCATCAGCCTTCTCTTCTCCACGGAGTCAAGGAGGGTCTCCAAATCGGCGTCCTGGAAGCGCGCTGCTGCCCTCCTTGTGGCCATGTTGGCTGCGACGCTTGTGTGTCGGAGGGGGAGAATGCATTATGTGCAGCCGCTGCGCTGCACCAATCATGCAACCGACGAATTGGCCGCCGGTCTGTCACCAGCATGTTGTGGTTCCCGATACGCCCGTGCTAGCCCCTTGGGAGGGGTTGAATTGCTGCAGCTGTGGACCCGATCACACTGTCATGGAACTCCACTGTTTTCATGATGGCGTCAACACTTAGTCTCCAGAATGGAGATTTCAGCCCCTTTACTATCAATGTTTCTACTTTTGAAGTGTAGTCACAGTTGTAATGTTGAAAACACAGTTGGCAATTTGCACATAGCAACTCACAAACAACAATTTGATGATGACCAGATGTTATATTTCTTTGTTGCCCCAAAGAGTAAAGGTATACCGCAGGGCAAGAGTTACATCTGGAGGAAAAGCAATTATGATGCGATGAGGCATGACTTAGGATGCATCGGATGGAGAGGAAAACTGCAGGGGATGGGCACAATGGAAATGTGGAGATTGTTCAAGGAACAGCTATTGCGTGTCCTTGATAAGTATGTACCTGTCAGGCAGGGAGGAAGTGGTCGAGCAAGGAAACCGTGGTTTACTAAAGCAGTCGAAACACTTGTCAAGAGGAAGAAGGAGGTGATGCGCAATCAATTACTCTCGGGACAAGGTGAGTCATAACTAATAGGCTTTAATCAGCTAGAACTGTTCCCAGCAGTGTCGATACAGAAAGTGAAGGCTGCTGGGACGGCATTGGTTCTTATACTCCGCCTCTCAGGGCGGAGCTATGTACATTAGCCAATGGTAGACTCCTAGGTCTAGCCAATGGTCATCCACCTCTCACGTACTGCAATACCTGGTATTACCACAGCAGGCTTATGTAAAGATGAGACACGAAGGTTCAGTTAGGCTCCCAGTGGCTTCCCGCCCACCAGCGTGAATGGGAGGAGCTTAAGGTCAAGCTGACCACCACCCAGGTATTGGCGTTTTTCGATCCTGCAAGGGAGACAAAAATATCAACGGACGCTAGCCAATCTGGCATAGGGGCGGTGCTCCTGCAACGAGATGACGCCTCGTCATGGGCCCCTGTTGCCCATGCGTCACGGGCCATGACCCTCACAGAGCAGCGCTATGCACAAATCGAGAAGGAGTGCCTCGGCCTGTTGACCGGTATCGACAAGTTCCATGACTACGTGTATGGCCTTCCCCAGTTCACTGTGGAGACCAACCATCGCTCGCTGGTCGGCATCATCCAAAAAGACCTCAATAACATGACCCCTCGCCTACAACGCATTCTGCTCAAGCTCCGGAGATACGATTTCCAGCTCGTGTACACACTGGGTAAGGTCCTGATCATAGCCAACGCTCTGTCCAGGGCAGTCACCACTCCGTCCGACCCAGAGGGGTTCGTTTGCCAAGTCGACGCCCATGTGGCCTCCACGGCTGCCAATCTGCCGGCTACGGATGAACGCCTAACCCACATTCGCCGTGAGACTGCGGCTGACCCCCTGCTACAACGTGTGATGCGCCACATGACCGACGGATGGCTCAAGGTACAATGCCCGCAGTTCTATAATATTCGAGACAATCTGGCAGTCGTTGATGGCGTCCTCCTGAAGCTGGACCGCATTGTGATCCCACACAGCATGCATCACCTGGTTTTAGAGCAGCTGCACGAGGGCCATCTCAGCGTAGAGAAGTGCCGACGGAGGGCCCGAGAGGCGGTCTACTGGCCTGGCATAAATAAGGACATTGCCAACACTGTGCTCAATTGCCCCACCTGTCAGAGGTTCCAGCCGGCCCAACTACGGGAGACCCTTCAGCCCCATGAGTTGGTCACATCCCCTTGGTCTAAGGTAGGCGTGGACCTGTTCCATGCGCTCGGCAGGGACTATGTTCTCATAGTTGATTATTTTTCCAGCTATCCCGAGGTTGTACGCCTGCACGACATCACGTCATCGGCTGTTATCCGTGCCTGCAAAGAGACCTTTGCTCGTCACGGCATCCCACACACTGTGATGTCGGACAATGGCCCCTGCTTCGCGAGCCAGGAATGGTCTAACTTCGCCAGCAGGTACAACTTTGTACACGTGATGTCCAGTCCCCTGCACCTCCAGTCAAATGGCAAAGCGGAAAAGGGCGTCCACATCGTAAAGAGGCTCCTCTGCAATGCTGCTGATGCAGGATCCGACTTCTGCCTCGCCTTGCTGGCCTATCGCTCGGCTCCACTGTCCATGGGCCTGTCATCAGCCCAGCTGCTGATGGGTCGCACCCTCAGGACCACTGTACCGTCCATTCACGTCCCAGACCTCGACCATGCTCCGATCCTTCAGCAGATGCAACAGTCTCGTGCGGAGCACAAGGTGGCTCATGACGCTCGAGCGACTGATCTTCCTGCTCTGGCGCCAGGTGACAACGTCCGAATCCAGCTTCTGGAGGGTGGCTGGTCTGCGACTGCTGTGGTTCTTCGGCTGGTGGCTCCCCGCTCATTCCTGGTTCGTCTGCCTGACGGCTCCATTCGCCGCCGCAATCGGCGTGCCCTTCGTCTGGTTCCGCGCTCGCTACGCGATCCTCCACCAGTACCACGCCCTCCTGTTGTCCCCGACCTGGATTTTGTAGAGCTTCCGGATACTCTGCATCCTCCTCACTTGGCCGTGGCCCGGTCCGATCCTCAGCCGGTGGCTCCTGACCCACCCTTGAGGCGGTCAACCCAAATTCGTCGCCCACCTCAGAGACTTGACTTATGAGCCTTACAATGTTGGACTCAATGTTTTGTTCTTTCATCCTGTTTCAGCATTTCACTAGTTTGTTTATAGCATTCGTTATTAGTTTTGTTGTTGGCGTAACATCTTGTTTTTCTTTTCTCTGCACCAGGCACCTTCCCGTGTATACAGACTAGCCTCATGTACATAGTTATGTAAATACTGCACACACATGGTCAGATACACTCATTACACGTCATTTATTCTCACATAGGCAGATGTTCTTTGTAAAAAAGGAGGATGTCATAATATACATCAGTACATTATGGTGCGATCACATACACACACTGATGGACATGCAGTAGGACCAACCAGCATACATAACACCGCAGCCAATCACCGGTGAGAGCACACGCACTATAAAGACAGGGGGCAGGAGAGTTCCCGCTCATTCTAGCAGCAGCCAGCTCAGAGCACAGAGCTCACAGCCTGCATCACAGACATTCACCATGTGCTGAGTGCCTCACCATAGCTAGTGATAGGAAAGGGTCCACAGTTAAGCTGGTATTGCTTATACCCACGTTTACAGTATGTTAGCATAGTTGAACAGTTAATAAAATAGCGTTACACCACTTCCAGCATTGTTGGCTTGTTTGTGAACCAGAACACCCAACACGACAATGATCTGTCCAAAGCCCGAGCATAAACTCTGCTGATGCCACTAGACATCACGTGACCCATAACTAGCAAGAGTATATTCCCGGATGCATAACACACCTCTCATTCGTGCGATAACAACATGGACATTTATACAACAAATCCCCTGATATGCTATTTATATATATGTATACAATTCAATAAGACAGTCTCTGTCGTGGAAGTGTATTCCTTTTTGATCGAATTTGGCATTCTGTGTTCGTAGTTTCCTCTTAAACAACAGCATTGCCAGTGAACTTTGAACTTTGCATTGTAGCATGTACAGTGTTCTGCAAAGATATTATAAATTTGTTTTCTCTTAATAATGTCCCTGGTTCTTCAACAATTTGATAGAATGCTTTCATGATTGCACAAAATATTCGGCCAATCCATTTGTTGCTTGATGATATGGAGTGACTTTATATATTCTAACATTCCCTTTCAAGTCTCAAACACCCTTGAAGTAAACTGTGTACCATTATCACTGACAACCTGCTCCAGTGTTCCAAATCTTGCAAATACTTTGTCTAGTTTCTCAATGGTCTTCAGCCATCATTGACATCATTAACACGACTTCTGGCCATTTCAAGTGTACGTCCAAAGTCAGTAAGTATACGTGACCCTCCAATGGACCAGCCTCCCGAACCGGCGCCGGAATGTGGCGACTAGGGGCTTTTCACAGTAACTTCATTTGAAGCCTACTTGTGACAATAAGCGATTTTCATTTCATTTCATAATCGATGAGTATTTTTCGCCATGGCTGTGACGGCCATTCCCACGTATGTAATGGTTGTAATGGTCGAGTGTTCCTTAGTTTTGCACAAGATTGGCATTGCCGAACTTTCTCTTAAATTTGAGCATCTAATCTTAGTCACCAAAAATTACTGTGTGCTAATTCCTTCATCCTTATCACGCCAGGCTGTCTAGCATGCTGTTGGCCAAGGACTCTACTATGTAAGCACGGAGGAATAGTCACATGAATTCCTCACAATAAAATCCATTCTCCACTGCCGAATCAAGTCTTTGTGTGATGTCGGGCTTGAGGTCTGGATACATCTGAAAGCATTCCTCTTTGGAGCAAGTCCATCACCTTCCCCATTTCTGGATCGGTTCTTGTATATCTTTGAACTTGAGAAGAAGTCACAGGTATTCTATCCATGAGCGGGAAATACAAAATATTGACAATATTCTTCAGGGTCACTTGACTTGTGAAGGGAATAGTAATAAAGCATCAGCATTTGCATGCTGCTGTGACTTGTGATATTGGATATTATAAGTATGTGTTGACCATCTTTGTCATCTCTTAGCCAAAGAAAATATACTTCATGCTGCCCAAAGAGTGTAGTCAAGATTGTAGTCAAGATCAAAAAGGATCTTTTACAACCAGCTGAGCAAGCAATTGGAGTCTTGCTTTAACATCTCATTTGGCAGACAGCACCCCCAAAATGCAATGTTCCCTCACTGTTCGTATGTTGTGGCAAACTAAATTTTTTTGCACCGAGGCCTTGGGATGGAATTTGAACCCCAAACTTTGTGACACAAGAGTGAGAGAAACAGAGCTCAGAAGTTACGATTTTGGGATGCGTGCTGACATATAGAATCACTGAGAGGGCTGGTTTAGCCCAGTTGACAGGACAGCTGGTTTGTGATGCAAAGGAGGGCCAACAGTGTGGGTTCAGTTCCCTAGGTTATTCATGAAGGCCCTGCCTTCCCAACCTTGCCCTCACCTCAGGTGAAATCACTCAGGGGAAAGCAGCCTATGGCCACTGGAACTATGGCAACTTTGCAATCATTGAACAGCACAGTTAATACTGGCTGCACGGGGCAATGATTGGAATGAACAGCCAGTATAAAGTTGATGTGCTACCAGCATTAAATTGACTGGGTGAGGGTTGATTGCGGATTGCAATCCCCACTGCTGTTTTTTGTGGACTTCCCACTTTAATCCCCAATGTGTAAAACATGGGCAATTATTCAGTTTGCGTTATCTCAGACCCCATAGAACCGAGGTAAGGAGTCGAAAAACGTCATCTTCAAATAATTTAGCGAAACTCTGGCACTTATAGGGCAGGATTCTCTGAGCCCCTGCCGGGTGGGAGAATCGCCAGGGGTCGGCATGAATCCCGGCCCCGCCAGCCTCCGAATTCTCCCACCCCCCCAAAAGTCGCCTCGGCGTGAATCGTGCAGCCCGCCTCAGAGAATGGCGGGGACCAGCGCGACTCGGGGCCGCCCATATTCTCATGTCCCGCGATGGCCCGAGTTCCCGCCCGTTTCTGCTGAGTTCCGTCGTAAATCAAGGTAGGCCCCTACCGGCGGGACCTAGCACCTTGGGTGGCCTCCGTGGTCCTCGGGGGCGAGGGGGCGCGGGACGATCTGGCCCCGGGGGATGCCCCCACGGTGGCTTGGCCCGCGGTTGGGGCCCACTGATCCGCGGGCGGGCCTGTGCCATGGGGGCACACTATTACTACACGCCGGAAGTGTAGGCCTCCGCAATGGCCGGCGTGAAGGTGAACCCACCCTGCGCATGTGCGGGGATGACGTCAGCAGACCCTGACGATCCCGCGCATGCGCAGAACCGTGCTGGCCGGCAGACTTCCTTCGGCCCCGGCTGGCGCGGCACCAAAGGTCTTTCACGCCGGCCGGCGGGGCGCAAACTCCGGCGCCGTCCTAGCCCCTGAAGGTGCTGAGGATTCCGCACCTTTGGGGCGGCCCGACGCCGGAGTGGTTCCCGCCACTCCACTGCGCCGTTTCTGCCCGCCCCGCCAATTCCCGGAGAATCCCGCCCACTATCTCTGAAAATCCACCACAGCCAAACCTTGTCTGGAAGCTAATTTTAATGATTTCTCCTAATCAATTCCATGCACACTGCCATTGTGGTGTTTCCTGCTACAGCTCATATCCTTTAGAACAATACAGCGCAGTACAGGCCCTTCGGCCCACGATGTTGCACTGAAACAAAAGCCATCTAACCTACACTATGCCATTATCATCCATATGTTTATCCAATAAACTTTTAAATGCCCTCAATGTTGGCGAGTTCACGACTGTAGCAGGTAGGGCATTCCACGGCCTCACTACTCTTCGCGTAAAGAACCTACCTCTGACCTCTGTCCTATATCTATTACCCCTCAGTTTAAAGTTATGTCCCCTCGTGCCAGCCATATCCATCCGCGGGAGAAGGCTCTCACTGTCCACCCTATCCAACCCCCTGATCATTTTGTATGCCTCTATTAAGTCTCCTCTTAACCTTCTTCTCTCCAACGAAAACAACCTCAAGTCCATCAGCCTTTCCTCATAAGATTTTCCTTCCATACCAGGCAACATCCTGGTAAATCTCCTCTGCACCCGCTCCAAAGCCTCCACGTCCTTCCTATAATGCGGTGACCAGAACTGTACGCAATACTCCAAATGCGGCCGTACCAGAGTTCTGTACAGCTGCAACATGACCTCCCGACTCCGGAACTCAATCCCTCTACCAATAAAGGCCAACACTCCATAGGCCTTCTTCACAACCCTATCAACCTGGGTGGCAACTTTCAGGGATCTATGTACATGGACATCTAGATCCCTCTGCTCGTCCACACTTTCAAGAACTTTACCATTAGCCAAATATTCCGCATTCCTGTTACTCCTTCCAAAGTGAATCACCTCACACTTCTCTACATTAAACTCCACTTGCCACCTCTCAGCCCAGCTCTGCAGCTTATCTATATCCCTCTGTAACCTGCTACATCCTTCCACACTATCGACAACACCACCGACTTTAGTATCGTCTACAAATTTACTCACCCACCCTTCTGCGCCTTCCTCTAGGTCATTTATAAAAATGACAAACAGCAACGGCCCCAGAACAGATCCTTGTGGTACTCCACTTGTGACTGTACTCCATTCTGAACATTTCCCATCAACCACCACCCTCTGTCTTCTTTCAGCTAGCCAATTTCTGATCCACATCTCTAAATCACCCTCAATCCCCAGCCTCCGTATTTTCTGCAATAGCCTACCGTGGGGAACCTTATCAAACGCTTTGCTGAAATCCATATACACCACATCAACTGCTCTACCCTCATCTACCTGTTCAGTCACCTTCTCAAAGAACTCAATAAGGTTTGTGAGGCATGACCTACCCTTCACAAAGCCATGCTGACTATCCCTGATCATATTATTCCTATCTAGATGATTATAAATCTTGTCTCTTATAATCCCCTCCAAGACTTTACCCACTACAGACGTGAGGCTCACCGGTCTATAGTTGCCGGGGTTGTCTCTGCTTCCCTTTTTGAACAAAGGGACCACATTTGCTGTCCTCCAGTCCTCTGGCACTATTCCTGTAGCCAATGATGACATAAAAATCAAAGCCAAAGGTCCAGCAATCTCTTCCCTGGCCTCCCAGAGAATCCTAGGATAAATCCCATCAGGTCCCGGGGACTTATCTATTTTAAGCCTGTCCAGAATTGCCAACACCTCTTCCCTACGTACCTCAATGCCATCTATTCTATTAGCCTGGGGCTCAGCATTCTCCTCCACAACATTATCTTTTTCCTGAGTGAATACTGACAAAAAATATTCATTTAGTATCTCGCCTATCTCTTCAGACTCCACACACAATTTCCCATCCCTGTCCTTGACTGGTCCTACTCTTTCCCTAGTCATTCGCTTATTCCTGACATACCTATAGAAAGCTTTTGGGTTTTCCTTGATCCTTCCTGCCAAATACTTCTCATGTCCCCTCCTTGCTCGTCTTAGCTCTCTCTTTAGATCCTTCCTCGCTACCTTGTAACTATCCATCGCCCCAACTGAAACTTCACACCTCATCTTCACATAGGCCTTCTTCTTCCTCTTAACAAGAGATTCCACTTCCTTGGTAAACCACGGTTCCCTCGCTCGACGCCTTCCTCCCTGCCTGACCGGTACATACTTATCAAGAACACGCAGTAGCTGATCCTTGAACAAGCCCCACTTATCCAGTGTGCCCAACACTTGCAGCCTACTTCTCCACCTTATCCCCCCCAAGTCATGTCTAATGGCATCATAATTGCCCTTTCCCCAGCTATAACTCTTGCCCTGCGGTGTATACTTATCCCTTTCCATCATTAACGTAAACGTCACCGAATTGTGGTCACTGTCCCCATTCCTGCATTCCTGAAATAATCATGCCATCTGGCATCTTATTGCAGCCTGGGATCTTGGTGGGAATGTTGCGAAATGGCTTTTTAGTGGTTAAGTGAGCACCATGTTCAGATTTTATGTAAATAACTGCACTAGTACGCAGGTGTATTCCTTGAAAGAGGGAACTGCTGCTAAAACAACAAACAATAGTGTTTTAAGTAGTGAACTATTTAAAACATTACTTTCCGAGTGTTTTTTTGTCTCCATGAGGTGTACAGTTGCAAACCATAGGCGACTTAAGGGTCACATCCAAATTTTAAATCATGATTCCGCTCATTGGTATACATCTCAAATTGCTGGTTTTTATGCTTCTTGGTGTTGATTGTCCAAATTGTCATGAGTCTGGATCGTCGGGACTCTGCGGACGTTTTGATTGCTGACCTGCATGCGGATTACTCTGGAAGTTTAAATTTCCAATAGGCAATTCCTCTGCTTCTTGGGATCCTCCCCATGAATGTCTCAGACTCTGAGGTAGAGTTGGGGACTTTAGACAGATCCGATGTACTGACCAGAGGTAGTTACCCAGGAAATGTTTTTTTTAAAATTTAGTGTACCCAATTCATTTTTTCCAATTAAGGGGCAATTTATCGTGGCCAATCCGCCTACCCTGCACATCTTTGGGTTGTGGGGGTGAAACCCACGCAAACACAGGGAGAATGTGCAAACTCCACATGGGCAGTGACCGAGAGCCGGGATTGAACCTGGGACCTCGGTGCCGTGAGGCTGCAGGGCTAACCCACTGAGCCACCAAGCTGCCTGTCCCAGGAAATGTTAAACATATTAAAACCCAGTCTAATATCTGAGTAACTACACAACTTAACCCCCATTCAATTCCACTGACCCCTCCATTTAATTGTCCCTGACTACCCCAATGACCACCCGACCGCCATCTGACTCCCCCTCCTGATACAACTACACCCCCGACCACCCAACCATCTCCTGATTAATCCCCCCTTGACTTCCTCCCCTGCCCACTGTCCCCACCACCCAACTACCCCACCAACCACCCTGCTGCCCCTCCTGACCCAACCTGACCACGTCCCTGACTATCTAACTATCTCCTGACTAAATCCCACCCGAGTACCTCCCCTGACAACCCTCCCATTCACTAAACCACCCCACAACCTCTCCTCACCCAACCAGACTACAACCTGGGCTACCCAACTACCCTCCAACCACCCTCCCAACTAGGCCCAGCCACCGTCTTGACCACCCGACTATCCCCAAATTGACTACGCTCTAGAGTAGCACCAGATTACTTTATCAGGAGAATTTATAATAGGGAATAAATAAATGATAGTGATGCTGAATGATTACATTGTGTATGTCTTCACCAAGGAAGACACAAGGAATTTCCCAGAATTAGAGATCCAAGGGACTAGGGAGCATGAGGAGTTGAAGGAAATTAGTATCAGTAAGAATGTTGTGTTGGAGAAATTAATGCGACTGAAGGTTGATAAGACCCCGGCACCTGATATTCTACATCCCAGAGTGTTGAAAGAGGCAGCTGTGGTGATAGTGGATGCATTGGTAATCATCTTTTAATCTATAGATTCTGGAACCGTTTCTGCAGATTGGGAGATAGCAAATATTAATCCACTATTTAGGAAGGGAGGGAGAGAGGAATCCGGGAACTACAGACCTTGTTAGCCTTACATCAGTAGTAGGTAAAACACTACAATCTACTATAAAGGATGTGATAAATGGACACATGGATAACAATTGTCTTATTGGGCAGTCGACATGAATTTATGAAAAACCTGTTTGAGAACGTTACTGACAGAATTGATAAAGGGGAGTCAGAGAAATAATATAATTGGTTTTCCAAAGTCCCCCACAGTAGGTTGTTTAGCAAAATTAAAGCACAGGAGATGAGAGGTGAGATATTGGCATAGATTAAGGATTGGTTAACGGACCCAAAACAGAGAGTAGGAAGAGCACATTCTTGTGTAGGCAGATTGTGACTAGTGGGGTACTACAAGTATCAATACTTGGGCCCCAGTTGTTCACAATGAATATCAATGATTTGGATCTGGGGATCAAATGGAAGCCAAAGTTCTCTGGCCATTGGGATTCTCTTCTACCGCCGCCAGGGCCCGCCCGCCCGCAGGTTTCCCAGTGGCACGGGGTGGCTTAAAAGAGAAATACCATTGCCAAACGGAGTAGAGAATCCGACTGTCGAGAAATATGTGGCTGGGGAATCGGAGAATACAGCCGTAACATTTCTAAGTTCACAGATGACACAAAGCTAGGAGTGAATGTGTGTTGTGAGGAAGATAAAAAGCAGCTTCAAGAGGATTTGGACAAACTTACTGAGTGGGCAAGAACATGGCAGATTATAACAAGTTCTTGACATTTACTAAATTGCAGAACTAGTGGAGTTTCATGCAACACATCACATTTGTTACGTAAACCACCCCCTTCTTGTTGACCACTGTCCAGTGACAATACCAAAAGCGTCCTGATAAATCAAGAATAAGATTAGAAAATGGAGAAGGTAATCAGCAGGTCAGGCAGCATTTGTGCAGAGAGAAGCAAGAGTTAAGGTTTCAGGTCGATGCCCTTTCATGAGAAAGGGTCCCTTTAAATTGATGTTTCGGCCTGGGGTCTCCGTGTACCTGAGGCAACACGTTCCCCCAAAGTGGTGAGTTACACACTGGGAGGTCACTTTGAAGTTGCAATTTGGTCTAACTGTGGAAGATTCATTGGGATGAATGTGCATCCTTTCATTTGGTGCAAAATTCAAACCACAACATTCCTTCATCCTCGTGGTAAATAAACCTCAATGGATTCTTACACTGCTCACATTTTGTTTTGTTGTAATAAGACTAACATCATGTTGTTATACTCAATTTTACATCCATGTTTTCAAAATGAGTTCACAAGGTGATGCACAGTTTTGTCCACCACCCCCACTCCTCCTGGACGTGCCTTTTACTTGGTGCTTCGAACTTTCATCAACATGAACAGAAAATTGCAGCTGTGACAATTGAAACAATTTTGGTAACTGAATGGCTTTATAATTTCGCCCAAGGTGCAGCATGGTTGCACAGTGGTTAGTACTGCTGCGTCACAGCGCCAGGGACCTGGGTTCAATTCCCTCCATGGGTGACTGTGTGGAGTTTATATGTTCTCCCCGTGTATGTGTGGGTTTCCTCAAGGTACTCTGGTTTCCTCCCACAGTTCAAAGATGTGCAGGTTAGGTGAATTGGCCATGCTAAAATTTCCTTAGTGTCAAAAGATGTGCAGGTTAGATGGGCTGATGGAGATAGGGTGGGTGAGTGGGCCCAGGTGGTGGCTCTTTCCGAGGGTCGGTGTAGACTCGATGGGCCAAATGATCTCCTTCTGCACTATAGGAATTCTATGGTTCTAAATCTATGGTTCTAAGGTCTCCTGGAATATTCTTTTCCCTTTGAGAAAGTATTAGAAGAGATTTTGCATCTTTGCAAAGTTAAGGCTCAATAAAATTATTTTTGTACTAATTATCACCGATAAATTTCAAATTCTCTTTTGGGTTGTGAACCAGTATAAAAATAAATGATTTCTCCCAGATTTGACAAGAAAGCTTGATTGGCGTGTTAGATCACAGGTGAAGCCAAAATCAGAAATCACGCCGGGAGCTGATTGGTTTCCGATCTAACCGACCCGCTCCTGTTGGCGAGATCCGGATCAGGCCTCAGCATGGCGAGGAACCAATAATCACCAATCAAGTCCAATCTCTAAACCATTAACGGGAAGGAACCCATATTGAATGGTCACTCGTGATCTAACCACCTCCCCGGTGAGCAGTCCTACGAGCGCCATTCAGTGACCCTATTTAAAAAGGTGAAGCCAGTGGAATGGCTGCTGTGGGGATCCCAGCTCACTCATGAGGCCCGGTGGAGGTCGTTGATCTTCTTGCGGCACTGGGTGGCGATCCTCCTGGTGACACTCCCGAAGGTGGCTGACTCTCTGACTCCCTCTGGGAAACAGGGTATCCTTCCTCGACTCGACTGTGTCCATAAGCCTGGCGTGGTCGGCATTCTCAAATCGCGGAGCTGGTCTGCACGGTGGCATGGCTGCATGCTGCATGCTGTCTGGGTTTTTTTCTGCTGCTCCCCATCTTTAGCCGGGAGCTGCTGGGCGCGCGGTCCTGGCAAATCAGCCTGCGGGACAATCATATGCAGCGAAAAGCCCGTGGGACATCATTAAGTGCCTGGATTAACGTTAGATATCAGCGACGGCCTCGCTGGGTGGGCCGGCAGAGAACACTCGCCGAATCCCACTTGCTACCGCACTTAAAAAGAATTTCATTAGATTGCGCCCAATATTTTCCATTGCTTTCATCATCTATCAAATCTGGAGTTTTTTTTTTACATATCAAACATGTTAGTGTGTACATTGAGTGCAGAGCATAATGTGATGATGTGACAGACACCAATGTACACCTAACTCTGGAACTGATTAGCTGCTGAAAATGTATTCCTTATACTGCAATAGATGTTCATCTTTCATTCTTCATAATTGACAGAGCAAGTACAGTCATGTATTGGTATCATTATCATACACTGATTGTACTCCAGAGACTGATACCACCAACCAGACAGTGACTCTGGTCACACACCAAGACAGTGTTCAGCAGAAATCAAAATTGCAACTGCACCATTGTGCACAACCTCCAAGTTTTTATTCTCCCACCGTCTTAATGGCAGATAGGTGGCTGGAGCCATAACAATAAATATGGATTCTTCACGTTTATTAACTTTACAAAATCTGTCAGTAATTGAAAGGAAGTGTTGATGGTGAACCCCATGTGAATGAGTCAATGAACAGTATAAATAATTCTGGGTTGTCATGTTGTTTCATTGTAACTTTTCTAAGTCTCTTCCTTATTTTCTTGAAGTTTAGAAATCATTCAAAATAAAATCTGTTCTTTTACTGATTAATAGGCAGATTCAGGAAATAGAATCATAAGGAATTTTAGGGGCCATAGGGTGCTTTGAACTTTCATCAACATCTTGCCTCTGAACCAGAATACTGCGGCTCTGGACCCACTCCAGGACTTGCTGGCCAAGGAAGAACACAGTCGCAGTTGCAGGCAAGCCAGTGTTTCCCAGTGCTGGCACCCAGCCCAGAACTGGATAGAGTTAGCGGCAAGAAGGTCACCTGGCTGGAAAACTACCCGCCGAATCCTGATAATGATGATGGAGACGAATATTTCCCATTGTTTTCTCATAAATATTTCAGCTAAGAAGAGAGGCTGGTTAGACTGGGGTTGTTTTCCTTAAAGCAGAGTAAGCTGAGGGGCGAACTGACTGAGGTATACAAAATTATGAGGGACATAGATAGGAGGAAACGTTTCCCCTCAGTAGTGGGGTCAATAGCCAGGAGGCATCGATTTAAGGTAAGGGGCAGGAGATTTCGAGGGGATTTGGGGAAAAACGACTCCGCCCAGGCGGTGGTGGGAATCTGGAACTCACTGGCTGAAAGAGTGGTAGAGGTGTGAGCCTTCAAGCATTTAGATGAGCTCTTGAAACACCACCACATACAAGTCTACGGACCAGGTGCTGGAAAACGTGATCAGAATAGATTGGTGCTTGATGGCCAGCGCAGAAACGATGGGCCGAAGGGCCTCTTTCTGTGTGGTAAAACTCTATGGTCGCAATTCTCCGGCCTCATTACGCTATCGCACAAGCGGAACGACGCCGGTGAATAGGAGAGGCCAATAATGAGAACCGTGCCAAGCGCCAAACAGTTTGCGATGCAATCGGCCCACTCCCCTAGGCAAAAGCCGGATCTCGCCGTAGCGTGGCGAGAAACCAATTATCCCCACTTAAGCCACATTAATGAGAGCGACCTCATAGCCAACGGCCTCCCGTCATTCAGCGGCCTCCCCAGCAAGCGGTCACGCTGGTGCGGATTAGTACTCCTTTTTTAAAATGTGAACCTGGCAGAAAGGCTGCTGAGAAGGTGAGTAGCCAGCTTTGCTCACAGGCAAAGAGCCCAGAGGGGCTGGGCTTGCCACCCCAGTGCTCGGTGGCGTACCCTTGACTGGAAGTGGGGAACCCTCCGCAGGAGTGGGCCGTGATGGGAAGGTGGGGGGGTGCACTGGGGGGGGCAGCCGGTGGGCAACCACTTGCGGCACCACCATGCCAACCCCTGGATCATGTGTACCCGTTCCTGGGGACAAACCTTCTCCCTCCCGGTCTGGCCAACCGACCACCCATAACCCCCATCGACTGTCGAGGCCTCTGGCTGTGCAGCTGAACGTTATTGCAAATAGGGAATTGGCAATCGTGGGTGGCCGGGCCGTGTAGTGTGTGGGAGTCATTGCTTAGCATCCTAATCACACCTTGATGCCTGAACACTGTGCTTGAACACTGCAGGAGGCAACACCACACATGCAGCAGCCAACAACAGAACACAAAGGGGATGGGACATAGCTCCGGGGACATGGCCGCGGCCAGAGGGTGGATGAGTGCCATGGGGAGGGGGGAAGACGCCTGGAGAGATGGACCATAGGTTTGGCAGTCGGCCCACATCGTGGAAGAAGGTGACAGAGGCGTCATACTGGTTGTGCACAAAAGTGTTTATTGTGTTTGACAATTCCCCACCCACCCGATGGTGCTGCCCCCTCTCCCACTCCCACCTTCAGCCCCCTCACCCCCAACATACCCCCCCTCCAATCCCTTCTCCCCTCCACCGGTGCACTCAGTGATCCTCTATGTGCTTTGCCTCCTAGCTCTACCACTACATCGAGGTATGTTCCCAAGATGCACATCTGAGGTGGAGGCAGCTAGCTGCTTACCATGTCCCCTGGCCTTCGATGCCCCAGGCGGCCGATCCCAGGGGGCTCTGAGACTGGTGGGCCCCGGCTCACTTGTCGGCAGCACATGCACAGCCTTGTCCCGGGAGATGCGGCCACATCAGAGGGGTGGAAGTCATGAGAATTGGTGCCAATCGGCGCCACTCCATGGGATAGGTCCAGGTTGGCACCCGGTGCCCCCTCCTCCCGCTAAGTGCCCATAGAGCTCTGGGGTTTGCCTTGCGATGGAGGGGTAGCTGGTTCGAGCCGCGGCTTCCCCCCTGCATCATCTGGCTCTGCCCGCCCTGGCAGTTCCCCATGTTCTGCACCATCATGTTGACACCCCTCAGTGACTGGAACAAGGTCCGCAGTGCCTCGGCCATTCCCTGACAGCGGGCGTGTCCCACAGAACCCATCAAGGTCGGCCTGATATTGGGTGATATCCCCCAGCGAGGCGCACATTCTGTCGAGACCCTCAGCATGGCTGTCATGGACTGCGCAATGTCTTGGACACCTTCACTAATGGTGCCGATGTCGTGCACCAGGCGGCTCTCCACTGCGGTCGCCACTGTAGCAGTGTTGGTCTCGGTGCCACGCACTGATGCCGACATTTCCTGCACGCCTAGCCTCTGGAACTCCTCCAAGTGCCTATGGATCTGGTGGAGTGTCACTGACAGGTCCCTCTGAATATACCAGCCGCACACTATCATCTCTATTAGCTCTGGGATGACCTCTTCTACAGGCTCAGCATCAGGCTGGGCCCAGCTGGTCCCTGGGATCCAGCAGACCTCTGACTGCTGTCTCGCCTGGGGGTTCCTGCCTGCACCTGATGTGCATCAGCAGCTGTGTGATGCTCACCAGATTGTGCCCCAGAAGCCTGACCACTAACATTTCCCACCGAGGTGTGTGTACCTGCTCTGGTGGAGATTGGGGATGACAGCTATGCCGCGACTATTATAATGGCATCCTTGGAGCTCTCCTTCAGGGTGCACTCAAGGGAGGCTGGAGAGGGAACCACCTGAGATGGGCCGGTGCCATTGGCTGGAGGACCTGCGGGAGAACGGACATGTGGTCAGTGAGACGGATAGGTCAGTCAATAAGGCAATCACTACTCACGTTTGACAGCTCCTTCGGTTGGAACTCGGTGGTTCCACACCTCTGCGGCATCCACCACCCTCCGTACTGGTGACCACTCTGTCCTCTGCCACACTGGTCACCTCCAGGGATCGCTCCTTGAAGGTCATGAGTATTCTTATGTCCGACACACCACCGCCTCTTTGGGCCCTGTCCCGGCAATTGTGGGAGAGGTTTTCCTGAGGAGACACAGAGACGGCATTGTAGCGACACACGCGGTTCACAGTGGTGGTGGTTTGGGGGGGGGAGGGGGGAGAGATGATGGAAGGGTTGTGGGGGGTTTGAAGAGGGGATTGGGGGAGTTTGAAGGTGGGAGGGATGGAGGAATGTTTGGGGAATTGAAGGGCGAGGGGGTAGTCACTTCTGTTGGGGGTGAGGGAGAGGGCTCAGGGGGCGGTGGGGTGGGCACTGCCCGGTGTAGGTCATTGACCTTTCTGCACAGGAGACCAGTCCTCCTGGTCACACACCCGGTGCTCACTGCTGTGCCACCTCATCCCAGGCGGCACTGGCTGCCCCATGGCTGACATGCTGGACCCTCGGGGGAACAGGACATCCCTCCTGGCCTCCACAGCTTCTAGCAGCTTCCCCAGACCAGCGTCTCCGGCGCCATTGTTGCGAGCTGGCCGAGGTTGGCTGAGCAAGTGCAGCTTAAGTCCCAATGAATCAGCTGGTGAGATTTCATTTGCAGCGAGAAGCACGTGAGGCCTTGTTAAGTGGACCAATTAATGTTGAATAGCGTTGCCAGCCTCACTGGGCGAGCGCCGGGGAGCTCGCTGCAATTCACGCTCGCTACAACTTAGAAATCAACACTTAGAAATCTTTCTGGAGAATCATGCCCTCTGACTCTTTGACTAGAGATGGAGAAGGGTGATTGCATTTTGGGTACCCTATGTAATGTGGGAAAAGCTGAAAGAGAGAGAAAATGCAATGGGATTAAAGGGATATTGATAACATGGGTAAGTAATTGGCTATGGAATAAGAGACACAGTCATTGAGCAGATTTTTGTACAACAGAAGAGGCAGGATTGGAGTGGATGTACTCATCCTTTCCCGCTGCTGGCTGGCATGTTGATCTCTGTGCATCATTCTGTCATATTCATTCAGGGAGGATTGGGTGGGGGAGGGGGGGAGATTTGGGGGGTGATAAACCAGCGTGCCCTGGAGGGAGTGGCTAGTGGTTCCGGGTACAGCCTTGCAAGGGATGGGTCTCTCATTAGGTCAATTAAAGGGACTAATTGCTTACAGCTGCTTCGGCTAGCTGGATTTTCCTGCTTTAACATCCGGACTTCCCCACCTCTCCTTCAATTGAGACACAGCATAGAACGCCTTTGTCCAAACTTTAGGTTGACTGTCCTAATATCTCCTTGAGTGGTTTGGTGTTAAGTTTTCTTTGACAAATTCTTCTGAAGCACCTTGGGATACAGTTCAATAAAAAAAGAGTCTTTTCCGCTACCAAAAATATGGCGATGGAAATAATTCTGCATTTGAGGCGGGATTCTTTCCTACCCAGCGGGACCTGGCGCCGAGGAGTGGCGTGAACCACTCCGGCGTCAGGCCTCCCCAAAGGTGTGGAATCCTCCGCACCTTCAGGGAGTAGGCCGGTGCCGGAGTGGTTTGCGCCGCGCCGACCGGCGCGGAAGTGGCTTGGCGCCACGCCAACCGGAGCCGAAGGGCCTCCGCCGGCCAGCGCGAGTTGGCGCATGCGCGGGAACGCCAGCATGTGCTGGCGTCAACCCAACGCTGGCGCAGGGGGGATCTTCTCCGCGTCGGCCATAGTGGAGGACCACACTAGCCGACGCGGAGGAATAGAGTGCCCCTTCGGCACAGGCCCACCCGCGGATCGGTGGGCCCCAATCGCGGTCCAGGCCACCGTGGGGGCACCTCCCGGGGCCAGATCTCCCCGCACCCCCCCGAGGACCCCAGAGGCTGCCCGCGCCGCCAGGTCCCATCGGTAAGGGCTTACTCTAATTTACGCCAGAGGGACTGGCCGAAAACGGGCGGCCACTTGGCCCATCGCGGGCCGGAGAATCGCCGGGGGGGCCGCTGCAAGCGGCCGCCGACTGGCGCGGCGCGATTCCCGCCCCCGCCAAATCCCCAGCGCTGGCGAATTCGGCAGCCGGCGGGGGCGGGATCACGCCGGCTGGGGGGTCGGAGAATCCCTCCCCAGGTGTTCTTTATTGCTGTAGGTAACCGGGTAAAATTCTGGGAGAATCTTGTAATGTACTATTCTTATGAAATTCTCAGGATTACAGAGAAACTGTTCTGAAACCCCTCTTTCCCAATGTGTTTGCAATATACCAAACGGAAAACTCAGCACAAAGGACCTGTGACCTGTCAAAGGTTCACTTTAAAACATTGATCTTTCTTACTTGCTAAGGTTCAGCCAAAGTTATGAGTCATTTTGTTTAATTTTATGCCTTGGCTTGTGTAAAAACTTGGAAGGGTTTTGTTAAAGACTGGATAGCCTCCGAGCATTCTGAAAGCTGTGGAAGTGATGCCACATTAACAGGTCAACCCTGCAGCAGATGCTGAATAGATTCTGCCGTTTGAAATTTTGTCAAGTGTCTTTTTAAAAAAATTATTTGTAAAATGTTTGCTAAGTGCAGTCATCTATGTGATCATTTCATCTGGTCACTGGTTACATCGTACAGCATGCCTCTGTTTACATCAGCATCTCAACTGAACATCCTCCTAGCCTTCAGGGACTGAAATGCAAACTTGCTCTGTGATTAAAGCCTTATTCATGATTGCACATCTCGGCTTTCTTTTACCATTCCAATTTTCCAATCTCATTTCTTCAGTGCACTGATGTGAGCTGGGACCTTCACTACATCACCCAAGGGCTCATTCTCCACATCTGATCCTGGATGGAAAGTGTTGGTAGCTTCAGTAGTTAAACCTCACAGCTGAATTTATCCTTACCTTGCATGTGTGGAAAACTTCCGAGTAGGAATCATGAACTCACAAAGCAGGACCTAAGTGTCAAGTTCTTTCATCCCTCAAGCCCAAGGCACTGGAGCCAACTGTCGTTTCCTTGGTACCATCCAGACTGAGGTCTGCGAGCTCAGCACTGAACTGACTGAAGCCTTCTGCATCTGCCTCTGCATTAGACCATGTCATTCACCCATGGACTCATCCACTGGGTTATCGGTTCGAGAATCTTCTATCTAACAAATTACTATTTCACACCTACAATTTATAATTATCATGATCACTTGGAAAACAGAATACAGACTCTGTGTAAACATGGATAGAAGGAAAAATGTGCGACATGAGCGCAAATCAGGATTATTAGCAAAATTCTAATGTAATCAATTTATTTAATTCTGCCTGGATGAGGCCTTGGCTTGTGCTTCTCATTCTTTGCTAACATGCCACAAGGTTCCTTCTCCTCCACCTTCCCCCGCTCCGTTGCAGCAATAAGAAGCCAGACCTCTTCAAATTCCTCTGTCAACGTCACATCACATTAGCATCAGATGCCACCTTGCATCCAAATCTTGCAAGGATTGGGAAAGAAAATATATACTTCCAAACAATTTCATCAGGCTGCATGCTTGATCTCCACTTCTGTCAATTCTTTGTCATCATTAGGGAAGATGTGGGATTTTTTTTTTCACCGGCTGAATTGCAATTTGCTCATCCAGCTCAATTTCTTTTCAAAAAAGATGCTCGTTTTGGAACTCATCCAGTGCCTTTCCTCGCTCACATTTAATTACTTTGACTGTTCGTGAAGCCTGCAAGGTTCACTCTTGCACCACTGACAGATGCAGGGCTTCCCAGCGCTGGCTGTGACACTGCAAAACTCAAACAAATCCCAATATTACAGTAATAAAGCAGTGCAGAAGGAAACTTAATTGTTATAACAATAAACTGTGCAACTGATACAAGAACTTAAAATGCTATTGTAAATAAGAATTAAAAATATAAAACTCATTTTTAAAATTTATCACCACGGGCGAAATTCTCCGGGAACGGCGCGATGTCCGCCGACTGGCGCCCAAAACGGCGCAAATCAGTCGGGCATCGCGCCGCCCCAAAGGTGCAGAATCCTCTGCATCTTTGGGGGCCGAGCCCCAACCTTAAGGGGCTAGGCCGACGGCGGACGAATTTCCGCCCCGCCAGCTGGCGGAAAAGGCCTTTGGTGCCCCGCCAGCTGGCGCGGAAATGAAATCTCCGGCCGGCGCATGCGCGGGAACGTCAGCAGCCGCTGACGGCATTCCCGCACATGCGCAGTGGAGGGGGTCTCTTCCGCCTCCGCCATGGTGGAGACCGTGGCGAAGGCGTAAGGGAAAGAGTGCCCCCACGGCACAGGACCGCCCGCGGATCGGTGGGCCCCGATCGCGGGCCAGGCCACCGTGGGGGCACCCATCCGGGGCCAGATCGCCCCGCGCCCCCCCCAGGACCCCGGAGCCCACCCGCGCCGCCTTTTCCCGCCGGTAAGGTAGGTGGTTTAATCTACGCCGGCGGGACAGGCATTCAAGCAGCGGGACTTCGGCCCATCCGGGCTGGAGAATCGCGGGTGGGTGCCCGCCAACCGGCGCGGCGCGATTCCTGCCCCTGCCGAATATCCGGTGGTGGAGAATTCGGTAACCGGCGGGGGCGGGATTCACGTCAGCCCTCAGCGATCCTCCGACCCGGCGGGGGGTCGGAGAATCTCGCCCCACATTTCCCCATTATTTACTATTTTCACTTTTCATTCATTTTCTGTTCAGGGATGAAACATGGGGGTCCAAGAATCTATGAGGTTGGATCCTACAGGGTCCATCCTTGTTGGTGCTGATGCTACCACAATCTGCAGGGTCATCCAGAGGGCACCACATATGTATGAGGCGGGTCAGCACTGTGGGTGGGCACCTCCCTGACTGCATGATGCTGCTGGGAAATCTGGTGCTTACCCGCCATATTGTCAAATGCATTTTGGAATTCCATATACAATTACTGCATTACCAGGGTTCAGTTTCCCATCTTCCAAGATCCTATGGAGTATGCATCCCTAGCATAACTAAAGCAATTTTTTTAAAAATTGACCTGTTTGTCAAGGGTTCAGGGTGGGTTGTTTGACTGGAGCAACAACCCCCCCCCCCCCCCCCCCGGCACCGTCTCCCCCCACTGCCATCCCCCTTGGGAGGATGTACCCTCATGTAGCTTCTGGAAACTAGACCTCTCCCTCTTTCTAGGTTTTCTGAGCCAGGGACATGGGAGCTCCTCGGGAGGAACAGCAGCATTCCCACTCCACCTTCTGGGTGACCATTAGCCTTGTACAGGGCTAGAATCAATTCTGGCATTTATACTCGAAATAGAACACCCCAGAGGCATCATGGTATAACAACATTAGAGGTCAGTAAGAAGTCTTACAACACCAGGTTAAAGTCCAACAGGTTTGTTTCGATGTCACTAGCTTTTGGAGCGCTGCTCCTTCCTCAGGTGAATGTTCCAGAAACAGATATATAGACAGATTCAAAGATGCCAGACAATGCTTGGAATACAAGCATTAGCAGGTGATTAAATCTTTACAGATCCAGAGATGGGGTAACCCCAGGTTAAAGAGGTGTGAATTGTGTCAAGCCAGGACAGTTGGTAGGATTTCGCAGGCCAGGTGGTGGGGGATGAATGTAATGCGACATGAATCCCAGGTCCCGGTTGAGGCCGCACTCATGTGTGCGGAACTTGGCTGTAAGTTTCTGCTCGGCGATTCTGCGTTGTTGCGCGTCCTGAAGGCCGCCTTGGAGAACGCTTACTCGGAGATCAGAGGCTGAATGCCCTTGACTGCTGAAGTGTTCCCCAAATGGAAGGGAACATTCATAGAATCATAGAAGTTACAGTGCAGAAGGAGGCCATTCGGCCCATCGAGTCTGCACCGGCTCTTGGAAAGAGCACCCTACCCAACCCCCACCTCCACCCTATCCCCATAACCCAGTAACCCCACCTAAGGGCAATTTTGGACACTAAGGGCAATTTAGCATGGCCAATCCACCTAACCTGCACATCTTTGGACTGTGGGAGGAAACCGGAGCACCCGGAGGAAACCCACGCACACACGGGGAGAACGTGCAGACTCCGCACAGACAGTGACCCAAGCCGGGAATCGAACCTGGGACCCTGGAGCTGTGAAACAATTGTGCTATCCACAATGCTACCGTGCTGCCCATTCCTGCCTGGTGATTGTCGTGTGATGTCCATTCATTCGTTGTCGCAGCGTCTGCATGATCTCGCCAATGGACCACGCTTCGGGACATCCTTTCCTGCAGCATATGAGGTTGTCTACCTCATACGCTGCAGGAAAGGATGTCCCGATGCGTGGTACATTGGCGAGACCATGCAGACGCTGCGACAACGAATGAACGGCCAATCACCAGGCAGGAATGTTCCCTTCCAGTTGGGGAACACTTCAGCAGTCAAGGGCATTCAGCCTCTGATCTCCGGGTAAGAGTTCTCCAAGGCGGCCTTCAGGACGCGCAACAACGCAGAATCGCCGAGCAGAAACTTATAGCCAAGTCTTCTTTGCATACTCTCCAATGCACTCACTTCCTTTCTATAGTGTGATGACCAGCTGGGGCCTAACCACTGTTTAATACAGCTCCAGTATAACCTCCCTGCTCTTCTCTTCAAGGCCTCAGTTAATTAAGTCAAGGGGCGAGATTCTCCGACCCCCCGCTGTGTTAAATTCCCCTTAGTGTCAAAAGGTTCGGTGGGGTTATTGGGTTACGGGGATAGGGTGGAGGTGTGGGCATAGGTAGGGTGCTCTTTCCAAGGGTCAGTGCAGACTCGATGGGCTGAATGGCCTCCTTCTGCCCTGTAAATTCTATGATCTATGATCACCCTCCCATGTGGGACCTTGTGAAAACACTTACTAAAGTCCATGTAAACGACATCAACCACAATGATGTCAGGAAGCACATAACTCACAACAATATTAATACCAATCAATGTTTAATTCATAATTAAATAAATAATTGAAGTAGTTTGTGTCGTGTTATTCACCTTGGGGTAACACGGACTGCAACACGATGCAGTGAAATGATCAAGCATACACCAAACGTAGGCGTTGGTTCAATAAGATGTATTGAACTTCAGTAACAAAGCACACAGCTGCCTGTGGGTTGACTCTCTACTACTCTAAGTAAACTAACTCTTACTTTCTAGACCAGGCTAGCTCCGATCCATGTGTAGAAGGTGTTGAATGATTTGTACACCCTGACTGTCACTACAGTTATCACCAGTGGAAAGAGGCAGAGTGCCTTTTATAGTTGGAAGCTCCCCTCTGGTGTTCTGTCTGGTGATTGGTCGTGTTCTGTTCTGTATGTTGATTGGCTCTCCTGGGTGTCTGTCACTGCCTGCTTTTACCTCATGATGTGCATGCATGCATATTATGACATCCCCCTTTTTAAAACAAATTGTCGGCTGCTTAGAGCATATACGACATATTTACAAAAGTAACTATATATAGCAATTGGTGAGTGAATGGATATGTACATGTAAGGTGTCTTGTGTGCAGAAACATAACAATATATAAACAAAGGAACTATTTATAAGTCCAATCGTTGGGGCTGTCGTCGGATTCTTGTGGACCGCCTGAGAGGTGGAGGCGGGGATGATGGTGTCTTGACAGGTTGGCATGCAGCCAGATTGGTGGCCTCGTGGAGTGAGGTGTCTGGATAAGGCAGAACGATATCTGGGAACGTGAGACCCGGTGGTGGGCAGGCAAGTTTGCGTAGTGCCCTTCTGTTGCGCCTGACAATAGATCCATCAGCCATGCGAACCACAAACGACCTGGGAGCAGCCTGTCGAACAATAACAGCTGAAGCTGACCAGCCTCTACCAGGCAACCTGATGCGAACAGCGTCCTTTGGACGGAGCACGGGCAGATCAGTAGCATGAGCATCATATGTCAGCTTTTGCCAGGTTCTGATCTGCTGCATCTTTTGCAGCACTGGAAGGTGATCCAGGTCAGGTACTTAATGGCCGGAACAGTCGTCCGCAGGTCACGATTCATAAGGAGCTGTGCCGGAGACATACCGTTGGACAGAGGGGTTGCCCTGTATGCCAGAAGAGCAAGATTAAAGTCCGAAGCTGAGTCCGCAGTCTTACAGAGCATTTGCTTCACGATATGGACCCCTTTTCCGACCTTCCCATTAGATTGCGGGTAATGCAGGCTCGAGGTGATGTGCTGGAACTCGTATTGCTTTGCGAAGTTGGACCATTCTTGACTATAGAAACAGGGACCGTTGTCGCTCATAACCGTGAGCAGGATTCCATGCCTGGCAAATGCCTCCTTTCAGCCCTTTATGACAGTCCTGGATGTTAAGTCAGACAGTTTTACTACCTCGGGGTAACTGGAGAAGTAATCAATTATCAGGATGTAGTCACACCCGTTGGCATGAAAAAGGTCAACGCCGACCTTAGGCCATGGAGAGGTCTCGATCTCGTGCTGCTGGGGCGTTTCTTTGGGCTGAGCTGGCTGGAAGCGCTGGCAGGTCGTGCAATTGAGGACCATGTTTGATATATCCTCATTGATGCCGGGCAAATAGACAGCCTGCCGGGCCCTGCGCCTGAACTTCTCAATACCGAGGTATTTTGCTTCAAAAAATAACTTTTCCATTTCTGAGGTACCACACCTGTAGAGTGGGCCATGTGCTCCCCATACCACAATCTATTAAAAGTTATGGGTCAGGTGAACTCCATGATACACTTTGGGATTCTCTAAACCCTGACCCATAACAATTGGGAGCTGAGCTCACTTCTGCTTTTTTGAGTTTCAGTTTGAGAACACAGCTGCGAGTGTCTGTGTGTTTTGCTGAGCTGCAGGAAGAAACACAGAGCTGGTCTGTTGATTTCTGCAATCCAAAGACTATAAATATATTGAATGTAACCTAATGTGCTCCTATTTTTGAAGCTTTGAAGTCTTTTGGATGTTTAAAGGAACAGTTTGAAGGATTATTTAGTGTTGTAGTCTTTTGGGGTTATCATTGAAGTAATGGGTATTCAATGTTTGTTTTAAAAAGGTTAACTTGCGTTCATAGAATAAACATTGTTTTGTTTTAAAAACCACTTGTCCATTTCTGCTGTACCACACCTGGAGAGTACACCGTGTGCTTCCCACACCACACTCTATTAAAAGTTGTGGGTCGGTTGAACTCCATGAAACACTTTGGGGTTTTGTAAACACGGACCCATAACAATTCTGCCGGGAGTCATGGCCTTTGACACGTAGGCCACTGGAGCTCAGGATGAGGTGTCGTCCTTCTGGAGGAGCACCGCCCCAATGCCGTCTTGGCTGGCATCTGTGGAGATTTTAGTCTCCCTCGCTGGGTCAAAAAAAGCTAGAACAGGAGCGGTGGTTAGCTTCGCTTTCAACTCAAGCCACTCTGCTTGATGTGCGGGTAGCCACAGGAAAGTGGTGGACTTCTTCACCAGGTGCCTGAGGGCCGTGGTGTGTGACGCGAGGTTGGGAATGAACTTCCTCCCAAAATTTACCATCCCCAGGAAGCGGAGGACCGCCTTCTTGTCCTCTGGGGTCTTCATTGTGTTGATGGCCTTGACTTTGTCCAAGTCTGGTTGCACGCCCTGCTGGGAGATCTGATCACCCAGAAACTTAATTGACGTCATGCCAAAGGAGCATTTGGTTTTATTTAATTTCAGGCCGTTGCATGTATGCGCCTGAAGACTTGATGCAGACGAGAAATATGTTCCTCCGGGGTCGTGGACCATATGACGACGTCGTCAGCATAAACCCGCACACCGTCAATGCCCTCTCGCATTTGCTCCATTATTTGATGAAAGATTTCGGAGGCTGAAACAATACCAAACGGCAGGCGGTTGTAGCAATATCTTCCAAAGGGTGTATTAAACGTGCAGAGCTTCCTGCTGGACTCGTCAAGTTGTATCTGCCAGAAGCCACGCGATGCATCCAGATTTGTAAAGAATTTGGCATGTGCCACCTTATTCGTCAGCCCCACCCGCTTCGGGATCGGGTAGTGTTCCCTCATAATGTTGTGGTTCAGATCTTTGGGATCGATACAAATGCGCAGTTCTCCAGAGAGTTTCTTGACACAGACCATCGAGCTGACCCAGTCAGTTGGTTCCGTCACCTTGGATATTATTCCCTGATCTTGGAACTCCTGCAGCTGCGCCTTTAGACAGTCTTTTAGGGGCGCTGGCACCCGGCGTGGCGCATGGATGACAGACGTGGCATCAGGCCTGAGCCAAATTTTATAGCGGTAGGGCAGCGTACACATCGCACTGAACACATCCGGGTATTGCAATAGTAGCTCCTCAATGTTGGCCTGAAGAGTGCTGTCGGCAGAGGACATGGCATGTACACGCTGGACGAGATGGAACAGCTTGCATGGGCACCAAGCAGAGAAGCCTTGCCGGGCTTGACGATCTCAAACCGCAATGTGGCCTTGATGGCCTTGTTAGATACATGCAGGTGACAGGACCCTAATGCAGTGATGGCATTTCCATTGTAGTCGAGCAACTGGCAGGCCGGCGGAAGAATTGTTGGCTGCCTTTGGATATGAGCAAGATCTGCTTGGGAGATTAGATTGGCCGAAGCACCGGTGTCCAGCTTGAACCGGATGCTACAATCGTTGACTTGTACTGTGGCACGCCACTCGTCCGCATAATCCACATTGAGGATGGGTGTGTGTGTTGCTGAATGCGAGGAGGCCCACTCGATATGGGCACTCCGGGCAGTCGTCCTCTGGATCTGTGACGGGATCAGGTTCCAAATCCAGCAGCCCTTGCTGCACACTTCGAACGCGTCTGCATTGGAACTGGGATCGCTGGCCCCTATAGGAGGTGCAGGCTTGCACAAAGCCGCATAATGGCCAAGCTTCTTGCAGTTGAGACATCGCCTGCCTCTTGCAGGGAATTGCCGCTTTAAATGGGCGGTGCCGCAGTTGGGGCAAATCATTACGTCGACGTCGTGATGCTCGGTACGTCGTCGCACATGCGTAGTGCGGTCAGCCGCCGCTTGCACCTGCGCAGTGTAGTGTTCGGCCGCTTCGTTCTCCCGACCGTGGTGGGCATGTGTGGGACCCCTGGAAAAGCACGCAAAATGGCCGCCTTCATCGATGCTCAGGTGCCGCATTCGGGCGATGGCCTGTACACTCTCTGCCTCGTGGGAGGCAAGTTGGTCCTGCTCTGCCGACTCCAGGCGGGAATAGCGACTTTTCGCCTGTTCGTGGACTTTGCAGTCTCGATGGCCACTGGCAGGGTCATATGTTTTATTTTTAGGAGCTGCCTTGTTGGAGTGGACGCCAAAGATGATCTGATCTGATCCCTGATGAGGGAGTCAGCGGTGTCACCGTAGTTGCAGGATTGCGCTAGAATGCGAAGATGAGTGAGAAAAGACTGGAAAGTCTCATCCTTACACTGAAGGCGCTGCTGGAAGACATAACGCTCGAAGCTTTCATTCGTCTCAACCTTACAGTGACTGTCAAATTTGGCTAAGACGGTCTGGAACTTGGTCTTGTTCCCACCGTCGGCAAAAGTGAGTGAATTGAAGATTTGGATGGCCTGGTCCCCCTCAGTCGACAGTAGCAGCGCGATTTTTCAGGCACCGGATGCACTTTCGAGGCCCGAGGCCTCAAGTTATAGATTGAATTTCTGCTTGAAGACCCGCCAGTTGGCGCCAAGGTTCCCGGAGATCCGGAGCTGTGGAGGTGCCTGGATCTTTTCCATGCCGCTGGAAGGCAGTTGCTGGTTGTCAGTGAATTTTCAAAGGTAAATTACTTAGAAGCTGTAGCCACTCCTGGTAACATGTCGTGTTATTCACCCTGGGGTAACACGGACTGCAACACGATGCAGTGAAATGATCAAGCATACACCAAACATAGGCGTTGGTTCAATAAGATTTATTGAACTTCAGTAACGAAGTACACAACTGCCTGTGGGTTGACTCTCTACTACTCTAAGTAAACTAACATTAACTATCTAGACTGGACTTCTGGTGGTGTCTGCGAGCGGAGCGGCCGCATTCGGAGAAGCTCCTGCTGGTCCGCGATATTGCGGTCTTTTTCGGGGGTTCCCCGCAAATCTTTGGGAAGGAATAAACCTCTCCGGGGTCATTCTGCCTCCCTTGCCCTGTGATAACATCAAAGCTTTGTTTCACAGAGCTGGGGGGCTGAATAAGCAGGAGTGGAGATACTGGCCCCGGTGGGTTCGGCGGGGGTGGCTGCACGTGGAGGAGCAGGGATCATGACTTGTTCCCCAAGGAGCATCCTGAAAGCCGAAGGGCTCAGAGAGCACGGAGAGGAAAGGAGAAAAATATTTTCTGTTTTTTCTCTCTCTTGAAAACTTGAAGGTAGCAGCAGGGACGGAGCCAAGTGGAGGCCGAGGCGGCAGGCCCGAAGCCAGGGCGTGATGTAGGAGAGATTTCCCACATCGGGTGGCTCCAGCCTAGAATGTAATAGGAAGACTGAAGCCCGGTCCCAGGGAAATTCTGGAGATATACAAAAAAAAAAGAGAAAGAAGTTTTAAAGAAATTTGAGATTGAAGAAGGAAGGAAGAGTGAGAAAAAGGAAAAATAATAAGCCGTTAAAGTATGCGAAAAGCAGCGTCGAGGAAGGGAGGAAATGCGGGCTCGCCGTTAAATGAGAAGACGAGCAAAAGTGCTGACAAGATGGCGGAGGCCAGACCGCATGGTGGGGCCGCACTGCTTACAGTGGAGAAGATGACCGAGGTGATGGCGGTGGAGCTAGAAAAGCAGTGTGCGAGGCACATGGAGACTTTGAGGAAGGAGATGCCGGTCACATTGAAGTGATTGGTGGAGGAGGCAATCGCCCCGGTGAGAGTAGCTGTGGCAAAGACATCGGCCGAGGTGAGAGAGCTGGGCGAGAAGATGAAGGAAGTGGAGGAGGCCGCGTCGCAGCACAGCAACCAGCTCACCTCGATGGGGGACGAGCTGCGGAGGGCGGCGGAGGTCAACTGTGGGCTCCAAGCAAAGCTTGAGGACTTGGAGAACCGCTCGAGGCGGCACAATCTGAGAATTGTGGGCTTGCCCGAAGGAATAGAGGGTCCAAGGCCAACAGAGTACTTCGCTAAGAGGTTGGTGGAGCTGATGGGGGAGGGTGAGAACCCCTCTCAGTAGGAACTGGACCGAGCTCATCGGTCGTTAAGGCCGAAGCCCAAAGTGAATGAGCCGCCAAGAGCAGTAACCATCTGTTTCCATAAGTACTGCATGAAGGAGAAGGTGGTAAGCTGGGCGAAGCAGAAGCGTGAGGTGCAGTGGGATGGTGCCAGAGTTCGGATCTGCCAGGACCTGACGGTGGAGTTGGCAAAAAGACGAGCGGCGTTTGGGCGAGTGAAGGCGGCACTGTACAAGAAGGGGGTGCGATTTGGTATGGTATACCCGGCGAAGCTGAGGGTGACGTATGGTGCCAAAGACTTTTATTTCGAGACAGCGGAGGCGGCTGAGGCGTTCGTCAGGGCAGAAGGCTTGGGACAGACGTGAGGAGCGGAGCTGGAAGAGAGACTGTGGACTATGATTGGGGAGCTGGAAAATGTATAAATGGCATAACTTTCTTTTCACTGACGTGTATTGTAATTTACTTATCTTCACATTGTTACAGAGTTCAAGTTATTAGTTGGGTTGATTGGCATTCTGTGTTGCGACGGTTATATCTTAGTTTAGTGAATTGTATGGGTTGGATTGAAAGTCAGAGAGATCTAGGTGTACAGGTCCACAGGCCACTGAAAGGGGCAACACAAGTGGAGAAGGTAGTTAAGAAGGCATACGGCATGCTTGCCTTCATTGGCCGGGGCATTGAGTATAAGAATTGGCACATCATGTTGCAGCTGTATAGAACCTTAGTTAGGCCACACTTAGAGTATAGTGTTCAATTCTGGTCGCCACACTACCAGAAGGATGCGGAGACTTTAGGGAGGATGCAGAAGAGATTTACCAGGATGTTGCCTGGTTTGGAGGGCATTAGCTATGAGGAGCGGTTGAATAAACTCGGTTTGTTCTCACTGGAACGACGGAGGTTGAGGGGCAACCTGATAGAGGTCTACAAAATTATGAGGGGCATAGACAGAGTGGATAGTCAGAGACTTTTCCCCAGGGTAGAGGGGTCAATTACTAGGGGGCATAGGTTTGAGGTGGGAGGGGCAAGGTTTAGAGGGGATGTACGAGGCAAGTTTTTTTACACAGAGGGTAGTGGGTGCCTGGAACCTGCTGCTGGAGGAGGTGGTGGAAGCAGGGACGATAGTGACATTTAAGGGGCATCTTGACAAATACATGAATAGGATGGGAATAGAGGGATACGGATCCAGGAAGTGGAGAAGATTTTTGTTTCGACGGGCAGCATGGTCGGCACAGGCTTGGAGGACTGAAGGGCCTGTTCCTGTGCTGTACTTTTCTTTGTTCTTTGTTCTTTTGATTGGTGTTTCCTCTGGGACTGGGTGGGAGGGGACGGTATAGCGTGGCTGGGGGAGCCATCCACGCTAGCTAACTAAAGTCGGCTAGTGAATGGAGATGAGGTGAGAGAAGGGCTGCGGACATTGGAGCCGAATTGGCAGGTTTTGATGGGCCTACGAGGTGAGCGAGGGGGGGGGGGAAGGGATTGATGCTGGGAGATGTTTTTTCGAGAGGAAATATAGGGGGGGTTTTGGAAGGGGGGGGGAAGGGGTTCGATGTTAATAATGGATAGGGGCGGGTCAGGCTTATGGGGCAGGACCCGGTGGTATGATGATGGTGGATAAGAAGGGTGGGGGGGGGGTTAAGAGACCCCCAGTTAGGATAGTCACGTGGAACATGAGGGGTTTAGAAGTTCCGGTCAAAAGGTCAAGGGTGTTTGCGCATCTTAAAAGTTTGAAAGCCGATGTAGCAATGCTGCAGGAGACTCATGTGGTGAACCACTGTATTAGGAGATGTAAGGTAGGACCTGCACTACAGGTTCGCCGGTAGCTCCTGCCGGCTGGCTCTGCCCACGGAGAACTGTATAAATATGCATGACCTCCAGTGCCCTGCCATTTCGCCAGATGCAGCAGGAGGCCACGCATCTGACTGTAATAAATTGATGCACGATCAATTGCACAAAGACTAAAGTTGGGTACAACTGTGGCTTTATTACAGTCAGATGCGTGACCTCCTGCTGCAGCTGGCGAAATGGCAGGGCACTGGAGGTCATGCATATTTATACAGTTCTCCGTGGGTGGAGCCAGCCGGCAGGAGCTGCCGGTGAGCCTGTAGTGCAGGTCCTACCTTACACGCCCTAATACAGTGGTTCACCACAACTTACTTGAGGGTGAAGGAGCAGGTGAGACTTAAAAAGGGCTGGGTTATCAGGTGTTTCACTCTGGACTTGACGGAAGGGCTCGAGGGGTAGCGGTAATGGTCAGCAAAAGAGTGCGCTTCCAGATGGAGAAGGTGGTGGCGGATCAGGGGGGTAGATATGTGATTGTGACAGGGGCGCTAGAAGGGAGGTTAGTGGCGCTGCTAAGTGTATATGGCCCCAATTGGGACGATGTGGGATTCGCAAAGAAGGTGTTTGGGGCCATCCCGACTTGGACACACATGAACTGATAGTGGAGGGGGGACTGGTCACGGTCGCGCTCACTGGTCCCATCAGCGGGGGCAAAGGCGTTAGCTGGGCTAATGGTGGAAATGATGGCGGGTGGACCCTTGGAGGTTTCTGCACCCGAGGGAACGGGAGTACTCGTTTTTCTCAGCAGTCCATCAGGTATATTCGCGGATCAACTTTTTTGTGGTGGGGAAGGCTTTGTTGGCTGGGGTTAAGGGGTCGGAATACTCAGCAATTACAGTGTCAGATCATGCTGCGCATTGGGTGGATATGGTGCTGGAGAAGGGGGTTGGGCAGAGGCCGGGGTGGAAATTAGATGTGGGACTTTTGGGAGACCAACTGTTTTGTGACAAAATTGAAAAGGTTATTAAGGAATATGTAGGTTTCAACTGTATAGGTGAGGTGTCGAAGGTGGTCGTCTGGGAGGCTCTAAAGGTAGTGGTGAGAGGGGAGGTGATCTCGTTTAAGGCCAGGGTGGACAAAGAGGAGAGGATGGAGTGGCAGAGGGTAATAGATGAGTTGTTGGAGGTAGACAGGAGTTATGCAGAAGATGGGGACCTAGCGAAGCTGGAAAAGAGGAAGGAACCACAGGCAAGCTTTGACCGACTATCTACCAGGAAGGCGGTGCGCCAACTGAGACGAGCAAGAGGTGCAGTTTACGAACATGGAGATTAGGTGGGGCGTCTGTTAGCAGGTCAGCTCCGGAGGGAAGCAGCGGCAAGGGAAATTGTGCAGGTGAGGGATAGGGCAGGGAAGTTGGTGGTGGCGCCGAATCTGATTAATAAGGTTTTTGAGGAATTTTATGAGAGGTTGTACAGGTCAGAGCCACCCGGGGGAGGTCGTGAGATGCAGGAATTTCTAGATGGGTTGGAGTACCCAAGGTTAGGGGAGGGGGATAGGGCTACATTGGAAGGAGCGATAGTGGAGCAGGAGATAAAGGATGCGATTGGGAGGATGCAGTCGGGGAAGGTGGCAGGGCCGGATGGGTTTCCGGTGGAATATTATAAAAAATTCAAGGATAGGTTGGCACCCCTGATGTTGGGGATGTTTGAGGAGGCGATAGGGAAGGGGGCATTGCCACAAACCTTGGGGCAGGCATCGATTTGACTGTTGCTAAAAAAAGATAAGGATCCGACAGAGTGTGGGTCGTATCGGCCCATATCACTTCAGAATGTGGACGCAAAAGTATTGGCGAAGGTACTGGCGGGTAGGCTGGAGGAGTGCCTCCCGAAGGTGATAGGTGAAGATCAGACTGGGTTCGTGAGAGGGAGGCAGCTCTTTTCAAACATTAGAAGGGTACTGAACGTCGTTATGGCATCGGCAGAGAGGAAGGAAACAGAGGTGGTTGTGGCATTGGACGCTGAGAAGGCGTTCGGGTGGAATGGGGTAATTGATGGCAATTCTGGAGCGGTTTGAGATTGGACCAAGAGTTGTGAATTGGGTAAAGCTACTATATAAGGAGCCGAGGGCGAGTGTCCGCACAAACAACATCAGCTCGAGATACGTTTCTCTCCACCGTGGGACTAGGCAGGGATGTCCTATGTCCCCCACCCTGCTGTTTGCACTCGCAACTGAGCCGTTGGCTATCACATTAAGAAGTTTGGGGGTATGGAAAGGTAGTGTGTGTGGGGTGGGGGGGTGGGGGGGAATAGAGCATAGGGTGTCCTTTTATGCCGATGACTTGCTATTATACGTGTCGGAACCAAGTGTGTTGCTGGGGGGAATATTGGAGCTGCTGTGAGCTTTTGGGTCTTTCTCGGGATACAAGCTGAATCTAGACAAGAGTGAGTATTTTGGTGGGTGTGGGGGCAGAGGGGGGGGGGGGGGGCTGACATTCTGTAGGGCAGGGACTCACTTTAGGTACCTGGGGTGCAGGTTGCCCGGGAGTGAGGGGGGTTCCGCAGGTACAACATTTCTAGTTTGGTGGGGAGAGTGAAAGCTGATCTGGCAAGGTGGGATGGTCTCCCTCTGTCACTGGCGGGTCGGGTACAGGCGATTAAAATGAACGTGTTGCCACGATTTCTGTTTATTTTACAATGCCTGCCGATTTTCCTGCCAAAGGCTTTTTTCAGAAAGATTGAGGGAAGGATTACGCCGTTCATATTGGGAGGGAAGGTGGCCAGAGTTAGAAAGGTGCTACTGCAGAACCTGATGTATTACTACTGGACGCCAAATGTGGAGAAGGTGCGGAGCTGGGTAAGAGGGGTTGATTCCCAGCGGGTCAGAATGGAGGAGAGTTTGTGCAGGGGGTTGGGATTGAAAGCACTAGCAACAGCGCCGCTCCCGATAGCTCTGGGGAAGTACTCAGGGAGTCCGGTAATAATAGCTTCATTGTGAATTTGGAGGCAGTGGCGCCAACACTTCGGGTTCGGGGCAGGGTCAAGGGAAATGCCGATTCGGGAGAACCACAGATTTGAGCCAGGGAGATGAGATGGAAATTTTCGGAAATGGGAGGAGAAGGGGATTAAGACACTAAAAGATTTGTTTCATAGGTGTCGGTTTGCAGGATTGAAGGAGCTGGAAGCGAAGTATGGGTTGGAGCAGAACTTCCTGGAGGAGCCGGCCTCCACATTGCTGGAGGAGGTGCTGACCACAGGGGGACTGGAGAAAGGGGTAGTGTCAGCGGTCTACGGAGCTATTTTGGAGGAAGAGAAGGCACCACTGGAAGGGATCAAAGCAAAGTGGGAGGAAGAGTTGGGAGAGGACATAAAGGAGGGGTTCTGGTGTGAGGTGCTCCGGAGAGTGAATGCCTCCACCTTGTGCGCAAGGTTGGGGCTGATACAGCTGAAGGTGGTATACAGAGCTCAGGAGGGGGTCGGGGGGGGGGGGGGGGGTCGGCGGGCGGCGGAGGGGGGGGGAGGGGCGCTAATCACGTTCATATGTTTTGGTCCTGTCCAAAGCTAGAGGATTACTGGAACGTTTTTAGGGTAATTTCCAAAGTGTTGCATGTGAAACTGGACCCGGGCCCCCGGGAGGCCATATTCGGGGTGTCGGACCAGCCAGGGTTGGAAACGGGTGCGGAAACAGATGTCGTAGCTTTCGCCTCGTTGATCGCCTGAAGGCGGAACCTGATGGGATGGAGAGCAGCCTCTCCATGCTGTGCCCTGGCGTGGCGGGGGGATCTGTTGGAATTCCTGACTCTTGAGAAGGTTACCTTTGAACTGAGGGGAAGGATGGAGGGGTTCTACAATTCATGGGCATTATTTATTATGCACTTTCAAGAACTGGATAACATCGAACATTAGTTGGGGGGGGGGGGGGGGGGGGGGGGGTTGGGGGGAAGGGGGGCGATGGGTGTTAATGATGGCCATGGGTGATTCCTGATTCCTTTTTGTCAGTTGTTTATGTGAACATGTGGGCGAATGTTTTGGGTTTGGTGGGAGGATGGGATCGGTGTTGTTGATGTGGGGATTGACATATTTGTTACTGATTATTGTTTATTACTGATTATTGTTTATTGTTGGTGGGTGTAAATTTGGGAGAACATGCAAAAAAGGAGGAGAATAAAGAAATATTTAAACTATCTAGACCAGGCTAGCTCCGATCCACGTGTAGAAGGTGTTGAATGATTTGTACACCCTGACTGTCACTACAGTTGTCACCAGTAGAAAGAGGCAGAGTGCTGATGCCTCGTGTGTTTTATAGTTGGAAGCCCCCCTCTGGTGTTCTGTCTGGTGATTGGTTGTGATCTGTTCTGTATGTTGATTGGCTCACCTGGGTGTCTGTCACTGCCTGCTTTTACTTCATGATGTGTGTGGGTGCATATTATGATAGTTTGTTTTTAAAAATATCTTCCATGTATGTTAGTAGGGACCAAGCCTTGTTATGAAGATGTTCTTGCGATTGTGATAGCTTGTTTGGAAGCAAATTCTAAATGACCTCCCTCATCAGTACTTTGCTTTTGTAATCATTGTGAGTCATATCAAGATAGTCGTTCATGCCTCCTGACAGCTAACTGGACTGAACATTGGTGACTGTCCGGGAAAATATTGACTGCACATCCTGTCAGCAGCAGAACTATCAAGGCCAGGAACTCTGGAGATTAGGGTAGTCTCCAGAAGGAGAACAGAAGCACTGTTAGGGTTTCAAATGGAAATAGACTATGAAATTTAAGTGTGAATTGCTGCAAGATTATTTGGACTGTTTTATTATGACAATGACGATAGTAAAATATAACTGGAAAACTGGCTGCATTTGCTGTTGCAAATGTGTTTTTAATTGTATGTTAAAAGTAAATTGGAAGAGCAAAAATAACATTGTGAAAGTTAAGGGTGGCACTGCAGTAGTTTGTGGAACAGGAAGGGTACCTGAAAACTTGCCATCACATTATCCTTGCCCCTTTAAGAATCGAATAAATCTGTAATCTTAGGTAGAATGCTTTCTGTTTCCATAGTTACAGACACCCAGTGCTTAGTGTTCAAGGCCATTCTTCCACATGTCATCAACAGCATAATTCTTCTAAGGTTTCAGTTATGAGCTGTTTTCAATGGCAAATGTAAATACCTGTGTCACGGAGGGATTCCTAAACCCAGTCTTGAATGGTAAGGTCTTGAAGAATTAACCTATTGTTGCCTTAAAGTAACAGGAACAATGGGAAGAGAAAACCATTATAATTCAAATGCCTTCACCTGTTGGTTACTCTGATTTCCAAAAGAATAAATAACATGGACTGGAAGATTCATATTTTAAATTCTGAGGGCAAGAGTTAACGGGACAGAAACAGAGTCCCGTTTTGGGCACATTTAGTGGGTGTTTCTCAGTGCCTGCAGCGCCGAGAACGACACTGCTATTTAACAGCGCTTTGCTGATTTATTTTTTTTGGGCCTCGACAAGGAACGTCCCACCAAGGTCACACTTACCTCAGCACCGAGTACCCACAGATTGAGGCGCCATTTTAAAATGGTGCCCCGATCTTTCGAGCCTCTCAGCATCCCAACTGCAGCCTCCAGACCCCCACTACACCCAACTTACATCTTATGGGGTTCTTGAGCGCCCCCCCCTCACCCTTCCTCTTAAGGGCAAGGCACCCTGGGCCCTATCCCTGGCATGGGCAGCCTGACATCTGGGCACCTTAGCCCTGCCAGGGTGCCAGCTGACAGTGATAAGATGTCCGAGTTTCAGTGGGAGTGCGAGGGTACCACACTGCCCAGAACACGACCGACCAGGGGTCTCTAATGGCTTGGGAGACTCCCCAGGTGCCATTATGCCTGGTCCATGTTTTTTATTTTTTATAATCTTTATTGTCACAAGTAGGCTTACAGTAACACTGCAATGGTTACTGTGAAAAGCCCCTCGTCGCCACATTCCGGCGCATGTTTTGGTATACAGAGGGAGAAATTAGAATATCCAATTCACCGAACAGCACGTCTTTCGGGACTTGTGGGAGAAAACCGGAGCACCCGGAGGAAACCCACGCAGACACGGGGAGAACGTGCAGACTCCACACAGACAGTGACCCAAGCCAGGAATCGAACCTGGGACCCTGGAGCTGTGAAGCAACAGTGCTACCATGTGGGAACCTTTGCTAAATGGTGCCAAGGCGAGGTCTCCCAGTCAAGACCATTAGTTCCCGGGCCCCGGGAGAATCCAGCGTAGACATAATCGCACACTCAAATATGTGAAACCCCGTGATATTATGTTGAATCTTGTGCAGCATTTCAAGCATCACAAATCTTGTGAGAGGCTGTAAAGCACTTTGGAGCTTTCTGTGGGCGTGTAAGGTGTCAAATACATGCAAGTCTTTCATTCTTTATCTATTGCAAAACTCCTGTTCTAACACAATAAGTTAACTAATGCAGGCAACTTTTTTTTCTTTCTTTAGGCTTGGCTACTCCATCCTTAAATCTGATAAATAATGTTCTTTGAATAGCATGTTCTGAAATCCTCAACCCGATTCTATGGTGGGAATCAGTCGTCAGCACTTAGCATCATGCAAAATGTCAAGTCAATACTAAACTTACTTTACCTATTTTCACATCCCCACAGATATATTTTTCCTGGTTTCTGCATCCAGCAAAATACATTCAGGGAGATCAATTCATCTCTTCAGCTCTTTAACACTTCCTCTTTTTGTTTGACATAAACATTCCTGCGTATATAAAGTCATCTATTGTTCCCACCTTCTACCATCAATGTACACTTTGTTTAGTCCACTTTGACCTTCTGTTTGTCATCACAGTGGAGCTTGAAATAAATGGTCTCCAATTTCGGAACATAATAAAATAAGAAAATATTTGCCAAATTGTTACAAGGGCCTGAAGCTGTGAATTAATTTAAACCCCACGTTAGTAGTTTATTTTACTTTTTTTCTACTTTGACTGCACCAATCACATTTCATTATCGAAAAAGTTCCAGATGACTATATGAGAAACGTTTAAATTTGTACACTTTGTGACGGCAGGGACCTCTGTGCATGTGAGCTTTCATTTTGATCATGCTGCAGTTGTGATATGAGAGCAAAGCTCACGTTGATTTTTATTCTCCACCCATTTCTTGTGAGTGTGGCAGTTTAAATAAAGCGTGAAAGAGAAAACGGAATGTAATAAAATTCATGGGTGTGCACATTCTGGGCTCATTGATAAATTACACTTTAACTGAACTGACCCAGAAGTGGGACTGCATTTGGTTCAGTTGAGATGCACAACAAGGGTGGCGAAGAAGGCATTCAGCATGCTAGGTTTTATTGTTCAGAATATTGAATACCGGAGTTGGGACGTCTTGTTGAAGTTGTACAAGACATTGGTAAGACCACACATGGAATGCTGTGTTCAGTTCTGGTCACCCTATTTTAGGAAGGATATTGTTCAACTAGAAAAAGTGCAGAAGAGATTTACGAGAATGCTACCAGGACTTGATGGTCTGAGTTATATGGAGAGGCTGGATAGGCTGGGACTTTTTTTCCCTGGGGCGTAGAAGACTTGGGGGTGATCTTATAGAGGTTAATAAAATAATGAGGAGAATAGATAAGGTAGATAGTCTACATCTTTTCCCAAAGGTAGAAGAGTCTAGAACTAGAGGGCATAGGTTGAAGGTGAGAGATACAAAAGAGACCAGAGGGGAAATGTTTTCACACCGAGGGTGGTGAGCATCTGGAACGAGCTGCCAGAGGCAAGGTGGAGGCAGGTACAATTCATTCTTTTAAAATGCAGTTAAACAGTTACATGGGCAGGGCGGGTATAGAGGGATATGGGCCAAATGCGGGCAAGTGGGACTAGCTTAGCGATAGGAACTGGGTTGCAGGGACAAGCTGGGCCGAAGGGCCTGTTTACATGCTGTAAACATCAATGACTCTAAGCCCGATAATCTCTCCACTTCCTATTGCTCCTTACACCATATGTTTTGGCCACCCCACCGATTCCTCGGGCTGAATTCTCCGCCATCAGGATTCTCCGTTTTGCCGGCAGCCCAGGGGTTTCCCGACGGCGTGGGGATGCCCCACAATGGGAAACCCCATTGTCCGGCCGGCAAAATGAAGAATCCCGACGGTGTGATTTCTGGTGCGGCGGGACGGAGAATCCCACCCCTCTCTTTGGTTTGTTCTTTATTTTTGTTCGCCATATCTCTGGGACATTTTTCTACATGAAGAATGCTAGTTATTACATCAGCTGTAATGGAAATAATGGTGATAATACCAGTAACAATAGCAGGAGCAATAATAGTACAATAGTATCTTAATCAAGGGTACCCTCAGAGGTGATGGTAGTAGTAATAGTATTATTAATAATACTAGTATTAATAGTAGTATTTGGGATGTACTTAATGGGTTAAAATTCTATCTAGAATTCCATTCCTTTGCTTTCTCTTGCATGTGATTAATGGGATCACCAGGTTAATGGTTATTTCCACGTTTTTGGACAATCTGTCACTGAAGTTGTGGTGGGAGGTTGATGAAAGCCCAATGGAATTTAGTCATGGTGTTTATTAAAACACTTAGCAAAAGCAGAATGTTAAAGCTTACGGCCGGGCCGTAAGTCATACGTGACCCCCGCGCCGGGCCGGAGAATCGCCGGGGGGGGGTGGGGCATGAGAATCGCGCCACACCACCCCAACACCGGCTCACCGATTCTCCTCCGCCCGCGGGACCGCCGCCGCGCTGGTCGGAGGCCATTGAAAGCGCACCCCCCCAGCAATTCTCCGGGCCTCGACGGGCCGTGTCCCGCCGGCTTGAGTCACGTATGGTCCCACACGGCGGGACCTGGAAGTTCTGTCTGCGGGGGCAGTCCAGGTGGGGGGGGGGGGTGGGGGTATTCGACCCCAGGGGGGGACCTCCACGGTGGCCTGGCCTGCGATAGGGGTCTACCGATCGGCGGGCGGGCTGGTTCCGTGGAGGCCTATGTTCCTCTGCGCCAAGTCCCTGTAGGGCTCCGCCATATTGCCCGGGGGCCGGCATGGAGACGAGAACCCACGTGCATGCGCAAACTTGTGCTGGCCGTATCGCGCATGCGCGAACACGAGCCGGCCACAGCGCGCCGGCTGGAGCAGCGGAGACCACTCCGGCGCCGACCTAGCCCCCTAGGAAGGGATGAATACCTGACAATCGAGGACCGGTGATGCCGGAGTGGTTCACGTTGCTTTTCACGCCGGCATCAGAACTTGGCCGCGGGATTGGAGAATCCCGGCCTACGTGTTTGCCAGTATTGGCCGATACTCACCCACCTACTTTGATTTTCAATCCTGACAAAAAATGTCACTGGGATGGCAGGAAGGTGGTGTGGATCCCAGAGTAGCTCTACAATGTACTCTAATACAGGGATAAAGAACAAAACACATGTTGGAATGATTAGAAATTATGCTGACAAGACCTGTGAAAACTGCCAGGAGCAGAAGTCACCCACATAAGTTTATTTTAAAAAAAAAGGCTTTTGTGCAATGTCCGATACAGAATTTCGACAAGCCATATAAATGTGAACAGAATCATGTAAAAACAAATCATGCAGAAACTTGAACACAATTTTTTTTAAATCAGAAAAATGTGAGCAGTATCGATTTTAAAAAGTCATAGATTTTAGCAATTTTTAAAAAGTCAGATAATTGATATCATAATCATCTTAAAACAAAATCTACATTTAATCATTTAAAAGGTCAGCTGAATATTCAGAATTATGCTAAAATGTAAATAAATTTGAAGAAGAGAGCTGAAAAATCTCTTCCCAGCAGCTCAACAATTATTTGGGAGCTGACGTATGAGGCTCCTTCCTCTTCAGGACAACTGACAAGCTTTCAAATGAGGAAAGTTTGTTAAAAGTTGGCAACTGGTGGATATCCATGTTAGTGCGATCTTTTTCCCCATTTACATTATGTAGCAAATTAAGGTGAAAATCTCATGGAGCAACTCAGACCCTAACTTCAGGATTTTCATGCTCAGTCCTGAAGTTGCAGACATTGGGATAATGGTGGAGAATGCCAACAGCTTCACCGTCATTCCTATAGTAAAATCTGGTCATGTTTCAGAATACATCAAAAATTGCCCGGTGGCACAATAGTTAGCAATGCTGCCTCACAACGCCAGGGACCCAGGTTCAATTACGGCCTTGGGTGACTGTCTGTGAGGAGTTTTCACATTCTCCCCGCGTCTCCGTGAGTTTCCTCCGGCTACCCCAGTTTCCTCACCCAGCCCAAAGATGTGCAGATTGGGTGGATTGGCCACGCTCAATATACGAGGTTACAGGGATAGGGCCGGGGAGTGGGCCTAGGTAGGCTGCACTTTTGGAGGGTTGGTGAAGTCCCGATGGGCCGAATGGCCTCCTTCTGCACGGTAGGGATTCTTTGATTCAAAGGAGCCCTAGCAAAACTGGAGAATGTCACTTAGCAACAGGTTGAGGCTATGACAAGAGTTTACAGAACATGGCTTTATTTATTCACTTACACAGAAATTACATACAAGCTGAGACAATTCTACTTAAGTGCAAGCTGTTACTTTCATACTTGACTTGAAATGTTAAGGGCCATATAATTGTCAGTCATTGAACTGTGGTCATTTGTCTTTTTGAACAGATTAATCTCATAGATGGTTCAGATAGGTTTCAGTGATCTGTGTTCCTGAATTTAATTGATGGACAACTCTCAGGTTAACACAAGTGAGGAGCTATCCCATGTTGGAGTTACAATACACAAGACAATCACCCTCAGAAAAGTATGCCCACTAATTTATATGTAAACATGAGATACTAACCCCAGCCTACTTATAAAAGGTGGGTCCAGATGTATATTTCAGACCAGGTGCCTGTACATTTTATGCGGCCTGTTGATTCGCTCGCAGTATCTTTTGCAGACAAATTTTATTTTACATTTGTTGCCAAGACTAGACACTTGGTACACCTTGGTACATTAATTGTGAGAAAATGTTCATATGTGTTGCAATGAATACTCTGCTAGCTTATCTTATTGGTAGGTAATAGGTACATTGAATCACTTGATGGTGGCTGCCAAGAATTGCAATAATGCAAATTTCCCAATTGAGGTGGGTTAAGCTAAAACTTATCTTTATTTCAATTTATCCGCGGATAAGATTCAATTTCTGGAAGAGTGCTTGCAGTTGTGCTATTTTGCCATGATTTAAAACATGATTTAACATGATATTTTTAAAAATTGTTAGTTTATTTTGCGACGTGAGGAAGGAATGTTCTAGACTCAACACAAAATACATATAGGGTAGTAAGGAAAATCTGTCCCTAGTTTCAGAGTCCAACCTGACCACTGTTTATCTCTACTGTTTCCTATCCTGAGTCAATACTCAGCTACACCCTTCTGACCCTTCCTCCTTGAACATTGGAACTGAGGGAAGAATTTTATAGCCCCTCCACCGGCGGCTTTGCAAGTGGGTGAGGGGGCCCCGCATAACATTCCAGTGTAGATTTTCCACCGTTGGTGCCCTCATCTTTCCCACAATTTTTATATCGACTGGTGAGGTCTAGGTGCGATCCTTCACCCCAATCAAGGGCTGCTTCCTGCCTGGCCTCAATTTTCTAGCAGTTAGGAATATTACCAGTTCAGGCCTGCCCACTTCTGGAGAAAATGCCCACAAGGGTGAGGTTTTCATTGCAGACAAAGGTGGGGATTATATGGAAGCTCTGTAGTTAATTTGGAGGCAGCCATGGCTCCCAATGCAGGCTGTTTAAAAGGCCCACCTTGGTGCTGTGAATAAAAACAGAAAGATCATCCAGCCCTCCCTCCCAACCTCCCCTTGCCATGTCACGACCTGAACTAGCTTGCATCCTTAAAAGGCAAGCCTGAAAATCAGAAACCCTGAGAATGGGGTTAGGAATCCTGGAATTGGGACCTACCTGCCTTTTGTAAAGGGTTAATCAAGCCCAGTCCTTAGAAACTGTGGGCCTGCTTGTGGTCCCAACCCTAGCCATTGCTGCTATCGGAGCTTTTGGAACTAACAGAGCTGCCGGCCTATCACATTAGCTGGTTGTTCTCTGAGGCAGGACTTCCGCCGAGTCATCCTTTAGCCGATTAACACTTTGCAAACTGTCAAATGGCTATGGGGCTGCTGCGACTATTGGGGATACATTCCCCGGTGAATCTGTGGGTGATGAGGCAGGAAACCACACCATCCCAAAAATACAACAATAAGTCAAGGTAGGCCACACTAGATGCTAATTTATTTGCAAATTGACTATACCAATCTTGTGCTAGTTACTCCCTTATTCTAAGTTTACTCATGGCATATAATCAGGTTCATTGCTTCTCCCATTATAATATTTTATAAAGTGTCTTTCAAAACTCACCTTATTATTTTATAAACTTGCAATATATTTCTTTCAGCAGATATATTTTTAATAAAGATGGATTTAGCCTTCTTTCTTTTATAACTCTGCGATTTAACATCTGGAATCAGCTTTTGTGTCCCTCCTTTGAATCAATTTGATGGCTTTTATTTCTGTTACGTAATACAATGGCTGCAACTGAATATAACTTACTTAGGTTTTGATTTTTCACACAATTAATTGGTCTTTGCAATGCTTGTAGCCAAATAATCCACCTAGACCATTTTTTGTCTTGATTTAACTTGTTTAATGCCATGTCTTACATTTTGTAATTCTAATTTACATTTCAATTCCCATACATTAATTTATTGGGCTATGTTATATTTCTTTGTTGCCACAAAGAGAGAAGGTATGGAGATGCCCACACTTTGGATTCTTGTAAACACGATGAAAGGTTTATTAAGAGGTGGTGCTCAGACAATCAAAGATGAATTTGAGGTGATCTCTTTGAAATATATAAAATTCTTAGAGAATTGGTGGATTCTTGTGCCCTCCACATTTGGTGGTGGGGATAGTTTAAAGTTGGTGTTTGATGGGGATCCTGCTCCCTTCCTGCCTCCACCCTGATTAAGTCTATGGCAGGAAGGCCCAGGGATGGTCTTTCCACCCCGCCAAGTCCCTATTGGTTTTGACCCTCCGGCAGACAAGGGGCTCGCTATGCGGGGAGCATGACAAGCTCAACTTGGTGATTTGGTTGGTGCACTCCCATGGGAGTCCCTCATTCAAATGCACTCAATGCCTCATTGAGGAACCCAATATCAGGAAGGGGGTCCCACCTGTGAGCCACTGTCTGCCCTCAGTGCCAGACGCCCTCCCCACCAACCCCACGGCCCCAGCTTTGCGACCCTTCCCCTTGACATTAATCACCTCTGACCTGGGATCCAGTGACAATCTTAGGCCTCACTTTGGTATTATACACGTAGCAGCCACCATCTCCCCAATTGCATTGCCAGCCTCTGATTGGCCAGCAGCTCATGGTGGGTAGGCCATTTGATTAGCACACTATGCGGCGGGCATTCTTAAAAGGAAGCAATGCAGAGCACTTATTGGCTTTCCAACCGATGGCCAAGACCACAATTGCTCCACAAGATTCTGCGTGATTTTCCTCCTAATAATAATCTTTATTGTCACAAGCAAGCTTACATTAACACTGCAATGAAGTTACCATGAAAAGCCCGTCGTCTCTACACTCTGGTGCCTGTTCGGGTACACTGAGGGAGAATTCAGAATGTCCAAATTACCTAACACCACGTCTTTCGGGACTTGTGGGAGGAAACCGGAGCACCCGGAGGAAACCCACGCAGACACGGGGAGAACGTGCAAATTCCGCACAGTGACCCAAGCCGAGAATCGACTAGAATGAGGATCATGGGGCGAAATTCTCCCCCAACGGCGGGATGTCCGCCGACTGGCGCCAAAGACGGCGCCAATCAGACGGGCATCGCGCCGGCCCAAAGGTGCGGAATGCTCCGCATCTTTGGCGGCCTAGCCCCAACATTGAGGGGCTAGGCCGACGCCGGAGGGATTTCCGCCCCGCCAGCTGGCGGAAATGGCATTTGTTGCCCCGCCAGCTGGCGCGGAAATGCGGCGCATGCGCGGGAGCGTCAGCGGCCGCTGTCAGTATCCCGGCGCATGCGCGGGAGCGTCAGCGGCCGCTGTCAGTTTCCCGCGCATGCGCAGTGGGGAGAGTCTCTTCTGCCGCCGCCATGGTGGAGGCCGTGGCGGAGGCGGAAGGGAAAGAGTGCCCCCACGGCACAGGCCCGCCCGCAGATCGGTGGGCCCCGATCGCGAGCCAGGCCACCGTGGGGGCACGCCCCGGGGTCAGATCGCCACGTCCCCCCCCCCCCCCCCAGGACCCCGGAGCCCGCCCACGCCCCCTGGTCCCGCCGGTAAATACCAGGTTTGATTTACGTCGGCGGGACATGCAATTCCTGGGCGGGGCTTCGGCCCATCCGGGCCGGAGAATCCAGCGCGGGGTCCCGCCAACCGGCGCGGCCTGATTCCCGCCCCCGCCCAATCTCCGGTACCGGAGACTTCGGCGGGGGCGGGATTCACGGCGGCCAACGGCCATTCTCCGACCCGGCGGGGGGTCGGAGAATGACGCCCATGGTCTTAGAATAAGGCATTGGCCATTTTGGACTGAGGTGAGAAATGTCTTCACTTAACAGGTTGTGAATTTGTGAACTTCTCTACCCCAGGGGACTGTGGATGCAGAGTTGTTGATAAATTTGTTGATAAAGGGAATTAGAAGTAGTGTGAGAAGGGGAAATGATCAGCATGACCTTATTGAATAGCAGTGTAGGTTTGACGGGCCAAATGGCCTACTCCAGCTCCTATTTTCTCATATTCTTGTGTTTTCAAGGTAAAAAATCCACAGTCATTCCCAGAATCTAGATCACTGCAGATTTCTATGATTTTTAATCAGTCAAGTAATTAACCTCCCATTAATTTCGGAGCCTTTTCTGGCAAATAATCAACTTTCCTCACAGATTAGGGCGGCATGTGGCGCAGTGGTTAGCACTGGGACTGCGGCGCGGAGGACCTGGGTTCGAATCCCGGCCCTGGGTCACTGTCCGTGTGGAGTTTGCACATTCTTCCCATGTCTGCGTGGGTTTCACCCCCACAACCCAAAGATGTGCAGGTTAGGTGGATTGGCCACGTTAAATTGCCCCTTAATTGGAAAAAAAATAATTGGGTACTCTACACTTTAAAAAAAACATTTCCTCACAAATAGGTGTCTTAAACAAAGTGAGACATTTTAGTTCTAAACTTCTCACTGCGATATATATATATATACAATGCGAAGAGCAAAGATTATTCTGAAATGCTCCTAAGGCCACAGTAATCCAATTAGTACCACCTCCATTGATCGCTACTCACAGCTTCCTATTATGTATCAAATATATGATCCAATTTATTATGTATTTTTCTCCAAGAGCTTTCACATAGCCAGCAATTGGTTTTATCCTGAACATCAAGCTACGTAACATTTTCCCCATTCCACCCACCAACTCTAAATCATCTTCAAATGATCCCATTAAATATAGTAGACACAGTCTATTTTTCATGACTTGACTTGGAATTATTAACCTCGAAATTATTCTTACTGTTATTAGCACAGAAAAACTTAGAGGAATGTCATGTTTGAATATTTACAGGGAGCATTAACGCCTGTATTGGAACAGGAAACCGTGGAATGTTATATGCTTACCTAGAATATTTATCCGTTGTAATCAGCAATAGTAATTTTGATGTGATTACCTCCCACTCTCAATAGTCCTTTTGAATGATGCATGGTAGGCGTTAAGCTAATGGTCTTCACCTTCCAGGAATAATGCTTCTGATCTCACATCCAACATTGAAATAGCGGCAGCAATTTCTGCTCCCTCTCTACAACTAATGAGGTGTGAAAGTTCAGTTAGAGCTCTGCTTTCTTTCTGCCAATGCTGTGAACAATGCCCATGGAATTCAATGTAAATCAAACCATGGTGGCAACTCTGGTACCACAAGTCCACAAGTACGTTGTATCTCTGTTAACGTTAAAAAATTGAAAAACAACTTTTCTCAACCTGGCTTTACACTAGATTCCATCTTTCCCACAGGTAATATAAAACCAGAGCAGTAGCAGTTTGCTGCCTGGATGCTGGAAAACCTCTGCAGGTTTGGCAGCATCTTTGGAGAGAGAAACTGAGTTAATGTTTTGAGTCCAATGTGACTCTTCTTCAGTATTGCGTGACACCGTGGTGTAATCACCCACTACAGCTCAGTATTCCGACAGGTGCTGCTGACTTAATTTCGAGTTCTCCTTCTGCACTGTATGTTCTATGTTCGAGTATTTTCATCATAAAACTATAGACTTTACATGCAGAAGGAGGCCATTGGCCATCAAGTCTGCACCGGCCCTTGAAAGACCACCCTACTTAAGCCCACACCTCCACCCTATCCCCATAAGCCAGTAACCCCACCAAACCTTTTGGACACGAAGGGGCACTTTAACATGGCCAATCCACCTAACCCGCACATCTTGGCCTATGGGAGGAAACCCGAGCACCCAAAGGAAACCCACGCAGACATGGGGAGAAGGTACAAACTGCACACAGTCACCCAAGGCGGGAATTGAACACAGGACTCTGGAGCTATGAGACAGCAGTGCTAACCACTGTGCCACCATGCTGCCCTATCATCAAAGGTTTATTAATTTAAAAATCAACTTTTGTCACAGCCAAGGGCCAAATTGAGGTAATTTTTACAATGAATCATTCCAAATAAGATTTAAAATATACAGAAAGATAGTGAGAACAGAGTAAAATAATGCACTGATCATCAGATTTGGGCCTTTGCATTGTCAGGGTTAATGTTTAACAGTATTAGAGCTTGTCCATTGTGTGGATGGTATGTGACATTCAACTATTCTCAAACCTTGTCATTAGATATCTTAATTCAATTAGTTGTTTTGAGATCTGTAGCTGGTAACCACTGTGAGATCTGTCTGCAAGTAATAAGTGCAAATGTTTGGAGTTCATTGGTGCTCTCATTAAAAAAATGTGGCAGAGTTGATTTTGACCATTCTCGAGTAAGTCTGGACTGCAATTATGTCTGAATAATCATGTCATTACTTAACTCCTATTTAATCCATGAACTTCCCAACATCTCCAAAGTGACAAGGTACAATTTTCTACATTTACTCAAGTTAGAATTTCCCAATCGATTATCATTTCTGTAAACTGTTACACCCGTTCGGCGCCGAGATCCCAGGTCCGATCCCGTCTCTGGGTCACTGTCCTTCTGGAGTTTGCACATTCTCCCTGTGTTTGCGTGAGTTTTGCCCCACAATCCAAAAATGTGCAAGCTCGGTGGATTGGCCACGCTAAATTGCCCCTTAATTGGAAAAATGAATTTTTTCATTCATAGAATTTACAGTGCAGAAGGAGGCCACCCGGCCCATCGGGTCTGCACCGGCTCTTCGAAAGAGCACCCCACCCAAGGTCAACACCTCCACCCTATCCCCACAACCCAGCAACCCACCCAACACCAAGGGCAGTTCTGGGCACTAAGGGCAATTGATCATGGCCAATCCACCTAACCTGCACATCTTTGGACTGTGGGAGGAAAGCGGAGCACCCAAAGGAAACCCACGCACACACGGGGAGGATGTGCAGACTCCGCACAGACAGTGACCCAAGCCTGAATCGAACCTGGGACCCTGGAGCTGTGAAGCAATTGTGCTATCCACAATGCTACCGTGCTGCCATGCTCTAAATTTAAAAAAAGAAAAAAAACTGTTACACCCGTATACAGGTTGTGAACACACCCTGAAAATCAAACTTAATCCCAAATAAAACTTGGGCATGATCCTCCAGCCATGCTGCGCTGGAAAAGTGGCTCAACGCGGTGCAGCGTGGCTGTTGAAAGCTGGGATACACCAATCCCAGGATCTACCCAGCTCGCAACACCTTGTGAGATTCTGCACCAAGATGTTGCGAGGTGAATCCCGCCCGCAATGGGTGGGATCACCTTTTGGCAAATCTGCGAAACAATAATCCTTACTCTATTGTGCAGATTCCCGAGGTACCTGAGGCTTTGGGATTCAATCCCTTTGACTCGAAGACCTGGGGTGAGCGCCGTGTGATACTGGTCCCCACAGATGGGGACCAGATGGAACAGCACCCGTGGGGAGACTCCAAGGGGACCAGAGGCCCCATGTGCATGCCCTTTTGCCAGATTGGTGCCCTGGCACTGCTAGTGCCACCTGGGTACCCAGGCAGTGCCATCCTGGCATCATGGCGGTCCCACCTTGATGCCAGCCTGGCACTGCCAAGGTGCCCAGGTGGCACTGCCAACCTGTTATTCTTTGCACGTGCGTGATCGGGCAGGGGTAGTGAGGGGAACGAGGGGCTCAGGGGCAGGGGACTCTCCCATATTGTGTTCGGGCTGGTGGGGGGAGGTCAGGGATTCTTTTTGAAAATAGCATCCCGATCTCTCCCTACAACAGGGAGTTCCGGCAAGCGGAGTTTCCTATTGTAAGAAACGGGGCGATGTGGGGCCACGGCCGCCTGTTCTCCATTCAGGTCCCTTATTCACCACGACTCACGTTAAAGTCACTGCGGGTGCCGGGAATCACGCAGCTATACGCTCTTGCTCGGGGACTTCGTTCCCTTTTGGCATGACCGCACCCAATTTGTAATTGTCTTTCTATTTCTGGATCATCAAGTCATAATTCTAGATTGTAATTCATAAACTGACCTCGCACGTTTTTGTTGTAAATCCCTTTCCTCAATCTGTTTTAATTTAGAGTAACGTAAATTCTTCATAATTCTCAAAATTCAAAATAATGGCGGCAGCTCTATAAGGGGAGGTGATGGTGTAATGGTACTTTCACTGGATCAGTGACCCTGGGAAATGCTCTGGGGATCCAGGTTTGAATACCAGGTGGTGTAATTTGAAATTGATAAAAATCAGGAATTAAAAGTCGAATGCTAAACATGCCCATGGTTGCAAAAGCACATCTGGTTCACTGATGCCCTTTAGGGAAGGAAATCTGCCATCCTTACCTGGTCTGGTCTTCATGTGACTTCGGATCAACAAAGTGGTTGATTCCTAATTGCTCTCTGAAATGGCCGAGCAAGCCACTGAAATGTAATTGGGGATGGGCAATAGTGCTGGCCCAACAACACCCACATGAATGAATGGAAGCAATAATATTATTGGAATTCTATATCAGTTTCTTCCTTTTGGATCAGTAATCTGACAATCTCCAGGTATCGGCGGAATTTATGCGAGTCATCGGTTTGGTGACAGAGGGTCATTAACTCAGATGGGAAGATGACTGTTGGGACCTTGCTGTTTTCCCATTTCCACCCCGATTAAATCCATGGTGGGAAGAAGGCCTTTCACCCACTGCCATTTGCCCACTTAAATGCCTCCTCTCACCACTGCTGGTATTAACCCAGCAGTGGGTAGGGAGGCTCACCATGCAGGAAGCACACCAAGGAAACTGGCATTTTTTCTATACTGGCTGCCATGTGTGGGAGCATTCCTCATTCAAAGGCAGCCAATCCCTGAATAAATGTCCTATCATCTTGAAAGAAGGGTCTATTGACTGCCAACCTGTGCTCTTGCTGCCAACCCCATCCCACCCAGCCCAATGAACCTTTCCTGTCTTCCCTCCTCTGTGGTCTGGGATCCAGCGATGATACTAGACCGCATGATGGCTGCTGTATGCGTTCAATAGAGCTGTTGATGTCTAATTGTCCAGCAGCTTCGGGCAGCCTGGACTTCTGGGGAAGACCCACTGCTTTCCAGTTAAGTGCGGAGCGGCCCTTAAGTCGATGGGCCTTTCCGAAGAGAGACATCACAAGGAATCTGTGGGCTGTCCAGCTGGCGGGTGAGACACCTGTTGCCTCCAGCACATTATTTTCCTTCCCCTCCAGTCCATTAAGGCTGAATAAACCCTTCCATCACACAAAAAAATCTGTTATTTTAAATCTTCCTTCAGTAATAATGTGATCAATTTAATTTGTGCTATCCAATCCCATTTTCACCAAACCGCCACCAGGCCAATTGTTCATTCCACATCTGAAAATGCACCTTAATATAAAATGTTTGCTTGACATTCTTCCTCTATTAGTTGAGCAGAGCTGTCAATTTGTTTATCCAAACTAGTTTTAAATGCTGCTTTTGGAATAATAGTGGATGACATTTCCAACAAGCATTTTGACTATTTCATATGCCATGGCATAACTTCAGGGCCATCGACAACTTGCTCATTACTATAAACTGCAACTGCAAATCTTGGTAATATTGTGGAATGTTCCAAATATGTGGAAAATGAAAGTTGAAAAAATGTATTACCTGCTAGGTTCTTGGAAATGGAATGGAGTAATTGTTGAAAATAGCTATCTGCTGCAGCAATAGTCATATACCAACAATAGAATTGTGGTTTGAATATTTAATTATGCCCTTATAAGAAAAATGCCTCAGCAATAACAACAACGAAAATGGCCCTGTCTCATCTGGCTTTGAAAATAATTATTTTTTTCCCCTGATATACTGGACGAGATTCTCCGTTTGGGAGACTAAGGGGTGAATTCTCCGCCAGCGGGATTCACCGTTCTGCTAGCAACGCATCCCCCCCCCCCCCCTCCCCCCGGCGGTATGGGGTGGCTACAATGGCAAATCCTATTCGCCGGCGGCGGGAACAGAGATGGTGTGCCGCCAAGGAACACGTGGCTGGGGAGGCAGAGAATGCACCCCTAAGTGTTGGCGCTGAGACTGAATCGCGTGGGGTTTGCATTCCCTTTGGGGACGCTATATCTGGAGGAATTCAGGACATGTGAACCTTGATCAATTCTCATTCCCACCGGCGTCGAATTCACTGGAGCCAGAATTAACGCTGGAGAACTTAACAAACTGGAGCTACTTATAAGCATTCCAATCCCCACAGACTCTTATTCCAGCCAAGAAGATGGCTCCACGAAGTGCAGCATCACACTTCGTGGATGCGGAGCTCGAGAGAATGTTGGATGCGGTGGAGGTGAGGCGGGATACCCTCTTCCAATGGGTGGGCAGGAGGCAACTGACCATGGATGTTCTCCCACCCAGCATGGTAGCAGATTTCCTTCCTTTAAGGGCCTTTCCTGGTGATTCCTTTATTTCCTATTTCTTTTATTTGTCATCATCATTGTTTACCCATGGATTTGTAATGGAAACATACCTTTAAGTCGAGCAGAGGAAGTGAGGAACTCAAAAGTTTCAAAATAACACACTGTGCTATGAACAGCAGATCCCAGACTTTATGGCACCTGGGAAACTGGAGGAATTTGGCTTGATTGGTTGGCTTGTGATCAATGGATTGACCAGGGACAGTATCTTGCCCAGCGATAGACAGCGATTGGTTCCTATCAGGTGGGGTTCTCAGAGGACCCAGCAGAAAATGTCTGGACTCCTCAAGGGGAAGCTGCGTCTGTCTGTCTCTGTCTCTCACTCTCGCTCTCTTGCTCTCTCTCGCTCTCTCTCTCTTGCACTCTTCCTCTCTCGCTCTCTCAAGTGTTGGCTGCTTGCTATTGCTGCGATGTTGCAACTATACTTCAGGACCCTCAAGGTGGATGCAGTTCTCACTCTCTGCTCTGCTGCCTACTGTCTAAAGGCAGAAGGCAGACCCTGATGAGTCTACAGTGATCGCCATTGCAAACTGTTGGCCTAGACTTAAGAATTGTTGGTCTGGACTGAAGAAAGTATCTAACTGAAAGATGACCATCTGAAACAATGACTCTTATCTTTTATCCTTTTAATATATTTTTTACAGCCCTCTTTCCCCGCTGTGTTTGTTTGTCTTGTGTCTGTGTAATAGGTCATTTAAAAAGAGGGGGCAGGTACAAATTAGATAGTAGTTGACTCGTTGTGTTTGTTGCCCATTTAATTATAGTTGCTGTTAATAATAAAAGTTAATTGTGTTCAAAGTTACAAACTGTAGTTATTGGGAAGCCAAAGATTTTGGGGATTTTTAAAATTAAAAGTTAATTTCAACTGTGTTGTGACTTCGGGTCAAGTGGGGTTGGAATTAACCGCACACGAACCCAGGGTGTCGTAACATTCCCTAAAGGGCATCAGTGAGCCAAATGGGTTTTTATGACAATTTCATGATCACCATTCCTGAGGCTAGCTTTAAATTCCAGATTTATTAATTGAATTTAAATTCTGCCAGCTGCTGTGATCTCATGTCCCCAGAGTCTTAGACTGGGCCTCAGAATTGCCTGTACAGTGACATTACCACAATGCCACCATTTTCCCCCTAGAGTAATGGCAAATATTTGTTTTCCAGGATTGCAGATAAAAATAACTGGTGCGTTGGAGGTGGTGGCGCATTGACCAATTTGTGGTGCTCCTCAACTTCCAATCTTAAGATGAACCCCTGGAAAGTTAGAAGTGCTGCAAATCAGGAGTACTGACTTTTTAACTCAACTTTCTGACACATGCTCCCAATGTGCAAGGTTATACACTGGGAATGATGCTGATCAAACGTGACCCTACAATCTCTACAGTGAAGGTATATGAAAGCATGATAGAACTGGAAAACTGCATAATCTTTCCTGGAATGGTACAGGGTTATGTTATCACAATGAAGAATAATAACCCAGAGACACAGGGAATGATTACTATAATCCAGATCTGAGCACAAAAACAGTGTAGATTTATTACCAAGGTCCAGTTGGGCACTTCTACTGATCTGCCTGTGGGGAATTAAATGTTCAATATTGGATTATAGTCAGAGATGTCACGAGGGTTAATTTTGACTTGAAGTCACAGTACAAAATGGGTGGAATTGATTCAGTTGCCCGTTATCCATCTCTATTGATGTTCATTTCTGTTGAAGTCAAAATTATCCCCAATGTGCATCTTTGGCTTGTTACCAATCGAAAGCTATTCATGAAGTGTTTATGCTGCAAAATATCAATACGTTGGTTCAAACATTATTGTCAAAGGTTTATTGTTGAAAGTACATGCCTGGGGCTCATGTCCAGTTCTAACTGATGATTTTGTTTAGAGCAGGTAATAAGAATGACTGCAATGACTTGGTTCAAATGTCAATCTCAGTATGAATTTTATTAAGTAAAATCAATTGACGACAAAGCATGAAATGTACTTGAAGTTCTTATTAATTGTTATTACTTAATTTAAATCTCCAACAGCATTTGTCACAATCATTAGGATCTCTAACCCATGCAGAGAAATTGTAGAAACTGATCCCAACACAGGGATACAACTAACACTAAATGCAATAGTAATTAGAAAATATAGGGTGGGATTCTCCGTTTCTGAGACTAAGTGTTAATACCGACGCAGGGTTCGTGGACTTTCACGACAGTAAAACTAGCGCGGAACCTGGATCGATTCAGCAACTGTGGAGGGGCTAGCTCAGGCTCAAAGTGAATTCAATTGCTTCCAATGAGAAACGGTGCGGGATTCGCCGGTTTCGCGATTGATACTTGGAAGGCTGACAAGCCGCAGCCACATATACACATCCCCACATACACTCATCCCAGCCAACAAGATGGCACTGGTTGTGCTGGAGTGCGCCCATACAGCTGATGGGTCAGCTGGGGCCAGAGGGTACCTAAGGGGGTATGTGTAGTTGCCTGGCAGTCTTGCGGCTACGGCAATGGTGTTCCATGCCCGTCCACCCCAACCTCACAGCCCACATCCTGGCCACCCCTGATACTCCACCCGCCCCCCCCCCCCCCCCGCCCCCCCACCCAGCCCCAGCCCTGGCAGAAGCCACCAGCCAGTGGCAAACTATTACCATGTTGGACATTTTCCACACTCGCTCTCTCTCCCTCAGCAGCCACGACACTGGTTTCACAATTTGTAAAAGCACAAGTGAACTCGGACCATCGGAGGCGGAGCATCGCGGAGGCCCCGGAGAATACCAGGTTGGGTCCGTGTGGTGAACGTATTGCTGCTACAATTCACCACTGTATTGTATTGTATTATGTTGATGCTCTTGTGGGCTCCGCCCCCACGGGGGTGGTATATAGATCTGCAGCCTTTAGGTGGCACTCAGTACAGAGCAGTCGCAGGTAGGCACAGACCTAGCTTATAAAAACCACTGTTCACTTCTACTAATTGTCTCATGTGAATTGATGGTCGCATCAATTTAATAAGCTAAGATATTGGAAGCCGCCCTCAAACCTGATCGACTGGAACGCGATCCACAGGCAGCTGAAGCAAAAGGAACCTTTTCACACTGGCTCCGCTGCGTTGAGGCCTACCTCACCGTCTCCTCCTCGCCGCCGTCACTGAAGCACAGAAGCTGAGTCTCCTCAATGCCCGGTTGAGCCACAGAATCTCTGTACTAATCGAAGACGCGACCACGTACGCAGATGTGGTCGCTCTCCTGAAAAGACATTACATGAGGCCGGTGAACGAAGTTTCGCGCGGCATCTCCTCACCACATCGTAAACGTCCCGGGGAATCGCTGGAGGAATATCTACGTGACCTGAGGGTACTCGCTCGAAACTACAAGGACGTCACGGCCTCGCACCACATGGAACTCACCATCCGGGACACCTATGTGGCTGGAGTCCGGTCCAACTATGTCAGACAACAACTGTTCGAAAAGGATGCCCTCGACCTAAAAGAGAAGGTAAAACTATCCACCTCATTAGAGGTAGCCTTCCAGAGCCTAAATGCTTTCCCCTCCGACCACGCGATTTCTTCATGGGCGCTGGAGGCGCGACCATCACCCGACCCGACGGTGTCCCAGGCCTGTGCCGCGCGCTGCCCGCCCAACCCGGGGGGCTGCCTTGCTATTTCTGCGGTCAGAACCAGCACCCCAGTCAGCGATGCCCAGCTTGGAACGCAACCTGCAGCGACTGCGGCAAGAAAGGACATTTTGCCAAAGTCTGCTTGGCCCGACCCAAAGTTCCAAAATCACAGGCCCAACTCACAGACACACAGGCCCGCAGACCCTGCAGCGTGGCTGCGTGCCTGCCGTCAACTCCCCCTTCTGACGTGTCATCCACCTCGTGCTATCCCTGGGACCGCCACCTTTAACCTTACCCGACACGTGCGACTCAGGGGGGCCGCCATCTTGCCCGCCATATTCGCCACCCGACACGAATGACTGACAGGGACTGCCATCTTGGCCGCCATCTTCAACGCCGCCCGACACGTGCGACCGATGGGGTCGCCATCTTGGGACCACCCCGCTACCACTGACCACGCCGGCTACCCGCAGCTTGACGCTGTCACTCGCGACCAGTCACGGCCCAAGCACCTCAAGAACTCCATGATGACCGTCCGGGTCAATGGGCACAAAATGCCCTGTCTGTTTGACTCTGTGAGCACGGAGAGCTTCACGTCTTGTGTGAACTGATGGTCGCATCAGTCCGCTAATGATATGCTAACGGTGTTTACTGTACGTGCGTTCCGGACCGCATTGATGCAGCTGTCGAGGTGATGGAGAATTGTGATTTGGCATCAAATCGGCGCCCGCTGTGCTTTTGGCATCGGGACCTATTCCTCGCTCAATCACATTTCCCGATTTAGGCATCAGCTGACGGGGAATCCCACCCATAAACTTTAACTTTTGGCAATAGTGTAAAATGGATATTATTAGGGAGCAGGCCATTATTTTATCAACCCCAAGTCTAGAAACACGAACAGATCCGCCATAATCTTATTGAATGGCGGACCAGGTATGATGGGCCGAATGGCCTACTTCAATGCTTATCTCTCATGTTCGTACGTTCGTTGAAAATCAGCTGAGAAAATGGAATAACTTAGAACAATTACCATCACTACAGAAAAATGAATAGGCAGACTAATGGGGTGAAAGGCTGGACCTGATGGTCTACATCCCAGGTCTTAAAAGAAGTAGCTGCGGAGATAGTAGATGCAACAATCCAAAATTCCCTAGATTCTGGAAAGGTCCCGGCAGAAACTATAAATCACCAAATTCAGCAATCTCTTTCTGTTTAAATAGTGTACTTTTCCATTCTTCCTGCCATAGTGGATACGTTCACATTTTCCCACATACTCCATCTGGCAAATATTTGCCCACTGTTTGGGCAAAAATGGAGCAGATGAAGTATAGTGTGGAAAAAGTGAGATTGTCCACTTTGGCAGGAAGAATAGACAAACACAATACTATTAACATGCAAAGAGACTGCAGAATGCTGTGGTTCAGAGGGACCTGGGTGTACTTGTACATGAATCAAAAAAAGTCAGCACGCAGGTGCAGCAAGTAATTGGAAGGCAAATTGACTGGTAGCCTTCATTGCATGGGGAATGGAGGCGAAAAGTAGGGAAATATCGCTACAACTTTACAGGGCATTGGTGAGACCACACCAAGATTATTACATGCAGTTTAGGTCACTTGTTTAAGGAGGGATATAATTACATTGGAGGCGGTTCAGAGAAAGATAATTAGATTGCTTCCTGAAATTAAGAGATTGTCTGACGAGGAAAGGTTGATAAAGTTGGGCCCACACCCATTGGACTTTGGAAGAATGAGAGGTGACCTTATTGGAACATAAGATTCTAAGGGGGCTAAATCAACTCATTCACTTATGCCACAGGGTTTATTGATATTGACATGAAGGAGCGATGTGGTTCACCTTCTTTAGTTTGAAATGCAACCTGCCGATGGTGTCATTGTATATTCCAGAGAATAGTTTTATAAGCTTCTAGAGTACGTTTTGCATTATTGCTCTCTATGTTAATTGGGATGGTTCACGGTTAGCCCTCTTAGACCTTGGTGTAGTAATCCTATTACTTCGATCTTTCTCACTCCAACCCTTCCATTCTGGTAACATGTGCGACAGTGAATTGGAATCCTGGGCTGGATCCTCTGATTTTCAGGCTATACCTTGATGCCGGCATGGGAACGGTGGCGTTTTACAACCGAAAAATCGGTACAAAATTGCCACCGATCCTCCGGTGGCTAGTAGGCAGGCAGTGTAGAGCACCCGATACAGCCGTAGAATTACCGGGGTGATGGCCGTGCATGCGCATGGCGGCGGCCTGCAGTGGCCGCGCCCTGCAACATAGCGCCGGCTGCGCGCGGACCCGGCCTGCCAAATAATGCCCCACCTTTGGCCAGGCATGGGGCCCCCGGACCACCCCCCAACAATGCCCCAGCCTCTGCCAAAGTCCCCCCTGCCCACGGTTCAGCTGTCCCCCGACTGTGGCGCCGATGAATTGAGTCCGTAGCCGCCAAGCCGGGTTCCCGACAAACAATAGCACACGTGACCGACACCGTCGGGAACTCGGCCGGTAGGGGGGGCGGAGTATTAGGGCGTGGGCCTCAGGTAACATCCTGAGGCTGTTGATACGGCGTGCGGCGTGCTCCTAGAGTATGCCGCTTTGGAGGGGCGGAACATCGCGAAAGTGGTGCCACCCCCGATTTTGACGCAAACGGGGATTTTCCGGCCAATCGGCGAGTGCGATTCTGGCCTCAGAGAATGGAGAATCCCGCCCCCTGTCTTCCATCGCTCCTGATTCTCATTGACTGCAGTGGAAGCAATATTAGGCAAGGTGGAAAATGATGAGCTGATTCAATCTCACACATTTTTGTGCCCAGTGATAAAACTTAAAATTATTTCCATGGAATGAAACATTTAATCATAATAAACTCTTTTTTGGCAGTGAAGAGGTAATTAGGTAAATGGTGTCAAGATATAGTGAAGGGGCAATATTCCACAATGTGCAAATTAGTAGTGAATTGAGATCGAAATTACAGCATACACTTTTTAAAATACCTGCAACTTAATCATGGCAATTTTTGAACTTACTAACTTTTCAGAATGAACTTGGAGCATCTATATGATGAAAACATTGGGGTTCTCCATGAAAACATCAATAAATGCACTTGATTATGAGTATATTGCACAATTACTTTTGAACTGGAAGCAAAAAATATATAAATGCTAAAAGTGAGTTATTGGCAGATTGAACTGCAAGCAGTGGAGAGGGAAGTTTACATTAATCTTGCAATACTGTGGTTTCTGCATCTGGGAAATGGATATGTGGAGATAGGGCCGACCACCACATACCCTGTAGGAAAGAAGCGAGCAAAATGAAAAGAAACATCTGACAAGCTTAACGTAGATACTAAATTGTAACTAAAAATGTACCTTGAACATTCATTTCCTCCATAACTGGGGTGCCATAGCTTCAGTATTTATTACCCACAGAAGGCACTGCAGCAAATATCCGAGGCTTCTTCATCAGCAGCTTTTTTAACCCACAATCTTTACCACCGAAAAGGACAGGCAAACTCCAATGGTTCAGAAATGGACTCACACCACATCTTCAGGTCAACTGGGGTTGGAAAATATAAATACTGATATCGCTGGTGACACCCACATCTCGAAAAGGAATATGTTTTTTAAATCTCAGGTTCTATCAAAGCCAATGCATTTCAATGTACTTTCAGAATAGAAAGTCAACATTAAGGGCTGGATTTTCATCTTCCAATGTAAGTGCGAATCAGGTCACGAAAGACTGAACATTTTTTTAAAATTTAGAAGACCCAATTCATTTTTTTCAATTAAGGGCAATTTTTAGCGTGGTCAATCCACCTACCCAGCACATCTTTGGGTTGTGGGCGAAACTCGTGCAAACACGGGGAGAATGTGCAAACTCCACACAGACAGTGACCCTGAGCCGGGATCGAACCTGGGACCTCGGTGCTGTGAGGCGGCAGTGCTAACCACTGCAGCCCGTGCTGTCCCATGAAAGGTTGAACTTAATAGTTTTTTGCCAGAAAAACAATTTCTTCTACCTTCCAAACCCCATGCCATTTTCATGTGCCCTTTTGGCGGGTCAGGAAGAACTTGGGTGCAAAATGCACCACCATCTCTTTTTGAGGTCAGGATTCCCATTGTGAGGACCACAGGAAAATTGTATTTCTTGCCACACATTTTTATGGGCTGGTGTGGGCTTTGAATGCCCTAAAATATGCCCCTCCTTTGAGACTTTGTTAGAACTGGGAGATGTCTGATGAGGAGTCACGAACATTCTGAAATGTAAGTGTTTTAACAACTTCAAGTGGTACTGTTAGATTCTATATTGTAATGTTGATATGTTTTTACTGCTGTGTTTCATCGTAGGGATTTTTCCTGCAAAGGTTAGTTGACTCTTACATTGTATAATTTCGGCTTAAATTACACTACTCTTCCAATTGTCGGAAGTGCCGAAATGCATGAAAACATAAACACAACAGACTTGTTAGTCTCTGCTATTATGATTTGTACTGTGGTTCAATTTGATTGACAGCTCCAGCTGTTTTTTAAAAAACTCTGATTTTGAAAGTTGAAAATAATATCAAACCTGCTCCCTTTCCCACTCATTCTCACTCTGACTTGAATTGGAAATAGACAGCATTCTGTTTTGTTAATTTCAGGCAATGTAGCTGGAAGCTTCTGTAATGTCAACTGAAGCTATGATGATTGCTTGGCTGAGTTTCAAAAGCGACTAATGTTTGCAGCTCAGCAGGTGGCCCTATTGTTCCAAGAATGATTAAAACTTTTCAGTAGCTGTGATAGAGTTTTATTTTTTGATTACCATTTTTAAATAATTACCATTCCTATTTCATGGCTCCTGAGGACTGTACATAGCTGGCTATGGAGGATGAGTGGAGTTATAAAGGTGGCATGGACAATCCGAGGGGGCATGGGGTGGCTGGGGAGAGAGGACACAGTGTGGCACAGGTGATCTGATGGGGCAAGGGGTGACATTGGCAAGCTGAATGAGTATGAGGGAACATGGATGCTCTGACGGTGCTGAGTTGACAATGAGGTGGGTGGGATTTGATGTAGTGAAGGGTGATGATTAGTAGGCCTTTAAACAATGTTCAGAGCTGGGCTACTTTGTTTGAACTGAAGTGGGCCTCCGACACATTCCTTATGCACTCCATTGTGGCTCGCAAGTGTACTGTAAACCCAATCTGTTGAAAAGACAAAAATCCCAAACAAAGTCGAACATGACTCAAATGTGCATTTGAAATGAAATGAAATGAAAATCGCTTATTGTCACAAGTAGACTTCAATGAAGTTACCGTGAAAAGCCCCTAGTCCGGCGCCTGTTCGGGGAGGCTGTTACTGGAATTGAACCGTGCTGCTGGCCTGCCTTGGTCTGCTTTCAAAGAAATGCAAACGTTTTCACAGGTTTTCCGACATTCACAATTCAACAACAGCAGGTCAGACCAATGACTAATTAATTTTGCCCATTTTATATTGGTGAAAACCGCATTGGCACTGAATGCATCCAATCAACCGAGATTTTGATTTGGAACTTCATTACCATGACTATTCCTCTGCAAAGAGGTTGTTGCTGGATTGCAGCACTGTGTCACTCTGTCCCACTCTCGACCAATGTTGCGAACTGTATGTAGAAAGCTTTAGTTACAGTTTTATTTTATATTTTATTCGTTGATGGGATGTGGGCGTCGCTGATTGTGCCAGTATTTATTGCCGATCTCTGAGAGAATGTAAGTCAATCAGATTGCTGTGGATCTGGAGTCACATGTAGGCCAGACCAGGTAAGGACGACAGATTTTCTTCCCCAAAGGAGAAAATCAGTAAACCAGATGGGTTTTTATGACAATCAACAATGGTTTCATGGTCATCGTTAGACTTTTAGTTCCAGATTTTATTTTATCGAATTAACATTTCACCTTCTACCATAGTGGGATTCACCCCAGTCCCCAGAACGTTACCCTGAGTCTCTGGATTACGTGTCCAACGACAATACCACTACGCCAACACCTCCCCATTTATGCCTCCTCTCCTGACATTGCCTGACATGAAGCAGCTGCTCCATGAAATTAGAGTGAAAATAGTGCTGTATACGAAACTAATTATGTTTGATTGCAATTGCTTCACTTGATTTAAATCATTTCCTGTTACTGTGATGAATGCAAAACAAGTGCATTATTTAACTTGCTGCTTGCTTTGTTACTTTTGTTTGTCTTACTCAACCATGTCCAGCACTGCTATCATGTTTTCCGTGACGGGGGCAGCACGGTGGTGCAGTGGTTAGCACTGCTGCCTCACGGCGCCGAGGTCCCATGTTCGATCCTGGCTCTGGGTCACTGTCCATGTGGAGTTTGCACATTCTCCCCATGTTTGTGTGGGTTTCGCCCCCACAACCCAAAGATGTGCAGGCTTGGTGGATTGGCTATGCTAAGTTGTCCCTTAATTGGAAAAAATGAATTGGGTACTCAACATTTTTTTTTAAAAATGTTCTCCGTGACAAGAAATCTTGGTTTCATCCATAGTGCCCCTGTACAATTGAAAATTGATGGTTTGAAAGCTCACTATGTCTGACAACAAGGAGGAAGTGCGGGGGGGGGGTCCGATTGTTGGGCTGGTGGGGGGTGGGGTCCGATTGTTGGGCTGTGGTTCTCATTGTACATAGCAGCACAAATCAGATTAGGAGCTTAGTGGTTGGAGGATTATGAGTAGAAACCCCAATTCTTCCACAACCTGATATAGAGTTTGACTAAACTGTGTTGCCTCTAAATGTGCGTAGTATATGGAATAAGTAACTGAGCTTGTTGCACACATTGAAATTGGCCGGTACAATGTTGTGGGCATCACAGAGACGTGGCTGCAAGGGGGTCAGGGCTGGGATCTAGATAGCCAAGGATATGTGTCCTATTGAAAGCACAGACAGATGGGCGGATGAGGCAGGGTTGCATTGTTAGTAAGGAATGAAAATAAATCGATAGCAAGGAGCGATATCGGATCAGAAGGAACCAAATCTCTGTGGGTAGAGTTGAGGAATCGCAAAGCTAAAAAGACCCTAATGGGGGTTATGTCCACGCCCCCTAGCAGTAGTCAGGAGGTGGGGCAGAAAATAAATCAGGAGATAGAAAAGGCATGTAAAAAAGGCAACATTACAATAATCATGGGGGACTTCAAGATGCAGGTGAACTGGGGAAATCAAGTTGGCAGTGGATCCCAAAAAAAGGAATTTGTGGAATGTCTAAGAGATGTTTTTTTGGAACAGCTTGTGACAGAGCCTACTGGGGAACAAGCAATGTGTAATGAGGCAGACTTGATTAGGGAGCTTAAGATGAAGGAACCCTTGGTGGCAGTGACCACAATATGATCAAATTTACCCTGCAGTTTGAGAGGGAGAAGCTGGAATCAGATGCAATTGTATTACAATTAAATAAGGGTAACTACAAAGACATGAGGGAGGAGTTGGCCAGAGTTGATTGGAAAAGGAGCCTAGCAGAAAAGACAGTGGAACAGCAAAGGCAGGAGTTTTGGGGATTCATCCCAAGGAGGAGGAAACATGCGAAGGGGAGGACAAGGCATCCCTGGCTGATGTGGGAAGTCAAGGAAAGCATTAAAGCAAAATAATGGATGCCTTGACTATTTTCTAAATGGGAAAAGGCTTAAGAAATCAGAAGCACAAAGGGACTTAGGAGTCCTAGTTCAAGATCATCTTAAGGTTAACATGCAGGTTCAGTCGGCAGTTAGGAAGGCAAATGCAATGTTTGCATTCATATCGAGAGGGATAGAATACAAGAGCACGGATGTACCTCTGAGGCTGTAGAAGGCTCTGGGCACACCACATTTGCAGTATTGTGAATAGTTTTGGGCCCCGTATCTACGGACGATGCGCTGGCCTTGGAAAGGGTCCAGAAGGGGTTCACAAGAATGATCACTGGAATGAAGAGCTTGTCATATGAGAAGTGGTTGAGAACTCTGGGTCAGTACTCATTGAAGTTTAGAAGGATGCGATGGTGATCTTATTGAAACTTAAAGGATACTGCAAGGCCTAGCTAGAATGGATGTGGAGAGGATGTTTCCACGAGTAGGAAAAACTAGAACCTGGGGAAAAACAGCCTCAGGCTGAAATGATGATCCTTTAAAACTGAGATGAGGAGTAATTTCTTCAGCCAGTGGGTGGTGAATCTGTGGAACTCTTTGCCGCAGAAGGCTGTGGAGGCCAAATCATTGAGTGTCTTTAAGACAGAGATTATAGATAGGTTCTTGATTAATAAGGGGATCAGGGGTTATGGGGAAAAGGCAGGGGAATGGGGATGAGAAAATATCAGCCATGATGGAATGGCGGAGCAGACTCAATGGGCCAAATTGCGTAATTCTGCACCTATGTCTTCTGTTCTTATAGTAAGCTACATTATAAAATACTTCAGTGCATCTTTACCGTCACAAGAGAACATTAATGTTAAAATTTCTCATCAGACAAATCGGTGAATAGATATTTTTGATTGCATTAATCAGAAATAAAATTATATTCCAAAGCTACAAGCTTCAAAGCCAAAAGATCCTGTGATTCCATCTGTAGACCATGAATTACTGAGGATAAAATGCATATATTCCTATTTTTCAATAAAGAGCAATTTTGGGGACACCTGGGGCGTCATTCTCCGACCCCCCGCCGGGTCGGAGAATGGCCGTTGGCCGCCGTGAATCCCGCCCCCGCCCCCACCGAAGTCTCCGGTACCGGAGATTGGGCGGGGGCGGGAATCGGGCCGCGCCGGTTGGCGGGACCCCCCGTTCAATTCTCCGGCCCGGATGGGCCGAAGTCCCGCCCAGAAATTGCCTGTCCCGCCGGCGTAAATCAAGGCGGGACCAGGCGGCGTGGGCGGGCTCCGGGGTCCTGGGGGGGGGGCGCGGGGCGATCTTACCCCGGGGGGTGCCCCCACGGTGGCCTGGCCCGCGATCGGGGCCCACCGATCCGCGGGCGGGCCTGTGCCGTGGGGGTACTCTTTCCCTACGGCCTCCACCATGGCGGAGGCGGAAGAGACTCTCCCCACTGCGCATGCGCGGGAAACTGACAGCAGCCGCTGACGCTCCCGCGCATGCGCCGGGAAACTGACAGCGGCCGCTGACGCTCCCGCGCATGCGCCGCATTTCCGCGCCAGCTGGCGGGGCAAAAAACGCCATTTCCGCCAGCTGGCGGGGCGGAAATCCCTCCGGCGTCGGCCCAGCCCCTCAATGTTGGGGCTAGGCCGCCAAAGATGCGGAGCATTCTGCACCTTTGGGCCGGCGCGATGCCCGTCTGATTGGCGCCGTCTTTGGCGCCAGTCGGCGGACATCCCGCCGTTGGGGGAGAATTTCGCCCAAGAATTGAAAATTGCCAATGTAGTCTGACCCAATCCTTTATGAATCCATATGCATAATGGAATAAATTAACTAAAAATGCTAAGGAATCAGCATTCAGTGGTGTTTACATTTATAGCACATGAGAGACCAGTTAAACATTCAAAATACAAGAATACAAGAAATAGGAACAGGAATAGAATACATGGCTTGTCGAGCCTGCTCCACCATTCAGTGTGATCATGGCTGATCTCGGGTTTCAAATCCATTTTCCTGCCTATTTCCCAAACTCCAAATTCACTGAGAGACAAAAATATCTACCTATCCCAGCCTTAAATGTATTCAATGATGGGCGTGTGTTACTTCATATTTTTGTAGACATATGCAAAATAAGTCACTTTCACAAAGCATATACAGAAGAAAAGGAAACCTCCATCCTTTTTCAAGCAGACTTTTGTGTCCATAAAATTTGGCAATGTTCTTGCTAAGGAGCAGGAGCAACGTGACCAGGTGGCGAGGTGAATGAGAGGTCGCCTGGCCTTATTTTACACAAGGCGAGGAGATTTTAACTGCATGGCCTCTTTGGCATGATCAGCATCTGTATTCCATTCAGTCATGGTAGGATTCATTACCCAGCCAGCAGGCAGAAGGAAGATTTCAAGTCAAAGGAGTGCACCATTTAAAAAAAAACTGAAGGAATAGTCAGGGTCACTGAGGGGACTGGTTGCAAGAGGACTCAGAAGTTCAGAGCAGGATGGAAGATGTGGGCCGGGAAATCCCAAAGTTTGCTTGGGCTCAGTACAGAACTTTGCTCCCTGCTCATCCTGGTCCACAGAGAAACAAAACAAAAAATGTAAGTCTTCTTTTTCTGGCCCAAAGTAGCTGGGACACCACTTCATGCAGCCCTTGGGTTAAAGTTGCAATTGGGCCCCAATTACTTAATTGCAGGCTAATGTATCAAAAGCAGGCTCCCCTTCACCCTTTCTCCCTACCCCTGCCCTTCCTCCCTAACCCCCAGATGAACATTGGCTCTCAGAGGCAAATAGTGGGATCAGGGGCGTCATTCTCCGACCCCCCGCCGGGTTGGAGAATCGCCGGGGGCTGCCGTGAATCCCGCCCCCGCCGGTTGCCGAAGTCTCCGGCACCGGATATTCGGCGGGGGCGGGAATCGGGCCGCGCCGGTTGGCGGGCCCCCCCCCCCGCTCGATTCTCCGGCCCGGATGGGTCGAAGTTTCACCGATAAATTGCCTGTCCCGCTGGCGTGGATTAAACCACCTTTTGAACGGCGGGACAAGGCGGCGTGGGCGGGCTCCGGGGTCCTCGGGGGGGCGCGGGGCGACCTGGCCCCGGGGGGTGCCCCCACGGTGGCCTGGCCCGCGATCGGGGCCCACCGATCCGCGGGCGGGCCTGTGCGGTGGGGGAACTCTTGTCTCCACCATGGCGGAGGTGGTAGCGACTCCCTCCATTGCGCATGCGTGGGAAACTGTCAGCGGCCGCTGACGCTCCCGCGCATGCGCCGCCCGGGGATGTCATTTCCGCGCCAGCTGGCGGGGCAACAAAGGCCGTTTCTGCCAGTTGGCGGGGCGGAAATTCCTCCGGCGTCGGCCTAGCCCCTCAATATTGGGGCTCGGCCCCCAAAGATGCGGAGCATTCCACACCTTTGGGGCGGCGCGATGCCCGTCTGATTGGCGCCGTTTCGGGAGAATTTCGCCCCAGAAGTTTACATGGGACATTTTAATGCCCATTGGGTTTCCTGTGAAAGAGGTGATGGTGGTGGGACGGAGGGGCGGACTGTAGAATTCCCCTTATTCTCTGCCAAATCTGGCACTTAGTTTCTCAATGTCGGCAAAATAAACCCTTGTGAGTAATGGTAATAGTTTGAGAAGCAGTAATCACGCACATTTCTAAAGAGACATCAGTTGACGACTCTTTGGTATCTCATCGCATTATGATTTATCAACAGTGAATTATACATGATTTGATAAAAACGAGATTTAACATTACATAGTTCAGCAGTGGGTCATAAATAGTGATGCAAAGAACCAGCAGTCAAATGTTTGCTTTCTGATGCTTTAAATACTGTAGGTCGCTGTTGGGATATTTACTGCTGCTTTCATGTTGGTAAATCGGCTAACAGTTTGCTCAATAAATCTGTAGTTTAAGGCAACACAAAAAAATGTACGTATTGATCTTTGCTATTTTCTAACTGATATTGTAGCAAAACATCAAAATAGAACTTTGTTTACCCTTACAGAGAAAATCATTGACTTATCTTTTCAAATTTTGACTTCTTCAAAGTAGAGAATGGAGGCTTTATCTTTATTTTTGCCACTCCATGCCATCATCAAGGACTCGGAGACCAGAGAAGGCACAAGTCTGATTCAGTGCAAATTTCCCTTTACTCAGTCCAACGATTTGCTTTGCCTAAGTAACTATTCACAGCTGCTGTACCCCATTATCACAGTAAATTCTCAATAGCTTGAAATTCCAGTGACATTGATTTGCCATGACATAAGTGCACCAAAGGCCCAAGATGCTGGTCTTGTCTAAAACATTACTTGAATAGTTAGGGTAAACCACCTCTTGCGTATGAGAACATTTTAGTGTCGCTAGCCCGGTTTAGTGACGCTAGCCCGGATCCATCCTTGAAACACAGGCAGAATTTTATATTTTCTCTGGGGTTCCTGCACCCCTTGTGAAAAAGTTGCTCCAAAGGGTTACCCTCACAGCCATTTAACACTCAGAGGGACATTCATTTTCTCAGTGTGAGAATCCCACCGCTGTCTCAGATGGAAGTACTGCCTCTGAGAGCAGCTGCCCCAGTTCTCTGGTCCCAGCAGTACCATTGGCAGCAATGGGCATTACTGGGACTGTATTCAATCTCCATTGGTGGTGGTTGCTTGAACCAGATTTGGAGATAATTTGAGGGATTTTCAGGGCCAGGCTATGAGGCCTTGGCAATGGGAGTTGTGGGGATGGGGTGCATAGGCTGAGAGGGAAGTGGAAACCTGGGGGGAACACTTGGAGGTTCTCTAATGGGCCCAATCTTCCAGTTTTCACCAATAGACTAGGAAGTAAGACCTAGCAGTCTTCAAACTTGGCTCCGGCCTCCGCCGGCTGTGGGAAAAATTATGCCGTGGTGGGAAGAGACCCTTAAGTGGCCATTGAGGTGCCCAAATTGCTCTCTAGGTCTAATGAGAGAAGGAGTCTTTAGCTTCAAAGATAACTGATCTTCTCAGAATTAAACACCTTTCTTTCATTCGTTATGGAGGTTTTTACGAATAATCTATTGGGGTTTTGCCAACTCTTGAGTTCTGTTCAGGTCTTGCTAGGGTATATCTATGGTTAGCCAGAGATGACAAGGCCATTCACTTTGGGGAACGAATGGTGGTGTGAGGGGAGGGGGATATGAGGGAGGTGCAGTGTGACAGCTCTGTTTCTTCAGCTTCCTTTCGTTAGCCTTGACAATTAGAAAATTAGTTCCAGTGCTCAGAGTACTGCAGACGTTTCAGATTGTAGGATCAGATCGCTGAATCTACTAGAAGATGATAAATTTGGTTCCAGACTTCCTCTTGAGCTATGGAGTTGATATCCAAATTTCCATACAAAGTGGAATGACAAACTGCACTAATCTCTGTTAGATGTATTCATCACATTTGGGCATTAACCATACCCCATGAACGTCTATAGTAATGTGTGCCTGGCTCCCCACAGCTTTTGGTCTGGATTCTCCGCCATTGGCCGTCAGTAGCGGGTTTCTCGATGTTGTGGAGAATCAGGTGCATGGGTAAAAACGGGATCAGCGCTGGTTACGGATCCTTTTATGATTCTTGGGCCCCCCCAGCTGGCAGCGGGATCAGGGTACACTCCTGCGCGGGCCGGGCACCAGAATCTTCGGGCTTATGTGAGTCTCTGGGCCGGAGATCATGTGGGTGGGAATTGCCACTGTTATTTACCAGAATGGCCCTGACGTAGTTTGATTTGATTTGATTTATTGTCACATGTGCCGAAGTATTTTTCTGCGGGCGAGGGAATGGACACAGGCTGTACATAGTAGACAAAAAGAATAATCAACAGAGTACATTGACAAAAGGTACATCGACAAACAGTGATTGGCTACAGTGCGGAACAAGGGGCCAAACGAAGCAAATACATGAGCAAGAGCAGCATAGGGCGTCGTGAATAGTGTTCTTACAGGGAACAGATCAGTTCTAGGGGGAGTCGTTGAGAGGTCTTGTACCAGCATTATTCCCCCCCAAATTGCACCATAGGATCACCTAGGGCAGCATGGTAGCACAAGTGATTAGCACTGTGGCTTCACAGCGCCTGGGTCCCAGGTTCGATTCCCTGCTGGGTCACTGTCCGTGTGGAGTCTGCACGTTCTCCCCGTGTGTGCGTGGATTTCCTCCGGGTGCCCCGGTTTCCTCCCACAGTCCAAAGACGTACAGGTTAGGTGGATTGGCCATGATAAATTGCCCTTAGTGACCACAAAAAAAAGGTTAGGAGGGGTTATTGGGTTACTGGGATAGGGTGGAAGTGAGGGCTTAAATGGGTCGGTGCAGACTCGATGGCCGAAAAGCCTCCTTCTGCACTGTATGTTCCATGTTCCCACACCTCCACTACACGAAACCTGCCTACCCCCACCAGTCACCATACAGTGACCCCCTAAATACAGTGATCCTCCCAGAGACACCCACAGACTCCCCAGAAAAGAGACCCCTGTCTAGAAGCTAGAAAGCAGTCCAAAGAGGAGCAAGTGAAAATAATTACTGTTGTAACACTCAGGTGCTTGGTCAGACAAAGGAAACACCATGGGCGGGATTTTCCGAAATGGAGGCAGAGTGTCTGCACAATCGTGAACGCCATCACATTTCACGACGGCGCAAAACGGACGTGGGCACTCCATTTTCTGGCCCCCACAGGGGGTCAGCATGGCGCCAACTGGGCGCTGTGCCAACCCGCGAATGCACAGTGGCGCCACGCCAACCCGCGAACACGTGGGGGACTTCCCTGACGCAACACGGCACGGGGGTTCATGGGCCGGCCGCGTAACAAAATAGGGCTGGGGCTGGAGAGGCCGGCCCGTCGATCGGTGGGCCCTGATCACGGGACAGACCCCATCAGAGCCACCCCCCCCCCAGTGAAGGAGCCCCCCTCCTTCCCCCACAGGCCGCCCCCGACCCTGTGCGCAGAGTTCCCGCCGGCTGCGAGCAGGTGTGGACGGTGCCGGCGGGACTCTGCCGTTTCCGCGTGGCCACTTGGCCCATCAAGACCGGAGAATTGGCGGCCGGCCGCTCACAGCGGCCCGCGACCGGCACCGCGCCAAATGCGGTGGCGCAAATGGCACCGATTCTCCGCTCCTCGGAGAATCACGTGCCGGTGTCGGGGCGGCGTGGCATGGTTGCTGCGATTCTCCGGCTTGGGGCTCGGAGAATCCCGTCCCATGTGTTAATTCCTGGACAGAGTAAACAGAGTAAACTAGTGACCTGTGTTTAAACCCCTTGAGCTGCAAGCCACTCATCATTTCCTTTCGATGGCTGTGACTAACAGCTTCCACAAACACAGCTGTGAACCTTCATTCATCACTTACATGGTTCAATAACCATGACTCTGACCACAATGTTTATTAATATCAACCACTTCAAAGAGAGTTAAGTGCATTCCAATCACCTCCTTCATGCTTGAACTGGAAACTGACACCCTCGTACTTGGGGGAAGGGGGGGCCAATACATGATGAGGGGAGTTTTTTTTTGCGATGCGAGGGTGGGGGGGATTTGCATAAATTTTCACGCAAATCAGGTCCGATTCACCTCCAGCGGGAGAATATAGTCTCCTAAAGGAAGAATCCGAGCCTTTGTCTCAAGTTTAAAAAATGAATTTCCTCAGACTTTCCTGCTGTACCATCATACCTTCAGAAGAGGTTTATTGGAAGCCTAGAATAAGTGTGGATAAAGTTAAACGTCGGACATAATTCTAGGAATGTACAGGGGGAAGCCTGATGATCTATATCAGCTGTGGGTGGAAATCTGCTTTCAATATGGTGGAATGACATTCACATAACTGCTTGTGACGTGCCAACCACCAATGCTGGTGATTACTATTTTTAACCATAAATCCATCTTGTAATTCCATCTTGGATCTTGCACAGATGCAGGAAGCAGCCCTACAATCACATTCATGGGACGTTCAGAATTAGTGAGATCCATAGTCCATATACCATAAACTTAAACATGTATTGAACTTTCGGCTGTCACTGAAGAAAGATGAAAAAGTCCAAAGTTCCCTTTTTGCCACACAAGGCTAAATATTGACTTCCAGCTCTATCTCCAACCTCGTGATGGTTCAGTGGGTCATACAAAGCAAAAACATTTGAGGACCATTCCCAGTCTGAGTTAACTGAGTTCAGCTGGAGTGAGAGTGGTAAAGAGGAGAAAAGGTTTTCGCTAGGTCAATATCCATTGTCTTCTGGGAAGTAAGTGCACATACGTGTTTCACATAATAGAGCAGATTTGAGGCCAAAGAGCGTGTTGAATCTTACTCCTATCTACTTTAGTGTTAACAGTTACTGTACTACTGGGTGAGAATAGAATTAATTATACATTGCACTACAGGAATATATATTATGATTGAACTCAGAAAGAAATTGTGTTGGAGGAAATTGAATATGAAGAGTAAAGATCTTTGAGGGGTGCTTCATTTTTGGTCATCTGCAGCAGTTTCATATCCATTTAGATACTGCAATAACCTGGACTATTTCATTATATTCGATCAAGTCACTGAAAATTAGAATGTTGCATTTCTCAAGTTGTCAATTTATCTGAACATAAAACCGAATACCTAGTTTACGTCTGACTAGGAGAAGGTACAGCAGTTTAAGTTACAAACTGATAATGTGTACTGAACTGACCTTTATTGGATGTCCTCTCCAGGCAACCATACTTTCAGGAGAAATTTTCATCAGTCAGTCTGCTGTTATGCAGAAAGGATGTCACTGCAGAGGTACATTAAGAATACGATACAGAGACATAGATGGAAAGTAGAAGCAGGAGGAGTCCATTTGGCCTTTTGAGCCTGCTTCGCCATTCATTATGATTATGGCTGATCATCAAATTCAATACTCTGACCCCCCCCCCGTCAATATAATAATCTTTAAGGCCCTTAATGTGCTCGGCTAAATTACATCAGTGCTCTTTTGGAAGTTAGCTCCGAATAATTCAAGGAATAGAAAACTTGTTGTAACATAAAATCCTGTGATGCCAACTCATATCTCATTGATTTGCACTTTTCAAACAAAACCTTTAGAAGCCCATTTAGAATAAATAAAGGATTGTGCAGGAAAATTGAATGACAGAGCTTATAATAACTGTGTTTTGGTCCTTGTCTTGCCCTCTGTTCAAACTTGATTCAAATAGAAAAGGTTATAAAGATTGTTATGTTTATTTAATCACTATTTTATACATTATGCTGTAAACTTTGTGGTTACTTATTACTGTGCTCTGATTTTATTTTGAAATGGAAAAGTGATTTAAGCCATGTATGACATTGTGTTCTATCCTCACAATTGAGAGGCAATACTATAAATTGAGCTGTATAGCGTTTCACTTATTTTTGCCTGGACTGTTAGTTGATTCTTATCACGAGACACAGCAGTATTGGTACAAATTGTTGTTGCTTTTTAAAATTTGATGTCTCAGAGGAAAGCATTTTATCTGTATTCAAATGATTTGCAATTCCAACATGCTCTTCCAAATTCTGTTTTCATTGCTTTCATTATTCTCGGTAATGCAACATGTTGTACATGTATTATTTTGCCCCAGGGATGCACAAAACAAGCAGTGTTTTTTCACAAAATATGACAAAGTTATCCGCACAAATTGGATTCCAGTGACTTCACTCTGAGTGATTATGAAGCTTCAACTTAGATTTTGCTGTTGTAATTTGTTTATAATTCTCAATCACTTCCAAACAAATGGACAATATTTGATTCCAATCTTCTGCAGTTTACATGGCGCCGGCACTGGATTTCTGTTAAGTGCCGAGATTTTATTTGGATATCTGACTAAAGTGTGTCACCTTCCTGAATTACAGCTACTGGCCAGTTGAACAAACATGCACACTTTTGTCCTCTTCCATTGGTTCCACAGCAAGTTGCTGCTTCAAGTTTAATTATCATCTCAGCACCACGATTTGACGCCCCTGCAGTTGCTAAATTAGCAGACAGCTTATTTGATATCCAATACTGGAAGAGCAAACCTTTCCTTCATGGCAGCATGGTAGCACAATAGTTAGCCTAGTTGCTTCACAGCTCTAGGGTCCCAGGTTCGATTCCCGGCTTGGGTCACTGTCTGTGTGGAGTCTGCGCGTTCTCCCCTTGTGTGCTCCGGTTTCCTCCGGGTGCTCCGGTTTCCTCCCCCAGTTCAAAGATGTGCAGGTTAGGTGGATTGGCCATGATAAATTGCACCTAGTGCCCAAAAAGGTTAAGTGGGGTTACTGGGTTACAGGGATAGGGTCGAGGCGTGGTCTTAGGCAGGGTGCTCTTTCCAAGGGCTGGTGCAGACTCGATGGGATGAATGGTCTCCTTCTGCACTGTAAATTCTATGATAAATATTGGAAAGGCTAAAGCCATTTGGACTGAACTTCATGAAGAGTTGTAGGGTGGGGACAACCATTTTATGGTTGGGCAGCACAAAATATGGGTCAACTGGCTTAGTAACTGGACGACAACAAGGTAGTTGAAATGGTATGAAAGTTAATCTTTAATATATTAAAAACAACAAAGTTTAAAATACAGTATGAACTCAAAATTAGGAGCAACTAGCTGAACATCAAAATAACAGTAACAATAGAAATAGAAATAAGACAGTTAATTACAAATATACGCAGGTAGAACATAGAAAAGATAGAACATAGAAAAATACAGCACAGAACAGACCCTTCGGCCCACGATGTTGTGCCGAACCTTTGTCCTAGATTAATCATAGATTATCATTGAATTTACAGTGCAGAAGGAGGCCATTCGGCCCATTGAGTCTGCACCGGCTCTTGGAAAGAGCATCCTACCCAAAGTCAACACCTTCACCCAACACTAAGGGCAATTTTGGACACTAAGGGCAATTTAGCATGGCCAATCCACCTAACCTGCACATCTTTGGACTGTGGGAGGAAACCGGAGCACCCGGAGGAAACCCACGCAAACAAGGGGAGGATGTGCAGACTCCGCACAGACAGTGACCCAAGCCGGAATCGAACCTGGGACCCTGGAGCTGTGAAGCAATTGTGCTATCCACAATGCTACCGTGCTGCCCTATCAACAACTAATGATGTCACAGCGCTTACTGATGATATCAGCGATGGATTTAAATAAGATGCACAATAATAACACTATTACATTTCTCTCCCCCTTAAATTGTAATCCCCCTTTCAGACAGAAATACAGATACCATCCTTCCAGTGTTGGCCTGGCTGTCATGCATTGCCAGCACCATCTTCTGCAACAGAAGGCTGTGGGGCTCTTCCATTCAACTTTGCAGTCGCTGGAGTGTCATTGACATCCCTGCTGGTATTCACGGCTCTGTCTTTGCATCTCAAGTAGCTGAGGGTTGACTGTGTCCAGAGGCACGGCACCTGGCTGAGGCACAGCTGAGTCCTAGTATCCTGCAGACCCCCAACTGTCTGATCCCTGGGATATTCCTGCCTTAATTATACATCAGTCTTTCAGGTGCTTTGCAACTACTCTCTGATCTTCTCAGTACCATTGGTGACTCCCATAACTCTGGTGATTTTTGACTTAGTTCAACTGAATTTGTGGGTGCAGGAGTAGGTTGAGTACCTGTGCATGAGCTTCCCTTTCCTTAAGTACCATAGGCCATTTAGTATTGAGCCAGCATCAACCCTCAGAAAGAGCACCCTACCTAGACCCACTATCGCATCCTATCCCCATAACACCGTAATTCCACATAACCTGAACATACCTGTGACCCAAAGATGGAATTGAACCCGAGTCCCTGGTGCTATGAAATGAAATGAAATGAGAATCGCTTATTGTCACAAGTAGGCTTCAAATGAAGTTACTGTGAAAAGCCCCTAGTCGCCACATTCCGGCGCCTGTTCGGGGAGGCTGGTACGGGAATTGAACTATGCTGCTGGCCTGCCTTGGTCTGCTTTCAAAGCCAGCAATTTAACCCTGTGCTAAACCAGCCCCTAGCAGCAGTGCTAACCACTGTGCTGCCCACTTGAAGTCCTGGTACAACAGGAACCATGGGCAGAATCTCCGCAATTGGCGCGATGTCCGCCAACCGGCGCCAATCAGTCCGGCATCGCGCCGCCCCAAAGGTGAGGAATTCTCCGCATCTTGAGGGGCCGAGCCCTCACCTTGAGGGGCTAGGCCCGCGCCGGAGTGATTTCCGCCCTGCCGGCTGGTGGGAAAGTCCTTTGGCGCCCCACCATCTGGCGCGGAAATGACTTTCCGTGCGACGCATGCGCGGGAGCGTCAGCGGCTGCTCACGGCATCCCCGTGCATGCACAGTGGAGGGGGTCTCTTCCGCCTCCGCCATAGTGAAGACCATGGGGAAGGCGGAAGGAAAAGAGTGCCCCCATGGCACAGGCCCGCCCGCGGATCGGTGGGCCCCGATCGCGGGCCAGGCCACCGTGGGGGCACCCCTCGGGGCCAGATCGCCCCGCGTGCCCCCCCCCCGGAGCCCGCCCGCGCCGCCTTGTCCCGCTGTTCGAAAGGTGGTTCAATCCACGCCGGCTGGCGTGGGTTGTCAGCGGCCGGACTTCGACCCATCACGGACCAGAGAATCGCCGGGGGGTGGGGGGGCCGCCGACTGGCGCGATTTCCGCCGACCGACGTGGTGCGATTGCCGCCCCCGCCGAATCTCTGGTGGCGGAGAATTCGGGACACGACGGGGGCGGGATTCACGCCAGCCCCCGGCGATTCTCTGATCCGGTGGGGGGTTCGGAGAATCGTGCCCCATATCTTTGTTGAATTTTGACAGCGACATTTCCATCTATTATGGTATCTGGAACTTTCGCTTTCTCCGAGTTATGGCAATGGTGAATAGGATCATGGTGCCTACGAACAATTCTTCCGTCGTTCAATTCCAACCACCAAAAATACTGGGCCACTTTGGTTACGAATAACTCCAGATAACCTGCTCGTTACTGCCAAACCTTCTGATATAAACACAATTATTCGGGTTATAATATCTCTCCTTAGCATGATGATCATGGGCGCGATTCAGCGGACACAAGTGCCCACCCCCCCACCATATCCCCATAACCCAGTAACCCCAGCTAACCATTTGGACATTTATGGGCAATTTATCATGGCCAACCAACCTAACCTGCACATCTTTGGACTGTGGGAGGAAACCAGAGCACCCTGAAGAAACCCACACAGATACATGATGAATATGCAAACTCCACACAGACAGACACCCAAGGCCGGAATCGGTCCCTGACGCTTTTGAGGCATCAGTGCTAACCACCGTGCCACCTCTTCTGTGCAAATGCCCACTTCCATTTTGTTACTTTGTGTATAAGTAGGTGCAGTGGAGCCAATATTACAGCTAGGTCTGGCAAAAACTTTCCACAATATTTTATCAAACCTACAATTGATCTAAGATGAGCCACATACCTGGGCTCTGGAGCTTCCTTAATGGCTCGAGCTTTCCCTTCCACAGGAGATCAGCCTTGTGCAGTGATTCTTTGGCCTAGATACTCCATGCTCAGTGCCTGAAAAATGCACATGCGGCACATCAGACACAGTCTCGCCTCTAAAAACCTTTTTAAAACTTGATCCAGGTTGCTGAGGTGCTTCTCAGTCTTACCCAAAATTAAAATGTCAGCTAAGTAGACTGCAACATGAGGAATGCCTTGTAACAGATTGTCCATTGTCCTTTGGAAGATCACAGGACTGGAGGATACGCCAAAAACCAAACAATTATACTTGAACAACACTTTATGCCTATTGATGGTCACGTACTGCTTTGAATCTTCCTCTGGCAAGAATTGTTGATAGGACTGGGTCATGTCCAGTTTTGCATCTCAAGGAGCTGAGGGTTGACTGCTTGTTTGGGCATCCCTGGGGCAAAATAATACCTGTACAACATGGAGCATTACCGAGACTAATGAAAGCAATGAAAACAGAATTTGGAAGAGCATGTTGGAATTGCAACTCTTTTAAATACAGGTAAAATGCATTCCTCTGAGACATCAAATTTAAAAAAGCAACAACAATTTGTACCAATACTGCTGTGTCTCGTGATAAGAATCAACTAAGTCCAGGCAAAAATAAGTGACAACGCTATACAGCTCAATTTATAGTACTGCCTCTCAATTGTGAGGATAGAACACAATGTCATACATGGCTTAAATCACTTTTCCATTTCAAAATAAAATCAGAGCACAGTAATAAGTAACCACAAAGTTTACAGCATAACAGAAACAGAATAGCATTATAACTAACAGCAGTTAAATATGAATATGCACAGGTAACAACAACTAATGGCATCATAGCACTTACTGAACATATCAGCAATGGATTTAAATAAGAAGATGCATAATAATAACTCTATAACAGTAACAAAAATGAACATCCCGTAATTTTTTTTAAAAATGGCAGACAAGCAGCCAATTTCAGCACCTTCCCACCCATAGTATGGTAGGGACCAAGCTGGGAGTGGGCGAGAACACTTTTATTGTATTTGTATTTTATTGACCCCCCCCCCCCCCCCGCATTGCAAACATGCCTGACAGTGGGAGAGGTAACTCCTTTCCCCAACCGTCAGCTCAAAACCTCTCCCTGACAATAATCTAGGATTCAGCCAGTCAACTCACAATTTTGGTGTCATATTTGATACTGAGATACCCTCCCAACTTCATCACCACTAAGACCTGCCTACTTTCACCTCCATAACATTACTCAACTTCACATACCACAGTGTTATAATATGCAACCATGCACATCATGAGGTAAAAGCAGGCAGTGACAGGCACCCAGGTGAGCCAATCAACATCCAAACAGAACAAGACCAATCACCAGTCAGAACACCAGAGGGGGCTTCCAACTATAAAACACACGAGGCATCAGCACTCTGCCTCTTTCTACTGGTGACAACTGTAGTGACAGTCAGGGTGTACAAATCATTCAACACCTTCTACACGTGGATCAGAACTAGCCTGATCTAGATAGTTAATGTTAGTTTACTGAGAGTAGTAGAGCATCAACCCACAGGCAGCTGTGTGCTTCGTTACTGAAGTTCAATAAATCTTATTGGACCAATGCCTATGTTTGGTGTATGCTTGATCATTTCACTGCATCGTGTTGCAGTCCGTGTTACCCCAGGGTGAACAACACGACATGATACCAGGAGTAGCTACTGCTTCTAAGTAATTTACCTTTGAAAATTCACTGACGACCAGCAACTGCCTTCCAGCGGCATGGAAAAGATCCAGGCACCTCCCCAGCTCCGGATCTCCGGGAACCTTGGCGCCAACTGGCGGGTCTTCAAGCAGAAATTTAGTCTCTACTTTGAAGCCTCGGGCCTCGAAAGTGCGTCCGATGCCTGAAAATTCACGCTGCTACTGTCGACTGCAGGGGACCAGGCCATCCAAATCATCAATTCGCTCACTTTCGCCGACGGTGAGGACAAAAACAAGTTCCAGACCGTCTTAGCCAAATTTGACAGTCACTGTAAGGTCGAGACGAACAAAAACTTTGAGCGTTATGTCTTCCAGCAGCGCCTTCAGGGTAAGGATGAGCCTTTCCAGTCTTTTCTCACTCATCTTCGCATTCTAGCGCAATCCTGCAACTACGGTGACACCGCTGACCCCCTCATCAGGGATCAGATCGTGTTTGGCGTCCACTCCGACGCCCGGCGGGAGCAGCTCCTGAAAATAAAAAATATGACCCTGCCAGTGGCCATCGAGACTGCAAAGTCCACGAACAGGCAAAAAGTTGTTTTCCTGCCTGAAGTCGGCAGAGCAGGACCAACTTGCCTCTCACGAGGCAGAGTGTACAGGCCATCGCCCGAATGTGGCGCCTGAGCATCGATGAAGGCGGCCATTTCGCACGCTTTTCCAGGGTCCCACGCATGTGCACCACTGTCGGGAGAACGAAGCGGCCGAACACTACACTGCGCAGTTGCGAGTGGCGGCTGACCGCACTGCGCATGTGCGACGACGTACCGAGCATCACGACGTTGACGTGATGATTTGCCCCAACTGTGGCACCGGCCATTTAAAGCGGCAATGCCCTGTAAGAGGCAGGCGAAGTCTCAACTGCAAGCAGCTTGGTCATTATGCGGCTTTGTGCAGGTCTGCACCTCCGATAGGGGACCAGCGATCCCAGTTCCAACGCAGACGTGGTCGAAGTGTGCAGCAAGGGCTGCTGGATTTGGAACCTGATCCCATCACGGATCCAGAGGACGACTGTTCCGGCCATTCATGTACCTGACCTGGATCACCTTCAAGTGCTGCAAAAGATGCAGCAGATCAGAACCTGGCAAAAGCTGACATATGATGCTCATGCTACTGATCTGCCTGTGCTCTCTCCGATGGACGCTGTTCGCATCAAGTTGCCTGGTAGAGGCTGGTCAGCTTCAGCTGTTGTTGTTCGACAGGCTGCTCCCAGGTCGTTTGTGCTTCGCATGGCTGATGGATCTATTGTCAGGCGCAACAGAAGGGCACTACGCAAACTTGCCTGCCCACCACCGGATTTCACGTTCCCAGATGTCGTTCTGCCTTATGCAGACACCTCGCTCCACGAGGCCACCAATCTGGCTGCATGCCAACCTGTCAAGACACCACCATCCCCGCCTCCACCTCTCAGGCGGTCCACAAGAATCCGACGACGGCCCCAACGACTGGACTTATAAATAGTTCCTTTGTATATATATTGTTATGTTTCTGCACACTAGACACCTTACGTCTACATATCCATTCACTCACCAATTGCTGTATATAGTTACTTTTGCAAATATGTCGTATATGCTCTAAGCAGCCGACAAATTTTTTTTAAAAGGGGGCTGTCATAATATGCACCCATGCACATCATGAGGTAAAAACAGGCCGTGACAGACACGCAGGTGAGCCAATCAACATACAGAACAGAACACAACCAATCACCAGACAGAACACCAGAGGGGGGCTTCCAACTATAAAACACACGAGGCATCAGCACTCTGCCTCTTTCCACTGGTGACAACTGTAGTGATAGTCAGGGTGTACAAATCAACATCTTCGACACGTGGATCGGAGCTAGCCTGGTCTAGATAGTTAGAGTTAGTTTACTTAGAGTAATAGAGAGTCAACCCACAGGCAACTGTGTGCTTCGTTACTGAAGTTCAATAAATCTTATTGAACCAACGCCTACGTTTGGTGTATGCTTGATCATTTCACTGCATCGTGTTGCAGTCCATGTTACCCCAGGGTGACACACAGCAGCCATGTCAACTGAAGTATCAGTAAAATGGGGTATCGCCTTAGAGAATCTCTTGATGCCACTGGGAGATTTTTTGTACTCTTCCTGTACAATTCCAACTTGCAATTTTTGGATTGTCCTTTTAAATACCGAATTTGAGATTGCACCAAGCGAACTTCCCGCATCCATACTATTAGTGAGTGGATGGGAACACTATCGGAAAAGGATGATAGAGTCATTGAATGGATTTAATGAAGTGTTTTTGTTAGAAGTCTGATGTGTGGAATTGGCCTTGGGTTTTCCATGTGATGTCACCTACCCCATCCACCCAAATCCCAATCGCTGCAGGTATCCCAATTAATATCAGTGAAGGTGTCACAAGCTGATCCATCTGCATACTGACAAATAAGTGGCATAGATAGACTCCAACTTATTATGCATTCCCTCTTTCATGCATTAAACGTGCTACCAAAATAAAAACAATTCCACTGCAACATTTTCTGGAGCACACACAATATTGTTGAGCCACTAAATGTAGAATTTAGGATTTCAATTTTACGAAGAAAATAGAGCAAATGTAAGCTAACCTCCACGAAACTGGTAAAATCAGGGACCGCCCTGGATTTTTGCTCTGACAATTTTAATCTCCTTTGCAGTCAACATAGATTAATATTGAATGCAGTGTAAAACCAGCATTCCTCCCAATCCTGTGGGCTTCCTACCTGGTGAGTTAGGTTAAAATTACCTATTGTTTCGATGCTCCCCAATCTATGAACAAATGACTGTTTTTTTAAAATTTCATGATCTTGAAGAAACTGGGAACAATCAATACAAAGTATCTGTCAGAGATGATAAAATGGAGGGGGTCATGCTCAGTTGCTCAGGCCCTTGCATCAATAGTGCAAATTGTCCATTTGGCTGCTACGCTCTTTTGGATAAATGATGCACAATTAATCATCAGGCACCATTAGAAAATTAGAGTGATGAAGAGACTGCCTGAGTGCTGGGTGAATGGACTGAACTTGGGAATGAGGTATGCACTGTGGAAAGTAGTTTATATACTGGGCCAATTAGGATCCATGAGTTTTCTAATTACTGCTGCCCAGGACCCATCTCCGCAACATGGTATGTATCACTGATCTCATATAAGTGCATCTGCATAGTTAGGCTACATTTTAGAGTTGTGTGTACTTTGGACATTTTGAGCGCAACTAAATGGACGTGAGAGTGCAATATGACCGTTAGATCGTGGGAGAGACCAAAATAGAGAACCGTGCCAGGCGCCGATCTGTTTGCGATCTAACCGGCCCGCTCCCGTTGGAGATATCAGGATCCCGCCGTAGCGTGGCGAGAAACCAATAATCCCCACTTAAGCCCAATCTTCATACAATTAATGGGAGTGATCCCCTATCTAACGGCCTCCAATGATCTAACGACCTCGCCAGCAAGTGGTCATGTGGGCGCCGATTAGTACTCCTTTTTTAAAATTGTGAAGCTAGTGGAAAGGCTGTTGCAAGGACCTGTGGAGGTGAGTAGCCATCTTCACTTACAGGCAATGAGCCTGAGGGCACTGGGGTTGCTGCCCCAGTGCTCAGATGTGAGTGGGGGAGCCCCCGGGAGCCAGCCTCGGTCGGGTACCCATGGGCACTGAGACAGCCTTCGCCACCCCCCCCCACCCCTCCCCATCGCGGGGAGGGGGGCTGTTGTGGAGTGGGGGGGGGTGGCGAAGGCTGTCTCAGTGCCCATGGGTCCTCCATGCCACCCTGTGAATCATGTGTTCCCATTCCTGGGACAGTCCCAGCCCGTCAGCCTCACTGACCACCCTTAACTCCCACTGATCGCGGAGGCCTCTGACTGCGCGGATGAAGGCTATTGCTAATTGGAAATTGGTTATCGTAGTTAAGTGAGCACTTCAAACATCCCAAGTGGATCCACATTGGTTGGTGTGCCATGTAGCGTGTGGGAGTTATTGCCCAGCATCCCAATCAGACCATGATGCCTGGAGACTGCGGGAGGCAACAATACCGACACAGCAGCCAATAGCTGAACACCCTGTGGCTGGGCCCGATCAAATAATATTTCGACCAGAGAGTGGAAGTGTGCACCTGGGAGGGGGACCAGCGCCAGTCCAAGTAAATTTAAGTGCAGATGTCTGGGGTACAGGTTGGGGGGTCCAGTGAGCAGGGCGGTGCCAGGGGTGCGAGGGCAGGACGTGTCGGATGGCTGGGGAACTGGGGGGGTGGGGGAAAGCAATGGTGGAAAGGGGCAAGGAGGTAGCAATGGGAGAGTGGGGGGGGGGAGGGGGAGCATTGGGGGAGGGGGAAGAGATTCTCCGTTTCAGCCGGCACTTAGCCCTTTCTTTTCAAAAATATACTTTATTCATAAAATCTCTTCAAAAATTGATACCAAGTGAAGAGAGAAGTTTGATTTTTGGGGGCAGAGAGGACTGTTGGAGCATAAAAATGGGTAAATGAGGCATCCCACAATGAGGCAGAGGATGGAAGGTTCTGGAGAGAGGATGAAGCATTGTGATTTGTTTTTGGATGAGTGTAGCACCAGTGGTGTATTGGGAAATGGTGAGGCACAGGAGCTCTAAGAAAATGTGTTGGCCACATTATTTCTAAAACTACGTTTTTGTTCTTCCTACTTATTGATTCTGTAAGTCCCCAAACATCAGGCAAGCTCTGTATTTTAAGAGAAATATATCAGTACCTTTTATTTTGAATCATGTGGGATTTTGAAACATTAGTCTTTAGCAGAGCTAGAATTTCATTATACAGCAGTTTAATTATTTAATTCAGTTCTATTACAAACATGAATTACAGGAGACTTTTTTTCTGACTGGGGGATGTTATGTTGAGATCTCAATGCTTTTCTTGATTTATATTTATTTATTTTTTAAATTTAGAGTACCCACTTCATTTTTTCCAATTAAGGGGCAATTTAGTATGGCCAATCCACATAGCCTGCACATCTTTGGGTTGTGGGGGCGAAACTCATGCAAACACGGGGAGAATGTGCAAACTCCACATGGACAGTGACCAAGAGCCGGGATCGAACCTGGGACCTCGGCGCCGTGAGGCTGCAGGGTTAACCCACTGTGCCACCGTGCTGCCTTGATTTATATTTATAACAGTGGCCTGGGTACAATTTTGAAATTTGAAGATGATATTATACTTGGAAGTATTGTCAACTGTGAGAAGGGTAGTGATAGACTTTAAGATGATATAAACAGGCTGGTGGAATGGGCAAACACTTGGCTCCGGCTGCCTCACTTGGGCACTGCACCACTGCTCTGGGTGCCTCACCTAGGCCCCAAACTGTTGCTTTGGTTGCATTGCCTGGGTGCTGTTTTGGCTGCCTAACTCCAGCTGTCACTCCTGCTGCCTCACCTGGGCCCCACACTGTCACTCCTGCTGCTTCCCTTGGGCCCCACACTGTCATTCCTGCTGCCTCACCTGGGCCCAACACTGTCACTCCTCCTGCCTCACCTGGGTCCAACACTGTTGCTCCTGCTGCCTCACCTGGGCCCCACACTGTCACTCCTGCTGCCTCACCTGGGTCCCACACTGTCGCTCCTGCTGCCTTAGCTGGGCCCCACACTGCTTCAACAGCAGCCTCGCCTTGGGCCCACTCCACTGCTCCTGCTGCCTCGCCTGGGCCCTGCACCACTGTTACGGCAGCCTCACCTGGGACCTGCACTGCTGCTCCAGCAGCCTCACCTGGGCCCCGTTCCACAGCTCCGACTGCCTCGCATTCCGGTTCCTGAAATTTCCCTTCAATACTTACCTTCCCAAATTTGCTTCTCATACAATTACAGGCTGATTTCTCTCTGATTTGTTGCTGATGGCTTCACCAGTCAGACTATCAGCAGTAAATACAGGGAGGTACCAGCCTGTGATTGGACCTGACCAGCTTTACAGCAGTTTTCAAAGGTCAGACCCAGTTTGGTAGGCTGCAAAGTGTCTACAAGCCTGCTTGATGCTGGAGTGGCACTCTGGAGCCCTGCAGCAACAATACACCACCATGTAGTACAGAAATGATGACCCAGATTGTAATTCCGTCTGTTGTAAATACCTTCAGTTCTTTTGCCACATCTCTGTGGTGGCCAGTTTGAGAAATTGAGGACTCCTTAAATTTTACTTTTCAAGGAACTTAACAAAATTCTCAAAATAAAGATAAAATACACATATCAATATACTGCCACTGTTAAGTTGCAATTAACTTCAAAGGTCAAAAGAAACAGTTATGAAATGAATATGCTCCATTTTGGGTTGCCTCCAGTTGCCTCTGCCTTGTGAAAGTCTGCTGGCTTTTTTCGATTTTGTCACCTGGATACTTAGTTAGAATCATAGAATCATAGAAGTTTACAGCATGGAAACAGGCCCTTCGGCCCAACCAGTCCATGCCGCCCAGTTTTTACCATTAAGCTAGTCCCAGTTGCCCGCACTTGGCCCATAACCCTCTATACCCATCTTACCCATGTAAGTATCTAAATGCTTTTTAAAAGACACAATTGTACCCGCCTCGACTACTAGCTCTGGCAGCACATTCCAGACACTCACTACCCTCTGAGTGAAGAAATTGCCCCTCTGGGCCCTTCTGAATCTCTCCCCTCTCACCTTAAACCTATGTCCTCTAGTTTTAGACTCCCCTACCTTTGGGAAAAGATGTTGACTATCTACCTTATCTATGCCCCTCATTATTTTATAGACCTCTATATGATCACCCCTAAGCTTCCTACGCTCCAGGGAAAAAAGTCCCAGTCTATCCAGCCTCTCCTTATAACTCAAGCCATCAAGTCCCGGTAACATCCTAGTAAATCTTTTCTGCACTCTTTCTAGTTTAATAATATCTTTTCTATAATAGGGTGACCAGAACTGCACACAGTATTCCAAGTGTGGCCGTACCAATGTCTTGTACAACTTCAACAAGACGTCCCAACTCCTGTATTCAATGTTCTGACCAATGAAACCAAGCATGCCGAATGCCTTCTTCACCACCCTGTCCACCTGCGACTCCACCTTCAAGGAGCTATGAACCTGTACTCCTAGATCTCTTTGTTCTATAACTCTCCCCAACGCTATACCAGAAACTGAGTAGGTCCTGGCCTGATTCGATCTGCCAAAATGCATCACCTCACATTTATCTAAATTAAACTCCATCTGCCATTCGTCGGCCCACTGGCCTAATTAATCAAGATCCCGTTGCAATCCTAGATAACCTTCTTCACTATCCACTGTGCCACCAATCTTGGTGTCATCTGCAAACTTACTAACCATGCCTCCTAAATTCTCATCCAAATCATTAATATAAATCACAAATAACAGTGGACCCAGCACCAATCCCTGAGGCACACCACTGGTCACAGGCCTCCAGTTTGAAAAACAACCCTCTACAACCACCCTCTGCCTTCTGTCGTCCAGCCAATTTTGTATCCAATTGGCAACCTCACTCTGGATCCCATGAGCTTTAACCTTCTGCAACAACCTACCATGCGGTACCCTGTCAAAGGCTTTGCTAAAGTCCATGTAGACAACGTCTACTGCACTGCCCTCATCTATCTTCTTGGTCACCCCCTCAAAAAACTCAATCAAATTTGTGAGACATGATTTTCCACGCACAAAGCCATGCTGACTGCCCCAAATCAGTCCTTGCCTCTCTAAATGCTTGTAGATCCTGTCTCTCAGAATACCTTCTAGCAACTTACCTACTACAGACGTTAGGCTCACCGGTCTGTAGTTCCCAGGCTTTTCCCTGCTGCCCTTCTTAAACAAGGGCACAACATTCGCCACTCTCCAATCTTCAGGCACCTCACCTGTGGCTGCCGATGATTCAAATATCTCTGTTAGGGGACCCGCAATTTCCTCCCTAGCCTCCCACAACATCCTGGGATACATTTCATCAGGTCCCGGGGATTTATCTACCTTGATGCGCTTTAAGACTTCCAGCACCTCCTCCTCTGTAATATGCACACTTCTCAAGACATCACTATTTATTTCCCTTAGTTTCCTAACATCCATGCCTTTCTCCACCGTGAATACCGATGAGAAATATTCATTCAGGATCTCACCCAACTCTTGTGGCTCTGCACATAGATGTCCTTGTTGATCCTTAAGAGGCCCTACTCTGTCCCTAGTTACTCTTTTTCCCTTTATGTATCTGTAGAAGCTCTTTGGATTCTCCTTTGCATTATTTGCCAAAGCAATTTCATGTCCCCTTTTTGCCCTCCTGATTTCCCTCTTAACTCTATTTCGACAATCTCTATACTCTTCAAGGGATCCACTTGATCCCAGTTGTTTATGTACGTCATATGCCTCCTTCTTCTTTTTGACCAGAGTCTCAATATCTCGAGTCATCCAGGGTTCCCTACTTCTACCAGCCTTGCCCTTCACTCTAAAGGGAATGTGCTTACCCTGAACCCTGGTTAACACATTTTTAAAAGCCTCCCATTTACCAGCCGTCCCTTTGCCTGCCAACAGTCTCCCCCAATCTACCTCTGAAAGTTCCTGTCTGATACCATCAAAATTGGCCTTGCCCCAATTAAGAATTTTAACTCTTGGGCCAGACATATCATTCTCCATAGCTATCTTAAAACTAATGGAGTTATGGTCACTTGTCCCAAAGTGATCCCTCACTAACACTTCTGTCACTTGCCCTTCCTTATTTCCCAAGACGAGGTCAAGTTTTGCCCCCTCTCTAGTCGGTCCATCCACATACTGAATGAGAAATTCCTCCTGAATACACTCAACAAATTTCCCTCCATCCAAGCCCCTAATGCTATGGCTGTCCCAGTCAATGTTGGGAAAGTTAAAGTCCCCTACTATTACCACCCTATTATTCTTGCAGCTATCTGTAATCTCCTTACATATTTGCTCCTCAATTTCCCGCTGACTATTTGGGGGCCTGTAGTACAGTCCTATCAAGGTGATCTCTCCCTTCTTATTTTTCAGTTCCACCCATATAGACTCAGTGGGCGAACCCTCGGATATATCCCCTCTAAGTACTGCCGTGATGTTCTCCCTAATCAAAAACGCCACTCCCCCTCCTCTCTTACCTCCTGTTCTATCCTTTCTATAGCATCTGTACCCGGGAACATTGAGCTGCTAGTCCTGCCCCTCCCTTAGCCATGTTTCAGTCATAGCTATAATATCCCAGTCCCATGTGCCCATCCATGCCCTGAGTTCATCCGCTTTGCCCGTCAGGCCCCTTGCATTGAAATAAACGCAGTTTAATGTAGACTTTCCTTGCTCTCTGCCCTGCTTTCTCTGGTCATGCTTTACACACTCTCCCTTCCTGCCTTTTGTTTCCGTCCCCACTGACTTCCTACATAGGTTCCCATCCCCCTGCCACATTAGTTTAAACCCTCCCCAACTGCACTAGCAAACACCCCCCCGAGAACATTGGTTCCGGTCCCACCCAGATGCAGACCGTCCGATTTGTACAGGTCCCACCTCCCCCAGAACCGGTCCCAATGTCCCAGGAATGTGAAACCCTCCCTCTTGCACCATCTCTCAAGCCACGTATTCATCCTAGCTATCCTGTCATTCCTACTCTGACTATCACGTGGCACTGGTAGCAATCCTGAGATTACTACCTTTGAGGTCCTACTTTTTAGTTTAACTCCTAACTCACTAAAGTCAGCTTGTAGGACCTCATCCCGTTTTTTACCTATATCGTTGGTGCCTATATGCACCACAACAGCTGGCTGTTCACCCTCACCCTCCAGAATGCCCTGCAGCCGCTCCGAGACATCCTTGACCCTTGCACCAGGGAAGCAACATACCAACCTGGATTCTCGTTTGCGTCCGCAGAAACGCCTGTCTATTCCCCTTACAATTGAATCCCCTATCACTATAGCTCTGCCACTCTTTTTCCCGCCCTTCTGTGCAGCAGAGCCAGCCACGGTGCCATGAACCTGGCTGCTGCCACCTTCCCCTGGTGAGCCATCTCCCCCAACAGTTTCCAAAACGGTAAATCTGTTTTGGAGGGAGATGACCGCAGGGGATCCCGGCACTGCCCTCCTACTCTTCCTCTGTCTGTTGGTCACCCATTCCCTATCTGCCTCAGTAATTTTAATCTGCGGCGTGACCAACTCACTGAATGTGCTATCCACAACATCCTCAGCATCGCGGATGCTCCAAAGTGAATCCATCCGCAGCTCCAGTTATTTTTAAGGAATTAAGATTCAACACATGAAGTTGCTTCTTTCAAAATTAATTGAAAGTGCAATGTCATGTGTGGTTTTACTTGGCCACAGTGGAGATAAAATAGTACAATTCAGTTTATAATTCATTCATTCGTTAACTAATCAATAGTGGTCATGATCCCATGTAAACCTGTTCCTTATGTTAGAGTGGGTCTGATACATGAAGAAGGTAGCTGCTGGCTGCGGTACAGGGAGTCACTGAGCCAGAATCGGTGCAGGAGTGGAAAAAGTGGATTTTCTTTCTGCGACATCAGCTCTCTGCTAGCTCATTTGAGTGGACATGGTGAACATAGAAGTATGGACAGCAGGGGTCAAGTTCTGACATCCCATCATCACTGGATACTCACAGGTGCACTTTCAGCAGTGACATTGGGCGCGATTTAACAGCCAGAAAACAGAGTTTGTTTTGGCCGGGTTATAATGGGGTGTTTCTAGGGCCTGCAACTGCGAGAATGACCCTGCTATCAAACAGGACTCTTTTTTTTTCTGGCCTCATTCTGGAACATCATGCCAAGGCTCGCTGACCTCAATACCTGCACTGGCGAGCTGAGCCGCTCCGGTCTCTCAAGCCCCCTCAGATATCCCACCGCGGCACCTGGACCCCCCCTCCCCAAACACCGCAACCTACCTCTTTGGGCATCCTAGAGCCCACCTCCCCGCTCACGGCATCCCCGCGCATGCGCAGTGGAGGGGGTCTCTTCCGCCTCCGCCATACGGGAGACCATGGTGAAGGCGGAAGGAAAAGAGTGCCCCCACGGCACAGGCCCGCCCGTGGATCGGTGGGCCCCGATCGCGGGCCAGGCCACTGTGGGGGCACCCCCCCGGGGCCAGATCGCCCCATGCCCCCCCCCCCCCCCCCCCCCCAGGACCCTGGAGCCAGCCCGCGCCGCCGTGTCCCGCCGTCCCAAAGGTGGTTCAATCCACGCCGGCTGGCGTTGGTTGACGAGGCAAGCTTGAAGAACAGAGCTTTGACCCACGCTCCCACAGGGGAGTGAGAAGGTACCTCTCTGCCAAAATGCCCCTCATTTTATACATAAAATCTTCTAATCGTTCAAGGACTGTTTCTTGTATCTTATCACTTATTGTTGGTTAATTCCCATAAAGCCAAATGGCTAATTTGATGTATTATCATCAACATATGTTTTAATGATGTTAGTGTCTGCGTGAATGTCAGGTGTCTTTAAGACATATTGGCGAAGAGGGACTCGTATAGAGATCTGTCTCTTTTCAGTGTTGCCATGTTTCTTAGATATATAGATTGTCAAACAGACACTTCTTTGAGGGTGTTATTCTAAGTGTCGAGAGTTATATAGTTAAGGAAGGATTTGTGTATTGTTTATCTGAAGAATGATTTTGCCCTCGTGGTTTGAATAATTATAGGTGTAGGGGAGTGATCTAGAGAATTTACGGTGTGTCATAGTTTATCATAGAATTTACAGTGCAGAAGGAGGCCATTCGGCCCATCGTGTCTGCACCGGCTCTTGGTTTACCCAAGGTCAGCACCTCCACCCTATCCCCATAACCCAGTAACTTCACCCAACGCTAAGGACAATTTTGGACACTAAGGGTAATTTATCATGGCCAATCCACCTAACCTGCACATCTTTGGACTGTGGGAGGAAACAGATGCACCCGGAGGAAACCCAGGCACACACGGGGAGGATGTGCAGACTCCGCACAGACAGTGACCCAAGGCGGAATCGAACCTGGGACCTTGGAGCTGTGAAGCAATTGTGCTATCCACAATGCTACCGTGCTGCCCTGTCAATGCAAGGTTTTCCTTATCCTGTATTTGTTTGGAATGTATTAATGATCCTTGAAGTCAGCTAGGAGTTTCTTCCTTCAAATGATCTCTTCTGGGCGACCTTTAGCTGAAGTGGTTTTATTCCATTTTGAATTAAAATACTGGTCGTATTAATTTCTGTTGCCTCATTTCAAACCGAATTCTGTGGCGAACGTGATATTCATCGCACCTTCCAAAATGCATTACCTCACATTTGTTGGGATTAAACTCATTCTGCCACCTCTCGGCCCATGGCTACAACCAATCCATATCCTACAGTGTCCTCTGACAGTCCTCATCACTATCCGCAATTCCACCAACCTTTGTGCTGTCTGAAAATTTACTAATCAGACCAGTTATATTTTCCTCCAAATCATTTATAGATACGACAAACAGCAAATGTCCCAGCACTAATCCCTACGGAACACTACTAGTCACAGCCCTCCAGTTAGAAAAGCACCACTCCACTGCTACCCTCTGTCTCTATGACTGAGCCACTTCTGTGTCCATCTTGCCAGCTCACCTCTGATCCCATGTGACTTCAGCTTCTGTACCAGTCTGCCATAAAGGACCTTGTCAAAGGCCTTACTGAAGTCCATGTAGACAACATCCACTGCTCTACCTTCATCAATCATCTTCATCACTTCCTTGAAAAACTAGAAAAAGTTAGTGAAACACGACCTCCCCTTCACAAAACCATGCTGTCTCTTGCTAATATGTCCAGTTGCTTCCAAATGGGAGTAGATCCTGTCTCGAAGAACCCTCTCCAATAATTTCCCTACCACAGACGTAAGGTTCACCGGCCTGTAATTTCCTGGATTATCCTTGCTACCCTTCTTAAACAAAGAACAATATTAGCTATTCTCCAGTCCTCTGGGACCTCACCTGTAGCCAGTGAGAGTACAAAGATTTCTGTCAAGGCCCCAGCAATTCCCTCCCTTGCTTCCCTCTGTATTCTGGGGTAGATCTCATCAGGCCCTGGGGACTTATCTACATTAATATTTTTCATGACGCCCAATACCACTTCCTTTTTGATCTCTATGTGACCCAGACCATCAACACATCCTTTCCCAAACATCATCCACCAAGTCCTTCTCTTTCGTGAATACTGATGCACCACTCATCTAGTACCAACACATTTCCTCAGGCTCCACGCATAGATTCCCTCCCCTGTCCTTGAGTGGGCCAACCTTTTCCCTGGCTACCCACTTGCACTTTATAAATGTATAAAAAGCCTTGGCATTTGCCTTAATCCTGTTTGCCAATGATTGTTCGTGACCCCTTTTAGCCCTCCTGACTCCTTGCTTAAGTTCCTTCCTACTTCTCTTATAGTCCTCACGGGCTTTGTCTGTTGTCAGCCTTCTCGCCCTTACAAATGCTTCCTTTTTCTTTTGGACTAGGCACACAATATCCCTTGTTATCGAAGGTTCCCGAAACTTGCCATATTTATCCTCCTTCCTCACAGAAACATGCCGGTGCTGAATTCCTAGCACTGACATTTGAAAGCCTCCCACATGCCAGATGTTGATTTACCCTCAAACATCTGCCCCCAATCTAGATTCTTCAAGTCCTGCCTAATATTTTCAAAATTAGCCTTCCACCCAATTTAGCGCCTTCACCCAAGAACTACTCTTATCTTTATCCAACAATACCTAAAACTTACTGAATTATGGTCACTGTTCCCAAAATGCTCCTCTACTGAAACTTTGACCACCTGGTCGGACTCATTCCCCAATACCAGGTCACTTCCCTGGTTGGACTATTTACATATTGGGCGCGATTCTCCCACAAAAAGTGCTGGCTGGGCAGTGCCAAGATGCCTACGTTCCAGGGGGAGGGCCAGAGAGACACCCTGCATTTATTCTGACCACTCAGGGGTCTCCGATGGCCTGGGAGACCCCCGGGTGCCATTTCGCATGGTACACTTTGGTGTTGACCAGCACTGATCGGTACCCGGCTGCACGCTCCCTGGGGAATCGAAGGAGGCCAGTGGATCCCGGGCAGGTAGGTCGTAAGTAGGTTTACAACCTACTTCCATCAGCGTCATTCGGTCACACCCATTTGTGCGGAGTTCTGGCTCCGTCTCGCGGGACTCCGGTGAATCTCGCGAGGCGTAAAGCCTGTTGGGCGGCTCGCTGGGGACCTCTCCCGGGATTCTCCGGCCGCATTGTGCTCTCGCTTGAGTGCAACGCGGCCGGAGATTCACACCCATTGTTTCAAGAAGCCTTCCTGGATGCCACTTACAACCTCTGATCCATCCAAACCCCGAGCACTAAGTGAGTACCAGTCAATATAGGGGAAGTTAAAATCACCCATCATAACAAACTGTTGCTTTTACACCTTTCCAAAATGTGCCTACATATTTGCTCCTCTATCTCCCACTGGCTTTTGGGAGGCCTGTAGTAAACCCCCAACATTGTGACTGCACCCTTCCTATTTCTGAGCTCCACCCATACTGCCTCACTGAATGTGCCCTCTGCGGTGTCCTACAGTACAGCTGTGATAGTCTCTTGAACCAGTAGTGCAACTCCCCCACCCCTTTTACATCCCCCTCTATCCCGACTGAAGCACCTAAATCTTAGAACGTTTAGCTGCCAATCCTGTCTCCCCCTCAACCAAGTCTCTGTAATGGCAACAACATCATAATTCCAAGTACTAATCCAAGCTCTACATTTATCTGCCTTACCTGTTATACTTCTCATATTGAAACAAATACACTTCAGACCACCAGTCAGCCATGTTCAGCAACATTTCCGTGCCTGCTCTTCCTCTGAGTCTTACTGGCCCTATTCTCTAGTTCCCCACACAGTTATTTCACCTTCTAACCTATTGCTCTGGTTCCCACCCCGCTGACACACTAGTTTAGACCCTCCAGTGTGACACTAGCAAACCTCACGGCCAGGATATTTATGCCCCTCAAGTTTAGATGCAACCCATCCTTCTTGTACAGGTCCCACCTGCCCCAGCAGAGATCTCAATGGTCTAGATATCTGAAACTCTCCCTCCTACACCAGCTGTTTAACCATGTGTTTAGCTGTACTGCCTTACTATTTCTAGCCTCAGTGGCACACGTCACAGAGAGTAATCCCAAGGTTACAACCTAGAGGTCCTGTTTTTTAACTTTCTCCCTAACTCCCTGAGCTTCAGCTGCAGGACCTCATCATTCTTCCTGCCCATGTCATTTGGACCAAAATATACCACGACCTCTGGCTGTTCACCCTCCCCCTTCAGAATGCCCCCTGCCTGTGTAGAGACATCCTGGACCCTAGCACCAGGGAGGCAACATACCATCCTGGAGTATCTTTCATGTCCACAGAAGCCCCTGACTATAGAGATCCCCTGTAACTATTGCTCTTCTGTGCTTTGGCCCTCCCTGCTTCACAACAGAGACAGCCATGATGCCACTGCTCTGGCTGCTGCTGCTGCTGTTTTCCCCTGATTGTCCATCCCCCCCAAGAGTATGCAAACTGTATGCTTGTAAGACAGGGGGACAGTGACATGGGGTTCCTGCACTGACTGCCTGCCCCTTCTAGCGGTCACCCATCTGTCTGCCTGCATCTTGCGTCCAGAAAGACGTGCTTGTTAGGTGAATTGGACATTCTGAATTCTCCCTCAGTGTACCTGAACAGACGCCGGAGTGTGGCGACAGGGGATTTTCACAGTAACTTCATTGCAGTGTTAATGTAAGCCTACTTGTGACACTAATAATGATTATTATTATTAACCACGTCTCTCAAACTCATGTCGATGATGCTTTCTGCCACCTGCATGCTCCTAAGTGCATCCAACCGCTGCTCCAACCAATCCATGCGGTCTGAGGAGCTGTAATTGGGTGAACTTCCTGCAGATGTACTTGTCCAGAATGTTGGAAAATTCACAGACCTCCCACATCTCACAAGTGAAGCATCTTACCCCTCGAACTACCATTTCTAGAACTAATTCCAAAATTTCCATTTTGTCTGTGTCCTATATCTATTGACTTTCTGCCAGTGTGACTTTATTTTCAACTAGTTTAAAAGTTTACAGAAGTTCAATTTATTTATTTGCACTTGAATTAATGTCGTCTTTTATGCCGGCAATGGCGATTTCTGTGGAATAAAGCTGAAAAAGTAGCATAACCAAGGAACGACCCCATCTTGTTTATTTCAATTTGTTTCTCTTTTCCTTCTTTATTCTTGTTCATTCTACCCTGTTCTGAGTGCAATGATCAGCATCAGTAGAGCTACTTTTAATCCTGTATTTTCTTTCCCTTGCCATCCCCCAACTTGCTGACCTATTTCTGAAGATGCGTACTTCCAAGTACAACTCCACAGGCCCCAGTTGTCATCCTTCGTCTTGCTGATTCTTCAGATCTGACCTTAGATGCCAAGAGTTGGCAGCCTTTGTAATGTGTGTTAACACCACAGCTATTAACATTAGGAGGGGTCACTGGTCAATGAAAAGAATTAGGCACCTGAACAATAGCCTCGTGCAACAAATCCGCCAGCAGCCAATTTATCAATGACCTTCATTGAGCCTAATAAAATTAGAGCATTTTGGTTTTAAAACTGACTGTGGGTGTGGAACACTGCAGGAGTTTGTCAGTAATGGCCACTAATACAATTGCTGGGAGCAAGCATTCATCTATTTCACCATCTTGGAAGGGCTATAAATCCACAACTGACTTAAACATGGATGAATCATTGGTTGGCACTTACTCCCAACATTAAACTTCTTTTCACTCATGTCTACTGTTTGCACTGGAATGAATGACAGCAGCAACATTAGACTCAAGGTTTCAAACCACATAGCACAAGTTATTTTTTTTAAAGGATTGAGATACCATTCAAGATTGTCATTAGATTAGTGCAGAGCTGCAGTTCTTTCCTGCAAAGTATGTCTGAATCAGTCAATACATTTATTTTGTCAAATTGTTAGCAGAGGATCACTTTATCACAACAACTGTTTTGGCAACAGATGCATTTCCCTGTGAAACACATTGCTTAATAAAGCGAGGTTTCTCAGGTTTGACAGGCCAGGATAAGATTTAAAGGGTAATCTTCTGATGTTTTGTTCATGTTCGGCTGGGAGATCTCCCATCCAGACTGCATATTTGTAAATCCAGGCCTGGGTAGTGCATTCATCCACCAAGTGTAAGGGAGCTCGAGCAGCATCATCTTCTATAAATAAAAGAGACAAATAAACAAACTCAAAGGGCAGTCAGGTTTGCACCACAAGGTGGTGGGAACACTTTGACTGTAATGTGACATGGAGCAGACCTGTGCCTCACTGAGAGTCAAAAGTTTTTAAAGCAGTGGATATCAAGTTATTTGAAATAACTATATTCAATGTTGCCGCACTCCAAGTTCCTCCAACATTTTTCATTTCTGCATCCATCATCTCTAACTCAGAAGAAGGATTCCAATCAGGAAATGTCCCTTTACACTCCAAAATATGGATCGCCCAAGAACGCACCTTGTAAGTAGCAGGAACTCTCAATCAGTGAAGGTCATGAGCCCAAACACCCGTATATTTATTTTCAGGAATGTCCAATAAAATTTTTCAGCAGTGGCCTCGTCTGTGCAGAATCAGCCTCAGCGTGGACTGGTTCTATTGACATTTATAGAGTCACTTTGGTCCATCGTGTCTGAACCGGTCAAAATCAAAGCCTAAGTATTCTTTTTTAAAATAAATTTAGAGTACCCAATTCATTTTTTCCAATTAAGGGGCGATTTAGCGTGGCCGATCCACCTAGCCTGCACATCTTAGGTTGTGGGGGTGAAACCCACGCAAACGGGGAGAATGTGCAAACTCCACACGAACAGTGACCCAGAGCCGGGATCGAACTTGGGACGTCGGAGCGGTGAGGCAGCAGTGCTAACCACAGTGCCACCATGCTGCCCTCCACCTAAGTATTCTAATCCCATTTTCCAGCATATGGCCCCTAAACCTGTATGCCTTGGCATTGCAAGAACACGTCTAAATTCTTATTAAATGTTATGAGGGTTTCTGCCTTCACCACCCCTTCAGGCAGTGAGTTTCAAACATTCCACCACCGTCTGGGTGAAAAAGGTTTTCCTCACATCACCATTAAACCTCCTGCCCTTTACCTTAAATTAATACCCCCTGGTCACTGATCCCTCCACCGAGGAGAAAACCCTTTTCCTGTCTACTCTATGGATGCCCCTCGACATTTTATGCTTCTCAGTTATGACTCCCCCAGACTCCTCTGCTCCAAGGAAAACAATCCAAGTCTATCCAATCTCTCTTTATAGCTAAAACTCTCCAGCCCAGACAACATCCTGTACAGTGCTACTGTGGGGCAGCACGGTCGCACAAGTGGCTAGCACTGTGGCTTCACAGCGCTAGGGTCCCAGATTCGATTCCCCGCTGGCTCACCGTCTGTGCGGAGTCTCCACGTTCTCCCCGTGTCTGTGTGGGTTTCCTCCGGGTGCTCCGGTTTCCTCCCACAGTCCAAAGACGTGCAGGTTAGGTGGATTGGCCGTGCTAATTTGTCCCTTAGTGTCCAAAAAGGTTAGGAGGTGTTATTGGGTTACGGGGATAGGGTGGAAGTGAGGGGTTAAGTGGGTCGGTGCAGACTCGATGGGCCGAATGGCCTCCTTCTGCACTGTATGTTCTATGTTCTAAATCATCTGCACCTTTTCCAGTGCTATCACATCCCTCCTATAGTGTGAATTCCAGAATCGCACACAATACTCCAGCTGTGGCCTAATTAATGTTTTATGAAGTTCCAGCATGTAATAACTCCAAATGGAACTGTCATAAACATGTATACATACATACGTACGTACGTATGTTATTCCTGTACCTCACTCCCAGTGTACACCCTTTTGGGAGGATAGATCTGACCAGGCCTTGACTGCGGCCTGCTTTTATCCACTAATCTGACGAGCCCTAGCTGGTGGGTCTCCTCCCCTCTCTGGGGAACTCGTATTCAATCGGCAGGATCCTCCATTTCTGAGACTAAGTGTTGACGCCAACGCAAAATTCGTGGACTTTCACTGCCACTGCACCTGGACTGATTCTGCTACTGTTAAGGGGCTAGCAGCGGTGCCACATGGAACACAATCGATTCCAATGGGAAACGGTGCGGAATTGCCGGGTCCGTGATTGACACTCATAGAATTTACAGTGCAGAAGGAGACCATTCAGCCCGTGGAATCTGCACCGGCTCATGGAAAGAGCACTCTACTTAAGCACACACCTCCACCCCATCCCCGTAACCCAGTAACCCCACCTAACCTAAGGGCAATTTATCATGGCCAATCCACCTAACCTGCCCATCTTTGGACTGTGGGAGGAAACCGGAGCACCCGGAGGAAAGTCACGCAGACACGGGGAGAACGTGCAGACTCCACACAGTCACCCAAGCCGGGAATCGATCCTGGAACCCTGGAGCTGTGAAGCAACTGTGCTAACCACTGTGCTACCGTGCCACCCAACCGAAGGAGGCTGTCAAGCTGCAGGCCTATGTACACACTTCACTCCCCACACCCACCATCCGTGCCAACAATATGGCATTGGTTGCATTGGAGCACACCCATACAGCTGATGGATCAGCTGGGGCCAGAGGGTACCCAGGGGAATGGCACTAAGTTCACAGTGGGCAGTCAGCGGTGTGTGCAGCCACATGGATGAAGACCCGGAGGATACCGGGTCAGGCCCGCTAATGATATGTAAACGGTGTCCACTGTACGAGAGTTCCGGTACACATTGACGCCGCTGTCGAGGTGATGGACAATCGCGATTTAGCGTCAGGTTGGCGACCACCGTAATTTTGCCATCGGAACCTATTCTCTGCCCAGTCGTGTTTTGCGATTTTGGTGTCAGCAAATGGAGAATCCTGCCCAATATGTCCCATTGGAAGATCATTAGTCTCATGATCCTCATGGGGGTTATAATACAGCATAACATCCCTGCTCTGAAACTCTATGCTTGGTTAATAAAGGCAAATATACCATGTGCCTCCTTAACCGCGGTATCTACCTGCCCTGCTACCAGTGCACATGCCCAACTCTGACCCTCGGTGGTTCCTGGGGTATTCCCTTGCCTTGTTTGTTCTTCCCAAGTGCATCCTATCACACATTCTATAGAGTTGTTGCTTTTTGCTATTAAGCTATGATTGGGGATATTTATGGGGATGTCTTACCCAGACTGACTCATGACTACTTATATGCACCAGGGTGGGTGAACTGTAACAATGAATTGCAGTATGATTTCAAGGGCCAGTTGTTGAGTCAGTAAGACACATTACCTTATTTTTTACTGTTTATTGCCATCGAACTGCCGAGAAACACAGCCGCATATATCCTAGTAGATGCCTTGTGGTGTTGCTCAAGGGGTATCACAGCTAATCTCAATCCAATCCTCACTTATGCAATTCTCCTCCAAACAAAGATGAATTTGCATTTTTATAGGTTTTACATAGCATCTTTCATGTCCCCAGGATGTCCCAAAGCGCTTTATAACCAATGAATTATTGTTTGAGGTATTGTCACTGTTGTTTTGTGTGCTGACACAGGAGCCAATTTAGGCACATCAAAGAGGAGCGAGATAAATAACCAGTTGATCTATTTTGATTTGTGTTGTTTGCCTGGGGTGATGGAATAACAAGCAAGAGTAATTACATCTGCATTGACATATTGCCTTTTCTGTAACAAAACTTGTGGCATGATTCAATGTCAACCCAATTTCTCACGCCATAACCCAAGGGCACTTTAGTCAATTGGGGCATTTTTAGCATTGCCTCAGACTTTCCTGTTTCAATGTGGCTTGGTTACTTAGTGGAGAAACTAAGAGAGCTATCAGGGAAGCCTGTCATTTACTACTTTAAAAAATAAATATATTTTAAAATGAAATGTTTGACAAATGCTTGTCCATTTAGCAACAAAAAAATTAGAATTATTTGTAACCAAATGATTGTGATTAAACTGCCAAGGGAAATAATGTGTGGAATGTTCAGTACTACAGATGATATTTTGCTTCCAAAATGGCAGCCGTGCCATGCAGGCGCATATCTGAAGCTCACCTCGCCGGGCACTATCATAGGGCATTAGCGAGGTTGAAGGGAGAGTGCTCTGGAAATATTCAGAGTAGAAACATTGTGATGAGAGTCAGTGTATAATGCTGATTTGACAACCAGCTGTATCTTTTTTGAACTGGACACTCCAGATAGTGCCCTCTCTTAACCTTCCCACAGCTGAACATGCCTTCAGCAGCAGGACGTATATCCTTCACCAGCCCTACTTAAAAGGTTCACTAACTACTTTCAGATTAGCCACTGCGCCATTTCTACTGATTGTAGAAGCGTTTGTCATTGGGACTGCTGTATAAAATTTCTGAAACCTACAGCGAGTGGTGTGGAGGGATTGACATTGAGCTGAAGGATTCTGCTTTAACCACTTGCTCTCAGACATGGGTGCAATTGCATGCATCCCCCCTTGGACTACTACATCCAAGGAAAAATAAGCAGAGAAACACAAAGGAGCAAAAGCTGCTGGAAGACGGAGGAGGGAGAGATGGGCTCTCAGCGCCAGATCTTATACGCCTGGGACATTCCTAGAAAAATTCTCTGACCTGAACCTTGGTGGGTACCAATGTGTCAGATATCTCCGCTTCACTAAGGATGTCATTATAGGCCGGTTAGTCTTACTTCGGTGGTCGGTAAGTTAATGGAAAAGGTCCTGAAGGATAGGATTTATGACCATTTGGAAAGACGCAGCTTATCTGGGATAGTCAACATGGATTCGTGAAGGGTAAGTCTTGCCTCTTAAATTTGATTGAATTCTTTGAGGAGGTAACTAAGTGTGTAGATGAAGGTAGAGCAGTTGATGTCGTATACATGGATTTTAATAAGACGTTTGATAAGGTTCCCATGGTCGGCTCATGAAGAAAGTAAGGAGGTGTGGGATAGAGGGAAAGTTGGCCAAATGGATAAGAAACTGGCTATCACATAGAAGACAGAGAGTGGTGGTGTATGGAAAATTTTCAGACTGGAGACCAGTTACCAGCGGTGTACCACAGGGATCAGTGCTGGGCCCTCTGCTATTTGTGATTTTTACCAATGACTTGGAGGAGGGGGCTGAAGGGTGGGTCAGTAAATTTGCTGATGACACCAAGATTGGTGGAGTAATGGATGAGGTGGAGGGCTGTTGTAGGCTGCAAAGATACATTGATAGGATGCAGAGCTGGGGGCCGAAAAATGTCAGATGGAGTTTAACACTGATAAGTGCGAGGTGATTCATTTTGGTAGGAAAAATTTGAATGCGGATTACAGGGTCAACGGCAGGGTTCTGAGGAATGTGGAGGAACAGAGAGATCTTGGGGTTCATGTCCACAGATCACTGAAGGATGCCACTCAAGTGGATAGAGCCGTGAAGAAGGCCTATAGTGTGTTAGCATTTATTAACAGGGGGCTTGAGTTTAAGAGCCGTGGGGTTATGCTGCACCTGTATATGACCCTGGTGAGACCACATTTGGAGTATTGTGTGCAGTTCTGGTCACCTCACTATAGGAAGGATGTGGAAGCATTGGAAAGGGTGCAAAGGAGATTTACCAGGATTCTGCCTGGTTTGCAGGATAGGTCTTACGAGGAAAGGTTGAGGGAGCTAGGGCTTTATTCTTTGGAGCGGAGGAGGATGAGAGGCGACTTAATAGAGTTTATAAGATGATGAGGGGGATAGATAGAGTGGACGTTCAGAGACTATTTCCTCGGGTGGATGTAGCTGTTACACGGGGGTATAACTATAAGGTTCAGGGTGGGAGATATAGGAGGGATGTCCGAGGTAGTTTGTTTACTCAGAGCGAGGTTAGGGTGTGGAATGGACTGCCTGCTGTGATAGTGGAGTTGGACACTTTAGGAACTTTCAAGCGGTTATTGGATAGGCACATGGAGCACACCAGAATTACAGGGAGTGGGATAGCTTGATCTTGGTTTCGGACAAGGCTCGGCGCAACATCGAGGGCCGAAGGGCCTGTTCTGTACTGTACTGTTCTATGTTCTAGGTTCTATGATATCCTTATTGAATTCTGCCACCTGGTCTTGCCAGAGCGACAACCTCAGTACATAACTAGGAAGCAAGGACTGCATTATCTGTGGCTGTGAAGGTGACAATGACAATGACCTTTTATGTAACAGGTTCCTTCCAGGCTGAAGAAGAGAGTATTTGCAACATCTCCCAGTTTGGCATACATTTTTACATAAAGCTCATGGGCGAGATTCTCCGAGCCTCCGCGCCAAAATCGTGATCGGCGCGGGGGGCAGAGAATGGGCGTCGACGCCGAAATCCGGCGCGATGCCGCTCCCGCGATTCTCCGGTCCCCGGAGAATTGCCGCGAATCACGTGCGAGGTCTACGCGGCGCGGGTAGGGGGTCATTGACAGAGGCCACGGCAGCGATTCTCCAAGTGTAACTGGCCGAGTTCCCGACGGCGTGGGTCTCTCATGGTCCCCCCGTTGGGAACTCGGCAGGCGGGTGCGGACACAGTCCGCGGCCACCCTAATGGAGGGCAGGGGGGATCCTTCACCAGGAGGAGGCCTCACAGATGGCCAGGCTATTGATCGGGGGCCACCGATCCGCGGGCGCGCACAATCTTGAGGGGGCCTATCTTTTTGGTGCCGCTCCGTGGTGTGAGTCCACCATGTCGTGCGGGGCGGCCGCCACAGTGCGCATGCGTGGACCCCCGACCGGAGGTGCATCCAGTACTGGCAACCAGAACTGCGAGGACTACTCCGGGGGCCTGCTAGCCCCTTCCATATAGGAGAATCACTCTGGACTTTCTTTAGAAAAGTGGAGTGGAGACATAGCCCCAGTATTGGAGAATCCTGCCCCTTGAACCATGCATACATAGTACTGCCACACAAAATGCAATAGATTAGGCCATCAAGGTGCTTAAATAACACTTCAGCTGCCTCAATCATTCTGGATGAGTATTGCAGTATTTGCAAGAGCAAGTGTCAAGATTTGTGGTGATCTACTACAGGGCTTTTCAAATGCGGCTCGCGACCCGCAGATGTGTGTCAGAAGGGTAGCGGAGGTAAGCATTGAGGTGTTTCGCGCACATCAGCCTCTAACGCAGTTTCCCAATGGTAGCATTCAGAAGTCTGCAGGGAAACCCCTGCTTTATATGTCCTCTTGCAGTGGTTTCCAATTGCAGGAAGCTTGAAAGGGTGTCCCAGCTTGCTGCCACAATGTTTTGGTAAGTGCAGGACTGTCAGCGTAGGGTGTGTAAGCGGGGATTGGAAGGAGAGCAGCCACCAGGCGCTCAAACTTTAATTGTGTATTTCGGGAATTTGTTTTAACGAGCGGCATTTATGTGGTCACACATCAGTGGTGATGCTTTACTTTAATCTTGTACTGTAAGGGTGATGGGGATAAACCAATGCAGAAAACATATCTCCAAAACCTGGTTGGAAAACATGAGCGGTCTAATTTTAGGAGTTCCCTTCCAGAGAGGCGAGAGACATAATTAAGGACTCCACGCACTCCGGACATACTCTCTTCCGTCAGGAAAAAGATACAAAAGTTTAAGGTCATTTATCAAGCGACTCAAGAACAGCTGCTTCCCTGCTGCCATCAGACTTCTGAATGGACCTACCTTGTATTAAGTTGATCTTTTCTCTGCACCCTGGCTATGACTGTAACATTGCATTCTGCAGTCTCTCCTTCCTTCCCTATGTGCGGTATGCGTTGTATGTACAGCATGCAAGAAACAATACATTTCACTGTATACTAATACACGTGACAATAATAAATCAAATCAAAATCAAATCAACCCCTTTGAACAGGTGACTCATTCTTGATCTCGTCAAATGTGTTGAAGCATTTATCCTCCGTAAAATTTCACACCAAAGCCCTCCTTCCAACATCTCCCCTAATTCTTCTCCCCATTTGGCCTTAACCCTATCCAAGGATTCTGATCCTGCTTCCATAATTTTTCTATATGTAGCAGAGATAACTCCCCCTTCTATCCCCAAAACACCTCTTCCAGCAAGGGAGAAGGTGGTAACATTGGGAACGTAGGGAAGATCTCCTTTACGAATGCCCGTATCTGTGTATATCTAAAGACCTCCCTCCTTGGGAGCTCATATTGCACCATTTGTGAATGTTCTTCCTGCTCGGTATGTCTTCCTCAGTCACTCGCTGCATCAGCTGCTCCATCCAGAATGCACCTGCTATTTAAGAGTGTCAGCATCTTATGCTGTCCATATGTCACCGGAGTCACAGTGGTCCCCACGATCTTCAATAGCTCCCCCGCATAGGTTGAGAACCTCACTCTGGTATCCTGCAATTGCAGTGGCATGACCCCTGATTGAATGCAGAGATGTACAATAGAGGCAGCATCAGCCCCAGTGTCCATTTCCAACGGCACCGAGTGACCACTTACGTGCAAGATCCGGATTGGAGCGACTCTCAGATCCAATTGCATCAGTCATCCCCTTCCAGGGCGTCCACATGCAAGGCTCTCGTCCGGGGCCACCTCGGTGGTTGTCGTGGCCAGCGTGCCCCGCGGCTCACCGGGTGGCACAGGCCCTCATGAGTTCTCATCCACAACGCTGGCAAGGCTGTCGGCTCTCACCCTCATTCTTGGGTGAAGCATCCCAACGGGCAGCTCCCGAGAGCTGAACTCTGCCATAGACATGCCTCAGGGGACACTATGTCAGAGAAAGCCTGGCTGCTCGCTCACCATCCTGTTACTAATAGGGAGGCCAAAAGGGACAGTGGCCCAAATATGGACGCCATAGTGCATGGGGCCTTGCAGCTCCTCACACTTTTGTCCACGTGTTCACATGAGAGGGGTAAACTCAATGGCTCACTTCAAACCTAAAGTAGTTTCCGCTAATAGCTTCCTCTGCGTGGCTGTATTGTTAATACCACATGTGAGTCTGCATGGGTCTCACCGTCACAACCCAAAGGTGTGCATGATAGATGGATTGGCCATGCTCAATTGCCCCTTAATTAAAAAAAAACATTCAGCCTATGATTCTAAGCATGATTAGGATAAGGAAGTCAGTTTTTAAAATAATGTATTTTTTAATCTCTTTTAATATTGGTTGGTCCTTTAAATTGTAAGTGTATACTTTTAATTATCCCTCAAAGATGTCAGCATAGAAGCGCTCATTCTTGGGAGTTCCGAGCTGAGGCGTATGGATATTGGCACCAAGATGTAGGGACATTAAGGGTTCGTGGAAAGGCTTAGAGGCCAGGGATCTCAGGATATCAGATTAGAGATTGGGATTTTGCTTTGTAAGTAAATTTGCCAAATGCGCATGTTAAGGTCCAACAAAGGAAAATGTGATAGTGGCCAGATCTGTATTAGTGATTTTGATTGAGGGTTAAATTTTGACCAGGATACATAATAATCTTTATTAGTGTCACAAGTAGGCTTACATTAACACTGCAATGAAGTTACTTTGAAAATCCCCTAGTTGCCACACTCCGGCACCTGTTCAGGTACACTGAGGGAGAATTCAGAATGTCCAATTCACCTAACAAGCACGTCTTTCGGGACTTGTGGGAAGAAACGGGAGCACCCGGAGGAAACCCACGCAGACACAGGGAGAACGTGCAGACTCCACACAGACAGGGACCCAAGCCGGGAATCGAACCCAGGTTCCTGGCGCTGTGAAGCAACAGTGCTAACCACTGTGCTATCGTGCTGCCCAGGATACCAGAGATAGCTCCACTGCACTTCTGAAAAAAATGACTTTGGATCTTTTATATTCATCTGAGAAAACAGATGGGGCCTCGTTTTAACACCTCATCTAAAAGATGGCACCCCCCAGCCAATGTAGCACCTCCTCAGAACTGCACTGGAATGTCAGCTGAGAGTGTGACTTGAGCTGTCAATCTCTGACACAGGGGCCATGAGCGCTATCGACTAATCCTTGCAGGTGACAGTTAGGGTTGCTTCCCTTCTGTTTCGCCAGTAGCAGGTCTGGTGCCTTGGGATAAAAACAATAATGCAGCAGGGACCTCGAGCAGGCATGAGACCATCTGCAGGCACAAGCAAATGGCACGTAACTCTGCTTCCGACATGAGTAAAATACCCATTTGTTTTGTCCTTATCAATATGTTTGGCATTCCCTATCGTCACTTTGGTACCTTGGTGGCTGCATAATAATATCAAAGCAGGTGCAATATAATCCAATATCTAAATCTGATTGAATACTCAACCATCTATCACATCCATTGTTTGGTTTCTGACCCATCAATACTTCGGATATCTGATTAATTTTGCTAACAATAATGGGCACGATTCTTCCCCCCCACACCGGGGGGTAGAAACGCCAGGGCGGCGCACGAATCATGCCACGCCGCCCTGACCCCCGCACGTAATTCTCCCACCCCCCGGAAACCAGCGGCACGCAATTCGCACCGGGCCGCTCGGAGAACCGGCGAGCGGCGATTCTCTGGCCCGGATGGGCCGAGCGGCCGCTACGACATGACAGGTTCCCGCCGGCGCCGTCCACCCCTGGTAGCTGCCTGTGGGAACTCTGCGGGATCACTGGGGGGGGGGGGGCTGTGGGTGGGGAAAGGGGGCTCCTTCACCGGGGTGGCCTCTGATGGGGTCTGGCCCGCGATCGGGGTCCACCGATCGGCGGGCCGGCCTCTTCCCCCCCCCACCTCTCCGGGCCTACCTCCTTCCGCACGCGGCCCCAGAACACCGGCTCTATGTTGGTGAGGGGTGTTGTGCGTAAGGCGTTCCCCGCGCATGCGCGGGTTGGCGTGGTGCCCATTTTGTGCTGCGTAAGAACGCTGGAGCTGCGTGAACCGCTCCAGCGCCGTGCTGGCCCTCTGTGGGGGCCAGAATAGGTTGTGTCCAGGCCCTGTTTGCGAACGCGACGGCGTTCACGACGGCGCGAACACTTGGCCTCAATATCGGAGAATCGCCCCCTAAGTAACTGGATCAGCCAGGCCAAGACTGAACAGTACACAGCAATATCAATATTCTAGCAGGAGCATCCATTTTATGGCCTCTCTAAGCAAGTTTGCACTCCAGCAATAGTTCTCATTGTTATCAAGCTATCAATTTATAAAGAAAAAGTATTTGAGGTTTTGAAATTAAATTAAAACTTCTTTTGAGGTAATGGCTTCATCGGAGAGTTTAACTTCTACTCACGAGCTGATCTTAAGTGCCTTCTAAGCCAATGTTCAATTTTCCCACAAAGATGGAGAAAAACAAGAAATGTAAGGTAAAACAATGGAAAAGTCCATCATTGCATAAAAGCTATCTCATCCGACTTTCAATTCAGCTTCCAAGAAATATGTTACAGAGGTATTTCAATAAAAGCAAATCCTTTGCTGACAAAGAATGTATTTCTGTGGCTTCAGTTTGGTGGTCAAAGCTCATGGGGGAAAAAAAAGTTTATTTTGCTCTGGTTTGCAGCAATTACAATGAATGCTCTGTATATATTTATTTTTTCTTGCCAAATGACTCAATTTTCTCCTCTCCTGAAGTTTTGCAGGCTTACAGGCCATCCCGAAGGAACCCACCAGAGAGGTGCATTCAAATATTGCCCCTGTTTCACCACTGGCAATGGTGCAACAGGTAGAATCAAATCAAATTAAATTACATTTATAGCACATAAAGAGGCCACAGGTCTGTGCCAGTGTCTATACCTCACCCGAGCCACTGCCCACCTTTCCATGTCTCATCTTATCAGTCTACCCTTCTGTTTCTTTCCCTCTCCTGTCCTTACCTAGCTTCCCCTTAAATGCATACAGAGAAGATTTTCTCTGTCACGTTATTGAGAACAGACAATTTAAAATGTGGGCAGGTGGACACAATCAAACCGAAAAGAGTGGAAAGAAATGTTGACATGGGACTTCTAAATCAGAAGATGACAGAACATATCATTTTTAATAATGCATTGATATCAGAGAGAGAAAATGAGAGTTAACTGATTAACATGTAAAGGACATTTTACCTTCAACGGGTTTCATGGCGGGTGGGTGGGAGGGGATAATACAATGACAGGTGAAAAGTCAGAAACCCATCAGCGTAAAAATAGTTTGCGATCCTATCAATGGCGGATTATTGGTGGGACGGTTATCCTGCTGCCTGGTTAGGCAAATGCCATTAGCATGTATTACCATCTTGTGATGGCTCATTGAAACAGCTGCCCACCAGAATCTCATCATGGGCAGCACGGTAGCACAGTGGCTAGCACAGTTGCTTCACAGCTCCAGGGTCCCGGGTTCGATTCCCGGCTTGGGTCACTGTCTGTGCGGAGTCTGCACGTTCTCCCCGTGTCTGCGTGGGTTTCCTCCGGGTGCTCTAGTTTCCTCCCACAGTCCAAAGATGTGCAGGTTTGGTGGATTGGCCGTGCTAAATTTCCCTTAGTGTCCAAAAAAGGTTTGGTGGGGTTACGGGGATAGGGTGGAGGTGTGGGGATAGGGTGGAGGTGTGGGCATAGGTAGGGTGCTCTTTCCAAGGGCCGGTGCAGACTCGATGGGCCGAATGGCCTCCTTCTGCACTCTAAATTCAATGATCATGCCTTTCAATCTTGTGTCATGCCAATGGGAAATTGCGTTGGCTTGAAACCCATTTCAAAAGGAGAGATGTGCACATGTAGAATCTGTTTGCTTGTTATGTCGACTTGAGTGCGACATGCGTAGACTACTTCCACAGCACTATGCCAGTCTTGTTTAGACCAATGCCACACTGCTGGTGCTGTATGGTTGGTCTTCTCCCACTCAATGGCTACATTGTCCACAAGGTCACCATCATGCTGCGGAACTCATACAGGCTGGGTCACTGTCTGTGCGGAGTTTGCACCTTCTCCCGTGTCTGTGTGGGTTTCCTCTGGGTGCTCTGGTTTCTTCCCACAACTCTCGAAAGACGTGCTTGTTAGGTGAATTGGACATTCTGACTCCCTCAGTCTGTTGTACCCGAACAGGCCACCGGAATGTGGCGACTACGGGCTTTTCACAGTAACTTCATTGCAGTGCTAATATAAGCCGACTTGTGACAATAACAAAGATTATTCTTCTTATTATTCCACATTCAGCCACTGACCAGTATTGCCCTGGCTTGAGGGGTGGTAGGGTATTGTGCTCCCACTAGTTGTCACCATTGTCCACAATGGCAACGCTGTGCTGTGGTCCTTAGGCAGCCCTCCACTTTCAGAAACAACTATTTTGACCGGGTGTGGAGTTTGAGGGAAGGGTGGGATGACACACAAGTGGGGAAATGGGCAATGAAGGCTATGCAAGGGCTGTGAGGGGGGAAGGGGGCATTCTCAAAGGCAGAGGGGAAAGGAGATGGAGGAGGACGGGAAACAATGGAACGTTGAGGGTAGTCTGAGGGGTGGGACGCTGGAGCCAGACATGGATACATGAAATATTGATGACAATGGAGTCAAAGGGATAACACATGTTTGAATGAAAGGGGATGCACGTAGCCTTTGAAATAGTAGGGGGTGTTATTAGCGTGACACAAGAGGAATGGGGCACATGGAGACTCAGAAGGGGTGTGTGGTTTGGGAGGGGACACTGTAGTCCTCAGTTATCAGGGAAATAGGGAACTCTATGAAAGTCTAAGTGCTTGGTCTGATACTTGGATAGCTGAGATGGCTCACTACAGTTCACTTCCGATGGGGCTGCAAACATCATTGCAGTGTGTTGCGCCCTTCACAATCTGATGATGCAAAGAGGTGATCCCTTGTCAGAATGTGAACGAGATGGGCATGAGAGCTCATGATGGAGAAGGATGAAGATCCAGAGGTCCAGGAGCCTCAGTAGGCTGCGGAGTGTCAGTCTGAACATAGCAATGTCATGGAGGAAGAAAGACATGGAAGACATGCTCGTGACATTTTATTTGCTGGCAGGTTCTCGGAAGAGTGAAGCTAAGGATGGGCAAATGACCACATCTGTCTCAGCTTTCAATGCCACTCCCTTCCACCTCAGGGGATGTCCAACCTCTCGTGGCGAGAATGATTCCGGCATTAACACTTGCATGTTCGAGCCTTATGAGTCACCAGTCTATGATATCTGCATTGGTGTGCGGTTCCCTGTGAATGTGATCGCTCTGGAAACTGAGAGTGCACTGAGGAACAAGAGCAATGCAAGTGAAGACTTGAAGCTTTTGCATCCAGATAATGATCCAAACACAGCTGCACTAAAATGAGGACGTGGCTCAGGATCTCCCTTCCCGTGCATGTCTTGTCTACTGCCATTGCCACCGAGTAGTCACAAATGCCACTAGAATATCGATGCTGATGAACTACCCTCACTCAATGGTGTTTCTTGAGGAAGAATGGTTAGAAATGCATACATCACAATTCATTAAGATTTGAACACCTCTCTCCCTGACATCATACAAGGATGTGGAGATTAGTTCAATTGAGGTTGACACCACATGAATGTTAATCTCCCAGTGTCTTAAACTAATTCAAGGCGAGAGGAAGTTAGTCAATAAAAATAATAGTCTGGCACACTGTTTACTTTATGTAAGTTTGTGTTTCCTTGACAGACAGTGAGTGTAACTGTCCTTACAGACACTTTCTATTGAGAGTCTCAGTGGAAATGAACCATTACATTTTATCACTGCTCAGTTTTTAAAATGATTACCTGGCTGTGATTAAATGCGAATCAGGCTGAGGAAATGACAAAATAATGCACTTTTAACAATTTCCTCACAAGTATTTATTACAATTTACAGACTTTCTGAACAGATTTACCAAGCCTGGGTTGACAAATTATTTATAATATTTCACTATCAATGGTGTAATGGCTAAAACCTCAGCCAACATTACTAAAACATATTGGGCACAACTTTCCCACCTGATTGCTCGTGGCACCGATTGTTAAGTAATGAGTTAAGAGACATTGCATTTAGTTGTCTCATTTATGTTAAGTATCCATTAATTGACACTGATATGTAAAGGGGCTTCAGATGGCCTCTGTCAGGTGAGCACAGTGAGAGTTTTGTGCAAAGGCTGTTGGAATGAAATAAATGTGTGTTTGTGAAAAAGGAACAGATCTTTAGACTCTTCATATCACAGCAACCAAAACGTCTAACAATTGGTAGCAGAGGGTGGTTGCTGTGTAAATGTGAAGGGTTGAAAGATACAACTTTTCCAGATCAAACCAAGGAGTGAGTGAGAAAAAAAAAGGGATATATGGCTGAACCGAGGATAAAGATGGCTGGATATGACTACCCTCCCTTATTTTCTGAAAGGGAATCGTACGACCAATGGAGAAGTGCAATAGTTATGTGGATCAAGGCAACTGCTTTGGGAAAGAGAAAACAAGGTATGGCATTGGCTCTTTCTCTACCATTTGGCAGTAAAATCTGAAACAAAGTGCTTTCTGAGCTGGAATTGGAAGAGTTAGACTCAGAAGAAGGTCTGGAGACTTTATTAAATTATATGGATAAGATTTATAAGAAAGATGACTTGTTAAGTGCGTATGAAGCATGGTCGGATTTTGATAAGTTCCGGAAAATGGAGGATATCTCCATGGAAGACTATATAATGGAATTTGGCAGACTATATAAAAGGCTGCAGAAATACAACCTGGAATTTCCACCGTCTGTGTTGGCCTCTAAATTACTTGACTGTGCTAGAGTGAGCAACATGGATAGGCTCCTGGTTTTGACAGGAGTTCAGTTTACTGATAAGGATACCTTATTCGAACAGATGACAAAAGCTTTACAAACTTTTCTGGCGAAACATTCGATTCCGATGGCTCTGATGACCCATATAGGTCAGCCTGCAATAAAGCAAAATATGGAAGATCCACTACTAACTGGATGTCGAAATCGTATGGCTTCGAACAGGGCTGAAGACTATAGAAGGAGACCGAGCAAGGAAATTATGAAGACAGAAACCCAGTCAGAACCTACAATAGGAAGATGAACCCCAGAAATGCATGGGGCATGATAAATCGATGTTTTCGATGTGACGCTCAATACCATTATGCTTTCAACTGTCCAACTTGTTATGATAGAGTGTTTGAAGCGACACATGACACGGAAGAGTCAGAAGTGGAAAAAGATAATGACCAGAAAGAAGGCATTGTCCGATTGACAAGCCGTTTTACACCGGTAATCATAGATTATCATAGAATTTACAGTGCAGAAGGAGGCCATTCGGCCCATCGAGTCCGCACCGGCTCTTGGAAAGAGCACCCTACCCAAGGTCAACACCTCCACCCTATCCCCATAACCCAGCAACCCCACCCAACACTAAGGGCAATTTTGGACACTAAGGGCAATTTATCATGGCCAATCCACCTAACCTGCACATCTTTGGACTGTGGGAGGAAACCGGAGCACCCGGAGGAAACCCACGCACACACGGGGAGGATGTGCAGACTCCGCACAGACAGTGACCCAAGCCGGAATCGAACCTGGGACCCTGGAGCTGTGAAGCAATTGTGCTATCCACAATGTTACCGTGCTGCCCCTAATGAGGGTGTTGGTTGCAGAATCCTTCAGCTGTGCTGTATTGGACAGTGGCTGCACATCTATTGTGTGTGGATTTGACTGGTTAAAATGTTACCTGGACTCTTTGAATGCTGAAAATTGTAACAAGGTTAAGGAACTTTTAAGTTCCACAAGTTTCAGGTTTGGGGATGATAATACTCTGAAGTCGCTGAAAAGAGTGGTGATCCCTTGCAATATTGCCGGAGTGAATCATTTCATTAGCACAGATGTTGTATCAAGTGAGATACCTTTGCTTCTGAGCAGACCGTCGATGAAGAAAGCATACATGAAACTGGATATGGAACAGGATAAGGCAACAGTTTTTGGAGAGATGGTAGACTTACAATTTACACAGTCGAGACACTATTGTATTCCATTACTGACAAATAATATTTCAAGTAGAGTGGTAAAGGATGTGTTAATGGCAGTTGAAAATGAGACTTTAGCTGAGAAAAAGCTTGTGGTAATAAAACTGCATAGGCAATTTGCACATCCGTCTCCTCGGAGGCTGAAAAATTTATTGAAGGATGCAGGGGTAAGGGATGACGACTAGAATAAACTGATAGAACAGGTTAGTGACCGCTGTGAAGTTTGTAGGAAGTACAGAAGGACACAAGCACGACCGATAGTAACCCTACCTTTGGACAGGGATTTTAACGGCATTGTGGCCATAGATCTTAAGATCTGTGATAAAGCAAATAATATATTTATTTTGCATTTTGTAGATTTAGCAACCAGATTTCGTCAATCAACGATTGTATGAAGTAAAGAAAAGAGAGTAATTCTGGATCAAATCATGGAAAAATTGATAGGGACAGGAATGGGTCCACCAGAAAAATTCCTTACGGACAATGGGGGAGAATTTGCTGATGATGAGTTTAGGGATATGTGTGAAAACATGAATATCAGAGTTATGAATACGGCTGCAGAAAGCCCATTTAGTAATGGTGTCTGTGAAAGAAATCATGCTGTCATTGATGACATGCTTCGGAAAATTTTGGCAGATCGACAAAATTGCAGGCTAAATTCAGCTTTAGCATGTGCAGTACATGCAAAAAATTCATTGCAGATTGTAGGGGGCTATAGTCCTTATCAATTAGTGTTTGGTAGAAATCCTAAAATTCCGTCCATTTTGGATGACCAACCTCCAGCATGGGAGGGGACTACAATTAGCTCTGGTTTTGCTGAACATTTAAATGCATTACATAGCAATAGAAAAGCTTTTTTGGAAGCAGAAGTCTCTGAAAGAATCAGCAGAGCTTTAACACATAACGTACGGCCATCAGATGCCGTTTTTCAGCAAGGAGGCATGGTATACTATAAGAGAGACAATTCTAATGAATGGAAAGGCCCAGGGAAGATCATAGGCATAGGTGACAAAACAATTATTTTGCAACATGGTAATCAAACTGTTAGGGTACATTCATCAAGGATCATGGGTACAGGTTACAAATTTTCAAATTTAGACAGAGCAGACAGACATGACGAGGAACCAGAGTCATCTGGTCCGCATGTGTTACAGAATTATGAGGACCAATTAACTGATATAGACAGGGTTTCTGTGGAGGAACACAACACTTCTGATGAATTAGAACAGGCCATTTTTCCGAAAGGGCAACTGCCAGAAGTTGGTACAAAAGTGACATACTTGCCTGAAGGGTCTAGTCAATGGAAGGATGCAACTGTTATTAGTAGAGCAGGGAAGGCCACTGGAAAGTATAAACATTGGTTGAATGTACAGCATTCAGGGGAAGGTGTCAAGAGAATGGATTGGGAAAACGATGTTCAAAAATGGATGGCACTGAAACGCAGTGCCAGTTCAGAAAGTACATTGGATAGTGAACAGGTCCGCAGGAAAAGGTTGAGAACTATTGAAAGGATGTCCCACAGCAGAAGGGAAAGATCAAGCAGTAGCAGTACAGAACAAGATACCAGGCGGGAGAGGGGACGCAGTTTATCAAGATCTCGGAACATGAGTAAGACTACGAATACTAATAGGCGTAGAAGCCCACATGCACGTGAGAGTTTGGTGGCTTCAAATAAATTAGATGAAAAAGTTATCAAAGGAGCTAAACAGCAAGAATTGCATAGTTGGAGTGAATTTGGGGTATACACGGAAGTATCAAGGATGTGGAAGCTTTGGAAAAGGTGCAAAGAAGATTTACCAGGATGTTGCCTGGAATGGAGAGTAGGTCTTACGAGGAAAGGTTGAGGGTGCTAGGCCTTTTCTCATTAGAACGGAGAAGGATGAGGGGCGACTTGATAGAGGTTTATAAGATGATCAGGGGAATAGATAGAGTAGACAGTCAGAGACTTTTTCCCCGGGTGGAACAAACCATTACAAGGGGACATAAATTTAAGGTGAAAGGTGGAAGATATAGGAGGGATATCAGAGGTAGGTTCTTTACCCAGAGAGTAGTGGGGGCATGGAATGCACTGCCTGTGGAAGTAGTTGAGTCGGGAACATTAGGGACCTTCAAGCAGCTATTGGATAGGTACATGGATTAAGGTAAAATTATATAGTGTGGATTTATTTGTTCTCAAGGGCAGCATGGTAGCATTGTGGATAGCACAATTGCTTCACAGCTCCAGAGTCCCAGGTTCGATTCCGGCTTGGGTCACTGTCTGTGCGGAGTCTGCACGTCCTCCCCGTGTCTGCGTGGGTTTCCTCCGGGTGCTCCGGTTTCCTCCCACAGTCCAAAGATGTGCGGGTTAGGTGAATTGGCCAATGATAAATTGCCCTTAATGTCCAAATTGCCCTTGGTGTTGGGTGGAGGTGTTGAGTTTGGGTAGGGTGCTCTTTCCAAGAGCCGGTGCAGACTCAAAGGGCCGAATGGCCTCCTTCTGCACTGTAAATTCAATGATAATCTATGATTAATCTAGGACAAAGGTTCGGCACAACATCGTGGGCCGAAGGGCCTGTTCTGTGCTGTATTTTCTATGTTCTATGTTCTATGTACCGGATCGGGGACAAAGCTCTATCCCACAAATGGATTTGCACGGAAAAGGTCCTTCTGGATGGAACTTATAAGGCAAAGGCCAGGCTTATGGCAAGGGGATGTGAAGAAAACTTAGAAGATCAGGATTTAAGGGTACATTCACCTACAGCAGGAAAGGTTATTTTAAAGATCTTCTTGGCCCTATTAGCCACAAAGGCATAGGAATGCAAATCTATAGATATAAAAGCTGCCTTTTTGCAGGGGCATCAGCTCCAGAGAGACATTTTTCTCCGTCCTCCTAAAGAAGCAGCTAACACAGAAGGGGTACTCTGGAAGTTGAATAAATGTGTATGGATTAAATGATGCATCTAGAGTCTGGTATTTTTCGGTAAGGTCAGTTTGTTAAAGTTAGGCTGTTGCCAGTTGAAAGAAGATCCTGCAATGTTTCACTGGCACTATAAAGGAAATCTTTCTGGCATTTTTATGATGCATGTCGATGATTTTTTGTGGGGTGGGACTAGTGATTTTGAAGCTATTGTAATCTCTGGTTTGAGGAAAGAATTCAGGGTTGGAAGTCAGGCTTCCGGTGCATTTAAATATATTGGACTGGAAATTGGACAGACTAAGTTAGGGGCAACTTTACATCAGCAATCTTATTTGGAAAGCATCAGCCCAATAGCAATTAGTCGTGGCCGAGTTTCACAAAAAGACGCAATGGTTTCAAAGATAGAAAAAGAGCAACTGAGAAGTTTTATTGGGCAACTGAACTGGTTAAGTAGACAGACTAGACCGGACGTGAGTGTTGATGTCTTAGAGTTGAGTATAAAAATGAATGATCTCAAAGTGGAAGACATAATAAGAGCAAATAAAGCATTGGCCAAACTAAAAATGCAGGAGTGTGTTTTGAAGTTCCCGGTTTTAGGTGACCTCAGGCACTTGAAACTCATAGTTTATAGTGATGCGTCCTTTGCAAATTTATGTGATGGGGTTTCAAGCGCAGGAGGTTTTATAATTTTCCTTTTCGGGAACAATGGTAAGTGTTGCCCGCTTGTGTGGGAAACAAAGAAAATAAGGAGAGTGGTAAAAAGCACTTTGGCTGCTGAGACGTTAAGCCTTGTAGAGGCAGTGGATCTGGCCTTTTATATAAGTATGACATTGACAGAAATTTTGGGATTAAGGGATTTGGGTAATATACCTATTGATTGTCACATTGACAATAAATTCCTGTGGGAAAATGTGCACTCTACAAAAAGTGTCAATGAAAAGAGGTTATGGATAGACATCGCAAGTTTGAAGCAGATGTTGGACAGAGGGGAAATAACAAAAATTAAATGGGTCCACAGGAGCTATCAACTGTCAGACTATTTTGCGAAAAGAGGGGCGGGTTCACAGAAACGTTTGGATATTGTTAATGAAGGGCGCTTGTTTCAGTGACTGTTTTTTTATTCTTTCTCGTTCAAACAAATAAAAGGGGGGGAAATCATGTGTGTGATTTTGAGTTTCTTGAAATTTTGTTTTCACCTAATTATTTTTTTTCTCCAAGAAAGGGGAGACTGTTAAGTAATGGGTTAAGAGACATTGCAATTAGTTGTCTCATTTATGTTAAGTATCCATTAATTGACACTGATATGTAAAGGGGCTTCAGGTGGCCTCTGTCAGGTGATGAATAGTGAGATATTTGTGCAAAGGCTGTTGGAATGAAATAAATGTGTGTTTGTGAAAAAGGAACAGAACTTTAGACTCTTCATATCACAGCAACTAAGACGTCTAACACCGATCCCGTTGCACCGGGAACATCAAGGTAGAGACCCAGAACAGGCTTTGCTCCGGGTGCTTGGCGTGATCTGGATAAGGTTCTCGCTGGCTGTGATCCAGGTAATGATATTTAAATGAGCTATTAGGCTCATATAAATATGTGCAGCTGGGTTGAGGCTCCATTCCCCCGGCGCCTGGGCGTCACCAGCCATACCGGCGAGGCCCCACCCGGGCGCTGATTAATACCGGTCTCTTCAAGCGGAGACCAGGCTATTGAAGCCCTCCGGGTGATTGGGGACAAGGCAGAGCAGTGACCAGGTTGTCGCTGCCAGGTTATCGGTGCTAGGGTGGCAGGTTGGTACTGCCAAGGGGTGGGGCCTGAGGGGAGCTATGCCCATGAAATTGCAGGTGAAGGGGATGTTTGAAGGGTGGGGGGGGAGGTGAAGGGGCGGAATGAAGGTTGGAATGGTGAAGGAAGGAGGGGTCCTGAAAGGGAAGGGCCTGAAAGATGAAGGCCCTAAAGGTGTGGACCCTCAGCGACCCCATGGCACGGTGTGCTACCTTGGACAGGGGGGGGGGGGGGGGGGTGATGCCCAAGTCTCAGGGGCGTTGCATTGTCTGTAGGCAGGGGGTGTTGGGGATCCTAAGCTAACTTTGAGATCGGGGCATCTTTTCAAAATGGCACCCCAACCTCTGAGGAGCATTGCGGCCAACATATTTGGCTCCCCACTGCAGAGAACATTTAGAAGTGTGGGTTTGACTGGTGAGAAACTCCCCAAACCCTCCCAAAAAATGACTTCCATCTGGATTACACCCAAACGTCCGACAGGAAACACCCTGCCAAACTCGACAAAATGTCATTTTTTGGATGAATTGCACCCGTTATTTTGGCCTTCTATCTCATTGCTATTTATGGAATTTTGCTGACTACAATATGTTTCTCCATATTACCACAGCAACCACACCTCAGAACTTTAATTCTTCAGTACTTTATTGACCACTTAAACATTTAGGACATTTGTTACTTACTTAATAAATTCAAATTCCTGATGCCCAGCATGACCTCCTCATTTACTAAGCTTAACATGATTAGTCCACCACATTGGGCGGATTCTCCCACTCCACCTGTGACGGATTGAGTGGCGGGCTGGAGAAGAGAATTTGGCAGGAGCCAAAAAGTCCTGAACCTGCTGTCGTAAAATCATCCTGCAATTCTCCCAAAGGCACGTTAATGGCACAAGGGTCTGGTACCGAGTGGCACTGAGGTTGACATCACAGGAATGTTAATCTTAAAAGGGGACACCCTGAGTGTGAGAAAGGTTGAACCTTGGAATAAGAGGATTGCAAAGACTAAAGCAAATGCTTTCACCTGACCATTACATTCACAAGCCGATGGCATGATTTCCAAAAAGTGCAATTTCTTTACAGTGATAGAGCACCTGTGACCCTGAAGTGATATCAAAACCTTTTAATATTCCGAACACTACCACTACACCTTGGTGCAGCCCTGACATTTGCAGAATGAGCAGAATCAGCCTGCTGACTGCTATGTTCTGATGGCAGTGATGACCTTGGCAGATGTCTTCTGGATGCCCGGGTCCTGGAGGGGCGGTTTCGTGAGGTTCTCCTGCTCAGGGACAGAAACACCCTTGGCAGCTTTCGCTGCTGGAATTGGCGCAGGCACAGTGGGGGTGTCTGAGAAGCTGCACACACATGGAGTGTCATGCGTGGAGGCTGCTGGGTTGTCCAGGTGATGCTCATCCTCTCTGTATGTGCCAGGGTGCCCCAGCATGACTCCTGTAGGAGATGGGGCACCTGGAAGGAGGTCAAGGTGCCGAACCCCCATATGGCCTACATCCTGATGGTGCCCACCAGGGTATGAGGCCATCGAGGGCATGCCAGAGCACAAATCCGGCAGGGCCTGCTGGACCAAGGTCTCCATGTGGATGGCACAATAGCACAGTGGATAGCACTGTTGCTTCACAGCTCCAGGGTCCCAGGCTCGATTCCCGGTTTGGGTCACAGTCTGTGCCGAGTCTGAACGTTCTCTTCGTGCCTGTGTGGGTTTCCTCCGGGTGCTCCGGTTTCCTCTCACAAGTCCAGAAAGACGTGTTCTTAGATAATTTGGACATTCTGAATTCTCCCTCCGTGTACCCGAACAGGTGCCAGAATGTGGCGACTAGGGGATTTTCACAGTAACTTCATTGCAGTGTTAATGTAAGCCTGCTTGTGCCAATAAAGATTGTTTTGTTATGCCAACTTTCTCATGGTGGCCTTGAGGCACTCGCATGTTGGAGCCATGACATCAGACAGAACGAGGAGGGACTCCTCCATTGTGCGCTCGACTCTGATGAGTGACTGTCGAAGATCTGCCTGATGTTCCACTGCCTCCCTTTGCATCTCCATCAGTGATATGGCAGCAGCTTCCAGCAGCTTATCGTCTGACTGGGGCAGAGTGTCATTGGGCTGTCCCTGCCTCTGACTACTGCGGGGATGTGTCAGTGATGTGTTCTCCAGACAGTGAGCCTGATTCTAACTTTAAGCTACCCATCACCGAGGTGTGTCTCTCTGTGCTGCTGAGGGTATGGGTGAGCGCATGACAGTTCTTTCTCAGTCCCTCATGCTTTTGAGATGTACTGAAGCTAATTCAGAGAATTTTGCACTCAGTGTGAATTGCAGGATTGAGCAAAATGGTGGTCCTCAGATCGTACTAGGATGTTGCAGGAGGCCAAACTCTACGTTGCCACAGGAGGAAGCCCTGTCTGCACCGGCGAGCACTGCAGCGGCCTCCTCAAACTCACTGCGGCCGATGATCTCTGCCGTCCCTCTGGTCTCGCTCTCACTTGTTGTGTGTGAGTTTGGCCTCTATGGAGATGTGAAGAGAGGGAGATTGAGCAGAGGTCGGTGAAATGCATGTCTCCTGTGTGTGATGAGCCCTTCGCAGAAGGAACAGAGATTGGAGCTGGTGCAAGAAATCAGATGGAATGATGGTGCTGCAAAAGTCTTGATGAGAGAGTAAGTGTTGATATGGATCCTCTGCGACTGAATGTGTCAGATCCGTGAAGAGAGTAGCCGTTTCAGTACATGATGCCAGGCTGAGAGTTTGGTAGTGGAGGGAGCTGAGAGAAGACTTACCCTGATGAGTGGATGAGATAATTATTTCACTTCCTGCATTGGATGACGCTTTGTGGGCAGATGCTGACTAACTGGGCAATGGCCTGCCAGGCTGGAGGGGTGAGTTTGGTGTGCTTCTTTGACCCACCCCTGGGCTAGAGGAGATATTGGTGGACCCAGAATCAATGAATAACGGCTTTGAGGGTCCTAGCGCTGAAAGACGGTGTTGCTTTCTTCTTGAGACTACTCATATTTTACTTCTGGGTTCCGGACACCCTGCACAGTCTGATGAAGGCAGGTGGGCAGGAGAGAGTGATTATAGGTGTGCTATACTGGTGTTTAAATATGGTGTTGGGACCTTTGAACTCACCAGCTGAGGACGGGCAGACAAATCAGCTGTCGCCCCACCAGATGGTTTGGTGGTGAACTCACCTGTGAAAAATTAATGAGGCTCCAAGGGCAGAAAGCAGCATGGGATTGCGGCATTCTGGCCTGTGGGAAAAGGCACCGCTGGAGCCACCCGCCACCGCACTTCATCTCAAAAAAGCAGAAATCCGTCCTTTGTTGAGGGGACACGCCTCGATAATGTGCAGAATTGTTTGTGTCGTTCCACAACCTGGGTGGCACGGCAGCACAGTGGCTAGCACTGTTGCTTCAGAGTGCCAGGGACCCAGGTTCGATTCCCGGCTTGGGTCACTGCCTGTGCAGAGTCTGCACGTTCTCTCCATATCTGTGTGGGTTTCCTCTGGGTGCTCCGGTTTCCTGCCACAAGTCCTGAAAGACGAGCTTGTTAGGTGAATTGGTCATTCTGAATTCTCCCTCTGCGGACCCAAACAGGCGCCAGAATGTGGCGACGAGGGGATTTTCACAGTAACTTCATTGCAGTGTTAATGTAAGCCTACTTGTGACACTAATAAAGATTATTATAAAATGCCATTTGTACTGAGGCCCCAGCAATGCAGGGTGGCTGAACCTTTGAGGGCATGAAAGTGCTGTGTAAATGCACAAGTTCTTTTTTTCTTTCTTTAAGTTCTCCGACTGTGAGAAATAGGCAACTGTCAGAGATGCAGACGAGTTGCAGCCAGACGTTTTGTCTTGAAAAGGGGTGGTTTCTTGTGTAAAGGATGTTCACATGACTCTGTTAGGGTTTTGAGTAATCAGCCTTGTGGCATATCTCATTTTCCATTGTCATGTGACTCTGTAAGCAGACATCTTTGACTTTGGCTTTGATGAATCACTGAAGAAGCACTGCTGTCCTTAAACATGAGACAGACACAGTTATGTAGAGTGCTGGTGCTTTGTTATAACTGAGTGGTTTGCAGTTAAGAGTCCATCACAATGTTGTCAGACTGGGGCCTGGCCAGACTGGGTGAGGCTGCCACCCTCCATAAAGGGTGGCTCTGACCAAATTTGATTATCACAACAATATGATAGCTGCATGATTACTTTTTTTTTTACTGCTACCAGCTACACCTTTATTTCCAAATGATTTAATTCTAAAACTAATGTGGTGGTATTCCATCGTGTATTCTATGTGATCAGTAGTCTAAGCCTTTGGATTTTTAGTTCATTGAAGTAACACAACACCATCATTTGTGGTTGTCTGGTACTATGTATTACCAGGTGAAAAATACCAGGTCCAGATTTTAATCATACTTTGGCTGGCCTATGTGCCAACTTAATTTTGAATGCACAGATTACCTACAGTTTGTACAGCAGTACCTGTGGCATTTTCTGTGTATGTTGCTGGTAGTTCAGGTCTGAAAGTTGTGGCCTCAGGCCCATTTGCACGTATAGCAACGCACAGCAAGCAATGATCTGATGTTAGAAAATAGTAGAGAACGCATTCGCGTATTTCTCAATTAGCCTTGATGATAGTCTGGCATTAGTAGTGAACACTTGTGCTCCAGAACTTGATGTGCCTCTGCAAAGCTGTTCCAGTACAGCTCAAGCACTGGCACCTTCCGGCAATGTGGAAAATTACCCTGCTATGTCCTGTACACAAAAGCAGGAAAAATTCAATCTGGCCAAATCCGTCCCCTCAGTCTACTCTGGATCAACAGTGAAGTGATATAAAGGGGTCATCAACAGTGCAGTTGTGGTATTATCAGGTATCGCAGTCCCGAGAGGCTGTAGACCATTGGGTAAACCTAGGAATTTACCATTGGCTGTTTGGTATGTAGCTCCGCCCTGACAGGCAGGGTATAAGAACAGGTGCCATCCCAGCAGCCCTCATTCTGTACCGAAGCTGCTGGGGAACATATCTAGTCTATTAAAGCCTTCAGTTATGATACAACCTCGTCTTTGAGTTTAATTGATCATGCATCAATTTAATAGACTACTCTTAAGCTGAAAGAATGGATCTCCGAATCAAGCCGGAGTGTCTACAACTCAGCCCCCACGTGGAGAACTCGGCGGCGATATTTAAGCACTGGCTGGCGTGTTTTAAAGGCTACCTCGAGATGGCCAGAGGCTCCCCCTCAGAATAGAAACTGCATCTCCTGCACTCGAGAGTAAGCCCTGGAATCTTCACCCTCATCGAGGAGGCGGAGGACTACGATGCTGCGATCGAACTGTTAAAAGGACATTATATATGCCCTGTAAACCAGGTCTACCCATGTCACCTGCTTGCAACTAGACGGCAAAGCCCCGGGGAATCACTGGAGAACTTCTACCATGCGCTACTGGTGCTGGGCAGAAACTTTGGCTGCCCGCAAGTTTCGGGCGGCGAGCACACGGAACTTCTAATCCGTTATGCCTTCGTAGCAGGTATGAGCTCCTCAGAGATCCGCCAAAGACTCTTAGAGAAGGACACCCTGGGACTGAGAGAGGCACGGGCCCTGGCAGGGTCCATGGATGTTGCCTCCAGAAACGCGCAGTCCTATGCACCCAACCGCGCGGCGGCCCCCTGGGCTGCGTGGCATCCCGCAGCGGCAGCCCCCCTGACCTTCCCCGTGTCCCCGCAGGCCTGTGCTGTAAGACGGCCCGCTAACTCCGTTGGGCCTCGCTGTTTCTTCTGCGGGCAGGCGAAGCATCCCCGCCCGCGCTGCCCGGCCCGCACCTCCACCTGCAAAGGGTGGGGCAAGAAGGGCCATTTTGTGGGGGTCTGCCAAGAACGAGCCGTGGCCGCGGTCTCCAGCGACTCCGGTCCGCCGCGGCAATCTTCCCCTCGGGCCCCAGGCAGCTAGCACTCACCGCCACCCCCCTATCCTAGGGCCACGTCCGACCCACGGGCGTGGCCATCTTGCCCCTCGGACACCACGCTGGACGGATGGGCGCCGCCATTTTGTCCATCCCCAACCACCATGTGCGATCCATGGGAGACGCCATCTTGGATGGGGCCCCAGGCCCCCAGCACGGTCGACTACACGCTGCCCGATCACAACCCGCAACTGCTCCATCTGACCTCGGTGATGCTGGGCCATAATCGACCTCGGACACTCGAGACTGCAATGACGATGGTGTTCATCAACGGCCACGAGACGTTTTGCCTGATCGACTCTGGGAGCACGGAGAGCTTTATACATCCTGACATGGTAAGGCGCTGTTCACTTGTTACCCACCCTGTAAACCAAAGAATCTCCCTGGCCTCCGGGTCACACTCAGTGGAGATACAGGAGTTCTGCCTAGCAGACCACGCTGTCCAAGGCAGGAAATTGAATAATTTCCGCCTTTATGTCCTGCCGCATCTCTGCGCGGCTACATTCCTGGGGTTGGACTTCCAATGTAACTTGCAAAGCCTGACCTTTAAATTCGGCGGCCCTATACCCCCTCTGACTGTCTGCGGTCTCGCAACCCTTAAGGTCGACCCGCCTTCCCTGTTTGTGAACCTCACACCGGATTGCAAACCCGTCGCCACCAGGAGCAGTTGGAACTGTGCCCAGGACCGGACCTTCATCAGGTCAGAGGTCCAAAGGCTATTGAGGGAAGGGTTCATTGAAGCTAGCAACAGTCCCTGGAGAGCTCAAGTAGTGGTGGTGAAGAGCGGGGAGAAACATAGGATGGTCATTGACTACAGTCAGACCATCAACAGGTTTACGCAGCTGGACGCGTACCCTCTCCCCCGCATATCTGACCTGGTGAATAGGATCGCGGAATACAAGGTTATTATGCACAGTGGGTCCCCAACTACGCAGACAAAGCCCAACCCCTAATCCAGTCCACAACCTTTCCCCTGTCGACGGAGGCCCGCCAGGCCTTCTGCCGCATCAAAGCAGACATTGCAAAGGCCACGATGCGCGCATTGATGAGTCCCTCCCCTTCCAGGTCGAGAGCGATGCGTCCGACGTAGGCCTGGCCGCCACCCTCAACCAAGCGGGCAGACCCGGGGCCTTCTTCTCCCGTACTCACCATGCTTCAGAAATTCACCATTCCTCGGTCGAAAAAGAGGCGCAAGCCATAGTAGAAGCTATGCGACATTGGCGGCAATATCTGGCCGGCAGGAGATTCACTCTCCTCACTGACCAACAGTCGGTGGCGTTCATGTTCGATAATGCACAGCGGGGCAAGATAAAAAACGACAAGATCTTGCGGTGGAGGATAGAACTCTCCACCTACGACTACGAGATCTTGTACCGCCCTGGGAAGCTAAACGAGCCTTCTGATGCCCTGTCCCATGGCACGTGTGCCACCGCACAACTGGACCGCCTCTGAGCCCTCCACGAGGACCTCTGCCACCCGGGGGTCACTCATTTTTTCCACTTCATTGAGACCTGCAACCTGCCCTATTCCATCAAGGAGGTCAGGACAGTCACCAGGGACTGCCAAATCTGCGCGGAGTGCAAACCGCACTTCTACCGGCCAGAGAGGGCGCACCTGATAAAGACTTCTCATCCCTTTGAACACTCCAGCATGGACGTCAAAGGCCCCCTCCCCTCCACCGACCGCAACACGTATTTCCTGAACGTGATTGACGAGTACTCCCGGTCCCCATTCGCTATCCCCTGCCCCGACATGACCACAACCACCGTCACCATGGCCCTCCAGGGTATCTTTACACTGTTCGGGTTCCCCGTGTACATACACAGTGATAGGGGGTCCTCCTTTATGAGCGACCAACTGAGTCAATTCCTGCTCAGCAAGGGCATCGCCTCAAGCAGGACGACCAGTTACAACCCCCGGGGAAATGGGCAGTTGGAGAGGAAGAACGGAACGGTCTGGAAGACCATTCTACTGGCCCTACGGTCCAGGATTCTCCCCATCTCCCGCTGGCAGGAAGTCCTCCCGGAGGCCCTCCACGCCATCCGGTCGCTGCTCTGTACAACTACCAATCAGACACCTCATGAACGTCTCCTTGTCTTCCCCAGGAAGTACTCCTCCGGGACCTCGCTCCCAACCTGGCTGGCGACGCCCGGACCCATCCTGCTTCGGAAGCACGTGCGGGCGCACAAGTCGGACCCGTTGGTCGCGAGGCTCCACCTGCTGCACGCTAACCCCCAGTACGCCTACGTGGCGTTCCCCTGACAGCCGGCAAGATACAGTCTCCCTCCGGGACCTGGCGACCGCCGGAACCCCACACGCACCCGAACCATTACCTCCACCCCTCCCCCCCCCCCCCCCCCCCCCCCCCCCGCCCAGCACCTCACTGGAGGGTCGGTCCTCCCGCCGCTCCAACCTAGGCTATCCCACCCACCGACGACCCCTACAGGCGCTCCTCTCTCGTGTCAACCGTTTGCCCCACCAGCGCCGTCTAGGTGTGACAAAGCTGCCATGGAGGCCGAGGCCACGCTCCCGGAGTCGCAGACGCCCGGACCCCCACCAGACTCACCACCGAAGCCCAGACGATCCAGGAGGACGACCAGGCACCTGACCGACTGATTGCTTCACTGTAACTGTAAATGAACACTGACTGTATATATCTTCCACGCTTGTAAATATTCTCGACAACCCTGTAAGGAGGTATCACGGTACCTCCACATCTGATCATACCATGTTAAATGCAATTGTAACCACTGGCCACCACCCCCACCGGACTCTTTTTTAACAGGGGGTGAATGTGGTATTATCAGGTATTGCAGTACCCAAGAGGCTGTAGACCATTGGGTAAACCTAGGAGTTTACCATTGGCTGTTTGGTATGTAGCTCCGCCCTGACGGGCGGGGTATAAGTACCGGTGCCCTCCCAGCAGCCCTCATTCTGTACCAAAGCTGCTGGGGAACAGATCTAGTCTATTGAAGCCTTCAGTTATGTTACAACCTCGTCTTTGAGTTTAATTGATCGTGCATCAGCAGTCAAGGAGCACTTGCTCAGAAATAATCTGCTCATTGACACTCGGTTTGGGTTCCACCAGTACCACTCAGCTCCTGAACTTATTACAGCCTTGGTCCAAACATGGAGAGAAGACCTGAACTCCAGAGGTCAGGTGAGATGTCAAGGCAGCATTGAACTGTGATCCCTGGCAAAATTCAAGGCAATGGGAATCAACATCAAAACTGACGATTGTTTGGAATTACTCTGGGCACAAAGGAAGATGTTTGTGGTGGTTGGTGGCCAATCATCTTGGTCCCAGGACATTGCTGCAGAAGTTCCTCAGGGGAATGTCTGAGGCCCAACCATTTTCAGCTGATTCATCAATGACTTTCCCCTCATCATGTTAGAAGTAGGGATGTTTGCTGATGATTGCACAATGTTCAGCAGCATTCATGACTCCTCGGAGACTGAAACAGTCCGTGTCCATATGCAGCATGTATGGACAACATTCAGGCTTGGCTGATAAGTGGCAAGTAACATTCATCCCACACAAGAGTTAGGCAATGTTAAAGTCAGAAAAGAAAGAATCTAATCATCTCCCTTTGACATTCAATGGTGTTACCATCACTGAATCACCCACATCCTAGGAGTTACCGTCGACTAGAAATTAATATGCACTAGCCATATAAATACTGTGGCTACAAGCGCTGACTGGCCTGGGATTTCTGTAGAGACTAACTCAGCTCCTGACTCCTCAAAGCCTGATCACCATTTGCAAGGCACAAATCAGGAGTGTGATGGAACAATCTCCACTTGCCTGGATGAGTGCAGATCCAACAACACAGAACCATCCAGGACAAAGCAGCCCCCTTAATTGACACTCATCCACCACCTTAAACATTCACTCCCTCCACCACCAACTCACAGCTGCAGTGTGTACCATCTACAAGATGCACTGCGGCAACTCACCAAGGCTCCTTCAACAGCACCTTCCAAACCCATGAACATTATCCTCTAGAGACCAAGACCAGCAGATGCATGGGAACACCATCACCTAAGTTCCCCTCCAAGACACACCATCCTGACTTGGAAATATATCACCATTCCTTCAGTGTCGCTGGGTCAAAATCCTCGGACTCCCCGCCGTTCAGCACTGCGGATGTTCCTACACCTCGAGGATTGCAGAGTCCAGGAAGGCAGCTCACCGTCAACTTCTCAAGGGCAATGCAAGAATGGCAGTAAATGCTGGCCTCGCCAGCAACGCCCACATCCCATGATGGAATTAAAGAAAGTACTGATTATCTAGAACATTCCTAAGGGCAATTAGGGATGGGCAACAAATACTGCCTTAGCAGGTGATGTCCATATCCTGTGAAAGAATACATTTTTAAAAAGCTGATGTGATCAGTTTTTCTTCACCTGCCTTATCTAAAGCTGATGTAGTCTCATGCATCTTTATCAAATCACCCCTCGATTTTATTTGCTCCAAGGAGAACAAAGCCCAGCTTCTCTGACCAAACCTTTCAGCTTAAACCCCCCCCCCCGCATTTTTGGAACCATTCCCGCACATTTCCCCTGCACCCTCTCAAAGCACTCAAATCCTTCTCAAGTGTGGCGACCAGTGAAATATATCAATACATTTGCAGTTGCAATCAGAAATAACATAAAGATTGCAATGGACCCCACATTTTGTTGTGAGTGATTTGTCTGCTTTCATTCTTGTCAGATGAAACGCAGAGAGGGAAATGTTGCAAATGCCTTGAAAGGCCAAGAGTGCAAGGGGTCTTAGGTCAATAAATGATCAAATATATTCAGTGTACTCAAAATTCCAATACTGCCATCGAGTTCATGTTGCTTTTCAACTATCAAATGGAGAGTGTACGGAGTTGAATTTTAATAAGTTGCTCTTTTTACAGCTGGTTATGGCATACAGTCTGCAGATGAAATGGCTTCAGTTTTACACAGACACAAACAGGGCATTGCAGTTGTAGTGTACAGTCATAGAGTTAGAATTTTACAGCACAGAAAGAGGCCCTTCAGCCCATTGTGTCTGCACCGGCCATCAAGCACTTATCTATTCTAATCACGTTTTCCAGCATTCGGTCCACAGCCTTCTCTGCTATCAGCCAAATTGAATACTGGCAGAGAGTGCAAACCCACCGCAAATAGTTTTGTGCGTGCTTCAGCAAGGTTAGATTTATTGTTTGCTGGTACACTACCTTACAGAGCTGGTGGTGAACCTCTGTCATCCAATAGAAAAACGGATAGACTGCGTGCCTTGAGAGATGGTGCAAAAGAGAGGGATTCAGATTTGTGGGACATTGGAACCGGTTCTGGGAGAGGTGGGACCATTACAAATCGGATGGGCTACAACAGAGCAGGACTGGAATCAATGTCCAAGCGGGATTGTTTGCTAGCACTATCAGGGCAGCACGGTAGCACAGGTGGATAGCACTGTGGCTTCACAGCACCAGGGTCCCAGGTTTGATTCCCATTCTGGGTCACTGTCTGTGCGGAGTCTGCACGTTCTCCCCGTGTCTGTGTGGGTTTCCTCCGGGCGCTCCGGTTTCCTCCCACAGTTCAAAGATGTGCAGGGTATGTGCATTGGCGATGCTAAATTGCCCTTAGTGTCCAAAAAGGTTAGGAGGGGTTATTGGGTTATGGGGATAGGGTGGAAATAAGGGCTTAAGTGGATCGGTGCAGACTCGATGGGCCGAATGGTCTCCTTCTGCACTGTATGTTCTATGTTGGGGAGGGTTTAAACTAATATGCCAGGGGAAGGGGAACCTATATAAGGAGTCAGGGAAAGAGGGGGTAAGGACAAAAACACAAGGTAGAAAAGGGAGTAAGAAAAGTGATAGGCGAAGAAACCAAGGGCGAAATTCACATAATGCAAAAGATATTGGGAGCAAGACAAAGGTGCCTTAATGCACAGAGCAGTTGCAATAAAGTGGATGAATTAATCACACAGATCGATAAAAATGGGGATGATATAATTGGGATTACGGAAACATGGCTGCAGGGTGACCAGTGATCGGAACTGAATGTCCCAGGGTATTCAGTATTTAGGAAGGACAGGCATAAAAGAAAAGGTAGTGCTGTGGCACTGCTGGTTAAAGAGGAAATTAACATAATAGTGAGAAAGGATATTAGCTCTGCCAATGTGGAGTCTGTATGGGTAGAGTTGAGAAATACCAAGGGGCAAAAACCATTTGTGGCTGTCACCCCCAAACTACAGTGCTGATGTTGGGAATGGCATTAAACAAAAAATTAGAGATGCATGTAATAAAGGAATATCGGTGACTATGGGTGATTTTAATCTGCACACAGAGTAGGCAAATCAAGTTAGCCACAACACCGTCGAGGAGGAATTCCTGGAGTGTAAATGGGACAGTTTTTTTGGCCACTATGTGGAGGAACCAACTAGTGAGCACGCCATCTTAGACTGGGTACTGTGTAATGAGAAGGGAATCATTGCCAATCTGGCTGTGCGAGACCCTTGGGGATGAGCGACCATAAAATTATAGAATTTTTTTATCAAGGTGGAGAGTGAAGTAGTTGATTCGGAGACTTGGGTGCTGAATCGTAATAAAGGAAACTATGAAGATATGAGGCGTGAGTTGGCCTTGATAGATTCAGGAGAGATACTTAAAGGGTTGACAGTGGATAGACAATGGCAAACATTCAAGGAACGCATGGGGGAACTGCAGCAACTGTTCATTCCTGGCTGACACAAAAGCAAAAAAGGGCCAATCCATGGCTTACAAAGGAAATTAGAAATAGTATCCGATCCGAGGAAGAAGCATACAGATTGGCCAAGAAAAATAATAAGTCTGAGGATTGGGAGTAGTTTAGAATTCAGCAAAGGACCAAGGGATTGATTAAGAAGGGGAAACTACAGTACGAAAGGAAGCTTGCAGAGAACATAAAGACTGACACTAAGAGTTCCTTTGATGTGTGAAGAGAAAGAGATTGGTAAAGACAAATGTAGACCCCTGACAGACAGAAATAGAGGAATGTATAAAAAGGGACAATGAAATGGCTGAGCAATTGAATACTGTCTTCACAAATGAGAACACAAATCAGATACCAGAAATACTGGAGATTGAAAGATTTAGTGAGAGGGAAGAACTGAGGGAGATCATTATTAGTAGAGAAATGGTGCTGGGAAAACTGATGGGATTGAAGGTGGTTAAATCCCCAGGACCTGAGAATCTGAAACAGAGAGTGCTTATGGAAGTGGCTCTGTAAATAGTGGATGCATTGATGGTTATCTTCCGGGATTCTATAGCCTCTGGAACTGTCCCTTCAGATTGGAGGGTAGCTAATGTCACTCCAATATTCAAAAAGGGAGGTAGAGACAAAACAGGGAATTATAGACCAGGAAGCCTAACATCGGTAGTGGGGAAAATTCTTGAATCCATTATCAAGGACTTTCGAGCGGAATATTTAGAATGCAGTGGCAGGATCAGTCAGAGTCAGCATGGATTTATGAAGGGGAAATCATGCTTGACAAATCTGTTGGAATTCTTTGAAGATGTAACTGGTACAGTTGACAAGGGGGAGCCAGTCGATGTGGTATATTCGGACTTTCAGAAGGTGTTTGACAAAGTCCTGCATAAAAGATTATTGTGCAAGATTAAAGCAAATGGGATTTGGGGAAGTGTATTGAGGTGGACAGAAAACTGGTTGGCAGAGAGGAAACAAAGAGTGGGAATTAATGGGTCCTTTTCAAATTGGCAGGCAGTGACTAGTGGGGTGCCACAGGGATCGGAGCTGGGACCCCAGCTATTCACAATATATATTAATGATTTGGACGAGGGAACAAAATGTAACATCTCAAAGTTTGCAGATGATACCAGGTTGGGTGGGAGGGTGAACTGTGAAGAGGATGCCGATCTATAGCATGATCTGGACAGGTTGGGTGAGTGGACAAATCAGTGGCAGATGCAGTATAATTCGGATAAGTGTGAGGTTATTCACTTTGGAAGCAGAAACAGGAAGGCAGATTCCTACCTGAATGGTTGTAAATTGGGAGAGGGGATTGTGCAGCAGGACCTGGGTGTCCTTGTGCACCAGTCGCTGAAGGTAAGCATGCAGGCGATGCAGGCGGTAAAGAAGGCTAATGGTATGTTGGACTTCATTGCGAGAGGTTTTGAGTACAGGAGCAGGGATGTGTTGCTGCAATTATACAGGGCCTTGGTGAGGCCACACCTAGACTATTGTGTGCTGTTTTGCTCTCCTTTTCTGAAGAAGGATGTTCTTGCTCTCAAGGGAGTGCAGCGAAGATTTACCAGACTGATTCCAGTGATGGCGGGAATGTCATATGAGGAGAAAGTAACTAGATTAGGATTGCTCTCGCTGGAGTTCAGAAGAATATGGGGGGAACTCGTAGAGACTTCTAAAATTCTAACAGGACTAGACACGGTAGATGCAGGGAAGATGTTCCCAATGGTGGGTGAATCCCGAATCAGGGGTCACAGCCTGAGGATTCAGGATAAACCATTTTGGACAGAGATGAGGAGACAATTCTTCACCCAAGGGGTGGTGAGCCTGTGGAATTCATTACCACAGGAAGTAACTGATGCTAAAACATTGAATGGATTCAAGAGGCAGCTGGATATAGCACTTGGGGCGACTAGGATCAAAGGTTATAGGGAGAAAGCAGGAATGAGCTATTGAGTTGCATGATCAGCCATGATCGTGATGAATGGCGGAGCAGGCTCGAAGGGCCAAAAGGCCTCCTCTTGCTCCTATTTCTATGCATCTATGTAAAGAACAAAGGAACAATGTATAGCACAGGAACAAGCCCTTCGGCCCTTCAAGCTTGGGCCGACCATGCTGCCCGTCTAACCCAAAACCTTTTACACCTCCGGGGTCTATATCCCTCTATTGCCATCCTATTCATGTATTGTGAAGGCGCCCCTTAATAGTCACAATTGTACCTGCTTCTGCCACCTTCTTTGACAGTGGGTTCCAGGTACCTGTAGTGATCTTTACATGGGTATTGTCATGAGAATGTCGCTTTAAGAAATGTTTGGCTGCTCATGTTACTGCAGTGATGTCAGAGTGTGGGTGGAGCTGAGCTCTGGTTCTGCTTTTTAGTTTCACTTTGAGAAAAAGCTTGGGTGTGTCTGGGTTTTGCAGTGTGTTGCAGCTGAAGTCAGCCAAAGCAGCTGTACTGTTGAGCTCTCTGCCATGAAGGACTATCTCTTAATCATTTAGTGAATTCAGAATTATAAATGTTTTCAGTATTGAATGTAAACTCTGATGTGCTTCTGTTTAAAGGATTACTTAGTGTTGCATTCTTTGGGGGTTATCTTTGAATTAATGGTTGCTAAGATATTCATTGTTTGTTTTAAAAAGGTTAACTTGAGTTCATGGAATAAACATTGTTTTGTTTTTAAAAATACTTGTCCATTTCTGCTGTACCACACCTGTAGAGTGAGCCGTGTGCTCCCCATACCACAATCTATAAAAAGTTGTGGGTCAGGTGAACTGAATGATACACTTTGGGATTCTCTAAACCCTGACCCATAACAGTATGTACAGAAGGGGTTGATGGGAAATGGAAAGATCACTAGGGGGCAGCACTGGCGGGTATAAAAGGAGAAGCAAGCAGCCCTCGGGACTCTTTGGCTGATTAGACTGTGAGGAGAGCAGAAGCAGAGATTTAGCTCAGGGCTGCTAGTGTGGTCAGGCTTAGTTGTTGTATGTAAAAGTTGTAATCTTTCTACTAGTATAGTTCTTAAAGTAAGAACTCACGCAGTTGTTAAGTTCTGTTACTCAATAAACCTTACAGAAACTTCTGGACGACTTTGAGCGTTCTTCCGGAAGCCTCTGCTGTAACTGGATTGAATAGCATATGTTACCTACCACACAGGTAACAAAACAGTACCCACTACCCTCTGTGCAAAAACTTCCCTCGCACCTTAAACTTATTTCCCTCAGTAATTGACTCTTCTTTCCTGGGAAAAAGCTTCTGACTAACCACTCTGTCCATGCTCCTCATAATTTTCTAGTCTTCTATCAGGTTGCTTCTCAACCTTTGCCATTCCAGTGCCAACAAAGCGGGTTTATCCAATCCTTCCTCGTAACTAATGCTCTTCATATCGGGCAACATTCTGGTAAACCTCTTCTGTACCCTCTCTAAAGCCTTCACATTCTTCTGTTAGTGTGGCGACCAGAATGGAACACTATCTGCCAAGTGTGGCCTAACTAAGGTTCGATACAGCTGCATCATGACTTGCCAATTTTTATACTCAATACCCCGGCCGATGAAGGCAAGCATGCCATATGCCTTCTTGACCAACTTTTCCACTTACATTGCAACTTTCAGTGACCTGTAGACCCAGATCCCTCTGCCTGTCAATACTCTTAAGGGTTCTGCCATTTACCATATATTTCCCTGTATTAGACTTCCAAATTCCAAAATGCATTACCTCAGATTTGTCCAGATTAAACTCCACCTGCCATCTCACCACCAAGGCTCTAACCGATCAATATTCTATTCTATCCTCTGATAGTCCTCATCGCTATCCGCAATTCCATCAACCTTTGTCTCATCCGCAAACCTACTAATCCGACCAGTTACATTTTCCTCTAAATCATTTATATATACTACAAAATGCAACGGTCACAGCACTGATCCCTGTGGGACATCATTAGTCACAGCCCTCCATTCAGAAAAGCACCCCTCCACTGCTAGTGTCTGTCTCTATGACCAAGCCAGTTCTGTATCCATCTTGCCAGCTCACCTCTGATCCCATGTGACTTCACCTTTTGTACCAGTCTGCCATGAGGGACCTTGTCAAAGGCCTTATTGAAGTCCATGTAGACGCCATCCACTGCCCTACCTTCATCAATCATCTCCGTTACTTCCTCAAAAAACTCGGCCAAGTTAGTAAGACACGGCCTCCCCTATACAAAGTACTCATTTAATACTTCACCTTTCCTCTGGCTCCACGCATAGATTCCTTCCCCTGTTCTTGAGTGGGACAACCCTTTCTCTGGCTACACTCTTGCTCTTTTATACGTATAAAATCCTGTTTGCCAATGACTTTTCATGACCCCCTTTTAGCCCTCCTGACTCCTTGTTTAAGTTCCTTCCTACTTTCCTTATATTCCTCATGGGTTCATTTGTTCCCAACCTTCTGGGCTTACAAATGTTTCCTTTATCTTTTTGACTAAGTTCACAATATCACTTGTTATCGACAGTTCCCGAAACTTGCCATTACTTATCGTTCTTCCTCACAGGAATATGCCAGTCCTGAATTCCTATCAACTGACATTTGAAGGTTTCCCACATGCCATATGATTCTTCGGTTCCTGCCTAATATTGTCATAATTAGTCTTTCCCCAATTTAGCACCTTGACTTGAGGACTATTATTTTTATCCAACAGCACCTTAAAACTTACTGAGTTATGTTCCCTGTTCCCAAAATGTAACCATGTCTCTAAAATCCCCGGCTATGAAGAAGCTTTCCACCACCTGTATTTTCCTAAGTGCAACCAATTGCTGCTCCAATCAATCAACTGGTCTGGGAGGAGCTACAACTGGGTGCACTTCCTGCTGGTGTAGTTGTCCAGAATGCTGGAAGCTTCACGTTCCTGCCACATCTCACGTTATGGAAAGCTACACACTCTGCAGTTAGGAAGGTATTGGCTGGGATTCTACAAAACGGCGGCTAAGTTTTGACGCCGGTATAAACACCGGAGGATTTCACGCCGGCGTCAATGGGCCCCTTGGCCCAGCGATTCACTTACCTGAAAGAGGCCAGCAGGGCGCCGGAGTGGTCCGCGCAGTTCCGGCTGCCGATACGGGGCCCTGCACTTCTGGCCGCGGGTCCACGCATGGCGGACCCACACAGCAAGCCGGCCCCAACAATATACCCCCCCCCCCCATATCCCCAGATCGCGCGCGCCTGCTGATCGGTGCCCCCCGATCGGAACCCTGGGCATCCTGGAGGACCCCCTGGTGACAGATCTCCCCATGCCCCCTCATCAGGGCGGCCGCGGCAGCCGCCACTTCCCATACGAGCCTCCCCGAACAGGCGCCAGAATGTGGCAACTAGGGGCTTTTCACAGTAACTTCATTGAAGCCTACTCGGGACAATAAGCAATTTAAAAAAAAATTTTTTTTTGAGTGCCGTCCCCGTGGAACCATGTTAGGACCGCGCCGGCGGGAACTCAGCCAGCTGCCGGTGGAGAATCACAGCGGGTGCCTCTTTCAATGGCCCCTGACCGACGCCGCATTGACCGCCCTCTCACGACTGCCGGCGATTCTCCAGATCGCGGGTCTGACGCCCCATTCTCCGCCCCTGTGTCGAACGCAATTTTGGCACAGAGGCTCGGAGAATCCCGGCCATTATATTTCTTTGTTAGCAGCAAAGAGAAAAGGTACAGAGGTGCCCACAGTCTGGATTCTTTCAAACACGTGAGTGGTTTTATTAAGAGGTGTTACTCATATGATCTGAGACGGAAAACTGCAAAACATGCATAAATACTCACTGCTGCCGTCACTACACATCATGTGATGCTTCACCAGCAGGAATGTATTCTTTGATACACAAAGCCCCTCTCCCTTTACTTTTTTAGTGCAATGACTTAACATTTATACAACAGATCAACTTATGCATTATCTTAATACACATATATACAACTCAATAAGACTGTCTCTCAGGTCGATGCCTGTTCCTATTGGGTTCAATTCAGCAATCTGCAACCTGGCGACTCAGGACCTCAAAAATGTCCTCTTTTCCTTCAGTAGGTGGTACTTCCTGGACAGATTCTTCAGTGTCTGTCTCTTTCGGTATGTAAATTCCTAAGAAACAGACTCAGAACTTGTCTCTGTGTTTGAGCTATGTTCTGAAGTATCGGTGTCTTACACCTGACTTGATATATTGGACACTGTACATGTGTGCTGACAATATCAAGACTATCTTTGTAACCTACTGGCTACCAAAGTAGAAATACTGTTATACGGCCCAAGAGTGTTGTCAAGGGTCGATGATCCACCAAAAGAGTAAAATTACGTCCATAAAGGTAGTGGTGGAACCTTCTTACCCAAAGAAGGATGCTCAAAGCCTCTTTTTCTAGCTGAGCGTAATTAATTTCTGCACTAGCAAGAATTCATGAAGAAAATACTATCGGTCAGTTCCTCTCCCGAGGGCATTATGTGCGTGACAACTGTCCCACCCCATAGGGTGACACATCACAAGCAAATTGTAACTTCAGCTTGGAATTATAGTGAACCAAGAGGTCTGACTTCTTTAAGAAATCTTTTACCTCATTGTATGCACTTTCACAGTGCCATGCCTGTTTGGCACATAGCAAGGTGTGTGAAGACTTCAATCATGGTGTTAAGTTGGGCACAAATTTACAATTATAATTGATCAATCCTAAAAACGACTTTAATTGTGTCACATTTTGTAGACGTGGTGCTTTTAAGATTGCTGCCATCTTTTTCATATCATGTAAACCACCTTTGTCAATGATACGACCAAGGTCATTTATATGTGACCAAAAGTCACACTTTTCCTTTTTGACTCTCAGATTTTTAGTTCTTCTTCAACTTTAGGCCTGAGGGTGTATGGTACGTTTCTGACTTTGAGACATTTGGGTGTGATGTCTGACTTGATTTTTTGCTGCACTTCAACTCCAGTCATGGAGCCTGGTGAATCTTTAAACACTTTCTCACCCTTCGACAGCAGTTGTTCAAGTTTCTCTTTGAATCCACCAATTGATTCACTGTTCCCCAGTTGAGTTTAACCTTTGCCAACCATGCTCTACCAAATTAATCAGGAAAATGTCCACGGACAACCTGAAGAGGCAACTTCGCCATCTGTCCATTTGCTTACAGTTTCACCATAATGCATCCTTTTAATGGTCCAGCCACTTCAGTGCATGTCCTTAGGATCACATTTGACGGTTTTAAAAGCAGATGCTTCAGTGTTTGATTATAAATTGTCTCAGGTATTAACAATGCTGCGACCGCATCCACTTCCATTTTGATTTCATGGCCCTCGAGTTTTGGATATGCCCAAAAACGTTGTTGATCACCCTGCTTCAACAAGACGTCTAGCTTCAGCTCCTGCAGTTGCTCGGGTACGTTTCTTCTGAACAGGCTTGAACTTTGTCCTCTAATTTATAAACATGGCTAGTCTGCTTAGATGTGGGTTTTTTTCTTGCACATCCTTGGTGTTGGAGAGGTTTTCTGAGTCGAGAAAGCCTTAGTGATATGGCACTTTTTGTCACAGTTCTTGCATGTATTTGTTAAACTCCAGCATTCCCCCTCTTGAGTGTCGAACCTATGTACATTGATGACTTGGTTGTCCCCTTGCAGCCTTGGTTGTCCATTTTGTGGACCTTCACTCCAGCCCCCATCTGTGAAGCTTCTCTTGTTGCTAGCTCCATAGATGTGGCAACTTCCACACAGCTTGGAGAGTTAAATCACTTACAATAAGCAGCTTCCTCTGAATAGATTCACTGTGGAGTCCACATGCCAGCCTATTACAATGAGTATCATCAAGTGTTGCACCAAACTCAACAGTATTTCACCAAACTTCTTGAAGTCCCAACAAATTGTAAAATGCTTTCACATTCTTCTTAACTATGGTGGTGGGACTGAAACCTTTCTACAATTAACAACAGTCTTGAAGAGAAATGCCCTTCTAAATTTTCCATTAGTTTAATATCGTTATTTTCTCTTGGTTTTGCTGGGTGAAATAAATTTTGAAGCAAAGATGTTTTACGCCTAACTGAACTGAGAAATGTTGCAACCATTAGGTCCTCTGGTGTTTGATTCGCTTTGAGATATAATTGGAATCTTTCCTCATATCAGTTACAAGTCTCTCAGTCCTCATCAAATGCATCCATGGTGCCCGTTTTTCCCTGCATTTCAGATCCTGGCTCATATAGTCTATATTTCAACCAATTTCATCCCTTCCAATTCTTTTGATGTATGGCACAAACAATCCCCTGACCAACAAAGTAACTTTTTTCTTTTGCCTGACTGTGGATTGACTTTTCTTCCTGAGTATCTGCCCGTACAGAGTCGGTAGACTTCCGAATCCCTGTTCTCTGCAGCCTATTTAGCTTCATCACTTGCACGTTTCTGTAGCCCAAATTCTACCCACTTCAACTGCAAGCAGGTTTCCCAAACCATCATTCTTCTTTACTCACGGTTGAAGTCAATTTTCTTTGTCAAAATCTTTAGCATCAGCGGCCGTGCTTCATGAATCGTTCACTGTTCTCAATATCATCTCCACTATATTTATCAACGAATTTCTCCTTCCAGCAATTTGTTCCTTGCCTCAATCCTCATCGCCAGTTTTCTCTTTTGTTATATTTCTTTGTTGTGGAAAAGAGAAAAGGGCTGTCTATACTCTGGATTCTTTCAAACACAATGAGAGGTTTTATTAAGAGGTGTTGCTCATACAATCTAAGATGGAGAACTCCAAAGCCAGTGTAAACACTCTGCTGACATTTCTACACATCACGTGATGCTTCACCAATAGGGATGTATTCTCTGATACATAACAGAAGGGAGTTCCAGGTTTTGACCCAGTGACAATGAAGAATGGCGATATAGATCCAAGTCATGATAGTGGATGGTTTGGAGCTGGTGGTGTTCCCACATGCTTGATGCTTCTATGGGAGGGATGTTGAAGGTTTGCTGTTGAAGGAGTCTTGACAAGATGGGCCTCATCTGGAGTACTGTATCCAGATCTGGGCACCTTACTTGAGGAAGGACTTTAAGACATTGGAGATAGAATCACTCTTCTAAATTTCATCTGTACTATGAATAAACAACTGTCGCTATGAGGATAGGTTGGAGAGGCGGGTCTGTTATCACTGGAGAAAAGAAGACTGAGAGGAGACTTGATGAAGGTATTCAAGATCCTGAGGGTTTAGCTCAGTTGGCTGGACAGATGGCTTGTGATGCAGAGCGAGGCCAATAGCACGGGTTCAATTCTACCGGTTGAGGTTATTCATGAAGGCCCCACCTTCTAAACCTTGCCCCTTGCTTCAGGTGTGGTGATCCTTAGGTTAAATCACCACCAGTCAGCTCTACCCCCTCAAAGAGGAAAGCAGCCAGTGGTCACCTGGGACTGTGGCAACTTTACTTTTACTTAATATAACTACAAATGATGCAAACCAAACTTTTTTTTAAAAATCCTGGGAGCTTAATGGACTGCCCCAGAATTTGTTTAACTTGAACTTAAGTTGACTAATACAGGTAAAGAAACAGCTGTTCTACTAGGTTTTTGTTGCTTTGAGACATAGTTATTTTTAGCTGGACATTCCATTAGTTTAACTTTCCAATGACTTTTGTGTATTATTTGGAATAGTAATATGCTATTGTGAATAGACTGAATGGGTGCGATTCAGCGTTCTTGTTGTTTCTGACTTGGTGTCGGGATGAGACCATTGAATCTGGCGTGAGGCTGGACAGCCATTTTGGTGGACCCATAGACCATCATGTAGAAACAAGTCGGATCAGTATTGTACCTGATGCTGGGGTGTCCAACGGTCCCCTTCACCCTGGTGCTACACATCAATGTCTATTTGGACAGTACTGTGCTGCGGAATTCATACAGCCCCCACACAGATGTCCGAAGTTTGACATTGAGTGGGATGCAAGATGAGGCCGGGGTGGGTGGCCTGATAAAGATAAGAGGCGCAAGTGGAAGGAGGGCTGTACAAGGAGAGGGGAGAAAAGGGTGAGGGCTCACGATGGCAGGCAGAAGAGCAAGGAGGTGGATGAAGGAATGGAAGGCAGAAGGAAGACCAAGGGGAGGGAACCTGGACCACGACAAGACTGCATGAAAAGCTCACAAACAAGGCAGTCAAAGGGATACCACATGGTGTACTGGAACAAGGGAGTTCAACTGGAACATGGACGCCTTGCAAGATGGGTTTGGGGGGAGGGTGGCTGAATCAAGGGACAGACTTCTTGTTGAGGCTACTAGCCTTTTCCCTCTGGGTTTCTGATATCCTGCACATAAGCTGGAGAGTGTAATGTTAGCCTGCTGGACTGGTGTTTAAATATGGCACCAAGACCATCAAACCCACCAGGTGATGGCGGGCAGACAAATTAACTGCCAGCCCACCAGGAGATTAGGAGGGAAATTTGCCTGTGCATAATTAATGAGGAGGTTCCATGCGCAGAATCTGGTGCGGGATCCTACAGTCTGGCCAATGGGAAAGGCGCCATTCGTTATTGAGCTGATGTGCTGGATCGGTCGGCATATATCATCCTGGCGAATGTCATCTGCAGCAGGAACGCCATGGCGGACGATTGGCAGGAGGCGGCTGATTGGCATCTGAGACCTCAGAGATCTGTATCTCCATTTCCGTTGTATCGAAAGATACAACGTTGGGCATGTCGGCATCGAGTGAGACTAGAGGCGTCACAGCAGGCTGATGCAGCGATGGTCTTGGAGGATCCAGGATAGGTTTCTTTCGAGGAACCTCACAAAGGAGTAACCAAATGCCGTTGCACCAGTTGCCCCTGGACCCGAACCTGGTAAGTGACTGGACCTGTTTGACGGACGACAATGCCAGAGTGCTAGCGAGCACTGTCGTTGAAGTTACAAATGGACACTGCATCGTCAGGTGCGAAGGGTTGAAGAGGCCAATGTTGAACTGGGCAACGGCCTTGTAAATCTTGGTAGCGGTGCACCTTCGCACCAATGTCTGGAGTAATCAAACTCAATTGGGCTGGAGCTCCAAGCCTCAGCGCCGAAATCGCGATCGGCGGGAGGGCGGAGGATGGGCGTTTACACTGAAATCTGGAGAATTGCCGCGAATCGCACGTGAGCTGTCTAGGTGATGCTGGTAGGGGGCCATTGACAGAGACCTCCCCGTGATTCTCCGAGGAAAACTGGCCGAGTTCCCAACGGCGTGGTTCTTACCACATTTTGCATGTCGGAATGGCCAGTGGAGGCTGCGGGGCAGGGGGATGCTTCGCCGGGGGAGGGGGGGCCTTAAGGGCGGCTAGGCAAGCGATTGGGCGGCACCGATCCGTGGGCACGCGGGATCTCGTGGGGACCTACTTCTTGCATCAGGGTCCGCAGTGCGAGTCTGCCATGTGGCATGGGGCGGCCGCCGCAGGCCGCCGCCATGCGTATGCACGGACTCCCGACCGTAAGTGCAGGGTCCTGTATTCTGCAGCCAGAGCATCGAGAATCACTCCAGGGCCCTGCCAGCCCCTTGTAGGTTGGAGAATCACTCTGGACTTTCTTAAGGAAAGTCCATAGTGAAACGCCCGCGTTTTGACGCTGGCGTGGGGGCATAGCCCCGCTGTTGGAGAATCCCGCCCAATTGTGTGCGAAGCCTATGACCCATTAACATCTCAGCAAGGGCCATTTCTGAGTCCGGTGTGGTCCTGTATGAGAACAAACATCTTGCCAGCCTGGTGTCCATTGAGCTTGAAGTTTGTTTCTTTAGCTTCCGTTTAACCATTTGTATGGCCCTCTCTGCCAAGCCATGCCATTCGATGCCAGATGGTATGGGGCAGTGCGGACATGGCGAATGCCATTGATTTTTACAAAAGTGGCAAACTCCACTCATGAAAGAGGCCCCGTTATCTGTCACGAGCACCTGAGGGATTCTGTGGGTGGAAAAATAAATGCGTAATCTCTCAATGGTCACCCCGGTGGTGATTGTTGGCAACTTATGGACCTCCAGCCACTTTGACTGTGCATCCACCAGGACAAGAAATATCAAACCCAGGAATGGACCGGTGAAATTGGCATGCGCACAAGCTCAGCGGCATCCTGGCTACTCTCAAGGGTGGAGGAGTGCTGCCACATGGAGCTTCTGGTCCTCTTGACAGATCGAGCATTGTTGGGCAAACGCCTCGATATCCAGACTCGATCACCAGATGTTGCTTCTCGCCAACATCTTCATTTTGGATGCTCCAGGATGCCCATTGTGAAGGTTCTTCAATACAATTTCCTGGTCCTTCGTCGGAACAACAATCCCCATGCCCCACTGGAGGATCCTATCCTTGTTGCTAGTTTAATAACAACAAGGTGAGTCCACACCGAGTAGAACAAAGAAACAACATTTTTAATTACAGTGTAATGTATACACAGCCCGGTAGATTCCTATCGGGTTCCTTTTTTGTTGGTGCTTTACTGGTCGGCCTTTCATACAGAAGTCAATGGAGAAATCTTGCCCCTAGAGGGGGAGCTGGTACTCTGGAAGGGACATGGGGAAGATAATAATTTCCACCCCGTAGGCCCCGTGCAGGCTATTACAATCCCCACTGCAGTGCTGTCTAATTTACTTCTGCTGTAACAGTGAACCTCCTCTGGATGGCAGGTCAGGAACATGTTAACTATGTCTGGTAAGACCCTAAATAAGAATGCGAGTTGGAGTTACTCATAAGGTGGACAAACATTCTGTCCAACAACTTCTCCGCTGCAAAGAGGGGGTTAATTGAACACCAGAGATGTTGCAAAAGAAATTTGAAAGCAATTTACTGATCTTAAATTCACCTTTGCATTCTACATGCAGTTACTATTGAATACTCACAACGAGTCCTTGAGCCGTGGCCTTTAGTTTGGCCTAGTCTGTCCCTTTATCTGCTAACTCCCCAATCATAACCAGACTCCAGAATATACATGAGCAGGGCCACAGGAAACATTGTGTGTTGCATGGTGCAATAATCCTGTTGTCAGAAACCACCTAAACCTAATGTGAGCATTGCCATTGTGTGGTGCACTGTTACTTGTCACTTATCATTCCAAGCCTGTTCAGCTCTTGCTGCCTGCGTGCATGCACTGCTTCCCCATTGGGAAATTGACTATCCATTAATATATAGGATTTCCTGGTGAACATAGTGAAACAAATGTGCAGTAATGACATGACGATGATTAATCCTTCACTGTGAAAATGCTTCCATCAGTCAGTCGGATGGTGAACAGTGGCTGTCAGCTCTGCCAGCAACCACACAACTCAATGCAAAACCCAAACAATGTTAAACTGCTGCTTTATTTGAAATGGGTTCAATCATGGGTGCTAGTTTAATGTTGGCATTAGACAGGCAATTATAGAATGCCCAAGCTTTCTTTTGTTTTTTTGCAATGTCAATTGCCTGCTTCAATTAGATAAGAGCATTATTTTGAGCATTGTGTGGCTGTTAATCTCCATTTTACCATTAGAAGATCATTGCGTCAGGGACCTTCCATTTGCACTTTTTCCCTTTTGATCCCCTACGCTATATATTTAAATGCAATATCTGCACCTTATAAAATGATCAAAATTTCAACAAATGAGTGATTGAAATTGGTTAATGTAGATTGATGGTTAATATTTGCAGTCGTTTTTGTTATATTAAATCAATGGCAATCATTTGAACATAAAACGGACAAATTAATGTTATTAATCCCATAGGTGCCTTGCAGGGACTGTGGGCGGGATTCTCCGAACCCCCGCCGGGCTGGGTAATCACTGGGGGGCAGTTTTTCGGCAGGGGCGGGAATCGCGTCACGCCGGTCGGGGGCCGTTGACCGGCGATTCTCCACCCCGCGATGGGCCGAGTGGCCACCCATTTTCGGCCGATCCCGCCAGCGTAAATTAGACCAGCTCCGTACCGGTGGGACCTGGCTCTGCAGGCGGCCTGCGGAGTCCTCAGGGGGGCGCAGGGGGATCTGGCCCCGGGGGGGGGGGGGGCCCCCAACGGTGGCCTGGCCTGCGATCGGGGCCCACCGATCGGGGCACTCTTTCCCTCCGCGCAAGCCGGTGTAACGGTCCGCCATGGCCGGCGCAGAGAAGAACCCCCCCTGCGCATGCACTGGGATGACGCCAGTACACGCTGGCGCTCCCGCGCATGCGCCAACTCGTGCCGGCCGGTGGAGGCCCTTCGGCACCGGTTGGCACGGCGCCAACCCCACCAGCGCCGGCCTTGCCGCTGAAGGTACGGAGGATTCCGCACCTTCCAGGCGGTCCGACACTGGAGTGGTTCACGCCACTCCTCGGCGCCAGTATGGCCCGCCCCGCCGGATAGCAGAGAATCCCGGCCAATGTATTTCTTGTTGAACTGTGAGCAAGTATGACCTTTGAAAAGTTCACACTCAAGCATTTCAAGTCATCCAACTGAACTTTGATTCATTTTCCATGAAATACGATTTTCGGCATAGGCAACCTATGAGAATTAAATCATTAATTTGTCGTGCATAGAGAAATTATTGCTTTCAATGCTGCGAGCATTGCCACAATGTGAAATGCCACAATATAAATTAGTATACCTCCGAAAGCAGTTAGGCTTGAGTCAGACGGGATGTTAAAATTTAAAAGAAAACTCAAACTGCAACCCAACTCTCTTTGAACCCACAGGGCTCATAAGGTCGGTGTGCAAATAGCCCACACCCAAGTGATGGGTCCATCATTCAAATATTTTATTGAGGCTGCAGACTTGACGTTTTATCTCTCTTCTAGCATTAGTACTTGCGCAGTACAACTTATTCTTCAGCCCCCCCAAGGCAACTATATGTGATTAGCCTCCCAGACAACACATAGACCCCACACCACCACTTCCACAATCACTAACTCACCTTGATCCACTCCTGCAAACCCATGTGATCACTGACACCCACAAAATCACTGACCACCCACAAAATTACTGACGACCCACAAAATTACTGATGATCCATTGTCACCAATGCACCTTCCCCTGATCACTAAAACACCACCCTCGCCCTTGCCCCACTTGTTTGAACTCCTCATTCCTACTCCTGATTTTGTTCTGACTCTCCCCAGCCATGATCATTCCTTGGCCCTCCAAACCAGGCTTTACCCACCTCCTCCCACCTCACCGTTTTCTCCCTGAGCAGCGGGAACTCTGCCTTCCTATTCACCTGCAATCATTTGAGGCTTGACTTCCCCCATGAATATGCCTACAGAATGTTCTTTTGCGAAGGGAAAGGCCGGATCTTCCAGTCATTAACTTTGGTTACATTATTTCGAAGACAGATGAAGAGTTATATCATTTCTATTAACATCACACTTTTTCACTGTCGTGCCAACTTGCTTGACTGTCAAACAAATAAAAATGACTGTCAGATATGGTAAGAATACATGGAAATGAACCTTCAACCTTTGGAGGATGACAAATAATAGGTCATACATCATCCATCTCCTTCAGAGGAAAATACATAGAGTGGGGTTTCATTTTGCAGATTTATTTTATGAAGATTCCATGGACGTTAACTCTTGCTGAGGATATTGAATAGGAATTCTGATCCACTTCTGGAAGTTATTTTAAGGTTGTTTAAAACCAGTCGAAGAGAAATAACTAACAGATGATGTGGATAATAAATTGGGAACAATAGGGAAGAATGAACGATTGGAACAATAAGGTTAAGGAGGTCAGAACCAATCAAGGGAGGTAAGTCAAAAGTAATTCAGTAACATTCTGGTATATAAATGTACTGAAGAACTGTTATGGGTATGTTATTCTCTGAATCTGAATAAAGTTTGTAGACTTCCAGTTAACACAAATACTTTATTCAGTGGGTTTGTTCTGTTTCCAGAGCTTAACTAGATATAATACAGTCAAGAGGTATGACCAGTGAAGCTAAGGTAAAATGCCTATGCTGAGCTGTCTCTGTCTGCTGCTGCTCACTGGCCCTGTGCTTCTGAAAGAGGCGGATCCTCCCTTGGGCTGGACCCTTTATATCCATCTCTGATGCTTCCCTCTGGTGATGCTGTGGCTGTTCCATCTATCTGTAGTCCCTGGTGTATGTGCAGATGTCTGTACAGATCACTACATTTCCCCCCCCCCTTTTATTGGACATGCTTTCTAGACTGGTCTCAAGAAAACTGTACATAATAAGTGGTGAGAATATGCGAATCTGCACACTGTGAAAATGATAAAAGTAATACAGAAACAATTAACTGTGTTGTGAGTCCATCGTGAGAAATGTCCATGTTCGTCTTGTGCGAGTGTTGGAGTGTCGTTACAAATCTAGCCGGTCGGGTTCCTTACGGCTTCTGCTGGAGCGTCTTAATGGTGGTAGTAGGGATGATGATTTGATGTCATCAAGAGTACTGTCTGGCGTTGTGTGGCGAGGAACGTCCTGTGGACAAATGGACTCGGTCAAGTCCAGTGTGGGAAATACTGGCGTTGTAGGTCGAATCTCTAATAGATCCCGACAGTTACTCCCGCAGACGACTTGACAATGTAGGACCACGGTGCCTCCTGCCTGATCACCGTGGCTGACTCAGATCATCCACCTTCTGGGTCCCTGATTCTGATGGTGTCACCTATTGTCAGTGGCTTGAGTAGGATCGCATGTTGATCGTAGTATAGTTTTTGTTCATAAGCAAGACATTTTTGTATAACGATTTCTGGAGTTAGATACTTATTTTGTGAAAGTTCTTCCCTCAAATTTTGATCAGGTAGTCCAGAAATTAATTGATGCATTATCACAGTGTCTCTGAAATCAGCATACTCACAGCCTTGTGGTATAAACTTGAAATTTGTAATAAAATCAAAGATGGGCCCTCTGTTTCTCTGACAAGAGTTAAATCTTTCCAGCATCTCACCAGCTTGACTGGTACAGCGTTCATCAAATTTTTTGAGTATAACGTCCACTTTGCTGTTGTCCTCACCTTCTAAGTAATTAAAGCAATTATAGATTTCTATAGCTTCATGCCCTCCTGTTGAGAGTAGTAGGGCTATTTTCATTGCATCAGAGTCAGTGCTTAAATCATTAGCTGTGATAAATATTTGGAACAGCTGTGTGGTGATATACATCACTGTAAGTACACAAAGGGTTCATGTACATACACTACACCTAGCTAGACACTAGAGGGAGCACCAGAGACAAGACACACAGACAGTCAACCAATAGGTCAGTAAGATAGGATACGACCAATGGGCATTCACGATACACATAGAGGTGACATTACCACAGGAGGGCATTACACCAACCCATATAAAAGGACAAATCACACATGCTCAGTCTCTTTCCAGTGGAGACACTCAGTTAGTACAGACACAGGGTTGATTGAACATCACACCCACCACGTGGATTGTAGCAGACTGGTTCATCAGTCTGAGTAACTATAGCAGGATTAACAGTAGAGTGAATCCAAGTAGGAGAATTGTTAATAGTTTAAAAGACGTGTTAAAGCTATCTCCAAGTCTGAACCTTCCTTTGTCGGAGTGCACATCAAGGAAGCAGCTTATGCTACGTTAAGAGCATAACAAAACAGATTTCTCTAGCTTCATGCCCTTCTGTTGAGAGTAGTAGGGCTATTTTCATTGTGCTTAAATCAATATCTGAGATAAATATTTGGAACAGCTGTTCAAACATTTTCCAGTTATAACTTAAATTACCGGCTGTTTCCAGCTGCCATGGAGTTCCAACACGTTCCATCAAATCAGTTAGTCGTCGAGGATCCATTTGCTGCGAAGTCTTCCACAGTCAAATATCTGGTTTAGGTTTTTCTTCTCTTGCTGGTGTCTAGCTAGCTTTCTGAAATCACTCCTGATATCATATGTTATTCTCTAAGTCTGAATAAAGATTGTAGACTTCCAGTTAACACAAATACTTTATTCAGTGGGTTTTTTCTGTTTCCAGAGCTTAACGAGATATAATACAGTCAAGAGGTATGACCAGTGAAGCTAAGGTAAACTGCCTATGCTGAGCTGTCTCTGTCTGCTGCTGCTCACTAGCCTTGTGCTTTTGAAAGAGGTGGATCCTCCCTTGGGCTGGACCCTTTATACCCGTCTCTGATGCTGCCCTCTAGTGATGCTGTGGCTGTTACATCTGTCTGCAGTCCCTGGTGTATGTGCAGATGTATGTATAGATGTACAGATCACTACAATGGGAATAGTTAATCATCTTCTAAAGTTAGATGAGTGCAACTTTGAAGGATCATTTCTTGGTTGTTCAATGTTTTGGAACTTTTCTATGCAGTCAACCTGAAAAAGCCTGCAGTGCCCTTTACTACATTCACATCACATCATTCAAAATCTTTATTGATTAAGTATCCTACTAAGCTTGGGTTAATTCTTTGTGTAGTGCACCAGGCTTTTCAAGCCAATTATGTAGGAAAAAATATAAAATCTATAATACTGGTTCAAATGAGTATATGCCTATTGAGTCTTTATGTAAATGCGTTCCCATAGTCAATTCCCATTGAGTATTCAGGCTTGTTATTTTCTTTGTCTATATGTGTTGGGATACAGATCTTTAAGATGCAAATGATAAGTTGTAGAGGCACTAAACATGAACATCTCACCATGGCTCCTTCAACAGTACATTCCAAACCCGTGACCTCTACTAACTACAAATATAAGGGCAGCAGACACATGGGAACATCACCACCTGCAAGTTCTCCTCCATGTCACTCACCATCCTAGCTTGAAACTTTATCGCCGTTCCTTCACTGTTGCTTGGCCAAAATCCTGGAAATCCCTCCCGAACAGCACTGTGGGTGTATCTACACCACCACCTTCTCAAGGGCTATTAGGGGTGGGCAATAAAATTACTGACCTAGCCAGTGTAGCCAGTTAAAATGGCTAACTCCCGATTTAGAATGGCTAACCCCGATTTAAAATGGCGAACGGCAAAGGCTGATGGGAAAATCAGCCAACAGGACTAAAACAAGCAGTTACAGGTAGACTGTATTCACCTCTGGGAAGGCCAGACAAGATCGATACCAGGAACCATCAGCACAACAAAACACCAGCCATCTGCATACTAATGAGCAATCCCTGGGAACAATGTGCAACAATTTAGACACACCAAGCCAACCCAGACTTTTCAGCGCCAACAGGAGCCTACACAAAGGGAGGTGGACGATCACCTCAAGCCCGCCCATCGATCAAGGAATCGCTCCAGCATTGGAGAATATCGAACCAAGTGATTGAGACAAAGTCCAATCACTTGGAAGCAGGTACAGGGTCCACCCCGAAAGGCGGGAAGCCCCAGGGGACTATAAGAATAGAGTCCAAGTTCAAATTGACCCTTCTGCACACCTTCAGCATCCTCCTGCACCCTTCTGCTTGTTCTTCTGACCGGGTCACTCAGCAACGCAGACCAACCCTTGACAGTGATCGGTCCAGCCATCGCGAAACATCCCATAAGTCTTACTTCAACGCTCGCAACGAGATAGGCGCTCCGAGCTATCAATCTGTACCAGCTTCGAATTCCGCAGGCTCAGAACCCGAACGAAAGTCCATTCGTTTCCCTGACCTGGTGGGCCATTTCCAAGTTAAGTATTGGCCTGTTAGTTGTAGGAAGTAGCTTAGACATAGAATTTATGCATGAGTATTGATTACTGTATATAATAAATGTGCTTTGATTTAACTCTTACTAAGCGGTGTATTGGATTATTGATCACGTGGCGGTATCAGAAAGATACCTGGCGACTCAAGAGCAAAGGTGATAGAACAGAGCAATTAAACTAAGGCTAAAGTTAGCAACAACACCAGTAATGCACACATCCCATGAAATAATATTTTTTTAAATTTTAAACAAGTCATGGGTTTTTGAGTTAAATCAAGACCAGAAAATATATGCAATCTCTCAAGGTATATGTAATGTCTCACCAGGAGATAGGAATTCCGTGCAATATAAACAAAGAAAACCAATGATATAATAACCAGGAATAAAGGATGTATTCTAAAATTCAGGAGTAAGAGTTTCTACCGTTTATTGATGAGCAGAAGGTGGTTGCAAACACTGAAATCAGGGAAATATTTAAAAATGTATTTAAAAAATCAATGACCGGTTAAGTGCATTTGGGTAATATTTTGAAACATATACATCTGGGAATATATTTGTACAGTCGACGATCTGTATTGCTTTTCTCTGTTTGATATTCAGGCCATACTACTGAGAATTGTTCTATATTTGTAGAGCGTGTAAGAGTTAATCAACAATATAGTAGCTCAGGTTAAAATGGGAGCAGAGGAGTGTAAATGTCCGAGGAACAATTATATCAATATTAAAATATGAAGATGATGTTACTAAATTGTTAGCATTAGTAGAACTATGTGTCCAACATTTCATGGACTACCGATACTTTACAAAACTATTTTTTTTTTAAATTCAGATTTAATGTGTCATTGGCTATGTTTCATACAAACTAGGAAATGGTGGGGTTGAATCCGACACCAGAAATACATTCCTACTTGAAGTTTCTGCTTGAAATGTTAATCTATCTTTCTCTGTCAGATGACAGCAATCTGATGCAGGTATATATTTGCAGTCCAAAATAAAAACAGAAAATCCTGAAACCATTCAGCATGTCAGGCAGCATCTGTGGAGAGCAAGTCAGTGGGCTGGATTTAACTCCCGTCCCCCTACCCATCCAAACGTTTGTCAGGTGCATTTGGCTGGGGGGGGGGGGGGCTGGAATATGATGGTTCGTTAAACAACCCACTTCCTGCCCAGCCCCCACCTGATCCCCATAACATGATAGGTAGCAGGGCTCAAAACAATAACCAACTCTCAATTTTGAAAAAATAATTAACGGAAGATTGACCTTGCGAACAAGACACTTGAGCGCTTCCAGTGAGCCAGAAGACACAGCCAGAGTGAGACACATCGAAGAGTGAGTTTGGGAATTTGAAGCTAAGTGGGAATTCGATGCTGGGTGGGAAGGAGGTACCTTTTAACCCTTGATTTGTTACACTCAAATTTCCAGTGAATGTCCTTGCCCTGCTGCAGGTGACTACAAGGGAGAGAGCTGATTTGTGACTAGCAGGTAAGCCCTTCATATCGGGAGCAGAGCTGAACAGGAGAAATCTGGAGTGCAGTCTGAGAAGGTAAATGGTTCTCTATAAATCAGATGACTCGTGTCCTTAACCCTTTCATTCCGAGGCTTACCGGAGTAGATTCTGGGCTACATTTTGACAGGTGAGAGTTTTGTTTTGTGTTTTTTTTTCTTCTCACACTTACTAGAGGGTAGCAAGCAAGACTCAGTCTCCTCAACCAGCAGGTAAGTGACAGGCTGGTGAATGGTAAGTAGTTTTTCCTTTCGTTTTTCTCTTTTTCTCTTGACATTGTGGTTGTTGTTCTAAGTTAACTTAAGGGTTTAGACATGACAGGAGATCCCAGACCCGTGTTCTGCTCCTCGTGTGCAATGTGGGAGTTCAGGGATGTGTTCACTGTCCCTGGCTCCTTCGTGTGCAAGAGGTGTGTCCAGCTGCAGCTCCTGTTAGACCACTTGACCGCTCTGGAGCTGCGGATGGACTCACTTTGGAGCATCCACGATGCTGAGGGAGTCGTTGATAGCACGTTTAGCGAGTTGGTCACACCGCAGATAAAGAATACTGAGGGAGAAAGGAATGGGTGACCACCAGACAGAGGAAGAGTAGGAAGGCAATGCACGGGTCCCCTGCGGTCATCTCCCTCCAAAGCAGGTATACCATTTTGGATATTGTTGAGGGAGATGGCTTACCAGGAGCAAGCAGCAGTAGCCAGGTTCATGGTACCATGGTTAGCCCTGCTGCGCAGGAGGACAGAACCCCAAAGTGTATCATGGAGTTCATCTGACCCATAACTTTTAATAGATTTTGATTATGGGGAGCACAAGGGCCCACTCTACAGGTGTGATGCAACAGAGATCTAAAGTACTTTTAAAACAAAAAGATGTTTATTATATGAATCCAGTTAACATTTTATAAACACAGAGTAAACATCTTAGCAACCATCAACTCAAATACTTCCCCCAAGGAATACAGTACTCTATAAGTAACCCTTAATCTTTCCTAGCAACATTCATATGTTAAACCCTTTTCAAAGAGAGACAGCAGGTTTAAATTCTCTACAGAAAAAGGTATTACTTTGAAATCCTCAAATGAGCTGAAGACATTCTGTAGCTTGTAGAGAGAGATCATTATACAGCTGCTTGCTTTGCCTGCAGCTATCCACTCTGAAAATAAAACTGAACACACACTGTAGCTGCAGCTCAAAAATGAAAGTGAAAGACAGACAGCCCAGCTCCACCCACACTCTGACATCACTGCAGCTATTTGATAAACACAATTTCTTAAAGGTGCATCCACTACAGCTATTTGATAAACATCCATTTCTTAAAGATACTCTCACATGACAGCAGGAAAAAGAGTGTTGTAGTTGGGGATGGTGGGTTGCGGGTGATGTTACAGATGGTGTGATGTTGTGGGGGACAAGGACAGCCAAATTGACTCCTCTATCAGGGAACTGGATCTTGCCCAAAAGAGGTCCAGAAGGTTTTTCAATTTATTTTCTAAAATTTTCTGTGGAATAGGAGGGTCAGGGCATCTCCTCTGGGCCTCATAAAAATCTCTTGGACTTTTCTTGAACAAGGAACCTCCCCTTTTCACCACACCTCCGATTGCTGCAAGACCTCCAGTTAATATGGCGGTCAATGAAAGAGTGCACTAAGTTCATGTGGTAGAAACAAGCTCTGAAATAAATTGTTATTTTCATGTTGCAAATGTTGGAATGTAACTGTGTCAGGTATGTGATTAGATAGGTTTAATTTGGGCAACAAAACACATGAAATGCATTGATTGGCTGAACAGATCACCATATATTTTACCTTGACTAAAGATTCTGGTCTAATTATTGCAATTTGTACAATCATGCTGCATCTGATAGAGTAGGATTTCTCCCCAGACCCTGCCAGTGTTCTCGTCTTGGGGTCATTAGTATAATGAGGTTGGACTTCAGCCAGTATATTCCAGGCACTCCCTGGAGGGAACACAGAACATGACTGTGGCAGTTCTTAGAGGTTAATTCATGGGAACCTCTTTAAACCCACAAAAAGCTATCCCTGGTCCTCCTCAAGTTATTGGCTAGAATCTGCAGGAAATGAGCAGACAACATTACCTTTCTGCAATCTGCCGGCTTCCTAATGTTTTAAACGTACTCGCTCCAAAGCTACTGTTTCATTTCTAACACTTCCTTACTAACGTTGATGGTCAAACATCAATTGCATACCATTTGAAATTGGATTTTTAACTCTGTTCTGTGTTTGCATTAATGCAATATAGCTCAAAGATATCCTGCTAAGTAAAATTAGTTGCAACTGGCATTGCAGTCTGACATAAGTTACAATTTATTCTTATTTAACTCCCTCAGTGCACTGAGAGTAAATTAAACCCTTTGAAAACTTTCACCATTTCATTAATTCTTATGAAGTTGCACTCTGATGTACTGCAACTCTTTAAATGAATTCTCCTATAGTGGCATTTATGATAATATTTGCACATATATAGGGCATCATTCTCCGACCCCCCGCCGGGTCAGAGAATGGCCGTTGGCCGCCGTGAATCCCGCCCCCGCCCCCGCCGAAGTCTCCGGTACCGGAGATTGGGCGGGGGCGGGAATCGGGCCGTGCCGGTTGGCGGGACCCCCCCCGCTCAATTCTCCGGCCCGGATGGGCCGAAGTCCCGCCCAGAAATTGCCTGTCCCGCCGGTGTAAATCAAACCTGGTATTTACCGGCGGGACCAGGCGGCGTGGGTGGGCTCCGGGGTCCTGGGAGGGGGCACGGGGCGATCTGACCCCGGGGGGTGCCCCCACGGTGGCCTGGCCCGCGATCGGGGCCCACCGATCCGCGGGCGGGCCTGTGCCGTGGGGGCACTCTTTCCCTTCCGCCTCCGCCACAGCCTCCACCACGGCGGAGGCGGAAGAGACTCTCCCCACTGCGCATGCGCGGGAAACTGTCGGCGCCCGCTGACGCTCCCGCGCATGCACCGGGAAACTGTCAGCGGCCGCTGACGCTCCCGCGCATGCGCCGCATTTCCGCGCCAGCTGGCGGGGCAACAAACGCCATTTCCACCAGCTGGCGGGGCGGAAATCCCTCCGGCGTCGGCCTAGCCCCTCAATGTTGGGGCTCGGCCCCCAAAGATGCGGAGCATTCCGCACCTTTGGGCCGGCGCGATGCCCGTCTGATTGGCGCCTTTTTTGGCGCCAGTCAGCGGACATCGCGCCGTTGGGGGAGAATTTCGCCCATAGTTCCTTGCCATACCAAAGTATCCTCAAGCAATTGAAAATGAAATGAAAATCGCTTATTGTCACGAGTAGGCTTCAATGAAGTTACTGTGAAAAGCCCCTAGTCGCCACATCCCAGCGCCTGTTCGGGGAGGTTGGTATAGGAATTGAACCGTGCTGCTGGCCTGCCTCGGTCTGCTTTAAATGCCAGCGATTTAGCCCAGTGTGCTATACCAACCCCTGCATAATGAATTATTCCTGAAGGACAATGACAGTTGTTCCATAGGCAAAGCATAATTTCCTTGACAGGCTGCTTCTCATTTTAGAAGTCTTTCTGCTTTTCTGAAGGCAAGCTTGTGAAAAGTAAGCTACGCAAACAGAATACGTGACATTTAATAACTACAACAATAGTGCTGAAATGAAGACCGTTCCACGTAATTCTCTCTCGTTGGTTATTTCTATTTGGCGGGACTCTCCAGCCTCCCAGCATGCACTGTTTGCTGGTGGAGGGATTCTCTGTTCCCGCTGGTGCCAATGGAAATTCCCATTGAAGCCAACCCACATGGCCGGGAAACCCGTGGGCATGGGTACATATCCGGTGGGGCCAGAGAATCCCACTACCAGTGAATGGCCGGTAGAACCCTTCAAAAATCCAATTGACATTTTTGAAGCATTGATAAACATCTCAAGTGAAAACAGGATACTTTCAATTTTGACATGCCTAAATAGTCATTTGGCACTTACATTTTGGCTAGTGAAGAGCAAATGGTTTCATGTGCCTTGGCTATTGACATACCACAGTTACAGTTTTGAATATTTAAGGAAAATACATTTATGTTATTCGTCCTGGTCTAGTGGCAATACTTAGGCTATACAAAATGTTGCAAAGCTGAAGTGTGAATTCTAATGTGGAAGAACAGGTAAGTTGGGGCCAGGTATGTACTTGAAATCAGAGAGAAATGACGTGTGGCAACAACACTAATGCAAAGTGTCCACTTTCAGGTTTAACCAAGGCATGTTCGGCTGCATGCACATAACGTGCTCAGTGTCAGTGGGATTTTTAATGCAGACCGGGTGGCCAATGAAGACTCCACTTAACTTCAGAATGACATGCAAATAAGGAGCCTTTGACATTAATTTAATTTTCCTTTGAATTTCTTGGGGCTCAGTGAAGTCGTCAGCTAATAAGAGGTGACTTTCAGGTACAACATATATATAATATATTTATATAGTAGCTGGGAGGTCTTGGTCCAACTTTATAAAATTTGGTTAGACCACAGATGAGATATTGTGTGCAGTTCTGGTCGCCACACCATTGGAAGGATGTAATTTCACTGGAGGGGGTACAGAGGAGATTCACCATGATGTGCCTGGGATGGAAAGTTTCAGCTATTACGAGAGACTGGATAGGCTGGGATTGTTTTCCCTGGAGCAGAGGAGGCTGAGGGTGGATTTGATAGAGGTACACAAAATTGGGAGAGGCATAGACGGGGTGGATTGTAAGAATCTTTTCCCCATGGCAGTGATGTCTAAGACCAGAGGGCACAGATTTAAGGTGAGGCCAGCATTTATAGCCTATGTCTAATTGTGCTTGAGAAGATGGTGTTGAGCTGCCTTTTTGAACCACTGAAGTCCATGTGGTGCAGTTCCACCCACAGTGCTTTTGAAAGAGTGTTCCAGGATTTTGACTCGACGATAGTGAGGAAATAGCAATATTTCTCCAAGTTAGGATGGCTGGTGGCTTGAAGGGGAAATTCCACCTGCTGGTGTCCAATTTATCAACCGCCTTTTTCCTTCTAGATGGTAGTGGCCATTGGTTTGGAAAGCGATGTCTTAGGAGCCTGGTGAGTTCCTGCAGTGAATCTTGTAGACGACACACACTGCTGCCACTCTGTGTTGGTAATGGAAGGAGTGAATGTTTGAAGATGGGGTGCCGATCAAGTGGGCTGTTTTGTCCTGGATGGTGTCAAGCTTCTTGAATTTCGATGGAGCTGCACTATTCCAGGCAAGTGGAGAATATTGCACCACGCACCTGACTTGAGCCTGGTTGGTGACAGAATTGGAGGTTGAAGGTGGTGATCTACTCAACACAGGATTGCTAACATTTCATCTGGTCTATTAGCCATAGCATTTGTATGGCTAGTCCAGTTCAGTTTCTATTCAGTGGCAACCCCCAGGATGTAATAGTGTGGGATTCAGCAATAGTAATGCCATTCAATGTCAAGGGTCAATGGTTAGATTCTCTCTTTTTGGAGATGGTCATTGCCTGGCATTAGTGTGGCACAAATATTATTTGACAATTGTCAACCCAAGATTGGATATTGTCCTGGTCTTGCTGCATTTGGATACACACTTCTTCAGTATCTGAGGAGTTGTGAATGATGCTGAATATTGTGCAGTCATCAGCAAACGTCCCCATTTCTGACTTTATGTTGGAAGGTCATTGATAAAGGTCATAGATGGTTGGGACTAGGACATTACGATGTCCTGGACTTGAGGTGATTGACCTCCAACTATTACAACCATCTTCCTTTGTTCCAGTTATGACTCCAATTGGTTGATATTTTTCCTCCTGATCCCCATTGACTCCAGGTTTACTTGGGCTCCTTGAAGCCATACTCAGTCAAATGTTGCCTTGATATCAAGTGCAGTCACTCTCACCTCACCCCTCCTTTGTTCCATGTTTGAAGCTCAGCCAGAAGTGCCGAATGGATGACCCATCTTGATCTCCTCCAGATGTCCCGAGCATGTCATTCTTCAGACAATTCAATTCATCCCATGTGATATCAAGAAATGGCTGAAGACGATGAATACTGCAAAGACTATGGGCCCTGACATTATTCCGGAAATAATACTGAAGATTGTGCTCCAGAACTTGCTGTGCCCCTAGCCAAACTGTTCCACTACAACACTACAGCACTGGCATCTACCCAAATGTGTCATGTACACAAGCAGCAGGACAAATCCAAACCAGCCAATTGACACTTGATCTGTCTACTCTCCATCATCAGCAAAGTAATGGAAGGGGTTATTAGGAAAGAGTGGTAATTCTGAAGTGACACTTGACAATCTAAAGCTTTTCACGATGAAGCTAAGAAGCGTAAAGGGTGTCTTAATAGTGATTGTCAGAATTATTAAGGTTACAAGGTAAATCGATTAGCTTGGCTGGCAGGTCAGAAACATGGGAGAGGCAGATGCTCACTTAAGATAATTACAACAAATTAATGATATGTTTGAAAGGATTGTCTTTTATAGAGGGGTCACTTCCTGAGCTGTAACTTTCCATGATTCTATGATTATTTTTCTCATTTTTACAGCATGTGGGCTTTGCTGGCTAGCCAGCATTTGTTACCCATGCTTAATTGACCTTGACAAGGTGATGGTGAGCTGCCTTCTTGAATCACAGTAGTCCATGTGCTGTGTTTTCATCCATTGTACTATTAGGGGATGGGATTCCTGGATTTTGACCCAGCGACAGTGAAGGAATGGTGATATATTTCCAAGTCAGGATGGTGAGTGACTTGGTGAGGAACTTCCAGGTTATGGTGGTGTTCCCAGTTATCTGCTGCCCTTATCCTTCTAGATGGTAGTGGGCATGGGCTTGGAAGGTGCTGCCTCAGGGGCCTTGAGTGAGTTCTCAGTGCATCTTGTAGATGACACACACTTCCACCATTGTGCATCGGTGGTGGAGGGAGCGAATGCTTGTGGAAGGGTTGCTAATAAAGCGGGCTGCTTTCTCCTGGATGGTGTTGAGCTTCTTGAGTTGTTGAAGCTGCACACATCCAGCTAGTGGTGAGGATGCCATTACACTCCTGACTTGATGTGGAGATGTCTGCGTTGGACTTGAGTCCTGACTTGAATGTTGTAGAACAGGCTTTGGGGAGTCAGGAGATGAGTTACTTGCTGTAGGCTTCTTAGCCTCTGACCTGCTTTTGTAGCAACTTTTATATTTATATTGCTAGTCCAGTTCGGCATCTGGTCAATGGTAATCTGGAAAGGATGTTGATTGTGAGGGATTCAGTGATGGTAATGTCATCGAATGTCAAGGACAATGGTTTGATTCACTCTTATTGGAGATGGTCATTGCCCGACATCTATGTGGCATGACTATTACTTGCCATTTGTCAACACAAGCCTGGATACTATTCAGGTCTCGAGGCATTTGCACATGGAGTACTTCAATGATTGAGAAGTCTCAAATTGTTCTGAACATTGTGCAAGCATCAGCAAACATCCCCACAGGCATCAGCAAACATATCCACATCTGAACTTATGTTAGAAGGAAGATCATTGATGATAGATTGGACCAAGGGTACTACCCTAAGGAACTCCTGCAGTGATGTCTCAGGACTTAGATGACTGACCTCCAACCACCACAACCATCTTCCTTTGTGCCAGGTATAACTCCAACCATTGGAGAGCTATTCCCCTGATTCTCATTGACTCAGGTTTTGCTAGGGTTCCTTGATGCTGCACTCAATCAAATGCTGCCTTGCTGTCAAGGGCAGTCACTCTCCTCACCTCTAGGGTTCAGTACATTTGTCCATGTTTTAATCAGGGCTGTAATGAGGTCAGGAGCTGAGTGAACCTGGTGGATCCCAAACTGAATGTCAGTGAGTGAGCAGGTTAATGCAAAGTAAGCGCCGCTTGATAGCACTGTGGATGACCTCTTCCATCACTTTTCTGATGATGGAGAGTAGACTGAATTCTCTCTCCCCCCGCCCCCCCAACGGCGGGTGGTAGAATCACCCGGGTGCCGCGCGAGTCCACCACGCCGCCCCGGCACCCGCACACGATTCTTCCCCCCCCCCCAAACCGGCGCAGCGGGAATCACCGCTGGGAGAATCGGCGCTTGCCGTTTGTAATGGGTGAGCGGCGATTCTCCGGCCCGGATGGGCCGAGCGGCCTGCCCAACACGAAAGATTCCCGCCAGCGCCATACACACCTGGTCGCTGCCGGCGGGAACAGCGTGGGAACTCTGGGGGGCAGCCTGTGGGAGGGAGAAGGGGGTTCCTGTACCGTGGGGGGGCTCAAAAGGGGTCTGGGCCGCGATCGGTGCCCACCGATTGGCGGGCCGGCCTCTCTGAAGGAGGACCTCCTTTCCTCCGCAGCCCCACAAGATCGATCCGCCATCTTCTTGCGGGGAAGCCGCGGGGAGGACGGCAACCGTGCATGCGTGGATTGGCACCGGCCAACCCGCGCATGCGCGAATTATGTCATTTACGCGGCTCTGGCCGCGTCATTTATGCGGCGCCGCTTTTACGCAGTGCCAAGGCCCGGCGCGCGTAAATGATGCGACGCCGCTCCTAGTCCCCCGGGGGCGGGAGAATAGAGGGCTGGGAGCGGCCTCCGACGCCGGAGTGAAACACTCCGGTTTTCACTCCTGCGTCGGGACTTAGTTCCGGATGGGAGAATTGCGCCCAGGGTGTCAATTGGTTGGCTTGGATTTGTCCTGCTGCTTGTGTACAGGACACATTTGGGCAATTTTCCACATTGCTGGGTAGATTCCAGTGTTGTAGTTAGAATATAGAAATATAGAAAAACACAGCACAGAACAGGCCCTTCGGCCCACGATGTTGCGCCAAACCTTTGTCCAAGATTAATCACAGATTATCATTGAATTTACAGTGCAGAAGGAGGCCATTCGGCCCATTGAGTCTGCACCGGCTCTTGGAAAGAGCACCCTACCCAAAGCCAACACCTCCACCCAACACTAAGGGCAATTTTGGACACTAAGGGCAATTTATCATGGTCAATCCACCTCACCTGCACATGTTTGGACTGTGGGAGGAAACCGGAGCACCCGGAGGAAACCCACGCAGACACTGGGAGGATGTGCAGACTCCGCACAGACAGTGACCCAAGCCGGAATCGAACCTGGGACCCTGGAGCTGTGAAGCAATTGTGCTATCCACAATGCTACCGTGCTGCCCTTAAGAACAAATAAATCTACACTATATCATTTTACCGTAATCCATGTACCTATCCAATAGCTGCTTGAAGGTCCCTAATGTTTCCGACTCAACTACTTCCACAGGCAGTGCATTCCATGCCCCCACTACTCTCTGGGAGAAGAAGCTACCTCTGACATCCCCCCCATATCTTCCACCATTCACCTTAAATTTATGTCCCCTTGTAATGGTTTGTCCCACCCGGGGAAAAAGTCTCTGACTGTCTACTCTATCTATTCCCCTGATCATCTTATAAACCTCCATCAAGTCGCCCCTCATCCTTCTCCGTTCTAATGAGGAAAGGCCTAGCACCCTCAACCTTTCCTCGTAAGACCTACTCTCCATTCCAGGTAACATCCTGGTAAATCTCCTTTGCACCTTTTCCAAAGCTTCCACATCCTTCCTAAAATGAGGCGACCAGAACTGTACACATACTCCAAATGTGGCCTTACCAAAGTTTTGTACAGCTGCATCATCATCTCACGGCTCTTAAATTCAATCCCTCTGTTAATGAACGCTAGCACACCATAGGCCTTCTTCACAGCTCTATCCACTTGAGTGGCAACTTTCAAAGATGTATGAACATAGACCCCAAGATCTCTCTGCTCCTCCACATTGCCAAGAACTCTACCGTTAACCCTGTATTCCGCATTCATATTTGTCCTTCCAAAATGGACAACCTCACACTTTTCAGGGTTAAACTCTATCTGCCACTTCTCAGCCCAGCTCTGCATCCTCTCTATGTCTCTTTGCAGCCGACAACAGCCCTCCTCACTATCCACAACTCCACCAATCTTCGTATCATCTGCAAATTTACTGACCCACCCTTCAACTCCCTCATCCAAGTCATTAATGAAAATCAAAAACAGCAGAGGACCCAGAACTGATCCCTGCGGTACGCCACTGGTACCTGGGATCCAGGCTGAATATTTGCCATCCACCACCACTCTCTGACTTCTATCGGTTAGCCAGCTCGTTATCCAACTGGCCAGATTTCCCACTATCCCATGCCTCCTTACTTTCTGCAGAAGCCTACCACGGGGAACCTTATCAAATTCCTCACTAAAATCCATGTGCACTACATCCACTGCTTTACCTTCATCCACATGCTTGGTCACCTGCTCAAAGAATTCAATAAGACTTGTAAGGCAAGACCTACCCCTCACAAATCTGTGCTGACTATCCCTAATCAAGCAGTGTCTTTCCAGATGCTCAGAAATCCTATCCTTCAGTACCCTTTCCATGACTTTGCCTACCACCGAAGTAAGACTAACTGGCCTGTCATTCCCAGGGTTATCCCTATTTCTTTTTTGAACAGGGGCACGACATTCGCCACTCTCCAATCCCCTGGTACCACCCCTGTTGACAGTGAGGACGAAAAGATCATTGCCAACTGCTCTGCAATTTCATCTCTGGCGTGTGGTGTGATCCGGTAATAGAAAAGGAAACAGGCCAGACGGATCTTCGGAGAACCAAAGGTCTCTTTTCGTATGGCGAGCTTACATGCCTGCACTACTATTCGGCCAATCCGTTGGATGATGGGTGTTAAGGTGTAGTCCGTACATGGCGGATCCCGTTTTGCATCAGAAAGTCGGGGAATTCTGCACTTGTAAAAGCTGTGCCATTGTCCGATACCAACACTCCGAGAAGCCTGTGATCACTAAAAGTTTGTCTCAGCCACTCAGTAGTGGCTCGCAATGTCGCCATGGTTATGTGGTAGACATCCAATCACTTCAAGTGAGTGTCCATGATAATTAGATTCATGGCTCCTTGAAAGGGTCCCACAAAATCCACGAATAGGCGGGATCATGGTCGGCCCAGTCACTCCCCATGGTTGGAGTAGAGCTGCAAAGGGGTAGCTTCTGGTGCTCTTGCAACCGTGTACATTGTTTTGCTAAAGTCGCGATATCTGTGTCTATTCCAGGCCACTATAAACAACTCCAGCCAACATCTTCATTTTAGAGACTCCCCACAGCAGGATGTCATTCACCACATTGGGTTCAGCCACCTTCATGTTGAACGTGCGCAGATCCGCCAGGAGAGCGTGATCCTGGGCCATGTACAGCACTATGTGGCAGACCTTGGCCAACGATGGGTCCATCTGCACCCATACCTTCACCTAGGCCACCATAACTGGCAAGGAGTCCATAAAGTGCAAGGCTGCAATTAACTCGTCTGATGTAGCAGGCTGGTGGGCAACGGGAATCGATTGAAGGCATCCGCGGGTGGAATCTTCGATCCTGGACGAAGTTCCAACACGTATTCATATGCCGCCAGCAGCACCACCTAGAGCTGAATGTGGGCAGACGCCATGGGGAGATTGCCCTTTCCTCCTTGAGCAATCCCAACAGGGGCTTGTTGTCTGTATATGCCGTAAATGTATGCCCATATACGTACTGGTGGAACCGCTTCACCCTGAAAACCAACACCAAACCTTTCTTTTCGATTTGTGCGTAGTTCCACTCTGCTGCCACCACGGTGCGTGAAGCAAATAAAGTAGGCCGTTCCGTTCCGTCATGCATTCAGTGAGGCAGAACAGCCCCGATGCTGTAAGCCGAGTCATCGCAGGTTAACAACAAGGGCTTGGGCCGGTCAAGTTGTGTCAGCAGATGAGAAGATGGGAGCCACTGCTTCACCTCGTCAAAAGCCATCTGTTGCAGCGGGTCGCAAAACCATCGTTGGCTCTTCTTTTGTAACAGATGCAGTGTGGCCAGCACGATCGCCAAATTTGGAATGAACTTGCCGTAATAGTTGATTAGGCCCAAGGAGGAGCCGAGTTCCGTGGGTTCTTCTGGCACAGAAGCCTCCCAGATTGCTCATACCTTGTCATCCACTGGGTGTAAGCCATTCCGGTCTACTCTGTAACTTAAGTAGACCACTTCTTTTGCGTAAAGTGCTCACTTTACAAACCATAGGCGGACCCCGACTGCCTCCAACTGACATAATATGTCCTCTAGGTTTTTCCTGTATTCCCAGGAGTCTCCGGCGTGGGGGAGTGACGGCATCTCTCACCAGAAAAGTGCTGACGCTGGTCTGGCCTTGAGGAGTGCATCCCCAATGGCGGAGTCCTGAACTACAGCACGGGGAGGGGGTGCTCCACCTCCAGCTGGGCTCACTATGCAATGGACGGCCAATCCGTGAAGCTCCTGGACATCGCGCTCTGCGCCCTCCCGGGACAAGGACATATTGGTTGCCTTCTTCAAATCGAGATATGTTTCCCCAGCAAGTGTTTTTGGATTGTAGCATCGCGGATGCTGCAGACAAACTGGTCTCTGACCATCTAAGATAAGGTTGGGCTGAATTCGCAGAACTCGGTGAGTTTTTGTAAACGGGCCAAGAGGTTCGACAATGACTCTCCTTGGTTTTGGGCAGCTATGTGAAAATGAAAATGGCGGATTATCAGTGGCGGTTTAGAATCAAAATTGTTACTTATCAAGGAACTAATTCCACAAACAGGCGGGTGTCGGGCAATTCTGGGAAAGTTAAACTCTTGATGATGCTGTAGGTGTCTGCCCCACAGATCGCAAGGAGGGTCACCATTTGCCTCACGTCGCCGACAGTGTTGTTGATCAAAAAAAAGTAGCGCATTAGCTAAATGTATTGGGTCCAGTCACCCATCTCAGTGTCAAGGCCTCTAACTTTCTGATTTGTGGAATACCCGCAGCCTGGATGGAGTCCCCCTGAGGCCTGGTGGAGGTGGACGCGGTCTGGAGGAAATGGCATGCCTTGCAGCTCCACTTTACCCTCATCGCCAGTGTAAAGTTCCAGGCGAGCGACCACAGGGAAGCGATGGCTGTAAGAAAAACTCAAGTTATTTTACCTATTATTTTACACCTCCTCCACTCTGGGCCAGGATATTCATGTCCCAGAGGCCGCTGGCTAAAGGGGTTACTCCACCCCCTCATCTAGGGAGATCATTCTCAGGTGAGGCCACAGAGACTCCGAGATTGCAGACCCTATGGCCTCCGTTTGGGTTATAACATGAGTCTTCCTTGTAGAACCCTGCAGTGGAACACTGCTGATCCTCCTGACCCTACAGAGAAAGTCAACAAACACTGCACCTGTTTAAGACTCTTAATCCGTGGTTTTATTCCCTCTGTCTTCACCTCACGGGAAATCCACAGTGGATTTTTTCTTCAGGCCACCAAACTAAAATAACCTTGAGACCCCATTAGCATCAGGACTATATCAAGAAGGATTCCATTGGCTTTTCCTCACACCTGCATAGCAGGATAGACTACATTCCGAACAATAGGCTCCTGTTGACTTCAATACTAGTAATAACCGGGATACTTTTAGCTACTCCTTTGTGGCAAAAATGTCACTTTTGAATAGTGCAATTTAATTTATGTGAATGTCTTCAATCCATATAATATTGTATGAGAGGTTGTAACCACAAAACATGTTAGCTAACAGAGGTGACTGCCGGGTGTGTTATAATGAAATAAAGACACCAATCACTTATAAGAAATTGTGCAAACATGATGTGGATTATTTATTAATTCTAGGCATGGTTGAATAGATATACATGGACAGAAAGGTTGAGGACATCAGGGCTGCAGAGCTATGTGTCTGTGCTGTGCTCCAGGCTAAAGTGAAACTGGAGCTGGATTACAGATACCCCCCGTAAAATAATGGCATGCTGCTATGCCTTAGTGGTATATTACAACAGTGGCATATCCGGCATAATGTTTCTGGATCTACTAACACAGCAAAAATAGCTGTGAAGGGATTTATCTGGAAGCAGAATGCTTAAATAACAATGCTACTAATAACAGACATGTGAGCTAATGGTGAAATTTGGTCCATTGCTGACCTGCCACTGACCGGAAGTGTGGCAAGAACAGTTGCACACGCACTCGACCCGCACTACAGTCCCCAGCTCATGTGCAACTGTTCCTGACACTGGCAGGATGGAATTTTCCTATACCCAAAGTACTGCATGAAATTATTTCATGGCAGTTCTTTGGAGGTCACATGGACTCGAAACATTAACCCTGTTTCTCTCTTCACAGATGCTGCCAGACCTGCTGAGTTTTCCAGCACTTTCTATTTCTATTTGCTATATTAAATTTGGTTTTGTGAAGTTGCTGTAAAGCATACATCAGCATCGAATGAATGTTCGTACTGCGATTGGCATGGATGTATTATTACAGCACTGCAATGATATCAAGGTAGAGTAATAGCCGCACCTTCAGAGGAGTCAAGCCATCGACACAGAACATCAGTTAACTTGCCACAATCCAAAGCAAATGAGACCATGAAAATAAACAAAATAAATTTGTTCATTTCAATGCCATTTATCCCCCAGTGTGTTAAGGCTTTGTGCAGGGAGTCCCTTATGGTCCAGGTAACTCAGTTGGACGATGATCGGATTCTTAATCCCACGGGCATTGTTTTGAATGCTTTATGGGATAATAAATTTCTGCTTCTGCATTTTATTTGAAAAATGTTTTATTGATTTTTACAAAAAAAATGACAATCCATTCTCCACATTCTCTTAATTCATCGGAAATTTATTTGTTGAGAATCTTGATTCACTGGTCGGAAGCATATTCTACAGAGGATACTGTTGACAAACGAAAAATAAAATAGAACATAGAACATAACAGCGCAGTACAGGCCCTTCGGCCATCGATGTTGCGCCAACCTGTGAAACCACTCTAAAGCCCATCTACACTATTCCCTTATCGTCCATATGTCTATCCAATGACCATTTGAATGCCCTTAGAGTTGGCGAGTCTACTACTGTTGCAGGCAGGGCATTCCACACCCTTACTACTCTCTGAGTAAAGAACCTACCTCTGATGTCTGTCTTAGATCTATCTCCCCTCAATTTAAAGCTATGTCCCCCTCGTGCTAGACATCACCATCCGAGGAAAAAGGTTCTCACTGTCCACCCTATCCAATCCTCTGATCATCTTGTATGCCTCAATTAAGTCACCTCTTAACCTTCTTCTCTCTAACGAAAACAGCCTCAAGTCCTCAGCCTTTCCTCATAAGATCTTTCTGCCTGTTATAACCTGCCCACTTACCATTGGCTGGGGACTAATGACTATCCCACAATCCTGTGGGAGTATGAGCTTCCCCAATGAGGGGGGCGGAGAAACCACTAGTAAACTCCGAGTATAAATAAGCTGGACATTTCAGGAACCGGCAGGAAGGAGTATGTAGCAAGGGAAGTTACTGCTACTGTTATGTATATATGTTATTGTAAATAAATGTTATTACTTTGCATCCTTAAAACTCATGCTGGATTCTTTGTGGCCCTTACAAAACTGGCGACGAAGGTTAAAGTGAATAGCCGTCTACACTGCTGAAGCCACCTCCCTGGATTTTTGTTGGTTACAGGTTGGAAGTTGTTTTCTATTATACCATGCCTCTGTACGGACGTTTGGATGTTTTTGATGCTGCGCTGGAAAGCTGGAACCAGTACACACAACGGATGCGTTACTATTTCCGGGCAAACAATATCACCGAAAACGAGCGCCAGGTGGTCATATTGCTCACCGCCTGCAGCCCGCATACGTTTGGGGTGATTAGGAGCCTTACGTACCCAGCTGCGCCGGACACCAAAACATTTGATGAACTTGTGAATATAGTGGGGCAACATTTTAACCCAACCCCGTCCACGATAGTCCAGCGTTACCGGGTTAATACCGCTGAGAGGACCCCTGGAGAATCCCTTGCCGATTTTCTATCCAGACTACGCAGGATTGCGGAGTACTGTAACTATGGTGAGACCTTGTCAGAAATGTTACGCGACCGTTTGGTTTGCGGTATTAACAATGCGGCCACCCAGAGAAAGTTGTTAGCTGAGCCAACATTGACTTTTCAACAGGCCATTCAAATAGTATTGTCCCGAGAGAGCGCAGAGCGAGGAGTACAGGAGCTACAGGGAATGGAAGTGCATGCCTTGGGGCGCAACCCCTTCCATCTGAAAATGTCCTCCCGCACTCCTGCGGTACCTTGGGCGAGTCAACGTCCGGACCGACGCCAGTGGCCGTCGGACATTCCTCCCCGAAGGGAGCCTTCTCCAGAGCCAATGGATGAGGAGCCATGTCCGTGTCAGACTTGTAGGCGCCGACCCCGTCGCGGACGGCGGTCCTGGGGGCGCCAGAGGCGCCGTCGTTCCGACCGAAACTGGGACCAGCCCAGGGGCCGTAACTGGGACCAGCCCAGAGGCCGTACCTTCCATGTGGATGAACCTGCGGCGACTACGCCTGAGGACGTGGAGACGGAGGATGACTGCCTGCAGTAGCATTGTGTGGCAGCTCCCCGTGTGGCCCCCATTAAGGTGACAGTACAGGTCAATGGCCACCCGCTTGAGATGGCCTTGAGATGGAGTTGGATACTGGCGCAGCGGTCTCCGTGATCGCCCAGAGGACATTCGACCGCATCAAGCAGGGTATACAGACCCTTACATTAACCGACTCACAGGCCAGGTTGGCCACCTACACGGGGAACCACTGGACATTGCTGGAACTACAATGACCCCTGTTGTCTATGGACACCATGAGGGGCGTTTCCCACTTATCGTGGTGCGCAGCCATGGGCCCAGCCTGTTGCGTCGGGACTGGTTGCGCCATTTGCGGTTGCAATGGCAGCACATCCTCTAAACAGTTTCTGGAGGGTTGACTGAGGTGCTAGGACGATACCCAGATGTATTCCAGCCTGGTTTGGGGAAAATAAAAGGGGCCGTAGACCGTATCCAAATTGAACCAGGAGCCACGCCGCGCTATTTCCGGGCGCGCCCAGTGCCTTACGCCGTGCTCAAGAAGGTAGAAGGGGAGCTCACTCATTTGGAGAGTTTGGGTATTATCAGGCCCTTCCGTTTTGCTGACTGGGCAGCACCAATTGTACCTGTAATGAAGCCAGATGCCACAGTTCGCTTGTGTGGCAACTATAAACTTACAGTGAATACAGTTTCCCGACTCGACCGATATCCAATGCCTCGCATAGAGGATCTCTACGCGAAACTTGCAGGTGGACTCTCGTTCACAAAATTAGATATGAGTCACGCCTACCTGCAGTTGGAGCTGGACCCTGCCTCCCGACCATATGTAACGATTAATACACACCGGGGCCTGTATGAATATACACGGTTGCCCTTTGGAGTATCCTCTGCCTGCGCAATTTTTCAACGTGTTATGGAGGGCATTTTGAGAGGTTTACCACGTGTGGCTGTCTACCTAGATGACGTTTTGATTACAGGGACGTCGGAGCAGGAACATTTGGAAAATCTGGAGGCTGTCCTTAGACGTCTTTCGGAGGCTGGAGTCCGTTTACGTCGCACAAAGTGCGTATTTCAGGCAAAGGAAGTAGTCTTCCTAGGTTATCGGGTGGACCGCGAATGTCTGCACCCCGTCGCAGAGAAGGTGCGTGCAATTCAACATGCCCCCACCCCGACTGACACTTCGCATCTTCGTTCTTTTCTCGGTCTCGTAAACTATTACGGGAAGTTCCTCCCCAATCTGGCAACTACGCTGGCCCCTTTGCACCTTCTGCTAAAGAAAAATCACACCTGGGTTTGGGGTCAGCCGCAAGAAACCGCTTTCCGGCGGGTAAAGCAACAATTGTCGTCGTCTGGGTTACTAACCCACTATGATCCTGGAAAGCCTTTGCTCGTCACATGTGATGCATCCCCGTATGGCATTGGGGCCGTCCTGTCCCACAAGATGGAGAACGGGGCCAAACGACCGATAGCTTTCGCCTCCCGCACATTGACTGCAGCGGAGAAAAAGTACGCGCAGATCGAGAAGGAGGGCCTGGCAGTGGTTTTTGCGGTGAAACGCTTCCACCAGTACGTGTACGGCCGCCATTTCACTATCGTGACTGATCATAAGCCCCTGCTGGGACTTTTCAGAGAGGATAAGCCAATACCGCCCATTGCTTCTGCACGGATCCAGTGCTGGGCTTTGTTGCTTGCTGCATACGAGTATTCTCTGGAGCACAAACCAGGTACGCAGACAGCAAATGCCGACGCACTGAGCCGATTGCCTTTATTGACCGGCCCCATGTCGACCCCCACCGGTGAGGTGGTTGCAACCCTAAATTTTATGGACACCTTGCCTGTCACGGCATCACAGATCCGTGAGTGGACCCAGACGGAGCCAGTCCTGTCAAAGGTTCGGCACATAGTCCATACGGTGGGCAGCATAGACAGCTCCCAGGCGAGTTGCGGGCATTTTCCTCCAAGCTGTCAGAATTCAGCGTGGAAGACGGCATCCTCTTGTGGGGGACGCGTGTGATTGTCCCGGAAAAAGGCCAGGAGCTGATACTATCAGACTTGCACAATGGGAATCCAGGCGTGACCAAAATGAAAATGTTGGCCCGGAGTTATGTCTGTGGCCAGGCCTCGACACCGACATTGAGAAGGTGGCCCAAAACTGCTCCATTTGCCAGGAGCATCAGAAGCTTCTGTCGGCCGCGCCCCTACATCACTGGGAATGGCCAGGACGGCCTTGGGCACGCTTGCATGCAGATTTCGCAGGCCCTTTTCAAGGATCCATGTTCCTTCTACTAATTGACGCCCAGTCTAAATGGCTAGAGGTGCATAAGATGCAGGGGACAACGTCCTGTGCAACAATTGAAGATGCGTCTATCGTTTAGTACGCATGGCCTCCCCGAGGTGCTGGTCACGGATAACGGCACTCCATTCACGAGTGAGGAGTTTGCGAGGTTCACGAAGATGAACGGCATCCGCCATATCCGCACTGCCCCTTACCACCCGGCTTCAAATGGGTTGGGAGAGCGCGCAGTGCAGACATTCAAAAGAGGCCTAAAGAAGCAGTCTTCCGGATCAATGGACACGAGACTGGCTCGCTTTTTGTTTACATACAGGACCACCCCCCCATGCAGTGACTGGGGTAGCTCCTGCAGAACTCCTAATGGGCCGGAGACTTCGCACCCGCCTTAGTATGGTTTTCCCGGACATTGGCGCAAAAGTACGCCGCACACAAGAACGGCAGCGACAGGGATTTTCTCGGCATCGGCCGATTTGGCAGTTTGCGCCCGGTGACCCAGTGTTCGTTCGGAATTTTGCTGGTGGTGCCCAATGGGTTCCTGGTGTAATCTTTCGCTTAACGGGCCCTATAGCTTACCAAGTGCAAGCCCAGGGTCGTCTCCAGCGAAAACATGTAGACCACGTTCGGTCCAGAAGACCATCCCCTCAAAAGATTCCCCGGCCCCGGAGCTCATTTCAACAGCCGCAGAGACCAGAGACAAGGGAAGGTAGTCCTCACAATCTTCCACTGGTGCCTCACTCGAAGCCTGCGCAGGTCGTTACGGGACCGAATGGAGATAGAGACGCTGACATGACGGAGGCAGCAGACTCTGACTCCGAGATGGAGACACAGGATGCATCAGAGGGGGAATCCTCGGGTCCGCGGGCCGTGGATGTACAACCGCGCCGTTCATCACGGAAGCGCCGGTCTCCGTCTCGTTACACGCCGCCTGATCCAGCGCCGCGTGCAAATGGTGTCCGGCCTGCGGCCAAACGGGTCCGACGCCCTCCTTCGCCAGGGTCTTCGGTGGATTCCTTGGACTTGGGGGGGGGGGGATGTTATAACCTGCCTACTTACCATTGGCTGGGGACTAATGACTATCCCACAATCCTGTGGGAGTATGAGCTTCCCCAATGAGGGGGGCGGAGAAACCACTAGTAAACTCCTAGTATAAATAAGCTGGCCAGTTCAGGAACCGGCAGGAAGGAGTATGTCGCAAGGGAAGTTACTGCTACTGTTATGTATATATGTTATAGTAAATAAATGTTGTTACTTTGTATCCTTAAAACTCGTGCTGGACTCTTCGTGGCCCTTACAAAACCGCCATACCAGGCAACATTCTAGTAAATCTCCTCTGCACCCTTTCCAATGCTTCCACATCCTTCCTATAATGCGGCGACCAGAATTGCACGCAATACTCCAAACGCGGCCGCACCAGAGTTTTGTACAGCTGCAACATGACCTCATGGCTCCGAAACTCAATCCCTCTACCAATAAAAGCGAACACACCGTACGCCTTCTTAACAACCCTCTCAACCTGAGTGGCACTTTCAGGGATCTATGTACATGGACACCGAGATCTCTCTGCTCATCCACACTGCCAAGAATCTTACCATTAGCCCAGTACTCTGTCTTCCTGTTATTCCTTCCAAAATTAATCACCTCACACTTTTTATGGATACAAAACGTATGGATACAAATGGATCCAAAACCTTGCAAAAAGGACTCCAAAGACCCATAAATGGGAAACCTGAATCTTGTTTGTCTGTGTCATGCCAACTTGTTTGTCTTAATGCAGCACCTAACACTGCGACAATGATGCTGAGACTGCAACTGAGCATGTGTAGGTAGTGCTCCCCCTGGTGTTATAACAGAAATAACGGCAGCCAATCTAATATTCCATAGAATCCTGACAGTGCAGAAGAAAGCCATTGGGCTGATCGACCCTACCTAGGCCCACTCCCCTTCGAACTCCACCTAACCTGCACATCTTTGGACTGTGGGAGGAAACCCACGCAGACACTCGGAGAACATGCAAACTGCACGTAGACAATCACCCGAGGCTGGAAAAGAACCCTGTGAGGCAGCAGTGATAATCACTGTGCCACCGTGCATGTAAATTAGAAAATTTGAATAATCCCATGCCAATTTAAAAAAATAATTAAACATTACTTGCATTACACATTTTGATGAGACATTCTGTCAATTCAAGCTTTTAGAGTAAATGGTCTGAATTTTACCAGCTCCTTGATGGCAGGGGGTGGGGCTAGTAAAATAATAAGCAGCAGTGTTGGGAGAGCTCACAGACACAGTTTCACTGCCATAGAGGTTTTCCAGTGGTGGGCCGGGAGACTGGTCTGCGGTCTGCCACATGGCAATGGGTATCCAATTTAAGGAATTAAATTCCCTTTTAGTGGGGATATCTCAATGCTGTTGGCATTTTACCAGCAACTCGTGACGTGGATGCTGCCAGCTTCATGGAGGCAGCCTCCCTCTGCCAGTCCTGGGGGCCGTTGAGGCTGAAGCCTCCAACCCCCAAAGAAGAGAAAGAGGCAACCTCTGAAGCCCCAGTGGACCATTTGAAGAGGTTCCCCTCTGATCATAGGCATTTGCCTGCTTGGCGCCCTCAATAATTCATTTGTACTTACCGCTCAAACCTCGACCTGCCACCGTAGTGACCACGACCCCTGGACAGGCTACTCAGGCATCACAGGTGCCAATCCTGTGATGGGGGCCAGCAGCATTGGGAGCCAGCATGCTGTCTTAATTTGGACAATCCTTTAATTAGGAGGTTGGTCCAGGAAAATTGTTGAACACTGCCAGCACGTCCCGAGGTAAAATTCAGTCCAAAATGGCTCAGGTATCTCAGGTTTTGAAGGTTTTGAAGGAATCCTGTTCCGCAGATCGGGGAGTGACCACACAACCACATAAGAATATTGACTGCAAGCTACAAAGTGTTAGTAAGAAATTAAAATTGGAAAGAAACTGTTGTCATGGATACAACTGCACAAACTCCCAGGCAATCAGTGCAGTGCTGGAGCTGAGTTTTCAGTGCTATCCTTTCCTGCATTGAGGTATTATTTCCTCTTTAAAGAAGCACTGTGTTCATGTATGTTTGGTCTCATGTCTGTGAGTGGCTCCCTTTTGTAAATGTGTGAGCTTCACTGGTAGGATCTGCATTTATTGTCCATCAGTAGCTGTCTGAGAAGGTGACAGGTCTGATCTTGCAACCCTGGTGCTCATTGGTGTATTTTCCCTCTCACTGATCACATGATGTGAAAGTTGCAGTTTTTTTAAATCTTTAGTTTTTGGTTGGTATGAGTTGGGGGGGGGGGGGGGGCACATGACTTCTCATCTCCGAGCATTTCTTTTAACTTTGTTCTGTCATTAAAGCTCATAAATATTCTCTGCGAGCCCTTCCACTTTGCATCTACTTTGTAAAGAACAATGAAGCCAGCAACTGATTCACAAGTACAAATAACAATGGGTCCTTCATGACAGGAGGTCTAATCATTGTTAACCTGGTCGAATCAGCAATCTATGAGCATTCAAGAACATTTTATGTGCAGAAAAATAAAGATTTTACACTAGCCCACAAGCTAACAAATTGTAATGTTGAATGCTGTGCGTTACATATTGATTATGTAACGCTTCACCCTGCACCCACTATCTTCCCCTCCCAAAGATGTAAGCAGCGAGTTGTAAGCAAAATCAAAGGGGCATGTGTCATGTTTACAAATGGGTTATTGATGTCCGTGCTGCTTAGGCCCAATACAACTGGTCTTTTAAAATCTGGCTGGCTGGAGCTTGAGAAAAGATGAAATAATAATATGTACTCATCCACGGGAGGTGTTCTTTAACAACCAGCAGGTGGAGAAGTAACTTGCTGCAGTAAAAACCTGCACTACATGCAGAGCAGAGCACAGCACAAAATAAGCACACAGCTGTCAGAGCGACGATACAGCTACCATCAACATACCTTCAGGAGTTAATGAACTTGTAGAGCACTGGACGACTGTTCTCCCTCATCTCTCTCTCTCTCGCTCCTTACTAGCCTGTAGACAAAACTAACCTCCGGCAACTTAAAGTGCTCTGACGCCATCCTGGTGGCAGCAAGGGACAATCTCATCAATTTTCCTCTGCTTCAAATCAGAGCAGGCTGAGCCAGTCTTGCTCTCCCTCTCTTGCGGACACACTCACATTTGCTTTCTACCTTGGATAAAAAAACTACGGCCTTTCATGACCTGGCCAGTTGCATAAATGACTTATAAAGCCAGTCTGTGCTCTCTACTCCAGAGCCTCCAGTTATATGGGAAATGAATGTTGCAGGGAAGCACCTTCCACCACTGCTTGAGCGCCCTATCAGCCTTCTTGTACCGACCTGGGCAAGTACAACCTTTTATCTATATGTGCATAACGTGCTCCTAGATTGCAAGTTTTAATAGTAACAAACTGTCCCCCGTTAGTTATTGTTACAGGCAATTTGCCCTAAATACTGGCTGTTTACTGTGCAGCTGTTTATTATATTTTTACAGTACTTTTGCTTCCATTAACAATCTGTGTCTCTTGCTGTCTGTGAATATTTAAGTTAAAGTGCAGTGGAAGTGTATAAATGCTACAGCCAAGGAATGAGTTGCATCCTGTTAGACCTCTTCTGAAGGGATTTACTTTGCTGTTGAATGCATCTCAGCCCACAGTTTCTCAGAAATCGAATTCAAGTGTTCTCAAAGGAAAGTTTTATTTTAAATTGAAGTAGAGTGGTAACAGACTCAAGCATACAGCAAACAGGAAAAAAGTTGTTTAATGACTCCTGAATTGAAAATCTGAAAGTGTTGGTAAAAAGTTAGGCGTACCAAGGGCAGCACGGTAACACAGTGGCTAGCACAGCTAGTCCCAGGTTCGATTCCCGCCTTGGGTCACCGTCTGTGTGGAGTTTGCACGTTCTCCCCGTGTCTGTGTGGGTTTCCTCTGGGTGCTCCGGTTTCCACCCACAGTCCAAAGATGTGCAGGTTAGGTGGATTGGCCATGATAAATTGCCCTTAGTGTCCAAAAAGGTTAGGTGGTTTTACGGGGATAGGGTGGAGGCATGGACTTAAGTAGGGTGTTCTTTCCAAGGGCCGGTGCAGACTCGATGGGCCAAATGGCCTCCTTCTGCACTGTAAATTCTGTGGTTCTATGTACCAAGTAAAAGTTGTCTTTATATCCCCCTTCATTTGAAAAGCAAGAAATCTGCTTACACCAAATCCGAAGGCAAATGTTGTAGACCAAGGACTGTTTGGCACTTCAGAGTTTAAAGCTGCCTCAATGTAAACTCACCCCGAACAATATTTTGTTTGAACTCTTTCAAGTAGATTCCAGCATGAACCCGAACATATTATCCCAATTTATTTTACATGATGTACTGTGTCTTCTGTGTCTGTGGCTGGTACTCCAGAAACAACGCAGAGGCTTCATCTTCTGCCATTACAGAGAGAGCTTTGAACAGAATGCATCCTGAACTCGAAAGAGGAAAATCTGAATGTTCTATTTCTTAAAGAGGAGCCGTAACTGCATTATTTGTGAGCATGTTAAATGATTAAAAATGTCTGTCAAGTTGATCTTGCCTGGGTACTGATCGAGATTAAATGAAAAAGATGATATGCCAGATGATTTGGGCTGATTACAGAACGCTGATGGATTATTGGGAGACAGTAAATTTGGCTGATTTAGGCCAGCTGAACAGAGATTTCTCTCTCTCACACTGCTGTCAGCTGGGCTCCGCAACTAGAGCAATGTTTTGCAGTCAGTCACCACTAATCCTTAGCCAATGCATTGTAAAGCCCAGCGATTGTGCCTTTTTCTCAGAATGAACATTTTAATAGATTTGATCAGTTTTTTTTAAGCTCTTCAGTGTCTTCATGTGTTGACTTGAACTACAAAATTATTGATTCATTGTACAATTGAGAACTTCCTGGCCATTCCAATTAAATAATCACTGCATGTCATTTTTTCTGGATGAATCAAAGGATTCTTTTTAAAATACTTTTTAAAAGCAGTCATTATGATTACAAGGGTAGCTAATGCAAATTGTTAGCATAACTTTAGTCCTAACCAATGGCAAAGCTGTCTGGCACAGTCAAATATCATACAGATTTGTGTTGAGGAATAGCTGCCACAAGTTGTTTTCGAAGCATTCGTCAAAGGGCGGATTAGTTAATTCTATATTTAGTACAGTTTACAAAGAAAGAGAGAGCTTTTGACGTTGAAGGGGTGGGGATTGGCTCTGTGCAGGCATTGTCAGAGAAAGATTAATTTTTGCCCAGGAGTACGATAGAATGATAATAGTGTTTGAAAGATGCTATTCTGTAGCACTTCAACATGCAAGTGCTCCATTGGAAGAGCATCAGGGTGGTTTCTGCAGAAAAGTCAGGCACTGTGCTGCGACCCTGTCTTTACTTGTGTACATCAGCAGGAAAATTTTGCTAATGAGATTTCTAGCTCTCCAAAGGATAAACTTGAAATCTTAACGCTCTTTGGTGAAACGTAATCAATACTTCCTCGTTCATCATCACTTGTGTTTTTCAACAAGCGTGTTGACCACCAAACAGTCTCCATCAAAACTAGCAGTGAGCATCCCCCATCATCATCAGCATTTCTATACAACATATGTACCGGAGGCATATTCAAATAAAGGATTTGTCCGTAACTCTGGTCGTAATTACTGGTTGCGATAATAGCAGTTCCATAGGGCTAGTGTTCATGGAGCTTATATCTTACAGTAAAATTAGATGTATAATTCAGCAGATATATTTCACCGATGCACGAATAATGACATGTATTTAGTGCTTTTAATATCATTAAACATCTCAAGGACCTATGCAGAGCATTATTAAACAAAATTTGATGGTGAGATGCAAAGGGAGGCATTAGAGCATGTGGTGAATTTGACAAGTTTGGCAATGGTGGGACAAAGAAAATCAAGGATACACACAAGAGTCCAGAACTGGAGAAACGGCAAGTTCTCAGAGAGGAGTAGGGCAGGAGCATATTCAAGCTAGGGAGAGTCGAGTACATAGAGGAGGGGGGATTTGAACACACAAGGTTAAGAATTTTAAATTTGACATATTGTTAGATGCCAATGTAGGTCAGCAGGCAGAGAGATGATGAATGACAGATGGGACTTGATCCGAGTTAGGAAACAGGCAGCAGAGAATTAACCTTTTAATGAACTGAAATTTAAAGGGGATAGAAGATTGAAGGCCATCCAGGAAAACTTTAGAATAGGTGTTTCCGGAGAAATTTCCAGATGTTTGACCATCTTTATCATAGACATAGAGTCTAATAGTGTACAGAATTATTTTTTGTCGATGCAGTTACAACTTCCTTCACAATCTCATCATCATTGTTACCTGGATCATTACCTTTCTTTCTCGGGAGTGTAACTTCATTATAAATTATTTGTCATTGCCTCTGCAATTAGAGTCGGGATTGGGGTTGGGGGGGTGGGGCAGTTGACAACAGAATTTTTTAATTTACAGTGTGGAAATGGAAAGCCAACCGAGAAAACATTGGTGAGGTTTTGGCATGGTGGTGGGGGTGGTGTGATATTATGGAGAGAAATGTAGGCAGCCTTTTTGATGGAGAAGATGGGGGCGAGGAATGAATATCGTGCTTTTCAATGGGGTGCAGGTGGTCAACTCTCGCCCCCCCTCCCATGCCGAATAAAGAATGTTGCGGCCAATTAACTGCCATCCAGCAGGAGGTCGGCCAAATGTAATTGCACGGGAAGCTTGTTTCCTGGTCACAAAGTCTTCCCCTTGATTCCTTCCAAACTTGCAGTTATGAGCACACCTCATTTTAAATGCCACATCATAGTAAGCTCATATGACTTACATACATAGATACATAGAAGATAGGGGCAGGAGGAGGCCTTTTGGCCCTTCAAACCTTCTTCGCCATTCATCACGATCATGGCTGATCATCCAACATAATTGCCTAATCCTGCTTTCTCCCCATTGCCTTTGATCCCATTCTCCCCAAGTGCTTGAGTTAATATGATACATAATATAGCGTTCATTATTTCTTGCAGCTTCATTCACATAGTAATGTGAATAACACCTTGGTGTGAGGGATCCGAGAATCAGCACTGTGGGTTAGTATGTCATGTGTCAGTGGGAGGCTGCTAAATAGGATAAGAGCCCATGGTGTTAGGGATAACATACTAGCATGGATAAAGGATTGGATGACTGGCAGAAGGCAGAGAGTGGGGATAAGCAGTCCTTTACAGGAGTGCAACTGGTGACTCGTGGTGTTATGCAGGGGTCAGTGTTGGACGACAGCTATTCGCTGTGAAGAAGGAACTGAGGGCATTGTTACCAAGTTTGGAGATGATACAAAGATATGTAGAGGGTCAGGTTGTGCTGAGGAAGCAGAGAGGCCGCAGAATGACAGGCTAGGAGAGTGGGCAAAGAAGTGGCAGATGGAATCCAACGGAGAAATATATGTGGTTATACACTTTGGTAGGAAGAATAGAGGCATAGATTATTTTCCAAAGGGGAAAAGGCTTCGGAAATCAGGGGCACAAAAGGACTTGGGAGTCCTAGTTCAAGATTATTTTAAGATTAACGTGCAGGTTCAGTTGGCAGTTCGGAAGGCAAATGCAATGTTAGCACTCCTGTCGAGAGGATTAGTATACAAGAACAGTGATGTACTATTCAGGCTGGATAAAACTCTGGTCAGAATCATTTGGAATATTGTGAGGAGTTTTGGGCCGCTTATCAAAGGAAGGATGTGCTGGCCTTGTCCCCCGGAATGAATGACTTGTCATTCTGTACTCAATGGGAGTTCAGAAGGATGAGTGGGGGGGGTTCTCATTGAAACCTACAGAATACGGAGAGGCCTGGATAGAGTGGACTGGAGAGGATGTTTCGACTCGAAGGAAAAACTAGAACCCTCGGGGACAGCCTCAGACTGAAGGGACAATCCTTTAAAATAGAGATGAGGAGGAATTTCTTCAGTCAGAGGGTGGTGAATCTGAGGAACTCTTTGCCGCAGCCAATCACCAGACAGGACACGACCACTATAAAGCCAGAGGACACCAGTTTTCACGCTCTCTCGGGACCCAGCCTCTGGGACAGTCAGAGTTAGTGAGCTGGCCAGTGCAAACACCATGTGGTAGCTAGTAAGTCTATTTAGGCTAGTATCAGGTCTCCAGTCAAGTCAGCATAGTGTCAACCCACAGTTGAACATGTATAATAATTTAGATGTTAAATAAAATCGTTTTGCATCTTATCAAGTGTTGGAGATCTGTCTCTCGCTACACTGCATCAAGTGCAGTCCACATCAACCCAGCCTACCCAACACATCAAGAGATAGATAGGTTCTTGATATTTTTCAGGGGATCAGGGGTTATGGGGAGAAGGCAGGAAAATGGGGAAGAGAAAATAGCAGCCATGATTGAATGGTGGAGCAGACCCGATGGGCCGAATGGGCTAATTCTGCTCCTATGACTTCTGGTCTTAAGGTATTATGCCACGCTCCTGCTAGAATTGTGAATCCAAATTTCTCTCAGAGTTGGTCTTTATTCATTATTTTGAAGGCGCAAACTTTTTTATAAACAGCATTAAGGATTATACAAATGTTGCCAGCTTCCCATCAGAATCTGCTGGTTCATTTAACCATGCTCCTCGTGGAAGATTTTGTCTTCCACCCTTATGCTACCACATTTTAGTTGGCATAAAAGGCTCTCAAATCTTTTTATATTCAATGTTCGAAAAATCAAGTGGTCAACATAAATTGCAGACGATTAAGTTATGAACAAGTTTGATCGCTTTTTTAAAAAATGGCAGGTGGTCTGCCAACTTCCATGCCTTCTCGATTTCCATATATTATCAGAGACCAGTATGCTGACATCAGGTTGGCAACCCAATGCCCATCAGGTCAGATTTTACCTCAGTGTGGTTGGTTGGGCAATTTTTGAATGTAAAATTCACCAATTTGGGTTAGAAGCTTGACTTGGGGATTGACTTTAATGTGAACAGTCTGGAGAGATAATACACCATGGTCACAATCACAAAGAATTGTTAAGGCTGTTTCAGTGATACAACGGGCATATAAACCTGATGGCAGATTCCACAAAGAAGATGGACATGAATTTGATTGGTAATAACCCTTTCGAAGACATTGGAGAGGAATGGTTAGCAGGAGGCGGGGTGGTAGTCTACACAAAACAGAGGGTCAGGGTAGATTTTTGGAGAAGAAGTGTGATGACAGCAAAAGAAAGAGGCAGAGTAGATGAGCAGTAGGATTTATTAAAAACGTCAATGAGTTATGGGGGCTAGGAATGGAGTTTGTGTAGTCATCAATTCAGGGGAGATTGTTCTGAAAAGAATGAGATAGATTTCATGGACAAGATGAGCTCAAAAAGAGAGATTACACATAAACTGGAGTAAGACTTAGGGACTGGGCATTGGGAGCCTGAGGAGAGGTTTGGTTTGATGGGAAAGGGAAGGGGTGAAAGTGGTGGAGGCAGCTGAATGATGGTTGTAATCTTGGTGACAAAGAAGCAACAAGTGCAAGAAGGAAAAAAAGCTTGATAAAGGCAGTAGGAAGAAGAAAAGGCAGGTTCATCTTTACTTTTCAGAACAATCCTGCAATAGTAGAAGTTTTGGTGGCGGGGACTGAGGTTCGATAACACTTGCAATGTCCAGCCATATTTGGTGAAGGGTGATTAAAACAGTTATGGTCATTGGATGATATCGAACATTAGGGGGGAGGGGTGGCGGGTTGGACTGTGTATGTTGCTGGTGACTATGTATGGGTGGATGGTGGATTCCTGAATCCTTTTCTTTGATGTTTGTATTTAAAATGTTGAGGGTTGTTTGGTGGTTGGTGGGAGGGGGGAATTGTTGGCCAGGGGATTGACATTGTATTTGTTACCTTTGATTGTTTGTTGGTGGGTGTAAATTTGAATGAAAATGTGAAGGAGGAGGAGAATAAAAGTATTAATTAAAAAGAACAGTTATGTTCCATCATATGCTCAAGTTTCTGCCACTCCAATCTGATGAAGTAAAAATGGACACCATACCGAGAAGAATGACCAGGATTGGAAAGAATAATTGTTTTGTCAGGAAAAGTTTTTGTCAGAAGTGTTCTATAGAAACCATAATATAATATAGAACGTCTACATTAACATTTGTCACAGAGATTTTATTCAGCAGCTAAACCTTTCTTTCAAGTTACTGCACCTCTTGACATTTGTGCAGTGTGCAATTCATTATCTTCTGCATGGTGATGCCACTTCTATGAAATATTTCATGGATTAGGCATTCCATTACATTTTTGTTCCCGAATCCTGGTTTGCTTTGAAAATTCATTTAAATTGACAATTTAAAATTCAAAACTTTTAAACCCACATTCAACGATTGCAAAAGAATTTGCACTTCTACTAACTGCAGTAGAACCAAACCGTAACGTGACACAATGCATCACAAAATTCTTTCACCTCAGTACCAAATTAGTTTCAATCTCTTTGCCAAATAAATTATTAATGGTTTGTGCAAATATTATGAAGACTCATGAATCACTGGCCCTTGGACATGTGCTAATCGTGAGCTAAGTAAACCTTGCTTTTAGGAGGGGAGGGGATAGGAGGAATGTTGAGATAAAATCATTGGCTTTGAAGCTAGTGCAAAATGACAGTGAAAGACACTTTCTAATGGTAATTTCCATCTGCAAGGTAGGACTCAATTTGCAGATGTATTAAAAAATACATATTCATGTGTTGTATAACAGCAGTGATAAAGGTCCTTAATCAGCATTATGCTGGTCTGTAACACATACGCAACTTTAAAATATGTAAATTGGCATTGCAATTGATATCCTTTTTGTGCATTATTTATAAACTCAAATATCCTCACGTCATGTTTTTAAAATTTCTCTGCAGGCATTTGAATATTAGTGCTCTCGGGTTTGTGAAGGTGTTGGATATTAAAACAATTTCTTGCAAACGTAGCATTTTTCTAAAAAAAAAGGAAGAAAAACCCGAGCTGAGTTTCAGGTTAGAGTGAATGGAAGAGTTAAGCACAATTCCTATGCATTTTCTGTACGATGTGAGTACTCAATTCATTGTTTAGAATGAACATTTAATAACGTTCATAATCTGCAAATTAAAATATGTAACATGCAGAATGATGACTATCGACTCCCTTACCTAGAAATCACTTCCTCATATTTTACAATCCTAGAGATTGATCATGATGTAACCTAAGTTGGTTTTACATGTTGTTCTGTTTGGGAAACCAAGAACCTCTGGAATGTTTCCTGTGAGGAACATCAACATTGAACGATATCTCCTCATGTCGAACTTGTGTTCAACAGTTGATGAACATTTTAACCAACTCACTGAACTCCATAACCTTTCCAACATAACATAGAACATAGAACATAGAACAATACAGCGCAGTACAAGCCCTTCGGCCCACAATGTTGCACCGAAACAAAAGCCATCTAACCTACACTATACCATTATCATCCATATGTTTATCCAATAAACTTTTAAATGCCCTCAATGTTGGCGGGTTCACTACTGTAGCAGGTAGGGCATTCCACGGCCTCACTACTCTTTGCGTAAAGAACCTACCTCTGACCTCTGTCCTATATCTATTACCCCTCAGTTTAAGGCTATGTCCCCTCGTGCTAGCCATTTCCATCCGCGGGAGAAGGCTCTCACTGTCCACCCTATCTAACCCTCTGATCATTTTGTATGCCTCTATTAAGTCTCCTCTTAACCTTCTTCTCTCCAACGAAAACAACCTCAAGTCCATCAGCCTTTCCTCATAAGATTTTCCCTCCATACCAGGCAACATCCTGGTAAATCTCCTCTGCACCCGCTCCAAAGCCTCCACGTCCTTCCTATAATGCGGTGACCAGAACTGTACGCAATACTCCAAATGCGGCCGTACCAGAGTTCTGTACAGCTGCAACATGACCTCCTGACTCCGGAACTCAATCCCTCTACCAATAAAGGCCAACACTCCATAGGCCTTCTTCACCACCCTATCAACCTGGGTGGCAACTTTCAGGGATCTATGTACGTGGACACCTAGATCCCTCTGCTCATCCACACTTTCAAGAACTTTTCCATTAGCCAAATATTCCACATTCCTGTTATTCCTTCCAAAGTGAATCACCTCACACTTCTCTACATTAAACTCCATTTGCCACCTCTCAGCCCAGCACTGCAGCTTATCTATATCCCTTTGTAACCTGCTACTTCCTTCCACACTATCGACAACACCACCAACTTTAGTATCGTCTGCAAATTTACTCACCCACCCTTCTGCGCCTTCCTCTAGGTCATTGATAAAAATGACAAACAGCAACGGCCCCAGAACAGATCCTTGTGGTACTCCACTTGTGACAGAACTCCATTCTGAACATTTCCCATCAACCACCACCCTCTGTCTTCTTTCAGCTAGCCAATTTCTGATCCACATCTCTAAATCACCCTCAATCCCCAGCCTCCGTATTTTCTGCAATAGCCTACCGTGGGGAACCTTATCAAACGCTTTGCTGAAATCCATATACACCACATCAACTGCTCTACCCTCGTCTACCTGTTCAGTCACCTTCTCAAAGAACTCAATAAGGTTTGTGAGGCATGACCTACCCTTCACAAAGCCATGCTGACTATCCCTGATCATATTATTCCTATCTAGATGATTATAAATCTTGTCTCTTATAATCCCCTCCAAGACTTTACCCACTACAGACGTGAGGCTCACCGGTCTATAGTTGCCGGGGTTGTCTCTGCTCCCCTTTTTGAACAAAGGGACCACATTTGCTATCCTCCAGTCCTCTGGCACTATTCCTGTAGCCAATGATGACATAAAAATCAAAGCCAATGGTCCAGCAATCTCTTCCCTGGCCTCCCAGAGAATCCTAGGATAAATCCCATCAGATCCCGGGGACTTATCTATTTTCAGCCTGTCCAGAATTGCCAACACCTCTTCCCTACGTACCTCAATGCCATCTAATCTATTTACCTGGAGCTCAGCATTCTCCTCCACAACATTATCTTTTTCCTGAGTGAATACTGACGAAAAATATTCATTTAGTATCTCGCCTATCTCTTCAGACTCTACACACAACTTCCCATCCCTGTCCTTGACTGGTCCTACTCTTTCCCTAGTCATTCGCTTATTCCTGACATACCTATAGAAAGCTTTTGGGTTTTCCTTGATCCTTCCTGCCAAATACTTCTCATGTCCCCTCCTTGCTCGTCTTAGCTCTCTCTTTAGATCCTTCCTCGCTACCTTGTAACTATCCATCGCCCCAACTGAAACTTCACACCTCATCTTCACATAGGCCTCCTTCTTCCTCTTAACAAGAGATTCCACTTCTTTGGTAAACCACGGTTCCCTCGCTCGGCACCTTCCTCCCTGCCTGACCGGTACATACTTATCAAGAACACGCAGTAGCTGATCCTTGAACAAGCTTCACTTATCCAGTGTGTCCAACACTTGCAGCCTACTTCTCCACCTTATCCCCCCCAAGTCACGTCTAATGGCATCATAATTTCCCTTCCCCCAGCTATAACTCTTGCCATGCGGTGTATACTTATCCCTTTCCATCCTTAACGTAAACGTCACCGAATTGTGGTCACTGTCCCCAAAGTGCTCACCTACCTCCAAATCCAGCACCTGGCCTGGTTCATTACCCAAAACCAAATCCAATGTGGCCTCGCCTCTTGTTGGCCTGTCAACGTATTGTGTCAGGAAACCCTCCTGCACACACTGTACAAAAAACGACCCATCTAATGTACTCAAACTATATCTTTTCCAGTCAATATTTGGAAAGTTAAAGTCTCCCATAATAACTACCCTGTTACTTTCGCTCTTATCCAGGATCATCCTCGCCATCCTTTCCTCTACATCTCTAGAACTATTTGGAGGCCTATAGAAGACTCCCAACAGTGTGACCTCTCCTTTCATGTTTCTAACCTCAGCCCATACTACCTCGGAAGATGAGTCCCCATCTAGCATCCTCTCCGCCACCGTAATACTGCTCTTGACTAGCAGCGCCACACCTCCCCCTCTTTTGCCTCCTTCTCTGAGCTTACTAAAACACCTAAACCCCGGAACCTGCAACATCCATTCCTGTCCCTGCTCTATGCATGTCTCCGAAATGGCCACAACATCGAAGTCCCAGGTACCAACCTATGCTGCCAGTTCCCCTACAACATGTTGAGTATCTGCAATGCATGCTCATTTGTAATATCCATGAAATGCTTGCAATCTGTTTCTCTGTGAACAACTGGCCATCCAGTGAGGATGTTGGAATAACCATGGAAAATAACTTCAGAGGACAGGCATTGGAAAGTCACAATGTTTCTGTGGTTTTTTTTGTCAGGAATTAAGATTCTCTGCCGAACAAATTGTGAGGCTTTCAAAGCCTCTCATCATCACCGCCATGTTGGTTCGCGATTACGGATGAGGATTGATTGAAGTAGCATCTTTTAACGTTAATATCTTTCCACCTACAAGAAGTATGCACGTTCTTCTTTGGTAGAGGAGGAAAAAGTCTTCCCATAGTGCGTTATTGAAGGAAAATTGCTGTAGCATTTAAACAGGCTAACACATCACAATGTGCAGTGCCACAAAACCTGAAGGAATCTCAGTCAGTGCTGCATGTGTTAAGATTGTGGTTCCAGGATAGCAGCGATCACCAACAAGAGGGAGAACAAAATGAGGATGAGATTGAAAACACCTTGGCTGTCACAAGCATTCCATTTTCCCATTTATTTGTTGGGATTTACACTTGGTGTAGGCTGGATCTTATGTAGTTCTTCATTACATAGTTCAAACAAAAGACTGAAAAACAACTTAAAGGTGCCATATTAACCCATTACAATAATATAATCTACACAAATTTTTTTTTTTTAAGTCATAGAAGGAGACCATTTGAACCATACCAGTCACAACAGTTCTCTGAACAAACTATTTAACTATTCCTATTCCCCAACTCTTTCAGCATAGCCCTGCAAATGTCTCCTTTTCAAGTGGATACCTTCTGAAAGTCACTGTTGAAGCTGTTTCCAACAGCTTTTCAGGAAGTGGTCTCCAGATCCAAGCAACTCACTGACGATTTACGTTAAATCTGCGTCCTCTAAGAATCAACCCTCCGGCCAATGCTAATATCCACAGCCCTTCATAATTTTTAACACCTCCATTAAATCTACGCTGCCACTGGACAACAAGCTCAGCCTCTCTAGACTACCCACTTAGGAAACTATGGGGATGGGGGATTTTATGCAGCCACAAGAGCAAGAAGGATGGTGTGTGGGGAGACTTAGTTACGTGGGATAGAAAACTCGATGGTGGGTTGAGATGCAGAGATAAGAGCAGCTACGTGTTTGCAGTGTGTGGCATTACATTGGCCTGTGGCAGGTTTCTACTTGTCATACATTGCATGCCATGAACACTCATTAGTGTAAAACCTGTTTGAATAACATCTTACCTTTGAGATAATGTCAGCAGTGCAGGAGAATCTCCTGACACCTGTTACAGGATTGTTTAAGGTGATGTGTGCCTGACAGCTTTGTGCAATTGTCTGCAAGGTCAGTGGTTTTTCTTGTTTAACTCCACAGTACAAGGGAGTGGAGCAAGAGAATGGATTTTTGCATGGAGGCTCAGGACCAGAGAGGGTGAATCAGTGGCGAGGGCTGGTCCAGGGGGAAAGATCATGGGTCCTAGTGATTCTCCAGTTTTTGCGTGCCTCATTCCAGTCCTCCTCCACGTTTCAATCCTTCCCCTAATGTCCTTCGGGTGTCCAGATTGGAAACTATAGTCACAGTGGGGCCAATTATTGTCACAGTGGGGCCAAACTGTTTTATTGAGGCTTAGCAAAGTTTTTTGTCTTTTGTACCTCATGGGCGAGAACCGTGCCAAGCACTAAACCGTTTGCAATGCATCCGACCCGGTCCTGTAGGCGAAATCGGTGTAGCGTGACGAGAAACCAATTATCATCACTTAATCCTTATTTCCATACAATTAATGGAACCACCCAATTTCCAACAGCCTGCTGCGATTCAACGGCCTCCCCAGCAAGTGGTCATGCTGCGCCGATTAGGACTCCTTTTGAAAAATATAAACCTGACAGATGGGCTGTGGGGAGCCGAGGAGGTGAGTAGCCATCTTTGCTCACAGACAAAGACCCTGGTATTCTGCTCCTGTGCTCGGGCGTGATTGTTGGGACAACTGGGGGGTGCAGCCCTGGTTGGGGTGGGTGGGAGTGAGGGGCAGACGAGCGCAGGCCCGCCATGCCAATCCCTATACCGTGTTGGCGAGCACGGTCCAGGCGAATTGGCAGGCGAACCTTCATTTGCGGGTTGAAGCCCGTGGGGCCTCGTTAAGTGGACCAATTAACGTTGAAGAGCGTTGCCAGTCTCGTTGGTCCGAGTGCAGTTCCTGCTCGCTTCCAGACTTGGGGAATTCTGTGTCTCTACTTATAAAGCCCATTGAAAGCTCAGGCTTTAGTATGAGCTTTATACACTTTATAACCTCAGCTTTGTTGAGCAATGACACACAACTGCTCAGATTATGCAACCTTTTCACCTTGCCCGATGCAATATCCAGAATCCAACAACCAAAAGATTTGAATCTCACAAGCACCAAACACAACAATCCCACGTATAAATGAGAATATCTTGAACTAACAGGGACATAGTCCATTGGCACATAACTAGGTTTCACTTACAAGTTAAATTTTTTTAAAATATAAATTTAAGAGTACCCAATTCAATTTTTGCAATTCAGGGGCAATTTAGCATGGCCAATCCACCTTATGTGGCTGCAGCTGCTCTCTCTGTCTCTGTTGGTGAGTGCTGTTTCCAGTGCTGGTGGCTACTGAATTGCCTGCAGGAAGGAGAGAGGAAGGAGGGAGAGGAGAGAGGAAGGTGAGAAGGAAAGAAGGAGGGAAGGAAAAACAACAACAGGAAGGTGGCGGCAAAAATAAGGTGTTTGTTTGCTGGTTCCCTCCCGGGCTGAGGGCCCAGCCCTGTCCGGATCTCCCAACTGTAGGGCCTTCCTCATTCCACCTGGTGAGCTTGTTCCAGAACAGGAATATTGAGTTATTGCTGGGCCCCTCCCGGGCTGAAGACCCCTTCCACCAGCAGGAAGGAGATCGGTTCCATTGGGTGGTCGTTCCAGGGTGGGAGCACAGACTGTATTTTGCTGAGCCCGACTTGGGCCGAAGATTTCTTTTTCAAACCAGCGTCACGTACCTTAGTATGGTGACCTAGGGTGGGAGCACAGACTGTGCTTTTTGTTGGACTCCCTGCTGGGCTGAGGATCCCCAATCCTCCCACCCTTCAGCTTCATCCAGAGTCTCAGAAGTCTCTCACCTTGGGCAACATCTACGGTGCCCACCCTCCAGTGTTGCTGACCTCTCCCCACTTTATCCCTTGTTCTCACTTCCCTTCCTTGCCTCACTCCCCCGTATACCTTCCAAGGGGGTAAGTACACCATTCCACCTCGCTCTTCCGCTGACAACCCCCTCCCTTCCCGCTATCTATTTCGTCTATTAAATTCCAATGTGACAAAGCCCACATTGGGGTGGGCATTGTCATGATATTCAAACACACAAATCATGATAGACACACCAACAGACAAATCAGAACACACAACACTACAACCAATCACAGAAAGATATAAAAGCACAAACACGACACCTGGTGGTCAGTATTAGCTGGAGACGAGGACCAGGACAGACCTGCTACACGACACACTCAGGGAGACAGCACGTGCAGAGTATCCAGAACGAACTGTATATAAGAGTTAAAATAAAATAGAGTTGTACCACATACAACTGTGTTGGCTCATCTGTGCACCAGAGCACCCAACACCACATGGTACAGGAGTGGATCGATACCTGCCGGCATACCTCAGTGTACAGAGACAACCAGCAGTGCCCAGGCAAAATGATAGAGCTCCCGGTTCCGCAGCCGCTCCAGTGCCACGGCGATCTCCGCGAAAACTGGCGGCGATTCCGGCAAGTGTTCGAATTGTTCCTGGTGGCAGCTGAACTCCAAGACCTGGATGATAGCGAAAAAATTGAATTTCTCCTCACCATCGCCGGTGCAAGGGCAAGAGAAATATTCACAAGATTCAGGTTCTTCAGGAGGCAGCAAAGGTACGATTACCAGGCTGTCCTGGACAAATTCTCCAAGTACTGTGAAGAAAACGCAATCCAATCGGCAAGTAAAGGTAAGAAAAGCGGCAGTACTCACCTCGTGGCCGGGATCCCGGAGCCCGAATTCCCAGAGGCCGAAATCCCGGGCCTGAGAGAGGGCTGGGTCGAGGTCGGTGGCCATCTTGCTAAAGGTATCACGCTAGCACAGTTGCGCGAGCAGTGCGCAGAACCGGAAGTTTCGTTTGCGCATGCGCGAGATGCTGCGCATGCGCAGTCAAGAAAACGGCCATCGGTAAAGGAACAGCGATCTGAGCATGCGCAGTCGCTTCCTACGTGCTACATACCGAGCGTCAGGATGTCAGAGGCCCCAGACCGCACCAATTTAAAGGGGAAACGTCCCAAATCCAATTTAAAAGGGAAACGTCCCAAATCAAAAAAACAAAAATCTGTTAAAGCTGTAAAACAACCTTCCCTCACCTGGAATGACAGCACATTGCCGCAAATTGACCCAGGAGATGAATTTGACCTCCGAAGAACCCTCCGACAAGCAGTTACTTACGCACAAACCGATGATTCCGACCTCGAATACTTCGATGACGATCTTTACAGTGTTTCCGGACCTCGCGATCCCAATGATAGCTCCGTGGTCCTATACGACTATGACTCGGACGAACCTTTCGTGTTGCACATTGGCGGCCCCCACATTGAATCCGACGCCGATGCGGATTCATTTTTCGGATTTGAGGATCTTCAACCCAGCAGATATGACATCCCAACTTATCAGTACCGGATGATGCTGCAGCCTGACATTAACAGACAGGGAGATGTGCAAGCACACGGAGAGCGCCCTGCTGCCACACAGAGCGTGGTCCACGTCCCGCTCAACGTTCCCGACTCTATGAAAGAAGACACGCAAGACTCCAGAGTGCAGTCCTCGCATGAACCGGAAGTGACTCCAGAGTCACAAGCCTCCACAGCAAGCTCGTGGACAGACTCCACAATTGCAGAAACGCAAGACTCCAGAGTGCAGTCCTTGCACGAACAAGAAGTGACTCCAGTGTCACAAGCCTCCACAGAGAGCTCGTGGACAGCCTCCACGATAGAAGCAACGCAAGACGCCAGAGCGCAGTCCTTGCATGAACAAGAAGTGACTCCAGAGTCACAAGCCTCCACACAGAGCTCGTGGACAGACTCCACAATTGCAGAAACGCAAGACTCCAGAGCGCAGTCCTTGCACGAACAAGAAGTGACTCCAGTGTCACAAGCCTCCACAGAGAGCTCGTGTACAGCCTCCACGATAGAAGCAACGCAAGGCTCCAATGTGCGGTCCTTGCAGGAACAAGACCATGAGGGTCTAGCAACCTCTCCTGACCAACCAGCGGCAGACGATGCAAGTCTGCCATGCTCACGTGAACAGCAAGAAGGCTATAACAGCCTACCATGCTCCACTACACAGCAGCGTGACCATGACAGTCTCTCATGCTACAATGAAGGGCACAGTGCTGAAGACTGTTCCAGCCCAACTGAAGACAAGCCAAAGGAATCGCCTCTTCCAAGCCCGAAGAAAAAAGGTTTATGCGCTGACCTTCAGGATCATTATAGCCGAACAGAGATTAATAATGCTGCACGGTCACAGAAGGATGCTGAGGATTTGCTAAAGAAATTAATTGAATGTTTAACTTGCAAGGAGCAGACTGAGAATTGCCAGTGTTTTAGTACGGATCGAAAAAATGGACAAGACATTGATCCTCAGGTAATGGAAATAACACAACCTGAATCATATCTACAGCAGGGACAAATGTCTCCCTTCAACACAACGCCGCAAAGTCCCAACTTCGGAGACCAGCAGTTAGTCAGTAATGACTCTTCAAACCTTGAGGGGAACATTAATTGCATTGAACCTATACACACTCCACTGATAAATGAGCAGAACATTGGAGCAAGAATCCTGAGGACACCGACATCGAGTAGCCAGATAACAAATTTAAAACCCGCAGCAGTTTCAAGTGAACCAAGTGTGCTTTCCACTAATGGTGAAGATGCAGATAAGGTCGACCCGATTATCCATTGTACCACACTAACCCCAGTGATTAAGCAGTTATGTATGGGGAGTATAATGTGGGCAATTGAGAACAGTAAAAGAGAGACTGTGACCATGCCAGTCCCAGCAAAATCAGACCAAGAGACCATGAAGGCATGTACATTGGACAAAGATACATATGAGGTACCTGAGAAGAAAAGTGCAACGGAATGTTCTTTGGAAAATAGTACAATGTCGATAGAAACATTGGATCCTATATTCGAGACCATACATATGGGAGAATTTGGGGTTAATAAACAAGGTTCTGCAATGTGTGGGGGAAGATTTAAAATTCCAAAGAAGAAAAGCCCAAATGAAGGACAACGGCAAGACAATGACAGTCCACCGACATGGTGTGCACCACCAGATGAAAACTCTGACAATTTACCCAACCCTAGTGAACAGCAAGCTGCTAATGAGGATCTATCCACAGGATGTGAGACGAGTGACGACAGCATCCCACTTCCCATGCAAAAGGTGCAAGGTGACAGACCTCGCCTAGTGCGTACCGAAGCACTCGACGATCACGGTGGGACCACTGACGACTGCGGTGGCGGCGCACCGCTTCCACCCTCGATGGCTCGAGCCTCTCCACTGGTCGGTGCATTCCTGCATGGTCCGACTCCAGAAGTGCAGCTTCAGGGAATCTCGGCTGCCTCCAGTGAACCTGTTGGGACTCCGGACGGGGAGCATCGACGGAAGGCAGACCGGACTCCAGATGGGGAGCAGCCAAGCGCCGACTGATTCGCGCACGCCAGACCTTGCTCCGGACGGGCGGTGTCGCGGCCTCGGTGATGGCACGCTCATGGTGACGGCGGATGCCACGGCGACAGGGAATGGATCGCGTGGCAGTCCCACTGGGTCGGCAGTGGCGAACAGCACCGGCGGTCCAAGACGGACACACCAATTCGCGCCATCGCCAGACGTTGATGCGAGCAACAATTCTCTCTCCAAGGCGACATGCTTCGACGTTTCTCTGCGGAGTCGCCCTTCCGGCACAGCAGGTGACCGGAACCAGCGTGCACGGTCTCGGCCAACTTCCACATCTGGCACAGTCATCGCCTTGCATAATATTGGTGATGGTGCTTCTTCGATGGCAACGACCCATCGGCTACAAGATGCCGTCCACTACAAACATAAAAAGAAAAAAGACTCCACCTTGTTCCTGGCATGCAGGGCGGATGGATTGGTGCGTAGGCGCAATCAGCGAGCTTTGCGCCGCCTTCCACGCTCGCAACTGAACCGTATGCACACGCCGAATCCTCCACTGGTTCCCAAGGATGACTTTGTGGAGATGCCACGGATCATGCCCCTTCCATCACCACCAGAACCAAACCACAGCCAAGGCAACACTAACAAAGATGTTGAATGTTATATTTGCACGAATGAAAAACCAAGCACTGCACGAAGTACAACAAATGGAAAAGTAGAGACTTCGGCAGCAGCATCACCTCCAACAGTCCAAGGTGAACCAGTGTGAACCCAAATCTCCACAGCTGAACCGGCTTGAGGACCAGCCTATTCTTGAGGCGGTCACCCATTAGACTGGACTTATAACGCTGTTCATACGTTCAAAAAGTCAAACACTTCTGTATTATAACCTGTTGTTGTTTATCGTTCCAGATATCGTCTGACCGGACCACTGTTCAAGTTTTTTTTTTCTCGCATTCATGTTTCGTTATGGTACAACCTTGTTAGTGTGACGCACCCGACATCGCCCCATGTAAATAGTTACGTCATATACACACGCTGTACACGACACACACACACACTCTTAGATGCACTCACGACACGATTATATTTATAACCACGTAGGCACATATCTTTGTAAAAAGGGGGGATGTCATGATATTCAAACACACACATCATGATAGACACACCAACAGACAAATCAGAACACAGAACACCACAACCAATCACAGAAAGATATAAAAGCACAAACACGACACCTGGTGGTCAGTATTAGCTGGAGACGACGACCAGGACAGACCTGCTACACGACACACTCAGGGAGACAGCACGTGCAGAGTATCCAGAACGAACTGTATATAAGAGTTAAAATAAAATAGAGTTGTACCACATACAACTGTGTTGGCTCATCTGTGCACCAGAGAACCCAACACCACAGGCATGACACTTGTCCTGATGGCCACCGCACCTACGCAAGTATGCAGGGGTGGTGGCCTCTTCGGCCTCCACTGCTCCCGCAGCCCCACCACCTTTCCGGTTGCTGACCCGAAAGCTGGGTGTAAGTGCTACACTCACCTCACCGTCATCATAGAGGCGTGCGTTCGCGCGATGGCCGTGGTCCTCGACCCCTCGGCCATTGTGGCTGCCTCTCGAATGTGCGGGAAAATCGTGTTCTTCCTGAGGGCCGAGAGGGCAGTTCACCTCACCCTTGAAAAGGGGCTCGCGGTGGGCGGGACCCACATGGCGGTGGACCCTCTTGCGGCCACCGCCGAGATGGTCATATTATCCAATTGTCACGTGAGAGCACCTTGAAGAAATGGATGTTTATTACTGCAGTGATGTCAGAGAGTGGGTGGAGCTGGGCTGTCTGTCGGCTTTTTACTTTCGTATTAGGCTGTTTGCTGCAGGGTGTGTTTTAGTTTCGTTTTCAGAGTTGGATAGCTACAGTCACAGCCAGAAGAGGTATGAATCTCTTTCTGTAACCTAAAGACTGTAAATCGATCCTGGTGATTTAAAACTAATAACAGTAATGAGTTTAACCTGATGTGCTTCTGGTAAAAGGTGTTTTAAGCCGTATGGATGTTAAAAGGAAAGCTTAAAGGTTTACTCAATGTTGTAGTCTTTGGGGGGTTGTATTTGAATTGATGGTTGCTAAGATGTTCACTGTATGTTTTAAAAGGTTAACTTGAGTTCATAGAATAAACATTGTTTTGCTTTAAAAAATACGTTTCCATTTCTGCTGTACCACACCTGTAGAGTGGGCCGTGTGCTCCCCATACCACAATCTATTAAAAGTTGTGGGTCAGGTGAACTCCATGATACACTTTGGGCTTCTCTAAACCCTGGGCCATAACAAATTGGGGGCTCAAGGGGGATAAAAGTCTATCTATTGGATTGGCTTAGTCAACTTAAAGACAGTGACGGGTGAGCAAATTGTGGTTGCTTATCAGGTGTGGTATTCTAGTGTAGCCACCTAAAATGGCTGATTCCCGAAAAATTTGGCCAAACCCCGATGTAAAATGGCGAACTGAAAAGGCTGATGGGAAAATCAGCCGACAGGACTCAAACGGACAGCTGCAGACAGGGCAGTGTATTCGGCTCTGGGGAAGTTGGCCCAGACCGATACCTGCAACCATTAACAGCACATCAACCCAGCCATCTGCAGTTTAATTGGCTATCCCTGGGAACAATTGCTACAAATTAGCAATTGAAAGCCGATCCAGACCTCTCGGCGTCAGCAGTGGCCGAGACAAAGAAAGGTGAACGACCACCACCCGATCAAGGAATCACCCCATTATTGGAGCATATCGAACCCAGTGAGTGGGACCAAGTCCAATCACTTGGGACCAGGGTCAAGGTCCGCCCCGAGAGGCGGGAAGCCCCTGGGAACTATAAGGATAGGGGCCAAGTTCATATCGACCCTTCTTCTCCTACTCGCAACCTTCGAGACCCTTCGACGAAAGAACAAGGAAGTCTTACTCCAGCGATCGCTACCAGATAGGTGTTCCAGACTATCGACCCCTACCAGCCTTTTTGAATCCCGCAGGCCAGACCCAATTCGATAAGCCATTCATTTCCCTGACCTGGTGGGCCATCACCAAAGTTAAGTCTTGGCCTTTAGTGGTAGGTAATAGTCCAGAGGTAGGATTATTGTATAAGTATTTATTGCTGTATATAAAAAATGATCGTTGATTTAACATTTACTAAGCGGTGTGCTGCATTATTAATCATTACTTGAGCTTGAACCACGTGGCGGTATCAGAAAGATACCTGGCGACTCGTGAGCAAAGGTGACAGAATTAGAGCTAATAAAACTAAGGCTAATAAGAGCAACACTAGTTTAAGTGGGGAATGTGTTGTGGACAATGGCTCTTTCAGAGGCTCAGAAGTCTTTGGGGTGGAGACGGTCACACGCAGTACGTTACGGACAGAGACTAAAAGCAGACTGTTAGATTTGGCAAAAACATTGCAGTTAACATTACCTGACAAAATGCGAAAAGATGAGGTAATTATGGCAGTGGCTAAGCATTTAAAGTTGCCTGAGATACAGTTTGACTCATTGGAAATGGCAAAAATTCAGTTACAACTTAAATAAATGGAACATGAGAAAGAGTTAAAGCGGCTTGAATACGAAAGAGAGAGAGAGAGGAAAAAGAAAAGGAGAGAGAAGAAAGGAAAACAGAACGAATAGCCCAAGCAGAACAAAAAGAAAGAGAAAGGGAGATACAGTTCAGGGAAAAAGATAAAGAGACAGAGTTTGAACTTTAGAAAATGGCCATGAAACATGAGAGTAAGTTAAAATTGGCAGACGTAAAGGGAAACGCACAGCTGGAGGATAGTGATAAGGATAGTGAGAAAGAGCGTCATAGAACATAGAAAAATACAGCACAGAACAGGCCCTTCAGCCCACGATGTTGTGCCGAGTTTTTGTCCTAGATTAATCATAGATTATCATGGAATTTACAATGCAGAAGGAGGCCATTCGGCCCATCGGGTCTGCAACGGCTCTTGGAAAGAGCACCCTACCCAAGCCCACACCTCCTCCCTATCCCCATAACCCAGTAACCCCACCCAACACTAAGGGCAATTTATCATGGACAATCCACCTCACCTGCACATCTTTGGACTGTGGAAGGAAACCGGAGCACCCGGAGGAAACCCACGCACACACGGGGAGGACATGCAGACTCCGCACAGACAGTGACCCAAGCCGGAATCGAACCTGGGACCCTGGAGCTGTGAAGCAATTGTGCTATCCACAATGCTACCGTGCTGCCCTTAAGAACAAATTAATCTACACTCCATCATTCTACCATAATCCATGTACCGATCCAATAGCCGATTGAAGGTCCCTAATGTTTCTGACTCAACTACTTCCACAGGCAGAGCATTCAATGCCCCCACTACTCTATGGGTAAAGAACCTACCTCTGACATCCCCCCTATATCTTCCACCATTCACCTTAAATTTATGTCCCCTTGTAATGGTTTGTTTCACCTGGGGAAAAAGTCTCTGACTGTCTACTCTATCTATTCCCCTGATCATCTTATAAACCTCTATAAAGTCACCCCTCATCCTTCTCCGTTCTAATAAGAAAAGGCCTAGCACCCTCAACCGTTCCTCGTAAGACCTATTCTCCATTCCAGGCAACATCCTGGTAAATCTCCTTTGCACTTTTTCCAAAGCTTCTACATTCTTCCTAAAATGAGGCGACCAGAACTGCACACAGTACTCCAAATGTGGCCTTACCAAGGTTTTGTACAGCTGCATTATCACCTCACTGCTCTTAAATTCAATCCCTCATACCATAGGCCTTCTTCACAGCTCTATCCACTTGAGTGGCAACTTTCAAAGATCTATGAACACAGACCCCAAGATCTCTCTGCTCCTCCACATTGCCAAGAACCCTACCGTTAACCCTGTATTCCGCATTCATATTTGTCCTTCCAAATGGACAACCTCACAGTTTTCAGTGTTAAACTCCATCTGCCACTTCTCAGCCCAGCTCTGCATCCTATCTCTGTCTCTTTGCAGCCGACAACAGCCCTCCTCACTATCCACAATTCCATCAATCTTCGTATCGTCTGCAAATTTACTGACCCACCCTTCAACTCCCTCATCCAAGTCATTAATGAAAATCACAAACAGCAGAGGACCCAGAACTGATCCCTGCGGTACGCCACTGGTAACTGGGATCTAGGCTGAATATTTGCCATCCACCATCACTCTCCAACTTCTATCGGTTAGCCAGTTTGTTATCCAACAGGCCAAATTTCCCACTATCCCATGCCTCCTTACATTCTGCAGAAGCCTACCATGGGGAACCTTATCAAATGCCTTACTAAAATCCATGTACACTACATCCACTGCTTTACCTTCATTGACATGCTTGGTCACCTCCTCAAAGAATTCAATCAGAATTGTAAGGCAAGACCTACCCCTCACAAATCTGTGCTGACTATCCCTAATCAGGCAGTGTCTTTCCAGATGCTCAGAAATCCTACCCCTCAGTACCCTTTCCATTACTTTGCCTACCACTGAAGTAAGACTAACTGGCCTGTAATTCCCAGAGTTATCCCTATTTCCTTTTTTGAACAGGGGCACAACATTCGCCACTCTCCAATCCACTGGTACCACCCCTGTTGACAGTGAGGACGAAAAGATCATTGCCAACGGCTCTGCAATTTCATCTCTTGCTTCCCATAGCATCCTTGGATATATCCCGTCAGGCCCGGGGGACTTGTCTATCCTCAAGTTTTTCAAAATGCCCAACACATCTTCCTTCCTAACAAGTATCTCCTCGAGCTTACCAGTCTGTTTCACACTGTCCTCTCCAACAATATGGCCCCTCTCATTTGGAAATACAGAAGAAAAGTACTCGTTCACGATCTCTCCTAGCTCTTCAGACTCAATACACAATCTCCCGCTAGTCCTTGATCGGATCTACCCTCACTCTAGTCATTCTCATATTTCTCACATATGTGTTAAAGTCCTTGGGGTTTTCCTTGATCCTACCCACCAAAGATTGTTCATGCCCTCTCTTAGCTCTCCTAATCCCTTTCTTCAGTTCCCTCCTGGCTATCTTATATCCCTCCAGCGCCCTGTCTGAACCTTGTTTCCTCAGCCTTACATAAGTCTTCTTCTTCCTCTGAACAAGACATTCAACCTCACTCAACCATCTCTTCCCTGCCTGACAGGGACATACATATCAAGGACACGTAGTACCTGGTCCTTGAACAAGTTCCACATTTCACTTGTGTCCTTCCTTGACAGTCTATGTTCCCAACTTATGCACTTCAATTCTTGTCTGACAGCATCGTATTTACCCTTCCCCCAATTGTAAACCTTGCCCTGTTGCACACACCTATCCCTCTCCATTACTGAAGTGAAAGTCACAGAATTGTGGTCACTATCTCCAAAATGCTCCCCCACTATCAAATCTATCACTTGCCCTGGTTCATTACCAAGTAACAAATCCAATATGGCCGCCCCTCTGGTTGGACAATCTACATACTGTGTTAGAAAAGCTTCCTGGACACACTGCACAAACACCACCCCATCCAAACTATTTGATCATAGTCGAAGGCTTGGTGGGAATCTATTTAAATATGTCCAAGCATTGCCATGGTTTGACGCGAAGGAGGTAGATGCCTTTTTCATTTCATTTGAGAAGGTAGTGAAACAAATTAAATGGCCACAGGACATGTGGGTATTACTGATTCAAACAAAGCTAGTAGGTAGGGCTAATGAAGTGTTTGCATTTCTACCGGAGGAGGTATCTGGATGTATGAGGGGGTGAAAAATCCATCTTCGGTGCATATGAACTAGTGCCTGAAGCCTACAGACAAAGGTTTAGAAATTTAAGGAAAGAATTTGGTCAAACATACATGGAGTTTGAAAGGCTCTCAGAGAAATTATGAAGCTCTCAGAGAAATTATACTTTTAGAGGAGTTTTAAAAAGTTTAAAGAGCAGAGCGTTACAACTGCGAGATTAGCAGCAGAAATAGCAGATAATTATGACTTAGTTCATAAATCAAAGCTTGGTTTCCGACATCAGTTTCAGCCTGTGAGGGATAGAAACTGGGGACATGAGAAATACTCAAGTGGTAAAGGTAATGGTGATCTGATGGGAGATAATAAAGAAAGTGTACCTCAGACTAAAAAAGAAATCCAGGACGGTGGAAAATAAATGAAAAATTTCAAATGTTTTCACTGTAATAAACTAGACCATGAAAAGTCAGTGTTGGTGGTTGAAGAAAAGCACTGGTAAGGCTGATGTGGTAAAAGACAGTGGGGTTTGTTAAAGTGGTAAAGGAAAGCCCAAGTGAAGCAAAGGAAGTGCAAAAGATTGTACAGCCTGATCAAGAGGTGATTGATAAGAAGGTGCCAGATCTCTTTAAAGAATTTACTTGTGTGGGTAAAGTTTACTCATGTGTGTCAGGAGGAGCAGGTCAATCTTTAATGGTAAGAGATGAGGAGTTATGTAGTTTGGGAAGAATGTTGCCAGAAAAGGTGGTGATATGTGGAATTCAGGGTGAGAGGAGTAGTGTTCCATTATATAGTGGTAAAGTTGGAACGTCCAGTGAAGAGTGGTAAGTGGTAGTAGGAGTAATAGAGAAATTATCTTGTCCAGGAGTACAGTTTATCTTGGCTAATGATATAGCTGGATCGCAGGTAGGTGTGATGCCGACTGTGGTGGATAAGCCAGCGGAAAATCAGACAACTGAAGTTTTGAAGGATGAATATCCTGGGATTTTTCTGGATTGTGTAGTAACAAGGTCGCAAAGTCACAGGTTAAGACAAGAGGAGAAATCAAAGAGTGAAGATGAAGTTGAAGTGCAATTATCAGAAACTATTTTTGATCAGATGGTTGAAAAAGAACAAGAACAGGTGGAGGATGAGACAGATATTTTTAGTTCAGGAAAATTGGCAGAGTTACAACAAAAAAATGTAGAAGTAAAACAGATGTATCAGAAAGCATACACGGAAGAGGAATCTGAGTGTATACCAGAGTGTTATTACCGTAAAAGTGATGTCTTGATGAGAAAATGGAGAACTTTACATATGCAGGTGGATGAAAAGTGGGCAGAAGTTCATCAAGTAGTATTGCCGGTAGGGTATAGAAAGGAGATGTTGTGAGTTGCACATGAGGTACCAGTGGGAGGTCATTTGGGAATAAGGAAAACTCAAGCTAAAATACAAAAACTGGTCTGGACTACATAAAGATGTTTTGTCAATCTAATTTTGTCAATCATGTCACACATGTCACACATGTCAAATGATAGGGAAACCTCAAGCAGTGATAAAACCAGCATCCTTAATACCCATTCCAGCATTTGAGAAGACCTTTACAAGGGTCCTGATTGATTGCCTGGGACCGCTTCCTAAATCAAAAAGTGGGAATCAATATCTTTTGACTATAATGGTTTCCAGAGGCTAGGTTTCCAGAGGCCATTCCAGTATGTAAGATTACAGCTAAAAAGATTGTGGAGGAGTTACTTAAATTCTTTACTAGATATGAAATACCCACAGAAATACAATCGGATCAAGGATCAAATTTTACCTCAAGGTTATTCAAAGAGGATAGCTTAGGAATAAAACAATTTATATCAACTGCGTACCATCCAGAATCCCAGGGAAAGTTAGAAAGGTGGCTTCAGACATTAAAGACAATCTTGAGGGCTTACTGTCACGATTATCCAGAGGATTGGGATAAAGGAATTCCATTTGTACTGTTTGAAATTAGGGATGCACATAATGAGTAAACCAAATGTAGTCCTTTTGAACTAATTTTTGGTCATGAGGTAAGAGGACCACTTAAATTGATTAAGGAAAAATTGGTGAGTGAGAAATCGAAAATTACATTATTGGACTACGTGTCTCATTTTAGGGAATGATTAAATAGAGCAGGTGAATTGGCTAGACAACATTTGATGAAACGGGTGGCGGACAAGAAATCCAAAGTTCGTAGTTTTGCCAGTGGGGATAAAGTTTTAGTGTTGTTGCCAGTGGTAGATGAGCGTTTAAAAGCGAGGTTTTGTGGACCTTATCAGATTGAAAGGAAATTAAGTGCGGTGAATTATGTGGTAAAAGCATCAGATAGAAGGAAGACTCACCGAGTGTGTCATATGAATTTGCTTAAAAGGTGCTTTGAAAGGGAAGGAGAGGAAAAGGAAGAGGTTTTAATGATTCTAACTCAAAGTGACCAACAAAATCCAGATAGCTGTGAACTTGACAAACCTCAAATTAAATTGGAAAACGAGGATGTTCTTAAAAATTGGGATAAATTGTTGAGTTACCTTCCAGAGGAAAAACAAACTGACCTGAAAGAGTTATTGATATCATGTGGGCAAGTTTGTAGAGATAAATTGGGAAGTACTCAAATGGCTATACATGATGTAGATGTGGGAAATGCTGCTCCAATCAAACAACATCCATATAGACTTAACCCTTTAAAATTGGCACAGGTTAACAAACAGATTGAGAGTATGCTTAAAAATGGCATTATTGAAGTAGGTTACAGCCAATGGAGCTCAGCCATAGTGATGGTGCCTAAACCAGATGGTACCCAACGGTTGTGTGTGGTCTATAGAAAGTTGAATGTATTTACAAGAACGGACTCTTATCCTATCCCACGTTTGGAGGATTGCATTGAGAAAGTGGGACAATCAGTTTTTATTTCCAAATTGGATTTTCTTAAAGGTTACTGGCAGGTACCTTTATCCGAAAGGGCGAAGGAGATTTCAGCTTTTGTGACTCCAGATGGTATATACCAAATCAAAGTTATGCCATTAGGCATGAAAAACACCCCAGCCACATTTCAACAGTTAACTAACAAAGTCGTTTCAGGATTACCCAATTGTGCAGTATACATCGACGATCTGGTAATTTTCAGCCTGACATGGAAAAAAACATTTAAAACATCTGATGGAGTTACTCGATTGACTTCAGGAGGTGGATTTGGTGATAAACCTAGCCAAAAGTGAATTTGGAAAAGCCCAAATCACTTTCCTTGAGAAGTTTCCGATACCCTCAAGACAAAGGGAAATAATGCGATTTCTTGGCATGAATGGATTTGATCGAACAGTTGTGCAAAGGTTTTGTAGCGTGGTGGCTCCACTAATGGACTTGCTGAAGAAACGTTGAAAATTTCAATGGACAGCGAAGTTTCATCAGGCATTTGACTGCCTGAATGCTGTGATAACGAATGCTCCTGTGTTAGAGAATTGCAAGGGACTCTGTGATCAGATTGAACTAAAGTATCTGACTTTAAAGAGACATGCCGAGGGATAGAGAAATGGACGGATCGTGCAGAAACCTTTTTGTTCAAAGAGACTGTCAATCGAGAAGAATTTCAGTTGGAGGAAGAAGAACGAGAAAGAAAATGGACTATATTATTATCCTTGTTTGCGTGTGTTGTTTTTTGAAACGAAAAAGGACATTTACTGTGTGCATTTCTTAAAGGATTATGAAAAGGTGAAAAATTAAACCATCTTGAAGTTGATGGTTTATTTTTATTTTTTTTTGGGGGGGGGAGGTGTCATGTGAGGGTACCTTTAAGAAATGGGTGTTTATAAATGGGTATGCATGTAAATATCTGTAGTGAGAGTACCTTTAAGAAATGGGTGTTTATTACTGCAGTGATGTCAGAGAGTGGGTGGAGCTGGGCTGTCTGTCAGCTTTTTACTTTTGTTTTCGACTGTTTGCTGCGGGGTGTGTTTTAGTTTCGTTTTCAGAGCTGGATCACTGCAGTCACAGCCAGAAGGTATGTTAGAGCCTCTCTCTGTAACCTAAAGTCTGTAAATCGATCCTGGTGGTTTAAAACTAATAACAGTGACTTTAACCTGATGTGCTTCTGGTTATAAGGTGTTTTAAGTCATACGGAGGATAAAAGGAAAGCTGAAAGGTTTACTTCGTGTTGTAGTCTTTGAGGGTTGTATTTGATTATGGTTGCTAAGATGTTCACTGAATGTTTTACAAAGGTTAACTTGAGTTCATAGAATAAACATTGTTTTGCTTTAAAAAATACTTTTCCATTTCTGCTGTACCACACCTGTAGAGTGGGCCGTGTGCTCCCCATTCCACAATCTCATAAAAGTTGTGGGTCAGGTGAACTCCCTGATACACTTTGGGGTTCTCTAAACCCTGGCCCATAACACAGTGTCCCACCTAAACTCCCTACGGAGCTCCTCCTCCCCCACCTCCAACTACTAGGGGAGGTTCATTCCAAGGTTGCGCCGCTCCCTCTCGGCCTGAAGGATGCCCCCCCTCAGGCACATCTACTCCTTCCGGCATCAGGCTTCCATCCGTCTGGCCCGGGAGGATGTATTTGAGGGGGGATTAGAGGTCTCCCATCTAGGGGAGACCTTCCGCATCTTCTTGTCTGCGGATGGCATGAAGTGCCACGCCTGCAAGAAGGTGGGGCACGTGAAGAACTGCCCCACTTCCAAAGCCACCAATGGCACCACCGCCCCCTCTCCTTCCATTGGCATTACCACCCCAAGCCCACATGGGGACACAGTGCCGGCGCCTACTGACCAGTTGGCTGTCGGCGTAGGGAAGGCGGGGCATCTACCAGGCCACAAGGCCTGAAAGAAGGCAAGGCGGAGATCGGCTCCAAATACTCCCGACCCAATCAGCCTAGAGTCCCCTGCGCCCCGGAACTCCGACCTAGGGGCCACCGTGGACACTCAAGCTCATCCCGGGCCCATTGACTCCTCAGCGTCGGGTACTGGGCCTGGTGTCATTTTGCCGCGGGTCAGCAAGGGGTGGGTGGGGCGGTGCTGCGCGTGCTCCCAGGATGGCGTGGAAGACGTTGACACATCGAACCCAGGGGCAGTGTGCTGAGGGAAGGGGAGCGATGCGAGGATGGAGATTTCTTCAGCGCCGACCACCCCCCGCAAGCGGAGCCACTCTTTGGGGGGTGGGGGGGGGGGGAAAGAGGGGAGAAACATCCACCCCACCCCTGTTGCGGAGAAGGTGGACTCGACTCCTGCTCTTCGACATTACACTGCACCCCCAGAAAAGATTAGACAAAGTCCATCACCTTTTGACCCCTGGGGCAACACGGTGGCGCAGTGGTTAGCACTGCTGCCTCACGGCGCCGGGGTCCCAGGTTCGATCCCGGCTCTGGGTCACTGTCGATGTGGAGTTTGCACATTCTCCCTCTGCTTGCGTAGGTTTCGCCCCCACAACCCAAAGATGTGCAGGCTAGGTGGATTCGCCATGCTAAATTGTGCCTTAATTGGACAAAATGAATTTGGCACTCTAAATTTATACAAATTTTTAAAAAAAAAATCTTTCGACCTCTGAGCTGTCGCAGTCCCAGGAGCAGGCCGCCTCAATGGCTGGTGCGAGCGAGACCCCCCCCCCCCCCCCCCCCCACCCCACCCCCCGAGGGCACATTCCGCCTGGTGCCATTTTGCACCCCAGAGACCTTTTTACAACGCCGGAGGGCTATGGCGGCTCTCTGACCTCAGGGTCATTGGATGGTGGTGGCAAGGAGAGCTCCCCCTCTCCATCCCAGCCTCCAACGCCGGGCGACCTCTGAGCTTTCTCCGGAAATGTTCCCGGGTCTATCCAGTGGCCCGGCGTCGCAAGAGGAGGGGAGGGGGTCTGAGCCGCAACCTCCCTCTGACCTGATACCCCGAGAGGAGCCTGGGAGGAACCCGTCTGTCGATGATCCGGGGGGTGGGACCAAGGCAGACCCAGGGCTGGTTGGTGGGACCATGCCTGAGTGTGGTGGACGACTCCGTCCCAGACGGCGACTGCCCGGAGAACGGCTGCTCGGTGGGGGCACGGGGGATGGTTTTGGGTCCATCTGCAGCAAGACGGTGGACTCCCTCGTGTCCAACACCGAGTCGCCCCTCATTCCTCGAGGGGAACTCCGGGATTTTTTGTGTGCAAATCGCGGTCGCCGAAACCGAGTGCAGCTAGCCCTCGACCGGTGGCCGGATATGGCGCTGCTCATCCAGTTTTCCCGTGATAACGTTAAAGAGGCAGGAGATGCGGGCGCCTCTGAGCAGCCCTGGCAGAAATCTTTACTCGCCGGACTCCTGAGGGAGCAGAGGGGCCCTAGCTCCTCTGCCCCTTCCGAGCACTGAAAAGGTGAAGGTAGCACTTTACTACTGACATGGAGGTGACCATAGCCAGCCTCAACATTATTGGCAGCAGGGACGCGCTCCAGAACTTCTCGGTCCTCCGGGATGGGAAGTATACGGCGTGCTTCCTGCAAGAAACCCATACCACTCCTGGAGACAAAGCCACATGGCTCCTGGAGTTGTGAGGGAGGAGCTACATCAGTCACCTAACCACACATTTAGGCGGGGTGGCTATCTGGTTGGCCCCACATTTTCAGCCGGAGATCTTGGGGGTCAAGGAGCCAGTGCCAGGCCGGTTGCTACACTTGGGTGGTCCGCGAGGGGGTCGAGGTAATTCACTTTGTGAATGTTTACGCTCCCCAGTCTGGCCAGTAGCAGACGACTTTCGCCAAACAAGTGTCCACTCACCTTGGCACAATCGCCATGGGGGAGTGCGTCGTCCTGGGGTGGGATTTTAATTGCACCCTCAGGACAAAGGACCGCCTTGGTACCCAGTGCAGTGATATCCAATCACCGACTCCCAAGAAGACTGCCATTTTTGCAGCCTTGTGGAGTCCGTGTACCATGTCTATGTTACATGTTTTAGGCTGCACTCCCTTTTTAGTTTCCTAACCAATCTTTTGCTGGAGTTTTGTTTGCACTTCAACCCCACACTCCTGATCTACGGGCACCTGGTGCGGGAAAGGCAGAGGACGTCCTTGTGCACCTGCTCCTGGGCCTGGCAAAGAACGCCATTTATAGGTCCAGGCAGCGGGCAAGCGAGGGGGTTGTCCGGACAGACTGTCTGCCCTTTTCCGCCGCTACATTCGTGGCTGGGTGTTCCTGGAAAGGGAGCATGTGGTGTCCACAGGCACCATCGAGGCACTCCGTGCCCGGTGGGTGCCACAGGGGTTGGGGTGCTTTATTGACCCCTTTAACTGCACTCTTATTTGATATTTTTAAGTTTCCATTGATCTTTGTCATGTTCGGGCAGTGCCCCTAACAGGAACGGCCCTTTTTTGCTTTGTCCCTCAGTTTGTTTTCCTTCCTTCTGTATTGTTGGTGGACCTCAAAAGAGTTGCCAATCCACCTAACCTGCACATCTTTGGGTTGTGGGGGCAAAACCCATGCAAACACGGGGAGAATGTGCAAACTCCAGACGGACAGTGACTCAGAGCCGGGATCAAAACTGGGACCTCGGTGCCGTGAGGCAGTAGTGCTAACCACTGCGCCATCGTACTGCCCTACAAGATTAAAAATGATAAAAACCTCCAACAATTAGCACCAGCCATTTCACCTGTAATAAGATACTTCTCCTATCCTCACAAACGGACTTCATTAATTGAAATATTACACTTTGCATTGAGTGATAAATACTTTATGATTTCAAATTGAGACTCACTCTACTTACAAATGTCCAGCACAGAGCGTACAATAGGAGAGCAAAGTATTGCAGATGCTAGAAATCATAGAATTTTAGAATTCCTGCAGTTGTTTTTGAAAACTCACCACTATTCCTAGAAGTCCCCCTATACCAAAAAGGGCCGACATTCTAAATGGTGATCAGGGATTCTCACTCCCCGACTCCGATGCAAGCTTCAGTGGGTGCTATTCAGGTCAAGCTATATTTTCAAGTTATCCCCCGGTATAACCCATACCTTCACCGAAGATTTCATCTACTTACCACTTAGTAGCATCGATCCTGGGTCCCACATTGCTAAGTAAGTAAAGTAGACTAATAACCACTGTTTCAGGTTAAAACCTTTAAGTTATTTTATTATAATTTTTTTTTTCTCTTTTTAAAAGATGCAATCACTGTCTTTACAGAAAAGTAAAACAATCTTGCTTCTGGATCCTTCTGGTTGGTTGAAGGGGCCTTCAAGCCCAACTTGACAATCAATCTTCTTTAAAGTCTGGTCTTCTTTAGATGTATCAGCTATTTTAGCTCGGCTGCTCTGCCCTGTCCATTTCCCATGGCCGAGCTGATTGTAATCTGAGTCTAGCGGCTTGTTCCTTCTCTGCTTCTCTCTCTCTCCCTGAGTTCTGGTTCTGGATCTGGATCTGAATCTGATAGTTCCTGCCCTGGTCTCGAGGTTTATATTTGCTTTCTAACAATTAAGTTTTTTGATGTTATTGTAAAGTAACTCTTATTTTCTTTGATTGTAAAAAGTACCTTTTGATCTAAACCTTTTAATCCAACTAAGTATACATTTTGACATGACTTCATCTCATAGATCTGATTACATTGTTTCCTTTGTGGTGTTCAAAATGTTTTGGTTTCAATAGGTGTTACTTTTAATTCCTGTCATTTCTATAGTTTTATTTTCCAATTGTGTCCTCAGCTCATAATTTTGACTTTGATATTATGTTTCTCGTAGACTGAGAGCCTCCAGTTTTCTTTAATTTACCTGGTATTAGCAAATTTTCACACTTAGAATCTCATCCTTTCTTTTCCAGATCCTTACTAAGTTAGTTACTTTCAATGAAGGTGTGAGCCATTGTTTTTGGCTTCATTCAAAATCCTGTTTGTCTTGTTTGCTAAGCCTGCTTGACCAAGGATATCTGCATTTTACAATCCTTCCCTGGCAGCTGCTGTTAACCCTTTGTGGGATCTTTCCCTACATCCTTTCATGTTTCTCTCAGACCAGATATTGCCAGACTTCCATGTTTCAAATGACACATCTTTCCATATTATCAATTACACCCCATCTTGACATTTGAAACATAACTATATCATTTGGTTACTTATCCCCCCATCTAATTGTATTGACTAACATTTATCCCCAATCTTTCTCATTTGTATGTATGTTTTGTGATTTTAAATTGTGCACCAAAATCAATTCGTAAATGTATCCATATCACAGACCAGTGTTTTGTTTTGTTCTTTCCTCAAGTCCCATTACCGTGAACCATAGCCGCAGTTACTCAGGAAGGTAACACAATAGCTATATCCGTGTTCCACTACCTCCAAAGCATTTTACTTCCTTGGGGCAGCAGCACCGTAGAAGCTTCCTCATGTCCCTTAGAAAAAGTACACAACTCATCAGTAACCAAAATGGTCTTTTGTCCATCACTGGCTGTTAAGTGTCCCATTTTCTGTCATCCAAATTGCTTTCCGTTACTCATTGGAAGATAAATTATGATATCATGTACCACCCCTTGCTTCATTAATTTAAAAGGTTCAATTGATCCTGCTTCTATCCCTGACTTCCTCCACATTAATGTCTAACATTGTCCTGAACCATGAATGTTTGCCAACCCCTGGTGTACATGAGAGAATATCTTTCTGATGAATTTCCTTCAAATCCCTTTCATCTGTTATCATTTCCCTTACAACATTTGCAATACAATATGCCGACAGTATTCACAAAACCACATCGAACTATCATTATTTCCAAATAAATTCTCGTTGTTGTTAAATACACAGTTTAAAAAATTCACATTACTAATCATCTAACCACACAAATAGACTGTGTGTTACAGCTTTACATATTTGCAACTGTTATCACAATTTCAATACTAAAAATAAAGTACAATATCGACACATCCCTTCGTGGTTTTGGAACCAATAGTCATTATATACTAAATATGGCGTGTAAACAATATCAATATTATTTGTGATGTTCTCTGCAGTTAAATCAAGAAAACACACTAAACTAACACTATTCCCTTCTATTAAAACATTCACACAGTTTAGAAATACTGATCAAGGTCCTTGAACGGCACACATGTCCCCATTATCATACATAACAGTCCCTACCAATTTACATGACATTTCTTCTTTAATAACTATTACAGCTCTTCAATGCAATATTATTTGCTGCATTGGTAATTATTTTCCCACCGTGGCATCAAGCTACAAAAATTCTTAAACTTTTATCATTTATCATATTGGGGTTCCTCGTCAGTCGCTGCTGTCTGCCGAGACCCTTAATAACTCCACCACATAATACATACCCCGTGGAGACCACAGATCATCCATCAGCTGATGTCCAATTAGTAATGTCTGACCGGAGGTTTAACTGCTCAGTGATAATTTGATATTTTGATTTGTTTCTAACCCGTAAAGTTTTCCTCCGGTCTCTTGTCATTTAATTCCATCAAATATGTAGCCAATTGTATCAATTAATTTCCCCCCAATGCTGTCTAAAACATTCTTCTCTGGAGTGTAGTTCTCTTCCTTCTTGTGAACTGGTTCGTCTGTTATTTACTTTTTCCATCTGAAAAATCAAATGAACAGGTCAAGGGTGGAGAGGGCCCTATTCTTTAATTTGTACTTGCTATTTGCGTTTGAATTCCCCAGAAGTGCCCTCTCCAGGACTTCCGGATTTCTTTTGCTACCATTTCTTTATTTTTTTCTTTTTGAACTGGTTTATTTTCCTTATCCTTGATATCCACCATACAATTAAGGTCTGTTAAGCCTTCTTCTTCTGTCATTGCACCCCTGAGTGAGATTCAAAGAATCTCAAACTCCTCCTCTATTGCTCACTCAGTGATCCAATCATTGAAACCTTACCCTGATACATTCCTGATATTGCTACTGCATTTACTTTAATTACTTTATTTTAATTATGACTGGATTTTTATGAAGGTAAGTTCCAAACATGACATTTTAACTTTATCATCTGTCCAATCAATGCTGCTAAAGGGTTTTGATTCACTGTCTTCGCACCAATTGGGTCATGTGTTTTAATTGTGATACAATTTCTTTTGCTCCAGACTCCATGCTTCTCTAAGTCAACTGTATGTTTACCCAGATTCTGAACAACCTTATCTTTACATTTTACAGCTTCACTGATTATCTTCCCTGCAGTCTTAGTTGGTAGCTTCACCTAAACTTCCTCTGTGTTATCAATTGTTTTAATATCTTAATTTTTCCACCTGCATCTATTTTTATCAAATCTTTTCCTGCCATCAGATTCTCATTTCCTTATATTGCCAGTAATTCCCTTAATCTAACTTTTGATCCAATACCTTTATTCTCCAAAGCTCCTTCTTCCATGTATTTTTTCTAAACATCATTATTTTTGCTGGTGAATCTTTTGTCCATCGGGCACTAGGACCCTGCGGAGCTATGCAGTGTCAATTTCAATGCTCAGTTTCAAAGCCTGCAAGCAGCTGACTGCTGCCCAGTACAAACACTTTATCCGTTTAGTCAAAGACTAATTTAGTTCTGAAAATGCGATTTACTACCTCATAATACTGATCACATTTCTACCTGCCATTTAGAACTTCTAATTGATGTGAAACTCGATTTTACAAAATACAACATTTTTAAAAAATACAAACACCAAAGGAAATTCACAATTCCTTATTAGACATACACACACTCATTCATCCACTCAGATCTTGGATCTCTACTTTGTAGGATTTCACTAATCCTTATTAAACACACACTCATTTATCCACTGAGATCTTGGACCTCTATTCAGTGGGGTTTTAGTTACTTTAACAAAAATTGAGACCCCTCCGTGCTGATAAAGTTTCACTTATGCAGGAGTTTTTTGCATCTGTTAATTTCTTCCACTCTTGTTTCATTGCTTCAACTCTCTTGACCGTGTTTCAGAGCAAGAGGATTATTCTAATTGCCATTTTTCGGAATTCTAAGTTCTGTTCCTGGTTGTCCCTTTCAGGTGCAATCTAAAATTAAGGATAAGTACCCTTTCTGGGCCCTATCCAAGGCTGACTAAGGCACTATCTTCCTGTTTTAGTTCAGGGTCGATTGGTTATTGGTCTCTAAAGATTCTAGGCGTCCCCTATTTATCTAGGCTTTAACCTCACAATCTGCCTTACTCGAAGGATGATTTATTTTTTGGCCTCATTTTACCAGTAATGGATGCAAGATTTTTAGTGCTGTCACCAAGATGTCTTGCAGACTTTATCTCGGGGTCAGCATCTTCTAGTCTGCTGATTTTACACACCCAACCTGAGCATCAGTCCCCTCGATCCACAGAATATCCTTACAAAAGTCAATCACACATGACTTTCCAGACTAAACTCGGCAGGTAAAGTCTGACTCACACATAGACCAGAAACTTCTAATATTCTAGCCTTTGTGCTGGTTAGAAACTTCTCATATTCCAACCGTTTCTTGGGAACTAGAAACTTCTAATATTCTAGCCCCCACTCTGCTCAACTAGAAACTTCTAATATTCTAGCCTCGCGTTAGCTAGAAACTTCTAATATTCTAGGTCCCTGTTCGGGCGCCATGTTTTTGAAAACTCACCACTATTCTTAGAAGTCCCCCTATACCAAAAAGGGCCGACATTCCAAATGGTGATCAGGGATTCTCACTCCCCGACTCCGATGCAAGCTTCAGTGGGTGCTATTCAGGTCAAACTATATTTTCAAGTTATCCCCCGGTATAACCCATACCTTCATCGAAGATTTCATCTACTTACCACTTAGTAGCATCGATCCTGGATCCCACATTGCTAAGTAAGTAAAGTAGACTAATAACCACTGTTTCAGGTTAAAACTTTTAAGTTATTTTATTTATTTATTTATTTTTCTCTTTTTAAAAGATGCAATCACTGTCTTTACAGAAAAGTAAAACAATCTTGCTTCTGGATCCTTCTGGTTGGTTGAAGGGACCTTCAAGCCCAACTTGCCAATCAATCTTCTTTAAAGTCTGGTCTTCTTTAGATATATCAGCTATTTTAGCTCGGCTGCTCTGCCCTGTCCATTTCCCATGGCCGAGCTGATTGTAATCTGAGTCTAGCGGCTTGTTCCTTCTCTGCTTCTCTCTCTCTCCCTGAGTTCTGGTTCTGGATCTGAATCTGAATCTGATAGTTCCTGCCCTGGTCTCGAGGTTTATATTTGCTTTCTAACAATTAAGTTTTTTGATGTTATTGTAAAGTAACTCTTATTTTCTTTGATCTAAACCTTTTAATCCAACTAAGTATACATTTTGACATGACTTCATCTCATAGATCTGATTACATTGTTTCCTTTGTGGTGTTCAAAATGCTTTGGTTTCAATAGGTGTTACTTTTAATTCCTGTCATTTCTATAGTTTTATTTTCCAATTGTGTCCTCAGCTCATAATTTTGACTTTGATTTTGGCTTTGATATTATGTTTCTCGTAGACTGAGAGCCTCCAGTTTTCTTTAATTTACCTGGTATTAGCAAATTTTCACACTTAGAATCTCGGACGAAATTCTCCGGAAACGGCGCGATGTCCGCCGACTGGCGCCCAAAACGGCGCCAATCAGACGGGCATCGCGCCGCCCCAAAGGTGCGTAATGCTCCGCATCTTTGGGGGCCGAGCCCCAACATTGAGGGGCTATGCCGGCGCTGGAGGAATTTCCGCCCCGCCAGCTGGCGGAAAGGCCTTTGTTGCCCCGCCAGCTGGCGCGGAAATGACATCTTGGGGTGGCGCATGCGCGGGAGCGTCAGTGGCCGCTGACAGTTTCCCACGCATGCGCAGTGGAGGGAGTCTCTTCCGCCTCCGCCATGGTGGAGACCGTGGCGGAGGCGGAAGGGAAAGAGTGCCCCCACGGCACAGGCCCGCCCGCAGATCGGTGGGCCCCGATTGCGAACCAGATCGCCCCGCGCCCCCCCCAGGACCCCAGAGCCCGCCCACGCCGCCTTGTCCCGCCGGTAAGGTAGGTGGTTCAATTTACGCTGGCGGGACAGGCAATTTATCGGCGGGGGGGCCCGCCAATTGGCGCGGCGTGATTCCCGCCCCCGCCGAATCTCCGGTGCTGGAGACTTCGGCATCCGGCGGGGGCGGGATTCACGGCAACCGGCGGGGGTGGGATTCGCGCCAGCCCCCGGCGATTCTCCGACCCGGCGGGGGGGTCGGAGAATGTCGCCCCTCATCCTTTCTTTTCCAGATCCTTACTAAGTTAGTTACTTTCAATGAAGGCGTGAGCCATTGTTTTTGGCTTCATTCAAAATCCTGTTTGTCTTGTTTGCTCAGCCTGCTTGACCAAGGATATCTGCATTTTACAATCCTTCCCTGGCAGCTGCTGTTAACCCTTTGTGGGAGCTTTCCCTACATCCTTTCATGTTTCTCTCAGACCAGATATTGCCAAACTTCCATGTTTCAAATGACACATCTTTCCATATTATCAATTACACAGTGCAGAAGTTACATCATTAAACGAGAAATTTTTAAAAATGTTAAAGTATAAAAAAGCAACTTGCTGAACAACAAATAAAAGCCAGAGCAATAAACTGATATTTTTTTAAAAAATTAATAATGAAAACAAATGACCATTTAAAAAGTGTCAAACAAAATGAATAATTAATAAAAATGACCATTAAAAAGTGTCATACATTAATGAATAGACTTCTTTTGGCCTTTTTGCTGAAGAAGCAGAGACTTGGCAAATTCACGTTATCGACTTCATTGCAAAAATTCTAATATGGATACATGTTTTTGCTCCACATTCATTGAATCCTAATTGCCAAACTGAAACTGGGCAGGCAGGGTTGTCTGCTTTTTAATTTTAATTTTATAAACCATTTCACTAATTAACACAATTTCTGCAAATAGTAATCACTTTTATGCTGGATCATCTCTGTAGTAAACCATAGACTGCAAAGCAAGTTGTCACTATGACTTCTTTATCACAATTTTTAAGATTGCAATAATGTGACACCGCTTCCCCTCTCATTTCAGCTTCTAAAGAAACCTCCAGTATTGTCCCCAGAAAATGTTGATCACGATTCACAATTAATGAATACTCACTGATTGCGCCAGTTTTGTAATAATCCTGGCTTGGCTCCAGCTACTAATGGAATGCATTGAGATCTGGAAAACAAGTTTTCTACAACACTGCAAGATATTAGTCACCCACATACAAAGGTCACTTAAAAGGCTGCTAATTATGGAGGTTTTTTTATTATTCGTGACTATGAGGCTAGGCTGCCTACTATCTTGGCTAATTTGCCTCCATTTCATTGGCCTAGAACAGAGGTTAAAGTATTGTGAGCGTACATTAAGTGAACTGACAGAAGGGGTGGAATTTACCAGCTGTTCATGCTGGCCGTATATTCCAATCCTGCGACGGTGCATGTCCCAGCAATGAGTCAATGGGAAATCCCATTAAGAATGCGGGACCAGAAATTCCCGCTGGCGGGCCCCTTCCGCCGATGAAAAACATGCAGTGAGTTGGTTGGTAAATCCCTCCAAAAGTCTATCAAATAGTGCAGAAATTAAAACTCATGGTGTAAGGTGTAACAAGAAGATTGTTTCTGGTTGGCAGAAACTGAGTATGCATAAATAGGTCTTTATCTGACTGGCAGGATGCAATAATCGAGTCTCACATGGGTCTGTGCCAGGCCAACCCCTTTCTACAATTTTATATCAATGACTTTGATGATAGGAGCAAAGGCATGGTAGCTAAATTTACAGAAGACACAAAGATGGGTGGGAAAGTATGTTGTGAAGTGGACATAAGAAGGTTGTAGGCAGATATAGAACGAGTAGGCAAAAATCTGGTGGCTGGAGTAGGAAAATGTGAAGCTGTTCATTTTGGCAGGAAGAATAGACAGGCAGCGTATTATTAAACAGAGAATGACTGTGAAATTCCGAGATACAGAAGGATCTAGAAGTTTTAGCACGAGTCACAAAAGCTAATCTGCAGGTAATTAATAAACCTAATGGAATGCCAAACTTTATTATGAGAGGAAATGGATGTAAAAGTAAGGATGTTATGCTTCAGTTGTACAAGGCATTGGACCAAATCTCAAATACTGTATTCAGTTTTGATCTCCTTATTTAAGGAAGTGTAATCAATTGGAGGCAGTTCATTGGAAGTTTACTAGATTGATACCTGGATTGAGCAATTTGTCTTATGAGAATAAATTGAACAGACTGGGTCTGTTTCCACTGGGGTTTTGAAGATTGAGGGATGGTGACATGATTGAAGTATATAAGATCGACCTTGACAAGGTGCATGTGGAAAGTATGTTTCCTCTTGTGGGTGAGGGCAGAACTACGGAGGCCCATTTCAAAATTAATGGTCAGCCTTTTAGGAAGGAGGTGAGAATTATTTTTATTTGATGTTTGTGCGACTTTGGAACTCTTTGCCTCAGAAGTCGGTGGTGGTGGGGTCATTAAATATTTTTAAGGGGAAAGTAGGAAATCGATGATTATCGGACGTAGATGGGAATGCGGAATTCGAAACACAAACCGATCAGCCATGATCTTCTTGAATAGCGGAGCAGGTTCGATGGGCCAAATGGCCTACTTTTACAGCTATTTCATATATTTGTAAATATACATATAAATTCAATATAGCAGCTATTGCATAGATAGCACGAGAGAATGGGGTTATCATCAGTGGTTAGGGAGTTCAGTTTCCTATACTGTACAACACTAATACTAAGATCATACACCTGGTCAGTGCAGTCTGTTATTTATTCCCTATCTTGGATTCATAATAGGAGAGGGGATACCTAACATTGGTATATTTTTGGCATAAAGTTTGTACATTTTCAGGAATTATTTTTCAGCACTTCTAATAATTTGCAACAGAAGTGGAAAATTACTCATCCCACACTGCCTCCTCATACTGTGGAACTTGTTCTTAGTCTGCTGATGCAGTAACATTCACTGTATACAAGAACTGAGCTTTACGAGTTTAGCATGGAGATGTAAAAATTAACTTGAATTTAAAAGTGGTATAATTGAAGATTTTAATGATACAGTCATTGTTTAATTGTTGGCAGTAATAAGATGTGGGCTTCACGCATAATTCATCTGTGCCATCAGAGAGCTGGGGGACATGTGGTGAAAGAGAAACTGATTCAACCTTAGTTGCGTATTGGCGCGTCTCAAGATTAATAGGAATAAAGGAACATGAGTACACCATAAATCCGTGAAGCCTGTTCCACCAGATTAAAAAATGGCATTGACGGATGCTGGAGATCAGGTTGTCTATACACCCATATGTGTCATAGTGATATTAAAAACAGAGACATCACCTAATGGCCTGGATATCACTCATCCCTGGTCACAAACCTCCGGCAACTCAGGCATGCTTTTTATATTTTCTGACATTATTTTGATTGTGGTGCCAATCTGGAGGTATTTCTTCGTGTCCTGTAACAAAATATAATCAAATGGACTCAGCAGCCAATCATGAGGAAGACCTCTCACAAACTAGAAAATAACTAGCATTGATTACCCTTATAGAGAGAAAAATAAACATTGCAGCATACCCACATGGGAATAAGGCGGAAACTGAAATGTCAAAAACAAACTTGAAAATAAAATATTATGTTAAAAACAAATGAATGTTTTGACAATGAAGACATTTGACTTCCACAAATAGAAAGTTAGTTGTCAGGGCTGAAGAGGCTGGTGAGCTGTAGTTGTGACTTCGTATGTTGTTAAAAACCCAGTTACATATCATTCAATAAAGTGTGTCTTTTGAAAGGGATTTTACATTCATACTAATAACGTAAAAATGGAGGTTTACATAAAATCAAGTGATTTCTGAAGATTTCCAACCGCAATAATTGCAACAGATAATTCTGGAGTGGCAGCGAATTACTTGACATCAATCTCTGAATTTTTGCATATAAATGTGCACGTGCAGACAACAGATGTTTCTGGTGGTATCAACAGTTTTATTTTTTTCTAAATTTAGAGTAGCCAATGCATTTTTTCCAATTAAGGGGTAGTTTAGCGTGACCAATTCACCTACCCTGCACATAAGAACGTAAGAACGTAAGAACTAGGAGCAGGAGTAGGCCATCTGGCCCCTCGAGCCTGCTCCGCCATTCAATGAGATCATGGCTGATCTTTTGTGGACTCAGCTCCACTTTCCGGCCCGAACACCATAACCCTTAATCACTTTATTCTTCAAAAAACTATCTATCTTTATCTTAAAAACATTTAATGAATGAGCCTCTACTGCTTCACTGGGCAAGGAATTCCATAGATTCACAACCCTTTGGGTGAAGAAGTTCCTCCTAAACTCAGTCCTAAATCTACTTCCCCTTATTTTGAGGTTATGCCCCCTAGTTCTGCTTTCACCCGCCAGTGGAAACAACCTGCCCGCATCTATCCTGTCTATTCCCTTCATAATCTTATATGTTTCTATAAGATCCCCCCCCCCCTCATCCTTCTAAATTCCAACGAGTACAGTCCCAGTCTACTCAACCTCTCCTCGTAATCCAACCCCTTCAGCTCTGGGATTAACCTAGTGAATCTCCTCTGCACACCCTCCAGTGCCAGTACGTCCTTTCTCAAGTAAGGAGACCAAAACTGAACACAATACTCCAGGTGTGGCCTCACTAACACCTTATACAATTGCAGCAGAACCTCCCTAGTCTTAAACTCCATCCCTCTAGCAATGAAGGACAAAATTCCATTTGCCTTCTTAATCACCTGTTGCACCTGTAAACCAACTTTTTGCGACTCATGCACTAGCACACCCAGGTCTCTCTGCACAGCAGCATGTTTTAATATTTTATCATTTAAATAATAATCCCTTTTGCTGTTATTCCTACCAAAATGGATAACCTCACATTTGTCAACATTGTATTCCATCTGCCAGACCCTAGCCCATTCACTTAGCCTATCCAAATCCCTCTGCAGACTTCCAGTATCCTCTGCACTTTTTGCTTTACCACTTATCTTAGTGTCGTCTGCAAACTTGGACACATTGCCCTTGGCCCCCAACTCCAAATCATCTATGTAAATTGTGAACAGTTGTGGGCCCAACACTGATCCCTAAGGGACACCACTAGCTATTGATTGCCAACCAGAGAAACACCCATTAATCCCCACTCTTTGCTTTCTATTAATGAACCAATCCTCTATCCATGCTACTACTTTCCCCTTAATGCCATGCATCTTTATCTTATGCAGCAACCTTTTGTGTGGCACCTTGTCAAAGGCTTTCTGGAAATCCAGATGTACCACATCCATTGGCGCCCCGTTATCTACCGCACTGGTAATGTCCTCAAAAAATTCCACTAAATTAGTTAGGCATGACCTGCCCTTTATGAACCCATGCTGCGTCTGCCCAATGGGACAATTTCCATCCAGATGCCTCTCTAATTCTTCCTTGGTGATAGATTCCAGCATCTTCCCTACTACCGAAGTTAAGCTCACTGGCCTATAATTACCCGCTTTCTGCCTACCTCCTTTTTTAAACAGTGGTGTCACGTTTGCTAATTTCCAATCCGCTGGGACCACCCCAGAGTCTAGTGAATTTTGGTAAATTATCATTAGTGCATTTGCAATTTACCTAGCCATCTCTTTTAGCACTCTGGGATGCATTCCATCAGGTCCAGGAGACTTGTCTACCTTTAGCCCCATTAGCTTGCCCATCACTACCTCCTTGGTGATAACAATCCTCTCAAGGTCCTCTCCTGTCATAGCCTCATTTCCATCAGTCACTGGCATGTTATTTGTGTTTTCCACTGCAAAGACCGACCCAAAAAACCTGTTCAGTTCCTCAGCCATTTCCTCATCTCCCATTATTAAATCTCCCCTCTCATCCTCTAAAGGACCAATATTTACCTTAGCCACTCTTTTTTGTTTTATGTATTTGTAGAAACTTTTGCTATCTGTTTTTATATTCTGAGCAAGTTTACTCTCATAATCTATCTTACTCTTCTTTATAGCTTTTTTAGTAGCTTTTTGTTGCCCCCTAAAGATTTCCCAGTCCTCTAGTCTCCCACTGATCTTTGCTACTTTGTATGTTTTTTCCTTCAATTTGATACTCTCCCTTATTTCCTTAGATATCCACGGTCGATTTTCCCTCTTTTTACCGTCCTTCCTTTTTGTTGGTATAAACCCTTGCTGAGCACTGTGAAAAATCACTTGGAAGGTTCTCCACTGTTCCTCAACTGTTTCACCATAAAGTCTTTGCTCCCAGTCTACCTTAGCTAGTTCTTATCTCATCCCATTGTAATCTCCTTTGTTTAAGCACAAAACACTAGTGCTTGATTTTACCTTCTCACCCTCCATCTGTATTTTAAATTCCACCATATTGTGATCGCTCCTTCCGAGAGGATCCCTAACTATGAGATCCTGAATCAATCCTGTCTCATTACACAGGACAAGATCTAGGACCGCTTGTTCCCTTGTAGGTTCCATTACATACTGTTCTAGGAAACTATCGCAGATACATTCTATAAACTGCTCCTCAAGGCTGCCTTGACCGACCTGGTTAAACCAATCGACATGTAGATTAAAATCCCCCATGATAACTGCTGTACCATTTCTACATGCATCAGTTATTTCTTTGTTTCTTGCCTGCCCCACCATAATGTTACTATTTGGTGGCCTATAGATTACTCCTATCAGTGACTCTTTCGCCTTACTATTCCTGATTTCCACCCAAATGGATTCAACCTTCTCCTCCATAGCACCGATGTCATCCCTTACTGTTGCCCGGATGTCATCCTTAAACAACAGAGCTACACCACCTCCCTTACCATCCACTCTGTCCTTCCGAAAAGTTTGATACCCTCAGATATTTAACTCCCAGTCGTGACCATCCTTTAACCATGTTTCAGTAATGGCCACTAAATCATAGTCATTCACGATGATTTGCGCCATCAACTCATTTACCTTATTCCGAATACTACGAGCATTCAGGTAAAGTACACTTATGTTGGCTATTTTACTTCTGTTCTGAATCTTAACACCTCGATCAGTAACCTTTCCTAAGTTATATTTCCTCTTAACCTTTCTCCTAATTTTCCTTGTCGTTGAACCCACATCTTCATGTAACAACCTGCCGCGTCGCTTACCATTAATGTTTTCGCTTCCCTTACTATTTCTTTTAGTATTACTGGTCCTATTCACTGAGCTCCCCTCAGTCACTGTACCTTGTACTGTCGCCCTTTTTGATTTTTGACTATGGCTTCTCTGCCTTACACTTTCCCCCTTACTGCCTTTTATTTCTGTCCCTGTTTTAATAACTTCCAACATCCCGCATCGGTTCCCATCCCCCTGCCACATTAGTTGAAACTCTCCCGAACAGCTCTAGCAAACACCCCCCCTGGGACATCGGTTCCAGTCCTGCCCAGGTGCAGACCGTCCGGTTTGTACTGGTCCCACCTCCCAGAACCGGTTCCAATGTCCCAGGAATTTGAATTTTGCACCATCTCTCGAGCCACGCAGTCATCCTATTTATCCTGACATTCCTACTCTGACGAGCTCGTGGCACTGGTAGCAATCCTGAGATTACTACCTTTGAGGTCCTACTTTTTAGTTTAACTCCGAGCTCCCTAAATTCAGCTTGTAGGACCTCGTCCCGTTTTTTACCTATATCGTTGGTGCCTATGTGCACCACGACAGCTGACTGTTCATCCTCCTCCCCCAGAATGTCCTGCAGCCACTCCGAGACATCCTTGACCCTTGCACCAGGGAGGCAACATACCATCCTGGAGTCTCGATTGCATCCGCAGAACCGCCTGTCTATTCCCCTTACAATTGAGTCCCCTATCACTATAGCCCTGCCATTCTTCTTCCTGCCCAGCTGCGCAGCAGAGCCAGCCACGGTGCCATGAACCTGGCTGCTGCTGCCTTCCTCTGGTGAGCCATCTCCCTCAACAGTATCCAAAGCGGTATATCTGTTTTGCAGGGAGATGACCGCAGAGGACACCTGCACTGCCTTCCTACTCTTGCTCTGTCTTTTGGTCACCCATTTTCTATCTCCCTCAGTACCGTTCATCTGCGGTGTGACCAACTCGCTAAACGTGCTATCCACGACGTCCTCAGCATCGCGGATGCTCCAAAGTGAGTCCATCCACAGCTCCAGAGCCGTCAAGCGGTCTAACAGGAGCTGCAACTGGACACACTTCTTGCACGTGAAGGAGCCAGGGACAGTGGACGTGCCGCTGAGCTCCCACGTCGCACACGAGGAGCATGACACAGGTCTGAGATCTCCTGCCATGTCTTAAACCTTCGGTTAACTTCAACAACTACAATTTCATCTAAAAAAAACAACAAAGAAAAAATAAATAAATATACCAATGAAAAGAAACAGAAAAACAGAAACACTACTTACCAGTCACTTACCAGGGATAAAAACCACTTCCTCCCCACCCAGCTTTGAATTCCCACCTAGATTCAAATTCCCAAACTCACTCTTGGTTCTGTCTCACTCTGGCTGTGTCTTCTTTGGCTCACTGGGAGTGAGTTTACAAGTTGCTCTTTTTAAACTGTCCTGAATTGACTCCCCTCCCCCACCTGCTTTTAGATCAAGGTAGATTTAAGTGACTGACACTTAACTGCCAACCAGTTATGTGAGTGGGTGGGGCAGCCCTTGTTAACCCACACTGCACAATACTAGCTTAATTTAAATTAATTTAAACTCCTGAAATTTAAAAGGAGCTGCCTTACTGATTTAATTCAATTCCCACCTAGATTCAAATTCCCAAACTCACTCTTAGCTGTGTCTCACTCCTGGCTCTGTCTTCTCTGGCTCACTGGGAGAACTCACTGGGAGTGAGTTTACAAGTTGCTCTTTTTAAACTGTCCTGAATTGACTCCCCTCCCCCACCTGCTTTTAGATCAAGGTAGATTTAAGTGACTGACACTTAACTGCCAACCAGTTATGTAAGTGGGTGGGGCAGCCCTTGTTAACCCACACTGCACAATACTAGCTTAATTTAAATTAATTTAAACTCCTGAAATTTAAAAGGAGCTGCCTTACTGATTTAATTCAATTCCCACCTAGATTCAAATTCCCAAACTCACTCTTCACTGTGTCTCACTCCTGGCTCTGTCTTCTCTGGCTCACTGGGAGAATTCACTGGGAATGAGTTTACAAGTTGCTCTTTTTAAACTGTCCTGAATTGACTCCCCTCCCCCACCTGCTTTTAGATCAAGGTAGATTTAAGTGACTGACACTTAACTGCCAACCAGTTATGTGAGTGTGTGGGGCAGCCCTTGTTAACCCACACTGCACTATACTAGCTTAATTTAAATTAATTTAAGCTCCTGAAATTTAAAAGGAGCTGCCTTACTGATTTAATTCAATTCCCACCTAGATTCAAATTCCAAAACTCACTCTTAGCTGTGTCTCACTCCTGGCTCTGTCTTCTCTGGCTCACTGGGAGAACTCTTTTGTGTTGTGGGGGCAAAACCCATACAAACACGGGGAGAATGTGCAAACTCCACGCGGACAGTGACCCAGAGCCGGGATCGAACCAGGGACCTCGGCTCCACGAGGCAGCAGCACTAACCACTGCGCCACCCTGCTGCCCCAGTTTCAACAGTTCTAATTGTTATGCATTCATTGTCATTCCAACTTCAAAATCCAGACCAATAATTCGACATGGGCTCAAACAAAATGGATTACAGTATTTAACAACAACAAAAGTAACTTGCATTATATCGCACTGAGCAAAATACTCAAAGCTTCTTAAGAGCATTAGGAATAAAAATAATCCATGGAAGGGGATATCAAAGTTGATGACCAAAAGCTTATTTTAAGAATCATTTTAATGGAGGAAGGAGAGATTAAAAGACAGTAGAGTCTCAGGGAAAGACGCTTAGAGCCCCAATGCCAATCATGTAGCAATTCAAATCAAGGATTTGCAAATTGACAGATATCTCAAAAGCTTGAAGGACTGGAGAAGATTCAAAAGATAGGGAGAGATGAAACCATGAAGGGATTTGAAAACAAGTAGGAGGCTTTCAGAATTGAGGTTTTATTAAACTCTGAACCAGTGTAGTTCAGTAGGCACAAAGGTAACGGGTGAATAAAATTTGGTGCGAGTCAAGATATTGTCAGCTAAATTTTGGATGAACACAATTTTATCGAAGGTGAAAGATGTCAGGCTGGCTTTTGTTAACCCAGCAGATAGCCAGTGAAGGAGGGGAGCAGAAGTAAATCTTTATTTAGATTTAGATTTGTTTACTAAGTGAGTGATGTACCGTCAATTACCACGAGACGAGAATGGTGAAACAATCGAGGCTTTATTGCACAAGATGTGCCTCCTGCAGCTGGAACCAGAATGGGAGCAGCGCAGGAGAGCATACACTTTTATGCGCCGCCTGCTGGGAGGAGCCAGCAGGCTCGGATTTACTGTGGTACCTGTAATACAGTGGCAGTACTGTAATACATGCAATGTGTTACCAGTGGTGTTTACCACATTCACCCCCTGCCTCCAGCGATGGTGAAGAAAAACGTTACAGATTGAGTTTGTCGGGGGCCCTGACGCTCCGCTGTGATCGCCTCTTTCCGGGTGGTGATGTGGGCGCCGACGTTGTCACCTGCGGCTCCGGGAGCGTGTTGTCCTCGTCTTCGTCACTCCTAAGTGGATCCAGTGAGGGGACGGATCCTGCTGGGGTTGGGGCTGCGGTGAGGTTCGCTGGTGGGAGGGTGGGTGGCGAGGGGTGAATGAGGCAACCGGGGGGGGGGGGGGGGGGGAGGAGCGGTATCAGGTTGTGGGTGGGGACCCAGCAGGTGCCAGGTCCTGGAGGGAGACTGTGTCGCCCGTCGGGGTGTGCCACGTAGGTGTACTGCGGGTTTGCATGGAGGAGGTGGACTTTCTCAACCAAGGGATCTGATTTATGGCTCCGCACATGCTTCCAGAGGAGGACGGGTCCAGGAACCGTCAGCCATGTTGTGAGCGAGACCCCGGAGGTGGACCTCCTAGGGAAGGCAAACACACATTAGTGAGGGGTTTCATTGGTAGTGGATTGGATGGAGTGGAGCACGTCGGGGAGGACCTCCTGACAGTGGGCAACCGGGAGATTCCTAGACCGAAGGGCCAGCAGGAATGCCTTCCAGACCACCCCGTTCTCCCTCTCCACCTGCCCGTTTCCCCAGGGGTTGTAGCTGGTCATCCTGCTCGAGGCGATGCCCTTGTTGAGCAGGAACTGACGCAGCTCATCACTCATGAAGGAGGATCCCCGATCGCTGTGGATGTAGGTGGGGAAACCGAACTGAGTGAAGATGCTGTGCAGGGCTTTGATGACCGTGGCAGAAGTCATGTCGGGGCATGGGATGGCGAAAGGGAACTGGGAGTACTCATCAATTACGTTGAGGAAGTACAAGTTGCGGTCGGTGGAGGGGAGGGGCCATTTGAAGTCCATGCTGAGGTGCTCAAAGGGGCAGGAGGCCTTCACCAGGTGCGCTCTATCTGGCCGGTAGAAGTCTTGCACTCTGCGCAGACTTGGCAGTCTCTGGTTACGGTCCTGACCTCCTCAATGGAGTAGGGCAGGTTGCGGGCCTTGACAAAATGGAAGAACCGGGTGATCCCCGGGTGGCAGAGGTCATTGTGGAGAGCCCGGAGTCGGTCCACTTGTGCGCTGGCACATGTACCGCGGGATAGGGACCTGGGGGTTCACTGAGCTTTCCTGGGCGATACAAGATCTCATAGTTATAGATGGAGAGCTCGATCCTCCACCTCAAGATCTTGTCATTTTTAATCTTGCCCCGCTGTGCATTGTTAAACATGAAGGCAACCGACCGTTGCTCAGTGAGGAGAGTCAATCTCCTGCCGGCCAGGTAATGCCGCCAATGTCGCACAGCTTCCACAATGGCTTGGGTCTCCTTTTCGACAGAGGAATGCTGGATTTCGGAGGCATGGAGGGTGCGGGAAAAGGAAGCCACGGATCTGCCCGCCTGGTTGAGGGTGGCGTCCAGAGCTACGTCTGACGCATCGTTCTCCACCTGAAAGGCGAGGGTCTCGTCGACTGCGTGCATCGTGGCCTTGGCGATGTCCGCCTTGATGTGGTTGAAGGCCTGGCGGGCCTCAGCCGTCAGGGGAAAAACTGTGGACTTGATGAGTGGGTGGGCCTTGTCCGCATAATTAGGGACCCACTGGGCGTAATACGAGAAAAACCCCAGGCATCGTTTCAGGGCCTTGGGGCAATAGGGGAGAGGGAGTTCCAGGAGGGGGCGCATGCGGTCGGGGTCGGGTCCTAGGACTCCATTTTCCACTACGTAACCGAGAATGGCTAAGCGGTTGGTGCGGAACACACATTTCTCCTTATTGCAGGTGAGGTTAAGGAGTTTGGCGGTATGGAGGAATTTTTGGAGGTTTAACTCGTGGTCCTGCAGATCATGGCCGCAGATGGTGACATTATCTAGGTACGGGAACGTGGCCCACAGTCCGTACTGGTCAACCAAGGTCCATCTCTCGCTGGAAGACCGAGACCCCATTGGTGATGCCGAATGGAACTCAAAGTAAATGATTGAGGCGGCCATCTGCTTCGAATGCAGTGTATTGGCTGTCCTCGGGGCGGATGGGGAGCTGGTGGTAGGCAAACTTCAAGTCTACTGTGGAGAAGACTCGATACTGCGCAATCTGATTTGCCATTTCAGATATGCGTGGGAGGGGGTACACGTCGAGCTGCATGTACCGGTTGATGGTCTGACTGTAGTCAATGACCATCCTGTGCTTCTCCCCAGTCTTCACAACCACTACTTGAGCTCTCCAGGGGCTGTTACTGGCCTCAATGATCCCCTCCCACAGAAGCCGTTGAGCCTCCGACTTGATAAAGGCCCTGTCCTGCGCACTGTACCGCCTGCTCCTAGTGGCGACGGGCTTGCAGTCCGGGGTGAGGTTTGCAAACAGAGAAGGTGGATCGACCTTAAGGGTCGTGAGGCTGCAGGCGGTGAGCGGGGGGGCAGGGGTCCGCCGAATTTCAAAGTAAGGCTTTGGAGGTGGGATAGAAAGTCAAGACCTAGTAACAGGGCAGCGCAGAGATGGGGGAGGACGTAGAGCCTGAAGTTGAAGAACTCTACGCCCTGAATGGGGAGGGTCACGACACAGTACCCCTGGATTTCCACGGAATGGATCCGTAGGCCAGCGAGATTTTCTGGGTGACGGGGAGTACCGGGAGCAGCGCCTTACCGTAGTAGGGTGGATGAAACTCGCTGTGCTCCCGGAGTCAAAGAGGCAGGACGTCTCATGACAGTTGATCTTTACCGCCGTCATAGCGGTCGCGAGGTTGCGGGGCCGAGACTGATCCAGGGTGATGGAGTCAAGCTGCGGAAGATGTTGGGGGGTCCTGGGCTGATCAGCGGTGGTGGCGGTATCAGCGGGCAGCGAACGGCCCGACGAACAGCGGTCCTGAGTCGCGGTCCAAAATGGTGCCGAAGATGGCGGCACCCATGGGGCGCACATGGCGGGCGGCGTCAAAGATGGCAGCGCCCACAGGCCGCACATGGCTTGTGGTGGAGAAGATGGCGGCGCCCCTGGATCACATGTGGGGGGTGTAGCATTGCCGGGTCTGGAAATTAGTAGCGGCGACCGACCGGGCCTCGCAAATGGAGACAAAGTTGCCCTTCTTCCCGCACCCATTGCAGGTCGTGCTCCGCGCCGGGCAACACTGCCTGGGATGTTTGCTCTGGCCACAAAAAAAACATTTGGGCCCTCCGGAGTTGGCTGGCTGCTGTGCGGCGCAGGCTTGCGGTGTACTCGAGGCGGCAGCTGGTGGGGCCCACGACGGTGCCGCGGGGTCGGAGGTGTGGGCCTTCAGATTACGGGAGGCCACTTCCAGGGAATTGGCAAGCTGCACACTCTCTGCAAGATCGAGCGTACCCTCCCCGTGACATAAGCGTCTCTGATTAGTAGTTTGGGGTGTTGGACTGCCGAAACTGCCTGGCGGTCACAGTTCCTACCTAGAATCTGTAGAGCCCGCAAGAAATCGTCCAGAGTCTCCCCCGGGAGTTGTCGTCTCGTGGCCAGGTGGTGCCTGGCGTACACTTGATTCACCGACTTAATGTACTGTCCCTTTAGTAGCGCATCATCGCTTCTGCGTAGGTGGGCGAATCCCGGATGAGGGGAAATATTTGATGGCTCACCCGTGAGTAGAGGACGTGGAGCTTCTGTGGGTCCGAGGGTTCTTCAGTGGCTGCTCTGAGGTAGCCTTCAAAGCAGGCTAGCCAGTGCTCGAAGGCAGATGTGGCATTGGCTGCGAGAGGGCTCAGCTCCAGGCGATCAGGAAGTCCATCTTTTAAAATCTTGTGCAATAAATTGATGTACCGTCAATTACCACGAGACAAGAATGGTGAAACAATCAAGGCTTTATTGCACAAGATGTTGTGCCTCCTGCAGCTGGAACCAGAATGGGAGCAGCGCAGGAGAGCATACACTTTTATACGCCGCCTGCTGGGAGGAGCCAGCAAGCTGGGATTTACTGTGGTACCTGTAATACAGTGGCAGTACCGTAATACATGCAATGTGTTACCAGTGGTGTTTACCACAGTGAGTTCTTGCAAATGTCAATAATTGACACTGTAACTAAAAACAAAAAACTTCAACAGAAACTTAGCAAATTAAATTAGACCAATATCTCGGGGAGAGATGATGCACTCCAGCACCTGCAGAGCCCACCAGTTGCAGAAGGCCTCAAGGATACCAGTGGATACTGCCTGCGCCTCTCGGGAAACGTGGGTGCGGACATAACCACAAAAGAGAGGCGGAACAAGCTATTGCCTGAACCTGTGGATGGCCACCTGGATCAGGCCACAAGGAGGCTAAGAAGAAGAGTGTTTCTTTACAGTCTTTTGAGTAAAACAATTAAACTGATTAGTTCATTAGTTAATTAACAGCACCTTTAAGCAACACTGTAACAGAAAGCTTGAAAGGAACTATCTCAAATTTTAAATTTAAAGTCACATTTTTGGAGAGTGATACTTTTTCTGTGCACAGATAATTATCCTATCCAATGAGTGGCCCTCACCTCTAGATACTTCGGCTTAATTTATACAATTAACAACTAGAAGTGTATTTGAACAGTTAAATCTAAAAGTAACAAAGACAAGGATGAGGGTTTCTGTCGCAGATGTGCTGAGATAGAGTGAACTGAAGAAATAGCTGTCGCAGTAAACAATGTGGCCCATTAAGCTGACTCTGTCATTTAGCATCATCATGGCTGATCTTTGGCTTGAACTCAAATTTCCTGCCCGCTCCTCAGGTTGTTTCCCTGAGAGATCATAAATCGCTCTACCTCAGCCTTAAAGATAAACAATGGTGGAGCACTCACATCTTTCTCAGATAGAGAATTCCAAAGATTCAAGTGGAGAAATTTCTCCTAATTTTGATTCTAAATGATTGGCCCTTTATCGTTAGACTGTGCCCCATGTTTTAGATTTTCCAGCCAGGGGAAGCAGCCTCTCAGTGTCTACTCTGTCAGGCCCCTTCAGAACCTTGAATGTTTCAGATAGGTCACTCCTCCAGAGACGCAGCCCCATTCTACTCAGTCTCACCTCATGGAATAAGTTGCCCATTCTAGCAACCAATCAAATGAACATTTATTGCAGTCCCTCTTCAGCAAATATATCCTTGCACAGGTGAGACGACCAGCCTTGTTTCTATCCTTGTTGTGTGGCCACAATTGTCTATTCTTGGCTGAGAGTGCTGACACCAATTAGGCAATAGAAGCAGCTCTACCCGAGGGAAAACATTGCTTGATTGACAGCACTAGCTCTGTGATCCATTTTGTCAATTGTTTATTAACAGAAGGTAAAGAGGCTTCAGTCTTCCTGTTTTAGCTCTTAATACTTTAAAAGGTCTGGATGATTGACACTTTTATAGGGGTGTACTGAAAAGACTTTTAAGAGAGTCGAAATTCATGAATAAATGACTTTTTAAAAACTTTTTTAACGCACCCTATTGTTACTGTAATGTTCATTGGATCTGTAAATAGTTTATAGTGAGTCAACGGGCATGGAAGTGCCATAGCTTCGAATGGAGGGAATAAGGGGTGGGGTGGGGTGGGCTGGGTATAGAGACATTGCTTGGAATAGGGGGCAGAAATTAGATCTTTTAAACTTGCCTTTCAAAAGTTTCTCTCACCCAGACTATGTTTCAACCATTAGTCCTTTAAAAGCTGGCCCGACTCGACAGAAATTGCAGAGCACTTGGACATGGAGCCAGCCAGGTAGGAGAGGGGAGGGTGCAGGCTTGTGATCAGCACCAACCTGTGCCCTGAATGTACACTGGTGTAAATTGTGGGCACAGGTAATAAGGTCTGGGAACACCAGAATCAGATGGTGGATACCATGTTTACACCTCTACCGAGTCTCCACGACTCCATAATAATCCAGCCCATGGTTTACTCTACGCTATCAAATGCAACAGTTCATTTTCCAGTCCAGTAGAGGGTGCTGACATCAATTAACTTTGAACAAAGCTTGAATCATACAAGCAAGCACAAATATGGGCACTTATTAGCATTTCTGTTAACTCTTCTGCCTATATGGTATCAGAGTTGTACAGCAAATTAGATACTGAATTTGATTTTAATTGCATATGATTTCAAAATTCTAATGCTTTTCAGAATCTGTAAGTATTAAGTTTAAAAGGGAGCATTGTTTGAATTAAATCAATTTAGCAACACTGCTGAGGTCATGGGAGGAATGCAGTGAAAATATTAATGGAATGGGTATATATGATTTGTTTTTTTAAGGATTATTGCAATACACCGGGCACGATTTACCGGCAGCATCCCAGTTGAATTGGGACGGGACGTGACCGGCAGATCCCACGAGAGGCCTCTTCCAGGATTCCCGTCAGTCTTTTCACTTGCAAGATCTTTCTTTTCATAAATTTGGAGTACCCAATTATCTTTTTTCCAATTAAGGGGCAATTTAGTGTGGCCAATCCACCTAATCCACCTAATGTGGGGACGAGACCCACGCAGACACGGGGAGAATGTGCAAACTCCACAGAGACAGTGACCTGGGCCGGGATCGAACCCGGGTCCTCAGTGCCGTAGGCAGCATTGCTAACCACTGTGCCAGCGTGCCGCTCATGCTTGCAAGATCTAACAGGATCCGGCAAAATGTCGCAATCTGGATTCTGGAGTGATCTGCATATCTGTGTATATACATAAGGGGTCAATGTAAATGCAATACAACTAAGCAATCACTAGAGGGAACACGGGAGATGTATAAATACAGACAGACAGGAAGTCAGAGGCACTCTTCACAGGAACGGCAGCTGGTGAGCAGGACACAGACATGGAGCTCAGATGTAACATAGTATAAGCGCTGGAGAGAACATATTCCAAAACAATGACAAGAATACAAACATACTATGGCATGACAACGAATCTCACAAATTCACATTTGCTTCAGAACAAATAAGCACACCAGCTTTCAAGGCAGATGACACACTAAATCGACAGAACAAGCACAGAAAACAGCCAACGTCAGTCAACATCAGTGGTTCAACCATTCAAACACCTCGCAATGACTTGTTGGTTACTTAAAACACAAGAACACTGGCGACATTCACAAAGAAGTTACAATATCAATATCACCACGTCAACAACAGGAAAAAAAACTCAGCCAAACAAATTCATAAAGTTTAGACTCATAAATGTTTTTATTAAGATTGGACTCATAAATATAAATTGGCTTTGTGTAATAAGCAATATCATCACCACTTGTACAGATGTACATATTGTTATGGACCAGGGTTTAGAGAATCCCAAAGTGTACCATGGAGTTCACCTGACCCACAATTTTTAATAGATTGTGGTATGGGGAGCACACGGCCCACTCTACAGTTGTGGTACAGCAGAAATGGAAAAGTATTTTTTAAAGCAAAACAATGTTTATTCTATGAACTCAAGTTAACCTTTTTAAAACATACAGTGAACATCTTAGCAACCATCAATTCAAATACAACCCCCAAAGAATACAACACTAAGTAATCCTTGAGCTTTCCTTTTAACATCCATAAGACTCAAAACAAAATCTTTTAACAGAAGCACATCAGGTTTACATTCACTACTGAGAACATTTATAATTCTGAATTCACCAAATGATCAAGAGATAGTCTTTTCATGGCAGAGAGAACAGCAGTACACCTGCTTTGTCTGGCTTCAGGTCCAACACTGAAAACGAAAACGAAAAAACAGACACACCCAAGCTTTTCTCAAAGTGAAACTAAAAAGCAGAGCCAGAGCGCAGCTCCACCCACACTCTGACATCACTGCAGTAACATGAGCATTCAAACATTTCTTAAAGTGACATTCTCATGACAATATCATAATTAACCTAACTGTTATGTACAATTTTCTTTAACACTGTACAGAAAATATGTAAAAGAAAAAAGGGGGGATGTAGTGATCTGCATATCTGTGTAAATACACAAGGGGTCAATGTAAATGCAATACAACTAATTAATCATTAGAGGGAGCACAGGAGATGCATACATACAGATAGACAGGAAGTCAGAGGCACTCTTCACACGAAAGGCAGCTGGTGAGCAGAACACAGACATGGAGCTCAGATGTAACATAGTGTAAGAGCTGGAGAGAGAGCAAACTCATACAAATATAGCATCTACTTCAACTGTAAGACTACGAGCTTCATTGAGACAGAGGGAACAACACAGATCCTACCCACAGTGAGCGGGATCCAGACTTGCAGAGTTAAGTGAGCTTTAAAGCTCACTTAACTCAACCGGCGGCAGATCCAACCAACATTGGGGATCTACTGACCTCGATGAGGGGATCCCAGCCAGGCGACATTTAGCACTGGTCCCGAAAAACGGGTCTCCCAGGTGATCGGAGGCCCCAAGATGCACAGGTGGCGTTTTGCCCATGTCGGGGATCGGGCCTGGAAGTGCCCTGCCCTTTGCGGGGAGGCCTGGGGGGGGGTGGGGGGGCTCAAGGACTCCACATCAGGTGAATTGGGGCTTTGGGGGGGTTACGTGGGTAGTGCTGGGGTGTTGAGAGATTGGGGCACCTCAGAGCAGGAAACTGAGTGCGACCTCAGCGGAGGCAATTTAGTGTGGCCAATCGACCTAATGTGGGGACGAGACCCACGCAGACACGGGGAGGCTGAGGCCTCCACAAAAATTGAGTTAACAGTGGGAATGACCCCTCTAATTCCACCTCTTTTTTTTTGTTAGATTGCGCCAGTATATTTTGTTCATTGTTTTGTCTCAACGGTATTAGTTGTTGAGTGAAATGATTGAAATAATTCCCTGTTTGTGTTTGGAACCATTTTGAAAGGAGCCAGTGGTAAAGATGTGGTTTTACTATATATGTATACAGGAGGCTCTAATCCCGCAGCAGTGTTCACGTCGTCGTAAATGCCGTTGTGTTTTAAGACAGTGTGAACGGGCCGACCCGACGCCCAATTCTGGCCCGCAAAAGGGGCCATACGGCACTGGAGCGTTTCATGCCGCTTCAGCTGGTGATCCCGGTGCGAAATGTGCGCCGCGGGATCCGCGCATCCGCAGTGGCACCGGCACAATGCGCGCATGCGCAGTGCCTTCCTTCAACACGCCGGCCCCGACGCAACATGGCGCAGGACTACAGGGGCCGGCGTGGGAGAAACGAGGCCCCCAGCCAGTGGGTCCCGATCGTGGGCCAGGCCACATCGGAGGCCCCCTCCCGGGGTCGGGCCCCCCCACCCCACAGGCCCTTCCACGCCGAGTTCCTGCCGGATGAGAGCAGGTGTAGACGGCACCTGCGGGACTCGGCGTTTTCACGACGGCCGCTCGGCCCATCCTGCACCGAGAATCGGCGGGCCAGCCGCGTAGAGGGGCGCCGCGCCAACCACACCAGCGCCAATGGCACCGATTCTCCGCTCTGTGGAGAATCACGTGCCGGCGTCAGGGCGGCGTGGCGCGATTCTCACCGTCCGCGGGGATTCTCCGGCCCGGCCCCGGGCTGAAAAAATCCCGCCAGGACGTATCCGCATATGTCCACAACATAACTCTTTCTCTGGTCAGGTTCTGTTGAATAATTTACTTCAATTAGATTTATTAAGAAACTTAAAAAACTAGCTGTTTTGAATCCGATGACGTTGAATCTCAATTTCCAAATGTTTGTTTATTGTTTGTCACTTTTGTTTGAGCAATTAAATAAAATAGTTCTGCTCAATAAATTATTTGAAGCTTTGGCCATTTACATTATAGATTTTGGAATTATATTGACTTTGTTTGGGTATGTGCCCGTGTTAAATTGCAACAACTGATGACAGAGAATAGCTATCGAGTATTTGAATTGAAGAAAATTTTAATGAGTGTCACGAAAACACTTCTATTATTGAGCTGTTTGCAACACCTCATGAACACTGATGATTTAAGTTTGACATAAACTGAAAAAAATTCATAATTGTTCTGACGAGGGATAACTTACAGAATTGAACAGATCAAGGTTGATTAATTTTGGTTTTGGGAAGTGCATAAAGACGTTTTTCTCTGATATACATTCACAGTCCATTCGTCGGAAAGTTCATAAGATATAACAACAGAATTAGGCCATTCGGCCCATTGAGTCTGCTTTGCCATTCTATCATGGCTTGCATGTTCCTCATCTGCCATCTACAATGTTACAGGCTAAGAGCTGGATTGCGAAATCAGCTAGAGTATCTCCTCCCCAGAACACATGACCTAGGAGCAGGAGTAGGCAATTTAGCCTCCTGAGCTGAACACCCTCAATGTTATACATAGATACATAGAAGATAGGAGCAGGAGGAGGCCTTTTGGCCCTTCGAGCCTGTTCCACCATTCATCACTATCATGGCTGATCATCCAATTCAATAGCCTAATCCTGCTTTCTCCCCATAGCCTTTGATCCCATTCCCCCAAGTGCTTTATCCAGCCACCTCTTGAATATATTCAAAGTTTTGGCATCAACTACTTCCTGTGGTATTGAATTCCACAGGCTCACCACTCTGTGTGAAGAAGTGTCTCCTTATCTCTGTCCGAAATGGTTTAACCTGAATCCTCAGGCTGTGACCCCTGGTGCTGGACACACCTATCATTGGTAACATCTTCCCTGCATCTACCCTGTCTAGTCCTGTTAGAATTTTCTAAGTCTCTATGAGATCCCCTCTCATTCTTCTGAACTCCAGCAAGAACAATCCCAACCTAGTCAATCTCTCCTCACATGACAGTCCTGCCATCCCTGGAATCAGACTGGTAAACCTTCGCTGCACTCCCTCGTGAGCAAGAACATCCTTCCTCGGAGAAGGAGACCAAAACTGCACACAATACTCCCATGTGTGGATTCACCAAGGCCCTGTATAATTGCAGCAACACATCCCTGCTTCTGTACTCGAAACCTCTCGCTATGAAGGCCAACATACCATTAGCCTTCTTTACCGCCTGCTGCACCTGCATGCTTACCTTCAGCGACTGAAGCACAAGGACACCCAGGTCCCACTGCACACTCCCCTCTCCCAATTTACAACCATTCAGGTAGTAATCTGCCTTTCTGTTTTTGCTTCCAAAATGAATAACCTCACACTTATCCAAATTATACTGCATCTGCCATTGGTTTACCCACTTGACCAACCTATCCAGATCTTGCTGTAGGATCCCTGCATCCTCGTCACAATTCACCCTCCTACCTAATTTGGTATCAGCTGCAAACTTTGAGATGTTACACTTTGTTCCCTCATCTAAATCATTAATATATATTGTGAATAGCTGGGGTCCCAGCACCAATCCCTGTGGTACCCCATTGGTTACTGCCTGCCAATTTGAAAAGGACCCGTTTGTTTCCTCTCTGCCAACAAGTTTTCAATCCACCTCAATACATTTCCCCCAGTCACAAGCGCTTTAGTTTTGCACAATAATCTCTTCTGCGGGACTTTGTCAAACGCCTTCTGAAAGTCCAAATATACCACATCGACTGGCTCCCCCTTGTCGACTGTACTGGTTACCACTTCAAAGAATTCCAACAGATTTGTCAAGCTTGATTTTCCCTTCATAAATCCATGCTGACTCTGACTGATCCTGCCACTGCTTGCTAAATGTTCCACTATAAAGTCCTTGATAATGGATTCAAGCATTTTCCCCACTACCGATGTTAGGCTTACTGGTCTATAATTCCCTGCTTTCTCTCTACCTCCCTTTTTGAATATCAGAGTGACGTGAGCTACCCTCCAATCTGCAGGGACAGGGGCTGGTTTAGCACACTGGGCTAAATCGCTGGCTTTTCAAGCAGGCCAGCAGCACGGTTCAATTCCCGTACCAGCCTCCCCGAACAGGCGCCGGAATGTGGTGACTAGGGGCTTTTCACAGTAACTTCATTTGAAGCCTACTTGTGACAATAAGCGATTTTCATTTCATTTCATTTTTCATTTCCAGACTCTATAGAATCCCGGAAGATGACCACCAATGCATCCACCATTTCCAGAGCCACCTCCTTAAGCACTCTGGATGCAGATTCCAGACCCTGGGCATTTATCCGCCTTCAATCCCATCAGTTTTCCCAGCACCATTTCTCTACGACTGTTGATCACCCAGTTCTTCCCTCTCACTAAACCTTTCATTCTCCAGCATTTTTGGAATCTGATTTGTGTCCTCATTTGTGAAGACAGAACCAGAGTATGTATTTAATTGCTCAGCCATTTCTTTGTCCCTTATTATGTCTCTGTCTGCAGTGGGCCTACATTTCTCTTTATCAATCTCTTTCTCTTCACATATCTGTAGAAACTCTTAGTGTCAGTCTTTATGTTCCCTGCAAGCTTCCTTTCGTACTGTACTTTCCCCTTTTTAATCAATCCCTTCGTCCTTCTTTGCTGAATTCTAAACTGCTCCTAGTCCTCGGACCAATTATTTTTCTTGGCCAATCTGTATGCTTCTTCCTTGGATCGGATACTATTTCTAATTTCCTTTGTAAATCATGGATTGGCCCTCTTACCCACTTTCCTTTTGTGCCAGACAGGAATGAACAGTTGCTGTAGTTCCTTCATGCATTCCTTGAAGGTTTGCCATTGTATATCCACTGTCATCCCTTTAAGTAACTGTCCCCAATCTATCAAGGCCAACTCACGCCTCATATCCTCATAGTTCCCTTTATTAAGATTCAGCACCCTAGTCTCCAAATCAACTACTTCACCCTCCATCTTGATAAAAAATTCCATCATGTTATGGTCGCTCATCCCCAAGGGTCTCGTACAGCCAGATTGGCAATAATTCCCTTCTCATTACACAGTACCCAGTCTAAGGTGACCGGCTCTCTAGTTGGTTCCTCCACATATTGGTCAAGAAAACCATCCCGTATACACTCCAGGAATTCCTCCTCTACGGCATTGTGGCTAATTTGATTTGTCAATCTATGTGAAGATTAAAATCGCCCATGATTACCGATATTCCCTGATTACATGCATCACTAATTTCTTGTTTGGTGCCATTCCCAACCTCACCAGTGCAGTTTGCTGGTCTATATACGACATCCACTAATGTTTTTTGACCCTTGGTATTTCTCAACTCTACCCATACAGATTCCACATTGTCAGAGCTAATATCCTTTCTCACTATTGTGTTAATTTCCTCTTTAACCAGCAGTGCCACGCCACCACCTTTTCTTTTATGCCTGTCCTTCCTAAATACTGAGAACCCTGGGACATTCAGTTCCCATCCCTGTTCACCCTGTCTCCGTAATCCCATGTCTCCGTAATCCCAATTATATCATACCCATTTATATCTATCTGCGCGATTAGTTCATCCACTTTATTGCAAATACTCCGTGCATTAAGGCACAGAGCCTTTAAGTTTGTCTTTTTCACAATGCTTGTCTTGCTCCCAATATTTTTCTCTACTGCCCTGTTTGAATTTTGTCCTTGGTTTCTCCACCTATCACTTTTCTACTTTTTGCTTTTGTCCTTACTCCCTCTTTCTCTGACTCCTTGCATAGGTTCCCACCCCCCTGGCATTTTAGTTTAAACCCTCCCCAACCGCTCCAGCAACTAGCCCCCTGAAGGACATCAGTTCCAGTCCTGCCCAGGTGTAACCCGTCCAGTTTGTACAGGTCCCACCTCCCCCAGAACCAGTCCCAATGCCCCAGGGATCTGAAACCCTCCCCCTGACACCATCTCTTCAGCCACGTATTCATCCTGTATATCCTATCATTTCTACTCTGACTAGCACGTGGCACCGGTAGTAATCCTGAGATCACTACCTTTGAGGTCCGATTTTTTAACTTCCTTCCTAACTCCCTGTATTCTGCCTTTGGGACCTCATCTCTTTTTTAACCTATGTCGTTTGTACTGATGTGTACCACGACCACTGGCTGTTCACCCTCCCCCTCCAGAATGTCCTGTACCCGCTCCGAGACATCCTTGACTCTAGCACCAGGGAGGCAACATACCATCCTGGAGTCTCATTTGCAGCCACAGAAACGCCTGTCTATTCCCCTTACAATTGAATCCCCTATAACTATTGCACTGTCACACTTATCACCCCTCCCCTCTGCAGCAGAACTAACCGTGGTGCCACGGGTTTGCTGTTTTCCCCTGAGAGGCCTTTCCCCTCAACAGTATCCAAACCGTTATATCTGTTCTGCAGGGGAATGGCCACAGGAGATTCCTGCACTACTTGCCTCACTCTCTTGCTCTGTCTGGTGGTCACCCATTCCCTTCCTGCCTGCGGAGTCCGAGCCTGCGGCATGACCACCTCTCTATACGTGCTATCCCCGATGCTCTCCGACTCGCGAATGCTCCACAGTGTCTCCAGCCGCCGCTCCAGCTCTGAAACTCGAGCTTCCAGGAGCTGTAACTGGAGACACTTCCTGCACACATGATGACCCTGGGGACTGGAAATGTCCTCAGCCTGCCACATGGAGCAAGAGGAGCAGGCCACGCGTTGGAGCTGTCTTGCCATGAATTATTCCTTTAAATTAAACCTTTGAAATTAAACTTTAGAAAGATGTGGGCAGCACGGTGGCGCAGTGGGTTAGCCCTCCTGCCTCACGGTGCCGAGGTTCCAGGTTCGATCCCGGCTCTGGGTCACTGTCCCTGTGGAGTTTGCACATTCTCCCTGTGTTTGCGTGGGTCTTGCCCCCAGAACCCAAAGATGTGCAGGAAAGGTGGATTGGCCACGCTTTATTGCCCCTTAATTGGAAAAAATGAATTGGGTACACTAAATTTATACCAAAAAAACTTTAGAAAGGTGTTTTTGTGTCAGATTAAATCCAATCCCCGTATACTATTAAATTAGATTTTTTTAAAAGCTGTGTATTTATCCCTCTTGATCTGACAACAATTTAAAAATAGTTACTTAATTGAAATTAATAAAGTTATTTCAATCAACTTAAAAATAGTAATTTAAATCAACCCCAAATGGTTTTTAAAAATGTTTAAAATAGTAACTCAAATCAACTTCAAAATGGTAATCTAAGTCAAATCAAAACTAGTATTTAAATCAGTAACTCCAAGTATTCAAATTTAGCCCAGTCTGCTTTCCAGCTAATCAGGTCACAGTGTGATGTCACTTTACCGGTATTTTTTCAATTTTGAAACAGACAAACAGCTGTCTTAGCCGATAGCGGTGTTCCTAACCCTAAACATCTCTTTCCACGCTCTTTACTGAAGTCTCGCCCTCTCTCTCTCCTCGCTCTTTACTGAAGTCTCGCCCTCTCTCTCCTCGCTCTTTACTGAAGACTCGCCCTCTCTCTCCTCGCTCTTTACTGAAGTCTCGCCCTCTCTCTCTCCGCGCTCTTTGCTGAAGTCTCGCCCTCTCTCTCTCCGCGTTCTTTACTGAAGTCTTGCCCACTCTGTCTCCGCGCTCTTTACTGAAATCTCGCCTCTCTCTCCGTGCTCTTTACTGAAGTCTCACCCTCTCACTCTGCGCTCTATACTGAAGTCTTGCCCTCTCTCTCTCCGTGCTCTTTACTGAAGTCTCGCCCTCTCTCTGTGCTCTTTACTGAAGTCTCGCCCTCTCTCTCTCTCAGTGCTCTTTATTGAAGTCTCACCCTCTCTCTCTCTCCGCGCTCTTTATTGAAGTCTTGCCCTCTCTCTCTCCGTGCTCTTTACTGAAGTCTTGCCATCTCTCTCTGCGCTCTATACTGAAGTCTTGCCCACTCTGTCTCTGCGCTCTATACTGAAGTCTTGCCCTCTCTCTCTCCGCGCTCTTTACTGAAGTTTCTCCCTCTCTCTCTGTGCTCTTTACTGAAGTCTCGCCATCTCTCTCCGCGCTCTTTACTGAAGTCTCACCCTCTCTCTCCGCGCTCTTTACTGAAGTCTCGCCCTCTCTCCGCGCTCTTTACTGAAGTCTCACACTCTCTCGCTATGCTATTTATTGAAGTCTCACCCTCTCACTCTCCGCGCTCTTTACTGAAGTCTCGCCCTCTCTCTCCGCGCTCTTTACTGAAGCCTCGCCCTCTCTCCGCGCTGTTTACTAAAGTCGCGCCCTCTCTCTCTCCGCGCTCTTTACTGAAGTCTTGCCCTCTCTCTCTACGCGCTCTTCACTGAAGCCTCGCCCTCTCGCCGCGCTGTTTACTAAAGTCGCACCCTCTCTCTCTCCGCGCTCTTTACTGAATTCTCGCTCTCTCTCTCTCCGCGCTCTTTACTGAAATCTCTCTCTCTCTCTCTCCGCACTCTTTATTGAAGTTTCGCCCTCTCTCTCCGCGCTCTTTACTGAAGTCTTGCCCTCTCTATCTCTTCGTGCTCTATCCGGAAGTCGTCCCTCTCTCTTACCGCACTCTTTACTGAATTCTCGCTCTCTCTCTCTCTCCGCGCTCTTTACTGAAGTCTCGCCCTCGCTCTCTCCGCGCTCTATACTGACGTCTCGCTCTCTCTCTCCGCGCTCTTTACTGAATTCTCGCCTCTCTCTCCGCCCTCTTTACTAAAGTCTCGCCCCTGTCTCTCTCCGCGCTCTTTACTGAGGTCTCGCTCTCTCTCTCCGCGCTCTTTACTGAAGTCTCGCCCTCTCTCTGTCTCTACGATCTTTATTGAAGTCTTGCCCTCTCTCTCTCTCCGCGTTCTTTACTGAAGTTTCGCCCTCTCTCTCTCCGCGCTCTTTACTGAAGTCTCGCCCTCTCTCTCTGTGCTCTTTATTGAAGTCTCACCCTCTCTCTCTATCCGCGCTCTTTATTGAAGTCTTGCCCTCTCTCTCTCCGCGTTCTTTACTGAAGTCTTGCCCACTCTGTCTCTGCGCTCTTTACTGAAGTCACACCCTCTCTCTCTGCGCTCTATACTGAAGTCTTGCACACTCTGTCTCTGCGCTCTATACTGAAGTCTTGCCCTCTCTCTCTCCGTGCTCTTTACTGAAGTCTCGCCATCTCTCTCCGCGCTCTTTACTGAAGTCTCGCCCTCTCTCTCCACGCTCTTTACTGAAGCCTCGCCCTCTCTCCGCGCTGTTTACTAACGTCGCGCCCTCTCTCTCTCCGCGCTCTTTACTGAAGTCTTGCCCTCTCTCTCTCCGCGCTCTTTGCTGAAGCCTCGCCCTCTCTCTGCGCTGTTTACTAAAGTCGCACCCTCTCTCTCTCCGCGCTCTTTACTGAATTCTCGCTCTCTCTCTCTCCGTGCTCTTTACTGAAATCTCGCTCTCTCTCCCCACACTTTATTGAAGTTTCGCCCTCTCTCACAGCGCTCTTTACTGAAGTCTTGCCCTCTCTATCTCTTCGTGCTCTATCCGGAAGTCGCGCCCTCTCTCTCTCCGCACTCTTTACTGAATTCTCGCTCTCTCTCTCTCTCCGCGCTCTTTACTGAAGTCTCGCTCTCACTCTCTCCGCGCTCTATACTGACGTCTCGCTCTCTCTCTCTCCGCGCTCCTTACTGAATTCTCGCCACTCTCTCCGCCCTCTTTACTAAAGTCTCGCCCCTGTCTCTCTCCGCGCTCTTTACTGAGGTCTCGCTCTCTCTCTCCGCACTCTTTACTGAAGTCTCGCCCTCTCCCTCTCCACGCTCTTTATTGAGTCTTGCCCTCTCTCTGTCTCTACGCTCTTTATTGAAGTCTTGCCCTCTCTCTCTCTCCGCGTTCTTTACTGAAGTTTCGCCCTCTCTCTCTCCGCGCTCTTTACTGAAGTTTCGCCCTCTCTCTCTGTGCTCTTTATTGAAGTCTCACCCTCTCTCTCTATCCGCGCTCTTTATTGAAGTCTTGCTCTCTCTCTCTCCGCGTTCTTTACTGAAGTCTTGCCCACTCTGTCTCTGCGCTCTTTACTGAAGTCACACCCTCTCTCTCTGCGCTCTATACTGAAGTCTTGCCCTCTCACTCTCCGCGTTCTTTACTGAAGTCTCGCCCTCTCTCTCTCTGTGCTCTTTACTGAAGTCTTGCCATCTCTCTCTGCGCTCTATACTGAAGTCTTGCCCTCTCACTCTCCGCGTTCTTTACTGAAGTCTCGCCCTCTCTCTCTCTGTGCTCTTTACTGATGTCTCGCCCTCTCTCCGCGCTCTTTACTGAAGTCTCACCCTCTCTCGCTATGCTATTTATTGAAGTCTCACCCTCTCTCTCTCCGCGCTCTTTACTGAAGTCTTGCCCTCTCTATCTCTTCGTGCTCTATCCGGAAGTCGCGCCCTCTCTCTCTCCGCACTCTTTACTGAATTCTCGCTCTCTCTCTCCGCGCTCTTTACTGAAGTCTCGCCCTCGCTCTCTCCGCGCTCTATACTGACGTCTCGCTCTCTCTCTCTACGCGCTCTTTACTGAATTCTCGCCTCTCTCTCCGCCCTCTTTACTAAAGTCGCGCCCTCTCTCTCTCCGCGCTCTTTACTGAAGTCTTGCCCTCTCTCTCTCCGCGCTCTTTGCTGAAGCCTCGCCCTCTCTCTGCGCTGTTTACTAAAGTCGCACCCTCTCTCTCTCCGCGCTCTTTACTGAATTCTCGCTCCCTCTCTCTCCGTGCTCTTCACTGAAATCTCGCTCTCTCTCCGCACTCTTTATTGAAGTTTCGCCCTCTCTCTCCGCGCTCTTTACTGAAGTCTTGCCCTCTCTATCTCTTCGCGCTCTATCCGGAAGTCGTCCCTCTCTCTTACCGCACTCTTTACTGAATTCTCGCTCTCTCTCTCTCTCCGCGCTCTTTACTGAAGTCTCGCCCTCGCTCTCTCCGCGCTCTATACTGATGTCTCGCTCTCTCTCTCCGCGCTCTTTACTGAATTCTCGCCTCTCTCTCCGCCCTCTTTACTAAAGTCTCGCCCCTGTCTCTCTCCGCGCTCTTTACTGAGGTCTCGCTCTCTCTCTCCGCGCTCTTTACTGAAGTCTCGCCCTCTCTCTGTCTCTACGATCTTTATTGAAGTCTTGCCCTCTCTCTCTCTCCGCGTTCTTTACTGAAGTTTCGCCCTCTCTCTCTCCGCGCTCTTTACTGAAGTCTCACCCTCTCTCTCTGTGCTCTTTATTGAAGTCTCACCCTCTCTCTCTATCCGCGCTCTTTATTGAAGTCTTGCCCTCTCTCTCTCCGCGTTCTTTACTGAAGTCTTGCCCACTCTGTCTCTGCGCTCTTTACTGAAGTCACACCCTCTCTCTCTGCGCTCTATACTGAAGTCTTGCCCACTCTGTCTCTGCGCTCTATACTGAAGTCTTGCCCTCTCTCTCTCCGTGCTCTTTACTGAAGTCTCGCCATCTCTCTCCGCGCTCTTTACTGAAGTCTCGCCCTCTCTCTCCACGCTCTTTACTGAAGCCTCGCCCTCTCTCCGCGCTGTTTACTAACGTCGCGCCCTCTCTCTCTCCGCGCTCTTTACTGAAGTCTTGCCCTCTCTCTCTCCGCGCTCTTTGCTGAAGCCTCGCCCTCTCTCTGCGCTGTTTACTAAAGTCGCACCCTCTCTCTCTCCGCGCTCTTTACTGAATTCTCGCTCTCTCTCTCTCCGTGCTCTTTACTGAAATCTCGCTCTCTCTCCCCACACTTTATTGAAGTTTCGCCCTCTCTCACAGCGCTCTTTACTGAAGTCTTGCCCTCTCTATCTCTTCGTGCTCTATCCGGAAGTCGCGCCCTCTCTCTCTCCGCACTCTTTACTGAATTCTCGCTCTCTCTCTCTCTCCGCGCTCTTTACTGAAGTCTCGCTCTCACTCTCTCCGCGCTCTATACTGACGTCTCGCTCTCTCTCTCTCCGCGCTCCTTACTGAATTCTCGCCACTCTCTCCGCCCTCTTTACTAAAGTCTCGCCCCTGTCTCTCTCCGCGCTCTTTACTGAGGTCTCGCTCTCTCTCTCCGCACTCTTTACTGAAGTCTCGCCCTCTCCCTCTCCACGCTCTTTATTGAGTCTTGCCCTCTCTCTGTCTCTACGCTCTTTATTGAAGTCTTGCCCTCTCTCTCTCTCCGCGTTCTTTACTGAAGTTTCGCCCTCTCTCTCTCCGCGCTCTTTACTGAAGTTTCGCCCTCTCTCTCTGTGCTCTTTATTGAAGTCTCACCCTCTCTCTCTATCCGCGCTCTTTATTGAAGTCTTGCTCTCTCTCTCTCCGCGTTCTTTACTGAAGTCTTGCCCACTCTGTCTCTGCGCTCTTTACTGAAGTCACACCCTCTCTCTCTGCGCTCTATACTGAAGTCTTGCCCTCTCACTCTCCGCGTTCTTTACTGAAGTCTCGCCCTCTCTCTCTCTGTGCTCTTTACTGAAGTCTTGCCATCTCTCTCTGCGCTCTATACTGAAGTCTTGCCCTCTCACTCTCCGCGTTCTTTACTGAAGTCTCGCCCTCTCTCTCTCTGTGCTCTTTACTGATGTCTCGCCCTCTCTCCGCGCTCTTTACTGAAGTCTCACCCTCTCTCGCTATGCTATTTATTGAAGTCTCACCCTCTCTCTCTCCGCGCTCTTTACTGAAGTCTTGCCCTCTCTATCTCTTCGCGCTCTATCCGGAAGTCGCGCCCTCTCTCTCTCCGCACTCTTTACTGAATTCTCGCTCTCTCTCTCCGCGCTCTTTACTGAAGTCTCGCCCTCGCTCTCTCCGCGCTCTATACTGACGTCTCGCTCTCTCTCTCTACGCGCTCTTTACTGAATTCTCGCCTCTCTCTCCGCCCTCTTTACTAAAGTCGCGCCCTCTCTCTCTCCGCGCTCTTTACTGAAGTCTTGCCCTCTCTCCGCGCTCTTTGCTGAAGCCTCGCCCTCTCTCTGCGCTGTTTACTAAAGTCGCACCCTCTCTCTCTCCGCGCTCTTTACTGAATTCTCGCTCCCTCTCTCTCCGTGCTCTTCACTGAAATCTCGCTCTCTCTCCGCACTCTTTATTGAAGTTTCGCCCTCTCTCTCCGCGCTCTTTACTGAAGTCTTGCCCTCTCTATCTCTTCGCGCTCTATCCGGAAGTCGCGCCCTCTCTCTCTCCGCACTCTTTACTGAATTCTCGCTCTCTCTCTCCGCGCTCTTTACTGAAGTCTCGCCCTCGCTCTCTCCGCGCTCTATACTGACGTCTCGCTCTCTCTCTCTACGCGCTCTTTACTGAATTCTCGCCTCTCTCTCCGCCCTCTTTACTAAAGTCGCGCCCTCTCTCTCTCCGCGCTCTTTACTGAAGTCTTGCCCTCTCTCCGCGCTCTTTGCTGAAGCCTCGCCCTCTCTCTGCGCTGTTTACTAAAGTCGCACCCTCTCTCTCTCCGCGCTCTTTACTGAATTCTCGCTCCCTCTCTCTCCGTGCTCTTCACTGAAATCTCGCTCTCTCTCCGCACTCTTTATTGAAGTTTCGCCCTCTCTCTCCGCGCTCTTTACTGAAGTCTTGCCCTCTCTATCTCTTCGCGCTCTATCCGGAAGTCGCGCCCTCACTCTCTCCGCACTCTTTACTGAATTCTCGCCTCTCTCTCCGCCCTCTTTACTAAAGTCTCTCCCCGTCTCTCTCCGCGCTCTTTACTGAGGTCTCGCTCTCTCTCTCCGTGCTCTTTACTGAAGTCTCGCCCTCTCCCTCTCTACTCTCTTTATTGAAGTCTTGCCCTCTCTCTCTACCCGCTCTTTATTGAGTCTTGCCCTCTCTCTGTCTCTACGATCTTTATTGAAGTCTTGCCCTCTCTCTCTCTCCGCGTTCTTTACTAAAGTCGCACCCTCTCTCTCTCCGCGCTCTTTACTGAATTCTCGCTCTCTCTCTCTGTGCTCTTCACTGAAATCTCGCTCTCTCTCCGCACTCTTTATTGAAGTTTCGCCCTCTCTCTCTCCGCGCTCTTTACTGAGGTCTCACCCTCTCGCTCTGCGCTCCATACTGAAGTCTTGCCCTCTCTCTTTCCGCGTTCTTTACTGAAGTTTCACCCTCTCACTCCGTGCTCTTTACTGAAGTCTCGCCCTCTCTCTCTTCGTGCTCTTTACTGAAGTTTCGCCCTCTCTCTATCAGCGCTATTTAATAAAGTTGCGGCCTCTCTCTCTCCGTGCTCTTTACTGAAGCCTCGCCCTCTCAGCGCTCTTTACTGAAGTCGCTGCCTCTTTCTCTCCGCGCTCTACACGGAAGTCTCGCCCTCTCTCTCTCTCCGCGTTCTTTACTGAAGTCTCGCCCTCTCTCTCTCCGCGCTCTTTACTGAAGTCTCGCCCTGTCTCTCTGCGCTCTTAACTGAAGTCTCGCCCTCTCTCTCTCCGTGCTCTTTATTGAAGTCTTACCCTCTCTCTCCACGCTCTTTACTGAAGTCTCGCCCTCTCTCTCTTCGTGCTCTTTACTGAAGTTTCGCCCTCTCTCTATCAGCGCTATTTAATAAAGTTGCGGCCTCTCTCTCTCCGTGCTCTTTACTGAAGCCTCGCCCTCTCAGCGCTCTTTACTGAAGTCGCTGCCTCTTTCTCTCCGCGCTCTACACGGAAGTCTCGCCCTCTCTCTCTCTCCGCGTTCTTTACTGAAGTCTCGCCCTCTCTCTCTCCGCGCTCTTTACTGAAGTCTCGCCCTGTCTCTCTGCGCTCTTAACTGAAGTCTCGCCCTCTCTCTCTCCGTGCTCTTTATTGAAGTCTTACCCTCTCTCTCCACGCTCTTTACTGAAGTCTCGCCCTCTCTCTCTCCGCGTTCTTTACTGAAGTCTCGCCCTTTCTCTCCCACTGCTCTTTACTGAAGTCTCGCCCTCTGTGCTGAAGTCTTGCCCTCTCCCTCCCCGCGTTCTTTACGGAATGTTCGCCCTCTCTCTCTCCGCGTTCTTTCCTGAAGTCTCGCCCTCTCTCTCACTCTGCGTTCTTTACTGAAGTCTTGCCGTCTCACTCTCCGTGCTCTTTACTGAAGTCTTGCCCTCTCTCTCTCCGTGCTCTTTACTGACGTCTTGCCCTCTCTCTCTCCGTGCTCTTTACAGAAGTCTCACCCTCTCTCCATGCTCTTTACTGAAGTCTCGCCCTCTCACATCGCGTTTTTCACTGAAGTCTCGCCCCCTCTCTCTCCGCCCTCTTTAGTGAAGTCTCGCCTCTCTCTCTCCGCGCTCTTTACTGAAGTCTCACCCTCTCACTTCGTGCTCTTTACTGAAGTCTCGCCCTCTCTCTCCGCGCTCTTTACTGAAATTTTGCCCGCTCACTCTCCGCGTTCTTTTGTGAAGTCTCGCCTCTCTCTCTCCGCGCTCTTTACTGAAGTCTTGCCCTCTCTCTCTCCGTGCTCTTTACAGAAGTCTCACCCTCTCTCCATGCTCTTTACTGAAGTCTCGCCCTCTTTCTCTGCGCTCTTTAATGAAGTCTTGCCCTCTCTCTCTCCGTGCTCTTTACTGAAGTCTCGCCCTTTCTCTCCCACTGCTCTTTACTGAAGTCTCGCCCTCTCTCTCTCCGCGCTCTGTATTGAAGTCTTGCCCTATCCCTCCCCGCGTTCTTTACGGAATGTTCGCCCTCTCTCTCTCCCCTTTCTTTCCTGAAGTCTCGCCCTCTCTCTCTCCGCGCTCTCTACTGAAGTCTTGCCGTCTCACTCTCCGTGCTCTTTACTGAAGTCTTGCCCTCTCTCTCTCCACGCTCTTTACTGAAGTCTTGCCCTCTCTCTCTCCGTGCTCTTTACAGAAGTCTCACTCTCTCTCCATGCTCTTTACTGAAGTCTCGCCCTCTCACTTCGCGCTCTTTACTGAAGTCTCGCCTCCCTCTCTCTCCGCGCTCTTTACTGAAGTCTCACCCTCTCACTTCGTGCTCTTTACTGAAGTCTTGCCCTCTCTCTCTCTGTTCTCTTTACTGAAGTCTTGCCCTCTTTCTCTCCGTGCTCTTTACTGAAGTCTCGCCCTCTCTCTCCGCGCTCTTTACTGAAATTTCGCCCTCTCACTCTCCCCGCTCTTTTGTGAAGTCTCGTCTCTCTCTCTCCGCGCTCTTTACTGAAGTCTTGCCCTCTCTCTCTCCGTGCTCTTTACAGAAGTCTCACCCTCTCTCCATGCTCTTTACTGAAGTCTCGCCCTCTCTCTCTGCGCTCTTTAATGAAGTCTTGCCCTCTCTCTCTCCTTGCTCTTTACTGAAGTCTCGCCCTCTCACTTCGCGCTCTTTACTGAAGTCTCGCCTCCCTCTCTCTCCGCCCTCTTTAGTGAAGTCTCGCCTCTCTCTCTCCGCGCTCTTTACTGAAGACTCACCCTCTCACTTCGTGCTCTTTACCGAAGTTTCGCCCGCTCACTCTCCACGCTCTTTAGTGAAGTCTTGCCGTCTCTCTCTCCGTGCTCTTTACTGAAGTCTCGCCCACTCTCTCCGCGCTCTTTACTGCAGTCTCGCCCTCTCTCTCCACACTCTTTACTGAAGTCTCGCCCTCTCTCAGCGCTCTTTACTGAAGACTCACCCTCTCACTTCGTGCTCTTTACCGAAGTTTCGCCCGCTCACTCTCCACGCTCTTTAGTGAAGTCTTGCCGTCTCTCTCTCCGTGCTCTTTACTGAAGTCTCGCCCACTCTCTCCGCGCTCTTTACTGCAGTCTCGCCCTCTCTCTCTCCGTGCTCTGTATTGAACTCTTACCCTCTCTCTCCACGCTCTTTACTGAAGTCTCGCCCTCTCTCTCTCTGTGCTCTTTACTGAAGTCTCGCCCTCTCACTCTCAGCGCTCTTGACTGAAGTCTCGCCCTTTCTCTCCCACTGCTCTTTACTGAAGTCTCACCCTCTCTCTCTCCGCGCTCTGTACTGAAGTCTTGCCCTCTCCCTCCCCGCGTTCTTTACGGAATGTTCGCCCTCTCTCTCCCCCCGTTCTTTCCTGAAGTCTCGCCCTCTCTTTCTCCGCGCTCTTTACTGAAGTCTTGCCGTCTCACTCTCCGTGCTCTTTACAGAAGTCTCACCCTCTCTCCATGCTCTTTACTGAAGTCTCGCCCTCTCTCTCTGCGCTCTTTAATGAAGTCTTGCCCTCTCTCTCTCCTTGCTCTTTACTGAAGTCTCGCCCTCTCACTTCGCGCTCTTTACTGAAGTCTCGCCTCCCTCTCTCTCCGCCCTCTTTAGTGAAGTCTCGCCTCTCTCTCTCCGCGCTCTTTACTGAAGTCTCGCCCACTCTCTCCGCGCTCTTTACTGCAGTCTCGCCCTCTCTCTCTCCGTGCTCTGTATTGAACTCTTACCCTCTCTCTCCACGCTCTTTACTGAAGTCTCGACCTCTCTCTCTCTGTGCTCTTTACTGACGTCTCGCCCTCTCACTCTCAGCGCTCTTTACTGAAGTCTCGCCCTTTCTCTCCCACTGCTCTTTACTGAAGTCTCACCCTCTCACTCTCCGCGCTCTGTACTGAAGTCTTGCCCTCTCCCTCCCCGCGTTCTTTACGGAATGTTCGCCCTCTCTCTCCCCCCGTTCTTTCCTGAAGTCTCGCCCTCTCTCTCTCCGCGCTCTTTACTGAAGTCTTGCCGTCTCACTCTCCGTGCTCTTTACAGAAGTCTCACCCTCTCTCCATGCTCTTTACTGAAGTCTCGCCCTCTCTCTCTGCGCTCTTTAATGAAGTCTTGCCCTCTCTCTCTCCTTGCTCTTTACTGAAGTCTCACCCTCTCACTTCGTGCTCTTTACCGAAGTTTCGCCCGCTCACTCTCCACGCTCTTTAGTGAAGTCTTGCCGTCTCTCTCTCCGTGCTCTTTACTGAAGTCTCGCCCACTCTCTCCGCGCTCTTTACTGCAGTCTCGCCCTCTCTCTCTCCGTGCTCTGTATTGAACTCTTACCCTCTCTCTCCACGCTCTTTACTGAAGTCTCGCCCTCTCTCTCTCTGTGCTCTTTACTGAAGTCTCGCCCTCTCACTCTCAGCGCTCTTTACTGAAGTCTCGCCCTTTCTCTCCCACTGCTCTTTACTGAAGTCTCACCCTCTCTCTCTCCGCGCTCTGTACTGAAGTCTTGCCCTCTCCCTCCCCGCGTTCTTTACGGAATGTTCGCCCTCTCTCTCCCCCCGTTCTTTCCTGAAGTCTCGCCCTCTCTCTCTCCGCGCTCTTTACTGAAGTCTTGCCGTCTCACTCTCCGTGCTCTTTACTGAAGTCTTGCCCTCTCTCTCTCCGTGCTCTTTACAGAAGTCTCACTCTCTCTCCATGCTCTTTACTGAAATCTCGCCCTCTCACTTCGCGCTCTTTACTGAAGTCTCGCCCTCTCTCAGCGCTCTTTACTGAAGTCTCACCCTCTCACTTCGCGCTCTTTACTGAAGTCTCGCCCGCTCACTCTCCGCGCTCTTTAGTGAAGTCTTGCCGTCTCTCTCTCCGTGCTCTTTACTGAAGTCTTGCCCTCTCTCTCTCTGTGTTCTTTACTGAAGTCTTGCCCTCTCTCTCTCCGTGCTCTTTACTGAAGTCTCGCCCTCTCTCTCCGCGCTCTTTACTGAAATTTCGCCCGCTCACACTCCTCGCTCTTTCGTGAAGTCTCGCCTCTCTCTCTCCGCGTTCTTTACTGAAGTCTTGCCCTCTCTCTCTCCGTGCTCTTTACTGAAGTCTCGCCCTCTCTCTCTGCGCTCCTTACTGAAGTCTTGCTCTCTCTCGCTCCGCCCTCTTTACTGAAGTCTTGCCCTCTCTCACTTCGCGCTCTTTACTGAAGTCTCGCCCGCTCACTCTCCGCACTCTTTAGTGAAGTCTTGCCGTCTCTCTCTCCGTGCTCTTTACTGAAGTCTTGCCCTCTCTCTCTCCGCGCTCTTTACTGAAGTCTTGCCCTCTCTCTCTCCGTGCTCTTTACTGAAGTCTCGCCCTCTCTCTCCGCGCTCTTTACTGAAGTCTTGCCCTCTCTCTCTCCGCGCTCTTTACTGAAATCTCGCCTCTCTCTCTGCGCTCTTTACTGAAGTCTCACCCTCTCTCTCCGCGCTCTTTACTGAAGTCTCACCCTCTCTCTCCGCGCTCTTTACTGAAGTCTCACCCTCTCTCTCTGTGCTCTTTACTGAAGTCTCGCCCTCTCTCTCTCTCATGGCTCTTTATTAAAGTCTCACCCTCTCTCTCTCTCCGCGCTCTTTATTGAAGTCTTGCCCTCACTCTCTCCGCGTTCTTTACTGAGGTCTTGCCCACTCTGTCTCTGCGCTCTTTACTGAAGTCTCACCCTCTCTCTCTGCGCTCTATACTGAAGTCTTGCCCTCTCACTCTCCGTGCTCTTTACTGAAGTCTCGTGCTCTTTACTGAAGTCTTGCCATCTCTCTCTGCGCTCTATACTGAAGTCTTGCCCACTCTGTCTCTGCGCTCTTTACTGATGTTTCGCCCTCTCTCTCTGTGCTCTTTACTGAAGTCTCGACATCTCTCTCCGCGCTCTTTACTGAAGTCTCACCCTCTCTCTCCACGCTCTTTACTGAAGTCTCGCCCTCTCTCAGCGCTCTTTACTGAAGTCTCACCCTCTCACTTTGTGCTCTTTACTGAAGTCTCACCCGCTCACTCTGCGCTCTATACTGAAGTCTTGCCCTCTCTCTCTCCGCGCTCTTTACTGAAGTCTCGCCCTCTCTCTCTCTGTGCTCTTTACTGAAGTCTTGCCATGTCTCTCTGCGCTCTATACTGAAGTCTTGCCCACTCTGTCTCTGCGCTCTTTACTGAAGTCTCACCCTCTCTCTCTGCGCTCTATACTGAAGTCTTGCCCTCTCTCCGCGCTCTTTACTGATGTTTCGCCCTCTCTCTCTGTGCTCTTTACTGAAGTCTCGACATCTCTCTCCGCGCTCTTTACTGAAGTCTCACCCTCTCTCTCCACGCTCTTTACTGAAGTCTCGCCCTCTCTCAGCGCTCTTTACTGAAGTCTCACCCTCTCACTTCGTGCTCTTTACTGAAGTCTCGCCCGCTCACTCTCTGCGCTCTTTAGTGAAGTCTTGCCGTCTCTCTCTCCGTGCTCTTTACTGAAGTCTCACCCTCTCTCTCCGCGCTCTTTACTGAAGTCTCACCCTCTCTCTCCGCGCTCTTTACTGAAGTCTCACCCTCTCTCTCTGTGCTCTTTACTGAAGTCTCGCCCTCTCTCTCTCATGGCTCTTTATTAAAGTCTCACCCTCTCTCTCTCTCCGCGCTCTTTATTGAAGTCTTGCCCTCACTCTCTCCGCGTTCTTTACTGAGGTCTTGCCCACTCTGTCTCTGCGCTCTTTACTGAAGTCTCACCCTCTCTCTCTGCGCTCTATACTGAAGTCTTGCCCTCTCACTCTCCGTGCTCTTTACTGAAGTCTCGTGCTCTTTACTGAAGTCTTGCCATCTCTCTCTGCGCTCTATACTGAAGTCTTGCCCACTCTGTCTCTGCGCTCTTTACTGATGTTTCGCCCTCTCTCTCTGTGCTCTTTACTGAAGTCTCGACATCTCTCTCCGCGCTCTTTACTGAAGTCTCACCCTCTCTCTCCACGCTCTTTACTGAAGTCTCGCCCTCTCTCAGCGCTCTTTACTGAAGTCTCACCCTCTCACTTCGTGCTCTTTACTGAAGTCTCACCCGCTCACTCTGCGCTCTATACTGAAGTCTTGCCCTCTCTCTCTCCGCGCTCTTTACTGAAGTCTCGCCCTCTCTCTCTCTGTGCTCTTTACTGAAGTCTTGCCATGTCTCTCTGCGCTCTATACTGAAGTCTTGCCCACTCTGTCTCTGCGCTCTTTACTGAAGTCTCACCCTCTCTCTCTGCGCTCTATACTGAAGTCTTGCCCTCTCTCCGCGCTCTTTACTGATGTTTCGCCCTCCCTCTCTGTGCTCTTTACTGAAGTCTCGACATCTCTCTCCGCGCTCTTTACTGAAGTCTCACCCTCTCTCTCCACGCTCTTTACTGAAGTCTCGCCCTCTCTCAGCGCTCTTTACTGAAGTCTCACCCTCTCACTTCGTGCTCTTTACTGAAGTCTCGCCCGCTCACTCTCTGCGCTCTTTAGTGAAGTCTTGCCGTCTCTCTCTCCGTGCTCTTTACTGAAGTCTCACCCTCTCTCTCCGCGCTCTTTACTGAAGTCTCACCCTCTCTCTCCGCGCTCTTTACTGAAGTCTCACCCTCTCTCTCTGTGCTCTTTACTGAAGTCTCGCCCTCTCTCTCTCATGGCTCTTTATTAAAGTCTCACCCTCTCTCTCTCTCCGCGCTCTTTATTGAAGTCTTGCCCTCACTCTCTCCGCGTTCTTTACTGAGGTCTTGCCCACTCTGTCTCTGCGCTCTTTACTGAAGTCTCACCCTCTCTCTCTGCGCTCTATACTGAAGTCTTGCCCTCTCACTCTCCGTGCTCTTTACTGAAGTCTCGTGCTCTTTACTGAAGTCTTGCCATCTCTCTCTGCGCTCTATACTGAAGTCTTGCCCACTCTGTCTCTGCGCTCTTTACTGATGTTTCGCCCTCTCTCTCTGTGCTCTTTACTGAAGTCTCGACATCTCTCTCCGCGCTCTTTACTGAAGTCTCACCCTCTCTCTCCACGCTCTTTACTGAAGTCTCGCCCTCTCTCAGCGCTCTTTACTGAAGTCTCACCCTCTCACTTCGTGCTCTTTACTGAAGTCTCACCCGCTCACTCTGCGCTCTATACTGAAGTCTTGCCCTCTCTCTCTCCGCGCTCTTTACTGAAGTCTCGCCCTCTCTCTCTCTGTGCTCTTTACTGAAGTCTTGCCATCTCTCTCTGCGCTCTATACTGAAGTCTTGCCCACTCTGTCTCTGCGCTCTTTACTGAAGTCTCACCCTCTCTCTCTGCGCTCTATACTGAAGTCTTGCCCTCTCTCCGCGCTCTTTACTGATGTTTCGCCCTCTCTCTCTGTGCTCTTTACTGAAGTCTCAACATCTCTCTCCGCGCTCTTTACTGAAGTCTCACCCTCTCTCTCCACGCTCTTTACTGAAGTCTCGCCCTCTCTCAGCGCTCTTTACTGAAGTCTCACCCTCTCACTTCGTGCTCTTTACTGAAGTCTCGCCCGCTCACTCTCTGCGCTCTTTAGTGAAGTCTTGCCGTCTCTCTCTCCGTGCTCTTTACTGAAGTCTTGCCCTCTCTCTCTCCGTGCTCTTTACTGAAGTCTTGCCCTCTCTCTCTCCGTGCTCTTTACTGAAGTCTCGCCCTCTCTCTCCGCGCTCTTTACTGAAGTTTCGCCCGCTCACTCTCTGCGTTCTTTAGTGAAGTTTCGCCTCTCTCTCTCCGCGCTCTTTTCTGAAGTCTCACCCTCTCTCTCCGCGCTCTTTACTGAAGTCTCGCCCTCTCTCTCCGCGCTCTTTGTTGAAGTCTCGCCCTCTCTCTCTCTCTCCACGCTGATCCCATCCTGTCCTCAACTCCACCATCCTGCCCATTCTCCATAACCCTTCAAACAATTACCAATTAAAAATCTCTCTAACTCCTCCTTAAATTTACTCCCTGTCCCTGCATCCACCACCATCTGGGGTAGCGAATTCCCCAGATTCACAACCCTTTGGGAAACGTAGTTCTTCAGAGTCGTGAACACAGCACAGTCCATCACACAAACCTGCCTCCCATCCATTGACTCGATCTACACCTCCTGCTGCCTGGGGAAAGCGGGCAGCATAATCAAAGACCCCTCGCACCCGGCTTACACACTCTTCCAACTTCTCGGGCAGGAGATACAGAAGTCTGAGAACATGCACGAACAGACTCAAAAACAGCTTCTTCCCCACTGTCACCAGACTCCTAAATGACCCTCTTATGGACTGACCTCATTAACACTACACCCTGTATGCTTCATCCGATGCCAGTGCTTATGTAGTTACAATTACCTTGTGTTGCTCTATTATGTATTTTCTTTTATTCTCTTTTCTTTCCATGTACTTAATGATCTGTTGAGCTGCTCGCAGAAAAATACTTTTCACTGTACCTCGGTACACGTGACAATAAACAAATCCAATCCAATCCAATCCTCAAATGTGTTTTGAATTTGCTACCTCTTACTCTAAGATTATCACCTCTTGTTTTAGAATGCCCCACAAGAGGAAGCATCCTCTCCACGTCTACTTCATCCATACCTTTTAGCATCTTGTATACCTCAATTAGATCTCCCCTCATTCTTCTAAACTCTGGTATAGGCCTTAACTGTTCAATCTCCCCTCATACGACAAACCCTCATCTCTGGAATCAATCTAGTGAACCTCCTCTGAATTGCCTCCAATGCCACAACATCTTTCCTCAAATAAGAGGACCGAAACTGTGCACAATACTCCAGGTGCAGTCTTACCATTGCCTTGTATAGTTGCACACACTTCCTTTATATTCAATTCCTTTTGCTATAAATGCCCACATTCCATTTGCTTTTCTTATTATCTGCTGCTCCTTGTTTTCTGCGATTCATGCATGAGGACCCCCAGAGCCCTCTGCAACGGAGCACCCCGAAGTCTCTCCCCATTTAGATAATAAGTTGCCTTTCCATTTTTTTGACCAAAAGGCATGACCTCATTAAACTCCCTCTGCCACATTTTGGCCACTCTCCTAACCTATCTATATCCATTTGTAAGGTTCTTATTTCCTCATTGCAACTTACTGTCCCACCTATTTTTGTGTCATCTGCAAATCTGACTATCAAAGCTTCTATTCCTGTATCCAAGTCATTTTTTTATGGATTGTAAATAGTTGGGGCCCAAGGACTGAACCCTGTGGCACCCCACTAGTTACATCTTGCCATCCAGAGAATTACCCATTTATCCAGGCTCTCTATCTTCTTGTCTGTCAGCCAATCTTCTATCCAAGCAAATAAATGACCCCTAATCCCGTGTGATCTCACCTTGTGAATGAACCTTCAGTGCGGCACTTTATCAAAATGCCTCTGGAACTCCAGATGTACTACATCTACAGGATCCCCATTATCCACTTTGCTTGTTACATCTTCGAAGAAGTCAAACAAATTAGTCAAACATAATTTGCCCTTCATAAAACCATGCTGACTCTGATGGATAGTGCTTTGGCTTTCCCCAAATGTCCTTATATTATGTCCTTGATAATTGATTCTAACAATTTTCCAATAACAGATGTGAACTAACTAGTCTGTAATTTCCCACATTCTGCCTCCCTCCCTTTTTGAATAAGGACATTACGTTGGCATTTTGCCAATCCACTGGAACCTTTCCCTGTCCATGGAAGTTAGGAATATCATAACCAATGAATTCACTATCTCTGCTGCCACTTCCTTTAACACCCTAGGATGTAGGCCATCAGGCCCTGGGGACTTATCTCCCCTCAATCCCAAGAGTTTGTCGAGTACCTTTTTCCTATTGATGCTGATTGTTCCAAGTTCCACCCTTTCTATTACCTCTGAATTGCCAGTTCCTATAGGAATGGTACTCGTGTCCTCCACCATGAAAACTGAGGCAAAATATTGATTTAGTCTCTCTGCCATTTCTGTGTTCCCCACTATTAACTCACCAGTTTCATCTTCCAAGGGGCCAACATTCACCTTAGTGACTCTCTTCCCTTTTATGAACCTGTCAAAGTTTTTGCTATCCTTTTTGATATTCTGTGGTAGGTTTTTTCATAATTTACCTTCGCTTTTTTTATTACTTTTTTAGTATCCCTTTGTTATTATTTGAAAGTTTCTGAATCTTCCAGTCTGCCACTGGCATTTCCAATGTGATATAACTTAGATTTTGTCTTTATAATTGCCTTGACCTCCTTGTTTAGCCATGTATGTTTTTTACCCCTCTTCCTATCTTTCTTTCTCACTGGGATATATTTTAGTTGTGAGGAATTGAGTATCTCCTTAAACAACTACCACTGTTCATCAGCTGACCTACCTTTTAGCCTTCCTGCCCAGTCTATACGGGCCAAATCTGACCTCAAGCCTATGTAATTTCCTTTGTTTAATTCCAGAACGCGAGCTGGGACTCCACTTTCACGCCCCCAAACTGAATCTTGAATTCTACCATACTACGGTCACTACTCCTGAGTGGATCCTTCACTATGAGGTCATTAATTAACCCCTCCTCATTACAAAATACCAAATTGAGAATAGCCTCCACACTGGTTGCTTCCCCAACATACTGTTCAGAAAATTCATAGTCCCTGACTGCATCAGATCTATGGGTGGGTGTGGTAACTTCAGGAATACGGACCCGCCTGGGGGGTAGCTGGTTGTTGGGGCTGGTCTGCCCTCCGACCGCCCGGCCCCTCGGCTGCTCCTACCTCCACCTGCTGTACCGGAATGGCTGTGTGTTGCACACCAGTGAGTGTACAAGAAGCCTCATCGTTAAAGTGCCCAACCGAGGTGAGTGTCTCTGCGATGGTGGAGTGTGTTGGAGATAGCAGTGGCATTCCGTGGATGTCTTCATCGGACCCAATGTCCGGGGCCTCCTGGGTGGATGTGTCGTGTGTCTCAGTGTCCTGGGTGGATGTGTCGTGTGTCTCAGAGTCCTGGATGGATGTGTCTTGTATCTCGGTGTCCTGGGTCGACTGGGACAGGGGCCTGTTGGTTTGGCTGCCCGCCCCGTCACTGGCTGTGGCCCTACGGCATCGGCGCACTGGCACTATGTGGGCAGCGTACGCCTGATGGTCTGGGTCTATCCCTGGCCCGTGGTCGCTAAGGCACTGGATGTGGGTGAGGTACACCTGATGGTCCGGGTCTATCCCTGTCTTGTGGGTGCCCAGGCACGTCCTGGGGGGGGTCGACATCCGCAGGGATGGGTGGATTGCCGTGTTGTCCTGCAATACACAATGCAGCATGCATGGTTAGACAAGTTGGGGGGGGGGGGGGGGGAGATGGACAAAGGTGCAGATGTGGGAGGGGGAAGGGAGAGATGGGGGAAGATTTGGAAGGGGGATGGGGGAAAAGGGGGAGATGTGGGAAGGGGGAAGGGGGAGATGGGGGAAGGGGGGGATGGGGAATCAGAGGAGGGGGTAGAGGGGGTAGAGGGGGGCTGGCAGTGGGGGTCTCACTTGGTGGTGCGACCCTGATCTCTGCATCCGTGACCTTCCGGTCCTCAGGTCCGCCTGCAAGGTCCAGGGCCCTCTCTTCATGAACGGTGAGGGGGCACAATTCAGGTGGGACCCCTTAAGTCCTGTCATGCTCCCGGTTGTTTTGGGCACGCTTCTCCTGGGGGGGGGGGGGGGGGAGAGGAGGGAGAGGGGAGACCGAGATAAAAGGTCAACAGTGTGAGGCGCACATACTTGCAGACCAGCGGTTGTGTGTATGTTGGCAGAGGTTCACAGCCCATCCTGCCAATGCAGCCTGCATGGATGGGTGCAGCCATGTTGGTCTCAGCTAGGGCTTTTCCGCCCATCCTTGGGGGGGGGGATCACACATGTGTGGGGGGTTGGTGGGGTTGGTGCAATGGGCACAGTGGGTGGGGTACTCACCCTGGCTGCCCTTACTAGGTCATTGACCTTCTTGTGGCACTGGCTGCCTGACCTGGCTGTTACGGCCACGGCGCTGATGGCCTCTGACACCTCCCTCCACAGGTGCCGGCTGATGCTTGGTGCAACCCTGCGGCCGTGCCCGGGATACAGGGCCTCCCCCCTCTGCTCCACTGCCTCCAGGAGCACCTCTATGTCCCGCTCCTGGAACCTCGGCGCTGCGCGGCGGGCGGCCATCTTTCAACTTTTCTGGGAGTCTCTCCGTCGGTGGGCGACTTTTGAGGAGCAACGCCGCGCGCGTCTCTGATGCCATTCCGAGTCGCACCGCCCCGCTTGGCGTGACGCCGCTGCTATCCCCTTCCGGTGCAGAGAATTCCGGAACTTCCGGTCGGCCCGACACCGGAGTGGCTCGCTCCGCTTTTGACGCTGCGATCGCGGAGAATCCTGGCCATTTTCTAAATGGTGAGAGATTCTTCCAACTTCTTCCATCGGGCAGGAGATACAGAAGTCTGAGAACACGCACGAACAGACTCAAAAACAGCTTCTTCCCTACTGTCACCAGACTCCTAAATGACCCTCTTCTGGACTGACCTCATTCACACTACACCCTGTATGCTTCACCCGATGCCAGTGCTTATGTAGTTACATTGTATATGTTGTGTTGCCCTATCATTTATTTTCTTTTATTTCCTTTTCATGTATTTAATGACCTGTTGAGCTGCTCGCAGAAAAATACTTTTCACTGTACCTCAGTACACGTGACAATAAACAAATCCAATCCAATCCAATAGCTAGTAGGCAGGTACAGCAAGTAACTAGAAACGCTAATAGAATGTTATCATTTATTGCGTGGTAAATTGAATACGAAAGTAGGGAGGTTATATTTCATTTCTACAGAGCATGAGTGAGACCACATTTGGAGTACTGTGTACAGCATTGGTCCTTATTTAAGGAAAAAGTTCAGAATAGGTTTACCAGACTAATATCTGAAATGGGTGTGTTGTCTTATGAAGAAAGATTGGGCAGGTTAGGCTTGTATCCACTGGTGTTCAGAAGATTACGAGGCAACCTGATTGAAACATATAATAACCTGAGGGATCATGACAGGATGGATATGGAGAGGATGTTTCCCCCGTGGGAGATTTAAAAATAAAGGGTTGCCCATTTGAAATGGAGATGAGGCAAAATTATTTCTCTAAGGGTAAGAGGAGTCTTTGGAACTCTTCCTCAGAAGCCGGTGGGATTAGCGTCTTTGAATATTTTTTTAAGGCAGAGGTGGATAGATTCTTGGTAAGTAAGGGGGCTGGCAGGATGCAGATTTGAGGTCGTTATCAGATCAACTATGATCTTATTAAACGGCGGAGCAGGCTCGAGGGGCCAAATGACCTACTCCTGCTCCTTGTTCAGATGTTAACTTCCTTCCTTCATCACTGTTAATTAATAGGGAGAACGCAATGAATAAATAGGAATGTCGGAACTGTCATGATATGCAGACATGCACATATTGAGATACGGACAGGCAGCTAATGAACACCGAGAACAGGACATAACCAATCAGCAGGCAGAACACTTGAGGGTGGTTTCCCACTATAAAAGGCACGAGGCACTCACACTCCGCCTCTTTCCACTGGGGACATCTACAGAGTGAGTCAGGGTGTATATATCACATAACCCCTCCAGCACGTGGCTAAGAGCTAGTCTGGTTCAGTCAGACAGAGTAACCACACTTAGGTTAGCAGAGAGTCGAACTCACAGAGAACTGTGCCAACTGTGTGACAGGTTCAATAAATCAGATTGAACTAACTTCAATCTCAGCAAGTCTGGCATCATCTGGAGGGAGAGAAAAGAGCTACCGTTTCGAGTCCGATGACTCTTTGTCAAAACTAACAGACAGAGAAAGTGGGAAATATTTATATTGTGGAGTGAGAATGAAAGATGAGTCATAGCCACAGAAACCCAGGGAAACCGGGTGCTAATGGCCACAGAAACCAACGGGAAAGAGTGCTAATGGCAGTCCCCAGAGAGGTCAAAAGATGTGAAAGGTACCCTACAAGGTAGGGATGCCTACTTTCCCGCTACTGTTTGCCCTAGCGATTGAGCCACTGGCAATCACACTCAGAGCAAAGAAGAGGTGGATGACGCATCAGAAAGGGAGACAGAGAGCATAAGAGTCTCTCTCCATATGGATGACCTGCTCCTCTACATCTCAAACCCTCTGGCCAGCATGGAAGGAATAACGAAACTCCTAAAGAAGTTTGTAGCCTTATGACTTTACAAGATTAACCTGAGTAAGAATGAAATCTTCCCTGAGAAGCCGTGGAGGCGGGGAAGGGGAGGGCAGTGGGGGGGGAGGTAGAGAGAGAGAGAGAGACTGCCGTTCAAACTGGCCCGGACCAAATTCTGATACCTCGGGATCCGAATAGCCCACGACTGGACAAGGATCCACAAATGGAACCTGATGAGTCTTATGGAGGCGGCTAAAAGGGACTTGCAGAGGTGGGTCCCACTCCTGCTCTCCCTGGCTGGAAGTTTGCTGCCAACCAAGATGAACATGCTGTCCAGGTTCCTTTTCCTGTTCAGGTCCCTCCCGATCTTCAACCCCAAGGCCTTTTCCTGCAAAGGAAACGCAGAAAGGGTGCGGGGATGGATCAAGGAACCCCCACCCCCCCAGCCAGATACTCAAAAAGCCCAATAGTAGTAGCAACACTTCGAATGTGGAACCAAATGCACATCACTTCGGTCTGACCGAGATGTCCACCATGGTCCCCATTTGCAAAAACTACAAATTCACCCTTGTGACAATAGATGCATTCTTCAAAAGGTGGAAACAGGATAAAAGGCCTCTGTCGGTTAGAAACAAGTACATAGAAGACAGAGTAGCGACAGTAGGGTAGCTGACAGACAGGTTCCAGCTCCCGAAAGGGAATGAACTAAGATGTAACGAAGTCAAAATCTTCCCCCGCAAGGAAACAACGATACCAGGACACTCACTGCTAGACAATCTCCTGAATGCGGGCGAGCTAGGAGACGGGAACTGTGCAGACATGTACGGACAATTATTGGAAGAGAAATGCTCAGCCATGGACGAGACAAGGGAGAAATGGAAGGAAGAGCAAGGGAGATCGGGAAAGGACTCTGGATTGAAGCACTGTACAGGGTAAACTCCACCTCCACTAGCGCAGGGCTGATTCTAACACATCTAAAAGGTGGTGCACGTGGCACACCCACCCAGGACAAGAATGTGCGGGTTCTTCCAAGAGGTGGAGGGCAAATATGAATGGTGCCAGGGAGCCCGGGCCAACCACAACCACATGTTCTGTTCTTGCCCCAGCCTCGTCGGGTACTGGACACCCTTCTTTAAGGCCATGTCCAGGATTGTGAGGGTGGAGCTTTGCCTGCTGGTGCAAAGGTCTTCGGGGTATCAGAACAGCCAGAGCTTTTCATGGGGATAGGGGCTGATTCCCTGGCCTTTGCCTCCCTGATCGCCCGTTGATCGGCTGGCAATCGGCAGCACCCCACAAGGCTGTCTGTCCAGGCAGAATTTCTCAAGCTAGAGAAAATAAATATGCCATCAGAGGATCGGAGGAAGACTTCCACAAAACAGTGAGGCTGTTCACCAACTTGTTCCAGGACCTGTTTGTAACCTGTGCACAGTAAAGTAGGGAGGGAGGGGGCCGTTGGCCGCTGCGGGTCGGGGAGGGTGGGGGGGTGGGGAGACCTGGACTCAGGACAGACCACACGTAAGGAAGAGAAAGGAGGAGGGGAAGAGCAGGAAGGGGACGGGACAAGTTGGGGGGGATAGAAAGAGAGGGGGGAATAAAAGCACCAAAAGGAAATGCAGGGCAGGTAGAAAAGGAGAGAGCCACAAGGGACACAGGGTAACAAAAGCAAAATGCATCCCCCCCTCCCCCCAGCATGGCTAAGTGCCAGGAGGCAACCATGGTGGGGGGGGGGGGGGGGGGGGGGTGGTTAGGCAGCACAACAGTAATGGCCGACCGCTAGGGGCATCCAAACAGGGACCCCCGCAACTATATAAAAGCTCCCTCTCAGGGAAGCACAGCCAGCTGCCAGCCCCACACGACCGAGTGGGAATACCGCAAGCCGCGATCTGGCTCAGCAAGCGCTCAGCAGCATTTTCTTTGTAAATTACCTTTTTCTGCATTGTGCTCGATTCCCTCATGACCGTAGCCAAGACACCCTGAATGACAAGCTCCACGTATCGAGAGGATACAGCCTATGTAAAATAGCTCAATCTACAGTTGCTGCAAATTCTTGTAGATATATGTTTTGATTTAGTCTTGTGCAAGGTATGATTTGAAATGCCAGAACTCCAATAAAAGTATTTGCAAAAGAAAATCAAAACACATCACAAGGCATTAAACCCCCTTCGATCCTCCATCTAGGAGTTCAGTGTTTCACTTCCCCTTTTTCTGTAGGATTTACATTTCTGGGGGTAGGGGAGCCAGTTGCCGGACCTTGCTATCAGGCTGCACCCTCAAAATGGTGGCCTGATAACTTGATTCAGAACACAATCCGTTATGATCCCCGCCATGCATAAATTAGCATGGCTGGGGAGAGTGAATCACTTGTGGGTACCACTCTAGGCACCAATGCAAACCACAAGCAATTTAGCTCCAGTGGGAGAACATAGTCCCCAAACGGAAAATCAAGCCCATGAACCTCTTTTAACTGGACGGGCTGATTGACAATATGAATGGTCTTCACAACACTCAGAAATGCAAGCATGCTAAGACAGTGGTGAGGAAGCCAGGATACATGATAACAAAATTAGCAAGCAAGGGTAGAGTGCAAATGAGCAGAATGGAATAAATTACCAGGAAAGCCAGTTAACTAACTCTTTGCAGAAGTGACTGAACGAACTTGTATTTACGTTGCACATTATTGCATACTGAATAATTGTAAGTATTTCACTTCCAGTTAATGTATTTGAACTATAATATTTAGCAAACAATAAAGCAGACTCTTAACATTATCAAATTTGACATCCAAGTCTAATCTGACAATAGTTTCATTATGTAAGGTGAGGTTTATCTCAGAAATATTCTGTCTCGTTTGCAGTAAAATAAACCAATTGCATATCTTGGGCGGAATTCTCCCCCCCCCCCCCCCCACGCCAGGTGGGAGAATCGCCCGGGCGCCGTGCGAGTCCCGCCACGCCGTCCCGATGCCCGCACGCGATTCTCCCGCCCCCCCCCCCCCAAACCGGCACGGCGCGAATCACGGCTGACCGCTGGGAGAATCGGCGCTTGCCGTTGGTAATGGGCGAGCGGCGATTCTCCGGCCCGGATGGGCCGAGCGGCCTGCCCAACACGACAGGTTCCCGCCGGCACCATCCACACCTGGTCGCTGCTGGCAGGAGCAGCGTGGGAACGCTGGGGGGCGGCCAGTGGCGGTGAGGGGGGTTCCTGCACTGGGGGGGGGGGCTCAAAAGGGGTCTGGCCCGCGATCGGTGCCCACCGATCGGTGGGCCGGCCTTTCTGAAGGAGGACCTCCTTTCTTCCGCTGCACCGCAAGATCAATCCGCCATCTTCTTGAGGGGCGGCCGCGGGGGGACGGCAACCGCGCATGTGCGGGTTGGCGCTGGCCAACCCGCGAATGCGCGGGTGACATCATTTACGCGACGCCGGTCGCATCATTTACGCGTAAATGACGCGGCGCTGTTCCTAGCCCGCCGAGGGCGGGAGTGTAGAGGGCTGGGAAGGGCCTCCGATGCCAGAGTGAAACACTCCGGTTTTCACTCCGGCGTCAGGACTTAGTCTCCCGATGGGAGAATTGCGCCCCTTGTATTTTAACTACTGCTGCAGCAGAATTGTGAGAGAGAGGAATACCAACACTGTTCTGACAGATAAATCACAGCATGAGTAAAAATGTTATATTAAAATAATGACAACAGATGGGAGTAAGCAGGGAATCATGAAATTATCAGGATAAAGTTGGTCTGCCATTTCAATGTCATTCTTAATGCGTACGCAATGATTAGGATTCCCATCTTATTTTCTAAATCACATCTTTGTAAACATATTGATTTTCTTTTGAAGTGGGAATTGACTTATTAAGTGCATTCTTGTGCCATTGATATCTCCTTCCACTCTTGATCCTTTATTTAATGCTAATGAAAAAGGCAGAACTCAGAATAAAAGAGCAGGAATGTCAGAACAAACAGTCCATTTTGTTTCTGCGTTGCCTGGTGTAGAAAATCATTGCCATGTTAAAATATTCCAGCTAGGATACTGAGAAATTCACAAATGTTCCATTTTAATGATATGCCCAACCTCTTTCTCTTTCTCTTCATGGGGCAAAGTTTACTGATTGAAGTCCAGGGTGCTTAAATGCAAGTGGGCAAAGTCAAGGCTTAGGGATTCTAAAGAGAGCTGCAGTCTACCCAGCAATAGCTACATAATCTGCCAATGTGGAGCAGTGTAACATTTTCTGTTGTTTTATTACCGAGCCAGGGCAACTCGGGTCATTCCAAGTGAGTAACATCCAAATATCCAGTGGCTGATCTAATCTAACCCTGTTAATAATAACTCTAATAATTGAGCCAGACTGGCTGCTTGATCATCATCAGCGGTTTCCTGGTGTATTTAGACATTTTTTTTGATCAGGCATCAAGTTATCCAAACGGACCACGAAGGATTGATTTAATTCCAACTTCCATCATGAGACGTGTCATCGGGTTAGTTTGACCACAGCCCATTGAATAATTGTCATGTGCCTCCACTGAGTGGATACTGGTTCCTCATGCGCATCTTGTGAATAGGGCAACTGTCATGTGAGAGTACCTTTAAGAAATGGGTGTGTATATAAATATCTGTAGTGAGAGTACCTTTAAGAAATGGGTGTTTATTACTGCAGTGATGTCAGAGAGTGGGTGGAGCTGGGCTGTCTGTCAGCGTTTTAATTTTGTTTTAGGCTGTTTGCTGCAGGGTGTGTTTTAGTTTTGTTTTCAAAGCGGGATAGCTGCAGTCACAGCCAGAAGGTGTATTAGAGTCTCTCTCTGTAACCTAAAGACTGTAAATTGATCCTGGTGATTAAAACTAATAACAGTGACTTTAACCTGATGTGCTTCTGGTAAAAGGTGTTTTAAGTCTTATGGATGTTAAAAGGAAAGCTTAAAGGATTACTTAGTGTTGTATTCTATGGGGGTTGTATTTGAATTAATGGTTGCTAAGATGTTCACTGTATGTTTTAAAAAGGTTAACTTGAGTTCATAGAATAAACATTGTTTTGCTTTAAAAAATACTTTTCCATTTCTGCTCTACCACACCTGTAGAGTGGGCCATGTGCTCCCCATACCACAATCTATTAAAAGTTGTGGGTCAGGTAAACTCCATGATACACCTTGGGGTTCTCTAAACCCTGGCCATAACACAACTAATCATGAGATGTGTAACTGTATTGTCATCATCTGCCACATGGACATACACTATGGTGAGTTCTGCCATATGAAAGTGTAGCGCTTCAGCAACTTGTCTGTTTGCAATGAAATAATAGCTGTAAGGATGTGAGTGAATGTTTTCAAAGCTGATCTCCCTTCAGCTAACATGCTATATATTGCAAGTTTCTCATCCAGTTATATGATAGATATCCGCTTTCATTGTGCAGAATGCAGCCACTTTAATGTCCTAGATGTCCAAGCGCAGCACCACATGCTAAGTTCATGCATGAACTACGACCTAATCCAGACCGTTGTCTGGAATTTGAAAAAATGATGTACCCTCCGTGATGTTGATTTCCCTCCAGTGTTGATGTCTGTCAAACCTTTCCCTTTCTGCTGGCGCTGAAGCTACCTCACAGTTTTGTCCTGGATCTGACACATGGGGCGGGAATCTCTGACCCCCCCGCCGGGTCAGAGAATCGCCGGGGACTGGCGTGAATCCCGCCACCGCCGGTTGCCGAATTCTCCGGCACCGGAGATTCGGTGGGGGGCGGGAATTGCGGCGCGCCGGTTGGCAGCCCACCCCCCGCCGATTCTCCGGCCCGGATGGGCCGAAGTCCCGCTGCTGGAATGCCTGTCACGCCGGTGTGGATTAAACCACCTCTCTTACCGGTGGGACAACGCGGCGTGGGCGGGCTCCGGGGTCCTGGGGGGGGCGCGAGGCGATCTGGCCCTGGGGGGTGCCATCACGGTGGCCTGGCCCGCGATCGGGGCCCACCGATCCGCGGGCGGGCCTGTGCCGTGGGGGCACTCTTTTCCTTCCGCCTTCGCCATGGTCTCTACCATGGCGGAAGCGGAAGAGACCCCCTCCACTGCGCATGCGCGGGGATGCCGTGAGTGGCCGCTGATGCTCCCGCGCATGCGCCGCTCGGCAATGTCATTTCCGCGCCAGCTGGCGGGGCACCAAAGTCCTTTCCCGCCAGCTGGCGGGGCAGAAATCAGTCCGGCGCGGGCCGAGCCCCTCAAGGTTAGGGCTCGGCCCCTCAAGATGCGGAGGATTCCGCACCTTTGGGGTGGCGCGATGCCGGACTGATTTGCGCCGTTTTTGGCGCCGGTCGGCGGACATCGCGCCGATTACGGACAATTTCGCCCATGAAGAGGAAGGAAGTCTTAGTTTGAATACCTTATGATGCTGAAAGAGAGCGGTTTGAAGGCACAACTACATGCCATAAGTGTAATCTGCATCAAGACTTTACCCTCGGTGTAGAAAACGGAGAAAGATCAAATCGTCCGTGACCACCTTTTAGTGTAATTGTGAAACCTGTTTCCAGGCTGAAGATGACACTCCTCAAAAGTACAAGTATAGAAATCAATGGAGCCATTTTCACAAAATCTGTCTCCCTACCAGTGCTTCTTCTGAACTCTGCAACTCTTTAAGATTGACAAAGGGGTTTTCAAGTGGTAGACATCTCATCCCTCCTGCTCCTCACTTTGTCATGCACCAAAGATACAATTACAGTGGCATATGGGCATTCATCAGAAATAGTTAATGTACGGCAGCACGGTGGCGCAGTGGGTTAGCCCTGCTGCCTCACGGCATCGAGGTCCCATATTCAATCCCAGCACTGGGTCACTGTCCGTGTGGAGTTTGCACATTCTCCCCGTGTTTGCGTGGGTTTCGCCCCCTCAACCCAAAGATGTGCAGAGTAGTGGATTGTCCTTGATAAATTGCCCCTTAATTGGAAAAAATGAATTGGGTACTCTAAATGTATTTTTTTTTTTAAATACTTGAAGTAAAAAAGGTCCCCTGATACCACAAATTCTAGTGGAGTTAATGAAGGAGCTTCATTTTTTTTTTACAATCAAGGGGAAATTTAGCGTGGCCAATCCACCTACGCTGCACATCTTTTGGGTTGTGGGGGGCGAAACCCACGCTAACACGGGGAGAATGTGCAAACTCTACACGGAAAGTGACCCAGAGCCGGGATCGTACCTGGGACCTCAGCGCCGTGAGGCAGCAATGCTAACCCCACTGTGCCACCCAATGACGGAGCTTCCTGGGCAGTAGACACTGGCACATACGTTGGAGTCAAAGACTCCTGTACTTGCTGAAAACTAAAATCGAAATCAGATCTCAAAGAATCTGATGCATAAATTGGAGATTTGTTTTTCATTTAGTTCTGCGTCTTGTTCAACTAATTTGTACTTGTAAAAACAATGTCTGCCGTTTAAAAATTAAGTCATTTTAAAATATATTATTTTGCAGGATATGGGTGTCGCTGGCATGGCCAGCATTTATTGTCCACATAATTGCCTTTGGTTATGGTGCTGAGCCAGCTTCTTGAACTGCTGCAGTCCATGTGATGTAGGTACACCCACAGTCCTGTTAAGAATGGCTTTGACTTTGAAACCCTTTGTGATATCCTGGGTATGTGAAAGGGCTAGACAAATACAAGTTAGCTCTTTGTGTCCCTTTTGTCTATTGGTCCATCCATCGGAAGAAAAACAAAAGGCTAAACTCAAACAATAGTCCCATCCCTGCCTTCCATATTTTGCATGCGCCTTCCCAGTCTGGGGACTTGACAAAAAAAGTGTCTATTCTTATAGAGAAGAGGTCGCCAGCTTTAGTCAAATCACCCACTCATAAAGACAACTTCCAAAAATAAAAGGAGTATGTAATGTTTCAAAACAACCTGGGCTTTGTTAGTTTTTTGTCCATTTACCAAAAACAATAATCATTCAGGAATTATAGGACACAGCAGCTTTGAAATGAATGGATACATTCAGGAACAAAAAAAAGTACCATATTAAAAATACATCCATAAGCAGGGTGACAATGTAAGAGGAAATAATACGCTTCAAATTGCTGTCTCAATGAATTATATCTCGTATTAACTTTTTAAAAATGTTATTATTTACTTTATGCTCCCATCCTTCTCCCATTCTAAATCTCCCAGTATCGTTCCTGAAAAACAGGTAAGGCAGGGGGGAGACACACTGGGCGGGATTCTCCACTCCCGCGCCGATGTGCCCACGCCGTCGTGAACGCCGTTGCGGTTCACGACGGCGCGAAACGGCCCCTATCCTGACCGATTCAGGGCCCGAAAATGGGCTAGGAGCGGGGCTGCGTCATTTACACGCACCAGGCCTTGTCGCCGCGTAAAGGCGGCGCCGCATACATGACGCAGCCGGCGCCGCATAACTGGCGTCACCCGCGCATGCGTGGTTGCCGTCCTCTCCAAGTCCGCCCCGTAAGAAGATGGCAGACGGATCTTGCAGGGCTGCGGAAGGAAGGAGGTCCTCCTTCAGAGAGGACGGCCCGACGATCGGTGGGCACCGATCGCGGGCCACCCCACATCTGAGGTACCCCCCCCGGTGAAGCATCCCCCCTCTCCTCCCCCCCCCCCCCCCCCCCCCGCAGGCTGCCCCTAAGTGTTCCCGCGCTGTTCCCGACGGCAGCGACCAGAGGCGTCATTCTCCGACCCCCCGCCGGGTCAGAGAATCGCCAGGGGCTGGCGTGAATCCCGCCCCCGCCGGTTGCCGAAGTCTCCGGCACCGGATATTCGGCGGGGGCGGGAATCGAGCCGCGCCGGTTGGCGGGCCCCCCCGCTGGATTCTCCGGCCCGGATGGGCCAAAGTCCCGCCGATAAATTGCCTGTCCCGCCGGCATGGATTAAACCGCCTTTTGAACGGCGGGACAAGGCGGCGTGGGCGGGCTCCGGGGTCTCTGGCGGGGCGATCTGGCCCCGGGGGGTGTCCCCACGGTGGCCTGGCCCGCGATCGGGGCCCACCGATCCACGGGCGGGCCTGTGCCGTGGGGGCACTTTTTCCCTTCCGCCTCCGCCACGGTCTCCACCATGGCGGAGGCGGAAGAGACTCCCTCCACTGCGCATGCGTGGGAAACTGTTAGCGGCCGCTGACGCTCCCGCGCATGCGCCGCCCGGAGATGTCATTTCCGCGCCAGCTGGCGGGGCAACAAAGGCCGTTTCCGCCAGCTGGCGGGGCGGAAATTCCTCCGGCGCCGGCCTAGCCCCTCAATGTTGGGGCTCGGCCCCCAAAGATGCGGAGCATTCCGCACCTTTGGGGCGTCGTTTTGGGCGCCAGTCGGCGGACATCGCGCCGTTTCGGGAGAATTTCGCCCCCGGTGTGGACGGCGCCGGGGGGGAACCCACCGTTTTGGGCTGGCCGCTCGGCCCATCCGGTCCTGAGAATAGCAGGGGTGCCGGAGAATCGCCATTTTGGGTGTCTCCGGCGATTCTCCGGCCTGCGGCCCGCGGAACTCGACGGGGCCGTTCCCGCCGCTTGGGAGAATCGGGAGGGCGTTGGACCGGCGTCGCGGAAATTTTGGCGGCCCAGGCGATTCTCCCAACCGGCGCTGGAGTGGAGAATCGCGCCCACTGTGCTGGCTCTTTGTTGCCTGGTGAAGTGTCTTTCGCCTTCTCTGCAGAATCTTGTATAGCCTCTGATCCTCAATCCTTGTAATAGCTCAGCTGATCATGGAATACACAGATACCATCATATATCCTGTTGCTCTGTAGCATATTGTGACCTTAATATCGCCACTGCCCTGTGAACCATCCGAAAAATTGATCCTCTGGCCTTTTCAAACCTGCTGCTTTTGCTTGGGGGTGGTGCGATGGTGCGGGGATTGGAGGTGTGTGGGAGCAGAAAGGGAGGTGGAGGTAGCCTTGTGGAGCAATGACTTTACCGATCAAATTACTCCCATCACAATTAAATTCAGTAGATAGTCAAGAAACAGAAATAAATTCCTCGTACTTTTTAAATTAGTTCCCACAGGTGAATGATTGGCTCGTTTAATGTCTTGTAAGCTTCAGTTTCATGAATATGTAATAGGTAGAAATCTTATGTACAAGACAAAAGGGAATCTGGATTTCCAGAAAGACTGAAATAAAATATGGTTGCCGAAGCCACAATAATTAGCTGCTGTGCACAGATCACAAACCATATCATTATTGCCTCCTGGATGTCTATTTTTTTTTTAATGGATTATCCATTTGAGTAACACCTAACTTTAAGTACCCTATTTAAATAATTTTCACAAAGACATTCTTGAGCTATATTGTCAAAGCAGGAGGCACAATATTGCATTAATGCTGCCTACATACAAAATGACTCCTGAAAGCTAAATAATCCAAATAACTTAACCATTAAATGCTTTGGACATATTTAAACTTTGTTTTAGTGGATCTACACAGATTTTTTTATTGAAATTTGAATTACCCGTGAGCGAGTAGATTTTTACCGTTCCTTTGTCACGTATTTCTCGGAAGAGCTCATTTCTTTTCCGAAAGAAAAATCACATCATTATGTTAAACGTTGTCCCCAAAGCCTTTTGTCCTGCAATTGCTACATCATTTATTATCCATTAATGACCCACAATCAAGCACAAACAAGCTTCAGAATCTAACTACTATGTTTATCCAAAGCTTCCGCAACCTAAGTTATTGTACCCGATATATGTTTTCTGTATTTATTTATTTTTTTTACATTTAGAATACCCAATTACAATTTTTCCAATTAAGGGGCAATTTAACGTGTCCAACCCACCTACCCTGAACATCTTAGGGTTGTGGGGGTGAAACCCATGCAGACATGGGGAGAATGTGTAAACTCCACACGGACAGTGACTCAGGGTCTGGATTCGAACCCGGGTCCTCAGCACCTCAGGCCCAGTGCAAACCACTGTGCCATCACGCTGCCCTCTGTATTTATTACTTTAGTTTATTTTTGTTTGAGATCCACTTCTGACTTTCTTTTACTTGGGAACTCCACTTTTCATGTTAAAAGTGGAAACCCTGCATTAAAACGTATGCCAAATTCCCAGATCTAAATTGCAGCCTAGAATTTATAGTATATTAATGCAAGCTGTCAACATTATACTTGTTTTAGTAGACCACAAGTGAATCCAAACCGATTTGGCAAAAAGAAAACTTGGTTTATTGCAAAGCAATTATATTTACAATATACATCAGATCCCAGCTGGGACTGCTCTGTTGGTTCCAAACCTGGCCGACTTTATACAGATCTTAATCATGCATGATCTCGGCCTTATTGCCCCTTAGCAAGGGAGCTCGTTTTCAGCGAGACTCATGGGAGCCTGATTGCTCCAACTCCGTAGGTCTCATGTGTGTTATAACATCCATCCCACCATGCATACCCCCACACAAGTCGGAAGATCTTATGATACTTGAGGACGAGGAGGGTGCTGGAGTCTCTTCGCATTTGGCTGTGCTTCCTACACTCGCTATACTGGATCGGGCAGCTTATATTTGGATGGCAAACGCCGCTTCTGATTGGAACGTCATGATGGATGCACAGTCTGAGGCTGCCGTACTGCTTGCTCCTCTTCAGAGACCTCCGACGCCTGGGTCTCCAGGTCAGAATCTGTATCTACAACCTCTCTTATTCCAGAGTCTTGATCCGCTTGCGGTGATGCCCTAGCCTTTTCGGGGATCGGATTTTGTTTGACTGTAACTTTTCTCTCCTGGGAAATTTTGCATAAAACTGGTCGTCCAGGTCGTATGTGATCGAGTTGCTTTTTCATGATGTGACCTTATGCCTGTACTTGGTAAGGTACCGACCTGTCTGGTGAATGATTGCCCTGGAGGTCCACTGGGTGCTGTCTGCAAAATTTCGAACATAGACTGTGTCACCTGGTACAAATAGTCTGGGCGGTTTTCGTTGAACAGGGCAACGCCCTTGTGACTCCTGGCTGTGGTGTACTTTCCCGCTGACATCAGGGAGAACCAAACTAAGGCAAGTTTGAAGCCTCCGGTCATTAGCAACTCAGCCGGTGCCACCCCGGTCATGGCAATCGAAGGGTCCGATAGCAGAACAAGAACCTGGCCGGTCATGTGTCCATTGACCCCGAAGTTTGCTTATTTAGTACTTATTTGGATCTTTGTACAGCCTGTTCCACCAGCCCATTTGAAGTCCTGTGATACGGGGCCATCCGGATGTGCCGTACTTCTTCCGGAATCCCGAGAACTCCTCACTTGTAAAAGTCATTCCATTGTCATTAACCAACACCCCCGGGATACTATACATACTGAAGGAAAAGCGCAATTTTTCAATGGTGGGTTTAGATGTGGTTGCCGACACTCTATGGACTTCCAGCCACTTAGGGTGGGCATCTATCAAGAGGAAGAACATTGAGCCTTGAAAAGGGTCGGCTCAGTCAATGTGTAACCAAACCCTGACCTTAGGATGCAGGGAAGATGTTACCAATGATGGGTGTGTCCAGAACCAGGGGTCACAGCCTGAGGATTCAGGGTCAACCATTTCAGACATGATGTACGATCAATTGCACAAAGACTAAAGTTGGGTACAACTGTGGCTTTATTACAGTCAGGTGCATGGCCTCCTGCTGCAGCTAGCGAAATGGCAGGGCCCTGGAGGTCATGCATATTTATACAGTTCTCCGTGGGCCGAGCCAGCCGGCAGGAGCTACCAGCGAACCTGTAGTGCAGGTCCTACCTTACATCTCCTATTACAGTGGTTCACCACATTCACCCCCTGTTAAAAATGAGTCCGGCGGGGGTGACGTGAAATTATATACAATTAGTGCAATTATGTACAGTGATAGGGAAAGAAAAGTCCATGTTGATGGTCCGGAGTCCGTCAAAGGTTCAGCCGGTCCGGTGCTTTGGTGCTTCATTGGGAGCGGCGTAACGGTGGCGGCGACGTAGTTGCTGGCGGTGGTGGCGGTGCTGATGCTGGCCAGTCATCGGGGAACTCCAGGAGCGTGCAGAAGTCCTCTTCGTCCTCTTGTGCGGAAAAGGGGAGGGTGCTCTGGTGGGGTCAATATTGGTGGCGCGTTGGGAGGTGGGGGGGGGTGCATTGGTGGGGGGGTTGTGTTGTGGTGGAACCCTGACGGTGTCAGATCCCTGAGTGAGACGGTATCTTGGCGGCCGTCGGGGAACTCAATGTAGGTATATTGAGGGTTGACGTGGAGCAGGTGAACCTGTCCACCAAGGAGTCCGCCTTGTGGAGTCGGACATGCCTACGGCGAAGGACCGGTCCTGGAGCAGCGAGCCAAGTCGGGAGCGACACACCGGATGTGGACTTCCTGGGGAAGGCAAAAAGACGTTCATGGGGTGTGTTATTCGTAGCGGTGCACAATAGTGACCGGATGGAGTGTAGAGCGTCAGGGAGGACCTCCTGCCAGCGAGAGGCTGGGAGGTTCCTGGACCGTAGGGCCAGCTGGACGGCCCTCCAAACCGCCCCATTCTCCCGTTCTTCTTGCCCATTTCCCCGGGGGTTGTAGCTGGTCGTCCTGCTGGAGGCTATACCCCTACTGAGCAGGAACTGACGCAGCTCATTGCTTATGAATGAGGATCCCCTGTCACTGTGGATGTAGGCGGGGAAACCAAACAGAGCGAAGATGGTGCTGAGGGCCTTGATGACGGTGGCAGATGTCATATCGGGGCATGGGATGGCGAAGGGGAATCTAGAGTACTCATCGACCACACTGAGAATGTACGTGTTACGGTCGGTGGAGGGGAGGGGCCCTTTGAAATCCACGCTGAGGCGTTCAAAGGGGCGGGAAGCCTTCACCAGGCGCGCACGGTCTGGCCGGTAGAAGTGCGGCTTGCACTCCGCACAGACCTGGCAGTCCCTGGTGACTGTCCTTACTTCCTCGACGGAATAGGGCAGATTGCGAACTTTGACCAGATGGTACAATCGAGTGATCCCCGGGTGACAAAGGCTGTTGCGTGGGGCCCGGAGTTGGTCCACTAATGCGCTGACTCATGTACCTCGGGAGAGGGCGTCTGGGGGCTCGTTGAGTTTACCGGGGCGATACAAGATCTCGTAATTATAGGTGGAGAGCTCGATTCTCCACCGCAAGATTTTATCATTTTTGATCTTGCCCCGCTGTGTGTCATTGAACATGAAGGCTACCGACCGTTGGTCCGTAAGGAGAGTGAATCTCTTACCGGCCAGGTAATGCCTCCAATGCCGCACAGCTTCAATGATAGCTTGGGCTTCCTTCTCAAAGGACGAGTGTCGAATTTCAGAGGCATGAAGGGTGAGGGAAAAGAATGCCACGGGTCTGCCTGCCTGGTTTAGGGTGGCGGCAAGGGCGATGTCTGAAGCGTCGCTTTCTACTTGGAAAGGCAGTGACTCGTCCACTGCGCGCATCCCGGCCTTGGCGATGTCTACTCTGATGCGGGCGAAAGCGTGTTGTGCCTTGGCCGCGAGGGGGAATTGGGTGGACTGGATGAGTGGGCGGGCCTTGTCCACATAGTTTGGGACACACTGAGCGTAGGAAGAAAAGAACCCCAGGCAGCGTTTGAGGGCCTTGGGGCAGTGGAGGAGGGGAAGTTCCATGAGGCGCATGCGGTCAGGGTCAGGCCCGAAAAGTCCATTTTGGACTATATAGCGGAGAATGGCTAACCGGGTCGTGCTGAACACACACTTCTCTTTGTTGTAGGTCACGTTGAGAAGAGTGGCAGTGAGGAGGAATTTATCGAGGTTGGCATAGTGGTCCTGCTGCTCCGGGCCGCAAATGGTGACATTATCTAAGTGCGGAAAGGTGGCCCGCAAACCGTACTGGTCGACCATTCGGTCCATCTCTCTTTGGAAGACCGAGACCTCATTTGTGACACCGAAAGGGACCCTAAGGAAGTGGTAGAGGTGACCGTCTGCCTTCAAGGCAGTGTATGGCCGGTCCGACTTCCGGATGGGGAGCTGGTGGTAGGCGGATTTGAGGTCAATTGTTGAGAAGACCCGGTACTGTGCAATCTGATTGACCATATCAGATATGCGTGGGAGGGGGAATGCGTCGAGCTGCATGTACCGATTGATGGTCTGGCTGTAGTCCACGACCATCCTGTATTTCTCCCCAGTTTTAACCACTACCACTTGGGCTCTCCAGGGGCTGTTACTGGCCTCGATAATACCCTCCTTAAGCAGCCGCTGGACTTCGGACCTGATGAAGTTCTTGTCCTGGGTGCTTTACCATCTGCTCCTAGTGGCAACGGGCTTACAATCCGCAGTTAGATTGGCAAAAAGGGAGGGGGGATCGACCTTGAGGGTCGCGAGGGTAAGGCTCTGGAGGTTGCACTGGAAGTCCAGGCCCAACAGGAGTGCAGCGCAGAGATTAGGAAGGACATAGAGGCGGAAGTTACTAAATTCTACACCCTGTACCGTGAGGGTGACTGGACAAAAGCCTCGGACTGGGACAGAGTGGGATCCGGATGCGAGGGAGATCCTTTGATTGGCAGGGTGGATAGCGAGGGAGCAGCGCCTTACCGTATCTGGGTGAACAAAGCTTTCGGTGCTCCCGGAGTCCAGCAGGCACGAGGTCGCGTGGCCGTTAATTTTAACCGTTGTTGACGCGGTGGCCAGATTGTGCAGGCGAAATTGGTCCAGCGTCATCGAAGCGAGCTGTGGGTAGCCATCTGATGCTTCGGGTGGCGAGCGTGTGCGGTTCCGATGTCGGGATGTCCGGAGACCCTGTGGGGGACAAGATGGAGGAGCCCATGGTGCGCACATTGCGGGGTCGGAACAAGATGGCGGCGCCAATGGTGCGTACATTGCGGGGTCGGGACAAGATGGCAGCGAAGGGGGACAAGATGGCGACGCCCATTGGTCACACAGGACCCAGGAGGAGAAGATGGCGGCTCCCATTGTGCGTCTGGCGTGGGGAGGGGGCGATAGCGGGTGCGATCGCGACTGCGCGGGCCTGGCACACAGCCGCGAAGTGGACCTTTTTACTGCAGGCTTTACAAACTGCAGTGCGGGCCGGGCAGTGTTGGTGGGGCTGCTTCTGCTGAGCGCAGAAATAGCAGCGGGGACCCCTGGGGTGCACGGATCGGCGTGCAGCACAGGCGTATTGGGAGGGCAGGGCCCCGGCTGAGGAGGTCAGCGGCGGGTAGGAAGGAGTAGGAGGGTGGCAGCGCGGCGGGAGGGGTGCGATTGTACGTTATGGGATGCGACCGCCATGGAGAGCACCAAGGTTTTCGGCTCCACCAGTTCGAGCGTGGCCCTTTCCAGTAATCGTTCTCGGATGCAGTCCGATGCAATCCCCGCCACGAAGGCATCGCGCATGAGGAGATTTGCGTGTTCGGCAGCCCTAACGGCCTGGCAGTCACAGTCCCAAATGAGTGGAATTAAGGCCGGACAGAAGTCTTCGATGGACTCACCAGGTAGTTGCGAGCGGGTGGCGAGTACATGTCTGGCGAAGAGCGTGTTCGCCTTCTGCGCGTAGTGTTCCTTAAGGAGTTCCATTGCTTTTGTGTAATTCGTGGCGTCTTGGATAAACGGGAACACACTGGAGCTCAGTCTGGAGTACAGGACGTTTATCTTCTGAGTCTCTGTTGGCTCGGGGTCCGCAGCCTTGATGTAGGCCTCAAAACATGCTGGCCAGTGAGTAAAGACTTTTCTGTCGTTGGGCGAGTGCGGATCCAGCTGCAGGCAATCGTGCTTAATTCTGATATCCATTGTGTGGAAAATCTGACTGTAATAAATTGATGCACGATCAATTGCACAAAGACTAAAGTTGGGTACAACTGTGGCTTTATTACAGTCAGATGCGTGGCCTCCTGCTGCAGCTGGCGAAATGGCAGGGCACTGGAGGACATGCATAATAATACAGTTCTCCGTGGGCTGAGCCAGCCGGCAGGAGCTACCGGCGAACCTGTAGTGCAGGTCCTACCTTACATCTCCTATTACAGTGGTTCACCACAGGACAGAGATAAGGAGACATTTCTTCACACAAAGAGTGGTGAGCCTGTGGAATTCATTACCACAGGAAGTAGTTGATGCTACAACTTTGAATATATTCAAGAGGCGGCTGGATATAGCACTTGGGGAGAATGGGATCAAAGAATGGGAGAAAGCAGGATTAGGCTATTGATTTGGATGATCAGCCATGATCGTGATGAATGGCAGAGCAGGCTCGATGGGCCAGAAGGCCTCCTCCTGCTCCTATCTTCTATGTATCTATGTATTAGTTACATCATAGAACCAGTCCGCCATGCGTGAAAAAGAGTACAAATGGATCACGAAAATAAGCACAGCTATTTTTTAATAGATTAGAAATGAGAGTGGAAAATTAAATCTTTATCTAATAGAATCTCAACTTGAAAAGAAATTCCATTGATTATCCTAAAATGCTTCGGTCAAACAAGAAACTGTTATACAATTCAATGTTCCATTTTTAAAGTACTGCTTAAGAAATTGGTTCGAAGAGAATACATCAATTTGCAGATTTTTGCATTTGCTACTCCAACATCCTAATTCCAGTTAATGTGATAGGAACAAAAACATGGTCAAGAGGCTCAGCATCTCCTGAAATTTGAGACAAGGAATCATTACTTCTTCGGCTAACTAAGAATAGCAATTAACTTCCAGATATCATAGACCAGATCATTAACTCCTACATACCCGTTCTTGCACAACGGTATCTGGAGTGTTTTCAAAGTAACTTAGAGCTTTTAATCAAAAAGGCCGGCCTTGGGTGGACAATGGAATTCAATCAGGATTGAATATAAACACCATTAGAAATAAAGGGTTTGAGACAGCTCAAACATATTGTTCAAAGGTACTGATCTAGTTAGAGATTTACCTTGGATGCTTGGCATGCTGTGAGGTCCATCTGGAAAATGGCAGATACAGTTTTAAGACTTCTCCTGGACGGAATTCTCTGGCCGTTCGCTGGCGTCAGGATTCTCTGGTCCCACTGGCAGCGTACCCCCGCCCATGAGTTTCCCAGTGGGGGAGGGCGGCTTCAATGGGAATTCCGTCTCCAGCGAACGGCGCGCCACCTCCTGCTTCCAAGCAACACGCAGCTGGGAGGCATCCGCCTTTCCAGCCATCGTATATTTTATTGAGTAATATCTGTTTGTGTAATGCCCAGAGGAACTTTTGTAGAGAATTGAAAGAAGTCATGTTTTTGTGTCCCAAATAAAATATTTTACAAGTGATCATTTGGCACAATAGAGCATTATTGATGAGATTGCCATAAAAATGTTCACTCAGATAAAATATTTCTATTATGTCAACTAAGGTTGATATCATTGTTAAAACAACGACAGAACATTTGATATGATAATACCATCAGCAACATATTTAGGATTCACATTGTAAATTCTTTGTTCTTTGCTCCATGTGAATCTGAATTTCCACAGTATTTCAGACAGACTGATACTGCTGGTACTGCGTGGGAACAAGTTCAGTGAAAGTAAATGCACAACCTGAAGAAAATTCCATCTTATTTGCATTCAATAATTCTTCCTAAAAGAGTGGGAACGTGCACTTCTTGTATCATCCCCGTTTTGCAAAAAAGAGGTGGGATTGTTGGGAATCCACCAAAAGTCTGCTGTGACTTTATTGATCCTAATGTATCAGACATTCCATACTTGTTGGCCCTGATTAAGATTTTTAACTTTCGCTTTTGAATGTTTCCTGTCATTTCAAATGGAGCTGCTTTGCTTCTTCCCACTTCTCTACCCTGTACTGAGCTGCACTGATTGTCACCAAAAACATATATGTTTGCCCTTGCTTCAGTAAGAAGTCTTGCAACATCAGGTTAAAGTCCAACAGGTTTGTTTGGAATCACGATCTTTTGAAATGCAGCTCCTTCATCACTCACCTGAAGAAGGAGCTGCGCTCCGAAAGCTAGTGTGCTCCCCCCCCCCCCCCCCCCCCCGTCCAACGCCGGCATCTCCACATCAGCACTTCAGAGTAAAGTTCCATTGGTAGAACAGTTCCTTTCGTTTTTGGAAAGAACCTTTCCTCCCTCCCCTCATCACGTGCTTGTTGACCCTGCATGCCACAATGTTGCAAATGTCTACTTATTATCTAAAAGAGCCATATGCCAGCAAACAAGCTGGGACCAGAGGAGGCTGTCCAGATCATCTGTGGTCACACAGCAGGATCGCAGATTATCAGGGTTGTTATCTTCCCACCTGTGAAGGTAAAACATTTAATTTTCATAATCTTTTGGTTACAAACATCTGTGTCATAATAGCCTGTACTAAAAATGCAATTCCATGGCCAGTTAATCTCTTTATTTATGCTTCAAGCCATTAAAATACCAAGAATCATTAGCTGTTTCTGAAGGATAGCTAATAAGGATTGGTGTTTGTTGAGGGGATGACAGCCAGTTTAAGTAGCATTCCCAATCTCATTCACCTTCCTCTGCATCAACTAACGCATATCACCCTCAAATCATTTTCACGTCTCAGTTTTGTTCATTCATTCGCCACCTGACGTTAACACTCTTTCATCTGTGCTTTTTTGTTACTTGTAATGGCAATTCCTTTACCAGCTTCAAAGAGGGACAGGATTTGCACTCGCACCAAAATCATAAGGACTTGCAAGAATTCCAACTCTTCTAGGACTCAACAAGTTGCTGTCATTGATGATACAGCTGATAGTGAGCAAGCAGGATTAGGCCATTCGGCCCCTCGAGCCTGCTCCGCCATTAAATTATATCATTGCTGATCTTCGACCTCAACACCCTCTGAGGTAGAGAATTGCAAAGATTTAACACCCTTTGAGTGAAGAATATCCTCCTCATCTCAGTCCTAAATGGCCTACCAATTATTCTGAGATGGTGTCCCCTGTTTTTAAGCCTGCCAGCCTGGGGAAATATCCTTCCTGCATTCACCGTGTCGAACTCTTGTGAGAATTTAGTATGCTTCAATGAGACTGACTCATTTTTTTTTAAACTCGAGAGAATGCAGGTCCCAGTCTCCTCAATGTTACCTCATATATTAACCCCGCCATCCCAGGAATAAATCTGCTGAATTTTTGTTGCACACCTTCTATTGCAAGTATATCCTTCCTTAGATAAGGAGACCAAAACTGCACACACATATCCAAATGCAGTCTAACCCAGACTCAATACAATTTCATCAAGGCATTTTTACTCCTGTCAAATCGTGTTGCAGTGAAGGCCAACATACTATTTATCGTCTTACTTGCTTGCTGCACCTGCATACTAGCTTCCTGTGACACATTTAATATACATACAGGTGCAGGCCATTCAGCCCATCGAGCTTGCTCTGCCACTTAATAAGATGTGGAGATGCCGGTGTTGGACTGGGGTGGGCACAGTAAGAGGTCTTACAACAGCAGGTTAAAGTCCAACAGGTTTGTTTGGAATCAAACAAAATCTGAAACCAATGATTCCAAACAAACCTGTTGGACCTTTAACCTGGCATTGTAAAACTTCTTACTGAGTCCACCCCAGTCCAACATCGGCATCTCCACATGATGGCTACCATCGATACCGCAAACTGCTGGCACAAACGGGAGATCACACCTGAGAAGGAGCTCCGCTCCGCAAGCTAGTGATTCCAAACAAACCTGTTGGACCTTTAACCTGGCATTGTAAGACTTCTTACTGTGTCCACCCCAGTCCAATGCCGGCATCTCCACATCATGGCTACCATCGACACCGTAAACTCTTGGTTCAAACTGGAGGTCACACCTGAGAAGGAGCTACGCTCCGAAAGCTCGTGATTCCAAACAAACCTGTTGGACTTTAACCTGATTTAAGAAGATCGATCTGACACTTCAATGTCTTTTACCCACACTATGCCCATAACTCTTTATGTTATTGTAATCAGAAATCTATCAATCTCTACCTTAAACACGCTTGGATATTAAGGGCCATGGTAAATTGCCCTTAATGTCCAAAATTGCCCTTAGTGTTGGGTGGGGTTACTGGGATATGGGGATGGGGTGGAGGTGTTGGCCTTGGGTGGGCTGCTCTTTCCAAGAGCCGGTGTAGACTTGATGGGCCGAATGGCCTCCTTCTGCACTGTAAATTCTATGAACATTCTATTCTATGAAATTATTGAGCTTCCACAGCCTTTTCTAGTAGAGATTTCCAAAGATTCACAACTGTCTGTTGTCGTGTTGGGTGTTCCGATACACAAACGAACCAACACGGTTGTAGATGGTACAACTCTGTTCTATTATTCTGTACAATAACAACTGTTAACTTCTGGCTGTGGTTCGTGCTTCACCAGCTAACCTGTGGACCCAGCCCTAGCACTATCTTAGAGAGGCACTCAGCACATGGACTATGTCTGAGTGGCACGCTGTGAGCTCTGTGCTCTGAGCTATCTCCTGGTAGAATGAGCAGGAACTGTGGTGTTCCCTGTTTTATAGTGCGTGTGCTCTCACTGGTGATTGGCTGTGATGTTGTGTGTGTGTTGATTGGTCTGTCTACCTGTCCATCAGTGTGTGTGTGTGATTGCACCATGATATGTTAATATGGATATCATTACATGTGTCATGAAATTTCTCCTCATCTCAGTCCTAAGTGGCATCCCCTTATTTTGAAATTGTGCCCGCTGGTCCTCTGCCAAGGTAAACATCTTACCTGCATCTATCCTGTCTGTTCCTTGAAGTATTTTGTAGATTTCAATGAGATCATTTATCATTCTTCGAAGCTCCAGAGAATACAGGCCCAGTTTGCCCAGTCTCTCCTCATGAGAGGCCCGCCACACCCGGAACAAGTCTGGTGAACCTTCGCTGCACTCCCCCTATGGCAATAATATCTTGTCGGAGATAAGGGGATCAAAACTGCACACAGTATTCTCGGTGCTGTCTAACCAAACTTCTATACAATTAAAGCGAGGGCTGGATTCTCCCATGCCCCAGCTGTGTGCTTCTCAGTGGCGCGCCGTTCGCTGATGGGGGGGGGATTCTGTCTTCGTGCCCCCGTCAATGGGATTTCCCATTAAAATCACCCCACACCAAACGAGAAACCCGTGGGCGGGGATTTGATGCCGGTGAGAAAAGGGAATCACAACAGCTGGAGAATCCCAGCCAAGATCTCCCTAGTCCTGTACTGAAACCCTTTTGCACGAAAGGCTTACATTCTATTCGCCTTCCTGATAGCTTGCTACACCTGTATGTTTGCCTTCAGTGACATATGGACAAGGACATCAAGTTTCTGTGTGCATCGACACTTTCTAATTTCTTACCATTTAGGAATATTCTGAATACCTCTTCCTTCTACCAAAGTGGGTTACCTCACATTATTTCACTTTATATTCCATCAGCCATGTTCTTGCCCACTCACTAAGCTTGTCTAAATTCTCCTGTTGCCGCTTTACAATCTCCTTCACAACACACACTCCCACCTAGCTTTGTATCATCCGCAAAGTTTCAAATATTACATTTGGTCCTCACACCCAAATCATTGATATATATTATGAACAGCTTGGTCCAAGTACTGATCCCTGCGGTGCCCCACCAGCCACAAGAATGACTCGCTTATTCCTGCTCTCTGTTTTCTGCATGTGAACCAATCCTTAATCCATGCCAGTATATTGACTCCTTTCCCATGTGATTTTATTTTGCTGATCAACCTCCTGTGGGGAATGTGGACTGAGTGGTCACATGAGAATGTGATGACATGGCTACAAAAGAGGGACGTTATCCCTGGGAGCGTGGGCAGAGCACAAGTGTTGTGTGTAACTGTTGAGCTCAGGAATAAATTACCTTTGTTGGAAGTCCTTGTTGTCAATGATTTAGCAAACCCACAACAGTCTCGAGGGGGCTTTATCAAAAGCCTTTGAAATCCAAATATGTCCAAACAAGGACACCCAGGTCCCTTTGGACCTCAAATTTCCCCATTGCAGTCCTCATTCACGATTCTTCTCCCTGGTGGCTCACTTGGCAGCAGTCTAATCTCTGAGCCAGAAGCTTGTGGGATCAATTCCCACATCAGAGACTTGAGCATATCATCCAGGTTGACACTACTGTGAGGCAGTAATGAGGGGAATGCTGTGATATCATAGGTGTTGTCTTTCAGTTTCATTTACTGTCCTCTCAGGTGGATGTAAACAATTTCATGGAACTATTTCAAAATTCACTGTGATGTACCGGCTAATATATATCCCTCAACATCACTCACAAGAACAGATTATCTGGTCGTTTATCTCAATGTTGTTTGTGTGAATGCGCTGAACACAAATTGGCTGCGCTGCACTCTCCCTATGTTGCAATAGTCACGACACTTCAAAAGTACTTAATTTGCTGTAAACCACTTTGGAAGATCCTGAAGTTGTCAAAAGTGATAAATAGATGCCGCTAGCTCTTTCCTTTCTCTACCACAATTATCCTCTGGTCACAAAAAATCAACCTAACTATACAAACATAGCTAGAGCTGTGAGTTTCTAATTCATTGGCAGCACATGAAGCTCCCATTAAAATATCATTCCAATATTGTTTGCCTATCTGGCCAAACAATAAATCCAATATAGTAACAAAATACAATGAAACTTCATGGGAACTACGGCCTGTATGTAACAAATATCACAAGGGAATGCTGATCATTGTCAGGATCATACCGGCTTCCTTAGTCCAGTGAAAAGCTTTTATATGGTAGTAGGTGACAGCATTCAGTCACTGTGCCTTGATAGCTTGAATTATCCTTGCATTTAATAGAATTGTTCATTCACTACTTTTCACTGGAGTTGGAAAGGAAAATGCATAAAATTGGCAATGAAAACAGAAAATGCTACAAATACACAGCTGGGCAGTAAGCTTCTGCAAAGAGAAATGATGGGTTAATGACATTTCAGATGTGCAACTTTCAGCAGTGCTGAAAACTGAAAGACACATCAGTATTTTAAAGAACAAAGAAAAGTACAGGCAGGAACAGGCCCTTTGGCCCTCCAAGCCTGTGCTGATCATGATGCCCTAACTAAAAAAAAAACCTTCTGCCCTTACTCGGTCCCTATCCCTCAACTTCCTCCCTATTCATGTATCCATCCAGATGCCTCTTAAATGTTGCGAATGTGCCTGCTTCCACCACATCCTCTGGCAGCGCGTTACAGGCACCCACCCCTCTCTGTTTGAAAAACTTACCCCCTCTCACCTTTGAACCTGTGCCCCGTTGAAATTACCACTTCCATCCTTGGAAAAAGCCCTGACTATCCACCCGGTCTATGCTTCTCATGATTTAATAGAACTCAATCAGGTCTCTCCTCAGCCTCCGTCAACATCCTTGAGACCAGGCAACATCCCGGTAAACCTTCTTTGCACTCTCTCCAAAGCTTCCACGTCCTTCTGATAATGTGGTGACCAGAACTACATGCAATACTCCAAATGCAGCTGAACCAAGGTTTTATACAGCTGCAACATTATTTCCCAACTCTTGTACTCAGAGCCCCAGCTGGTGAAGGCAAGCGTGCCACATGCCTTCTTAATCACCTTGGCCACCTGTGTTGCCACTTTTAGGGAACTGTGGACCTGCATGCCCAGATCCCTCTGTATGTTAACGTTCCTAAGGGTTCAGCCATTTACCTTGTACCTAGATTTGATCCTCCAAAATGCATCACCTCACATTTGTCTGGATTAAACTCCATCTGCTATTTCTTTGCCCAAGTCTCCAATCTATCTATATCCTGTTGTAACCTCTGACAATCCGCGGCACTATCAGTAACTCCGCCAATCTTCGTGTCACCTGCAAACTTACTAATCAGACTATTCACATTTTCCTCCAGATCATTTACATATACTACAAACAACAGCGGTCCCAGCACTGATCCCTGCGGAACACCACTAGCTACAGATTCTGAAAAACACCCTTACACCGCTACTCTCTGTCTTCTACAAGAAAGCCAGTTCTGCATCCATCCAGCCAGCCCACCCCGAATCCCATGTGACTTTAGTTTTTGTACCAATCTGCCATGTGGGACCTTGTCAAATGCCTCACTAAAGTCCATATAAACTACATCCACAACCCTTCCCTCATCAATTTTCTTTGTCACCTCTGCAAAAACTGAATCAAGTTTCAGTAAAGTAAGCAGCTGGGTGAGTCAGCCAGAGAGACAGGACATAACAACGACATAATTCAGGCAATATAGGATAGGAGGGAGCGTTGAATACAGATAGACTGAAAAAAAATAAGAGGTAGAAAAATTTGAGATTTGAAGTGGGCCGTTCAGTGCATCGAGTCTGTCCTGCCATTCAGTTAGATCATGGTTAATCTGTACTTCACCTCCGAGAGCCCCAGTGGATGACAAATGCACTGTACAAGAGAGGTGGAGAACTCATAAGGTTCTAGAGGGATAGATGGACAAGGCAATGGAAGAAACAGCCATTCTTAGCTTTCCGCATATTCGAGATGTATACATGACACCCATGTTTCCAGCGAGGCACTTTGATCAGCCAGTCACGCTTATTTGCAAAAAAGATGCTATTCCCTTGATATGTAGTTAATTTGTGGATCTCATTGGTGGCACATATTTTTGCTTCTAAGAGCTCATAACACTTTTCTGCAGTCATTACACAGGGCCCTGAATCTCAACCTGAGAGCAAGAAGCCAGTGCCATGTAAAAATATGATTGATTTTCCAAAAGCATGTTTTATTCAGATAATTTGTAAAAAGTAAATTAAAAAACATTTCAGCTTGATGATTAGAGTGTGCCATGAAATTCAGCTTGTTTCCATACAGTGGGTTCCACTTTTAAATGCCTCTACACAGTTGTAATTCCTTTGGGGCGGAATTCTCCCAAACCCCCCTGGCATGTTTGATGGTGGGCATGGCAGGAGAATAGGGCGGAAGGGCCAGAAATCGGTTTCATGCTGGCGGGATCCTTTGCTTGCGCCTGCCATATCAGGTCGGAAAACCCATCAGAGGATGCCGTTTAGGTCTTGTTAATGAGATGCAAATGAAGGCCCTGCCCCCCCACACTAGATTTTCCACGATCCCGTTCATACAACGTGACATGCAGATGTAGGGACTCTGATAAACAATGCCTGGGGCTGCTCCAGAGTATGGGCTGGAGGCCACCGGCAGCCCTGGACCCTGGAACACCACAAAAGTGGTGGGGGAAGCATCTGCAGGAGGAGCTTCCACATTCATTGTACTGCATGGGGCCCATCTTCCTGCCTGAATGTTCGTGGAGGTCCATCTTCATTCTGTGGGTGTTCATCCTATGGCCTTAGAGTGCTCCCAAAGATCTATCTTCATTTTCAGGTGGTTCACCTTCTTTCTTCAATAGTGGGTCAGTCGGGCACCTTTTCAATATGGTACCCGCACACGATGGCAGACTACATGTCATCCAGCCTGCACTGCCACAGCATATGGCCTGAAACACACGGGTGCATAATTAATGAGATTGGACCGGAAGATTAGGTGTGTTTTCCCTCTTCAGCCATGGCACTTACACTGGGAGAATTCCACCATTGATCTTCACAATATACATTCCTTATCAGGCATGCAGTGTGGAGGAAAAGCATTCAATTTGAAAAATTACAGAAAGCGCATTAGAATTTAACTTTCCCCCATCCAACGCATTCCTCTCTGAAATATCTCGATACAGTTTCAATATTCTTGTCTTTGCAAAGTAGATTGAATGTCTGGCTTACAACCCAGGGGGGATCTGCACATTTCCAGCTCTTCGGTGTGCTATAACTGAACAACAGCGATCTTTCACCATTGTGCCTCTGCGGCGGCTCCCCAAGATTTAGTGTGTCACCTCAGTCCTGGACCTTGGGAATGTGCCAGCCTGCTTACACTTGGTCACTGAAACACATGGGGCTGGATTCTCTGGTCCCTGAGATGCATGGGATTCTCCTTTCCTGCCGCCGGCCAATGAGATTTCCTGGACACCCATGGGCGGGGTTGCAATGCTGGTGGAGTGGAGAATCTTGCCAGTGAAGAATGATATATTATATATACACCTCTGAAACAGGAACATCGTGAGACCCTCAGATGTAAAAAAACGCAGGCTGAATAAAGCACAACAACAATGTGACACTCACACTTACTTCTTAGCATAGCAAAGTAGCACTCGTGTTTATATTATTATATGAAAGCGAACATTTTGAAATGCTTCTGGGTGCTGCATCAAAGTGCATCGTTAAGACCTGCAGCGGTGGCTGCAGCTTGACTGCTTTTCTCTTTTGCCCATGGCCTTTGATAACCTTTGTGGGTATCATCTGGCAGCCCTAGGCTTGAAGGGACAGGGGCATGCAAACCTCTCCTGCACCAGAGCAGGGAAGTCCTCTGTCGTCACTGCCAGGATGGCAAGCACTTGACAACATTGCGTGTCTTTGGGGTGGTGGGGGGGGGGGAGCTCTCAAATGCATCAGGCTGCATCTCCTGGCCTCTTATGTGCAATATGGCACTGCACGGTTGTCAGTTGATTGAGGTGTACCTGGAGGGCACTGACAATTTCTCGCTGGACCTCTGCTGCAGTGAACTCATAGCTGCATTCATTATCTGCAGGGTCACTCTCACCAGGACTGTGGTCTCCTGGGTCTGCATCTCCATGACATTGGCCACCCTCTCTATGGAAGAAGTGATACACTCCCTAAGTGTCAAAGTGCAAGAATCACAAGTTAGTATCAAATACAGCACGTAATTAGGAAAGCTATTTGTGGTGGCTTGAGGCAATACTAGGGCGACTTCTCATATCACAACAGGGACTTATTGATTACATTTTTAAAATTAAATTTAAAGTACCCAATTCATTTTTTCCAATTAGCGGGCAATTTAGTATAACCAATCCGCCTACCCTGTACATCTTTTGGGTTGTGGGGGTGAAACCAAAGCAAACATGGTGAGAATGTGCAAACTCCACACGGACAGTGACCCGGGACAGGGATCGAACCAGGGTCCTTGGCGCAGTGAGGCAGCAGTGTTAACCACTGTGCCACCATGCTGCCCTCCACCTAAATATTCTAATCCCATTTTCCAGCATATGGCCCCTAAACCTGTATGCCTTGGCATTGCAAGAACACGTCTGAATTCTTATTAAATGTCTGAATTCTTATTAAATGTTATGAGGTTTTCTGCCTTCACCACCCTTTCAGGCAGTGAGTTTCAAACATTCCACCACCCTCTGGGTGAAAAAGGTTTTCCTCACATCACCATTAAACCTCCTGCCGCCCAACAAGGGTTTATTGATAACAAGTAAAGGTCACCAATACACAGGCACAGTGCCACTAAACAGATCTGCACTCTGCGGCTGCAGAGCCCACTTTGCCCAGGACCCCAATCCCAGGGCTCTGCGTTTTTCCCCATTGGTTGGTATTTGTGCGCACCCACACGATAGGTCCTGAGCCAATCACGTGGACCATGAAAGCTCGTCATGCTACCACATCCCTCCCCCCTTACATCCCTCAAGAACATATTGTCAGAACAGGTTATGTACAATTACTATATACAATTAAAAGGTTGAGAAACACAAGGGTCTGTATTCTCCATTTGGGAGACTAAGTCCCCAGGCTGGCGTGAAAATGGTGGTGTTTTACACCAGGAAAACTGGTGCAAAATGACCACCGATTCAACGTTTTGCTGGGGGGCTGGCAGGGACGCAGCGTAGAGCTCTCAGCGGTAGCTGCCGATACGGCCTGCAGCATTTCCGAGTCCGTGCCCGTGCATGGTGGCGGCGTGCAGCGGCCGTGCCGCGTTTCATGGCGAACTCAGCCCGCGGACCCGGACCCCAAAAATAGTCCCCCCCCCCTTGGTTACTAGAGCTCGCATGCCCCGGACCGCCCAACCAGTGCCCCCAGCCCAAATCAAGCCCCCTCTGCCCGTGGATCGGCCCTCCCCAGACTGTGGCGGTGCAGGACTGAGTCCGCAGCCGCCTCGCGAGCTTCCTGAACATTGTGAGCACACGTAACATATGCCGTTGGGAACTCGGTCGGTCGGGGACGGAACATCGTGTGGTGGGCCTCAGGCAATGGCCTGAGGCCGTGGACACATGGCGCGGTGTACGGCGCTTTTCAGGGGGTGGAGAATCTGAAAACTGGCACCGCTCCAGATTTAGGCATCACATCGGTAGCAATCATTTTGACTTCTGGGCTGGCAAACCATTTTCCTTCCTCTTCACGGACTACAGTTCTGTCCCTGGGGTCGTGACTGAAAATCCTCTATGCCGGTGGACCCGGCTGTGTGCGTTGCAGCCAAACCGCCCCACGGGTGGTTCACCTCGAACTCTTGCACAGTTTGAAGCTTTGATGTATCCCTCTTGGTGCAGTCGGTTGCCTGAGCAATTTCGATCACCCTGTCTAGTGTTATTTGTTTCAGCCAGAGGGTTCTTTTGCACATTTGTGTTGTTGATACCGCATTCCAAATGATCACGCAGCATGTCACCATGAACTGTGCTGAGCTCACAATGCTCGGCCAATTGATGGAGTCTGGCATCAAAGGCGGAGATGGTATCTCCTGTGTCCTTGACAACTGAATTAAACTTGTATCTCTGGAGTATGGTCCAAGGTCTGGGATTTAAATGTTTCCTAACCAAAGACTGGTGGAATGATTTTGTGTCGGGTGCCTCTGAGGATATCAAATTCCTTTTAAGGTTGCAGGTCGGTGGCCCCAAACTGTTAACAGGATAACTTTCTGTTTATCCTCCCCATTATTTTGTTTCCTTTAAAAAAAGTAACAAAGCCATTCAATATACTGGTTCCAGTCATCGGCTCTCGGGTTCATTGAATCTAATTTCCAATCATGTGCATTTTCACTCACTTTTTTATGACGAAGTCAACTCTTTTCGTCTTCTCTGTTCATTTTGGAGGCTTCTCCCTGCCCCCTCGAATTCCAAACTACTGTAGACTTGCGATCAATGCAGTTTACACTTGTTCCCAATGTTGTAGCTCGAGGCAAAACAGGAGATACTTCCGGTATAATGGAACAATGGTTTGCTGAAAACAAGCAATGTAACCTATACACAGGCACAGAGTCACTAAACAGAATTTCACTCTCCATCTCCAGGGCCCACTCTGCCCGGGGCCCCGCTCCCAGGGCCACGGGTTTTTTCCTCATTGGTCGGGGTTTGCGCACTCCCGCGTGATAGGCACCGACGTGGACTGCGAAGGCTCATCCCTTAAAGGAGTCACGCTATCAGACCCATCGAATGTAATTGTTTATTGTGAAGAGTAAGAGGTGACTTAAATGAAACATTTTAGATCTTGTGGAGTCTTGACAGAGTGGGGAGGATGTGTCCTCTTTTAGGAGACTCTAGAACTAGGGGTCACTGTGCAAAAGTAAACGGGTCGTTCATTTAAGACAGAGATGAGAAGAAATATTTTGTCTCGGAGGGTTGAGAATCTTAGGAAGTCGCTTCCTCAAAAGGCAGTGGAAGCAGAATCTTTGAATATTCTTGAGGCAGAGCTAAATAGATTCTTTATTAACAAGGGGATGAAAGGTTATCAGGGATAGGCAGGAATGTGGAGTGGAGTTACAATTAGATCAGCAATGATTTTATTGAATGTCAGAGCAGGCTCGAGGGGCTGAGTGGCCTACTTCTGCTTTTAATTCATATATACCCGAGATATGGCCGAGGACAGGATGTGGAAAGACTCCTCCATTCCTAATGACTGTCTGTTCAAAGCCTCAAGCAGCTCTGCCAGATTTCCCCCCATTTTGCCTCTGCAACATCCAGCAGATTGAGTTGAGCCCTCATCTGAGGCCCGTCATTAGCTGGGGAAGCAGCAGGTGGCTGTACTCTGGCTATCAGTGGCCTTGCCTGTCACTGTCTTCTCTCAGCTACATCTGTGTGAAAGCTGTTACATGTTGTAACCATGAGCCACCACTCGATCGACGTTCTAGCGAGGGGAGTATACCTGCATTGGCACTGGGTTCACGGGGCCAGGGTGATGATGCTCCCTCAGAGATATCCAGACTGTCATCCTCCAGGTGGACTACATGGGAAATGGTCAAGGCTCTCTGCAGCCGTCACCTCTGCAAATGAAGTACAAAAGTTTTGTAAGGGCCACGAAGAATCCAGCACGAGTTTTAAGGATACAAAATAATAACGTTTATTTACTATAACAATATATACATAACAGTAGCAGTAACTTCCCTTGCTACCTTCTCCTTCCTGCTGGTTCCTGAACTGGCCAGCTTATTTATACTAGGAGTTTCTCCGCCCCCCTCATTGGGGAAGTTCATACTCCCATAGGATTATGGGATAGTCATTAGTCCCCAGCCAATCGTAAGTAGGCAGGTTATAACATCCCTCCCCCCCAAAGTCCAAGGAATCCACCGAAGACCCTGGCAAAGGAAGGCGTCGAACGCGTTTGGCCGCAGGCCGGACGCCATTTGCACGCGGCGCTGGATCAGGCGGCGTGTAACAGGACGGAGACCGGCGCTTCCGTGATGAACGGCGCGGTTGTACATCCACGGCCTGTGGACCCGAGGATTCCCCCTCTGATGCATCCTGTGTCTCCATCTCGGAGTCAGAATCTGCTGCCTCCGTCATGTCAGCGTCTCTATCTCCATTCGGTCCCGTAACGACCTGCGCAGGCTTCGAGTGAGGCACCAGTGGAAGATTGTGAGGACTACCTTCCCTTGTCTCTGGTCTTTGCGGCTGTTGAAATGAGCTCCGGGGGCGGGGAATCTTTTGAGGGGGATGATCTTCTGGACCGGACGTGGTCTACATGTTTTCGCTGGAGACGACCCTGGGCTTGCACTTGGTAAGATATAGGGCCCGTTTGGCGAAAGATTACACCAGGAACCCATTGGGCACCACCAGCAAAATTCCGCACGAATACTGGGTCACCGGGCGCAAACTGCCGAATCGGACGATGCCGAGACAATCCCTGTCCCTGCCGTTCTTGTGTGCGGCGTACCTTTGCGCCAATGTCCGGGAAGACCATACTAAGGCGGGTGCAAAGTCTTCGGCCCATTAGGAGTTCTGCGGGAGCTACCCCAGTCACTGCATGGGGGGTGGTCCTGTACGTAAACAAAAAGCGAGCCAGTCTCGTGTCCATTGATCCGGAAGACTGCTTCTTTAGGCCTCTTTTGAATGTTTGCACTGCACGCTCTGCCAACCCATTTGAAGCCGGGTGGTAAGGGGCAGTGCGGATATGGCGGATGCCATTCATCTTTGTAAACCTAGCAAACTCCTCACTCGTGAATGGAGTGCCATTATCCATGACCAGCACCTCGGGGAGGCCATGCGTACTAAATGATAAACGCATCTTTTCAATTGTTGCGCAGGACGTTGTCCCCTGCATCTTATGCACCTCCAGCCATTTGGACTGGGCGTCTATTAGTAGAAGGAACATGGATCCCTGAAAAGGGCCTGCGAAATCTGCATGTAAGCGTGCCCAAGGCCGCCCTGGCCATTCCCAGTGATGTAGGGGCGCGGCCGGCGGAAGCTTCTGATGCTCCTGGCAAATGGAGCAGTTTTGGGCCACCTTCTCAATGTCGGTGTCGAGGCCTGGCCACCAGACATAATTCCGGGCCAACATTTTCATCTTGGTCACGCCCGGATGCCCATTGTGCAAGTCTGATAGTATCAGCTCCTGGCCTTTTTCCGGGACAATCACATGCGTCCCCCACAAGAGGATGCCGTCTTCCACACTGAATTCTGACAGCTTGGAGGAAAATGCCCGCAACTCGCCTGGGAGCTGTCTATGCTGCCCACCATACAGAATTATGTGCCGAACCTTTGACAAGACTGGCTCCGTCTGGGTCCACTCACGGATCTGTGATGCCGTGACAGGCAAGGTGTCCATACAATTTAGGGTTGCAACCACCTCACCGGTCGTGGGGGTCGACATGGGGCCGGTCGATAAAGGCAATCGGCTAAGTGCGTCGGCATTTGCTATCTGCGTACCTGGTTTGTGCTCCAGAGAATACTCATATGCAGCAAGCAACAAAGCCCAGCGCTGGATCCGTGCAGAAGCAATGGGCGGTATTGGCTTATCCTCTCTGAAGAGTCCCAGCAGGGGCTTATGATCAGTCACGATAGTGAAATGGCGACCGTACACATACTGGTGGAAGCGTTTCACCGCGAAAACCACTGCCAGGCCCTCCTTCTCGATCTGCGCGTACTTTTTCTCCGCTGCAGTCAATGTGCGGGAGGCGAAAGCTATCGGTCGCTCGGCCCCGTTCTCCACCTTGTGGGACAGGACAGCCCCAATACCATACGGGGATGCATCACATGTGACGAGCAAAGGCTTTCCCGGATCATAGTGGGTTAGTAACCCAGATGACGACAATTGTTGCTTTACCCGCTGGAAAGCGGTTTCTTGCGGCTGACCCCAAACTCAGGTGTGATTTTTCTTTAGCAGCAGGTGCAAGGGGGCCAGCGTAGTTGCCAAATTGGGGAGGTACTTCCCGTAATAGTTTACGAGACCGAGAAAAGAACGAAGATGCAAAGTGTCAGTCGGGGTGGGGGCATGTTGAATTGCACGCACCTTCTCTGCGACGGGGTGCAGACCCTCGCGGTCCACCCGATAACCTAGGTAGACTACTTCTTTTGCCTGAAATACGCACTTTGTGTGACGTAAACGGACTCCAGCCTCCGGAAGGCGTCCAAGGACAGCCTCCAGATTTTCCAAAATGCTCTTGCTCCGACGTCCCTGTAATCAACACGTCATCTAGGTAGACAGCCACACGTGGTAAACCTCTCAAAATGCCCTCCATAACACGTTGAAAAATTGCGCAGGCAGAGGATACTCCAAAGGGCAACCGTGTATATTCATACAGGCCCCAGTGTGTGTTAATTGTTACATATGGTCGGGAGGCAGGGTCCAGCTCCAACTGCAGGTAGGCGTGACTCATATCTAATTTTGTGAATGAGAGTCCACCTGCAAGTTTCGCGTAGAGATCCTCTATGCGAGGCATTGGGTATCGGTCGAGTCGGGAAACTGTATTCACTGTAAGTTTATAGTCGCCACACAAGCGAACTGTGGCATCTGGCTTCATTACTGGTACAATTGGTGCTGCCCAGTCAGCAAAACGGACGGGCCTGATAATACCCAAACTCTCCAAACGAGTGAGCTCCCCTTCTACCTTCTCGAGCAAAGCGTAAGGCACTGGGCGCGCCCGGAAATAGCGCGGCGTGGCTCCTGGTTCAACTTGGATACGGGCTACGGCCCCTTTTATTTTCCCCAAACCAGGCTGGAATACCTCTGGGTATCGTCCTAGCACCTCAGTCAACCCTCCAGAAACGGTTTGGAGGATGTGCTGCCATTGCAACCGCAAATGGCGCAACCAGTCCCGACCCAACAGGCTGGGCCCATGGCCACGCACTACGATAAGTGGGAAACGCCCCTCCTGGCGTCCATAGACAACAGGGGTCATTGTAGTTCCTGCAATGTCCAGTGGTTCCCCCGTGTAGGTGGCCAACCTGGCCTGTGAGTCAGTTAATGTAAGGGTCTGTATACCCTGCTTGATGCGGTCGAATGTCCTCTGGGCGATCACGGAGACCGCTGCGCCAGTATCCAACTCCATCTCCAGCGGGTGGCCATTGACCCGTACTGTCACCTTAATGGGGGCCACACGGGGAGCTGCCACACAATGCAACTGCAGGCAGTCGTCCTCCGTCTCCACGTCCTCAGGAGTGGTCGCTGCAGGTTCATCCACATGGAAGGTACGGCCTCTGGGCTGGTCCCAGTTACGGCCCCTGGGCTGGTCCCAGTTTCGGTCGGAACGACGGCGCCTCTGGCGTCCCCAGGACCGCCGTCCGCGACGGGGTCGGCGCCTACAAGTCTGACACGGACATGGCTCCTCATCCATTGGCTCTGGAGAAGGCTCCCTTCGGGCAGGAATGTCCGATGGCCACTGGCGTCGGTCCGGTCGTTGCCTCGCCCAAGGTACCGCAGGAGTGCGGGGGGACGTTTTTGGGCGGAAAGGGTTGCGCCCCAAGGCATGCACTTCCATTCCCTGTAGCTCCTGTACTCCTCGCTCTCTCGGGACAAGACTATTTGTATTGCCTGTTGAAAAGTCAATGTTGGCTCCGCTAACAACTTTCTCTGGGTTGCTGCATTGTTAATACCGCAAACCAAACGGTCGCGTAACATTTCTGACAAGGTCTCACCATAGTCACAGTATTCCGCAATCCCGCGTAGCCTGGATAAAAAACTCGGCAAGGGATTCTCCAGAGGTCCTCTCAGCGGTATTAAACCGGTAACGCTGGACTATCGTGGACGGGGTTGTGTTAAAGTGTTGCCCCACTATATTCACAAGTTCGTCAAACGTTTTGGTGTCCGGCGCAGCTGGGTACGCAAGGCTCCTAATCACCCCAAAAGTATGCGGGCCGCAGGCGGTGAGCAATATGACCACCTGGCGCTCGTTTTCAGTGATATTGTTTGCCCGGAAATAGTAACGCATCCGTTGTGTGTACTGGTTCCAGCTTTCCAGCGCAGCATCAAAAACATCCAAACGTCCGTACAGAGGCATGGTATAATAGAAAACAACTTCCAACCTGTATCCAACAAAAATCCCAGGAGGTGGCTTCAGCAGTGTAGACGGCTATTCACTTTAACCTTCGTCGCCAGTTTTGTAAGGGCCACAAAGAGTCCAGCACGAGTTTTAAGGATACAAAATAATAACATTTATTTACTATAACAATATATACATAACAGTAGCAGTAACTTCCCTTGCTACCTTCTCCTTCCTGCTGGTTCCTGAACTGGCCAGCTTATTTATACTAGGAGTTTCTCCGCCCCCCTCATTGGGGAAGTTCATACTCCCATAGGATTGTGGGATAGTCATTAGTCCCCAGCCAATCGTAAGTAGGCAGGTTATAACAAAAAGCAATTACTGGAATTATGTTAATAAAGGCCATTACCAATCATGGGTGCAGCAGGCTGCCACACTAGCCAGAGATGATGTAATTTCTCTCATTATCCAGGCCCACCATTCTAAAATCAATATCAGACATGGACCGGATGCCTTGTTGTCCTGCCAGCTCCAAAGCTTCCACCTCTGCCTTTGCCAATGGACAAAGCTCCAGTACTGCATCCTCAAACTATGGATCTCTCCGTGGTATTTTGGGCCCTTTTGACCTTTCAAGTATAAGGTATCCAGTGATGCTGGGAAAGTCCCTACTGCCCGAGTGCCCTCTGGTCCCATGATGAACCTGACTGTCCATCCAATGCCCATGCTTTCAGGAATTCTGGGTAATGTATAGACGCCGGTACAGATTCAAGTGACACACACACACATACCAATGCAACTATGAAAACTTCAGTGCCCATCCTAACTCTTAACCATTCAGTGACCCGACTTTTTTTTCCCCCCACTTTCCATCCGCTCCTTGACACTATGAAACCCAAACTTGCCCTTGAATTGTGGAGGAGGTGTTTCAAGCTTTTTGGTGACCTCCATGGTGCCCTCTGACCAGGCCGCTTCAGTCACTAATGATGGTTTTTTGCGGCCATCAGCTGAAAATGGTATCTCTCTGAATTCCCGAATGGCCTGGAGGAGATCATGCAATGAGCTCCCGTTGAACCATGAGGCGATGCACTGCGTAATGTGAATGTCCCTTTAAGAAAAGTGTGTTTTATCAAATGGCTGCAGTGATGTCATTGTGTGGGTAGAGCTGGAATGTGATTCTGCTTTTTACTTTCGTTTTGAGCTGCGCTCTTTTTGGCTCTGTGTTTTAGTTTCGCTTTCAGTTGGAGAGCTGCATTCAAACCAAGCAGGTATATACTGGTCTCTCTCTATATGTTAAACAAGGTGTTTAGATCACTTGATAATTTAAGAGTGATAACTATTCTCTGTGGAGAATTCAAACCTACTGGGCGAGATTCTCCGACCACCGCCGGGTCGGAGAATCGCCAGGGGCTGGCGTGAATCCCGCCCCCGCCGGTTGCCAAATTCTCCGTCATTGGAGATTCGGCGGGGGCGGGAATCGCGCCACGCCGGTTGGCGCCCCCCCCCCCCCCCCCCCACCCCCCCGGATGGGCCGAAGTCCTGCTGCTAGGATGCCTGTCCCGCCGGCGTGGATTAAACCACCTCTTTTACCGGCGGGACACGGCGGTGCGGGCGGGCTCCGGGGTCCTGGGGGGCGCGGGGCGATCTGGCCCCGGGGGGTGCCCCCACGGTGGCCTGGCCGGCGATCGGGGCCCACCGATCCGCGGGCAGGCCTGTGCCGTGGGGGCACTCTTTTTCTTCCGCCTTCGCCACGGTCTCCACCATGGCGGAGGCGGAAGAGACTCCCTCCACAGTGCATGCGCGGGGATGCCGTGAGCGGCCGCTAACGCTCCCGCGCATGCGACGCCCAGCAATGTCATTTCCGCACCAGCTGGCGGGGCACCAAAGGCCTTTTCTGCCAGCTGGACGATTCTGCACCTTTGGGGCGGAGTGATGCCCGACTGATTTGCGCCGTTTTTGGCACCGGTCGGCGGACATTGCGCCGATACCAGAGAATTTTGCCCACTGTCTTTGTTAAAAAGTATTTTGACTTCTGGATGTTGTTAGTAAAGTTATTAAGGGTTACCTATAGAGTACTGTATATTTTTGCGGGGTTATCAGTGTTGGTAGTTGATAAGATGTTTACTGCGTGTTTATAAAATGTTGACCGGATTCATAGAATAAAAATAGTTTTTGTTTAAAAATGTTTTTAGATCTCTGTTGCATCACACCTGTAAAGTGGGCCCTGGTGTTCCCCATAACCAAAATCTATTCAAAGTTGTGGGTCAGGTGAACTCCATGATATATCTTGGTGTTCTCTAAACCCTGGCCCATAATAACTGGGTGGAGCGGAATACCTCTGAATACAGCTGAATGCCTTGACAACACTGACTGAACTCTTAGAAGATGGATATTTCTTCTATTAAGTTTCCTTGCGATATTCCCACAATGCTGTTCAATTGCAGTACTCCCTCAGAAAACCTGCATATCGAACTTTTAAATAGAAGCTTCCTGACCTTCTCCTGTGTGGGAATCAGATGACATGGGTTTCCCGATGCCAGAGCCGGCCCTGCCACGTGACCTGGAATCACGCCTGCATCACACATGATCATGAGCTTGCCACCACGTGATTGAGTTCAGGGGTCTGCATCAGTCCAGTGCCAGGGTCCTGACTTCTGGGGCAGCCAGCAGACTCATCAATGGGAGGACTAAATTCAGCCCAATTTGCTTCTGTACACATATTCTGTAGGCCCCATGTGAAATCGAATGATCACAAGAGTTATTCATGAGATCCAGATCCGGCGCCTGCCAAGTTCACATTCCAGTAGGTGTTCAGACCTCAGACAGACCGCAGTGGGAGTGTCACAGTTGACCTTGGGTTAAGGAGAGAACTGCTAATGGTCCCTATTCTTGTCCTCGCTCCAACATTCACTGGTGGAATACTGCACGATTGGAGCTTGGATAAACACTGAAACTGGCTCAGCTGTGAATTCCCCACAAACAAAGAGTGTGCTGACATCCACGGTCAAATTTCACACAGGCAATGACCACTTGGCTAAGGTAACAGGTGCCAATGGAACTGGAGCTCAGCAAGAAATCAATATACTTGCGAGGGAAGTGGAAGACAATTGGCACAGAAACTGAAAACAGAACGAGAGGGAGAGGGAGAGAGCTGGAGATTGTGGTTTGAATCATTCAGGGTTGGCTGTTCTTTTTCCAAAGAATAACTCAGTTGGCTCAATATGTGGTAAACAACCTAATTCTTACAATCCTATCATTCAAAGGCACCTGCGATGGTCATTTTTATCAGTCCACCAGCAGACAGCATATTAAAAGGAACGATAACTTTAATATTTTTAAGTTGCTGCAGTGAATCTAGTTATTGTACGGTGATTACTCTACAGTTAACTTAAATTTACTCCTTAAAGTTCATTTGTGATGTAAAATTGTGCAAAGGCGTTGGGTTAAAAAAAAGAAAATGAGGTTAATTGTGCATAGTTTTGTTTTGTTTGACAGCCTGGAGCCAGTGTTGTCACACTGGCCGCTTTTAGTTATTTGCAAATGTGCTGTCCGTCTCTGAGCTACTGTTAGAAAGGGATATGCTGCCAGTACTGCCATTTAGCATGGTCTTCCTTCCTCTCATTTTCCAGTGGGGAAAGAAGCATTGAGAGCAGAACTCCTATCGGCTGCAGAGCATACGCGCAAGGAAATTCTTTCAGGTTGGGAAACAACGTTATGTCTCAACACCAGCAACGTTCCACAGATGTTTTGGAGTGAGAAATAGAGAGGGAAATAGAGAAAAAGAAAGCTGATAGAACAAGAGAAAAGTCAATAAGGGTAGAAATGAACTAACTTAAAATAAACGGTGCTTTAAAGTAGCAAAATGAGGACTCTATTCTAAATTTATACAATAACATGGGCAATAATTTAATTGTTTAAGACAGAGAAATTGAAACGTTGGAGGCAATATGGCTGACAAAAAGGAAGAGGAAAGTATCCTGTCAAATCACAATATTTTGCTTTTCTCTCCCACCACACACTGCAACAGAATAGACTATAATTTCCTCCGAGTGGTGTAAAGTGATGTTCCGCTGGAACTACAAGAGTTTAAAGTGAACACATCCGCTCTAGAAAACTTTGTTCAAACCTCCGCTTGCTGGAACTGTTTGGGACATCACTAAGGGTCCCCAAAGACCACAGCATATCCAGCAAAGATGAATTCAGAGAGTCCTCGTCCCCTTCTTTACAGCACTGGCTGCTGGAAAGCAGGTAGGTTTTGAAGGGCCCAGTGTAATTGACAGGCCAGGGAGAAGGTAAGTGTCCAGGTAGGAAATGGATGGGATTTGGCTGCTTGGGAGTGTAGTGTTGGTCGGGAGTAAGGGAAATCCAATGGAAGGGGTGGGGGGGGGGGGGGGGGTGGGCGTTGTGTCAGGCCGGGTTGGGGTCAGATCGGTGAGGAACAGGTGGGGTCAAAGGTTTCGGGTCAGCGTGGGTGGGGGAAATCCCATTTGCGGGGAGGGGTGGGGGGGAGGGGTAAATACCCTTGGAAGATGATTAGTCCAGGAGTAGGGATCCGGAGTGTGACAAGGTGCTTCATGCGGGCTTGGTCTGGATATTTGAAACAGTGATGCCTAATTTGGAAGTAGTTTTATTTCCTCTAACCCTTTCAGAGTAATTATTAGTGTATCACTGGAAGAACTGTCCAAAATTAGTCATTTAAATCATTTTTTCAGATGGATCTCAGCGCAGTTCAGGGAAATTAGCACTCCTGGACAATTTCCAGGTAAAACCTTCTGAGACGGATTCCCCAATGCATGTTTGGATACCTCCCAAACCCAATATTGAGGACCCAGATGATAAAATTGCATACTCATTCGGAGCCACCCAATAGCAGGTGTGTGTAAATGGCTCTGAGATGAATATTATGAGTTGGTGACTGGAAATCACTTTGGCTTTGTCATGGGAAGGTGACCAGACTCCTCTTCTCACCATCCCAGAAATTCTTGGTTGAGATCCGAGATCCAATGAGTGATTGTGCGCAGAATTATGGATTACAGGTGTCAAACCATTCAAAGGTGGGAGAATCTTATTAAGTGCAGTCGATGGCTCGCCCCCACTTCAATTATACCAGTGACGAGGGCAGCATCAGATTGTCCACTGGTTAGTGGACCAATTGAGGCCCTCAAGATGATAATTAATTCCCACTAAAGGGCCTCTCAAACACCAGCCCTTTCTCAACCTTGTGTCCCTTGTCAGGGCCTACCAACTTGGCACCCAGTGAGACCCCTTTACACTAACCTAACTCCCGATCCAATCCGAATATCTTTGATGGGGCTGCCAAAGTCCCCCTCGTGGGCTCCCCCCAACATTTTAGTGGTGGAGAGGGGGAGGTGGGAAGAGATGGGAAATCTGGTGCATTCATACAACAACATTCATGAGCATGGCTTTTAGCCAGGATTAGAGTTTCCAACTCTGGTTGAATGTACTCTTGTCCTGAAAGTGCATCGCTTGCCTTCAGCTTCCCCATCCTCAAACACATGCCGTTGGTCACTAGATACGACAACACACCAACTGGATGAAAAACAGTAAACTGATACAGGAGTGAAGTCACAGAATCATGCAGCACAGAAAAGGCCATTCAGCCCATCGTGTGTGCGCTGGTCACACCTAACCATTCTAATCCCATTTTCCAGCACTTGGACCTTAGTCTTATATGTCCTGGGACCGCAAGTGCACATCTAAGTACTTCTTAAATGTTATTAGGAACACTGCCTAGACCACCCTTCCAGGCAGCGAATTCCAAACTCCCATCACCCTCTGGGTAAAAATGTATTTCCTCACATCCCTCCAAACCTCCTGCCCCTGATCTTTGCCCCCTGGACATTGACCGATGAGGGGAAAAGTTTTCTCCCGTCTACTCTATCTATGCATCTCAGCATTTTATACATCTCACACATGTCCCCCCTCAATCTCCTCTGCTTCAAGGAAAACAATCCAAGTCTATCCAATCCCTCTTCCTAACTAAAACTCTCCAGCCCACTCAATATCCTGGTAAATCTTCTCTGCACCCTTTCCAGTTTTATCACAACCCTCTTATAATGTGGATTCCAGAGCTGCAAACAACAGTCTAGCTGTGGCCTAACCAACATTTTATACAGTTCCAGCATAACCTCCCTGCTCTTAAACTCTATACCGCAGCTAATAAAGGCACGTATACCATATGCCTTCTTAACCACTGTATCCACCAGCTCTGTTAATTTACGGAACGGGTATACATGGACACCAAGGTCCCTCTGATCCTCTGTGTTTCCCAGGGTCCTGCTATTTATCATGTATTCCCTTGCCTTGTTTGTCCTGCCCAAGTGCATCACCTCAAACTTATCTGGATTGAATTCCATTTGCCACTGATCAGCCCATTTGACCAATCTGTCTATATTCTCCTCTAATCGAAGGCTATCCTCACTATTTACCACCCACCAATTTTCATATCATCCACAAATGTACTGATCAACCCTCCGACAGTCACATCTAAATCATTTGTATAAACCACAAACAGCAAGGGCCCCAACACTGGTCCCTGTGGGATCAGCAGGTCAAGTGATGTTACAGAGGTGGAAATAGACTGTCTTAGTGATGGCATTAATAGGAGTTTGGAAGCTCATTTCGGGATCAAGGGTGAAACCAATGGTGCAAAAAGCCTGGCTTAATCTCAGACTTTTGCACTGAAGAGGGATGAAGTTAGAAATGGATCGGGGACTAGAAACAATGGCTGGAATTTTCTGATCTCGTTGAGATGGGACTTGCTGCAGGAGATTCAACGGTCCAGCCAAAAGTAATAATAATAATAATTGCTTATTGTCACAAGTAGGCTTCAATGAAGTTACTGTGAAAAGTCCCTAGTCGTCACATTTCGGGGAGGCCGGTGCGGGAATTGAACCCGCGCTGCTGGCTTTGTTCTGTATTACAAGTCAGCTGTTTAGCCCCCTGTGCTAAACCAGCCCCTAGTACATTGACTTCAGCGGGACCAGAAAATTCCGCCCAATGGCTTTTGACTTGATTGGAGGACATTTCTGCTCATCCAGTACCGGATGTCAGTGAAGCAGTTTGATAATTTAGCAGAAGTGCAGGAGTAAAGAGAGGAGTGGTGAAGATAAAGCTGGCTGCCATCAGCAGACATGTGAAAATGAAAGCTGTGTCTTCAGATGATGTAGCTAAGAGGAACATGCAGTTTTGAAATAGAGAGGTGAGGGGTGGGCATGGTTGGCATTGATAGATCTTTGAGGTCTTCAGAGGTAATGATTTGACAGCAGGAAGAGCAACCATTGCAAGTGCTTCTTTGGCTACAATTAGATATTTAAGAATGGAATTGAGAGAGACGAACCCCACCTAGTTGGACAATAGCAGAGAAGTGTTTTGATTCAAATTATGTGGTCAACAGTGTCAAAGGCTGCAGACAAGTCAAGAAAGCTGAAGAGGCAAAGTTTATCTTTGTCACAGTCACACAGGATGTAATTTATGACTTTGATAGGAGACATTTTTGGTACTGGCCATAAACCTGATTGAGAGGATTCAAGCATTGAGTACTGGCCAGATGGAAATGGACTTGAGGTTCCAAAACAGTCAAAGACTTGGAAGACAAAAAGGGAGTTTGAAGATGAGATGGTAGTTTGCAAGGATGTGGAGCCAAGGGAGGGTGATGATGGCAGATTTAAAAGATAAAGAGCACAACCCAAATGCTTAAGAAAGCAGGCTCATGGGGAGAAGTGTTGTGCAAGAAATTTTAAACACGCGTATATTTATGGATGACTTTAATTACATTGTTCTGTATAGCTCAATTGTTTACTGTCCAATTTAGTTGGGTTTATGCCGATTGTCGGTTGGCTGTTTTCCCTTAGCAGCTTTGTGAAAGCAAATTATTTCTAGGTGCTTGCATTTAATTCAAGACAGTTAAGCCAATCAGCATTTTCACTTACAAGCTAGTTCCCTGTGTTTGGCTGCTTTCTATTATTACAATATTTGAGCTCATTTGTCCTCCAGATATTTTCTTAACCTGTTCACATGCTGTGAGGTGTGACATGTGTGGACTTGGTTGACACAAAAATGTTTTGCAGTAAGGGAATTTCACACGGCCTTGGACACTAGAGAGGCATGACACTACACGGTCTCATGCTCTTCACAAAATCTTTAGCCAAATGCACAGATTGAAATGTAACATTATTACGCGTAACCTTTAAGATTCATTCAGGATCCCTTGTTTCAGTCTGCTGAGACCTGGGCATAGTGTGGATAAATGGTGATGGGAGAAAACTTGACTTGCGTTCAAGTTTCTGAATGTTTGGGTGGATTCTTGTGCCCTATCGCGGTGGGTTTGGTAATGGGCAGGCATTTAATCAGCCGGTAGGGACCCCTGCCACATTCCCACCTCCACTGCAAATAAGTTGTCTGTATAGTAAGTTTTGCGAACAACCTTCCCACAATTTCGCCAATTGAGGCCCTCAAGAAAGCAATTAAAGCCCACTTAAGGGCATCATCCAACTGGTACAAACCCAGATGTGGACAAGATGCTCAACATACAGGGAACACATTAAAAACTCTGTTGTGTTTCCTTCTGGACACCAGTGGGTGGGGGAGGGAGTGAGGGAACAAGGAGGCACAGAACCATACCACACACACCCCTCCCAGCTCTCAGCGAGTTCCACTCAGGGGCCATTCAGCCCCTCGAGTCTGTACCACCATTTAATGAGATCATGGCTAATCTGTGGGCCTAACTCCATATATCTGCCTTTGACCCATATCACTTCATGTTTGCTTTAAAATTAACAATTGTTCTAGCTTCAGGGCAGCACGGCGGCGCAGTGGTTAGCACTGCTGCCTCACGGCGCCGAGGTCCCAGGTTTGATCCCGCTCTGGGTCACTGTCTGTGTGGAGTTTGCACATTCTCCCAGTGTTTGCGTGGGTTTCGCCCCCACAACCCAAAGATGTGCAGGGTAGGTGGATTGGCCACGCTAAATTGCCCCTTAATTAGAAAAAATGAATTGGGTACACTAAATTTATTTAATACAAAACGATTGTTCTACCTTCAACTGCTGTTTGTGGATAGATTCCAAACCTCTACCAACGTTTGAGTGAAGAAGTGCTTCCTAGCATCTCTGCTGAATGGTCTAGCCCTAATTTTTAGACTATGCTCCTAGTTATAGAATCTCGAATCAGTGGAAATAGTTTAGCTTTAGCTACCCTGTCTTTCCCCTATAATATCCTGATACCTCCAGGAGAAGGTCCCCTGATGGCCTGTCAAGTATCTGATTGGCACCAGATATGGCAGGCCTTCTTGGAACGAGGTGACCTGGGGGTCTTGCCAGCTCTCCAGTGGGTGGCCAAGATCCCCATCACTTCATCAAGTGGTTATCTTTGAAAGAAGGTGGTTGAAAGGCAGTAAGGAAAGTTACAGATTTAAAATGACCATGTTTAACGGAATTTTGTCATTTTCATTCATACGATGTAAAACAAATCCCATTACCGCCCCAAATGTGTCATGACATGAAATTTTAAAGACATGCAAAAATTCAGTGAGCTGGATTCTCCGTTGGCGGGATCCTCCGTTTTGCCAGCAGTGCACTCACACCCACAGATTTCCTGATGGTGTGGAGGTGCCCATAATTGGAAACCTCATTGGTCGGCTGCTGGGATGGAGGATCCCGTTGCCGGTGGGGGGGTGCCACACCAGATAACGGGTGCGGTGGGATGGAGAATCCCGCACAATGTCTTTTATGAGGGGTGACCCTGGAGTTGATTGGACTGCACTCCGGGGCTATACCATTTTAGGTTCTACCTTGAATCTATGTGAATGCCAAATCTTGACAGCCAATCAAAAGTCTGCATTGAACTGGTCATCACCAGAGGAAATAAAGGTGACAATTTGCTGGAATTACTCTTGACATTTTAGCAATGACCAATTAAACTGTGGGAATTTTTTTTAAAAATTATTTGTTCATGGAACGTGGACTTCACTGGCTGTGCCAGCATTTAATGCTCATCTCTATTTTCCCTTGTAGGGTAGTTAAGAGTCAACCACGTTGCTGTGGGTTTGGAGTCACACGTAGGCCAGGCCGTGTAAGGATGGCAGATTTCCTTCCGTAAAAGGATATTAGTGAACCAGATGGGTTTTTACGACAATGGTTTCATGGTCATCATTAGACTTTTAATTCCAGATTTTTATTGAATTCAAATTTCAGCATCTACAGTGGCGGGATTTGAACCTGGATCCCCAGAGCATTACTTTGGATCCCTGGTTTACTAGTCCAGTGACATTACCACTGTGCCACCACCTCCCCAATTCTTGTCCAGTCAATAAATGAGTTTTCCAGTTTCCTTCAATCTCGTGCATTGGTTTTCTTTTTTAAAAGTTCAGTTGCACCAGGTGGAAAATAAGGGTAGACCGGGATGTCAATAGTGAAAAAAGGTAGCAGCATTCTGTCGATGATAAATACGTTGTAAAGTTCTGTTGGATGAGTATGACATATTGTACAAATCAATATATCTGAATGTTCTGTTTTGCTATTGTTTGGTTCCTGTATTATTCACAAGTACACCTCTACTGAGGGAAACGGTAAACAAAGCATGACGGTTCATGCCTTTTCCCCCAAGCAATATGTTTGAAATTTGGCAGCTGAGTTCATTAAAGACTTGATCTCATTGTGAATGCTCATGTTTGTTATTGCACAAATCAATACTGTTCCCAAAATAAATAGTTCCCCTGACAATCACAATTTAATTCTTTTTTCTCTCATGATATTAAAACAGAAAGCTTGTTGAATTGAATTTAAAGCTTTGTATACTGTTTTCCCAGTGCTGTTGCTGTCAATCATAATTTCATTTTTTGGTACATAGGGGGATTGCAACGAAGAATCGTGTTATAAAACACTGTGTAGAGTTTACATTTTCAGGCCGCTTTCTGGAATGTCTGCAAGAAAGATAATCACTTAAGATGCCTCCCAATTCAAGTGAAAATTAAGAATAAAATGTGAAAAATTGTACAGAATTGTTTTTGCAATATTTATTTGCAGTATTTAGTGAGTACTTTAAATAAAAACTTTTGTTTGATACAATCCCATTATACTAGACCAGCTTACTACATATTTTGAATATATCTGGTTTTAAAATATGTCAGATTTAGGCAGGAATTACAAGGCTACCTTGAAGAGAGAGTACCACATACATCTTTAACCATTTTCCCATTCACCCGTGGCTAACAAGAGCACTTGATTGATCTGAACACACCTCCATTTCCCCAACCAGAAAGTGGTGGCAGGGAAATAATGTGACCCTGATGCTCCGCATCATTCTTAGGCACCAGACCTAATCCAGTTTCTGTGCTTAAAAAAAGGCAGCTCTAAAGGATACCTGATGAACCTTATTATCTGGCTACTCCACCAATAAATAAGAACTCTGTATCCTAGAATATAAAAATTAACCTTCTTTTGCTGAACAATCACAGTTAACTAATAGGTTTCAGCAAAGCCATATATCACCCGGTTTTATTTCTCTTAAAGCATTCATTTAGATCATTTTACTCAGTTCCTCTGATATTCTGTTTCAATGTGTGTAAAGGTTTAGCGACTTGTGTCAAGGCAAAATTCCTAAAGTGATCCTGTCATTAAAAAAAAGAGCCAAGTGTTGTTGAATATAGACTTCAAATCATAGAATCCCTACAGTGCATAAGGAGGCCATTTGGCCCATCATGGCTGTATGAACCTTTAAATGAGCACTCAACTCATGCCCACTCCCCTCACCCAACCACCCCCCATCCCGTAACCCCATAGCCTAACCTGAACATCCCTGGACACTAAGGGCAATTTAACATGGTCAATCCACCTAATCTGCACACCTTTGGACTGTGGGTGGAAACCAGAGCACCCGGAGGAAACTCACACAGATACCGGGAGAAGGTACAGTGACCTTTTAAAAAATATTCAAAAAAATAAATAAATAAAAATTTAATTTTAATTTTAATTAATTGACGCAATGTCAGTTAGAGGGGTGCTGTGCTCTGACTGTGAGATGTGGCAGGTCCGGGAGGCTTCCAGCGTCCCGGATGGCTTCATCTGCAGAAAGTGCACCCAACTGGAGCTCCTCACAGACCGCATGGTTCGAGGGTTGTAATCTCGGGATTACTCCCTGTGCCACGTGCCAGTGAGGCTAGAAATAGGAAGATAGAGCAGCTAAACAAGTGGCTAAACAGCTGGTGTAGGAGGGAGGGTTTCCATTACCTGGACCACTGGGAGCTCTTCCGGGGCAGGCGTGACCTGTATAAGAAGGACGGGTTGCATCTAAACCGGAGAGGCATAAATATCCTGGCCGCGAGATTTGCTAGTGTCACACGGGAGGGTTTAAACTAGTATGGCAGGGGGGTGGGCACGGGAGCAATAGGTCAGAAGGTGAGAGCATTGAGGGAGAACTAGGGAATAGGGACAGTGTGGCTCTGAGGCAGAGCAGACGGAGAAGTTGCTGAACACAGCGGGTCTGGTGGACTGAAGTGCATATGTTTTAATGCAAGAAGTATTACGGGTAAGGCAGATGAACTTAGAGCTTGGATTAGTACTTGGAACTATGATGTTGTTGCCATTACAGAGACCTGGTTGAGGGAAGGGCAGGATTGGCAGCTAAACGTTCCAGGATTTAGATGTTTCAGGCGGGATAGAGGGGGATGTAAAAGGAGAGGCGGAGTTGCGCCACTGGTTCGGGAGAATATCACAGCTGTACTGCGAGAGGACACCTCAGAGGGCAGTGAGGCTATATGGGTAGAGATCAGGAATAAGAAGGGTGCAGTCACAATGTTGGGGGTATACTACAGGCCTCCCAACAGCCAGCGGGAGATAGAGGAGCAGATAGGTAGACAGATTTTGGAAAAGAGTAAAAACAACAGGGTTGTGGTGATGGGAGACTTCAACTTCCCCAATATTGACTGGGACTCACTTAGTGCCAGGGGCTTAGACGGGACGGAGTTTGTAAGGAGCATCCAGGAGGGCTTCTTAAAACAATATGTAGACAGTCCAACTAGGGAAGGGGCGGTACTGGACCTGGTATTGGGGAATGAGCCCGGCCAGGTGGTAGATGTTTCAGTAGGGGAGCATTTCGGTAACAGTGACCACAATTCAGTAAGTTTTAAAGTACTGGTGGACAAGGATAACAGTGGTCCTCGGATGAATGTGCTAAATTGGGGGAAGGCTAATTATAACAATATTAGGCGGGAACTGAAGAACATAGATTGGGGGCGGATGTTTGAGGGCAAAACAACATCTGACATGTGGGAGGCTTTCAAGTGGCAGTTGAAAGGAATACAGGACCGGCATGTTCCTGTGAGGAAGAAGGATAAATACGGCAATTTTCTGGAACCTTGGATGACGAGTGATATTGTAGGCCTCGTCAAAAAGAAAAAGGAGGCATTTGTCAGGGCTAAAAGGCTGGGAACAGACGAAGCCTGTGTGGAATATAAGGAAAGTAGGAAGGAACTTAAGCAAGGAGTCAGGAGGGCTAGAAGGGGTCACGAAAAGTCATTGGCAAATAGGGTTAAGGAAAATCCCAAGGCTTTTTACACGTACATAAAAAGCAAGAGGGTAGCCAGGGAAAGGGTTGGCCCACTGAAGGATAGGCAAGGGAATCTATGTGTGGAGCCAGAGGAAATGGGCGAGGTACTAAATGAATACTTTGCATCAGTATTCACCAAAGAGAAGGAATTGGTAGATGTTGAGTCTGGAGAAGGGGGTGTAGATAGCCTGGGTCACATTGTGATCCAAAAAGACGAGGTGTTGGGCGTCTTAAAAAATATTAAGGTAGATAAGTCCCCAGGGCCTGATGGGATCTACCCCAGAATACTGAAGGAGGCTGGAGAGGAAATTGCTGGGGCCTTGACAGAAATCTTTGGATCCTCGCTGTCTTCAGGGGATGTCCCGGAGGACTGGAGAATAGCCAATGTTGTTCCTCTGTTTAAGAAGGGTAGCAAGGATAATCCCGGGAACTACAGGCCGGTGAGCCTTACTTCAGTGGTAGGGAAATTACTGGAGAGAATTCTTCGAGACAGGATCTACTCCCATTTGGAAGCAAATGGACGTATTAGTGAGAGGCAGCACGGTTTTGTGAAGGGGAGGTCGTGTCTCACTAACTTGATCGAGTTTTTCGAGGAGGTCACTAAGATGATTGATGTAGGTAGGGCAGTGGATGTTGTCTTTCTGGACTTCAGTAAGGCCTTTGACAAGGTCCCTCATGGTAGACTAGTACAAAAGGTGAAGTCACACGGGATCAGAGGTGAGCTGGCAAGGTGGATACAGAACTAGCTAGGCCATAGAAGGCAGAGAGTAGCAATGGAAGGATGCTTTTCTCATTGGAGGGCTGTGACCAGTGGTGTTCCACAGGGATCAGTGCTGGGACCGTTGCTCTTTGTAGTATATATAAATGATTTGGAGGAAAATGTAACTGGTCTGATTAGTAAGTTTGCAGACGACACAAAGGTTGGTGGAATTGCGGATAGCGATGAGGACTGTCGGAGGATACAGCAGGATTTAGATTGTTTCAAGACTTGGGCGGAGAGATGGCAGATGGAGTTTAATCCGGACAAATGTGAGGTAATGCATTTTGGAAGGTCTAATGCAGATAGGGAATATACAGTGAATGGTAGAACCCTCAAGAGTATTGAAAGTCAAAGAGATCTAGGAGTACAGGTCCACAGGTCATTGAAAGGGGCAACACAGGTGGAGAAGGTAGTCAAGAAGGCATATGGCATGCTTGCCTTCATTGGCCGGGGCATTGAGTATAAGAATTGGCAAGTCATGTTGCAGCTGTATAGAACCTTAGTTAGGCCACACTTGGAGTACAGTGTTCAATTCTGGTCGCCACACTACCAGAAGGATGTGGAGGCTTTAGAGAGGGTGCAGAAGAGATTTACCAGAATGTTGACTGGTATGGAGGGCATTAGCTATGAGGAGCGGTTGAATAAACTCGGTTTGTTCTCACTGGAACGAAGGAGGTTGAAGGGAGACCTGATAGAGGTATACAAAATTATGAGGGGCATAGACAGAGTGGATAGTCAGAGGCTTTTCCCCAGGGTAGAGGGGTCAATTACTAGGGGGCATAGGTTTAAGGTGAGAGGGGCAAGGTTCAGAGTAGATGTACGAGGCAAGTTTTTTACGCAGAGGGTAGTGGGTGCCTGGAACTCGCTACCAGAGGAGGTGGTGGAAGCAGGGACGGTAGTGACATTTAATGGGCATCTTGGCAAATACGTGAATAGGATGGGAATAGAAGGATACGGACCCAGGAAGTGTAGAAGATTGTAGTTTAGTCGGGCAGCATGGTCGGCACGGGCTTGGAGGGCCGAAGGGCCTGTTCCTGTGCTGTACATCTTTGTTTGTTCTTTGACCCAAGGCTGGAATTGAACCCAGGTCCCTGGCGCTGTGAGGCAGCAGTGCTAACCACTGTGCCACCGTCCCACAGAAGAAAAAGTCCACTTAAGATCAGGGGCTGGATTTACCGACCACCCTGCCGTGTGTTTTTTGCTGGGGGAGGCGTCCCGCGTCCCACAGTTTGTCAAGGTGATTTCCCGTTGACAGCAGCCCTCGTCGCCAGGAAAGCTGTGCCCTGACGTGGGATCAGAACTTCCCACCAGTGTGAACAGCTGGTAAATCCCGCCCCAGCTATCATTTCCTTTTTTCTTCCTGCTCACTTTTCATTAATATCCTTAAACTCTAATAAAGAACTGAGGCTGGATTCTCCGCAGCCTCGCGCCAAAATCACATTCGGCGCGGGGGCGGAGAAACCAATTTCATTCGAAAATCAGGCCCGGCGTCGGTCTGCCGATTCTCCGGGGCCCGAGAATCGGTGTGATTGCGGAGTACACCGTGCGGCTGGGGTCCCAATGACAGAGGCCAGCCCAGCGATCCTCCGCTCCCGACCGGCCGAGTTCTCGATGGTGTGGAACTAAACTGGTATTGCCAATTAGTTGGGATGCTGGTGTGGCGGCTGCGGACGGGGGGACGGGGCGTCTGATAGGCGGCTGGGAGTTAGATCCGCATGGTCAGATTTTCGGGCGCGGGGGCGGGGGGGGGTGGGGTCTAATTTTTCTGTCTGCCACTGGAGACCGCCGCGGTGCGCATGCGCAGACTCAAAACCGTAAATGAGAGGGCCCGTATCCGCAGCTAAAGCTGCGTGAATTACTCTGGGTCCCTGCTAGCCCCCTGCAGGGCATTGAATTAGCTGTACTTTTTTCCAGGAATCTCTAGAGTAAAACCCCAGCATTTTTAAGCCGGCGTGCGGACATAGTCCCATTTTGGGAGAATCCAGCCCCTGGTCTGCCTCTCCAGCAGGTTTAACTATAGTCAAACTTAATTATTCTAACATTTTATCACATATGGAGGACTGCATACAACTTTGATAATCTTGCTTTGAAGTAACACATCTCAAAGAAGAGAAGCAAAGATGATGTTGCAATCTAAAATCTTTAATGAAAATAACATCTTCATTAGAGAAAGGGAGAGAATATAACCCAGGTCTTTAAAGTGTAAATTGATAATGTCGATGCAAACGGATTGCGAATGCAGACCACAAGCAGGGCTTGAGATTCAAAGAACTTAATTGTTGAAGGATTGGGTGGTACACTGAATCCAAAACTCACTGGCCATCTCTGGGATCCAATCCAGACTTCCAGAATGTCTATTCTATCTACTAGCCAAAACGTCCAGTTGAAATGAATCTGGTGGGATGATTGAAGATTCCGTGGAAGATGATAATTATTGTATAATCTAACAAGGAATAGAATAGACATGCCAAAGAAGGGGAAGATTTAAATTATATCAGCTACCAAGTACCAAAAGATACCCTGGAGATGTGATGTCTTGCCATGTTTTTCTGGTGATTATTACTGGAATATCTTGATGCAGAGAAAGGCAGAAAGTAGGAAATATAGTTCAGTCAGTCTGCGTTGGGAAGCAGACAGAATTTAACAGGGATAAAAGTGTGAGGTCATCCATTTTAAGAAAGTAGTAGCGGGACATCTGAAAAGTCAAAACACAATCCATCAGTCAGCAAGGTTTTGTGAAGGGCAAATCGGGTTTGCCTAATTTTCTGGAGTTCTTCGAAGATGTAACAAGCAAAGTGGATAATGGCGGTCCTGTAGATGTAGTGAATCTGGACTTCTAGAAGGCATTTGAGAAGGTGCCACACGACAGGTTAATACTCAAGGTAAGATCCCATGGTGTTGGGGTAATATTTGGCTTGGATAGAGGATTGGCTCGCCAACAGAAAGCAGAGAGTGGGGATAAATGGGCCTCTTTCTGGTTAGCAAGCTGTAACTATTGGTGTGCCACAGGGATTGGTCCTTGGGCCCCAAACTACTTACAACCTAAATTAATGACTTGGATGCAGTGATAGAAGGTACTATAGCTAAATTTGCAGATCACACAGAAATAGGTGGCAAAGCAAGTTACAATGAGGAAATAAGAAATTTACAAATAGATATGAATAGGTTAGGTGACTGGGCCAAAATTTGGCAGATGGAATTTAAAGGGGATAAGTGTGAGGTTATCCATTTTGGTTGAAGGAAAAAAAGGAAACTTAGTATCTAAATGGAGGGAAACTTCAAAGTCCTTCAGTGCAGAGGGAGCTGGGTGTCCTTGTACACAAATTACAGAAATTTATTATGCAGGTGCAGCAGGTAATAAGGAAGACAAATGGAATTTTGGCATTCTATAGAATTCCTACAGTGCAGAAGGAGGCCATTCGATCCACTGCCGATGCCAGGTTCAGGCCACACCGATTTTGACATCTGAGTCTCATTAACCTGCCCGATGTGGGAAGTGGGCAGGTGGAATCTGGCAGCCAGACGAGTATCAGGAAGTTTCTTGGTCATCCAATAAATGCTCAGTTAAGTGTGGGGACAGGGTTCCTGGACATCTCACTCCTGGTCCTCATGGCCCGACAAAGAAAGGAGAAAGGTTTCCTTTCAATTGTCTCCTCTGCTTCTCTTCTGACAGGCCTTCAGATAATGGAAATTTCACAGTGGTTTAGATTTGCCAGTGAAAGCTGGAAGTTTCTGGGCAAGACATAGGTGAGGCATTAGATTTTGACTGCGTCCTTACCTGGTTTCCTACAGATGGGTAGGGTTAAAATCGACTTTGAAAAAGTATTGCTTTGGTGCACAAAAACATTGCATGACCTCGTGATCATCTACTGGCATCTTTTGTCCTTTGCGTATCTAGAGCATGGAAATATAGCTAGAAGAAAGCTTCCTCGCTTGTACACATTTATCTCATCTACTGCAGGGACCTAAGGTGACCCAACGTCTCTTTACTGCCCTGTTCTTTAAATTACACATCAAAGGCCTTGCGTTTTAACATTAGAATGTGAATAACTTATTTGTAAAATACGAGTATTAGTCAGCATAATAGCTCAGGAAATAAAGGTTTTTAATACCTCTGCATTTTATTCACTGTGTGATACCAATTAAGGGCATGATTTAAAGCGCAAAAAAGAGCCACGTTTTGCACACTGATAGCAGGGTGTCTGCAGGGTGTCTGCAGCGCCGAGAATGACCTCACTATCAATCAGGACTCAGCCCATCAGTGATTGAAGAGATTAGGGTGCGGTTTTTCTGCCACCCAATCTCACCACCCCCGAGCCCGCTGCGGCCTCCGGACCCTCCCACTGCCCCAACTTATCTTTTAGGGGTCCTCGTAACCCCCATCACCACCGGGCCCGATCCCTGGCAGTGGCAACCTGGCACTTTAACACTGACAGCCTGGCACCCTAGAAGTGCCAGCAGGATTGCCATGGTGCCACCCTGCCAGAGCCCAACCACCTGGGGGCTCCGATGGCCTGGGAGACCGCTCACAGGTGCCGTTACACCCGCTCCACCTCTGTGTGGACCAGTGCTAAATGGCGCCATGGTGCAATCTCCCAGGCTCATTTAAAATATTAATCTGGATCTCGCCCAACGAGGGCGAGATCCATATCACAATATCTTGTGAGATCTAATGAGGTCCCGAGCATAGCAAATCTCTCAGGAGGCCTCTCACAAGATTAACGGCCTTGTTGCATCACCGAGTCGATCTTGATAAGGCCTTTCGATCGTGCCCTATATCTTTTCTGTATCATCAATAGTTGTTCCTGCTTTAAAAATATCGGATCAACTTATATGCAAATACACTAAGACTAAATAAACACTAGAGGGAGCACCAGAGACATCATGACACACAGACATTCAACCAATAGGACAGTAAGATAGGACACGACCAATGGGCAGTCAAGACACACCCAGAGGTGACACTATCACAAGGGGGCTACCCATATAAAAGGACAGGGCACACATGCTCTCTCTCTTTCCACAGGCGACATGGGGCAGATCGGAAGCATCACACCCACGCATGGATTAGAGCAGACTGGTTAGTTAGATTGAGTTACTATAGTTGATTAGCAGGAGAGTCGAACTCAAATAGGAGAATTGTTAACTGTTCAATAAATGTGTTAAACCTATCTCCAAGTCTGAACATTCCTTTGTCAGAGTATACATCACGGAAGCAGCTTATGCTACACGAAGAAGCATAACACAACAGTTTACAGAACCACAAGTTAAAATTTAAGAAGAATTTCTTTAGCAGCAGTTTCTATCGGTTGAAGACAAAATCTTTTTGAAAGTGCTTTTTCGATTCCGGTTCCACAGCAGCTCAGGTACCACAGCAATCTCAGTGCAAACTGGCGTGCGTTCAGGCAGAAATTCGAGATCTACCTGGTAGCGTCCGACCTAGATGGCGTGGCGGATGCAGAGAAAATAAAGCTTCTGCTCACCTTTACCAGTGAAAGAGCAGCAGAAATCTTCAAGCCCTTCAAGTACTCCAAAGGGCAAGACAAGAGAGACTTCCAGGCAGTCCGGGACAAGTTTCAAGAATACTGCGAGGAACACACAAGAGAGAACGGTAAAAGAGGCGGCAATACTCACCACGTGGCGAAGGTAGGCCTGCACATGCAGAAAACGGCAGTTTAGATTGGCAGCCATCCTGGGAGTGAACATGCTGTGACAAAATCACTTGTGGAATTTTCACTTCCTATATTGGCTGTGTTTTCCAAAACTCAAAACATCCGTGCACGCCTCAATCACCGTGCACTCCCAAGTTCAATACGTAACAAAGAGAGTTGCAGAGGAAACAATTTCTCATAGGCACGTATAACCAGCCATTGTGAATTCCCCATTGTATAAAAAGACTTTCTGACTTTGAGTCATTTAACTTGACAATGGGAGAATTGATCATGTGGTCACGTGATCAAAACTGATTTCAGATAATAAATCCTATTTACTCCAAGAACAAGGGAGAAACAAGCCAGCCTGCACAGCAAAAACACAGAAGAGCCAAGAGTTAGAATGTTCCAAGTAGGCTCCATCTCTCTCCACTCATCTGTAAACTCAATCCGTCTGCTGTTTGACTAGGGCAGCACAGTGGCATACTGGTTGGCACAGTTGCTTCACAGCTCCAGGGTCCCAGGTTCGATTCCCGACTTGGGTTACTGTCTTGTGCGGAGTCTGCACGCTCTCCTCGTGTCTGCATGGGTTTCCGCCGGGTGCTCCGGTTTCCTCCCACAGTCCAAAGATGTGCAGGTTAGGTGGATTGGCCATGATAAATTGCCCTTAGTGTCCAAAAAAGGTTGGGTGGGGTTACGGGGATAGGGTGAAGGTGTGGGCTCGGGTAGGGTGCTCTTTCCAAGGACCGGTGCAGACTCGATGGGCCAAATGGCTTCCTTCTGCACTGTAAATTCTATGATCTATGACCGGCTATCCACACACCATAGGCAGAGAGCTCTAAAACATCAATCCAGCAGCTGCTACCTCCGAAGACCATATAAATTGACCATAAACATCTCAAAACCACCTCAACACTGAATACCGAGGGATCACAGAGTCAACCTGGAATCACCCAAGCCGTCAACCGATGCGATCCATATAAAACTTTAATCTTTATTTGAGTTTAAAATATCACTCAATCTATCCTCCCATTTTGTAACCTATTTTTGTGTGTGTGAACGGGTGTGTGTGTGTATATGCATGTGAGTGAATATTGCATTTTCTCCAAGTGCAATAAGTACAATTCTTTTTTCATTTAAACAAAAACTCAAGATGACCAGTTAAACACTCAAAGAATCTTCTTTTAAAAAAACAAACTCTTGCGGTCAAGCGAGAATGGGAAAAGAAGAGAAACCTTCCCCCTCTCTTTACCTGATCGCAACTATCATGTCGCAATCATGAGGATAATGGAGTGGTAGCTAGTCTCCCATTCCATTGTGCTGTGTCCAGTGAAAGAGCTAATGTTGTCAAAAGTTATTGCTGATGAACTGTACCTTTACTCGGTGTATAAATAACAGAAACCACCATAATAACAGAGGCCTCTCACCAGAAGAAAACAAGATCACGATTGCAAACTCACTGCATAGTTGTAACTCACAAGAATACATTGCACCATTCAAAATTACTTGCATTTATGCAGCGCGTTTCATGTTCTCAGGACATCGAAAGGCACGTCCTAGCAAATTCAGTACTTTTTGAAATTATGTTAAAAAAAAATCACAGCCAATTTGTACACAGCAAGGTCTCACAAGAGCAATCAGATTAAACAATCAGTTAATCTATTTTAATAAAATGTTAGCCAGGGCACCAGAGAGTTTCCTTGTCCTTCTTCAAATACTGACATGGAATCATTTATGTCCTGCTGAGAAAGCAGGCAGGGCTGTGCATTACTGTCTCATTTGTAAGACACCTCTTGTAATGATATGTAGAATACCATTTGTGTTTAATTTAATAATCGAACCATAAGTAAAGATAGGTGCCGTATGCATAGACTGAGATTCTAGCATCCGACCACGGGGTGGCGTGATGGCAGGAGAACGTTACTGGAACACACCGGGTGTGTGGCATAACGTGGATAGCAGGTGTAGAGTCCAGTCGCATATTGAGTAGCTCCTTAGTCAATAGTAATCAATGCTAGTTAATCACAATTATTTGTATTTAGCCATAGTATCCAAGTGTACTTATCGTTCACATTGCAGAAATCTTTATAGCATTTTGTTAGTTAATAAATAGTTTTGTTCTTTAACAAAGCCATATGTTCTCTAGCTGATTCAACCACAAAGACATTGCCATCCGTGAAAATAGAGAACATTACAGGGCAGCACTCCCTCAGCATGTCACTCAGGTGTCAGCCTAGATTATGTGTTCAAGGTTGGGATGTGGAGTTTGAACAGTGACTTTCTGACACACAGAGAAAAGAGTTGTCACCGTATATGTTATACTACTGAGCAGTTTATGGGGAGGCAGTGGCATAGTGGTGTTGGTTTTAGTGCTATTGTCACTGTCATGATATTCAGATAAACATCGTTGTGCAAACACACATACACACTGATGGACAGATCAACGGACCAATCAACACACACGCAACATCACAGCCAATCACAAGCAAGGGCACACGCACTATAAAACGGGGAACACCACAGTTCCCGTTCATTCCAGCAGGAGACAGCTCAGGGCACAGGGCACAGAGCTCACAGCAAGCCACTCAGACATTCACCATGTGCTGAGTGCCTCTCCAAGATAGTGTTAGGGCTGGGTCCACAGGTTAAAGGGTAATGAACGAACCACAGTAACAAGTTTACAGATGTTGTTATTGATAGTAATAAAACAGAGTTGTACCATCTGCAACCGTGTTGGTTCATCTGTGTAGCAGAGCACCCAACACGACAGTCACCGGATGGGTGATCCAGAGACCCAGGTTCAAATCCCACCATGGCATTTAGTGAAATTTGAATTCAATAAAATAATCTGGAATTGAAAGTCTAATGATGACCATGAAACCATTTTCGATTGTCACAAAATCCTATCTGGTTCACTAATGTCCTTTAGAGAAAGAAATCGGCCATCCTTACCTGATTTGACCGACATGTGATTCCAGACCTTGAGCAGTGTGGTTGACTCTGAACTGCCCTCTGAAATGGCCTAGCAAATCACTCCATTGTATTCAACTGTTACAAAAACACAAAGAAGGAATGCAACCTGATGGACCACCTGGCAGCGACCTAGGCACCGGAACCGACAATGGCAAACCCAGCTCTGTCCACCCTGCAAATTGCTCCTTTCTAGCATCTGGGGGCTTGTTGAGAGAGCTATCTCACAGGCTAGTCAAGCAACAGCCTGACATAGACATACTCACAGAATCATACCTTACAGATAATGTTGCAGACACCGCTATCACCATTCCAGAGTAGGCCCTGTCTCACCAGCAAGCTTGTCACAGCAGATGTGGTAGCACAATGGTATACAGTTTGGGAGGGAGTTGCCCTGTGAGTCCTCAACATCAACTCTGGACCGGATGTCTCATGGCTTCAGGTTAAACATGGGCAAGGAAACCTCCTGCTGACTACCACATACCATCCACCATCAGCTGATGAATCAGTACTCTTCCTGCTGGACACCACTTGGAGGAAGCACGGAGCATGGCAAGGATGCAGAATATACTCTGGGTGGGGGACTTCAATGCCCATCACCAAGAGTGGCTTGGTGGTACTACCACAGATGGAGATGGCCTAAAAGACATAACTGCTCCACTGGGATTACAGCAGGCGGTGAGGGAGCTAACAAGAGGGTAAAACATACTTGACCTAATCCTCACCAACCTGCCTGCTGCAGATGCATCTGTCCATGACAGTATCGGTAGAAATGACCACTGCACAATTAAGTCCCATCGTCACATTGATGATGCCCTCCATCGTGTTGTGTGGCACGACCAAAATAGGATAGACTTTGAACAGATCTAGAAACTCAAGACTGGACATCCATGAGGCGCTGTGAGCCATCAACCATAATCTGCAACCTGTTGGCCTGGCATATCCCCCACTCTACCATTTCCACCAAGTCAGGTTCAATAAAGAGTGCAGGACGGCATGCCAGGAGCTACACCGGGCATACCTCAAAGTGAAGTGTCAAACTTGTGAAGCTACAACATAGGACTACTTGTGCGGCAAACAACATAAATTATAAGTAATAGGCAGAGCTGAGCAATTCCACAACGAATGCAGAAAATCTAAGCTCTGTGATCCTGCCACATCAGGTGTGAATGGTGGTGGACAATTAAACAACTCACTGGAGGAGGCTGCTCCACAAATTTCCCCATCCTCAATGATGGAGGAGCCCAGCAAATCTGTGCAAAAGACAAGGCTGAAGTATTCACGCAAATCTTCAGCCAGAAATGCCGAGTGGATTATTCATCTCGGCTTCCTCCGGAGGTCCCCAGCATCATTGATGTCAGTCTACAGGCAAAAGAATTCACTCCACATGATATCAGGAAATGACTGAAGGCACAGTAGACTGCAAAGGCTATGGGCCCTGACAATATTCCGACAATAGTACTGAAGACTTGTGCTCCAGAACTTTGCCATACTCCTAGCCAAGCTGTTCCAGTACAGCTACAACACTGGCATCTACCTGGCATTGTGGAAAATTGCCCAGGTTTGTCCTGAACACAAGAAACAGGACAAATACAACCCAGCCAATTACCGCCCTATCAGTCTACTCTCCATCATCAGCAAGCGATGGAAGGAGTCATCAACAGTGCTATAAAGTGGCACTTACTCAGCAATAATCTGCTCACGGATGTCACTCAGCTCCTGACCACATTACAGCCTTGGTTCAAACATGGAAAGAAGCTGAATGGCAGAGGGGAGATGAGAGTAACTGTCCTTGACATCAAGGCAGGATTTGACTGAGTACGGCATCACTGGAGTCAATGGAATCAAAAGGGAAAACTCTCTGCTGGTTGGAGTCATACCTGGCACAAAGGAAGATGGTTGTGTTGGTTGGAGGTCAATCATCTCAGCTGCAGGGCATCACTGCAGGAATTCCTCAGGGTAGTGTCCAAGGCCCAACCATCTTTAGCTGCTTCATCAATGACCTCCCTTCCATCATAAGGTCTGAAGTGGAGAAGTTTGCGGATGACTGCACAATGTTCAACACCATTCGCGACTTCTCCAATAATATAGGAGTCCATGTCCAAATGCAGCAAGACCTGGACAATATCTAGGCTTGGGCTGGATAAGTTACACTTGTGCCACATAAGTGCCAGGCAATGGCCATCTCCTACAAGAAAGGATCTAATCACCCCCTTTGACATTCAATTGCATTACCATCACTGAATCCCTCACAATCAACATCCTGGGGGTTACCATTGATCAGAAACTGAACTGGACAAGCCATATTAATACGGTGGCTACCAGAGTAGGTCAAAGGCTATAATTCTTATTGAGTCACTCTCCTCCTGACCCCCCAAAGCCTGTCCACCACCTACAAGGTAGAAGTCAGGAGTGTAATGGGACACTCTCCACTTGCCTGGATGAGTGCAACTGTAACAACACTCAAAAACCTCAACACGATCCAGGACAAAGCTGCCTGCTTGATTGCTCCCCCTTGCACAAACATTCAATTGCACCACCACCAACGAACAGTGGCAGCCGTGTGTACCATCTTCAAAATGCACTGCAGTAACTCACCTTCCAAACCCACGGCCCATACCATCCAGAAAGACAAGAGCAGCAGGGAACCCCACCACCTGGAAGTTCCCCTTCAAGTTACTCACCACCTTGACTTGGAAATATATCGCCATTCCTTCACTGCCGCTCAGGCAACATCCTGAAACTCCCTCTCTAACAGCACTGTGGGTGCACCTACACCTCCGGGACTGCAGTGGTTCTAGAAGGCAGCTCATGACTACCTTCTGAAGGGGAACGAGGGATGGGCAATAAATGCTGGCCTAACCAGCGACTCCCACATCTTATAAATGAATAAAAATAAAAGGAACTATTATTCTTCCAGAAAGTGCGAGCATTGTTTCCGTTTGAATCACTAACCCTGAATTTGAGTTCCATAATCTCATAGCTCTCTATATGAAGAGGTGTCTGCTGCCCTCTGTTCGAAATTGCTCAAACTAATCTTGTATGTATGCTGAATTTTATGGCCTCCTCGCAGGTGTGAAAATAGGTGTGTCAACCCATAAATTAGGAAGGTGTGCCTATCATTTGCATGCCAGCCCAGGCCATGATTTTAAGAGAGCAGGGGAGCCATCAACCCGTGCCCCAATTGAGGCCCTTAAGTGGGCAATTAATGCCCAATTAAGGGTCTCAACCTGTTACTGATCTGATATAATGAGCAATGGGAGAGGGCTGGACTCAACATGTAGCCTGGCACTTTTAACCCTGTGGACTGCTGGTCAGTGAAGGGTTGGCTGCTTCCTACCGCTGTGTCAATCAGTGGCCACCCACCCACAAGGTTTTAACTCTCCCGTCCATCCTCCCCCTTGACCTATCCAACATGCCCGCCTCCCATTCGTTGCCATCAGGGCCCACCACCTCAAAGCCAACGAGATCCCGGGAGTATCTGACTTGAAGATGTCTGTGGTTCCTTTCCCTCTTGCAATACTGGTGTGGTTTAGAGTTGCTGGTCCTGATTGACCTGAGGTGGGACTCACTCCTGAAGATGGAAATCCTACTGCGTCGTAAATAAAGGATGATCACCTGAAAAATTAAAATGGGATGAACTGGCCAATTGGAGGTGAGCTCCCACTCCCACCCATGGCCACCGCCCCACTCGCAAACTGGGTTGCAGACATGAGTTCACCGTCAATGTACAAAGCCGCCTTATTGCTCTTTGTTTGACCATCCAACTGGTAGAAACAGTCTAATTCTGTTTTAGGAGTCCCAAACTTTCAGAATTGCAAACACGCCTATCAAATGCAATCTCCGTTCTTCTAATGAAAAAAGACACCATTTGTTTAAGACTCTCTAAAGCCTCACCATTGCTCCTCTCATTAGCTCACCGGACTCCAAATCGGGTTTCATTCAAGTTTCAAATCGGTTCAACTGATGCACTATCAATTACCACGAGACGAGAATGGTGAAACAATCAAGGCTTTATTGCACAAGATGTTGGGCCTCCCGCAGCTGGAACCAGAATGGAAGCAGCGCAGGAGAGCACACACTTTTATACGCCGCCTGCTGTGCAGAGCCAGCAGGCAGGGATTTACTGTCGTACCTGTAATATACGGGCAGTGCCGTAATACATACAATATATCACTAGTGGTGTTTACCACATTCACCCCCTGCTTAAAAGAAAGTCCGGCGGGGTTGACGAATACATTACAAATCAAGTCTGTCGGGGGCTTCGACCCTCCGTCGCGATCGCCTCAGTCCTGGTGGTGATGTGGGCGCCGCCGTGGTCACCTGCGGCTCCGGGAGCGTGTTGTCCTCGACTTCGTCACCCCTGAGTGGATCCCGTGGGAGGATGGATCCCGCTGGGGTGGGGGCTGCGGTGAGGTTCGCTGGAGGGAGGGTGAGTGGCGCAGGGGTGAACGAGGCAACACGGGGGGGGGGGGGCGGGGGCAGTGTCAGGTCGGGGGTCGTGTATGGGGACCCAGCGGGTGCCAGGTCCCAGAGGGAGGCTGTGTCTTGGCGCCCGTCGGGGTGTGCCACGTAGGCGTACTGCGGGTTTGCATGTAGGAGGTGGACCTTCTCGACCAACGGTTCTTATTTATGGCTCCGCACATGCTTCTGGAGGAGGACGGGTCCAGGAACTGTCAGCCATGTTGGGAGCGAGACCCCGGAGGTGGACTTCCTGTGGAAGGCAAACACACGTTCGTGAGGGGTCTCATTAGTGGCGGTGCAGAGGAGCGATCGGATGGAGTGGAGCACGTCGGGGAGGACCTCCTGCCAGCGGGAGGCCGGGAGATTTTTAGACCGCAGGGCCAGCAGGATGGCCTTCCAGACCGTCCCGTTCTCCCTCTCCACCTGCCCGTTTCCCCGGGGGTTGTAGCTGGTCATCCTGCTCGAGGCGATGCCCTTACTGAGCAGGAGCTGACGCAGCTCATCGCTCATGAAAGAGGATCCCTGATCGCTGTGGATGTAGGTGGGGAAATCGAACAGAGTGAAGATGCTGTGCAGGGCTTTGATTACCGTGGCAGAAGTCATGTCAGGGCACGGGATGGCGAAAGGGAAATTTGTCAATTACGTTGAGGAAATACACGTTGCGGTCGGTGGAGGACAGGGGCCCATTGAAGTCCACGCTGAGGCGCTCTAAGGGGCGGGAGGCCTTCACAAGGTGCGTTCTATCTGGCCGGTAAAAGTGCGGCTTGTCCTCTGCGCAGACTTGGCAGTCTCTGGTGACGGTCCTGACCTCCTCAGTGGAGTCGGGCAGGTTGCGGGCGTTGACAAAATGGAAGAATCGGGTGACCCCCAGGTGGCAGAGGTCATAGTGGAGAGCCCGGAGTCGGTCCACTTGTGCTCTGGCACATGTACCACGGGATAGGGCATCAGGGGGCTCATTGAGCTTCCCCGGGTGACACAAGATCTCATAATTATAGGAGGAGAGCTTGATCCTCCACCTCAAGATCTTGTCATTTTTGATCTTGCCCCGTTGTGTATTATTAAACATGAAGGCAACCGACCGTTGGTCACTGAGGAGAGTGAATCTCCTGCCGGACAGGTAATGCCTCCAATATCGCACAGCTTCCACAATGGCTTGGGCCTCCTTTTCGACAGAGGAGTGCTGAATTTCGGAGGCATGGAGGGTGCGGGAAAAGAAGGCCACGGGTCTGCCCACCTGGTTGAGGATGGCGGCCAGAGCCACATCCGATGCATCGCTCTCCACCTGAAAGGGGAGGGATTCGTCGACCGCTTGCATCTTGGCCTTGGCGATGTCTGCCTTGATGTGGTTGAAGGCCTGGCGGGCCTCAGCCGTCAGGGGAAAACTGTGGACTGAATGAGTGGGCGGGCCTTGTTCGCATAATTAGGGACCCACTGGGCGTAATACGAGAAAAACCCCAGGCATCGTTTCAGGACCTTGTGGCAGTGGGGGAGAGGGAGGTTGCAGGGCCGACACTGATCCAGGGTAATGGAGGCGAGCTGCGGAAGATGTTGGGAGGTCCCGGGCTGGTCAGCGGTGGCGGAGGTAGCAGTATGCGGCAAACGGCCAGACGAGCAGGGGTCCTGAGGCACGGGCCGAAATGGTGCTGAAGATGGCAGCGCCCACGGCGCACCCATAGCGGGCGGCATCAAAGATGGCGACGCCCACAGGCCGCACATGGATTGCAGTGGGGTAGATGGCAGCGTCCACGGGCCGCACATGGCTTGCGGAGGAGAAGATGGCGGCGCCCCTGGGTCACACGTGGGGGGTCTAGAAATGCCAGGCCTGGAAACAGCAGCGACTGACCGGGCCTGGCAAATAGAAACAAAGTGTCCATTCTTCCCACACCCGTTGCAGGTCGTGCTCCGCGCCGTGCAGCGCTGCCTTGGGTGTTTGCTTTGTCCACAAAAATAACACTTGGACCCCCCAGAGTTGGCTGGCTGCCACGCGGCGCAGGCTTGCAGTGAGCTGGAATCGGCAGCTGGTGGGGCCCACGATGCCCACGAGGGTGCCACACGGTCGGGGGTGTAGGACCCCAGGTTACGGGAGGCCACTTCTAGTGAATTAGCAAGCTGCCTAGTCTCCGCAAGATCGAGAGTACCCCCTTCCAATAGTCGCTGGCGGACGTACGTAGACTTTATGCCCATGACATAAGCGAAGCTAACTAATAGTTTGGTGTGTTAGACTGCTGAAACTGCCTGGCAGTCACAGTTCCTACCGAAGATCTGTAGGACCCGCAAGAAATCATCCAGAGTCTCCCCGGGGAGTTGCCGTCTCGTGGCCAGGAGGTGCCTGGCGTACACTTGATTCACCGCTTTAATGTAATGTCCCTTGAGGAGCGTCATCGCTTCTGTGTAGGTGGGCGCATCCTGATTCAGGGGGAAAATTTCAGGGCTCACCCGCGAGTAGAGGACTTGGAGCTTCTGTGGGTCCGACGGTTCTTCAGTGGCTGCTCTGAGGTAGCCTTCGAAACAGGCTAGCCAGTGCTTGAAGGTAGACATGGCGTTGGCTGCATGAGGGCTCAGCTGCAGACGATCAGGCTTGATTAGGAGATCCATCTTTTAAAATCTTGTGCAATAAATTGATGTACCGTCAATTGCCACGAGACGAGAATGGTGAAACAATCGACGCTTTATTGCCAAGATGTTGTGCCTGCCGCAGCTGGAACCAGAATGGCTGCAGCGCAGGAGAGCACACACTTTTATACGCCGCCTGCGGGGCAGAGCCAGCAGGCAGGGATTTACCGTCGTACCTGTAATATACGGGCAGTGCCGTAATACATGCAATATATCACTAGTGGTGTTTACCACATCAACATTACCTCTCAGCTTTTTAAAAAAAAATCTTAGAATACCCAATTAATTTTTTCCAATTAAGGGGCAATTTAGCGTGTCCAGTCCACCTAGCCTGCACATCTTGTTGGGTTATGGGGGCAAAACCCACGCAAACACGGTGAGAATGTGCAAACTCCACACGGACAGTGACCCAGAGCCGGGATCGAACCTGGGACCTCAACGCCGTGAGGCAGCACAGTAGGGCAGCACTGCGCCACCGTGCTGCCCTACCTCTCAGCTTTTATATTCTACACATCTTACGATTAAACCTAGAATTCCATTTGTCGATTTACACCCTTCTCACCGTGAGTGCTACTTGTAATGCCGCTACTTGTAATGTCCTTTGCACCTCTTCACCTCTACCCTACCCCTCCAAAAAAGGCCTTTGGTTTTCTGCAGCGCCCAACTATTTCCATTCATTCAATGTCAGTAATGTAAAAGTCAAGCTTTATGGTGGAAAAGTAACAACAGCATAATTATTGTTTTCTTTTATTTTGACTGAATTCCATCTGCCAATTTGTTCCACTTATTCCCCAGACTTATCAGTTTTCCTTTGCAGCTTGCTTTTGTCTTTTAAAGACTGAACAATTCCTTCTATTTTGGAATCATCTGCAAATTTTAAACACTGTTCTCTCTGGACCTTAATCATTCATATACATATTGAATAGGAATATCACAACTCATCTCCAACTGCTCTAGCCAACAATCCCATAACACTTACTCTCTTCTTTTCTCCCAACTATTTTTTAAAGTTAGTTTGCTATCTTCTCCCTAAATCCATACCCTTTAATCTTCCTAATAAGTTCCTATGTGGTATCTTGTCAAAAGCTTTCCCAGTGATCATGGTGTTTTATTTATTGCATATTTTCCACCCACGATGTTGATTAGATCCTGAAAGAATTCCATGTGGTTTGTCAACCATGGTCATCTCTTTGAAATCCATGCAGGTTGTTTCATGTTCAAAATTCCTTTGATGGATGGCATGGGGTAATGAGATCCCTTCAACTCTTTATTTAGATCCTTTGGGTGTGAGTAAATTTGCAGCTTTCAAGGTTGCTTTACTATTACCAGCTGCTCAACCAGTCTGTAGGAGTTGTGACTGTTCTATCCAGTCTTTTAGGCTTGACTTGAGGGCAGCTTGAACTCTTCTCAGCAGATGCCGAATTGGACTTCATCATTGGTCTTCTAGATGATATTCTCCTGGTATAAACACATCTTTGTATTCCTCGAGGATCTGATCTGCCATCAATGGTAACACTTTGTGAAACTCTGTCAGCACACTCAGGATTACCAGTCCAAGCTTTCAACTTGTTTCAACTGAAATGACTGGACATTATGTTCCATCAATGCTCTGGAAGTATAAACTTTCCTTCTTGCAATTGCATTGAGCTATTCGACTAATTTTTCTTCTTGGTATGAGTATTTTGCCATCTTTTAGCCTCAGTCTTACTTCTGAGGGCTTCATTTTCAGATTGCCATGTTGAGCTGCTTCACACAGATCTGCGAAGGTCATTCTGTTTCATGACACACCAGTGTCTATCTGACATTTCCGGTTGGCTTGATACTCTCCTGTGGTCACCAATATAACAGTCACAAACCATTTATCGCCTATTGACATGACTGAATCAACCTATTGTATGGTGTATAGTTCTTCATCAGACTCTGCTGCTAGTATCTATCCAGTGGCCAGCTGTATAATTGTTTGTTGATTCTTTCTGGCCAAATACTTGTATTCAAGATGATTCTGTTCCTTGCAGTTAAAATACTGCTTTCTCCGTGCTGGAATTTAAAAATGGCGTCCCAATCACTCACTACACTGGGGAATTCCGGCTGTACAAAACATGGCAATGTGTGGCCTTGGCCGCGCGCTCCCTGTTCAGGTCCCTTATACAGCGTGAGTTGCGTTGAATAGCCATGTGTTTCTCGTGAAACAAACAGCTAAATGCGTTCGCTAGAGGACTTTGTTCCTTTTTGGGAGAACCGCGCTCCATGTTTCATGTTTAAGGAAAGCAGAGCGTCATCAGTGTCTTCCCAGTGGGAGGCTTTATTGATCTGCCTTAAGATGTCTGCTTCCAGAGAGATGGCCTTGTGGCATAGTCACATGACTACAGAAAGCCAGATGTGACATCAAACTGATTACATTTTAAAACACTGACACAGACTCCTATTTTCCCTACTGGAGAACTGCTATATTAACATACAGGATAAGTGCATTGTTTGGTGTAGGAGTGAGCCATGAAGACTTGGACGTTTCAGTGCACCTTTAGTGTTGAGTTAGTTTATCTCAATTGCAATGGTACTTTGGACACAGTAAGACTCATCACTCCTAGTTACAAAAGGAACATATTGACCATGTGATAAATGTATTCCTTGACCTTGTTTAAAATGTGCATGTAATGAATAATGGAGGATCAGTCGAAGATGTGATGACTGTAGAGTTGAACAGTCTATTAATATCTTACATTGAAGAATGGAAATGTGGAGAAGATGCTATTGCATCATCAGTCACCCAGCATGAGTCAGTGCCTCCTAGAAAGGAGGAAAGAGAACTGGAAAGGAAAGACAATTGATTCTGGAATGCGCAGAGCCAAGGCACCAATGAAGCTTTGCAGAGTGTCAGTTTCCTGCTGATGCGTGAACAAACCTTGGTGCTAAGAACATTGGAACGCTGCAGAAGGATGTGAAAAATTACACAGGGAAGGATTTATCTGCTTGGTATGTGCAGAAAAGTCGTAAACTGAAATATAAATAACTAGTTTACCCTTTTCAACACAAATAGTGAACAGAGGAAATCTTTGCAGCCACCCCCACAAAGCAAAATGCATTTAGTGAGTGTGAATAGAAGTACAAAATCATTGTTCTGAGTGCAATTAGGTAGATCAAAGCAAATCTCCCATTTTATCTGGGACAAGCCACATTTAAAATAAAAGCAATTCTTTCAATAAATCTCACCAAGCTCCATGTTAATAAGATCAAGTCAGCCTTAACAACCACTTAAGATATATATTTTTCAGTTCACAAGCTTTTAAGCATTGTAACTTTCAATTGTTTGCTGACTGCAAGTATTAGAAGCAGATGGTGATGATATGTAGAAGCTGGATAGGATCCATGACAATATAAAAATCAGCAGGATTTTAATGAAAATCACCAGTTACGTCCAATATCCTTTTAATTTGTTTTGCTTAAAAATGTTGAGTACAATGTTCGGAATATTTAGGGCTCTTGAACACTTCGATAACATCTGAAGAAATTTTCAGCCTGTCCTGTGGTGACTGGATGGCAATGTCCTTGTACTGTTGTTTCTCTTTGCTGACCCTGTTGTAGGAAGAAAATCAAAATGCTGCTGTGGCAGGTCAAATTACCTAAATGGGGAGAAGTCCAGTGGGCTGACAGATGTGTGACACGTGCTAATGTCAAGTAATGCACTGAAGAATATATTTTAGTGGGAACCTTACAAGTTTGCTGGCTAGCCCAAGTAACTAAGAACCAAAGTCAGTGACAAAACGCTCAGTATTGGGGTTTTATCAAACTTTCAATATCATCAGGCAGCCTCGTGGAGAAAAGAGACATCAGTGAAATGCCGGAGCCACTTTATTTTCAGTGTAATACAGATAGATAGGCGCTTATTTCCATTAACAGAACTTGAAAGGTACTGAAGGCTAGGAATTAACATTCCAATAAATTTGTCCTTTGAATTGCATAATCCCAAGGTACAGATTCTAAGAGGTTATCAATGATTATTGGCCTCACTTAAATTATTGGAGACTTTGCCAGTGAACATTAAAGCACATCCTCTGCCACTATGGTCTGAAGAACATGCAGAGCTCCCCTGCACACCAGCACACAAACAAATCACAGGAGGAAATGGATCCAAAACCGCGCAGCCATCACATAAAAATAAATGTATTTGAATCCAAAATGGACTGACTTGTGCAATATTTGCCTGCTTCCAAAGAAATATATAAATTAATGTGAATGAGTGCAAATTTGTAATTCATCCCAACAAATCGTTTAAAGTTTTCTGGAGATCTCAGTGTTGTACTGTGGTTGTCAGTTAGGACAAAAATGGCGGTCCTGCTTAAGGGGAAGCTTGAACGGCATCATCATCCTTGTGATGATGGATTATCACAGTATAAAACAAAGACATGCTTGAAATATTCACTACTTGCCTCTTTAAATATTCATATCCTCATTTTGTTGCCGTCCCATTGCTTTCTAAAAAAAATCTTTAGTTGAAGGGCTCTTCCACAGAGTAGAGAGATTGGCATTTTAATGACAGCTAGGGAGATCCATGCTCAGCTCATCTTTCAGATAATTTATGCGATATATTTTTGCGGTTTAAAAAATTTCTATTGCTGTCAGTGCCAGAATTTGATGTGTTGACTGATATGGGCTGTAAGCAGTGCAGTGAGCTAATCCCTCACTACCTTACACCTCCTGCTCAGGCATGCTGCCATTCAACATCTGGCTGCAACCAGCTTGCTCCTCTTAAAGGGGGGATGGTGTGAGGAGGTGGGTAGGGACGATGTATTTTGGGTGGAGCAGGTGTTGCGAGTCAATCTGCAACTGATTTGGGCATGAGAAAGGCAGAGGAATGGCACAGCAGGATTCCAGATGTTCAAAATTTGATCTGGAGATGCTATTTGCATGTTACACTGATTTAATTTATAAGACAGACATGACGTTTGCATGTTGCTCAGATTGGAAGCAGCCCTGGCATGGGTTATCCCACATTACAAGCCCTGCATCCTTTTTCAGGTCCTGTCCAAATTTGCAGTGCTTCATTATATTACCAAAATATTAAATTAATTAAATATTTTGGTAATATAATAAAAGTTGTGTGAGATTTCCTGACCAAGATCTGGTGCCGATTTGTAGTTATTTAATATTTGCAGTTGTCTGGCAAAATAAGCCTTTGAACTGATCCAAATCAAATATGCTCTCTTTAGATTGTTGAAGCACTATTTATAATTTAATAAAATATTGAAATTAGTTATGTTTTAAAATGTGAATGTCATAATATCATCGTTGTCAGCAAGATATTCGCCATTTTGTTTCATGATACTGCAGTTTCACCTCAGCAAACACCTACGTCTGCCTGCGACATTGTACGTCAAAGGTAGCCCATATCCACCAGGTAAAAATATAGTTGTCATTCCTTGAGAGAACCTGTTTAACTAACCATTCAGAGGCACTCATTGCCTGGCCTAGGGACCCAGGAGTAGGAGGGAAGGGGCTCCGTTGAGAGCCACCCTCTTTTTTGTTATTCAAGATTTAACTCCAAGATTTGGCAAGATTTAACTCCAACTCAATCCATTAGTTTGCCGATGATACGACTGTGATGGGCCGTATCTCAAACAATGACGAATCAGACTACAGGAGGGAGATAAATCACTTGATTGCATTGTGTACCGAAAACAACCTCTCTCTAAATGTTGGAAAGACCAAGGAACTGATCTTCGACTTCAGGAAGCGTAGCATGACACACACACCCGTCTGCATCAATGGCTCCGAAGTGTGGTGATGGTCGATAGCTTTAAGTTCTTGGGGATCACCATCACTAACAGTCTATCCTGGTCCACTCACATTGGTGCAATAGTCAAGAAAGCCCAACAACTTCTCTACTTCCTACGGACGCTAAAGAAATTTGGCATGTCTGCATCGACTCTCTCAAACTTCTACAGATGTGTGATAGAGAGCATCCTATCCGGCTGCATCACAGCCTGGTATGGCAACTGCTCGGTCCAAGATCGCAAGAAACTGCAGACTGTGGTGAACTCAGCCCAACGTATCACACAAACTTGCCACCCCCACGTTGATTCTGTATACACCTCCCCCTGCCTCAGGAAGGCAGACAGCATTATCAGAGACCCCTCCCACCCAGGCATTGCCCTCTTCCAGAACCTTCCATCAGGCAGAAGGTACAAAAGTCTGAAGACTCGCACATCCAGACATAGGAACAGCTTCTTCCCCACAGCTACAAGACTCCTCACCGACTCTCCTTCGGACAGATCTGTGCCCTGTAAGAACACTATTCATGACACCCTATGCTGCTCTTGCTCATGCATTTGCTTTGTTTGGCCCCTTTTTCCGCACTGTAGCCAATCACTGTTTGTCTATGTACCATTTATCAATGTTCCCTGTTGATTATTCTTGTGTCTACTATGTATTAACTGTGTACGTTCCCTCGGCCGCAGAAAAATACTTTTCACTGTACTTCGGTACATATGACAATAAATCAAATCAAATCAAAATCATTTATGGGATTTGGCATCTCTGCCTCGGCCATCCGTAATTCCCCTTGAGAAGCTGGTAGTGCGCTGCATTCTTGAAACACTGAGGTCCATGTGGTGTAGGTATATCCAATGTGTTTTTAGGGATGGAGTTCCAGGATTTTAACCCTGCGAGAGTGAAAGAACTCGGCAATATATTTCCAAGCCACGATTGTGAGTGACTTGGAAGGGAACTTCCAGGTGATGGTGTTCCAAAGTGCCTGCCACCATTGCCCTCTTGATGATAGTGGTCATGGGTTTGGAAGGGGCAACCTAATGAACCTTGGTGAGTTTCTGCAGTGCATATTAGTAGATGGTTGGTGGAATAAATGTTTGTGAAAAGAATGCCAATCAAGTGGGCTGCTTTGTTCTGAATGGTGTTGAGCTTCTTGAGTTTTGTTAGAGCTGCACTCATTTAGGCAAATGGAGAGTATTCCATCATACTCCTGACTTGTGCCTTGTAGATGGTGGACAGGTTTTGGGGAATCATGAGGTGAGTTATTCGCCACAGCACCTAAAGAGTCACAAATGGTGCTGAACATTGTGCAGTCGTCTGCAAACATGCCCATTTATGACCTTATGATGGAAGGAAGGTCATCGATGAAGCAGCTAGGATTTTGGCCTGAGGAACTCCTGCAGTGATAACCTGGAATTGAGATGATTTGCGTCCAACCACCATGTCCATTTTCCTTTGTGCCACGTATGATTCCAACCAGCAAAATGTTTTCCCCTTGATTGCCATTGACTCCAGTTTTGCTAGGACTTCTTGATGCCATACTGGTTTAAATGTTGCTTTGAAGTAAAGAGCAATCATTCTCACCTCACCTCTTGAATTCAGCTCTTTTGTCCATGCTTGAACCAAGGTTGTAATACGGTCAAGAGCTTAATGACCCTGGTGTAACACAAACTGAGTATAAGTGCTCGATAGCACTGTTGATGACCCCTTCAATCACTTTACTGATGGGATGGTAATTAGCTGGGTTGGATTTGTCCTGCTTTTTTTGAACAGGACATACCTGGGTAATTTTCCACATTGCCAGGTAGATGCCAGCGTTGTAGCTGTACTGTAACTGCTCGGCGAGGGGGATGACAAATTCTGGAGTCTATTGTGCTTTCAGAGGGCATTTAAGAGTCAACTAGACCTTGGAAAAGACATTTGTGAACCAAATGGGATTTTTGCCACAATTGTCACTGGATTCATGATAATCATTAGACTTGCTTTCAGATATTTATTGAATTAAAATTGCACCATCTACTGCAGTGGGATTCAAACCTAGGTCCCAGAACATTACCCTGGATCTCGTGATTACTAGTCACTGACAATACACTCTGTCACTGCCTCAGCCTTATCTTCTGCACTGATGTGCATAGCCACCCCACCATTTGAGGATGGAGATCTTTGAGGAACCTCCTCCTTCAGTGTGTTGTTTAATTGTCCACGGCACGGTGGCACAGTGGATAGCACTGCTGCGTCAGAGCACCTGGGATCCGGATTCAATTCCGGCTTGGGTCACAGTCTGTGTGGAGTTTGTACGTTCTCCCCGTGTCTGCGATGATTTCCTCCGTGTGCTCTGGTTTCCTCCCACAGTCCAAAGATGTGCATGTTGCGTGGATTGGCCATGATAAATTGCCACTTGGTGCCTAGGGATGTGCAGGTTAGGTCATGCGATTATGGGAATAGGTGGGAGTGGGCAAGGATAGAATGCACATTCAAAGGGTGGGTGAGGACTTGACGGGCCAAATGGCCTCATTCTGAACTTTAGGGATTCTATGATTCATGACTGGACTGGCAGGACTGCAGAACTTAGATCTGATCCATTGGTTGGAATCGCTTGTTTCTGTCTAATTCTTGCTGCTTATGTTGTTTGACACTTAATACCATTGGGTCTCCGCGACGAACTGACGAGGGATTCCTCACTGGTTCTCTGACCTCTGGCAAGATCCTGTCGGTCTGACTAAATCCAGGCCATAGCTTTTATTCTGTACTTGATCCATACCACCGTAAATTAATTATGATAGTATATTTTGGTGCGATCTAACAGCCACATTATGCCTGAAAGGCGGCGCGGCCAGTAGATGCTGGGAGATCCCTCTTCCAGGATCTACATGGCTCGCAAGATCTAATGCCCCATTGTGGGCATGATCACTATGTTGCAAATCTGCATATTAGGGTGAGACAGCTGGTCTGACTATTAAATGCACTCCCTGATCTACCCGAGGCGTTGGGATCTAACCCCTTCGCTTCGGAGACCGTGGGTGAGCGCCATTTAGTGCTTTTCTCCACAAACGGGGACCAGATGGAACTGCACTTGTGGAGGTCTCCCAGGGGATTGAAGGCCCGCAAGTCCTTTCCCTCTGGGCAGAGTGGCACCCTGGCACTGCTGATGCCAGCCAGGCACCTTATCAGTGTCAGCCTGGCACTAGGGAGGTTCGGAGGTCGCATTATGTGGTTGAGAGATCGGGACACCATTTAAAAACGACGTCCCAATTTCTTCCTGCACTGAAGAGTTCCGGCGAACGGAGCTCCTCAGTGCTGGAAAGGGGACTAAGTGCTGCCTCGACGGGGCGTTCCCCACTGAGGCAGCAATTTGAAACAGAGTCCAGATAGGTAGCTTGATGGTTGTCGGCACTGCGAGCTTCAGGAAACACCCAGCTCAACGCGTTCATCACAGGACTCTGTTAAAATTTGGCTACATCATGACCTTTATGTTTTGTCGTGATATACACCAGTTAACATAAGGTCATAGATCACCTATTTTATCCTGAGCGTTGTCATAGATTTTACTTGAGAAATAAATTATAGAAGTACCTAAAATTCAGAAGTGAAACCATTAGCACTTCTGACTGATTTTTTTTTAATGTACACCTGAAATTGTGATGACATTTACTTATCGGGCGGGGTTCTCTAATCCCGCGGCAGAGTGTCCACGCTGTCGTAAACGCCGCTCCCACATCTAATTCTGGCCCCTAGAGGGGGCCAGCATGGCACTGGAGCGGTTCGCGCCGCTCCAGCTGCAGATCCCGGCGCGAACTGGGATCTGTGTGGCGCCAACGAGGACATGTGCAATGCCGCCGGCGCCAGCGCCGCATGCGCAGTGGCCTCCTTCAACGCGCTGGCCCCCACGCAACATGGCGCAGGGCTACAGGGGCCGGGGCGTAGGAAAGGAGGCCCCCAGCCAGAGAACCCGGCCCACCAATCGGTGGGTTCCGATCGTGGGCCAGGCCACATTGGAGGCCCCCCCCAGGGTCGGACCACCCCTTCCCCCACACAGGCCGCCACCCGACCCTTCCACGCCGAGGTTCCGCCGCCTCAGAGCAGATTAGAATGGCGCCGGTGGGACTCGGCTCTTTTCCTACGGTCGCTCAGCCCATCCGGGCCAGAAAATCGGCGGGCCGGCCGCATAGAGCAGCCCGCAACCAGTGCCGCGCCAACCACGCCGGCACCAATGGCTCATGATTCTCCACACTGTGGAGAATCGCGTGCCGGCGTCGGGGCGGCGTGGCCCGTTCGCGGGGAGTCTCCGGCGCGGGGCTGGGAGAATCCCGCCCATCATCTTATGTTTCTCAATGACGCCACCATAATACTATTTAGTCTTTGCCATTACATTAACACCCTGTTGGAACAAAACAAAAATAGATGATGAGAGAAAAATTTCTAAAGGTCACAGTCAGAAATTATTTCATGCCTCCACATAGTGAATGAAAAACACATCAAAACGCATTATGCAATTGTCTTTAACTGATAACTCTGAACTTACGGATCTGAAAATAATCACAGATGGTAAGCTAGATCTGCCAGATACAATTTCTGTTAGTTCAAGTTGATTAAAATACTAGCATATTTATTCTTACTTATGCTGTGTGCTTTATATCATTATTAGACAATATGGAAAAATTGCATTTATTTTAAAATGAAAGCATTGTTGCACATAGCAATGTGTTGCTCCGACATCTTTGCACTTAAGTGCATAGTTGTGTGGATTATGCTCTGCCAACACATAGAGAAGCTGGATTTGCTCTGTCACTGACTATTTTCAAAGATTCTCAGGCCAAACCATTCAGGCGGAGGAAGGTAAATGGACCAGAATTTGCTGTAGCAGAGCAAGTAATGACATTGGCCATTAGTTAGATTTGCCTGGTGCAATTTTCAGCTCAAAACATTATTTTGCATAAAGTTGCTGAAAGTGGAAGCAGGTAATGATTTGGCAAGGGAAACCTGGTACCTGAGTGAACAGGTCAGGCAACTGTGTACTTTTTCTTTCTTTACATGGGATGTTGGCTTACCTGATAAGTCAGCATTTGCCACCCATCCCTAATTGCCTTTGAACTGCGTGGCTTGCTCGGTCATTTCAGAGAGCAGTTTAGAGGCACGTTGCTGTGAGTCTGGAGACACATGCAGGCCAGACCAGGTAAGGATGGCAGATTCCCTTCTCTGAAGAATATCAGTGAACCAGATAGGTTTCAATGACAATCGATGATCATTTCATGGTCACCATTCCAGGGACTAGCTTTCAATTCCAGATTTTTAATTAACGGATTTTAATTCTACCAGTTGCCAAGGTGGGATTTGAATCCATGTCCACCAGGAACATTATCCTGAGCTTCCAGATTACTTGTCCAGTGACATTACCACTGCACCATCATCTGCACCAACATCTTCCCTTTACTGTCTGTCCTCAATCAATATGATTTAAGGATTGAGAAGTAAACAGCAAAGTGTCAAGGAGGGTGAATTAAAGGGAATGAAATCAATGTCAAATTAAATCAAATACAAAGCGAGAAATAAAGAGAATGAAATAAAGATTGGCGTAAGAGGGAGAGGAAAAAAAGACAGACAGAAGTGAGAAAATAAAACGAAAATTTGATGATTTAAAAATCTCCCTAAGAAATTCAAAACCTGAAGGAAGGAGACTTCAAACTTGGAATAGTTAATTTTCGGTGTCACAGGTTGATTGCAAGTACCTGTCGGTTGACACACAGTCATGATCTTAATTTCAGAACGCTCTGAATTGCCTTGTGTAACTGGTCAGTATGTAAAAGCATTGACAGAGTCATCCAGAATCAAAATCATAGTTCCTTTCGCTCTTCACAGATGCTGTCAGACCTGCCGAGATTGTCCAGTGTTTTCTGTTTAGGTTAGCATATAGGTTAGCTGCCTCGATGTGGGCAGCATAGTGGTTAGCACTGTGGCTTCACAGCACCAGGGTCCCAGGTTCGATTCTCGGCTGGGTCACTGTCTGTGCAGAGTCTGCACATTCACCCCGTGTCTTCGTGGGTTTCCTCCGGGTGCTTTGCTTTCCTCCCAGAAGTCCCGAAAGACGTGCTGTTAGGTGAATTGGCCATTCTGAATTCTCCCTCAGTGTACCAGAACAGGCACCAGAATGTGGCGACGAGTGTAAGAATGTAAGACTACTTGTGACAATAAATATTATTATTACAATAGAATCATAGAATCATGGAATGATAGAACCCCTACAGTGCAGAAGGAGGCTATTCTGTCCATCGAGTCTACACCAATCCTCTGAAAGAGCACCTTTCTTAGGCCCACTCCCCAGCCCCATCTCCACAATCCCATAACCTCACCTAACCTTTGGATACTAAGGAACAATTTAAAATGCACCTAACCTGCACATCTTTGGGCCGTGGGAGGAAAGCGGAGTACCCACACAGACAATGGGGAGAATGTGCAAACCCCACACAGACAGACACCCAAAGCTGCAATTGAACCTGGGTCCCTTGCGCTGTGAGGCAGCAGTGCTGAGCACTGTACCACTGTGTAATGTCACCTTCCAAATTATACAGTTGCTGCAGGAGTGAACTGGCATACCTGTTTCAGTTGTCGCATTCACATCACAACAGCTTGAAAGGATAACACACGTTGTGGGAAAATTTTCAGGCAGTCTTCCTGAAGTGGACGATAAAGGCTCCGAAGTTGGCATTGACCTACTTCTCTGTTTTGCTATCTTTGATGTTATGGCCGTTTTAGTAACTCCGAGGAAGCTGGTGGTAAATTATCATAGCGTTATTTAACTATATATAAAGTTCTGCCCAAGGCAGCATATCAATCCTAGTACAGTTCTTGTAGGGACAACTAACCACACCAAGCCCTGATTTAGTCAGCTTTTATCTTAGTTCATAACGAGCCGCAGATGGGTGACGTCCGCCCCCTACACCATGAGTCCCACAGGGAAATCAATGATGGTTTTCCCTTGGTCCTCACGGGGGTTATGACACCAGTGATCTACCATACCTACACTACCAGAGCAGCCTCAAGTTGCACATCAGGCCCTTTTAAATTATAAGCCTTGTTCCTATTACAAACCATGGATGTAAAGTGACTTTTTTGCTCAGAACTAGGAATGTACAACTCAGATTGCACTGGGATTGCACTCTCCAATCCATTTCAGCAGGCTTCCTGGCTGAAGAGGATCTTAAAGGTGAATTCCTCCGTAGTGTTTTGAAGCTCACCGGAAAAAGAATGTTTCTCCAGACTTCTGAAAGCAAGCCTGCGTCGCTACTGCTTCTCCCACATAGTGTGCCCATCTCACAAACTTACCATTCTTTGGCTAGCCAATATTGCAGCAAGTCTGAGCCAGTGAGGTTGCCCTGGGGCACTTGTTCTCCGGATGCAGCCCGCCATCTTATGATGATGAGACCTGACCTTCAAAATTAGCACAGTCTTAATGTCAAGCAGGAACAAGACTTCCTCTAATACAGCAACTTTCGCAGCCTCAGACTGTTCCAATGTGTTTTGCAGCCAATGAAGTTCATGAAAGAAGAAGGAAGAGCATGCAAGTAGAGTGTTTGGAATTCACCAGAAATTAGAGAGGGAAGTTTGGAGGATCTATTACACAGACATTGAATGTGAGGATGTAGAACTCACCACCACAGGAAGGTGTTGAGGCAATTAGCATAGATGCATTTAAGTAGAAGCTGGATAAACACATGAGGGAGGAAGGAATATTGCAGTAGGGTGTGATGGCGTAGGGATGGGAGGAGGCTCCTTTGGATTATGGACATTGGACCAAGGGCGGCTCCCTGGTGCAGTGGTTAGCACTGCTGCCTCACAGCGCTGAGGGCCAGAGTTCGATCCCGGCTCCGGGTCACTGTTCATGTGGAGTTTGCACATTCTCCCCGTGTCTGCGTGGGTCTCACATCCACAACTCAAAGACAGGGTAGAACATGGAACATACAGTGCAGAATGAGGCCATTCAGCCCATCGAGTCTGCGCCGACCCACTTAAGCCCTCACTTCCACCCTATACCTGTAACCCAATAACCCTTCCTAACCTATGTGGACACTAAGGGCAATTTATCATGGCCAATCCACCTAACCTGCACGTCTTTGGACTGTGGGAGGAAACTGGAGCACCCGGAGGAAACCCATGCACACACGGGGAGGATGTGCAGACTCCGCACAGACAGTGACCCAGCGAAGAATCGAACCTGGGACCCTGGTGCTGTGAAGCCACAGTGCTATCTACTTGTGCTACCGTGCTGCCAACTAGGTGGATTGGCCACGCTAAACTGGCCCTAATTGGAATTTCTTTTTATATTAAATTTTAAAAAACACTGGACCAAATAGCCTTTTACTGTGCTGGACGTTCCACATATTCCCATGTAAACTTGGTCTTACTTCGAATTTTCAGGACCCGCGTGATCGCCAAGACTGGTTTTGATCACTCATTTCATAGATTTCACAGAATTTACAGTGCAGAGGGAGGCCACTCGGCCCAATGAGTCTGCACCGGCTCTTGGAAAGAGCACCCTACCCAAGGTCAACACCGTCACCCTATCCCCATAACCCAGTAACCCCACCCAACACTAAGGGCAATTTTGGACACTAAGGGCAATTTAGCTTGGCCAATCCACCTAACCTGCACATCTTTGGACTGTGGGAGGAAACCGGAGCACCCGGAGGAAACCCACGCAGACACGGCGAGAACGTGCAGACTCTGCACAGACAGTGACCCAGACCGGGAATCAAACCTGGGACCCTGGAGCTGTGAAGCAATTGTGCTAACCACTGTGCTACCATGCTGCCCACTTGAGGGGACTGGAGAGGAAAGTCGCGGAACTTTTTCCTCAATTTGTCTTGAGGTTTTGATTTCTGATTTTCTGCCTGTAACAGAAGCTTTATATGGTTTTGGGTGGAGAGGAGATATTTCAAGACACAGAGGATGCTAACTGTGGGGGACAGGGTGGATGGAGCAGAGGTTCATTTCCTGGCTGTCATTTGTCATCTGTTCACAAAAACATCAATAAAATGGAAAATGATAAAATGATTGCAAGGGAGACGGAGTAGGAGCTCGGCTTGTCTGGACAGCAAAGTACTGGAACTGATATTCAAGTTGAGAACTGTCATGATATCCACATCAGCAGATCATGGTGCAATCACACACACACTGATGGACAGGCAGTTGGACCAACCAGCACACACACAACATCGCAGCCAATCACCAGAGAGAGCACACGCACTATAAAACAGGGAACACCACAGTTCCCGCTCATTCTACCAGGAGACAGCTCAGAGCACAGAGCTCACAGCGTGCCACTCAGACATAGTCCATGTGCTGAGTGCCTCACTAAGATAGTGATCGGGCTGGGTCCACAGGTTAGCTGGTGAAGCACGTACCCAAGCCAGCAGTTAGTTGTAACCGTTGTTAAGACAATAAAACAGAGTTGTACCATCTACATCCGTGTTGGATCATTTGTGCAGCGGAACACCCAACACGACAAGAACAACCTTGAGCATTATCATGATTGAAGACTATTGAGGGAAGACTGTTTTTGTCACAAGGGAGCAAATTGGGCTACCTGCAGACAATTTTGGCAATGAGTTAACATGGAGAATTCCTAATGGACATTTGACAACCTTTTGAGTGGAGATGTGAAGCAAAACAGAGCAGCAGAAACCTATATGGAAGAAACTGTAATTGGGGGAGGCGAACATTCTAATGAATTTTGTTCCAATGAAAATGCTGTGGAAAGAAACAGCATCTAAGAGAGTTTTTGATTCTTTTCAGAATTAAACAGATCCGTGTCAACATTGAATGACTAATATGAAACCACAAAGGAACCAAAAGGTGATTAAGGAAAGGGCAATACTTCGTCACTCAAACCGGTCAGCCTTGATTTTTTTTTTTATTCAGCCAGGCAGCCGCCGAGAACGCCTGCACTTCAGGCAGAACCGCCCTGGTGTGGCTCATCTATTCTTCATTGTTCATGCAGAGCTTCCTTCAGCTGAAGTGGAACAGACTATGAGATGGGCTGGATCAACACACTTATCTTAGCTGAAAGATGTTGTCAGGAGAGGAAAAGCCACACAAAGAATTGAAACAGAAAAATCTGATTTTAAACATAAATTAACAAAGTACATTCAGATTCAATGTTGTGAACATAATGAAAATATTCAATATTCATTTTCTATAACCCAATTACACAGAATCCTTTGCACATCCTTCAGTCGGGCTATTGTGCAGCAGCCATTTTCTTCTTATCAGTTAATAATTCAGATATAAGAATTTTGCATTCTGATCTCCATGCAGTACGCAATGAATTAAAACTCAGCATCACTGCAGTTTCAATCACACTGTAGAACCAAACTTTGGTTCAAATCAGGCGTTTAAATTATGAGAGCCACCCATCCATTTGAAACTAACTACTGCACTCTTTCAACTAATGAACTTAACAACTCATTCAGGAATTAAGCATGCAACACATGGAGTGTTTGTATCATGGAATAAAAATAATTGAGCTTCAGTGTCTCATCTTCTTTGGTGCGATCCAAGCGCCTTGGCATGTCCGTATTGTTGCCACTTTAACTTGGTGAGCCAGCACTGTTGCTGGTCTCACTTGGTGCCGAGACAAGTCATTCACTCAGCCACTCATTGCCCACAACTTGCAACGCATGAAATTTCCCATTTGTCTTCTCATCGGACAAAACTTCCCATTGGCAGAACGGACCTGTGATATTATCCATAGAATGATAGAGTACAGTAGGAGGCCATTCATCCCATTGTGTCTGTTGATGAAAATCATGTTCTTTGATCGGGAGTCAAACCCAGACCATGGTGGTGAAATCACCAAAACCTAATCCACATGCACTCCAAATTGTAGACAGAAACCTTGAATTCTACAGGAGTGGTTCAACAATTAATCCTGTCCCGAGCTGCATGTTTTGGCACTGTATCTCAATTATTGACAGGCTACGAAAAAGAAATTACCAATAAAAATGTAGATTTCTGGTAACAGGAACTCTTTTCCTTCCTCTGCTCTCCTTCCTCTGCCCTGGTCATTCTCTCTCTCTCTCTCTTCTTCTCTCTCCCTCGCTCCCTCCTTCTCAACCACCACCAGCCCACAAAAATTGGGCTTTCTCTTTCTCTTTTCACTGCTCTCCTCCAAAAGGGCTTCCCTCCGACGTCCTTTCCTCTGTGACCCGGAGTTTTCTTTCGCTTTTTGGAATAGAATAGCTTTGACTCACATTGCTGAAAATAATGGGAAGCTTGACCCTTTTTGATAGAAAAAAAATAACAGACAGGGAGCAATCATTAAATACTGGAAGAAATTCAGCTAATTCTGCAAACAGTTTTCTTCATCCGACTTGTTTTTATTTCCTCAGCGTGTTGCAGCTCCAGCTGACTCTTCAATTCCTTTATTTTTAGAATTGCTTCTGGAGAGTCAGTTTTGATTGTTTTAGTTTGCTTTTAATTAGCCACACCATTGTTAAAATGTGGGTGAAAGTCAGAATTTTTCGATAGTTGTACGAGGTTGAATTCCTTCAGGATTTATGCTTGCAATGTTTCCAAAGATCAGACTCCCAAATATTCCAGTAAATCTGAGGCAGACCTGGACCTGTCACTTGACATGGTCAACCATGGCATCTTCCTCCACTTACCTTGGCAGTGGTCCAATTCCCATGTCACTGCTTGTACCTGATTTATTAGTTTATTATTTAATGAGACCATTAGTCCCATCCTGTCCTCACCGGTTTCCAGAAGAACTACCCAGCTTGTCCCATTCTCCAGCCCTACCTCCGTATCCTGTAAATTAATCTCTTTCAAATATATATTCAGCTCTCTTCAATGGCTCCGCGATATGATTCCTTGCCTCTCTCAGCAATCTAGGATGCATCCCATCCGGGCCTGGTGACTTCTCTACCTGGTGCTGCCAGCCTTCTTAGCACATTTTCTTTATCTATCACTATACTGCTCAGTTGCTCAACACCCACATTTTCAACTGGGCCATTGTCACAATCTTCTAATTTGGTAAAGACATAAGCAAAGTATTCAGTTAGTACCAATGCCGTACCTCCTGCTTCAATGAGTGGTTTACCCTGCTTGTTCTTTATAGGCGCCACTCTATCCTTCACTCACCTTTTGCCATTAATATGTTTGAAGAACATTTTGCTATTTGTTTTATCATAACCCTGCAATCCTTTCCTCATGCTTCCTCTTAGCATTCCTTGTTCTAGCCTTAGCCTCTCTCCTGCACTTGAGATACTCTTCCCAATTTCTATTTTTATTATTATTCCGGCATGCATCAGATGCCTCTTTTTTTCCCCTTATTTTATCATCAGTCATCCAGGATACTCTAGCTTTGGATACCCCTTATTTATTTCTCATGGATACGTACATAGCTTGCACCCTATTCATCTCTCCTTTGAAAGTCTCCCATTTTTCATCTGCCATTTTATCCACCAAAATGCATTTCCAATCAACCTGCTCCAGTTCAAATTTTCGACCCCTAAAATTTCCCCTTTTCCAGTCTGGATCTTAATCCTGTTTTTTTAATCCTTTTCCAACTTAATATTTAATCTTAGCACATGTGGCTAGCACTTTGGCTTCACAGCACCAGGGTCCCAGGTTCGATTCCCTGCTGAATCACTGTCTGTGCGGATTCTGCACGTTCTCCCCGTGTCTGTATGGGTTTCCTCCGGGTGCTCTGGTTTCCTCCCACAGTCCAAAGACGTGCAGGTTAGGTGGATTGGCCATGCTAAATTGCCCTTAGTGTCGAAAAAGGTTAGGAGGGGTTATGGGGATAGGGTGGGAGTGAGGGCTTAAGTGGGTCGGTGCAGACTTGATGGGCCGAATGGCCTTCTTCTGCACTGGATGTTCTATGTATTATGATCGCCACTTCCCAACTGATCCCCCACTTTGACGTTCTCCATCTGCCCAGCCTCATTTCCTAGGACCGATCCAGCACAGCTTGCTCCCTGGTAGGATTGGAAATGTACTGTTGCAGAAAGTTCTCCTGCACACACTGCAAGAATTTCTCCCCTTCCATGCCCCACACTCTACCCATTTTCCAGTCTACCTGAGGGTAATTGAAATCCCCAACTATCACACCCTACTTGCCCTGCAGGTTTCCACAATCTGCTTACAAATGCTCTCTTCCACTTCCTCCCCACTCAGGAAATGCATAACGGTCTCAAAGATATCAGCACATTTACAATAGTTATTGGTTACATCTCTCAGGCCTGTACAGCTAGCTCTGATATGCCGTAAGGTTTCATTGTTGCCCTTCTCATCACCATCTTCAATTCAACAAGTGTTACTGAGCTCTTTAACTACTTTTCTAACATTACGTCAAACAGCTGGAGTTCCTGTAGCCCCATAGTGGCATGAATGAAGACACTTTGTTTAGTTCTGCTTTTCTGATTGGAGGGCTGTGACTAGTGGTGTTCCACAGGAATCAGTGCTGGGACCTTTACTGTTTGTCGTATATATAAATGATTTGGAGGAAAATGTAACTGGCCTGATTAGTAAGTTTGCGGACAACACAAAGGTTGGTGGAATTATGGATAACGATGAGGACCGTCAGAGGGTACAACAGGATATAGATCAGTTAGAGACTTGGGTGGAGAGATGGCAGATGGAGCTAATCCGTACAAATGTGAGGTAATGCATTTTGGAATGTCTAATACAGGTGGGAAATATACAGTAAATGGCAGAACGCTTAAGAGTATTGACAGGCAGAGGGATCTGGGTGTATAGGTCCATAGGACACTGAAAGTGGCAACACAGGTGGAGAAGGTAGTCAAGAAGGCATACAACAGGATTGCCTTCATCGGACGGGGTCTTGAGTATAAAAAATAGCAAGTCATGCTGCAGCTGTGTAGAACCTTAGTTAGGTCACACTTGGAGTATAGGGCTCAATTCTGGTTGCCACACTACCAGTAGGATGTGGAGGCCTTGAAGAGGGTACAGAAGAGGTTTACCAGGATGTTGCCTGCTGTAGAGGGCATTAGCTGTGTGGAGAGGTTGGATAAACTTAGTTTGTTCTCACTGGAATGACCGAGGTTGAGGGGCAACCTGCATGAATAGAGTGGATAGTCAGAAGCTTTTCCCAGGGTGGAAGAGGCAATTACTAGGGAACATAGGTTTAAGGAGCAAAGGGGCAAGGTTTAGAGGAGATGTGCGAGGGAAGTATTTTACACAGAGGGTAGTGGATGCATGGAACTCTCTTCCAGAGGAGATAGTGGAAGCAGGTTAGATAGTGACGTTTAAGGGCGTCTTGACAAATACATAAATAGGATGGGAATAGAACATACAATATAGAACATAGAACATTACAGCGCAGTACAGGCCCATCGGCCCTTGATGTTGCGCCGACCTGTGAGACCACTCTAAAGCCCATCTACACTATTCCCTTATCATCCATATGTTTATCCAATGACCATTTAAATGCCCTTAATGTTGGCAAGTCCACTACTGTTGCAGGCAGGGTATTCCACGCTCTTGCTACTCTCGGAGTAAAGAACCTACCTCTGACATCTGTCCTATATCTATCTCCCCTCAATTTAAAGCTATGTCCATCACCATCCGAGGAAAAAGGCTCTCACTGTCCACCCTATATAATCCTCTGATCATCTTGTATGCCTCAATTAGGTCACCTCTTAACCTTCTTCTCTCTAATGAAAACAGCCTCAAGTCCCTTGTAAGATCTTCCCTCCATACTGGGCAACATTCTGGTAAATCTGCTCTGCACCCTTTCCAATGCTTCCACATCCTTCCTATAATGCGGCGACCAGAATTGCACGCAATACTCCAAATGCGGCCGCACCAGAGTTTTGTACAACTGCAACATGACGTCTTGGCTCCGAAACTCAATCCCTCTACCAATAAAAGCAAACACACCGTACGTCTTCTTAACAACCCTCTCAACCTGGGTGGCAACTTTCAGGGATCTATGTACATGGACACCGAGATCTCTCTGCTCATCCATACTACCAAGAATCTTACTATTAGCCCAGTACTCTGTCTTCCTGTTATTCCTTCCAAAATGAATCACCTCTCACTTTTCTGCATTAAACTCCATGTGTCACCTCTCAGCCCAGCTCTGCAGCTGGGAATAGAGGGATACAGGCCCCAGAAGTGTAAAAGGTTTCAGGATAAACCTGAAACAGTTCAACACAATATGTGGATAGACCGACAAGAGGCGGGGCCACATTGGATTTGTTACTGGGTAATGTACCGGGCCAAGTGTTAGATTTGATTGTGGGAGAGCACTTTGGAGATAGTGACCACAATTCGGTGACTTTCACTATAGCAATGGAGAGGGACAGGAACATATGGCAGGGCAAGGTTTATAACTGAGGGAAGGGTAATTACGATGCGATTAGGCAAGAATTGGGGAGCACAAGATGGAAACAGGAACTGTCAGGGATAGGCACAATTGAGATGTGGAGCTTGTTCAAGGAGCAAATACTGCGTGTCCTTGATATGTATGTCCCTGTCAGGCAGGGAGGAAATGGTCGGGTGAGGGAACCATGGTTTACAAAAGAGGTTGAATGTCTTGTCAAGATGAAGAAGGGGGCTTATGTAAGGATGAGAAAACAAGGTTCAGTTCGGGCACTTGAGGGATACAAGATAGCTAGGAAGGAGCTCAAGAAAGGGCTTAGGAGAGCTAGGAGGGAGCATGAGAAGTCCTTGGCGGGTAGGATCAAGGAAAACCCCAAAGCTTTTTACACTTATGTGAGGAATAAAAGAATGACCAAGGTGAAGTTAGGGCCGGTCAAGGCAGTAGTGGGAATGTGTGCATGGAGTCTGTAGATATAGGAGAGGCCCTAAATGAATACTTTTCTTCAGTGTTCACAAAGGAGAAGGGCCATGTTGTTGAGGAGGATAGTGCGATACAGGCTGGTAGGCTGGAGGAGGTAATATTCGGAAGGAAGATGTGTTAGAAATTTTGAGAAGCCTGAGGATAGATAAGTCTCCTGGACCTGATGGGATATATCCTAGGATTCTTTGGGAGGCGAGGGATGAGATTGCAGAGCCTTTGGCTTTGATCTTTATGTCCTCACTGTCTACAGGAATAGTGCCAGAAGACTGGAGAGAGGCAAATATTGTCCCCTCGTTCAATAAAGGGAATAGGTATAACCCTGGAAATTATAGGCCGGTTAGTCTCACTTCGGTCATAGGTAAATTATTGGAAAGGGTCCTGAGGGATAGGATTTATGATCATTTGGAAAGATGCAGCTTAATCCAGGATAGTCAGCACGGATTTGTGAGGGGTAAGTCTTGCCTCACAAGTTTGATTGCATTCTTTGTGGCGGTAACTAAGTACGTAGATGAAGGTAGAGCAGTTGATGTCGTATACATGGATTTTAGTAAGGCGTTTGACAAGGTGCCCCATGGTCGGCTCATGCAGAAAGTAAGGAGGCATGGCATAAAGGGAAATTTGGCCGATTGGATCAGTAACTGGCTATCACATAGAAGACAAGGGTGGTGGTAGATGGTAAATTTTCATCCTGGAGCCCAGTTACCAGCGGTGTACCACGGGGATCAGTGCTGGGTCCTCTGCTATTTGTGATTTTTATCAATGACTTGGATGATGCAGTTGAAGGTTGGGTTAGTAAATTTGCTGATGACACCAAGGTTGGTGGAGTAGTGGATAATGTGGAGGGCTGTTGTAGGCTGCATAGAGACATTGATAGGATGCAGAGCTGGGCTGAAAAGTGGCAGATGGAGTTTAACCCTGATAAGTGTGAGGTGATTCATTTTGGTAGGACAAATTTGAATGCAGATTACAGGGTTAACGCCAGGGTTCTGAAGAATATGGAGGAGCAGAGAGATCTTGGAGTTCATGCCCATAGATCTCTGAAAGTTGCCACCCAAGTGGATAGAGCCGTGAAGAAAGCCTATAGTGTGTTAGCATTTATTAACAGGGGAATTGAGTTTAAGAGCCAGGAGGTTATGCTGCAACTGTACAAGACCTTGGTTAGACCACATTTGGAGTATTGTGTGCAGTTCTGGTCACCTCATTATAGGAAAGATGTGGAAGCATTGGAAAGGGTGCAAAGGAAATTTACCAAGATGCTGCCTGGATTGGAGGGTAGGTCTTAAGAGGCAAGGTTGAGGGAGCTAGGGCTTTTCTCATTGGAGCGAAGGAGGATGAGAGGTGACTTAATTGAGGTGCATAAGATGATGAGGGGGATAGATAGAGTGGACGTGCAGCGACGTTTTCCTCGGATGGATGTAGCTGTTACAAGGGGGCAAAACTATAAGCCTAATGGTGGAAGATATAGGAGGGATGTCAGAGGTAGGTTCTTTACTCAGAGAGTAGTTGGGACGTGGAATGCACTCCCAGCTATGGTAGTGGAGTCGGACATTTTAGGAACTTTCAAGCAGTTATTGGATAGGCATATGGAGTGCACTAGAATGATTGGGAGTAGGTTGATTTGATCTTTGTTTCAGACTAGTTCGGCACAACATCGTGGGCCGAAGGGCCTGTACTGTGCTGTATGGTTCTATGTTCTATGTTTTAGTTTAGACGGGCAGCATGGTCGGTGTAGGCATGGAGGGTCGAAGGGCCTGTTCCTGTGCTATACTTTTTTTGTTCTTTGTACTTATTAATTAATACTATTCAGCAGAGAAGCTTGGAAGTATCAGATAGGAATTAAAGTTCTAGATAGAAGTGTTGACGTATGGATTTTACGAACGGTAATTTGCTTTTCTTTCATAAGATGTCGGCACCACTGGCTAGGCCAAAAATGTTGTTGTTGCTGAAGGTGGCAGCATTTGGCTATTAGTTTTAATTCTTTGCTCAGTTTTTACAGGCTGAGAGTGAGAGAGAAGTGGCCTTCAAATTGGTGGCTCTAACTGACTTCTAGTTCACGGCTTTAACACCCTCTCCCACCGGATGTCCAACCTTAGATGCCCGATTGGGGCACAAAGCTAATTGGCTGGCTTTCCCTCCGGTTGGCTGATAATTGGCCGGCCACCATTTGATTCGGCATGCTGAAATGGTGCAAGCGGGAGCGACTGGAACACACATACTTCCCATTCTGCCTCACTCACCTTGCCACAAACTGTAAAATCCAGCCCAGCATGTGGCCACGTAAACCAGATGAAAACTCCAGCAGTGCGATACCTCAGAGGTGATGACTTTCAGATGAGATGTTCAACAGGGGCCATCTCTGTCCGCAGAAGTGGAGCCAATTCACAGAAGAGCTGAGGAGTTTTCTTCAGAATCGTGGCCAATATTTACCCTTCAAAGTACACCTAAAACAGATAAACTAACATTTATGTCTTTGAACAGGAAGGACAGAATGTGTGAGGAGGTCTGAATGAGTCTGTGTAGGCTGAAGCTCAAGGGACCATTAAGGAGAATATTGGAGAAGTTGGTGTGGATGTAGGTTTCAATGGTAGGGACATTAAAGAAGGATGGAGATGGGAAATATTTAGAAAGCAGAGATCAATAGCCTTGGTGATTGACTAAATGTGAAATTTAAAGCTCAATTCTGGATTCCGACATTACAACAGGGACTGCGATTCAAAAGTACTTCATTGGCTGTAAAGTTCACGAAAGGTGCAACATAAATGCTAATCTTTTTTTGCTTGTATACTTCTGTGTATAAATTGGCTGCCATGTTTCCTTCATTACTGCAGTGAGATGCTCTTCCAAACTATATCTTTGGTTGCAAAAACACTATGGGAAGACCTGAGGTTGTGAAAAGTGCTATATATACTCGTGCACCTTTCATTTCTTCATTGTATTCCTCCCTTTGCCTGATGATTTAGATCTCGAAAAGTGCTTAAAATAACACCTGGGTCCTGGATCAGCCATTTGATGAGATGATACATGAAGCATAAATGCAGTAGCCTGGCGATGGCAAAGGGCCAGCAGGAAATGGAGCTCGGCAGTACGAGTGAATAAATCTTAATCAGGTACTTTATGGAAATACATGCAATGATGAAGATTGGATTTGGCATTTGTCATGGAGACATAGGTGACGATATAACCAATTACTTCAGTATTGCTTTTCAAAAAAAAATTCAGCTGTGTCTAAAGTTTCATCATTTCAAATCTTTATTCCACAAGGGGATGTATATTAATTAACTTTCTCCTCATACAATCTAACCAGAGCCTGTGATTTACTTTATTCATTTGAGAGTTTTTCCATTTGACATTGAAGGTATGTGATTGCTTCTTTCCCCTCTTGAGCCTATTCTGGAAATTCAGGATGTAATTATACTGCACCCTTTGCCTCAGGCCTTAGGTGTATGTCAACACAAAAGTTTCCATATGCTTAGGTGTCGGGCGCATATAGCGGCACCTGCAACACCAAGAATGACGCCGCCATCTAACGGGACTTTGCTGTTTTTCTTGGCCTCTGCGGGGAATGCCCCGCTGAGGCTGCACTCGCCTCATTTCCTGCACTGACGAGCTCAGATTGTCAGTGCAGGAAGACTCGAGGCATAATTTTAAATGCCGGCCCGGTCTTTCAACCCCCCTCGACATCCCCACCCCAGCCTCCAGACCCCCCTATTGCCCCAACATACCTCTTAAGGGGGTTCTCAAGCCCCTCCTCACTACATCACTTAAGGGCATCGCACCCCTGGGCCCGATCCCTGGCATGAATGTGATGAACCACTGTAATAGGAGATGTAAGGTAGGACCTGCACTACAGGGGCGAGATTCTCCGACCCCCCCGCCGGGTCGGAGAATCGCCGGGGGCTGGCGTGAATCCCGCCCCCGCTGGTTGCCGAATTCTCCACCACCGGATAGTCGGCGGGGTCGGGAATTGCGCCGCGCCGGTTGGCGGGCCCACCCCGGCCCGGATGGGCCGAAGTTACGCCGCTAAAATGCCTGTCCTGCCGGCGTAGATTAAACCACCTACCTTACCGGCAGGACAAGGCGATGCGGGCGGACTCCGGGGTCCTGGGGGGGGCGCGGGGCGATCTGGCCCGTGATCGGGGCCCACCGATCCACGGGTGGGCCTGTGCCGTGGGGGCACTCTGTCCCTTCCGCCTTCGCCACGGTCTCCACCATGGCGGAGGCGGAAGAGACTCCCTCCACTGCGCATACGGGGGAATGCCGTCAGCAGCCGCTGACGCTCCCGCGCATGCGCTGCCCGGAGCTGTCATTTCCACGCCAGCTGGCGGGGCACCAAAGGCCTTTTCCGCCAGCTGGTGGGGCGGAAATCCGTCCGGTGCCCCTTAAGGTTGGGGCTCGGCCCCCAAAGATGCGGAGTAATCCGCACCTTTGGGGCGGCGCGATGCCCGACTGATTTGCGCCGTTTTGGGCGCCAGTCGGCGGACATCGCGCCGTTTCCGGAGAATTTCGCCCCAGGTTCGCTGGTAGCTCCTGCCGGCTGGCTCCGCCCACGGAGAACTGTATAAATATGCATGACCTCCAGTGCCCTGCCATTTCGCCAGCTGCAGCAGGAGGCCACACATCTGACTGTAATAAAGTCACAGTTGTACCCAACTTTAGTCTTTGTGCAATTGATCGTGCATCAATTTAAAAGCGACCTCGTGCCTGCTGTACTCCGGGAGCACCGAAAGCTTCGTCCACCCAGATACGGTAAGGCGCTGCTCCCTCGCGGTCCACCCTGCCAATCAAAGGGTTTCCCTAGCCTCCGGATCCCACTCCGTCCCGATCCGAGGCTTTTGTACAGTCACCCTCACGGTCCAGGGCGTAGAATTTAGTAACTTCCGCCTCTATGTTCTTCCTAATCTCTGCGCCGCACTCCTGTTGGGCCTGGACTTCCAGTGCAACCTCCAGAGCCTCACCCCCAAATTCGGCGGGCCCTTACCCCCCCCTTACCGTTTGCGGCCTCGCGATCCTCAAGGTCGATCCCCCCTCCCTTTTTGCCATTCTAACTGTGGATTGCAAGCCCGTTGCCACTAGGAGCAGACGGTACAGCACCCAGGACAAGACCGTCATTAGGTCCGAACTCCAGCGGCTGCTTAAGGAGGGTATTATCGAGGCCAGCAACAGCCCCTGGAGAGCCCAAGTGGTAGTGGTTAAAACTGGGGAGAACCACAGGATGGTCGTGGACTACAGCCAGACCATCAATCGGTACACGCAGCTCGACGCGTACCCCCTCCCACACATATTTGATATGGTCAATCAGATTGCGCAGTACCGGTCTTCTCAACAATTGACCTGAAATCCGCCTACCGCCAGCTCCCCATCCGGAAGTCGGACCGGCCATATACTGCCTCCGAGGCGGACGGTTGCCTCTACCACTTCCTTAGGGTCCCTTTTGGTGTCACAAATGGGGTCTCTGTCTTCCAAAGAGAGATGGACCGAATGGTCGACCAGTATGGTTTGCGGGCCACCTTTCCGTACTTAGACAATATCACCATCTGCGGCCATGATCAGCAGGACCACGATACCAACCTCGATAAATGCCTCTGCACTGCCACTTTTCTCAACCTGACCTACAACAAAGAGAAGTGTGTGATCAGCACAACCCAGTTCGCCATTCTCGGCTATATAGTCCAAAACGAACTTCTCGGGCCCGACCCCGAGCGCATGTGCCCCCTCATGGAACTTCCCCTCCCCCACCGCCCCAAGGCCCTCAAACGCTGCCTGGGGTTCTTTTCCTACTACGCTCAGTGGATCCCAAACTATGCGGACAAGGCCCGCCCACTCATTCAGTCCACGCAATTCCCCCTTGCGGCCAAGGCACAACATGCTTTCGCCAAGGCCGGGATGCGCGCAGTGGACGAGTCACTGCCTTTCCAAGTAGAGAGCGACGCTTCAGACGTCGCCCTTGCCGCCACTCTAAACCAGGCAGGCAGGCCCATGGCATTCTTTTCCCGCACCCTTCGTGCCTCTGAAATTCAACACTCATCCGTCGAGAAGGAGGCCCAGGCTATCGTTGAAGCGGTGCAGCATTGGAGGCATTACCTGGCCGGTAAGAGATTCACTCTCCTTACGGACCAACGGTCGGTAGCCTTCATGTTCAATAACACACAGCGGAGCAAGATCAAAATTGATAAAATCTTGCGGTGGAGAATCGAGCTCTCCACCTATAATTACGAGATCTTGTATCGCCTCGGTAAACTCAACAAGCCCCCAGACGCCCTCTCCCGAGGTACATGTGCCAGCGCACAAGTGGACCAACTCCGGGCCCTACACGACAGCCTTTGTCACCCGGGGGTCACTCGATTGTACCATCTGGTCAAAGCTCGCAATCTGCCCTACTCCGTCGAGGAAGTAAGGACAGTCACCAGGGACTGCCAGGTCTGTGCGGAGTGCAAGCCGCACTTCTACCGGCCAGACCGTGCGCACCTGGTGAAGGTTTCCCGCCCCTTTGAACGCCTCAGCATGGATTTCAAAGGGCTCCTCCCCTCCACCGACCGTAACACGTACATTCAGTGTGGTCGATGAGTACTCCAGATTCCCCTTCACCATCCCATGCCACGATATGATGTCTGCCACCGTCATCAAGGCCCTCAGCACCATCTTCGCTCTGTTCGGTTTCCCCGCCTACATCTACAGTGACAGGGGATCCTCATTCATAAGCGATGAGCTGCGTCAGTTCCTGCTCAGCAGGAATACAGCCTCCAGCAGGATGACTAGCTACAACCCCCGGGGAAACAGGCAAGTAGAACGGGAGAATGGGACAATTTGGAGGGCCGTCCAGCTGGCCCTACGGTCCAGGAACCTCCCAGCCTCTCGCTGGCAGGAGGTCCTCCCTGATGCTCTGCACTCCATCCGGTCACTACTGTGCACCGCCACTAATAACACACCCCATGAACGTGTTTTTACCTTCCCCAGGAAGTCCACATCTGGGGTGTCGCTCCCGACTTGGCTCGCTGCTCCAGGACCGGTCCTTCTCCATAGGCACGTCCGACTCCACAAGGCGGACCCCTTGGTGGACAGGGTTCACCTGCTCCACGCCAACCCTCAATATGCCTACATAGAGTTCCCCGACGGCCGCCAAGATACTTTCTCACTCAGGGACCTGGCACCGTCAGGTTCCACGCCAACAGCCCCCCCCCCCCCACCAATGCGCCCCCCCTCCCCACCTCCCACCAATATTGACCCCACCAGACCACCCCCCCTCCCCTTTTCCGTACAAGAGGACGAAGAGGACTTCGGCAGGCTCCCGGAGTTCCATGATGTCTGGCCAGCATCAGCACCGCCACCACCGCCATCGTGCCACCGGCAGCACCGACTTCGCCGCCACCGTTACGCCGCTCCCAACAGAGCACCAAAGTACCGGACCGTCTGAACCTTTGACGGACTCCGGACCGTCAACATGGACTTTCCTTTCCCTACCACTGATCATAATTGCACTAATTGTATATAGTTTCACATCACCCCCGCCAGACTCATTTTAACAGGGGGTGAATGTGGTGAACCACTGTAATAGGAGATTTAAGGTAGCTCCTGCTGGCTGGCTCCGCCCACGGAGAACTGTATAAATATGTATGACCTCCAGTGCCCTGCCATTTCGCCAGCTGCAGCAGGAGGCCACATATCTGACTGTAATAAAGCCACAGTTGTACCCAAGGTTAGTTTTTGTGCAATTGATCGTGCATCAATGGGCAACCTGGCACCTGGGCACACTGACAGTTCCCCTACCAACCTGACAGTGCTACCTGGGCACCAATCTCATTAGATCTTGCGAGGTGTTCCAAGTGTCACGAATCTTGCGGAGGCTTCTCACGAGATTAAAAGGCCATGACACGTACCCAAGTCAGGCACGACAAGGCCATTAAATCGCACCCGTCATTTCCTGAATTCATGCTTGAGCACAAGTACGTCTAACAGGATGAGACCTCTTTAAAAGAAGCATTTCCTGTTTGTGTATCTCACAACTCCAGCCACATTTGTAAAGTGCTCAGGCAGTCCTTGGAACTCTAAGCTTATCTGTCATTTGAATTCGGGCTGAGCATTGCCTAACATAAAAATGAACCACCTAAGAATTCAAGTCTTGTACATTTATTAAATGTGGCATTGGTAGAACACTGTTACTGCTGCACCGCAGATTCAAGTTAGCCTACAATACAGGAGAGGCAATGGCATAGTAGTACAGTCACTGGACTCATCATCCAGAGACCCAGGGTAATGCTTTGATTTGAATCCCACCACTGTAGGTAAATTCAATAAAAATCTGGAATTAAAAGACTAATGATGATGAGGAAACCATTGTTGATTGTCGTAAAAAACCATCCGGTAGATGAATAACCTTTAGGGAAGGAAATCCCCTCTGGAATAGGCTAACATACCACTCAGTTCAAGGGCAAATAGAGATGGGCAATATTTGTTGGCCCAGCCAGCGACATCCACATCTCATGAATGAATAAAAACTAAATAAGAGTTCATTGAGGACTCCTGGAGGCTTGTACATCTAAGGCATAGGTCTAATTTTACAGGTACAAGTATTAGGAAGTTACAGGCTAATTATGTTATGCCACACTACACGTTCCTGGGACTTGTACACTGTCTCGCCAAGACACTCTGAAACGGTGCAAAATAGTTTATCATAACTCTGCCCTTCCACTTCAGTCATTGACAATTGAACATCTAGATTTAACCCAATTTTTAATCTTGCGGATACTTCAGTTGAAAAATAATAGCCGAATGATTGTATTAAACACATAAAACAAAATCATTGCTCGCTTTCGGTATTTTAAATTTTGTAGCTACAATCTGTCAAAATGCTTCTTCTAAGTTTATTAGGTTCAGTGTATATTATGTGCATGATGTAGGGCTCTGAATGAGAGGGGAAAGGAAATGTGTTTAAACTCAACTTTGAGGTCCAGAATATTTGACCACTTATAGTTTGCACCAGAATCATAGAATTTACAGTGCAGAATGAGGCCATCAGCCCATCGAGTCTGCACCAGCTCTTGGAAAGAACACCCTACTTAAGCCCACTCCTCCACCCTATCCAGTAACCCAGTAACCTCACCTGACCTTTTCGACACAAAGGGGCAATCTGGCGTGGCCAATCCACCTAACCTGCACATCTTTGGACTGTGGGAGGAAACCGGAACACCCGGAGGAAACCCACGCAGATACAGGGAGAAAGTGCGAACTCCACACAGGCAGTCACCCGAGGCCGGAATTGAACCTGAGACCCTAGAGCTGTGAGGCAGCAGTGCTAACCACTGTGCCACCGTGCCGAAGGCTCATCAAAGTTTCTCAGGCTCTCATCTGAAAGATTCCAGTGATCTGTGACAGCATAATGAGTTTTTGTGGAGCAATTTGGACCAGCTGTGTTGGTAGCAGTATCCCTCAGGTAAGGCAGAGCAGACAAATGGAGTTGCGAAGAGTGGCACCAAAACAGGTTCATAACAGCTCACATTAAAGTAAATTCTACTTTTGACGGCCACCTGGAAAGAATTGGAAAAAGCTAAGGACAACATGATTGGTCCATGCCCATTCATTTTCTGATCTTTGGGAAGGATTCTTAAACAGATGTTCAGCCCCTCATAATGCGTATATGAATAGCCGAACACCTGCTCAAAGTAGGGATGTCTGAACATCACTCGAGCCAATATGATATTGAACGTATCTCAGGCACTCTCAGGGCGCATTTCATAGTCCTTAAAATTGGACCTATTGCACTCATTTTTTTACCTGGGAAATGTGAACAAATGTAGTCCAAGGGCACGATCCTACAGCCACGCAGCGCCGAAAAAGCAACTCACCACGGCGCAGCATGGCCAATGAAAGATGGGAGACACCACTCCTGGGATCTACCGGCTCACCTCACAAGATCCAATGTGATCTAGCGAGATGTTGCGATGTAAATCCCTCTCATTGTGGGCAGGATCACTTTTTGGCAAATCTGCATATTGCAGCAAGGCGGCTAGCCTCATTCTAATGTGCAGATTCTCGAGGTACTTGAGGCTTCGTGATTCATCCACTTTGCCTCGGAGACATCGAGCGAGTGCCGTTCAGCACTGGTCTCCGCAAACGGGAACCGGACGGAATGGCATTCATAGGAATTTCCCATGATCGGGCTGGGAAGGAGGTCAGGGATCGTTTGAGGCGCCTCAGAAATGGGGACGTCATTTTAAAATTCCACCGAGTGGCGCTTCCCACTATAAAATGGGGCTATGTGTGGCCTCGTCCATGCGTTCCCTGCTGAGGCCCCTTATACAAGGTAAGTCATGATTTCTGAGGAACCAAAAACCTGTATACCTCAGCCTTAAACACACTCTACATAGAACATAGAAAATACAGCACAGAACAGACCCTTCGGCCCACGATGTTGTGCCGAACCTTTGTCCTAGATTAATCATAGATTATCATTGAATTTACAGTGCAGAAGGAGGCCATTCGGCCCTTTGAGTCTGCACCGGCTCTTGGAAAGAGCACCCTACCCAAACGCAACATCTCCACCCAACACCAAGGGCAATTTTGGACATTAAGGGCAATTTATCATGGCCAATCCACCTAATCTGCACATCTTTGGACTGTGGGAGGAAACTGGAGCACCCGGAGGAAACCCACGCAGGCACGGGGAGGACATGCAGACTCCGCACAGACAGTGACCCAAGCCGGAATCGAACCTGGGACCCTGGAGCTGTGAAGCAATTGTGCTATCCACAATGCTACCGTGCTGCCCTTAAGAACAAATAAATATACACTATATAATTTTACCGTAATCCATGTACCTATCCAATAGCTGCTTGAATGTCCCTAATGTTTCCGACTCAACTACTTCCACACGCAGTGCGTTCCATGCCCCCACTACTCTCTGGGTAAAGAACCTACCTCTGATATCCCTCCTATATCTTCCACCTTTCACCTTAAATTTATGTCCCCTTGTAATGGTTTGTTCCACCCGGGGAAAAAGTCTCTGACTGTCTACTCTATCTATTCCCCTGATCATCTTATAAACCTCTATCAAGTCGCCCCTCATCCTTCTCCGTTCTGAGAAAAGGCCTAGCACCCTCAACCTTTCCTCGTAAGACCTACTCTCCATTCCAGGCAACATCCTGGTAAATCTTCTTTGCACCTTTTCCAAAGCTTCCACATCCTTCCTAAAATTAGGCGACCAGAACTGTACACAGTACTCCAAATGTGGCCTTACTAAAGTTTTGTACAGCTGCATCATCACCTCACAGCTCTTAAATTCAATCCCTCTGCTAATGAACGCTAGCATACCATAGGCCTTCTTCACAGCTCTATCCACTTGAGTGGCAACTTTCAAGGCTGTATGAACATAGACCCCAAGATCTCTCTGCACCTCCACATTGCCAAGAACTCTACCATTAACCCTGTATTCCGCATTCATATTTGTCCTACCAAAATGGACAACCTCACACTTTTCAGGGTTAAACTCCATCTGCCACTTCTCAGCCCAGCTCTGCATCCTATCTATGTCTCTTTGCAGCCGACAACAGCCCTCCTTACTATCCACAACTCCACCAATCTTCGTATCGTCTGCAAATTTACTGACCCACCCTTCAACACCCTCATCCAAGTCATTAATGAAAATCACAAACAGCAGAGGACCCAGAACTGATCCTGCGGTACGCCACTGGTAACTGGGATCCAGGCTGAATATTTGCCATCCACCACCACTCTCTGACTTCTATCGGTTAGCCAGTTTGTTATCCAACTGGCCAAATTTCCCACTATCCCATGCCTCCTTACTTTCTGCATAAGCCTACCATGGGGAACCTTATCAAATGCCTTACTAAAATCCATGTACACTACATCCACTGCTTTACCTTCATCCACATGCTTGGTCACCTCCTCAAAGAATTCAATAAGACTTGGAAGGCAAGACCTACCCCTCACAAATCCGTGCTGACTATCCCTAATCAAGCAGTGTCTTTCCAGATGCTCAGAAATCCTATCCTTCAGTACCCTTTCCATTACTTTGCCTACCACCGAAGTAAGACTAACTGGCCTGTAATTCCCAGGGTTATCCCTAGTCCCTTTTTTGAACAGGGGCACGACATTCGCCACTCTCCAATCCCCTGGTACCACCCCTGTTGACAGTGAGGATGAAAAGATCATTGCCAACGGCTCTGCAATTTCATCTCTTGCTTCCCATAGAATCCTTGGATATATCCCGTCAGGCCCGGGGGACTTGTCTATCCTCAAGTTTTTCAAAATGCCCAACACATCTTCCTTCCTAACAAGTATTTCCACGAGCTTACCAATCTGTTTCACACTGTCCTCTCCAACAATATCACCCCTCTCATTTGTAAATACAGAAGAAAATCACTCGTTCAAGACCTCTCCTATCTCTTCTGACTCAATACACAATCTCCCGCTACTGTCCTTGATCGGACCTACCCTCGCTCTAGTCATTCTCATATTTCTCACATATGTGTAAAAGGCCTTGGGGTTTTCCTTGATCCTACCCGCCAAAGATTGTTCATGCCCTCTCTTAGCTCTCCTAATCCCTTTCTTCAGTTCCCTCCTGGCTATCTTGTATCCCTCCAATGCCCTGTCTGAACCTTGTTTCCTCAGCCTTACATAAGTATCCTTTTTCCTCTTAACAAGACATTCAACCTCTCTTGTCAACCATGGTTCCCTCACTCGACCATCTCTTCCCTGCCTGACCGGGACATACATATCAAGGACACGTAGTACCTGTTCCTTGAACAAGTTCCACATTTCACTTGTGTCCTTCCCTGACAGCCTATGTTCCCAACTTATGCACTTCAATTCTTGTCTGACAACATCGTATTTACCCTTCCCCCAATTGTAAACCTTGCCCTGTTGCACACACCTATCCCTCTCCATTACTAAAGTGAAAGTCACAGAATTGTGGTCACTATCTCCAAAATGCTCCCCCACTAACAAATCTATCACTTGCCCTGGTTCATTACCAAGTGCTAAATCCAATATTGCCCCTCCTCTGGTTGGACAATCTACATACTGTGTTAGAAAAGCTTCCTGGACACACTGCACAAACACCACCCCATCCAAACTATTTGATCTAAAGAGTTTCCACTCAATATTTGGGAAGTTAAAGTCACCCATGACTACTACCCTGTGACTTCTGCACCTTTCCAAAATCTGTTTCCCAATCTGTTCCTCCACATCTCTGCTACTATTGGGGGGCCTATAGAAAACTCCTAACCAGGTGACTGCTCCTTTCCTATTTCTGACTTCAACCCATACTACCTCATTAGGGTGATACTCCTCGAACTGCCTTTCTGCAGCTGTTATACTATCTCTAATTAACAATGCCACCCCCTACCTCTTTTACCACCCTCCCTAATCTTATTGAAACATCTATAACCAGGGACCTCCAACAACCATTTCTGCCCCTCTTCTATCCAAGTTTCCGTGATGGCCACCACATCGTAGTCCCAAGTACCGATCCATGCCTTAAGTTCACCCACCTTATTCCTGATGCTTCTTGCGTTGAAGTAGACACACTTCAACCCATCTCCGTGCCTGCAAGTACTCTCCTTTGTCAGTGCTCCCTTCCCCACTGCCTCATTACACGCTTTGGCGTCCTGAATATCGGCTACCTTAGTTGCTGGACTACAAATCCGGTTCCCATTCCTCTGCCAAATTAGTTTAAACCCCCCCGAAGAGTACTAGAAAACCTCCCTCCCAGGATATTGGTGCCCCTCTGGTTCAGATGCAACCAGTCCTGCTTGTATAGGTCCCACCTTCTCCAGAATGCGCTCCAATTATCCAAATACCTGAACCCCTCCCTCCTACACCATTCCTGCAGCCACGTGTTCAGCTGCACTCTCTCCCTCTTCCTAGCCTCGCTATCACGTGGCACCGGCAACAAACCAGAGATGACAACTCTGTCTGTCCTGGCTTTTAACTTCCAGCCTAATTCCCTAAACTTGTTTATTACCTCCACACCCCTTTTCCTACCTATGTCGTTGGTACCAATGTGCACCACGACTTCTGGCTGCTCACCCTCCCCCTTAAGGATCCTGAAGACATGATCCGAGACATCCCTGGCCCTGGCACCCGGGAGGCAACATACCTTCCGGGAGTCTCGCTCGCGACCACAGAATCTCCTATCTATTCCCCTGACCATTGAATCTCCTACAACTATTGCTTTTCTATTCTCCCCCCTTCCCTTCTGAGCCCCAGAGCCAGACTCAGTGCCAGAGACCTGGCCGCTAGGGCCTTCCCCCGGTAGGTCATCCCCCCCAACAGCATCCAAAACGGTATACTTGTTTTGAAGGGGAACGGCCACGAGGGATCCCTGCACTGTCTGCCTGTTTGTTTTTTTCCCCCTGACTGTAACCCAGCTATTCTTGTCCTGTACCTTGGGTGTGGTTACCTCCCTGTAACTCTTCTCAATCACCCCCTCTGCCTCCCGGATGATCCGAAGTTCATCCATCTTCAGCTCCAGTTCCCTAACACGGTCTTTGAGGAGCTGAAGTTGGGTGCACTTCCCGCAGGTATAGTCAGCGGGGACACCGGTGGTATCCCTCACCACCCACATCCTACAGGAGCAGCATGCAACTGGCCTAGCCTCCATCCCCTCTTACCTGACAGAATATAGCTGCCCTGTGGACTAACTAGATCTCCGCCCTCCGACTCTGCTCCCAGTCAGCTACACTTTCTGTAAACTCCTGGCTCTCTTCTCACTCTTTGCGGAAATGTCAGAAACAAAATGAAAGGAGCACCTTACTCCCTCCTCACCTAACTCCCTCGGTCACCAAACTCTTACTATAGCACTCAAAATGCACCATTTTCAGCACTCCCTCGGTCACCAAACTCTTACTATAGCACTCAAAATGCACCAAATTCAGCACTCAGTGCAAAACTACACTAGAGCATCCACAACACTGAGGTAGAGAATCTCAAAGATTCACAACCCTTTGAGTGCAGAAATTTATCGAAATAATTGAATGATTGACCCCCCCACACACACTTTATCCTGAAACTGCACTCGCTGGTTTACTGAAAAGCAGTACAATTAAAATCTGCAAAGAGAGTTCACTTTTTTAATGTACGTCAATTAAAATTAGCACCCAGCTGTTTTATAACTGGATTTTTGAAAACGACTTTAAAACTAAATAACTAGATTTTATTTTTAAATACACATTTGCAAACCATTCGAGAATATCATGTCCTTGGCATCAGACCTCTTGCACTCTTTTGATTCTTTGCTGATCATGAGGGCACTCCATTGCTTTAATGTCTCGTGGTGCAACATACAAGATGATTCTGCGGGAGTGTTAATCAGAGTTCCGGTGATGGCATTTTCTAACCTTGATCACTGATCTCAGAAGAAATTACGATTGCTATTTTTATCATTTTAATATTCAGAGCTTCTCATTTGGAACAATTGAATTGATTTCTTAATAATATATCCTGCCAACAAGTATTAGGCACATCTTAGCATTAACTCTAGATAAGGGGCACGATTCAACTAATTGGGAACAAATTCCCATAGCAAGCGTGTTTACTCCTGTGTTTCTTTGTGTTTTCCTTATCGGTTTGCAATCGATTGTGTTAGTGTGGAACCCACTGGAAAAATGTCTTGATTAATCTGTGATTTTAATGCATGAATATCATGGGCGGGATTCTCCGAGCCCATGCGAATCCCGCCATGCCGCTCCGATGCCGTGCTGCCGATTCTCGGGCGGCCGGAGAATCGGTGGCAATCGAGCTGGCGCGGACACCGCGGCGCCGGTCGGGGGCCATTGAAAGCGCCACCCGCGGTGATTCTCCGCGCTCGATGGGCCGAGTCCCTCCGGCGTCGTTCGCATGTAGTCCTACCCGGCGGGACCTCGCCGTTCTGGCTGCGGGGCCATCCTGGTGGGGAGGCAGGGGGTGCCGACTCCGGGGGGGCCTCCACGTTGGCGAGGCACGCGGTCGGGGGCAACTGATGGGCGATCGCGCTCATTCCTGGGGTGGGCTAAGTTCCTCTGCGCACGGCAACTGTAGGGCTACGTGATGTTTCCTTGGAGCCGAGACGGCCGTGGCGCGCATGTGTGAACCCGCTCCGGCCGTGTAGGACCGGCTTTCGGCGCCGGAGCAGCGCACAGCACTCTGGCACCGTTCTAGCCCCTGAGAAGGGGAAAATGACTGTGCCTGGAGGTCCGTTGACGCCGGCGTCGCTCGCGCCGGTTTTGACGCCGGCGTTAACACTTGGTCGGGATTTCAGAGAATCCTGGCCCATGCCCATTTTGCACCTTTGCCACATGTACTGGTGGAAGTGGTGGTAGCGCCATCTCCTGCACAACCTCTAACCTGATGGTTTTGGGCTTGAAGTATGTTATTGGGCGAGACCACAGTTGGCTTTTGCTCACATCTAACTGCACTGTACCTGGTATGGGAGCAGCTGTTTGAAATGGCAATGTTCATTTCACCAGCACTGGAATCCCTCAACTTACTGAACTTAATCCTTAAAAGGAATGCGCTGGTTGGAACTGCTACAATAATGGTGAAGACATTATTGTCACAACTATTATTCCAACCAATTGAATTCCTGCATATTTGTACGAGAGTGGCTGCAGCCACCAACAGAAACACTGTGGGGTCTTGTTTAATATCAGTTAGAAGTCTTACAAAACCAGATTACAGTCCAACAGGTTTATTTGGAATCACTAGCTTTTGGAGCGCAGTTCCTTCATCAGGTCAGTGAAGAGGTAGGTTACACAAACACACCTCTTCACTCACCTGATGAAGGAGCTACGCTCTGAAAGCTAGTGATTCCAAATAAACCTGTTGGACTTTAAGCTGATGTTGTAAGATATCTTACTGTGCTCACCCCAGTCCAACGCCAGCATCTTCACATCTTGTTTAAGATCATTTCACTTTTCCATTGGAAAGCAATGTTACCAGGCAACACGGTGGCACAGTGGTTAGCACTGCTGCCTCACGGCGCCGAGGTTCCTAGGTTCGATCCCGGCTCTGAGTCACTGTCCGTGTGGAGTTTGCACATTCTCCCCGTGTTTGCGTGGGTTTTGCCCCCACAACCCAAAGTTGTGCAAGGTAGGTGGATTGGCCACGCTAAATTGTCCCTTAATTGGAAAAAATGAATTGGATACTCTAAATTTAAAACAAAAGAAAAAAAAAAGGAATGCAATGTTATGAGGCACAGCTAGAGACTTGTGGTGTTGAGTGACATAGCCTGTGATGAATGATATGTTCCTGTATCGCTGTACATTTATCTGAGATGCTGCTCATTCTCGAAAGGCTGACAATTTGTGAACCTTTTACTTCTGATACCTTGCTGAGTGTGATTGACAATTTAATGTTGATTAATGCAGAATTGTGTGTAGTTTCCCAGAGTATCAATCCTCAAATCCTCAGTTAGGAACTGGTTTGAGACAACACTTGCGAATTTTATTTGAGATGATTAAAGCCATCAAAGAAAAGAGACTTTAATAGTTTAGTGTGGTGGGGACTCAATCGTCTCACATGCCACTCAGTTGAGCGCCTCTGCCATCTCTCCCTTATGTTGCCCCGCCCCTCGCAGTATCCCCAACGTCTCGGACAGGACCAACCCCAGTGGCTTGTCATCTGACTTGGATGTCGCAGAGGCCTCTTCCCCAGCAATCTTCTGAAGAGCCTGACTGACTCTGCCTCCTCTTGCTATGAGCATATGTCCAGCGGTGACCACCAGAATGTGAGTGCAGCTTAAACTAGATTTGATACCGACTGAAGAGTGTGTCTCTGTGCAGGTGAGAGAGCAGGTGACTGGTGTGATACTTCTATAGGCGCACTTCCTTCCTACTCCTCAATGTTTCAGCCCTCAGAGAGTTGGAGGACGTGCCGGAGAGAGCTTCCTCTTAAGGCCTTGACCTCTCCCTGCTGGCACCTGCAAGTGTGAGAGGAGAGAGAGAGTGACTGTATGAGCTATTTCCAACATGAAAGAATGCATGCCCATTAGGTTTCTATGTGACTACATTATGCATGGATCTTTACTGGATGTCCGCTGACATCTCCATCTTGACAGACTAAGTCCGGTTCCTTCCCAGCCAACTGGGCTTCCTGCTCCTCAATCTTTGTAAGACTCCTCAGGTCAGATAGGCTCTCTCCTGTTGTACCCTAACATTCCCTGAACAAACAGAGAACATGGATTTGAGAGAAATTGGGTTCCATGTATCTTCCTCATTTTTCTAGTCTTACAAAGAACCCGATGGATTGCCTGTCATTTGTTGGATGCAGTGTCGATTGTCCACAAAGGCAGCATCATCCCGAGAGGTGAGCCCATGCAGATACTGCTGATAGAAGGATAAGGCTGTCCTAAACCCCTAACCCCCAACCTGCGACTGCCAGACCCCACCCATCACTCTCTCCCCCCCATTCCCACACCTGTCCCACTGCCATCTCCCACTCCCAGCCAACATCTGAGCTCTCTGTGTGGAAGGGACAGGGACTCACAGTAGCAGACTGGATGGACACAAACTGGATGGACAGCAGTGGGCCAATGAGGCATCATTTAACCTGTTGAGTAGCTCTTTTAGTTATGAGCCACACAGATAATAATAAGTTGTAATAAACTTTATTGTCACAAGTAGACTTACATTAACACTGCAATGATGTTACTGGTCGCCACATTCCGGCGCCTGTTCGGGTACACAGAGGGCAAATTCAGAGTGTCCAAATTACCCGATAGCACGTCTTTCAGGACTTGTGGGAGGAAACCGGGAGCACCCGGAGGAAACCCACGCAGACACAGAGAGAACATACAGACTCCGTACAGACAGTGACCCAAGCCGGGAATCGAACCTGGGACCCTGGCACTGTGAAGCCTTAGTGCTAACCACTATGCTACCGTGCACTGAAGCCCATGTATCCTCTACCATTCAGTGACGTGAATGTGAAAGGTTGAGAGTTCACTCACTCTGGCAGCATGTACGAGGTCATTCGTGTGTTTTCAGCATTGCAAGGCAATCCTCCGCTAGAGGCCATGGGCACTGGTGACTTCCTCCCATTCAGAGCTGACACACGGCTCAGCCTCCTCCTTCTACCCTCTGGGTACAGGGCCTCCCTCCCAAATTCCATTGCATTGAGTAGTACATTGAGGGTATCTGGGAACCGGAGCTACCTGGAATTACGACCCCATCTCCTCCTTCCACAGTTGTTTGACGACAAAGAGGTTGGTGTCCAGGTGCCTTTTAAATATGTCACACAGATATGATGGCACCATATAATGCCCGTATAGCATCCATCCTGCCCTGCTGCATAATATGCCAGAAAACCCCTCACTTCACAATTAATTAGATCAGCATCACATGATTCGCCACAAATTCCCACTGGCTCCTACAGTGGAAAACACTCCCGGTTCCCATTCCCACTCTTTCCACAAGATTTCAGGATTATCCATTCCAGTACTATTGTTCTAGTGAGCAAGTGATCTTATAACTTTTGCTCAATTCGGGATTCTCCGACCCACCGCCGGGTTGGAGAATCGCCGGGGGGGTGGGGGGGGGGGGAGGGCATAAATCCCACCCCGCCGCTCCGACGCTGGCTGCTGAATTCTCTGGCGCCAGTTTTCAGGCTGGGGCGGGGATTGTGCCGTGCCGGTCGGGGGCCATTGGCAGCGGCCCCCCCCCGCAATTCTCCGGGCCCCAGTGGGCCGAGCAACCGCCAGTTTTCGGCGCGTCCTGTCGGCGTGAAATGGACATGGTCCATCCCGACGGGACCTGGCTTGGAGGGCGGCTAATGGAGTCCTTGGGGGCGCGCAGGGAGATCCGGCCCTGGGAGGGGGCCCCCCACGGTGGCCTGGCCCGCGATCGGGACCCACCGATCTGCAGGCGGGCCTGTGCCGTGGGGACACTGTTTCCCTCAGCATCGGCCTCTGTAAGGCTCCGCCATGGCCGGCACGGAGAAGAAACCATCTGCGCATGCGCCATAACATGCCGGCGGTTCTGCGCATGCGCCAACTTGCACCGGCCCACGGCGGCCCTTCGGCGCGGCGGCAACACCGCCGCCGCCGGCCTAGCCCCCGGAAGTGCGGAGGATTCCGCAACTTTCCGGCGGCTCGACGCCGGATTGGTTCGTTCCGCTCTTGGTGCCGGCGTCAGGCTGTACCACCAATTGCGGGAGAATCCCAACCACTTCTGTGGAGAGAAAGTGCATTGAAGCTTAACAAAGTGCGTAATTTAATTGTACGCTAATAGCCCATGTCATAAAAATACAAAAGGGTAACCATAGAGATCTCCAAATATTCACTGCATGTCATATCTCATTATTAGCCATTAGTATAATCACTTGATTTATCTTTCTGTACCTTCATAAGTTATATAATTATAGGCTTGCATTGGCTATTCTGCAGACCTATGGCACAGTTTTCTTATTTAAAAATGATTACAACCACTGGAAGAGGCTCTGCTAACTCCTGAATTTATTTTCATGGCATTGGCTGCATGCTATCATTGAATATTGGTGAGCTGTTCTTCATTGGGGCCACTTCACACCATACAAAAAATTACTTGTATACGGCTCCTGCTTCCTATCCAATGAATGTCAGGTCTATCCGCTTCTACTGCATCAGCTGAGAGCAGACAACAAAACAAAGACCAGTGGTCACGAGAGTTTATCCTGTACTGTATGGCTCATGGAAGACCATTCAGGTGGTATCATCTTTAAAATATCTACTATGTCCATGAAAAGCACAAATCTTGAAGATCGGGTTTCCTCCGGGTGCTCCGGTTTCTTTCCACAACCCAAAGATGTGCAGGTTAGGTGGATTGGTAACGATAAATTGCCGCTTAGCATCCAAAATGTTAGGTGGGGTTACTGGGTTATGGGGCTAGGGTGGAGGCGTGGGCTTAAGTCGGGTGCTCTTTCCAAGGGCCGGTGCAGACTTGATGGGCCGAGTGGCCTCCTTCTGCATTGTAAATTCTATGATTCTATGATCTCTCAGCAATGGACCATAACTACTGAATTGAACGTAATCTGTTTAGATGTATCTCGTCCATAGCCTCACCTACGTATTGTTATTGTGATCATCCCAAAGTACAAAAATGAGTCTGCTCTCCTGCAAAAAATTCATGTTAGACTTTTTAAAATTCTCAAAGCTACTGTCAGGTTGCTTATAAATGTAGAGATGCAAAACTGTACACTCAGCAGCTTTATTATGTTTAAATTTCTTACTTGTGAGCTGACAAATGTATCAGAGAAACTGCACTCTACACAGTCTGCGTTGCCTTGCGGATCCACCATGCTCAGCTTTAATAATTCATGATAAAAAGTTAAATTAGAGTTAGAGGGAAGTAAACTTCAAACAGAACCTTTGGAGGTAACATTTTACCTTTAAACCTCAACAGAACAAAGCTTTAAACCTCAAGGCTTTTAATGAATTTACAGCAGATTTTCAAGGTGATAGTTCCCCTTGAGAGTCATTTGTTGCTCTCCCCAAAAAGCATTTTATATTTATTGTATCATACTTTTTATATCTTTTCAATGTCTTCCTGTGAGTTTTTTTCAATGTTCGGTTTATGCGAAAGGAAAATCAGTGAAATGTTGAAAACATTGGCTATTTTGCCCAGATCACCTCTCCTCCAACCACGAAAATGATTGATGGCGGCTGTGGTTCAATGGGGCACCAATAACCCTTCATTACTGTAACCCAGTGACCATTCTTTGCACATGAGCCTAAGCAGCGTCAAAGCAATTGGACCCACAGAGGCATCACTGCTGAACTCAATGCTATCCTCACCAAATCTCAGATTCAGAGGCTGGCTAACTGTTGGGCAGGTCGGCCTTGTTGCCTTTTTTATCTGCTATAAATATGGCAATCAATAAGGTTGCCCTTCTTTCGTTAGATATCGATATTATATTGCTCAGAGTCACCAGATATCAAATGATACCACCACAAGGTTCAACCGCGTATCGATCAAAGAGCCAAACACCAGTTAGTTAGTTCAAGGTCAAGGGTACTTTATTTACACACACAATTATCATGCAACATAAATATTACTAGTTAAACTACACCTATCAACTATGACAACCTGTACTTAACTTCAGGCACCCGGCTAGGTCAGAGGAACAGTGGCCTTTGTTCGAATCTGGATCTGTCGGGTCTGTAGAAGTAACTGCTGCTCAGCTAGGCTCACCTGTCTGGTAGCGGGCGTTGAACTTGAACTTGCTTCTGGTGGTGCTGCAATTGGAGGTGGACATTACCGGAGCACCAGGTCCAAGAGAGATCGAATGCATGGCGGTTTCTCTCTTTATCCCTGGGGAGTTTTGTGCTCTTTTGGGTGGTCCTTCGGTTTGGACCCCATTAATTTGTGATCACTGGATTTGATTTGAGCCAATGAAGAGGTGGGTGCCTTGATGGCCGGGTATGTCCTAAGCGGTCATTGATCTTGCTGTTTATGCTTCCTGAGTACAGGGAGTGGCACCGAAATGCCTGGGATTGTATCGGTTGCTCAAGTATCAGTCTTTTGTCTTATGGAGATGGGCCATCAAAATGCTAATCGATTGGGGGTTTTGATGCTGTCTGGATTCTTCGCTCACAAATATACATGCAGGCTCTAAGCCTTCCTAAACCTTACATTGTCCATTTTTCCCGTTATGCTTTGCGACCGTCCATGTTTCTTATTGTAAGTGGCCATCCCAGATGGCTACAGCCCTCAGCACCAGGCACTAAGAGAGCAGAAACGGAAGGACTGGTAACCTCAGATGCAAGTCAGGAGGGAAGGTGGGGGTGACAGTGGGAGTTGGGGGGGAAAGTGGTATTAGTAGATTGGAAGGATTGGGGAAGAGCTAGCCCAGTGGGAAAAATGAGCTGAAACCAGTTGGAAATTTCAACTGAACTTACTTGGTCCCATCTGGAATTGAACAGTTTGAATTGGTTTTCATCCTGCTGAGCCGGATTCATTGGCAACTAAAACTGGAAGCCAGTCGGGATTCCCACCAATACAGTTCAGGCAAGTATTTTGGCAGCAGGCTCTAATGGGAACCTGTCAGGTCCAACTGGGATAGTCGATCTGTTACCTGATGCAACTGGAACTGGTCCAGCTGGGGCCAGCTGTCATTTGTGTCGGACCAGTTGGGATTAATAAGGACCAGTTGACATGTGAGCTATTCAACTGGAACCAGTTGCTGGACCAATTATTATTGCTGGGACCAGTAGAAATTAACAGGATCCAGTTGGCATATTAACTGATTTGATTGCTGCTAGTTATAGGTCGGGGCAATGTAAAATAGTAGGGGTGAGTGAAGCAGACAAACTGGATTCAATATAGAAATGCACGTACCTTCTGAATTCAGCAGTTCTTACCTCTCTTTAGCTGCCACATTTCCTGAAGTCTGGGAAATCTGGCCAGCTCATGTTAAATTTTTAACGGTGGTTAATTCTCCTCATTATAATAGTTAAATAATGAACCCACCTCCTTTGAGCAGGTTAGTTACCTGTCCTGCCTCCATTAGCCAGAAATGGGCAAGATGCATTACATTTTTACATTACGCCAGCCCAAACTCATGTATTTTAGGAAGTCAAAATTCCCCTCAACATTTCAAGTCAATGTATTTTAATCAAAATTGGAAGATATTACAGATGAATATCTCTTAAGGAAATACAGAGGTGGGCAAAGGGAAGCAGGGAAAGGATAGAACACTGCGGAAAAGGCAACAAGAAAAGACGAAGAGTGTTTAAAAATCGACAGGATGGTAAATTGGGAAAGATATAGGCTAGGATTCTCCAAAATTTTGGCTAAGTGTTGACACCGGCGTAAACACCTCTTGGTCCAACGATTCAAGGGGCCAGCACTGCCGGTGTAGGTCCACGCATGCACGCACTGGCGCCGCGCAACATTACCACAGGAGTTCATTACCACAGGAAGTAGTTGATGCTAAAACTTTGAATATATTCAAGAGGTGGCCGGATATAGCACTTGGGTAGAATGGGACCAAAGGCTATGGGGAGATAGCAAGATTAGGCTACTGAGTTGGATGATCAGCCATGATCGTGATGAATGGCGGAGCAAGCTCGAAGGGCCAAAAGGCCTCCTCCTGCTCTTATCTTCTTTGTATCTATGTATCTATGTAACGTGGCGTAGCGACACAACGGCCCAGTGCGGAAGAAGGTAGGCCCCCCAGATCGCGTGTTCCCGCCGATCGGTAGCCCCGATTGCGGGCCTGGCCATCGTCGAGGCCCGCCCAGAGTCTGATCCTCTCACCCCTCCACCAGGACGGCCACTGCGGCCGCAGGTCCGAGTTCCCTCTGGGTGGTACCATATGTGAACCACGCCGGCGGAACTCGGCCAGTCGACAGTGGAGAATCGCCGTGGGGGCCTCTTTCAATGGCCCCTGACTGGCTCCGCATCAACCGCGTGCGCACGTTTGCCACCGATTCTCTGGTCACTGGAGAATCACGTCCCGGCGGAAATTTTGAGCATCGACGCAGATTCTCCGACCCGGCGCAGGCTCGGAGAATCCCGGCCATAAAGTTAGCTGCAGGCTCACTGCCATCTGTTTCACACAATCACACAAAGACAGATTCTGTTGGAATCTAACATGTCCAACTCCTGCAGAACAGGAAATCACAAAGCAAATCGAATTCTGACACGATAAACAAAATTCTGTGACAGTTGTCACACCTATGCAGGTGTACGTGTAGATGTTTGAAAAATCAACAATTTATTTTCTTTAAAACAACAGGGACTGGTTTAGCACAGTGGGCTAAGGCAGCTGGTTTGTAATGTAGAACAAGGCTAGCAGCGCAGGTTCAATTCCCATTCCAGCCTCTCCAAACAGGCGCCGGAATGTGGCGACTAGGGGCTTTTCACAGTAACTTCATTGAAGCCTACTTGTGACAATAAGCGATTATTATTATTATTACATGGAGTGGAAAATCTGTGTTTTAACAAGATGTAATCAATGGAGATAAGGTGACCTCCCTCCTTGTCTGCAGCAAACATGAAACTGCCCAGGCTAGAACTAGCCTGCTTGTTTGATCAGGGCATTAAAATGATCGTTCCTGTGGATTTAACAGCTGCCATTGTCTAAATGTCTTCGTGGCTGCAGAATGAAATTCCTCGGAATGGGGCGAGGATAATCCATTCTATCACAAAGAGATGCAAATGACCAAGATTTAAACTCTATTATATGTCAATGTGAAGATTGCCAGGAGCCATTCGTGTGGACAATGGGAACACTGATACAGTGGTCACCTGACAGAAACTAGCCTGTGAAAAGAAATATTTGTTAACATACATCCTGAGAGCAGTCAAGTGTCAGTCAGTCTGGGTGACAAGGAGACAGCAGAAGGGAGAGATCCTGCCCAGCAGGGCTAGCTTTTTAACCTACAGATTTCTTGAACCAAGCAAGATGTTTGCAACAGGTACTCAAGCAGACTGCCAAACGGAGGAAAGTCAGAACCATATTGTTGCAAATAGTAAGCCACTATCAATTAATTGCCAGAAACTTCTCCTCTCCATTTTCTTAAACAAACCAAAAGGAAAGCATCAGGTCTGCAAAGTTTCCAGCTTCCATCTGGAAAGACACAAATAATATTGACCTTTTAGACTCTATGTGAATGCTGCCTCTTTTGTAATCACTTTTTCTTGAGTGATTTGTGTGAGTGGGTGCTGTTGCAAACATATTCCAGAGTTGAGAAATAAATATTTACTCTTTTTTTAAGCTTGCAAGAAAAGCTTCCTTGTGTTTGTTCTTAAGAGTCGCAGTATATAAGTGGTTAAAACACTTTCAGAGGCAGAAAACCGCTCCTGTCCTTAACACAGCAGATCCAAATGCATAAGTATGATGTGTGAAGGCATTGAGTTTTGTCATAAATTCCTTCTCTAGTTCAAGTTCAACAGTCACTTGTTTAAGTTGTCGAAGCATCTCACTGTTATGGTTGTTGGGCCAGAGAATGGGCATGGTGGAGGGCCTGGGGAACACAGACAAGCATGAATTACGGCCGAAATGTAGAGATATGTGGAGGGCTTGCTGATTTTAATGGTTGAAGCTTATTTAATTAACATGCTGCAAACCAAACAACCAGCCAAATTGATGAACAAGAGAATAATCAGGCATCAGAGGCCAGCTGCTGGGTCCAATGAAGACAGGACCTGGAAGTTAATGATGGGACAGCTGCAAGTGAGCAGGGCAACTACATGCCAGAGAGCAAGGGCACGATTGGAAATGACGAGGCTGAAAGATCAGGATCACAATTAGTTGTAGCTCATACAAGAGAAAACCAAAGCATTCTTTTTCGGCCCAGCTGTGTCACCTGGCCACAAAGAAAACCTGAAAGACCAATTGACTACTTAACTTCTGAGTTTCTTGTGATGCAAACAGTTTCTACCACGTTTTGCCTTATGGTACTGGATGATGTTTTAGAAATGATCCTAATTACATAATTGGATCCTATTTGCTTATTTAAACCAGGATCCCACTTCCTGTGCATGCCCTGCATGTTTGCTTAAAAGAGCAGGTTACTATGAGGTGGACAAGGGAGGAAGGAAGTAGGATTAGAGAATGTAAGTGAGTCTGTCCACTCCCCACCATCCCTCTTCTCAACAGTCCACCAGCTGATGGCAGTTAAAATCAGGGCCTAGATGTCTTTCAGATGTGTCAGCCTTTAATTGACTCATGGACAAACCAGGTCACTACTAAGAGAGGTGAGGCTAGTTTGAATTGAATTGCATTGCATTGCATTGTGAGATGCATGTACCGAGTTACAGCAATGATTACATTTTTGTTTAGTTTGATAGGTAAAACCTTCATCCATTAAATTCTACAAAATAAAGTTGTGCTTCAGTCGGTTGCTTTACTTGGTCGAAGAAAGGTCTCTTAAGTATATTGCACCATTCCTAACTACTTTGCATTAGTACAAGGCCTCACAGTTTTCTCTCCCACAAATCATAAAGCCTTTGCAGACTACCTCAACCGCAAGAAAACTTTAGCCCCCGGTTTTCTTGACGCTACCGATCAGTTTATTTTCGTAGAATCTAACCAGTCACTTATCACTGCACCTCTAATTTTAAGCTCTTTCCTTCTCAAAGTATTTAGACGATGTAAATCCTCCTTAAAAGTATTGTTTCAACTGACAAACGAGAGGGAAGAACAAGAAGATTTCCCATTGGGATGGTGGAGCTCAACTGTCCTTTTCACAGCTCTTTGCCGCAAGTACTGACCACCCATCACGCGTCTTCAGCGGCGGAAGTGGTCCGCCAGCGAGGTCTACTGACCCTGTCATTGTCAACGGGATTTCCCAGTAACAGCAAACAGCTGGTAAATCCCACCCCTACTGTCACCTTGGATGCTGTTGTACTAAAATCTAATTGTGTTTCTTGTTCTTGACCCTTTCGTCCTTGATCGGTGGACTGCATATTTCTATGACATACCCTGAATCAGAAAAAATAAAACACTGCACAGTCCTTGCAGCATCGCCTGCCATGGCCATATTTACAATGCCATTGATTCCCAATTCAACATTATGAGCATATTAAGGGAGTATTCCACTTACTGTGTATGAGGTGTGAATTGGTTGTGAATTAGTTAAAATTTCTCTACTCGCTCCACAGGCCAGTCAAATAACTCAAGTGCCTTCCCACTCGATATTTAAATGGATTGAACTGTAATTGTGCCCTCTGCATTAATTGTGCATGATGTTGGAATGTTTCAAGATTTAACTTGGCATTTATGAGGACCTCTGAGAGTTGAGTCCCAATTACACAGAATAGAAAAGTGATAACTTTTACTGAAGGTTTTGCTCGTTCTATGCAAAACATTGGGCTTTCTTGAATTACTAAGCAGGATGGTCCCAAAGTATATCTCATTCTGCATCCAAAACTGAATCCCCAATCACTCATTTCTTACCAGTAAGGATACTCAATTAGAAAGTTACTCCAAATTTGCTTTGAATATTTCTAATTGATATGTCAGCCAATTCTTGAATGTTGTTACCTTTGGCGAAATTCTCCGACCCCCTGCCGGGTCAGAGAATCGCCGGGGGCTGGCGTGAATCCCGCCCCCGCCGGTTGCCGAAGTCTCCGGCACCGGAGATTCGGCAGGGGCGGGAATCGCGCCGCGCCGGTTGGCGGGCCCCCCCGCTCGATTCTCCGGCCCGGATGGGCCGAAGTCCCGCCGCCAAAATGCCTGTCCCACCGGCGTAAATTGAACCACCTACCTTACCGGCGGGGCAAGGCGGCGCGGGCGGGCTCCGGGATCCTGGGGGGGCGCGGGGCGATCTGGCCCCGGGGGTGCCCCCACGGTGGCCTGGTCCGTGATCGGGGCCCACCGATCCGCGGGCGGGCCTGTGCCGTGGGGGCACTCTTTCCCTTCCGCCTCCGCCACGGTCTCCACCATGGCGGAGGCGGAAGAGACTCCCTCCACTGCGCATGTGCGGGAATGCCGTCAGTGGCCGCTGACGGCTCCCGCGCATGCGCCGCCCCGAGATGTCATTTCCGCGCCAGCTGGCGGGGCACCAAAGGCCTTATCCGCCAGCTGGCGGGGCGGAAATTCCTCCGGCGCCAGCCTAGCCCCTCAATGTTGGGGCTCGGCCCCCAAAGATGCGGAGCATTCCGCACCTTTGGGGGTGGCGCGATGCCCGTCTGATTTGCGCCGTTTTGGGCGCCAGTCGGCGGACATCGCGCCGTTTCCGGAGAATTTCGCCCCTGATGTATGTTTACCACCTTGGTTCAGATAATGGGCAGTGGAATTTGATACTAACGTAATTGTTTGTATAAATTCAGATTTAAAAAATTTGGAGTGGGAATAATAGAAAGAAAATTCACATACAATAATTATTTCTTGAGCACTTAGGGTGAACACTCACAATAAGCAAATATTGTACTTTCTATAATATTTTTGCAGATTACCAGAGGTATGATATGGATCGGGATATGTCTCAAATCAGCTTTTTTGGTTTCAGTGGTTTTGATCCAGTATTATTCAAAGAGTAGTATTATCTGTCCAATTCAGGATGCACAGCTTTTCAGCGTTATTAGGGTTATTTGATTTCACTGTGTTTGATGTAGTTAACCACTCCTTAAAGTTGTGTGCAGTAAATACATTTGCTGAGCACTGGCATCTATAATGGGAGGGCAAGAATCCCCTGTTTTTCCATAATTGGCCAAAATCACATACTACCCCAAAAGCGGATTGGGAATCATATAAATATTGACTGTTTTATTTTTAGCTAAAATACATGCTTTAGTAAGGGCAAACTATTCTGCCGCTTGAGCAGATGTTCCTGAAGGCAGAGCAAAAGCTTCCACTATCTCGAATGGCATTACTATTGCATAGCCGGCCAGGAGGGTCATATCATTTGGTCGGTTTGCTGACTCATCGGTGAAAAAGATGATGTCTGGATTTTCTAGTGGGTGACTCAATAAATAAGGTTGAGGGGTTGTGGTGGCTTCAACCAATTGTAAACCGTAATGATCATACATATGTTCTGCTTCTGAGGGCAGAGTGTTGCAGGGATGACAGCTTGCGCTCACTTGTAGGTAAAGTTGGTTTGAGAGGATTACTTCGTGCTCAATGTGTCGAGCCGCAGTAAAATGCTGCGTTGCGGATGAATTAAGCAGCAGCAAAACTGATTTTTTTTCTACTATGGCCGCTGTGGCTGCTACTGCTCTTAAGCAACTTGGCATACCCTTTACCACAGCACATAGGGCCACCGAGTAATAGGCAAGGGGTATTTTCCCTCCTCAATGCTCTTGCACCAGGACCCCTGTTGCAAATCACCCTGCTTCATTCACATAAAGAGTAAAGGGCTTGCTGAAATTACGAAGTCCCATGGCAGGAGCGCTAATCATGGATTGTTTCAAATTACAAAATGCTTACTCCCTCTCTGGGATCCAGGTAACAACTGAAGGGGCATCCTGTAGGGTAGCCTTGCACAGTACTGCATCCATCTCTCTATAGTCCGGTATCCACTGCCTGCAATAGCCCACCATGCCGAGGAAGGTAAGGGTCTCCTTTTCCGTCCTCTTATTTGGAACCCTTGCTACAGCCTGTATGCTTTCAGACCCAAGCCTCCGCTGTCCTTGCTGCAGCTGAAACCCCCAATACTGAACTGTCTCCTGACAGAATTGCAGTTTGTCCATTGTGACCCTATGCCCTCTTTCTGCCAGATGTGATAATAACAAAAGGGTATTCTGTTGACAAACTAGCCCTCCCTCAGAGGCTATCAATAAATTGTCGTCATATTGAGGGAATGTTGAGCCTGCAGACAATTGGCACTCGTCCAAGTCTCTTTTAATACTGTTAATTCCGATATGTAAACTTTGACTTTCCGGGTACAATGGTATGGAGAAAAAGGCTGAGAAAGTATCCGTTGTTGGTGATATAGAAGACAAAATAACATTTGTGTCCGGCACCAATGGAGCAATAGTGATAACAATTTTATTGATGGCTCTAAGATCTTGCACAAATCACCACTCGTTGGGTCTTCCTACCTTTGGAATGGGGAGCATAGGGGTATTATAGAGGCTTTGTGTTCTGTTCAGCACCCCTTGCTGTAATAGTGCATTGATCACTCCCTCTATTCCTTTTTCTGCTTCCGGTGCCAACCTGTATCGTTTTAAGCAGGGCAGGGCAACGTTCTTCTGTAACTGCACCATATGCGCTTGGGCAGAATATACTTTTATTTTTATGTTGGGCCCATAGATGTGCCAGTACCTGGGCCAAGAAGGGAGTAAATGATGGCTCTCCCGGGGAGGTTGTTGTCTTTCAAATGTAGCGGGCCATTGTTCCTCTTTCCAGGTCACTTTACCCTGCTGTTTGCCATAAAATTCTATCAGGCAATTTCATCCATCCATTTCAATATAAATCCCATGTATTACTTTTTTCCTTTGGCCACTTTGATCACTTCTCCTATTTGCTTTGCCTTAGCGGGATGTCTTGCGACTAGTGTTAAATGGGGTTCTGAAGTTAAACTCATCCTAAAAAGGTGCCGCTGACTATGGGTCAACTGTACTAACATTCCGAATCCCACAACACCAAAAAATAAAAAGGAGTGATATGCAATGAAGTCTGCTTTCCTAAGTGACTTTGTGTTTCTAAATTGTATGCGTGCTCATCCTCACGAGCATACCAAGCCATGCAATGGGTTACTATATTCTCTCGTCTGGACTCTATCAGGTGTTTTAATAGCTGTACCCAAGATTCATTAATCTTTTGTAAGACTTCTTGCAGTTTTTCATTTTAAAAAAAAAAAAACAGTGGTACTATAAGGGTTAACGTTCAGCTGCCAGCATACAATACAGACACAGAGCGATCGGGCGCAGTCTCAGAAGTTATTAAATTTTGCAACTGGTGAGCTCCTATTTGAGACAGTTCTATAAACATTCCATTATCAATGCGATGTACTTCGCCCCTAATTTGCAGAGTGTCTGTCTGCCTAATAGGGGAAGGTATCGCTAGGTGGGATACATCCTTCCTGGGGGTTAAATGCTTCTTGGCCCCTTGCATGATTGCCGCTTTCCCTCTATTCCTTCATTTACTCCATTAAAATGATTATCATTATTGGGAACCCAGCCCCCATTTATGCTGGGTGGGACTGCAATCCCATCCTTCAAAATTGGCCAAGATGCACCATATTTTAGAAGCAGCAAAACATCCCCTGGGAGGGGGCTATAAATAGCACACATTTAAGTCAATTTCTAATGATTGATTTTATAGGTATTAGCTATGCTTAGAGATGTATATTTTTCTTTGTCAATTCAGAAACGGTCAACTGTCTGCTGAAATGGTTAATGTTTCCTGCAGAACCGAAGGGGCAGAGAACTTGGAATGATGCCATTTACGTCTTTTCACATAATCTATAAACGTATTCATATTCAATTACTTTTATTCGTAAAGGCACTTTCTTTTAAACTGATTTTAATTTCCATATGTTTCAGTTCATTAGAGAAATCTCAACAAAAATCACTTAAGTTATAATCTCTGCCTCACAATGACAGACGTTAAAAAATACAACCCACTTAGCACTTCATGCTTTGACTAAAATTAATTGGTTAAACAAAACACACAGATTCTCACAGCTCACAAATATCACAGTTAACCGGTAGCCTTATCTCATGGCTACAGACAAATCTGAATTCCTTTTTTCTACAGGAACCCATCTGTTACGCTTTTACCTTAATCTTCTATTTACTTTTACTCCCCAGTTTTTTTGTTTTGAGAGGGGGTCAGCTTCATTAGATTCCTAAGCGGGACATATAGGTTTTCCTACCTCATTTTTTTGCTTTACGATTGTTTCTTTTCATTTTCTTACTCATTTTGACTCCCTTCTCTGTCCTCTTTAAGGAGTTTACCTTCTTTCTCGCTCCGGATGTCTTTACCGAGGCTTCAGGGTGACCTGTGAGGAGGCGTCGAGTTTATTGCTCATCGTTCCTTCTGCAAAATACTTTAGAACATGTATATAACAATTACAACGACCGCGGAAATCATTTACAAATACTACAGGAAGCGCACACTGGTGTTTATCCTTTCACGAACCTCGAAGTCTTTTTTCTTTTAAATTTTAGTCTCTGAGGCACCTTTTTTCTTCCCATGCAGCTATCATTAATTTATTAATTAAGATAACTCTCCTAGCATGAGCCACTGGCCAGTAATTAAGGCTGCCGAGCAGCAGACCCCACTTTCAGCCGGGGTTGCGCTATGGCTCTCTCCATTTCAGCTGAGAGAGTCCTGTTTAGAGAATCGTTTTGGGGTTCATGTCCCGTTAAATTAGGGAAACTGCAACGACTACGCCAATTTGTCGTGGAAATGATAATACAGACAAATTCCTCGCGGTTCGATTTAAGGAAATTTATTTACACAAATATATTTGCGGAGATAGCGTGTACCAGCTGCAAAGCCAGCGCACTGCGCTCTGAGATTCGATTGAAGGAAGCATATCTTTATAGTCTGAAATAACAGCTTGAAGTAAACAGGCATGTTTATATTAAATAGACCTTGGAAAGTATGTACGATGAAATATGTAGTACGTATGTTCATGCCCTTGGCTAAAAACTCAAGTACACATTTTGTTATCTTTCGGAGGACAATGTGTTTTCATAATGGGGCCGAGATCAGAATATTAAGCAGTATTTCATTTATGTTACCTGACCTACTTATTTTCATTCAAAAGCAGTGTTGAACAATAGTCAAGTATTTCCCAGCATGCTTCTAAGTTGGCAACTCATTAATTTCCCTTCCACAGCGTCTCTCTTCATAACTAAAGTGCGACATCAGTAGAACACTTAGTGAAACAACAATATTGGCCTTTTTCAGCCATTCATACCATTTCCACAGACGTTCTGCAGGTGTTCTGAACCCCCCAAAATTCCAGTAGCCAGATTTTGATCTCAGGTCAACATTAGGCTCTGATGCCATTGCAGAAGATTGTAATTCTCATAAAGAGTTCATCGGATGTCAAATCCAGTTGTAATAGCTGCACATTTTCATTTTCAAATGCCACCATTCCTTTATATTTGCTGGGTCAAAATGATCTAAAGCCCTACATTGCGAGAGCATTTTCAGCAGCAAAATTATGAATTTGCCTGTGCGCAACATGGAGTTGAAGTTGAGTGAATGACAAGAAAGAGTTGTGAGTAGTTATTTTTCAGACTTTTGTCCAGGGGTCTGTACTAGGACCACTAATCCTCTCGGTCCATACTTATTGTCCTCGACTTGGGCACAATTAAAACATTTACGGATGAGACAAAATATGCAAACTGCGAGGAGGCAAGTGATAGACTTCAAATCGAGAGTTGATAGAATGAGGGTGGATAGATGAGATTTAACACAGACAAGTGTGAAGTGATGCACTTTGATAGGAAAATTAAGGACAGGCAATGTAAACTACAAGATATATTTCTAAATTGGGTGCAGGAACAGAGAGAACTTAGAACGAAGAAGGCTAAGAGGAGATTTGATAGACATGCTCAAAATCATGAGGGGGGTGGGGGGGGGGGGGGGGGTGCTGGACAGATTAGATAAGGAGAAACTGTTCCTGCACATAAAAGGATCAAGAACAACAGGACACAGATTTTAAGTGATTTGCAAAAGAAGCAACAGTGATAAGGAAACAAACTTTTTCACGCATTAAATGGTTTGGGTCTGAAATGCACTGCCTGGATGGAGGCAGGTTTAATCGGGGCATTCGAGAGGACCTTAGAGAGAGAAACAATGTGCAAGGGTCCGGGGAAAAGGTAGGCGAATTGCACTCAGTCAGAATACTCATTTGGAGACAGCTGCAGACATGATGGGCTGAATGGCGGCCTCCTGCACTGTAACAATTCTGTGATTCTGAAATGTGTACAAGCAGGCTGAGAAAGTAGTTAAGAAGGCATACAGGATCATGGGCTTTATGGATAGAGGTATAGGGCTGGACTTTCACTTCTGAGCTGGGTAGTCAGAAAATTTCCCAATTCGCCAGATCCGCCTCGGTAAAATGTGCACCGATGTGCACCATGTTTGTTCTGGGGAAAGGGAAGGAGGGGGCAGCGTGGGATAAAATTAGGCCGCTCGACTCTGGGGTTGGGTGCTGACCAAGGAAGGCTGATTAAAATACCCTCCTCAGTTCTCTAGGAATTTGGCCTTGTTGGTTCAAAGCTGTTTGACTTTCTAGCCCTCGCCCCTCACACCCCCTCACATCCTCCAAAGCTACTCACCAAGTATCCAACATGAACAGACCCCAGGAACTATGTGAAGATCAAAAACAAATAAACCTCTGACAAACACTCCTACACACATTCTGGTGAAAAAAACTCCTGCTCAAAATGTTTAATCTATTTAAGGGCTAATCTCTTCAAAAACAAACATCTATTCAGACCCCACATCAAAGACAACAAATCTATTAAAATAAGTCCTAAAGTCAGAAATAAAACAGAAAATTCTGAAAAATCTCAGCAGGCGCAACAGCATCTGTGGATAGAGAAAGCGAGTTAACGTTTCCAGTCCATGTGACTCTTCTTTAGTGCTCCCTGGTAAGATAATTTTGCTTTTGAAACGCAGCCATTTAAAATGACATACTAATAACCCTTTCGAAAATGTCAACAATATTAAAACTGCCTGACCAGGTGCTAATGTTTTTTTTCTAATCTGCATCAGATGGCCTGTCAATCAGAGTAGTCCAGCAATGTTTTTCTAAAATTAAAAATAGAAAACGTTGGAAAGACGAAGTATGTCTGGCAGCATCTGTGGATAGAGCTTTCTCACGTTTGCTGAGTCTAACCAGCATTTTCTGTTTTTATGTCATATTTCCTGCATCTGCAGTATTTTCCTTTTTATCTTAGTTTTAAAAACTTAAGAACATGACGTATAAATAGATCTTATCCACCTTTCAAGGCCATTTATATCTACTCCATCAATTTATGACTCCCACACTGTGGGTTAAAACCTTTGCAACAGCCAAAATAGGGTCTGTTGACACACTGCCCTGCTTTCAAAAGGACTTCCTGAGTTTGCGTCTCTCCCCTCTGTGAATCACAGCCTAACCCCCTTCTCCTGTCAGCAAAAATTGCATCAGTTGAAAATGGGAGCTGGACCTCCGCATCTAGGTTCCATCTACCATTTTGTTTTGAAATAATATTTTATTAAAAATTGCATCATTAAAAAACACGATCTAAACTACAACACAACTCCAAAGATTGTTCTAACCATGGTACAATTATCATGCTAACAACACAAAGGATCAGAGATATAGGGCGGGATTCTCTGATCCCTCGCCGGGTCGGAGAATCGCCGGGGGGGGGGGGGCGGCGTGAATACCGCCCCGCCCGTTACGACGCCGGCTGCTGAATTCTCTGCCGCCGGTTTTTTGGCGGGGGCGGGGATCGCGCCGCGCCGGTCGGGGGCCGTTGGCAGTGGCCTCCCCGGCAATTCTCCGTTCCCCGATGAGTCTAGCGGCCGCCCGTTTTCGGCCAGTTCCGCCGGCGTGGATTAGACCAGGTCTGTACCAGTGGGACTTGGCACTGAGGGCGGCCTGCGGAGTCCTCGGGGGGGACACGGGGGGGATCCAGCCCTGAGGGGGGCCCCCACAGTCGCCTGGCCCGCGATCGGGGCCCACCAATCTGTGGGCGGGCCTGTGTCGTGGGGGCACTCCTTCCCTCCACGCCGGCCTGTGTAAAGCTCCGCCATGGCCGGCGCGGGGAAGAAACCCCTCTGCGCATGCACAGGAATAATGGCAGCGGTTCTGGGAATACGCTGGCGCTCCTGCGCATGCGCCAACTAACGCCGGCCGGCGGAGGCCCTTCGGCACCGGTTGGCGTGGCGCCAACCACTCCAGCGCCGACCAGGTGCGGAGGATTCTGGAGAATCCCGGCCATAAGGTGTGATCGAGCTAAATGGGAACTATGTCCTATAGTGAGCGTGTTTAGCCCCGTATTTCCTGGCGATCGCAGTGCCGAGAAATACAATGGTATCTAACACAACTCTGGTTAGATACCGGGCCTCAGCAGGGAACGCAGGGCTGAGGCCGCACTTAGTCCTGTTCCCTGGACTGAGGAACCCCGTTCTCTGAAAGTCCGCAGTGCACGGAGATCGGGATTCCATTGTTACATGGCGTCCTGATCTCTTGAGCCCCCAACACGATCTCTGAACTCCCCCCCCAAGCCCCAACTGACAAATAAGGGGGTTCTTGGGCTCTCTGTACCCACAACAGCCGTGCAGGGTGCCCTCCTCGGACCTGATCCCCACAGTGCAAAAAAAGCCATCTTCGCACCTTGGTACTGCCAGCCTGGCACCCTGGCAGTGTTCCTACCAGCTGGCAGTGCCACAAGATCTATAAATATCTGGCCCATAAAGTATAAAAGCAAGAAAGTTATGATGAACCCTCATAAACTATTGGTTCAGCCTCGGGTGGAGGATTGTGTCCAAATTAGGCACTATACTTGATAAAGATGTGAAAGCTTAGAGGGGGCACGGACCAGAATCACTAGAATTGTTCCAGTGATGAGGCACCTGAGTTACATAGATTGAATTATTGATGTTCTCTTCAGTGAAGGGAAGGTTGGGAGGAGAATGGATAGAAGTTTTCAAAATCATTGAGGATCTAGCCACGGTGCACAGAAGGAAATTGTCCTTGCTGGCAGCAGGGTTGAGAACTCGAAGGCAGAGATTTGAAGTGATTGGCAAAACAAAATCAGAAGTAGCTTGAGGAAAACATTTTAAACAGCGAGTAGTTATGATCTGGAGTGCACTGCCTGTGAGAGTGGTGAGAAAAGATTTAATTTAGATTTTCAAAAAGGAATTGGAAAACAACTGAAGAGATAAAATTAGCAGGGCCATGGGGGAAAGGGTGAGGAAGTGGAATTAGCTAAATTGCTCTTTCAGAAATTGACATAAGCTCAACTGGCCAGATAGTTTCCTACCATGCAGTAACCATTCAAAGATTCTGCAATTCGAGCATTTCATGTTCAAAATATTAACTTTGTTGCAAAAGGCCCAGAGCAATCCCATGCCTTACACTTCCTCTGCATTTTTTCCGAACCTTGATTGAATATGATTCACCTCCCCTCAGCCCCTGTCAGCAGCGTAAATACACTACTTGCGGGCAGTTATGTGACCTGGCAACTGCCTGAGTGATCAGAATTCAACTGCCCCAAAGTCATCAGGCAACTTTATTGTCAAAGTTCTCTGTGAGATTAGTCCAACTGCCAAACCTTTCCCCAATTCAACCTGCATTTTTACTGATACATCCTTTGGCAAAAAGCAAGATAATGGCCGGGTTGCTCCGATCCCGCGCCGGCTCGGAGAATCTCCAGGGGGTCGTGCAAATGCCGCCATGGCAACTGGAGATTTGGTGCAAATCGCGGCGGCGTGGGTTCCGCGTGCCAGTCGGGGGCCATTGAAAGCCCCCCCCCTCCCCCCGGCGATTCTCTGCGCTCGTCGGGCCAAGTGCCCGTCGAGTCCTGCTGGCGTCGTTTGCATATGGTCCTACCCGGCGGGACCTCGGCGTTCTGGCTGCGATGGTTGTCCTGGTTGGGGGGGGGGGGGGGGGGAGCGGGGGGAGCCGACTCCAGGGGAGGGGTACCCTCCGCGGGACCAACTGATTGGTGGGCGGGCTCATTCCGGGGGGGGGGCTATGTTCCTCCACGCCGGGCCCCTGTAGAGCTCCGCCATGTTTCCCAGGGGCCGGCTCAGAGACGGCTGTGGCGCGCGCATGCATGGACCCGCACCGGCCGTGGTGGCCGGCTTTTGCCGCTGGAGCAGCGCACAGCACTCCAGCGCTGTTCTAGCCCCTGTGGAAGGGGTGAATGCCTGGGCCTGCAGGCCCGTTGACACCGGCGGCAACACTTGGTTGGGATTTCGGAGAATCCCGGCCAATATGTTTCTATATGGTTTGTCACGACTATGTATTACAATTTTGCTCAAGAAAAATATTTTGTGCCAGCTTATAATATTCCAATACTCTCGAATGGAGTGGAATCAAAGAGTGGGCTGGTTGAATGACAAGAACACTGACCATGACACTCTCAGTCATTTTCCCTTTCAAAGGCTAATTTAAATTCTATCTTTGTTTATTTCCCTTATGCGTGTGTGTGCATTTGCATATAAATGTATGGATATATTGGTGTGTCAGAGTATGAAATGTGATCATCAAAGATAATTGCTAAACCTGATATGAATTTTCCTACTTTTCATAAGCCTGACCCATTTTAGTTACCTCAGTATTTTATATATATGCCAATCACTATTCATCGCATATTATTAACTGATTTTTTTTTCATTTTGTACTCTATTGAGAATGACGTAACTTATTGTAGGTATCCACAATAGTGATAACCAGGGAGGTGTATCGGTGATCTTAATTAAGCTGGAAGAGTTAAAATACTTTTCTGGTTTTGCTTGTATAACAAGCTAATGTTGAATATTAGCAAATGAAGCAGCACTTGAGATAAATATGCAGTCTACTGGAGCAAAGAAACACAGATCATCTCACCAAGTACTTGTCTTTTCATTAGCACCCTTTATTTATTTCAAGAGAAGGCGTTTCACCATAGCTGATTCAAAGAGAAATCCAGGATCATTGAAATCCAAGCAGCTGGTAACAGTCAAATAATAAAGTATTGTTCATTGTGAGCTATTGTTTTCATAAATGCCAGTAATGAACATTCTTCAGAATTTAGTCCTGTCATGGCTATATCTTTGCAATTATTTTCAAATTTGCTATCAAGCTAACAATGAGAAGCATGACACATTAGGATAAAACTGAATGGCTGTGGGCTTTGTTTCATTTTATATAAGCTTGCCAAAGACATTCGCTGCATGGACCAATGAGTTCTAGAGAGTGACAGCAGGTGACATTCACAGCAATACAGCAACATCTGGTCTTGGCAAAGAAAACAAGTGGCAGACTATAATCAGAGCTTTTTCATTATATGGGTGAAAATGGGAATCCTATTTGATGCCAGGGTCTATCAATTTGCACCAGCTTTGAGCTCTAATTATTGAATTTCAATGTGCTATCATCTTTAATGCTACGTATTTTAAATACCTTTGAAATACAGTCCCCTCAGTTTTGATTTATCTTGAGTATTTTGTCATGGCCTAACATTCTTTCTCAGTTTAACCAGTAACCCACTGCAGAAATTTGTAAATGAGTGTCATTGGTTTTTAATAGCAATCTGCATCTGCACTTGTAACTTGTCCTGGAGAAAAGAGTGTTGACCAACTTTGAGACCATTTTGTGAACAACCCCCAAGTCCTGTCCCAACTGGCCTGAGAACAAACCAAGTCCTGTCTCAACTGATAACTGAGTTTATGTGACAATAAGTGTACAGTTTCTGGGCTTCACTGTTCAAATACTGTTACGCAATGCAATAATTCACATTCTTTTTCAGTACGTTTATTATTCTGCTGCAGGCATTGACCAGATCAATTCTTCCTTCAACTCCAGTGCTCCCGATTCAAGTTCAATTCTTGCATAACTATTTTCCGCTCCAGGGCACAAGTACTGAGAGAGTGTTGCACTGTCGAGGGTGGTTTTTTTTTCAGATGAGAAGGTTAATTGAGGCCCTGTTCCCCCCCCCCCCCCCCCCCCCAACGAACATAAAAGGTCTAATGCCAGTATCTGGAGAAAAACAGGGGAGTTCTCCCTGATGTCCTGGTCAATATTTATCCCTCACCAAACATCACAAAAATGGGTTATCTAGCCATTAGGTTTTGAAGTTTGTGGGAGCTATCTGTGCATTAATTGACTGCTGCAGTTAGGAAATTATGACAGTAACTACACTTCAAAAAAACTTCATCGGCTGCAAATTGTTTCAGGACTTTCTGAAATAAAAGCAGCAAATACTGGAAATGCTCGGCAGGTCTGGCGCCATCCGTTCACAGCAAAACAAGTTTCAGCTCCAGGGTCCCAGGTTCGATTCCGGCTTGGGTCACTGTCTGTGCGGAGTCTGCACATCCTCCCAGTGTGTGCGTGGGTTTCCTCCGGGTGCTCCGGTTTCCTCCCACAGTCCAAAGATGTGCAGGTTAGGTGGATTGGCCATGATAAATTGCCCTTAGTGTCCAAAATTGCCCTTAGTGTTGGGTGGGGTTACTGGGTTATGGGGATATGATGGAGGTGTTGACCTTGGGTAGGGTGCTCTTTCCAAGAGCCTGTGCAGACTCGATGGGCCGAATGGCCTCCTTCTGCACTGTAAATTCTATGAAATAAACCATTCATTCTACATGTAAACTATTGCTGACATGCACGTCCTGATGGACAAACAACGGCACTGAAGTAAATATTTGTTCAAAAGTCCATTTTTAATTGATCAAATGTAACAGAAAATGCGGAAGACACTCAGCAGGTTGGACAGCAATCCGTGGAGAGTGAAACAGAGTTCACGATTCAGTGAATGACCTTTCATCTGAACACCATGGGCGCGATTCTACGACCCCCCACTGGGTCGGAGAATTGCCGGGGGTTGGCGTGAATCCCGCCCCCGCCGTGTCCCGAATTCTCCTCCACCCGAGATTCGGCGGGGGCGGGAATCGCGCCGCGCCGGTCGGCAGGCCCACCCCCGGCGATTCCACGGCCCGCGATGGGCCGAAGTCCCGCCGCTGTCAACCCTCTCCCGCCGGCGTGGATTAAACCTCCTTTTGAACGGCGGGCCAAGGCGGCGCGGGCGGGCTCCGGGGTCCTGGGGGGGGGGGGGGCGCGGGGTGGTCTGGCCCCAGTGGGTGCGCCCACGGTGGCCTGGCCTGCGATCAGGGCCCACCGATCCGCGGGTGGGCCTGTGCCGTGGGAGCACTACTTTTCTTCCGCCTTTGCCATGGTCTTCACTATGGCGGAGGCGGAAGAGACCCCCTCCTCTGCGCATGCGCGGGGATGATGTCAGCAGCCGCTGACGCGCATGTGTCGCCCGGTGAAGACCTTTCGCCGCCGGCTGACGTGGCGCCAAAGGCCTTTCCTGCCAGCTGGCGGAATGCAAACCACTCCGGCGCGGGCCTAGCCCCTCAAGGTGAGGGCTTGGCCCCTAAAGGTGCGGAGACTTCCGCACCTTTGGGCGGCCCGACGCCGGAGTGGTTCCTACCACTCCATCACGCCGGGAACCCCCTCCCCGCTGGGTAGGGGAGAATCCCACCCCAGATGTGCGATCTACTGACCAGGTCACGCCCAAAAAGGTAGTTGCTGGGCCTGGCAGCCAGAACACCTCGTGCAATCTACCCAGACCTCGCGAGGCTTCATGTTCAGGATCCCACCCACAATGGGTGTGGCCAAGCCTCGCACACCTAAGTATGTTTTGACCTGCTGAGGCGTGCTCCCCCGGAATCTATCAGGCTTCCGGCATCTAACGGCCTCCCGTGGGAGTCCCAAGCCAGGCGCCTTTCAGTACTGGTCCACACAAACGTGGACCAGGTCCAACAGCATCTGAGGTGTTTTCTTTCTCATCGGAGATCCCTGGGTGGTCGGGGACAGGGTAGTGTGGTTCCCTGGCCCTCCCCCTGGAGCATGGGAATCTTGACACTGCCACCCTGGCATTGCCAAGATGCTTGGGTGGCACTAAAGATGGCAGGAGCACTGGCAGAGTGCCAGGGTCAGGATCTTGTGTAGCCATGCCCATGAAAGGAGGGTGGTATGAAGTATGGGGGGGGGGGGGCTGCAGGGTTGATAGGAAGGGGCCCTGGAAGGGGGGGGAACTGAAAGGGGGCATGGGTAGGCCTGAAAAGTGTGGGTCCTCAGTGACCCCATAGTGAGGTATCATCACTTGGGGGTGTAGGGTAATGCCCATGTGTGTGGAGGGTGACATCGCCCATGGGTGGGTGGTGTTGGGGACCCACAAGCCCTCTTAGAGATCAAAGCACCCTTTTGAAATGGTGGCCCACCTGAGGAGCCTGTCGAGCCAGCGAGTTCAGCTCCCCAGTGATGAAAATAATTGTGAGTGTGGACGTGATCAGGGAGAAACTCCCCATGGCCCAGAAAAGTAACTAAGTGTTGTTCGATAGCGATGGGGAACTCGCCGACAGAGCAGGCGGGAAATTCCCAGCAAAACACACCACAAATGACAATTAGAAACTTTTCCGTTAGGTCGAACCCCAGTTCTGATGAAACATTGGAATGAATTTTCCTAGCCCCATGGTGGTGGGTTTGGAGGCGAGGGAGACTAGGAACGTTGGAGAAATCATGTTAGGATGACGCCCCGATGCATTCTCGCTGCCGAATTTTCCCAGAGGCGGGCTGGGAACACATTGGCCCCCTCCAAGGAAACAGGCAGACAATCAACATTATTGAGGCCCCAGCTAGAAGTCAGCTGAACGCTCCATGTCACAAAAAAGTGGGCAGCATTCATAAGAGGTTGCAATCATGGCTTGGACCTGTCCAGCACCTCTGCCCCAATTCACCACTGGTCTACTTCCCAGTAATTTAATGATTGATGTGCAAGCCAGCGAAGGGTCTGCATGTTGAGTTGCCTGCCTGGACCCTGACCGGCCACAATAGTGCCCACCTCATCTAATGAGACTGCCAAGACGCTAAAAGCTGCCACTCTCTGGGCCGACAGAACCCTGAATGCACCCAACATACTCAAGAGCTTAATTTTGCTCAATTAGTCAATCAAATATCTAGAAAATATGAGCATATGAATAGCAGTGCAAAAACCAGACAAAATACATTTTTTTAAATGTTGCACTACTTTAGCTGGTACGGTTAGCCTTGAATTGCAGTACTCAATTTTCTCTACTCATTTGTATCAAATTAAAATGATAAAATATAATACATTTTCTGCTAATGCTATTTCTCAGCAATATTTCAAACGCATCAGATCCCTTTATTCAATAGATGTCATTTTGATCTTGCTATTTCACAGGACTCATACTTCAGATGTGTGAGCTTTAGAATTGATGATTCAATCATGTGAATATTTAATGTTCAATAGCAGCACTTAGTGTTCCAGAAAGTGCCCTTCAGGATTCAAAAGCTACAGCCAAGTCACAAAATAAACCAAATAGTTCAGCCGTGGTGCTGGCCATGCTAAAATTGATGTGCCTACAAATCACAACTCACTCATGCCGACACTGGCTGAATTTTATCTATTTTTATGTTCACTGGTCGAAGGTACAGCTGTGAGGAGATGCTCAGTTGATCAGAATTGCAGAGACACAGAGATCTCGGAAATTGTAAGACTGGAGGAGGCAGGTTGGTGGTTAGCGAGGAATTTGAACTGAAGAATAACGTGGGATTGTGTCCCTCGATTTGGGGATGAAGTGTCCTGGTGGTTGCGAGTCTCTCCCACGGGTCTTCAAGTGGCTGGGCAATACAATCCTCGACTCTCCAATCTTTGCACGCAATCTATGCCCCATGACATAGTGAGATTTGGAGCCGGAATTCGCTACTTTGCTTCCTTTTCTTTCCTCCTGCCACTCTGCTTCATCATTAAGATGTTGTGACTCAAACCATGATGCAGCTTAATAGACAAGATGTCGCCATTTGGAAAAATTGGTAGCATGCTTCTTCCAGTCACAGAATACTACAATGCACAAGAGGCCTTTCGGCCCATCGAGTCTGCACCGTCGCATGAAAGGCACCTGATCTGCCAATCCTAATCCCATTTGCCAACACTTGGCCCATAGCCTCGAATGTTAAGACGTGCCAAGTGCTCATCCAGGTACTTTTTAAAGGATGCGAGGCTATCCGCCTCTCCCACCATCGGGATAAAAATATTTTTCTGCAAATCACCCCTCAATGAACTTGTGTCCCCTCATAACCGACCCTTCAACTAAAGGGAACGGCTGGTCCCTATCCATCCTGTCCATGCCCCTCATAATTTTGTACACTTCAATCAGGTCGCTCCTCAGTCATCTCTGCTCCAGTGAAAACAACCCAAGCCTATTCAACCTCTCTTCATAACTAAAATGTTCCATTCCAGGCAACGTTCTGGTGAAACACGTCTGCACCAGTTCCAGCGCAATCATCTCCTTTCTATAATGTGGCGACCAGAATTGCACTCAGCACTCCAACTGTGACCTCACCAATATTCTATATAACTCCAACATGACCTCCTTGCTTTGTAATTTATGCCACGATTGATGAAGGCAAGTGTGCCTTTTGCCTTTTTCACCACCCCATTAACCTGCCCTTCTGCCTTCAGAGATCTATTTACAAACACTCCAAGGCCTCTTTGTTCTTCAGGACTTCCTAGTGTTATGCCATTCATTGAATATTTCCATGTTAAATTGCTCCTTGCAAATTGTAACACCTTACACTTTTCAGGGTTAAATTCCATCTGCCACTTTTCTGCCCATTTGACCATCCCGTCGATATCTTCGTGCAACCCAAGACTCTCAGCCTCACTGTTTTTTTAATAAATTTAGAGTACCCAATTAATTTTTTCCAATTAAGGGGCAATTTAGCGTGGCCAATCCACCTAGCCTGCACATCATTGTGCTGTGGGGGCGAAACCCACGCAAACACAGGGAGAATGTGAGCCAGAGCCGGGATCGAACCTGGGACCTCGGCGCCGTGAGGCAGCAGGGCTAACCCACTACACCACCGTGCTGCCCCTCAGCCTCACTGTTAACCACCCAGCCCATCTATGTATCATCCACAAACTTACTGATCCTACCCCCTGTAGTCATCTGCCCATACATCTACACATTCACCAGGGACTACAGATAGATGGAACAGCCACAGCATCACTAGAGGGCAGCATCAAAGACGGGTATAAAGGGTCCAGCCCAAGGGAGGATCTGCCTCTTTCAGAAGCACAAGGCTAGTGAGCAGCAGGAGACAGAGACAGCTCAGCATAGGCAGTTTACCTTAGCTTCACTGGTCATACCTCTTGACTGTATTATATCTTGTTAAGCTCTGGAAACAGAACAAACCCACTGAATTAAGTATTTGTGTTAACTGGAAGTCTACCATCTTTATTCAGGCTTAGAGAATAACATATGGTACCAGAAGTGATTTCAGAAAGCTAGCTAGACACCAGCAAGAGAAGAAAAACTTAAACCGGATATTCGACTGTGGAAGACTTCGCAGCAAATGGATTCTCGACGACTAACTGATTCGATGGAACTTGTTGGAACTCCATGGCAGCTGGAAACAACCGGTAATTTAAGTTATAACTGGAAAATGTTTGGACAGCTGTTCCAAATATTTATTACAGCTAATGATTTAAGCACTGCCTCTGATGCAATGAAAATAGCCCTACTATTCTCAACAGGAGGGCATGAAGCTAGAGAAATCTACAATTGCTTTAATTACTCAGAAGGTGAGGACAACACCAAAGTAGACGTTCTCTCAAAAAATTTGCTGAACGCTGTAACAGTCAGTCTGGTGAGTTGCTGGAAAGATTTAACTCTTGTCAGAGAAACGGAGGGCCCATCTCAAGTTAATACCACAAGGCTGTGATTATGCTGATTTCAGAGACGCTCTGATAATGCATCAATTAATTTCTGGACTATCTGAGAAAAATTTGAGGGAAGAACTTTCACAAAATATGTATCTAACTCTAGAAATCGCTATACAAAAATGCCTTGCTTATGAACAAAAACAAAATTAATACTTTGAGTCTCTACAAACACAGAACCATCATTTAGAAAACAAAATCGGTAAAAATGGTGCGAACACTCACCACGAGGCAGAGGCAGGGTTGAATCCAAGGAAGACGGAGGTTCTGAGCGGCAGCCATCTTGAGAAAGGAGCCGCACATGCACAGTTACGAAAAGAGTGCACAGTACAGGAAACTCAGAGTGCGCATGGGCAATTGAGTCCTACGCATGATGTCACGAGCGTCATGACATCAGAGGACCAGGACCACGCCCACTTAAAAGGGAAATGCACAAAATTAACAAAAAGAAATTTAAAGCTGCAAAACCCAATTTTCTTGCCTCAAAAGACCGAACAATGCCCGAACTTACACCAGCAGTTACACCGCCCTACAAGATGATATGGTCCTTGTAGACAATGACTCAGAGGAAGATTTCATCTTGGGAGATGGCTACTCCAGTACCAAATCCGAACCGCAACTAGAGGTGTTGTACCGTGAAGACCACGACGATGAGTTCTTCAGATTGGGGAATCTTCAGCCCAGCATATATGACATCCCAACTCGTGAGTGCAGGATTATCCTGCAGCCTGATGCCAAGAAACAGAGATTGGTCCACGCACCATGAAGGGTCCTGGCCTCCACACAAGAAGATGATTTGTTCATTGAACATGAAGAGAACGATCACAACTCCGAAACAAAAAGCGATGATTTGTCTATCGAACAATACACACAATACTACTCAGACATGGCTGAGTTATTGAGAGATCCTGATCACAGCATCAGCAACACAGTTGAAAAGCTCAATACGACACTTCTCATGGTAGATGAATCCAATACCATGGTGCCATGGCAGATCGTCCATACATTGGATGACAGCAATACCCAAGACGCAGACGACACCACACAGAGAGCACAGAACAACTCCGTTGAGAGAGCACAGATCGACTCCACAGCGAGAACACTGCACAACTGCACAAAGAGAGCGATGAAGGACTCCACAGAAAGAGCGACGAAGGACTCCACAGAGAGAGCGATGAAGGACTCCACAGAGAGAGCGACACAAGCCTCCACAAACAGAGCGATGCAAGACTCCACAAGTCTGCACAGAAACACTCAATAATCAGAGGACGGCCACCCATGAGTCCAGAAGGACCACAGCAATAGACATCTTGAAGATTTTGACTCCAGAAAAGGAGCAGAAAGAGATCACAGATGATTCAAATGAACCTGAAATGACTCCAAAAGAGGAACACCAACAAATCAACGATGATTCAAGTGAACCAGAAATGACTCTAGTAGAGGAGTACCAAGTAAGCAAAGAAGAGGAGTCGAATCCACCACAAATGACTGATGTCACCAACATCAATGCAACATCAGATCATTCTCACAATTCTCAAGACGAAACACTCAATGTAGCAGAGACCACAAAGGACACTGACACCAATAACTGTGACAATGACTCAAATCATCCACATGGCACACTCATTGAGCGCAACAAGAACAACAAAAACTGCAAGAAGCACAGCAGCACGGTAGCATTGTGGATAGCACAATTGCTTCACAGCTCCAGGGTCCCAGGTTCGATTCCGGCTTGGGTCACTGTCTGTGCGGAGTCTGCACCTCCTCCCCGTGTGTGCGTGGGTTTCCTCCGGGTGCTCTGGTTTCCTCCCACAGTCCAAAGATGTGCAGGTTAGGTGGATTGGCCGTGATAAATTGCCCTTAGTGTCCAAAATTGCCCTTAGTGTTGGGTGGGGTTGCTGGGTTGTGGAGATAGGGTGGAGGTGTTGACCTTGGGTAGGGTGCTCTTTCCAGGAGCTGGTGCAGACTCGATGGGCCGAACGGCCTCCTTCTGCACTGTAAATTCTATGATATGATAACAAGAACAACACCAGCAACAACAAAAACATGCAACGCAACAAGAATGACAAAAGCAACAAGAAGCATCCCAGAAACAACAAGCACGACAAAAAGAACAACAAGAACAACAACAAGAACGACAGCAAAAACAACAAAGACAGAAACAACAACAATGAAACAACGACCTGTAAAACATGGTACAACTCTGCAGATAAAGGACAATGCCACCGCACACTGCAAAACAATGACAAGACTACAAACATGCCATGGCATGATAAAGAATCTCACCAATTCACATCTGCTCCAGAAAAAACAAGCAAAACAGCTTTCACGAACGATGACATACAGAATCAATACCACAAACACAGGAAAAAGTCGAGGTCAGACGACGGTGGGACACAGAATCGCTACCCGCAATCAAATGGAACAGGGGAAAAAAGTGTCCACATCATTAAACGACTCATCAGCAAAGTAGCCGAGTCACGTTCCGACATCAACCTAGCTCTGTTATCGTACCGAGCAACCCCATTGAGTTCAGGACTGTCGCCAGCGCAAATGCTGTTCGGCAGAGTCATCCGGACAACCCTACCGGCAAAGCAATTCCAAGACCCCGGCAACGCAACGGTTCTCGATGACATGCGGGCATTATGCTCCAAACAAAAAGTATACTACGATCAACATGCGATCCCACTCAAGCCGCTGACAATAGGTGACACCATCAGAATCAGGGACCCAAAAGGCGGATGGTCTGAGTCAGCCACGGTGATCAGGCAGGAGGCACCGTGGTCCTACATTGTCAAATCGTCTGCGGGAGTACTTTTTCACCGTAACCGCCGGGATCTATTAGAGATTCGACCTACAACGCCAGTATTTCCCACACTGGACTTGACCGAGTACATTTGTCCACAGGACATTCCTCGCCACACAATGCCAGACAGTACTCTTGATGACATCAAACCATCATCCCTACTAGCACCGTTAAGATTCTCCAGCAGAAGCCGTAAGGCACCCGACCGGCTAGATTTGGAACGACACTTCAACACACGCACAAGTGGCCAGTCTAGAAAACATGTCCAATAAAGGGGGGGGGGGGGGGGATATAGTGATCTGTACATCTGTACATACATCTGCACATACACCAGGGACTGCAGACAGATGTACCAGCCACAGCCTCACTAGAGGGCAGCATCAGAGACGGGTATATAGGGTCCAGCCCAAGGGAGGATCCGCCTCCTTCAGAAGCACAAGGCTAGTGAGCAGCAGCACACAGAAACAGCTCAGCATAGGCAGCTTACCTTAGCTTCACTGGTCATACCTCTTGACTGTATTATATCTAGTTAAGCTCTGGAAACAGAACAAACCCACTGAATAAAGTATTTGTGTTAACTGGAAGTCTACAATCTTTATTCAGACGTAGAGAATAACATATCCCACACACAGTCATCTAAGTCATTTATATAAATTATGAATAATAGGGGACCCGACACAGATCCCTGTGGTATGCCATAGGACACTGGCTTCCAGTCACTAAAGCAGCCAGTCACAAAAGCTGTCATCACCTTCTGTTTCCTATAGCTCAGCCAGCTTTGAATACATCTTATCAAGTTCCCCTGTATCCCATGTGCATTTGCCTCCCATGTGGGACCTTGTCAAATGCTTTGCTGAAATCCATGTACACTACATCAACTGAACTACCGTCATCTACACACTTAGTCACGTGCTCAGAAAATCCAATCAAATTTGTTAGGCATGACCTCCTACTGACAAAGTCATGCTGACTATTCCTGATCAAAACTTGTCTCTCCAAGTGGAGGTAGAATCTCTTCTTCAGAATTTTTCCATTAGTTTCCCCAACTGAATTCTCCCTCAGTGTACCCGAATAGGCGCTCCCGGAATGTGGCGACTCGGGTTTTTTCACAGTAACTTCATTGCAGTGTTAATGTAAGCCTACTTGTGACAATAAAGATTATAAATAAATAACACTGATGACAGACTCACTGGCTATAGTTCCCTGGCTTATCCCTACAGCCTTTCTTAAATGGTGGGACCACATTTGCAGTACTCCTGTCCACTCTCACCTTTCCTCTCTCACCTTTCCTGTGGCCAGAGAAGAAATAAAAATTCGGATCAGGGTCCCTGCGATCTCCTCCCTCGCCTCCCACAGCAACCTAGGACACAATTCGTCCGGACCTGGATTAATACTAATACTTAGCAATACTAATGCAGTTGATATTTAAGGACGGCTTCAGAGTGTCTTTTGAAATGTTTTTTTTGTCCTCCCTGGCACTCTGGAGACATTGAGAAAACAGAATTGGGTGGGGGAGATGCTGATGCAGTTTCCAGTCCATCAAAGTTGATTTTGCCTGAATGATTATGGAGCTGCTTCCAAGGACACTAGAGTTTGTTAAATGGTCCTCACATTGAATTAGAGGATGCAGTGGACACATTGCTGATGCAATTTCTGTAACACTCTTCTGTATTGCTGATATGTAGACAAAGTCCTACTGCAGTACAAGACTGTGACTCCAACTGTTCTGTAGACTAGGTGTGCGATCGAATGGCATCGTTCCACCTGACTCAGTGACGCGACAAGGCCGGTTTTGCAACATTTGGAACACCTCGCGTGATCCAGATTGGCATATTTAAGTGGGCTCATTTAAATTTGTCAGTGCCCGATGCTCCGCAGGCCAAGGAATGAACACCCATTCCTGGGCGACCTCTCCATGGCACCGTTTAGCAATGATCCATGCAAATATGGATCAGGCATGACACCACACTCCCAGGCTATCGGAGGTTGGGCCCTGGGCAGGGTGGTTCCTTGGCACTCCCACTGCTACCCAAGCACCTTGACACTGCCACCCAGTGCCAAGCTGGCCGGGGCACTGCCAGGGTGCCATGCTGGCAGTGCCAAGGTGCTCAGCTGCCAGGTTGCTCATGCCAGTGATTGGGGGTGCCTCCCTTTTGAGTTGGGATGAGGGGGTCTAGAGGAGCCCTTAATAGGCAAGCTGGGGTGTTTGGGGGAAATCCAGAGGCCACGATGGGGATTCCGAGTGGGGTCGAGAGATTAGGGCGGCATTTAAAAATGAAGGTAAGTGCAGCTTTGGCAAGGAACGAATAATTACTTTCAATTGTGTCCATTTCTGTTACCCCCAGCATATAGTGCAACAATTTCTTCAGTTGTATTTCAATTTGATTTATCTAAAATGTACTGGATCGAAGCACATAAGTGACTACTCTGTAGAAAATGTTGCCACCGCGACTTAAACAATGTTGGAACAAAACGAGAGACCCCTCTAGAGGACTGCCATTTTCTAGAACTGACTCCCTTGTATATTTGGTAGCCGCCATTAGATTTATTTAAATTGACTTAAACTGTTAGATAATCCAAATTTTGATCAACACCACAAAATATTCTGCACAGCTATTAAACAGCTGATATGAACGTGGTCACCTGCTGTACCATGTACCCTTGATACGAGAACTGTCACTTACTCATCATTGGAACTAACAGAATCTCTAAATCGGAGCCCAGCAAAAATTGATGAAAAACGAACAGTGTTAAAACACCTAAAACATGTTAAAAGATTGTCCAGAATGGTTTTCGAATCAACTCAACTTGAAAGGATTATCTATGATCACTCATTTTTAGCATGGGCTTGGCACCTGTTTCAGCTATTGTGCTGCGTGCTGATGTTTTGACCTTTACTAATGTGGCACAATTCTAGCTTGCAATGAGTGTGCACTTTCTGCCAATGCTATTAGAGGCCTCGGAAGTCATATTTCAAGGAGATGTAGTGTGAGGTTGCCTCTGCATATTGTTGTATGCTGACTGTGACTGGCTAAGGAACAATTGCTGTGAATAGGTATGTCTGAACACTGACCGGTTTATTGGAGAAACATAATTACATATAGCTATTAAATGAAACTCAGGCTAAGCCTCTTGACTCTGGGTCATGTGTCTATTACATCAACACATGGGTGCTACTGTTTCACCAGTCCCACACATTAACCTTTTCAACCGTGCTCACCCTAATACTGCATCTCCCCCCAAGTCTTTGCCCAAATATATTTTGCATTTATGTTTACATACTACCCCACCTTCTCCCAAAGGATTCAGTTGGTCTTGAAGTTTTACCACTCCTCAATTGTGTTCTTGTCAGATCCGGATGATTGATAGCCTTGGACTTCTTTGCTTTACCTTAGCTGGTTTTCCAAAAGAGTTGCAGTATCTGGTATATTGTTAGTTTGTGACTCAACATCTGGTTCTTCCAAATGCTTCTCTTGTATGGATCGAGACTTAATCCCCTTTTTCGCCTCCTTGATGCCCTACGTCTCGATTCATTTCCAAGTTAATTTGTGACAAGTTTCCCATTGCTCTGCGGCCAATCCATCTAACCTGCACATCTTTGGACTGTGGTAGGAAACACACGCTGACACGGAGAGAAAGTGCAACTCCACGCAGACAGTCACCCGAGGCTGGAATTGAACCTGGGACCCTGGAGATGTGAGGCAGCAGTACTAACCACCATGCCGCCCACTGTGCCACCCTTATTTTATGAGCATGGCCTCCCTCGCTCTCTGATACTTGACAGTACCACCCTGGCACTCGGCCACCCTTGCACTGGCACCCAAGCAGTGCCATCTGAGCACCTTGGCAGGGGTGGGCTAGGGGGCTACCCTACACTTACCTGACCAACCAGGGTCTCTGATGGATTGGGAGACCCCCCCGGTGCCATTCCTCCTGGTCCACGTTTGTGTGGATCAGCACTGATCGGCGCCCAGCTGCAGTCTCCCTTCGGAGTCCGGAAAATCGAAGGAGGCTGGTGGATCCCAGGCAGGTAGGTCGTAAGTAGGTTTACGACCTACTTCTGCAAGCATCATTCAGGCCTGCCCATTTGGGACATTGTTCCAACTCTGATGTCTCGCCGGACTTCGGTGAATCTCGTGAGGCGTGGAGCCTGTCGGGAGGCTCACTGCAGGCCTTTCCCGGTACTCTCCAGCCACGTTGGGCTCTCGCTTGAATGCAACGCGAACGGAGAATCGTGTCCACAGTTTAAGCCTTGAACTTTCCCCCTCTTGATTCTTGGTCATATCTCTCTTACATCATGTGGATGGCATTGCTTCTCATCTTTTCAACAGATGAACACCCTAATACAGATGTGATCATCTAACTCTTGCTGGGATGAGCTTTGTAGTCCGCTCATCAGCTTGACTACATCTTATCACTTCTGGTTTTGTGCTGGTATACATTTAAAGTGGCTTTGTGTTAGCTCTAAAGCTTCCAAAATAATTAGGCTATTAATGTTGTACATTGTAGGAACTCGGCACTTTGATAGTTTGGGGGGGGAAAAACTTTTTAGCACATAACCTGAAAATTCTAGTCAAGCAACTGCATTTTAGAGGTAATGATCTGAGAAATTACAGCAAACAGAGAAAAGCAATAACTCAAGACTGATCAATATGGTGTTGAAAAAGACAAACTATAAGCCTAGGTAAGTAGTGGTGAGGGACCTATAATAATGTGCTATTAACTGCAATGCAAGCAAGGGATTTAGATAATAAAGCACAGTACTGTTATTAAAAAAAGGATGATCAGAATGTGTTGGCCACAACTAAAGTAAATAGAAATCATTTGAAAGGTTGGGGTTGTGAAATCTTTGTCTCACATTGGGAATCTATATAACATTGGAATTAAGATTTTTGCAAGTTATCACATATTTGAAAAATACATTCACCTAACCATGAACACTTTTGCTTTAAACTCTTCCATGATAGTGATTATTATTAATTAATGGTGCCACAATCCCTGAGGACCAGAGGCTGCTCTCCCTTTTAAGAGAGAGCTGACTGGTGGTGATTAACCTGAGGGTCACCACACCTCAAGTGAGGGGCAAGTTTGAGAAGGCACGGCCTTCATGAATAACCTCAGCCGCTACGGGGGAGGGAGCTGTCAGTTAGCTCATTTGGCTGGACAGCTCATTCGCTGGTGGCGTGATTTTATCTTCCTGCTCCTATGTCTTATGGTCTTATGGTAATGCAGAGCAATACCAACAGCACAGGTGATTAGTATTAAATATACAGTAACTGCATGTTCACAGTTAAAATAATACACTCGTAGGCTAACAAAATCTGGATTCAATGATATGAAAGCATATTAACCAGAATTCTCTGGTCATTGCAGTTCAATTTTCCCATCGGTAGTGTACCCCCGCCAGCGGGTTTTGTGGTGGCATGGAAATGGAAAATCCCATTGACGGGCAGCAGGAAGATAAAATCACGCCACCAGTGAACGGTGCATGGCCGAGAAACACGTGGCTGGCAGACTGGAGTTTCCCACCCATTTTACACTTACTAAGTTATTTTCATGAACAGTTGAAAGCACAGTAGACACAGTAGATTGTCACAGTATTGGGAAAAATAATTTGCAAATAGCCCAAGTTCTAATTGATCTATAAATAAAAAATAAAATAAATCTGTGCAGACCACCACTTCATTACTAAACCAACAGGAAATTGCTCAACTCTCATTAAACTACCACAGAAAAGATGAGTCCAATTCTATTAGAATACCAGAGAAATGAAATTCACTTTCATTCCCTCCAATAATTCATGTGGGAACCGAAAGATATGAATGGAAAATAATATATATTCAAACATTCTCATTTCCTTTCAGCTACTATCTTAATGAAATGCAGAGCTGTGTCCTGCAAACTGTTATGGTTCTTAATTAAGAGACTGAACACTGTCTAATGTCCTACAGTCAATATGTGATGTGATTTGCTTGAACGTTAAAATTTAAGCAGTGCGATGTAAGTCTGAAATGAATTCTGAGCTACTAATCCACATGGAGGCTATTTATTTTCTGAATAATGTTGTTCTGCTAATGTGTATCATTTCCAGTCGCCATTCTGTTACATCTGTAATGGGAGACTGCTTTAATTGAATTTAAATTTCAATGTTCTGTTTGGATTAATATTTTTATTTGTGGGGGAAAAGAAAGGATCCTGTTGAACAGAATGGATTTATCTTTGTCTGCTGTACCTGTTGTGAATATCCAATGGAAAACTGAAAAGCTCGGCTTGAATCCCAAATACAAAATGAAATTATTGATTTAACCTCTGTTATTTAATACAATTTTTCACCACGTTGAAAAATGTGCATCGGATAAAATCTTGCAGCATTTGCCAAATAGACTAGACTGAAAATGTTTTTTTTTCTGTTTCCGATTTATTGATAACAAATGCATTTGTACATCATACTTTTCTAAATCAATAGCAAGTGATGAAAAACAGCTTTATACCCAAGACGGAAAGGACATTTATCAAATGAAAGAGAAGACGTTTCAAAAATGTAATTGCCCATAGTTCAGTGTTGAGCTAGTAGATGAAGACTGTAGCCTTCGGTAATTTTATAGGATTTGAAATAAGACAAACTTGTGAATCCAGGATTAGCATAACACATAAAACAATTCTTTGGAGCTAACACATCAAAGACTTCAATGATACAAAATGTGGTACATTGTTAAGCAGTTCAATTAATTTTTAAATAATTTTTAGTTGCATTTAGATTAAAAGAAATCAACAGATTTTTTTTAATGGAAAAGGTGCTGAGCAACTCTTTCAGTATCAATAGGTCCAATCTTAACATTCTCTGTCCAATAGGAACAAGGATGGCAGTAACCCGTGAATTGTAATGCTGTACTTACTAGCACCATCCAGCTTAATTTTCCTCCATCATAATGAGAGCAACCCAGGCAACTGGCTGAAGGGGGCAGAAGCTTCAGCAAAGTAGTTAAATTATGTTCCTATGATGCCAGTGGCAGCCACGTAGCTCAATGGGTAGAGCCTCTGCCTCTGACCCAGAAACCCCAGGTTCAAGTCCTACTCCAGAACTTGTTGGCCACAGAAGGAGCATTATGGTGTAATAAAATTTGTTGATAATCCTTCAAAAACCACATGACAGGTGGTAAAAATTAAAGAAATTCCTAGTCAGCCATTACTGACAACACACCTTGCCAGCACAAGAACAGCAATCCCGCATAAAAACGGCACAAGGAAGTTTACATCTTTAACTGGATAAACATAGTCAAGGAAGATTATGTCAATAGGTCTCCATGTACAATGACCCGACTCCAACACAGAGACCCACACAACAGAGACCTCCACAATAATAGAAATGCTTGTCTGGAAGCTAGAGAGCAGTCCGCACAGAAACAGTCACAGAAACAGAAAAAAAAATCACTGCTTTAAAATTCACCTGTCCCCCTACACCTACTGCCTCAGGCACAGAAAGCAGCAGCTGTAAATTCTTAGAAAGTGAAGACCACACCTCTGTGATTTAAACTCCCTCAGCTCCTTTGATCTGCACATCAATAAAAAATTACTTTTACTATGCTGTGATTGACAGCTTCCAGAGAGCCAGATACTTGGATTGTTTACTTTCCTTTCCATTCACGCTTGAATGGACCTCAAATGTCCAGCTGTGAAACTAACCACAATATTTAGAAACCTGCAGCTTTGATTGACAGCTGTTAACCAGCGGTTCTGCGTTATGGGGTCTCTGGTGGGTGCCTCTAATGGTGTGTCAGCTGGAGAGTCTGGTGGGGTGGGCAGGATTTACATTGTGGGGGGAGGGAGCCCTCCACTGGACTTTGGAGGCACCTACCTTAAAGACTTACCCTGTTAGCCCACGGAGAGTTCCACTGTGCCAGGGCTATCCTGACAAATACCTTCACCAACCCACACCCACTAGAATCCCGGACCAGTGGACCAGAGAGTCACTGTGTAGAGTATCTGGTGTCCAGCCCATTAACAGGATGCAAATTGGTCAATTTGACCTCTAAGTGCTAGCCACAGTGCCACTCCGAATGAGTTTTTCATGCAATAAAAGTGTATTCCTGACTTATTAACACAAGATCTGATGGCTTATTTCTTTTCGGTCAGGTAAATATGGGCCTGAAAATACGTGATTTAAAAAAAAATTTAAACTATGTTACAACCAACCTCAGGAGTGTAACAGAGAAGAATTTATTAACCCTCCAGACTTGGTCATAACAATATTGGAAATGCGGCATCCAATTTACATGCAGCAAACTCCCTGAAACAACAATGTGATAATGATCAGATAATCTGCATTTAAGATTTTGGGATAACTGTGACAACTCTTGGTTAGGAAAACCTTTCATGGGCGACTTAGGGAGGTTGTCACAGATATGCAAGGCCTCTTAAAGCAAGACCTGCAACCTGCTTTCTTAGTTAACCATGCGTTGCCTGTGTGATTCCATCCCAATGCAATCCCTTCTCTCCGAATAATTCCAGCGACAGTACAGCATTATAATACAGCTTGGTTTAAGAGGGACATTTACTCTTTAAATGGGCTGAATGGCATGCCAGAAATGCAACCCTCCAATTGGCCTGTTTGAGCACTGGAAAGGTGTGGGACAACCTGTGAAGGAAATATGAATGAGGTCTGACCATCGCAACTGGTGCTGACTGTGATAAATTAAAACTGGGCAGTTTCTATAATGGGCAGTCAATCAGTAACGTAAGATATGGGCTGTTATGGTAACATGAAAGCCTAGTCCTGAGAATTAAAGTCTACTCTACCTGCTAGTTGTAAGTCATATGCAAGTTGAATTTTGGCAATGTCAGTCCTGGTAGGCACATGCCCAGCACACCAAAAGAGCACTGAACTGTTACAAACATTGTAATAATAGGTTGCAGGATGACTGATGTGAGAAGGTAGCACACTGGTGTAGTAGGCTTTGCTTTTCTAATGGTGGAGCAAAGGAAGATTATTGGGGAGAAAAGTACTGGGAATATGCTGTGCTATGTTTTGCAAAGGAAGGATGATCGTAGCAGACACAATGGTTCAGGTTTTATAATGGTAAGAGCAGTGAAAGTGTGAATGTTCACCATCATTGCTCCTCTGAAACTGACAGCACATTCTGGAGTCTGCATGTGCACAGTTAAAAGTGAACATTTTTAGTGATTCTTTGCTTCTCTAGAAGGGGTGCTGCCTTCCCAGATTTCAATCAATTAGTAATCATTAAACAGATAAGAATTTGTCTCACTGGAAAATCCTCGGAAAAGCTGCTTCCTATGAGGTGAAACTGGGTTTTTACCAGTGTTCATAATTAAAGCTAAACAACCCCACTGGCCTTGAACGAGGTATTTTACATTTGTTAAATGGCAAATATCTCCAGCACGGTAGCACAAGTGGATAGCACTGTGGCTTCACAGCACCAAGGTCCCAGGTTTGATTCCCCACGGGGTCACTGTCTGTGCGGAGTCTGCACGTTCTCCCCATGTCTGCGTGGGTTTCCTCCGGGTGCTCCGGTTTCCTCCCACAGCCCAAAGACGTGCAGGTTAGGAAAATTGGCCATGCTAAATTGCCCGAACCAAAAATGTTCGGAGGGGTTATTAGCTTACGGGGATAGGGTGGAAATGAGGGCTTAATGTACGTCGGTGCAGATTTGATGGGCCGAATGGCCTCCTTCTGCACTGTATGTTCTATGTCTATGTTCTATTATACAAAGAATATTCCTTTTAAAATGTTTATCCTTTTTAACCTGTTACAACATTTCAGCATCTAATGTATTCTTATGTATACTTCCCAATTATGTATTTTGCGATCTGAAAAATTATAAGTGAAGGTATTCAAGGAGGTTTACTTCTTGGTTAGCTGCCTGTGTGAATACCACAGTGTGATTGGCTGCTTACACTGCATGAGGACATCATTTTTGCCAGGTGCCTGGAGATCCTCTTGACCTTATGCCCGATTCAAAGTGACATCGGGAAAGAGAAAGTCCATGCCATAGTAATTGCAAAATCCAGACCGATATGGGACTCTTCCTGAACAAGGGACTTTTAACATCTTTAGCAAATGTCCTGTGACATTCCTTGTTTGGGTAGAAATTTTAACTCGGCACAAGATTGCCATTTGCTTTGGCTACGAGTTCTGTCCTCCATCCTATATTTAGTTCTGTTGAACTCCGTGGGCGTATGACTGCCAGACAAAGAAATATCATTTCTTTTGTGCTCCCGTCCAGTACAAATTTCTACCCTCAACAATGTTGCATCGATTCTGATGTCATTTGTGACTTGAAGGCATTGTCAAACTGTTGTCTGATGTCCAGTAGGCTGAAAACATCGACATGCATTCCATATCATACAATCTCTAATTCTGGGCTCTCATTAAGAAATTTAGTGTAGCGCTGTGGATTACTTAGCTATAAGTTGTTCAATAGCTATCACTTGTGATCCTTGCAAAATTTACTGATCAACACAAATTTCTAAACTAATACCGAAAATTACAAATTCAAATCATGTAGCTGTATTTCAGTCCGTCCATATGTTTAAATTAAGGAAGTAAGTTAAATGTGGATAACCATTTAAACTGTTGCGTTATACAGAGAATCGATATTTCAAAAACTGGAGAATTTCAGCTGGGCTTTTTGGGCTTTCAGTACATCAGTAACATTCATTCTCCTTAACTTCATAACTTCATTTCAATTAACTTTCTGTTTTGAATAATTAATCCCTTTGTGCTTTCCTTGATGGCCTCATTACTATTCATTAGCCCGCCCTCTTCTCATGTAGGTTCAAAGGTTTTATTTCTCAGAACTAGCCTGACAAGCTAATTCTATGCTAGAACTGTGACTTAAGGCTTCATGAATACATCAAACTCTTGCAACTCCCATCACAGTCCTTTAATTTCATGTCAAACATTAACAAAAGTATCTTGAAACAAATCATTGAACTTGCACATTCATTAAAATAAGAGAACATGCTGCAAATATGCAACAGATTGGTCCTACTCATTCTTCGATCCCTATTCCTTCTACTTTTTGGCATCATTGGCCACATTTTCTTTTTTTGTATAAATTTAGAGTACCCAATTCATTTTTTTTCCAATTAAGGGGCAATTTGGCGTGGCCAATCCACCTATTCTACACATCTTTGGGTTGTGAGGCCGAAACCCACGCAAGCACGGAGAGAATGTGCAAACTCCACACCGACAGTGACCCAGAGCCGGGAACGAATCTGGGACCTCGGCACCGTGAGGCAGCTGTGCTAACCACTGTGCCACCGTGCTGCCCTCATTGGCCACATTTTCAACTTTTGAAATATTGGATGGGTAACATTACCTGCATAACGCAACAGTTTAAATGCTTATCCACAATTTACTCATTTCCACAATAACGGCGTGAATGTGAGAAGTTCAGTCGTGGAGCTTCTACTGGCACTTTGCTGTCTTACCTCTATTCTTCAGGGGCAGGCAGTGGAGCCGACACGGTGTCCATCATTGATAACGGTGCATGCAGCTGAATCCATTGCTTGTGCCCAATCAACTCAGAGTGGCACTATCTCGGCACCTTACAGCCAAACAGGCAGATGTGGTGCCAGAATACCAAATTGAACAGTTTGGATCTGGCTACATCTGTACTATTTACCATTTAAAGAAAAAAGAAAAGTGCAGCAGCAAGATAGATGTTGCTGTTACATTAAGTGTCTGGAAACCAGATTGCCGATAAGTAAAATTTATTGACCCTTATCTATAGCAAAGTGTCGGGAGTGTTTTTCGAGGTGGTTTGATGTACTTGCAGGAGGACATTGCTGCATGCTCACAGGAAGGGCAGAGGTTTTGTGTGAGCTCTTCACAAAGAATGCACAAGGTTTGGGGGAAGCAGTGACAGGGTCTGGACCTACACAGGGACATGGAGCAGGGACAGCAAAATGTGTGTGATATCCTATGCCAACTTCCATGCTCCTTGACCGGGGGTCCAGATTCAATTCACCAATGTCAGGGAGTTCACCTTCCTGCTTCCTTTTGAAGATGGTCTTTGAAGCTCTCTTTCCCCCCCCCCCCCCTCCCCATCTCACCACCATCGTTCTTCAAAGGACACTGGCACCTGCAGTGGCAATGCTTCTTCAGCACTGCATCCTTCTTCCTTCTGCATGCCCTGATATGCAATTTTTCCGCTGTTGCAATCATTTTTTTCCTCCTTGCCTTTAAGAAGCAATGCAAAGGCGGGCTGCCTAAACTATGAGATCAGGAAACAGCACTGCCGGTTCTCCAGCCATGTGCAGGTCACACCCGCAACATTCTAAAGAGAAAACCAATGTCAGGGTTACACAGAATGCTGCACTGAAATCTTTCAGATGAGGTGGGTGCTTCAATTTTTGTCTTATCCACCTCAATCTGAACAGATGTGGTCTCAACAACACCCTATACAATTGCAACGATGCTACTCTACATTTATACTCTAGTCCTTTTGAATAAACGCTAACATTCCATTTGCCTTTCTTATTACATCTTGTACCTGCATACAGACTTTCTCCGATTCATGGACAAAGACACCCAGATCCCTCTGCCCAGACCCATTTTGAACCTGCACTCCATTTAAGTAATAATTTGTCTGGCTATGTTTTGGCCAAAATGGATAACCTCACACTTATCCGCATTAAACTTCATCTGCAAAATTTTGGCCCAATCACCTAGACTATTTATATCCATCTGTAAAATCTGAATCATCTCTTCCTACTTTCCCACCTATTTTAGTATCATCTCCAAATTTTGCTGTGTTACACTCTATCCCTGCTTGCGGATCATTTATATAGATTGTAAATGTTTGATGTCTGAGGACCCCAACTCGGACATCCCACTAGTTACATTCGCCAGCCTGAGAATGATCCATTTAACCCAACCCTCTGCTTTCTGTCAGTCATCCAATCCTCAATCCAATCTAGTATTCTACCCTCAACCCCCTGCGATCTTACCTTCTAGATCAATCTTTTATGTGGCACCTTATCAAATGCCTTCTGGAGATCCACATCCACAGGTTCCCCATTATCCATCTTGCAGGTTACGTCCTCAAAGAACTTAAGCAAGTTTGTCAGGCATGATTTACCATTCATAAAATAATGCTGACAATGGTGGATTGAGCTTTGTCTTTCCTCATCTCCTCCTTAATGATTGATTCCAGCAACTTCCCCACCACAGAGTTCAAGCTAACCAGCCTATAGTTTCCTACTTTTTGCCTCTCTCCCTTTTTGAATAGGAGAGTTACATTAGCTTGCTTCCATTCCACCAGGAGCTTTACAGAATCCAGGGAGTTTTGAAATATCATAATCTATGCATCCAATATCTCTGCTGCCACCGCCTTTAATACCCTAGGGCAGGCATTGTCAAACTCAGGGGCGCGACCCACAGGTGGGTCGTGGGCGGGTGTTGGGAGGGTCGCGGAGCCGTCCGTCGCGGCGTTCCCGATCATGCAAATCCGCACGCAACAGACGCTGCAGCCGGCTTTTAATAACGCTGGCTGCAAGCGGCCTTCAAAATGGCCACGAACATGTAAAAAAAATGCGGCTGCACTGTGCATGCATGACAGATCATCGGTGCGCATGCGCATATCTATGCGCATGTGCGCCGGTGAACGGACATGCGTGCGCAGTGCGGCCGCTTTTTTAATACACGTTCGGAGGGGTATTATTTGTTTTATTTTATTCATTTTATTTTTATTTTTTTCATTTATTTTAATCATTTTATTTTTTTTACAAGTTCGGGGAGGGTTTATTTGATAAAATGCTACAGGAAAAAATGCAGAACTTTGGAGAGATGGAGACTCCATACTTTCTGACACCAGAAGGCTTCACCTTCATCCAACAGGTTCCATTGGAGGAGCGTGTACGAGGGCCAAAGGGACCCAAAACCATTTCCTCCATTTTTGTCAGCAGCAAACAAGGTAAGAGAAAATGGTGGGTCACGCAGGTCAGCCGGCGTGGGTCATGAAGGTCGGTCGGCGTGGATCACGAAGGTTGGCCGCCATGGTTGTGAAGGTCGGCCGGGTTGGGTCCCGAAGGTTGGCCGGTTGGTAAAAATGGGTCCCTGGAAAAAAAGTTTGGAAAACACTGCGCTAGGGTGCAGGGTCGTCAGGTCCCAGAGACTCATCTGCCTTTAATCCCATTACTTTATTCAATACATTCCCCCTAGTGATAGTTATTGCACTAAATTCCTCTGCATTAACTGTGGTTCTTGGAAATTTTTTATCAACCTCTAACTTAAAGACAAAGACAAAATATTGGTTCAGCGCCTCCCCCGTCTCTGTGATTTGTTATGTTCTAGGTGTAACATAAGCGGCTTCCTTGTGGTGCACTTGACAAAGGAAGGTTCAGACGTGGAGATAACTTCAACACGTTTATTAAACTATTTACACTTCTATTACTCGGGTTCGACACTACTGCTAATCCTACTATAGTTACCCAGGCTGACTAACCAGTTGTTGCAATCCACGTGGTGGGAGTGATATTGAATCAACCCTGTGTCTCTACTCACTGACTGTCTCCACTGGAAAGAGGCAGATCATGTGTGTGGTGTCCTTAATATATGCGTTGGTGTAATGCCCTCCTGTGGTGGTGTCACCTGTGTGTGTATCGTGAATGTCTATTGGCTGTGTCCTATCTAACTGATCTATTGGTTGAGTGTGTGTGTGTGATATCTCTGGTGTGCCATCTAGTGTCTAGCTAGCCTACATGCATTTACATTGATGAACATCACCACATCCCCCCCTTTTTTATATGTTACATATTTTACGCACACTTTGAGAAAATTGAACAAAAAACAGGTAGATAGGTTAAGGTATATACAAGTCATGGGATCAGTGATTAAACAGTAAGTCCAAATCATTCGTGTGAGTCCAAAAACCATCACTCATCATGGTCAAATGGACTCTTGGTTATGAACGCCATCAACGTCCCTCTGCCACAGGAACCAAGAAGTGGTCAAATCACTTTGCTGTCTGATCTGGAGTCCTTTTCTTTTTCGATGTTTGTGATGGTGCTGTCGGATGGCATCTTGTAGCTGATAAGGTGTTGACGTTGAAGAGGTACCATCAACAGTATCATTCGAGGTCATGGATGTGCCATCTGTTGAAGTTGGATAAGACTGTACATACTGGTTCTGGCCACGTGCTGTGCTGGAAGGCTGATCCTACTGAGAACAGTTGAAGCTTGTCGAATTGGAAACAGAATTGCTGCTCGCATAAATACCTGGTGATGGTGTGAAACTAGAACCCCGCATCTGATAGGAATATGCCGTCTGGCCAGGCTGGGGCGCAGCAAATCCTGGGCTATAACTAAGGCATCCAGTCTGTAGTGCAGATTGTGCTTGCGGTAGTCCTCCTTCGGTCTTGATTCCATTAGTGGGCAATCCATAGTGCTGGCCTGTTTGAGAATATGCTCCATAGACTGCTGGCTGCTGCATGCCTGAATACTGGGTTTGTCCAGCATGAGCTGTCATTGGCTGCACTGCTGGTGTGGAAAGAATGTGTGGATATAACTGTGGTGAATATTGGTGTATTCCTCTTGGACTGTAGCCGCTGCTTGTTATTACTGACCCAGTGTAATTGTGAAGTGATCCATCTCCTGTCATTGTGGCATCTGCTGTCACCCTGAGCGTGCCATCACTGAGGTTGTGGCACTCCCTGTCTGCAGTAAAGTCCGCCTTACGTGAATCAGATTTGGCGTTTGGTTGCTCCCCATCTGGAGTCTGGTCTGTTTTAACTGAGTCAGTGTTGGTTTGTTGATGCTCCCCGTCCGGAGTCTTAGCAGGTTCACTGGAGTCAGCTGAGATTTCTTGAAGCTGCACGTCTGGAGTCGGAACATGCAGGAATGCATTGACTTGTGGAGAGGTTCGAACGAATGAGGCTGGAAAAATCATGGTGTCACCGGAGTCACCAGTGGTCTCGCAGTGATCGTCGAGTGCCTCTGTACACACTAGCTGAGGTCTGTCACTTTGCACATCTTGCATGGGAAGTGGGATGCTGTCGTCACTCGTCTCACATACCGTGGGTAGAGCCTCAGTAGCTGCTTGTTGTTCACTTGGGTTGGGTAAATTGTCAGAGTCTTCATCTGATGGCGCAAACAATGTGTGTCGACTGTCATTGTCTTGCTGTTGTCCTTCATTTGGGCTTGGACTGTCATCGTATCTTTGTTCCTCACTGTACCATGATAGACCGTCATGGTCGTCCTGCTGTGCACTGGAGCGTGGTAGACTGTCATAGTCTGCTTGCTGTTTACATGAGCATGGCGGACCTGCATCGTCTGCCGCTAATTGGTCAGAGGAGGTTGCTAGACCCTCATGGTCTTGTTCCTGCAAGGACTGCGCGTCGGAGTCTTGCGTTGCTTTAATCGTGGAGGCTGAGCACGAGCTCGCTGCGGAGGCTTGTGACACTGGAGTCACTTCTTGTTCATGCAAGGACTGCGCTCTGGAGTCTTGCGTTTCTGCAATTGTGGAGTCTGTCCACGAGCTCGCTGTGGAGGCTTGTGACACTGGAGTCACTTCTTGTTCATGCAAGGACTGCGGTGTGGAGTCTTGCGTGTCTTCTTTCGTAGAGTCGGGAACCCTGAGCGGTGCGTGGACCATGCTCTGTGTGGCAGCAGGCCGCTCTCTGTGGGCTTGTACCGCTCTCTGTCTCTTGGTTTCAGGCAATCCTGCACTCACGAGTTAGGATGTCATATCTGCTGGGCTAAAGATCTTCAAATCCGAAGAACTCATCGTCGGTGTTATCAATGTGCAACATGTCTAGTTGCGGTTCGGATTTGGTACTGGGGTAGCCTCCCAAGGTGAAAGGTTCATCTGAGTCATAGTCTTCTCGGACCATATCATCACTGTTTGCGTCAGAGCTGGCATTGAGCTCGCGAGGTCCAGAGAAAATGTAAAGGTCGGTTTCGAAGTATTCAAGGTCGGAATCATCGGTTTGGGTTTAGGCAACTGCTTGTTGCAGGGTTCTTCGGAGATTAATTTCATTTCCTGGTTCAATTTGAGGCATTGTGCTGTCATTCCTGGTGAAGGAAGGTTTTTTTACGGCTTTAAAAGGTTTTTTCTTTGATTTGGGAGGTCTCCCCTTTAAATGGGCGTGGTCCAGGGCCTCTGATGTCATGACGCATGTGACATCATACGTAGGAAACGTTTGCGCATGCGCAACTCGCTGTTCCTGTACCGATGGCCGTTTTCGTGGTGGCGCACGCGCGGCGTCTTGTGCATGCGCAAATGGACCTTCCCATTCTGTACGCTTCTCGCGTAACTGCGCAAGTGCAGTCCCTTTAGAAAGATGGCCGCCAATCAAAATTGTTCTCTGCTCCGGGATCTCGGCCTCGTGGTGAGTACTGGCGTTTCTCTTACCTTTTCTTGCTGGTTGGAGTGTGTTTTCCTCACAGTATTTGCTGAATTTGTCCAGGACTGCCTGGAAGTCGCTCCTGTTTTGCCCTTTGGAGAACTTGGAATTTTTAAAAGATTTCTTGTGCTCTGGCATCGGCGATGGTGAGCAGAAGCTTTGTCCTTTCAGCATAAGCGAGGTCTTCTAGTTTGGCTGCTACCAGGAAGATTTCAAACATTTGCAGGAATGTCCACCAGTTTTCACGGAAATCGCCGTGGCACTGGAGCTGTTGCGGAACCCGGATCTCGAACATCTTGCCTGGGTACCGTTGCTGGTTGTCACTGTACACGGAGGTATGGCTATATGGATTGAAACAGTTCAGTCCTGGTACCATGATTTGTTATGCTCTAGGTGTAACATAAGCGGCTTCCTTGTGGTGCACTTGACAAAGGAAGGTTCAGACGTGGAGATAACTTCAACACGTTTATTAAACTATTTACACCATTATTATCGGGTTCGACACTACTGCTAATCCTACTGTAGCTACCCAGACTGACTAACCAGTTGCTGCAATCCATGTAGTGGGAGTGATATTGAATCAATCCTGCCTCTGTACTCACTGACTGTCTCCACTGGAAAGAGGCAGATCATGTGTGTGGTGTCCGCGTTGGTGTAATGCCCTCCTGTGGTGGTGTCACCTCTCTGTGTATCGTGAATGTGCATTGGTCGTGTCCTAGCTAACTGATCTATTGGTTGAGTGTGTGTGTGTGATGTCTCTGGTGCTCCATCTAGTATCTAGCTAGCCTACATGCATTTACATTGATGCACATCACCACACTCTGTGTTCCCCATTATTACCTCACCAGTATTGTCCTCTATTAGCTATTACCTATTCTCTTCCTTTTTATTGACTTATAGAAGCTCTTGGTATCCGTGTTTATGTTTTCTGCTAGTTTCCTTTCGTAGTTCATCTTAGCTTTTTTGATTCTATTTTTCGTAGCTTTTTGCTGCACCTTGAAGTTCTCCCAATCCTCCAGCTTACCACTAGCTTTTAGAGTATGGTATGCCTTAGCTTTTGCCCTTATGTCCTCCTTGACTTCCTTGTTTAGCCATAGAACGTTTTTCGCCCTTTTACAATTCCTCTTTAGCTCAGGAATATACTTTAATTGAGAGGTATTAATATCTCCCTGAACATCTGCCATTGTTCATCAACTGTCCTACCCTCAATTATTTGTGCCCAATCGACTTAGACCAACTCATTCCTCAGACCTGTATAATTACATCTGCCCAATGTAGTATGGCACTCTGTCCTCTATCGCTCAATCTGTATTCCAGCATGCTGTGATGACTCCTTCCAAGAGGATCCTTTACGACAATATTTATCAACCCTTCTTCGTTACATAATACTACATATAAAATAGCCTGCTCCCTGGTTGGCTCTATAATATCTTGCCTCCGAAACAATCCCTCATGCACTCTTTCAAAATCCCTCGAGACTACCCTTGCCAATTTTATTAATCGAGTCAATATGCATGTTAAAATAACCCATGATTACCGTTGTGCCCTTCACACAAGCCTTCATTGTTTATTGGTTTATACTATGCTCCACTTTGAAAGTATTGCTCAGGGGCCTGTAAGTTACTCTTAACAAGGAATTATTTCCCTAGTTTTATATTTCCACCCATATCGATTCAACATCCTGGTCAATATCATTTCTTAATACACACTTGATGTCACCGTTAACAAATAAAGTAACTCCACCTCCTGTTCCATCCTGTCTATCCTATTGGAAACGGAATACCTTTGGACATATAACTCCCACTCTGGCCCTCCTGCAGACATGTTTCAACAATCCCCACCAAATCATATCAAATTGTCTCTCCTTATGCCGTCAGTTCATTGACTTGCTCCCGAAGACACTTTTAAACAATGCATACCTGTGACTGTAAGCATCAGATAATGAATGTCATTTCAGGGGTCTTTCAGAAGCCATGCAACTGGTGAAATCACAACCTTGGGGCGTTGTAATTTTTTGTGGGCAGGGTCAAATTCCCGTACCAGCCTCCCCGAATAGGCGCCAGAATGTGGCGACTAGGGGCTTTTCACAGTAACTTCATTGAAGCCTACTCGTGACAATAAGCGATTTTCATTTTCATTTCATTTCATTTCAAATTCAGGTGACAAAAAATCTTGAACCAATGCAAAACAGTGTGGGAAAACACAAGCTTGAGTGGTTTGGGATATAATACCTGATTGAAATATTATAGTCCATTGTATTGTATGGTCGATTCCACCTAGATTGTGCCAATATAGCTAGGAGCTCAAATAGCAGCCTGCGGAGGCTATGGGCATTATCTGCCTCTGTAACTGAAGAGATTATCACCTTTGCCTTTTCGTTTTGCTTGCTTTAATGGTCACAGAGGAGTCTAGTCCTTAAACGTAAAGAAAAACTATTTCTTGTTGTAAGCAACTTTATTCACATGGGGCTGGATTCTCCGGCCCGCCCGCCGCAAGATCGCCACAGGAGAGACGCAGACAATGGAAAATTCCATTGACCTCAGGCAGGATTCTCCGGCCGCCGGGCGGGCGCGGCCGGAGAATCCCACCCATTCACATTCAGGTCTCAGCTGGGACTACTCTCGCTCGGCTCCTATTTGGACCCACTTTTATGTTAGAGTCCATAAGTCTATTGATACGGGCCTCGCCTCTCATCAGGGAAACTCGTATTCCATGAGGCTCACGGGGAGGCTAAGCACCCACCCCTCGGCTCCCCCCACCCCCCCGTTCCGCCGCCTAAGACTCGTGTGGGTTATAACACTTGCGAATAATCTCAACTCTTCATCTGAGTATTAAGAGGTATCTTTAAACAAAGATTAATCCACCGAGCTGAAAACCCACAAAGCCAGGTGGAAAGTAAATTTTACATTTTTGCCTAATTTATTCTCCATTGATGTCAAAGGGGAATGAAATTGGGAGTGGGTACAACCAGAATTGCACCCAATTCCAATGAGTCACGTTGAAATGAATAATCCTAATGAGTGACATCCTTACCCCTTATACTGTCCTCCACTATATTTTTTTCTCCAAAACATGTTATTCAAATATGCATCAGGTCCATAAAGATGCATTTCTACATTCTGCATTTTGTCTTTGTTTAAAAATAAAATGTAAGTTCTTCATGAGCAGAATCTATTGGTGTACGACAATGATTCAACATGTAGCTTCAGTTGCAACCTGTAATGGGTAACTACATTGAATAGGACAATGAATCAGTTGAATTCAGAAACATTTCAACCTAAATATCTATCAATTTAGAATCTAATTTTAGATTTAATGCCTTCATCAGGCAGTGATATTGATGTTTTCATATATCAATATTTTTGATCTTCATACCAATAACTCTTAGATTAAAATGAAGGTCCAATCGAGATACACATATAAATAATACCAAACTATTATTTACACCCTGCACTTCACCCAATGATGTGACAGTGAACACTCCATTTCCAGTCTAATTGGAAGTCCTCTGAGTGCAATCATTGGTCTGTTTTTAATGAACGATTTACTGTCTAATTACATGCACTGAAATTATCCCAAGGTAGTGGTTGTGTGCACTTATGTTATCTAAATGTAAAATCAAAGATGCAATGAAGACATAATGTAGCCAACTGGGTTGGCCACTTCCCGACATAAAATGGAGAACCGCAAAGGTTGAAGGACAATTCAGCCAACACAGGCAAAGACTAGCAAATACAGAAATCATGTGTATTGAAACCTGGAAGAAACCAGACAGCACTGAAACCAGCAGCCATCTGCATAGTAATGAGCAATTCCAAGGCACAATTGCAACAGTTAAGGTGAATAGGGCAAAGCCAGACTCCTCGGCACCAGCAGGAGCCAAGAAAAAGGAGGCCACGGACATTTAAGGACCGCCCAGCGATCAGGGAACAACTCCAGTATTGGAGAAATCAATCCAAGTGATCGGAACGCAGTCCAATCGCTTGGAACCAGGTACGGGGTCCGCCGGGAAGCCCCTGGGGACTATAAAGTAAAGCCCCCAAGTTCAAATTGTCCTTCTTTGGCAGGGTCACTCAGCAACTTGAATCAACCCGTGAGAGTGACCTGTCTAAGCGGCCGCATCAACCAAGTAAGTCTCCAGTCAACGCTCGCTACGAGATAGGTGCTCCTAGCTACCAGTCCATACCAGCTTTTGAATCCTGCAGACTCAGGACCTGAACGAAAGACCATTTGTTCCCCTGACCTGGTGGGCCAATTCCGAAGCTAAGTATAGGCCTTTTAGTGATAGGAATAGCCTAGAAAGTAGAGTTTATGCATGAGTAGTGATTTACTGTGTATAATAAATGTGCTTTGATTTGAATCTTACAAATTGGTGTGTTGAGTTATTGATCATTACTTGAACCTCGTGGCGGTATCATAAAGATACCTGGCGACTCTAGAGAAAAGGTTAAACAAACAGAGCAAATTACGAATTAAGAGCCAACCAAAAGTTAGCAACAATAATGGGCTATTTGTTTCACTGAGTTAGGATGTCTCAGAAGCCATTAAATGGCGGCTGGACTCACGCTGGGATCCCCAACCCCATTTCCAAGGTATCCGATTTTCAGGAGTGTCTTTTAAGGGGGTAGACTGGTCCGGGACAAAAGCCTACACCCTGCACTCATAAATTGGGCAGCTCTATTGTGGGGATAGGCATAACCTAGACTTCTACAATCTTCATGGAGGCGAGTCAGTTTGTAAAAAGGTTGTGGTTCATTCACCTCAGAAGTATTGTGAACTATAGTTTGCATGAGGGGACTTTTGAAAGGTAAGTCAGAATATGTATTGGGGAATTGCTGACGATGCAGAAACCCAACAATGTTTAAAATACCTGTGTCCAAGATAAAACATTGATTGATTGACAATTTTGTCTCTCTGATCTATGCTGTTAATTTAGAACATAAGAACATAAGAACTAGGAGCAGGAGTAGGCCATCTGGCCCCTCGAGCCTGCTCCACCATTCAATGAGATCATGGCTGATCTTTTGTGGACTCAGCTCCACTTTCCGGCCCGAACACCATAACCAAAATCCCTTTATTCTTCAAAAAACTATCTATCTTTATCTTAAAAACATTTAATGAATGAGCCTCTACTGCTTCACTGGGCAAGGAATTCCATCGATTCACAACCCTTTGGGTGAAGAAGTTCCTCCTAAACTCAGTCCTAAATCTACTTCCCCTTATTTTGAGGCTATGCCCCCTAGTTCTGCTTTCACCCGCCAGTGGAAACAACCTGCCCGCATCTGTCCTATCTATTCCCTTCATAATCTTATATGTTTCTCTAAGATCCCCCCTCATCCTTCTAAATTCCAATGAGTACAGTCCCAGTCTACTCAACCTCTCCTCGTAATCCAACCCCTTCAGCTCTGGGATTAACCTAGTGAATCTCCTCTGCACACCCTCCAGTGCCAGTACGTTCTTTCTCAAGTAAGGAGACCAAAACTGAACACAATACTCCAGGTGTGGCCTCACTAACACCTTATACAATTGCAGCAGAACCTCCCTAGTCTTAAACTCCATCCCTCTAGCAATGAAGGACAAAATTCCATTTGCCTTCTTAATCACCTGTTGCACCTGAAAACCAACTTTTTGCGACTCATGCACTAGCACACCCAGGTCTCTCTGCACAGCAGCATGTTTTAATATTTTATCATTTAAATAATAATCCCTTTTGCTGTTATTCCTACCAAAATGGATAACCTCACATTTGTCAACATTGTATTCCATCTGCCAGACCCTAGCCCATTCACTTAGCCTATCCAAATCCCTCTGCAGACTTCCAGTATCCTCTGCACTTTTTGCTTTACCACTTATCTTAGTGTCGTCTGCAAACTTGGACACATTGCCCTTGGTCCCCAACTCCAAATCATCTATGTAAATTGTGAACAGTTGTGGGCCCAACACTGATCCCCGAGGGACACCACTAGCTACTGATTGCCAACCAGAGAAACACCCATTAATCCCCACTCTTTGCTTTCTATTAATTAACCAATCCTCTATCCATGCTACTACTTTCCCCTTAATGCCATGCATCTTTATCTTATGCAACAACCTTTTGTGTGGCACCTTGTCAAAGGCTTTCTGGAAATCCAGATATACCACATCCATTGGCTCCCTGTTATCTACCGCACTGTTAATGTCCTCAAAAAATTCCACTAAATTAGTTAGGCACGACCTGCCCTTTATGAACCCATGCTGCGTCTGTCCAATGGGACAATTTCCATCCAGATGCCTCGCTATTTCTTCCTTGATGATAGATTCCAGCATCTTCCCTACTACCGAAGTTAAGCTCACTGGCCTATAATTAGCCGCTTTCTGCCTACCTCCTTTTTTAAACAGTGGTGTCACGTTTGCTTTACACAAAATAGAGGTTTCAGGTGCTTGCAATTTCTATTGTAGGTCCTGGATAATTGACATTTCTATTGGAATATAGTATTGCTTTAGAAAAATGGAAAGTTATCAAAAAAGCTTTTTTCAAATCCTATTTTCACTATCGGCTTCATTGCTTCTATTGTGTATAAAGTGGGTGAATGGGCATGGAAGTGCAATAGCTTGGCATTGAGACATGAGGGCCAATGGGGATATTTGGGAGGCATAGTTTGGCTTGGAGGAATGATGGGTCAAAAGTGGTGCAGGGGGCATCAGGTGGCATGGATGGAGTTTGAGGAATGTGTGTGTGTATGTAGGTGGTGGCAGGTTGTGAGAGCTGCTGAGCCTTTCTGCTTTTATTTTAATTGAGACAAATTTCCACCGCTTCAAGATGGGCCTTTTAAACAGCCCACCTCCATACCTGGCAATCCAGGCAGCCTCCAAACATTTTCCCATGTGCAATGACTTGACCAGCTCCCACTCCCACAAAGAAAATCCTGTTGTTTGAGACACTTTTTCCTGAAGTGGGCAGGCCAAATCTGGAATTTTCCTACCCCGCCCCCCCCCCCCCCCCGCTACTCATCTGGAGGTTGAAAATCCAGTCCAATGTGTCAAAAAGACTGGGTCTCTGCTGCAAACCTCAAATGGGCTGATGATACAGAGCAGTCTGTAATTGCGTATTTTTGTAGTAATTCCATTTTTGTGCTGGAATCCACCAAAAAAGTATTTCACTTTATTGTTTGTCTGGGCTTTATTGATCAGTTAACTCCATAAATATAAAAGGATTTGTACCAAGTCCCTACTCATGAGTTGTGCTGCATGCACATGGATTATGAATCCAATGTAAAACAAGCCAGGAACGGGAATGCATAAAGATGTCTTTACAGCATTGCTATACAATTTGACAGAATTTATCTGAAAATGTCTTTAACCCACAAGTATTAGCAAGCAAAGGATAGCAACAGATCAGGCGAAGCAATGATGGCGAGAAACATTTTCCATTGCACTCACTCTGTGTATGAACATTGACAACCGACTTCTGAAGAATAGTGTTATATATACATTTTGTTATACATAGAACACGGAGGAAAGTTTTCACTGTTGAGAAACAAATCTGCGGTCCTGTCTATGAAAGGAAAAGCTTTCTTCAGAGGGAATGCAACAAAGGTTCATTTAATTGGTTGCTAAGATGTAATGCTTATGTGGAGTTTAGAAGAAGGAAAACAGATCTTCATCATAAACCTCCTTATAGAGCTTGACAGCTTAGATGATAAGAGACTGTTTCCCATGGGCCGTAAGCCTAGAAATAGCATTCTTATTTTCAGGATGAGGAATGGACAATTTAGGACTGGGAAGAGGAGAAATCTCTTTGTGCAGAGGGTTGTGAATCTTCGGAATTCTCCGCCCTTTAGAATAATGGATGTTCAGTTGTTGAACAATTAATTTGGCAGATTCAGATCAAAAGATTATTGGTCATCAAAATCGAAGGCTATGGAGACAGGGCAGGAAAATGGAGTTGAGATAAAAGATTAGCCATGGTATTGTATGGCAAAGCAGACTCAAGCTCCTAGTTCTTAGAATCTTATTTCTAACGCCATATTTCAAGGAACATCTCAACAGTAGAAAATATGTTTCAATTATTTCAGTTTTTTAAAAAAAAACTTTTTTAAAAAAAACTGGCTGAGGCAGATAATATTTGCAACATCTCCCATTTTGGTTTATATTGTTACATATGCCACTGAGGCTCTGCGTTCTAATACATTTCAGTCTAATTTTTCAGAGTCAGGCAGGCAGAGGGAGCAAGTGCTTGGGTGCTTTCCCATGGTACAGGGAGCCATTGACTTCATGCATGTCACTTTGCATATGCATGTTAATCGACAGCTGGTATAACCAGCTGGTGTAAGACCATACTCAGCACATGAATGCTCGGTATCCTGGCACAGTAGCACAGCGGTTAGGACTGTTGCTTCATAGTGCCAAGGACCTGAGTTTGATTCCCGGCTTGTGTGGAGTCTGCACATTCTCCCCGTGTCTGCGTGGGTTTCCTCCAGGTGCTCCGGTTTCCTCCCACAAATCCCGAAAGATGTGCTTGTTAGGTGAATTAGACATTCTGAATTCTCCCTCAGTGTACCCGAACAGGTGCCAGAGTGTGGCCACTAGGGGCTTTTCACAGTAAATTCATTGCAGTTATAAGAAAATAAGGCCCGGGAATTAAAACTTCTCCAGACATTGATCTGTGATTTGGTTGCTTGCCACAACTTACCGAAACCCTCCCATTTCCCTTCATTCTGCCCCAAGTTAAAATTGGCCAATTTATGGTTTGTCTCAGATAAGCATGTGAATAAACTTACAACAAGTTGAAATGACTATCCTAATGACTCCACGAGAATGTACAATGACTATCGCATTTAGTTTTCAGTTTAGGTGCTGATGAAGTCTTTGAGCCACAAAATTCATGCATTCTAAATGTTGTCTTTTTTATCATTAGTGGGCAAATTTTAATAAAAGAAGGTAATGTGGGGAAAAATAAATTGCGCATAACTACAATCAGTGGAAAATGCCACACCATAAGTTAAAATATTTTAGAAAGGAGTTCTGTTTGAAATTAGGAATAAAGGATTGTTCCTTCACTTTCGTTTTGAGAGTCGGTTCTCATGATTATCGTGCTGGAATTTACACTCAATAAAATACCTGGAATTAAAAGTCTAATGATAATCATGAAACCATTAGCGATTGTCGTAAAAAACATCTGGTTCAGTGATATCCTTTAGGGAAGGAAATCTGCCATCCTTACCTGGTCTGGCCTACATGTGACTCCAGACCCAAAGCAATGTGGTTGACTCTTAAATGTCCTCTGAAATGGCCCAGAAAGCCACTCAGTTGTATTCACCACCACCTTCTGAAGCGTAACTAGGGATGGGCAAAAATGCTAGCTTAACCAGCGACACCCATATCCCGTAAATGAATTTTTAAAAAATGTTCAGACTTAAATTATTAGACGTTTGACAATATATGCTAGCAGGGTCTTATTTATTTTTGCCATAGAGCAGAAGTAGGCCATTCGGCCCTTGCTCCGCCATACAGTATGATTTTAGCTGATCCTCTATCTCAAGTCATACTCCTGTCCTCTCCTCACATCCCTTAACAGGGCAGCACAATGGCACACTGGTTAGCACTGCTGCCTCACAGTGCCAGACATCTACCGATTTTCTTCTGAAGTATTCAGTGACTTAGCCTACACAACCTTCTGTGGCAGAGAATTCCACAGGTTTATCCCATGTGTGAAGAAATTTCACCTCATCTCAATCCTAATTGCATACCCGATATCCTGAGACTGTGACTCATTATTCTGGAACCCCAATCAAAGGAAACATTATCCCTGCATCCACTGAAACCAAAAGCTCTCACAAAGGGTCATCTAGACTTGAAACGTTAGCTCTTTTCTCTCACAGATGCGGCCAGACCTGCTGAGATTTTCCAGCATTTTCTCTTTTGGTTTCAGATTCCAGCATCCGCAGTAATTTGCTTTTATCCTGGCATCCACTCTGTCCAGCTCTGTCAGAATATTTATGTCCAATTGAATCACTCAATTAACAATGTGCTCCTCTCTAATTCTTCTAAATCCCAGTGAATGAAGGCCCATTCAATCCAATCTCTCTTTAAGTTACAATCCTACCATCCCAGGAATCAGTTTGCTGAACTTTGCTGTTCTCTCGCTCTCTGGCGAACATATCCTTTCTTAGGTAAAGAGACCAAAACTGCACACTGTGGTTTCACCAAGGCCTGTACAGCTGCAGTAAGACATCCTTGCTCCTGTATTGACATCCTCTTGCCATGATGAATCTACCTAAACTGAACAGCCATTCATTATAGAATGGACAATAGTAGTAGCGCTTGTGAAGTATTTAGGTTATCAAAGCTTAAAAATAAACAGAACAGCAAAATTCATTAACTAACTGGAAACAATTAAAGGAACTACCTTATCAAAAGTAAAGTATAATTAGACTGAGGGTCGGTTAGTTCAGTTAGTTAGCTCAATTGGCTGGACGGCTAGTTCATGATGTTGACCAACGCCAACAGAGTGGGTTCAATTCCTGCATCGGCTGAGGCTATTCCTGAAGGCCCCGCCTTCTCAACCTTGCCCTTCGCCTGAGGTGTGCTGAGCCTCAGGTTCAATCACCACCAGTCAGCTCTCTCTCTAAGAAGAGAGCAGTCTTTGGTCCTCTGGGACAGTGGCGATGTTTATATGTATAATTAGATTGCAATTAAGATGCCACTAACAATAAATTGTGTGAAATACAGCACTTAAAATATCCCACGGCAAATAACAAAGTAGAAAGGATGGGTGCAAGACATTTGCAGGATGGTTTGGAGAGATGATCAAAAGTTTACACAGGATTATATAGGTTATATGAAACAGAAGCAGTCCACTTGGTCCCATCAGTCCATATCGGTGTTTATGCTCTACTTGATCCTCTTCCCATCTTTTCTCATCTAAATCGATCATCAAAAACATTTATTATCTTTTCCCTTAAATGCCTGTCTCATTTCCCCTTAAATGCAGCTGTTGTATTTACTTCAACCATTTGTTGTGGTATTTACTTCAACCATTCGTTATGGTAACAAGTTCTTACCACTCTGGGTGAATAGCTTGCTTCTGAATTTTATTGGATTTTCTGGTGACTATTTTATATTGATGACACCTAGTTTGAAACTTTTCCTCTTAGTTGAGGGATCAATAACCACGGGGCATAGATTTAAGGTAAGGGTTCAGAGGTGATGTGAGGAAATGCTTTTTCACCCTGAGGGTGGTGGAGTCTGGAACTCACTGCCTGAAAGGGTGACAGAGGCAGGAATCCTTGAAACGTTTAAGAAGTATTTAGATGAGCACTTGAAATGTCAAAGCATACGAGGCCAGGTGCTGGTAAATGGGGTTAGAATAGATAGATGCTTGATGGCTGACGCAGACTCGATGGGCTGAAGGGCCTCTTTCTGTGCCGTCAAACTCAATGGGCAGGATTCTCTGGCCATGTCCGCCCGGCGACCGGAGAATCCTGCCCGAGGTCAATGGAGTTCTCCAATGTACGTGGCTCGCCCGTGGCGTTCTTGTGGCGGGCGGGAGAATCCAGCCTATGAATTATAGAATAATACAGAAGAGGCCCTTTGGCCCATCGAGTCTGACGTTACATGAAAGACACCTGACCTGCACAGCTAATCCCATTTGCCAGCACTTGGCCCATAGCTTTGAATGTTATGGTGGGCCAAGTGGTCCTCCAGGTACTTTTTAAAGGATGCGAGGGATCCTGCCTCAACCACCCTCCCAGGCAGAGCGTTCCACACCTTCACCATCCTCTAGGTAAACAAGGTTTTTCTCAATTCCCCCCTTCCTGAACCCTTCATTTTGAGCTTTTGTCCCCTCGTAACTGACCCTTCAACTAAGAGGAAAAGCTGTTCCCTATCCACCCTGTTCATGTCCCTTATAATCTTGTACACCTCGATCAGAGTGCCCCTCAGTCCTCCCTGCTCCAGCAAAAACAACCCAAGCCTATCCAACCTCTCTTCATAACTTAAATGTTCCATTCCAGGCAACATCCTGGTGAATCTCCTTTGCACCCTCTCCAGTGCAATAACATCCTGCCAGTAATGTGGCGACCAGAATTGCACATACAACTCCAGCTGTGGCCTCACCACAAAGTTCTATACAGCTCCAACATGACCTCCCTGCTTTTGTAATCTGTGCCTCGATGGAAAAAGCCAAGTGTCCCTATTAACCTGTCCTTCTGCCTTAAGAGATCTATGGACAAACACACCAAGTTCTCTTTGTTCCTCGGAACTTCCTAGTGTCAGGCCATTCATTGAATACTTCCTTGTCAAATTACTCCTTTCAAACTGTATCGCCTCACACATTTCAGGGTTAAATTCCATCTGCCATTTTGCCCATTTGACCATCCCGTCTATATCTTCCTGTAACCTAAGACACTCGACCTCACGGTTAACCACCCTGCCAATCATTGTGTAATCACAAACTTACTGATCCTACCCCCCCCCCACCCACCCACAGTCATCTATGTTGTTTTTATAATTGACGAACAATAGGGAACCCAGCACCGATCCCTGTGGAATGCCACTGGACACTGGTTTCCAGTCACTAAAGCAGCCATCTATCATCACGCACTATCTCCCACAGCGAAGCCAATTTTGAATTCTCCTTATCAAGTTCCCCTGTATCCCATGCGCATTTACCTTCTTTATAAGCCTCCTATGTGGGACCTTATCAAAGGCTTTGCTGAAATCCATGTAAACTACATCAACTGCACTACCATCATCTACACATCTGGTCACATGCTCCCTCTGACAAAGCCATGTTAACCATTCCTGATCAAACTTGCCTCCCCAAATGAACACCGATTCTCTCCTGCAGAATTGTCTCCAATAGTTTCCCTACCACTCATGTGAGACTCACTGGTCTATAGTTCCCTGGATTATCTCTACAACTTTTCTTAAATAGTGAACCACATTAGCTGTTCTCCAGTCCTCTGGCACCTCCCCTGTGGCCAGAGAGGAATAAAATATTTGGGACAGAAGCATTCTCCTATAATCTCTCTCACCTCACACAGCAGCCTGGGTCACAGTTCATCTGGGCGTGGTGATTTGTCCACTTTTATGCCTATCAACACCTCCAATACCTTGTCACTCCCTATGACAATTTTCTCGAGAACCTCACAGTCTCTCTCCCTGAGTTACATATCTACCTCCTCATTTTCTTAGGTTCAACACCCTACCAACGTTCTGTGGCTCCACCCACAGGTTTGTTTTCCCTTTGGTCCCTAATGAAGTGTTATGTTTTATGAGGCTTTGAAAGGTGGAGAATGAGGCAGGCACAAAGGCTTGGGGAATGGGTGTTTCAAAGCACAGCATCAATCAGCTGAATCCTCTGCCTTCAGAAGTGAAGCAGGGGTGGAGGAGCAAAGAAGGTTCAATCTAGAGTACTGATGGAAATCAGCGAGAAATAAATGGTTAGAAAATGTTTAAGAGATAGAGGGGCTGATGAAGCAAAGCACAATTTACAATATAACTTCAAGGGTTGCAAATTTAAAAGGTTTGAGTGATAGGTAGTCAATCAGGATGGGAGAGTGGGACTGGTTGAGGGAAAGAGGGCCACCAATGCTTCTAACACAAAGTTTGAAAAGCAGACAAAGCTTTGGGTTTGTGCACTGTTGTTTTTAGATGGATAAATCCAGATTTTTTGATCAGGTAAGCCTGTCCAGACGTCCACTGGCAGCATATTTGTTTCCACCTTCAGCCTAATTTTAATATTGTGGCAGCTTTCTGGTGTGCAGAAACTAGAACTTTGACCATTAGTGAGAAGTTAACCCTATGATGTCTATGATTTAAAGTAAGCAACAGCTTAAAGGCACAAGCATTGTGACTTCAAAATGTTTGGAAAAAATGAATCTCTGCACAGAACAGCCTAGACCTCGGACGCGTCAAGAGTTTTCTAAGCCAAGTAAGAAAAAGAATAATGTTTTCTCCCAGAATAAAGCGTTGGTATAGTGATCAGTTACCAAGTGTTCAGTTTATATGATGAAAATGGTGGAAAATAACACACACAATGACCTGTAACTGTCTCAGAATGGCAAACCTTCTGGTTGGACTTACTCATGTTGAAATTCCAAAGGCCTTGTCTCGCCCAACATTCCTCCCTCAGGCTGGAGTAGCGAAGTGCGCCCCCAGCTTGAGCACCCGGTTGGGAGGGGGGGGGGGGGGGTCTGTCAGAACGGGCAAAGGGGATGAGAGGTTTTAGGGAATCATACTGGGAATTGAAGGGGCGGACGGCGGATGGGGGGGTTGGACCGGGCGAGAGATCTGGGTGGTCAGACAAGAGGGAGGGAGTTGGACTGGGAGACAGTTGAGATTGCCGGTCGGATTGGGAGGGGGAAGAGGTGTCCGCTGTCGCATCAGGCTGGGGTGTGGTTGGTTAAGATGAGGTGGGGGTTCCCTGCGGGGTCATGAGTGTTCGACTGTTCCACGCGGGCCAATATGCGTCTTTTAAATAGTTACTCTGGAGTTGGAAGTGCTTTTTTCCCGAGTAAGCATCAGGATAAAATTAGCAGAACCATCTGAATTTAGTGATTTAAATTGCTTTGTCGGATGGTTCCCAGCCCAACGCAATTGCCCAGGGGAAGTTAGCACTTCTGGACAATTGCCGTCTAAAGCCTTACATAGGAACCTCTTAAACGGATTCCCTAGCGCATTTTTGGAGTGTCCCAAATGCCACGCTGAGGATCCAGGAAGCTATGGGAATGTTATATTGTCTTAATTAATATTCACAAGTGGGTGGATACTCCCTTGACCCATTCATATATCATCCATATAACGTCTGAATTTTGTATTTGGAGCTCAGATACTTGAGTATTTTTATTCCTCCATGGCGGAAACCGTTACAATAGTGTGAGGGATTGTACTGCAATCCCACCCCAGTATTTTAACTCCATTGAATTCATGCATGAGGAGGCTGTCTGACCAATAGGGCCAAGACCCCAATATCAATGTCAAAATTGGGCCGAATAAGCCAATTTTACGTTGGGTGATTATCTGCTGTTCAGCTCAATAATTATAATTCCACAAGGTGCATGGCAAATCTTGTGTTGGGGCATGCAGTTTGGTGTGTTGCCGTCCGTGGATGTTGGGCGGGAGGTTAGCTACAGAGTTCAATTGTATTTGCAAATGTGCTGATTTCTTTGTAGCCACTTTCCTAACTCAATTTCATTGCTCTGTGATTACTGATGCTGAGAGAATCAGCATTGGGCTTCCAATTTCACCATTGCTACTGTTAATATCCAAGTGTAATGAAAGAAAGACAAACTATATTTATAGAACACCTTTCATAATGTCTCGAATTGTTTCACAGCCAATTAAGAACTTCTGAATTTTGTTCCCTGGAATATTGTGATTAATGTTATCAAAAGGCGAAGCATGCTGGAGGGGCTGAATGGCCTACTCCTGTTCCGAATACATATGTTTGTATGTCATTCTGGGATGGGTGAAATTATCTGGGCTAGATGGCCTTTGCCATTCATAATTATCTTGCGAATAGAGGGTGGAATCAAGGCTGGAGTTCTGTTTATTTTGTTGCTAATGGAATTTTACTGTGAGTTGACATTTTGGAATGAGATTGCTGGGACAGGAGTGCGTAATGGGCTCATAACAAATTAGTAACCTGTTTTACACTGCATTTGATTCTCGAGCCTCTTTTTCATTGACTTCAATCTGGTGCTTTTGCCTTCTTACCTATTATCCCACTTATCTTTATGTTTTATACAAGTTATTTTTGAGGCATTGAAATATTGTGATAGAGTGGTGTTGGTAGGTATTAAAATATATAGTAGTGAGAAGCAGCAATCAGCAGATTTTTCAGACTTGCTGATCAAGGTACAAGTGTGAACATTTCAGTCTTTGTTCTCTGACCTTTTAAAAGTTATCTTGCACAAAAATACCTGAGGGCCCCAATGCTTCTCAATAACAGTGAAGACATATATTGTTCAATCACTTCACTTTGTTGCACAGGAGTCATAGAAGCATAGAATTTACAGTGCAGAAGGAGGCCATTCGGTCCATCGAGTCTACACCAGCCCTTCAAAGAGCATCCTACTGTCTTGTGAGAGTGCCATTAAGAAATGGGTGTTTATAAAAATATCTGTAGTGGATGTACCTTTAAGAAATGGGTGTTTATCAGTGATGTCAGAGTGTGGGTGTAGCTGGGCTGTCGGTCTGCTTTCCTTTTGTTTTAGGCTGTTTGCTACAGGGTATGTTTAGTTTTGTGTTGAGAGCTGGATAGCTGCAGGCAAAACAAGGAGCTGTATAAGGATCTCTCTGCAAATTAAAGACTGTCTCCAGATCAATTGGGTGATTTCAAAGTGCCGACTGCTCTCAGTAGAGAATTTAAACCTGATCTCCGTGTTAAAAAGGGTCTTTTGTCTTATGGATGTCAATAAGGAAAGATTAAGGTTTACTTATAGAATATTGTATCTGTGGGGAGAATTGGTGTTGATAGTTGTTAAGATGTTTACTGTGGGTTTATAAAGTGTTAACTGGTTTCATAAATAAACATTGGTTTAATTTAAAAGTACTGTGGATCTCTGGTGCATCACACCTGTAAGGTAGGCCCTTGTGCTCCCCATAACCACAATCTATTAAAAGTTGTGGGTCAGGTGAACTCCATGATACACTTTGGGGTTCTCTAAACCCTGGCCCGTAAAACTACTCAAACCCATACCGCCACCCTATCCCCATAAACCAGCAATCCCACCACCAGACACTGGGAGAAAGTGCACACTCCACACAGACTGTCACCTGAATTGAATCCAGGTCCCTGGAACTGTGAGACAGCAGTGCTAACCACTGTGCCACTATGCCACTCCCATTTGATCTTTCTACCCTGTGAGATTACTGATAAAATACTATCCAATTAAGTCCCTTGTATGAAATCATTATATTGAACAATATAATAGGTTATCTGTGTGTAGGTTTTGAATCTCCACCCCCCCCCCCCCCCTCAAAACATTTTTTACTGTCACCAGGTCCATCCGATGCAATGTGCAGAGCATGTTAATGAGGGCTGAGGCAGTCACCAGAACTTGTGTTATCATCTGCACAGTGTTATAAATAACTTAAAGGACATTTTCCTGCCAAATTAACAATACTGCACAATGTTGTTAAAGCAAAATTTATACTCTCTGGTTCTTTAATAATCATGGTGGGATCATCAGTAGAGTGCACACAAAGTAACATTCATTATATTGTTGCTTCTATTAATATTAGTTACACATACTCCAGATACATAAGACAATATTTGTAACGGTCAGCAATGGGCGTTTTCATTTTGCGAGGACCTTTCTGTGATTGGTGCACCTTGAAAGGGGAAAAAAATATCATGCATGATTGAGAGAGAGACTTAAAGTGTGGAGAGGGGCCTGAAAAGACGAGAAGCACCGGCACCCATGATTTATCTCCCTGGCTCTGCTTGGCAGCATAAAAAGATTAACCACATGAGCCCTTGTCAGCTATGATCATTCACCTGGGTGGGTGGAGCTTTGAGTCGTGAGTTGGCTGCCATCCACCAGCTGTTCTGCTTGGAGGCATAGAATTGCCTCCCTCCTTTCATCCATTTCCCTGACTGCAGCCAATGTCAAATGCCATAAAATAAATGGCAGCTCCTTCCCTTGCAAAGATTTTGAGATTATGAGATCCATGAAACAAACCTGCTGTTATGTGTGCTTCACCAGAGAGAGGAGAACGCAACTGAGCAAATTTGACATCCAGTTACCTCATAATTATTAGGTTGCCCCGTTAGTTGGCCACTTGCACTGACTTTGAACTCCACCCCTTCACGATGTCCCTCCTTCCACTTTAACGAGTTTCACTTGCTGATAAACCAAACGGTCAAGGTCAGATTTGAAAAATGGTGCAGTGCACCTTCCAAACCCAATTCACCACCTTCTACCCTCCTCCTCTAACCTACTATCTTCCTCCCATCACTCTTGACCCACCCAATATCACCATTCCTCTCTGCTCTGCCACCCTTGAACCTCGCCCCCATTATACTGGACCAAATAAAGAACAAATTCCCACGAGTTGAAACCCGTTACCACCCCATGCCCAACTGGGCCCTGCCTCTGTCTATTATCTGAGCCACCTATCTAGTCCCCCCTCCTTGCTCCACCCCTCCATGAGATCGTCACCTATCAAACTCTCACCCTGAGACTGTTCCCTCCTCTCACCGGCACACTGAGTTCTCCTAGACAGAATTAATCTGCAATTGGAAAGGCAGGGATCAATCAAGAATGGTTTTGTTAAGGGGAGGTTATGTCTGACCAACTTGATCGATTTTTCCAAAGAGGTGACCAGGTGTGTAGCTGTGGGAAATGTATTTGACGTAGTCTAAATGGACTTCAGCAAAGATTTTGATAAGGTCCCACATGGGAGACTGAGGATAAGAGCCCATGGGATCCAAGAAAGTTTGGCAAATTGGATCCAAAAAGTGTCAGGAAGCAGAGAGTGATAATCGGGGGGTATTTTTCCGACTGGAAGCCTGTGTCCAGTGGAGTCCCACAGGGATTAGGGTTGTGGTCCTTGCTGTTTGTGGTTTATAGAAATGATTTAGACATGAACAGAGGAGGGTTGATCAGCAGTAAGTTTGCGGATGATATGAAAATTGGTGGGGTGGTAAATAGTGAGGACGATGGCCTTAGATTACTGGAAGATATAGATGGGCTGATCAGATGAGTTGGTCAGTGGCAAATGGAATTCAATCTGGATAAATGTGTGATGATGCACTTGCACAGGCCAAAGAAGGCAAGAGAATACATGATAAATGGCAGGACCCTGAGAAGCACTGAGGATCAGAGGGATTTGGTGTGCATGTACACTGGTCCCTTAAGGTTGCAGAGCTGGTGGATAAAGTGGTTAAGAATATATACGGCATACTTGCCTTTATTAGTCGAGGCATAGAGTTTACGAACAGGGAGGTGATGCTGGAACTGTATAAAGCATTGATTAGGCCACAGCTAGAGTATTGTGTGCAGTTCTGGAATCCACATTATGGTAGGGGTGTGATAACACTGGAAAGGGTGCCGAGGAGATTTACCACAATGTTACCATGGCTGGAGAGTTTTAGCTATGAAGATAATTGGATAGATATGGAATGTTTTCCTTGGAGCATATGAGACTGAGAGGTATATGATTCAGATGTATAAAATTATAAGGGCCATCGATGGAGTAGACAGCAAGAAACTTTTCCCTTTGGTGGAGAGATCAATGAGCAGGGGGCACAGATTTATGATAAGAGGCAGGTGGCTTGGAGGGAATGTGAGGGAAAACGTATTCACCCTGGTGTGAGTCTGCATGAAATGGTGGTGGAGGCAGACCCTCCCAACATTTAAGGAGTTTTTAGATGTGCATTTGCAATCCCAAGGCTGTGGGCCAAGTGCTGGAAAATGGCATTAGAAAAGTTATTTTTGACCAGAGCAGACGCGATGGGCCAAAGGGTCTTTTCTGTGCTGTAGACATCTGTGACTCTAAGTGATGACACACATGGGTCGTGTCATAATATACACCAGCATATCATGGTGCAGACACCCACACTGATGGACACACAGCAAGACCAATCAACACACACAACACCGCAGCCAATCACCAGTTAGAGCACACTCACTATATAGACAGAGGGCATCAGAGTTCCCGCTCATTCGGGATGCAGCCTCTCAGGACAGAGCTTACAGCTTGCAGCACAGATCCTCACCATGTGCTGAGTGCATAGACTGGTTACGACAGGCATAGGTCTTTAGTTTAATCTAACTTTCACTGTGGGTTTACACGATGTATGTTCAACAGTTTCTAACTTAATAAAATAGTGTTGTACTATTTTAAGTGTTGGTAGCCTGTATGTGTTCCACGGATCCAGAGCGCCCAACACATCATGGTACCAGTAGTTGAGGGATGTTAGAACTTCTTAGACCTACCTGCAAGTGATCTGCCTTCCACCAGCATACAGCCATCCTGCAAAATGGACAGCGTCCGCCCGCCGCCGCCGCTCCGCATCACCGGTAACCTAGGGGCCAACTGGAAGATATTCAAACAACGCTTCCAGCTCTACCTTGATGCCACAGACCGGGAAGCTGCCTCAGACACCAGGAAGATCGCTCTCTTCCTATCCACGGCCGGGGAATATGCCATCCACATTTTCAATTCTCTCACCTTTACTGATGGTGAAGATAAATCAAAATACAAGACGGTCCTCCTCAAGTTTGACAGTCACTGCAACATCGAGGTGAATGAAAGTTTTGAGCGCTATGTATTCCAACAGCGTTTGCAGGGTAAGGATGAACCTTTCCAGTCCTTTCTCACCCACCTCCGCATCCTTGTGCAGTCCTGTAGCTACAGGCCCACCTCCGACTCCATGATACGTGACCAGATCGTTTTCGGTGTTCAGTCGGACCCCCTACGCCAGCAGCTCCTCAAGGTAAAGCAGCTCACCTGAGCGATTACCATCGAGACCTGCGTGCTGCATGAACACGCCACTAGTCGGTATTCCCACATCCAAGCGGCTGAAACGGCACCACAAGGTCCCTATGAGGCAGAACGGGTCCAAGCAATCGAGCAACTTCACGGCCTCAGCCTGGATGAGGGCAGCCATTTCGCACGCTTTTCGTGGACTCCCGCGCTTGTGCGCACCGAACGAGGGTACGGCGACATCGACGAACGTACTGCACAGGTGCGCACCACTTACGACCGCACCGCGCATGCGCGGTGGCGCAGCGAGCATACTGACTCAAAACGTGTGGCAACTGTGGCTCCGCCCACTTAAGGCGGCAATGTCCTGCCAAATCCCGACGACGCGTGCGATGTGGCAAACTTGGCCACTATGCTGCTTATGCAGATCAGCTCAGCCTGCCAACTGTCGTTGCTCCAGCCAGCCTCGCAGGAATGTCCGGGCCATTCAACCCACGGTCACCGAGTCCAATTCAGACCTGCTACCCGATATTGACACCGAGGACCCGAAGGCGCCTTTTCGAGTCGATATCATTACAAAAAACAGGCTGTCCCCGAAGCAAAGAATCCAGCCTCTATCGGTATACAGCATCGATCCGGACGATGAGCGGTGTGCCACCCTTACAGTCAACCGGTCCCAAATACGATACCACCTGGACACTGGTGCCTCCGCCAATCTCATTACGCGGTCTGACCTCTAAAGCCTTCGTGTCAAACCATCCATCCTGCCAACAGCCTGCCAGCTATTAGATTACAATGGCAATGCCATTGCTGCCAGTGGCTCATGCCAACTTGAAGTGACGCACAGGTCACGCAAAGCCATCCTTCCCTTTGAAATCATGGGCTCCTCGAATGCCTCCCTGCTTGGCGCGCAGGCATGCAAGCTGTTGAACCTAGTTCAAAGAGTTCACTCTCTCCTGCTGACGCGTCTGCCTTTCAGGACACCGACTTCAGGGCGCAGCTCGACGCCATTATCAACCAGTACCACTACGTCTTCGAGGGCATGGGCACGCTCCCATACACCTACAAGATTTTATTAAAACCGAATGCCACGCCTGTGGTGCATGCACCTCACAGGGTCCCAGCACCCCTTAAGGACCACCTCAAGCAGCAGCTGCAGGACCTCCAGTACCAAGGAATGATTTCCAAAGTCATGGAATCGACCGACTGGGTCAGTTCCATGGTACGTGTAAAAAAGCCTTCCGGCGAATTGAGAATTTGCATTGAACACAAGGATCTAAATCGCAGTATCATGAGAGAGCACTATCCAATTCCCAAGAGCGAAGAGCTCACATGTGAGATAGCTCGCGCAAAGCTCTTTACCAAACTCAATGCCTCAAAAGGATTCTGGCAAATCCAGCTCGATAAATCCAGCAGGAAACTTTGCACATTTAATACCCCCTTTGGCAGATATTGTTACAACAGGATGCCGTTTGGGATCATCTCTGCATCAGAAGTGTTCCATAGGATTATGGAACAAATGATGGAAGGTATTGAAGGTGTTCGTGTCTATGTCGATGACATAATCATTTGGTCCACCACCCCGCAGGAGCATGTTAGTCGCCTCCAACGCATATTCAGACGTATACATGAGCATGGCCTCCGCCTCAACAGGGCCAAATGCTCTTTTGGTCCGACAGAACTGAAGTTCCTCGGGGACCACATCTCCCAATTGGGTGTGCAGCCGGATGCGGACAAGGTAGCTGCCATCACAGCTATGAAAACACCAGAGGACAAAAAGGCTGTCCTCCGATTTCTGGACCTGGTCAATTTTTTTAGGGAAATTCATCCCTAAGCTCGCCTCTCATACCATGGCTCTCAGGAATCTGGTCAGGAGGACGACAGACGTCCAATGGCTCCCTGCCCACGAGCGCGAATGGAGAGAACTCAAGGCAAAACTGACCATGGCCCCGGTCTTAGCTTTCTTTGATCCAGCAAAGGAGACCAAAATTTCGACCGATGCCAGTCAATCCGGCATTGGGGCAGTGCTCCTTCAACGTGATGAGTCCTCATCATGGGCCCCTGTTGCATATGCGTCACGTGCGATGACCCCCACGGAGCAGTGCTACACGCGCATATAGAAAAGGAGTGCCTGGGCCTTCTGACCGGTGTTGTTAAGTTTCGCGATTATGTATACGGACTTCCTCAATTCACCGTCGAGACCGACCATCGCCCGCTGGTCAATATAAAACAAAGAGTTGAACGACATGACGCCTCGCCTCCAGCGTATTCTTCTCAAGCTCCGGCGATATGACTTCCAGCTGGTATACACCCCAGGCAAGGACCTCATCATTGCTGATGCTCTCTCCAGGGCAGTCAACAATCCATGTGACCCAGCGGGATTTGTCTGCCAGGTTGACGCCCATGTGGCATTCGCGGCCTCCAATCCACCTGCCTCGGATGAACGCCCCAGCCAAATTCGCCGCGAGATGGCGGCTGACCCCTTACTACAGCGTGTCATGCACCACCTAACGGACGGGTGGCTCAAGGTTCAATGCCCTCAATTCTATAATGTCAGAGATGATCTGGCGGTAGTAGACGGGGTTCTTCTGAAACTGGACCGCATTATCATCCCGCATAGCATGCGCCAGCTTGTCCTGGAACAACTACACGAGGGCCACCTTGTCGTGGAAAAGTGCCGCCGACCCGAGAGGCAGTGTACTGGCCCGGCATTAATGAGGACATAGCCAACACAGTGCTCAACTGCCCCACTTGTCAGCGCTTCCAGCCGGCCCAACCACGTGAGACCCTGCAGCCCCATGAGTTGGTCACGTCACCATGGACCAAGGTGGGCATCGACCTGTTCCACGCGCTGGGTAGAGACTATGCCTTGATCGTGGGCTACTTTTTGAATTACCCGGAGGTGATACGGGTGCACGACCTCACCTCGTCTGCAGTCATTCGTGCATGTAAAGAAACCTTTGCTCGACACGGCATCCCGCTCACGGTTATGTTCCGGACAATGGCCCCTGCTTCGCCAGCCAAGAATGGTCCAACTTTGCCAGGCGGTACAATTTTGCCCATTTGACGTCCAGTCCCCTGTACCCCCAATCCAACTGCAAAGCAGAGAAGGGAGTACATATCGTCAAACGGCTCCTATGCAAGGCTGCTGATGCTGGGTCTGATTTCTACCTTGCCTTGCTGGCCTATCGCTCCACCCCACTGTCCACTGGCCTGTCGCCAGTCCAGTTACTCATGAGTCGCACCCTGAGGACGACGGTGCCGTCCATCCATGTCCCAGACCTCGACCACGTTCCGGTCCTTCGCCGGATGCAGCTGTCTCGTGCACAGCACAAGGCGGCTCATGACTCCCGTGCAGCTGATCTCCTTGCTCTGGCTCCAGATGACAACGTCCGAATCCAACTTCCGGATGGTGGCTGGTCTGCAACCGCTGTTGTCCTTCAGCAGTTGGCCCCCCGCTCGTTCCTGGTTCATCTACCGGATGACTCTATTCTGCGCCGCAATCGACGCGCCCTTCATTTCGTTCCACGCTCGCCACATGATCCTCCAGTGTCGCCTCACCCTCCTGCTAACCCTGCCACGGACTATGCAGAGTTCCCTATCACTCTGCCTCCCCCTGACTTTGACGCAGTCCAGCCCGCTCCTGAACCGGCAGCTCTCGACCCACCCTTGAGGAGGTCAACCAGAATTCGGCGCCCACCTCATGACTAAATTTATGAACTATTCGAATTTATGGACTCTGAATTGTTTTGTTGCTTTGTTTGATCATTTCCCTGGTTTGTATATAGTGTTCATCTCGTTACTCTTGTTGCATACTGCTTCTCTGCACCAGGCACCTTCCCATGTAAATAGTTTAGTTCTCATGTACGTAGTCCTGTAGATATGTCTTCGCACCCCACACGTAGTTAGGAACATTCTCACTACATATTATTTATTGCCACACACATACATTTTTTTTATAAAAGGGGGACTATCATAATATACACCAGTATATCATGGTGCAGACACACACTGATGGACACACAGCAAGACCAATCAACACACACAACACTGCAGCCAATCACCAGTTGGAGCACACTCACTATAAAGACAGGGGGCATCAGAGTTCCCGCTCATTCGGGATGCAGCCTCTCCGAAGGACAGAGCTTACAGCTTATAGAACAGATCGTCACCATGTGCTGAGTGCATAGACTGATTAGGACAGGCATAGGTTTTTAGTTTAATCTAACATTGTGTTAACCCACAGTGAAAGTATGTTCAACAGTTTTTAACTTAATAAAATAGTGTTGTACTATTTTACGTGTTGGTGGCCTGTATGTGTTCCACGGATCCAGAGCACCCAACACATCAGGTCGGGTGTCCATTTTGCAAGCCGTAGAAGTGTACAGATCAGGTTTTCCCTAACCCAGAGGAAGATTCAGCCCAAGGTTTCGCGTTGATATAAATGATACAGATGGGTTGGTGAAGTGGGTGATAAAGTGGCAGACGGATTTTCACACAAAAACTGTGAGATCATGAATTTAGGAAGATCAAAGTTGTCAGGAGTACACAATAAATGGGAATACACGAAGAGGGGTAGATGAAGGGAGAAATCTTGGCTTATAACTACACAGGTCCCTAAAGACAGCAGTTTAAGTAGACAAGGTTGTAAATAAAGCTTATGGAATGCTCTCCTTTTTTGGAAAAGGTACAGAAGCTAAAAGTAAGGATAACATGTTGGAATTGTATCAAATACTGGCGAGGCCACAACTGGAATGTTGTGTGCAGTTCTGGTAACCACGCTACAGGAAGGATGCAATTGCTCTGGAACGAGTGCAGAGGAGGTTTACAAGAATGTTGCCAGAGCTAGAAAAGTGTAGCTGCAAGGGTAAATTGGGGTTATTTTCCTTGCAACAAATAAGGCTGAAGGGACATAGATTCAATATAAGTGGCGGAAGCTATAGAGTGGACAGGAAGAAAAACTTTTTACGCCGAAGCTAGTGGGTGTCTGGATTTCTTACTTCATCTACCCCTCTTAGTATATTCCAATTTATTGTGTACTCCCTATAACTGTTTGACCTCCCTAAATGCATGACCTCACAGTTTTTGTGTTAAAATCCATCTGACACTTTATCGCCCACTCCACCAACCCATCTATGTAATCTACACTTTTCTCGCCCAAATTGGTAGTGGAGGCAGAGATCCTGAACTCTTTAAAAAGTTTAAGTGCTGCATCCTAAGTGCTGCAAGCTACAGGGCTATGGGTCGAATGCAGGAAGGTGGGATTAGAAAGGGCATGTCAGTGTCCTTGGGCTGGCATGGTCTTATGGTTACTGACTGTTCATGCGAACATATGCTGCATGACCTGCAGATTTCAGCATCCTCTGTTTCGATTGATCTCTTCCCCCTCTACCTAACCTTTGTGCCCACAGAAATGGATGTTTTCCGGGAGCTGAGGTTTAGAAAAAAGTGACTATACAATTTGCTGAGTCAGGGTTGACAGAGCATGAATTAAAAATGGTACCAATTGATTATAAAGTATATCATCTCCAAATGTTACTGTTCTCCCAGCAAGTGCTGGGATTAACTTGATGCAACACTCATCCTTGGCTGGCATGGAGCCACTTTCCATTAGATACTTATTTGCTTTTCACAAGAAAGCAAATACTGTTCAATTCATTAGAAGTGCTGTGCATGTCTTAAAATATGTCTCCTCTTCACTCTCTCTCGCTTCGGAGATTAATTTCTCCAATTCATGGAAAACTTAATTTGCAATGTAGTCACCTTAATTTTGACTTTGAATGTAAACCTGAAGAGAATGTTCACTGGCAAAATGTGCACTTTGACAGAAATTAAAATGCACAGCACATCAGAGATAACATCAATTTGGCCTGTCCAGCTTTATCCAATGCACTTGATTCCTGAAACAGTCTTTATCTGTCTATCCTCACATAATATTGTACTAATATGTTTTGGGCTTTATTCATATAATAATTGAAGCACATTCTCTGAATGCATATGACAACAGCCCCTGTAGATTACATACAGAGTATGTGTGTCTGAGTGTGTGTGCGTGTACCTAATGAAAATAGCAGATTGCAGTCCCAGCATTAAATGAATATAGTCGTTTGCAGCACGTTGATTGATGAATTAATTTCTTCATTTGAAATTCAAAGTGAGACAGTGCATTAAGCTTCCAATGTATCTCTCATCACTTGTCTCTTGTTCATTTTTCAAAAACCTATTCCCTTGTATCTTATCATAGTTACTTTAAGCTAAGTGAAAAATACTACAATTTCTGCCCTCTGTACAGTGCCCATTCCCCAGCTGTAACATGTAAGTGCAAATTGCTTTTCTGGTTGTTAGGAGCAACTGCCATTGTGTGCCTTTATCTCGCAATGTCAGACCTAATAACCCTAAGCGAAAGAACTAGCATCAGGATTTCCACAAATGCTGATCTTTCAATCAAAACTCAATGAATTATATACAATATGTATATATAAAACATTTTGATTTCTCTACTGAGTATGTCATGATTAAGAGGATCATGCAACTTTTACAAATTTCATTATTTTTCACGAACCGTGAGGAAATGCCAGCCACAGAACCTGTACAGTTAATAAGGAAACAATATGAGAAGCATGTTTAACTCGGAATCAAATTTTAGCATCCATGGATAGAAATCCCGAGCCTACTCCATATCTTGTTTGCTGGATTTTTATAGAATCTTACAGCACAAGAGGAGACCATTTGGCCCATCATACTATGCCCACTCTTTCAGATCGTTCATTCCAGATTATATACGCAGGAATTTTTAAAAAATCTTCATCCCTCCTTTGGTTCTTCTTCCAATGATCTTAAATCTGGGACCTCCGTTTGCTCGCCATCTGGAAACTAATAAAGCACTTCCCAAAGTACATCACCTCTTAACTTTCTCTGCTGAGAATGAACCCAGTCTCTCCAATGCCTCCACTTAACTGGAAATGTTAGTTCGGAAAAGCTGGTATAATGTGGGAAAGTGCGTCTCACCAAGGACGTTCAAACAAAGCAAGGATACTGGATCCCAGAAATTTAAAGTACGATTTAAAAAAATAATAATTGATCCCTCACCCAGTCGAGTCTGGGAAGACCCATTCCCAAATGGCCAACAGGATTCAGATTTCCCAGCTGCCTGAGACAGAGGTACCAGAGTTGCACCTGTAGTAGGACCTGTGGCCAGCTCCATACAGGTGAGATAACCTCCCATTGACCTCAAACTCCACTTTGGACAACAATTGTACCAGGATACCATCTTAAACATTTCTGGGGCCATGGTAAATAGCAATACTTTGTATATCTACGACATATGACAAATATATTGACCGGAATTCTCCAACTGTTGGGAATTTCTGTTCCACTTGCAGTGCACGCCGGCCCGTGTGTTTCCCAGCAGTGTGGGATGGCTTCAATGGGAAAACCCATTGACAAGCGGCGGGACTGGAGAATTTCCACCAGCGAATGGCACGCTGCTGAGGGACACAAGGCTGGGTGCTCAGAGCTTCCAGCCCATTATAACAATGTTAAATATAGATGTTTCGGATAAAGTAACTGGAAAATTACTATTCGTACACAAAGCAGGTACAGAGGGCGTGATTTCACCAGGAAAATAAATTTGTGTCCGGTTTTGGGGACATTTAGCCGCTTGTTTCCCCGCGCTCGCGACTGGCGTTGTACAAGGGACATCAGCGGGGAACCTGCGGCCGAGGCTGCACATAGCCCCATTTTGTACACGTCCTGATCTCCAAGGCCTCAAAGCGACCCTCTACACCCCCAGCCCAAATGCATTATGGGAGGGTCCCTTGTATTCCCCCCCCCCGGCAACTCCAGTCTGATCACGCATGCGCAAAAAACGCCAGCTTGGCACTACCAACCTGGTACCCTGGCAGTGCCCATTCCAGCTGGCCTGCCACATGTGCACCTTGGCAGTGCCAAGCTGGTGCCTAGGTGGCATTGCCAGGTTGCCCAGGGGGTGCCAGAAGTGCCAGGACACCACCCTACCCAAAGAATATGCAATTGGGGACTTCTGATTCCTGGGAGACTACCAAGAATGCTATTCCACCTGGTCCCCAGTTGTGGAGACCAGTGCTGAATGGTGCTCCCATAAGATCTCTGAGGTAAAGGGCTTGAATCCCAAAGCCTCAGGTATTTCAGGAAGCTGCACATTAAAGTGAGGCTAGGTGTCTCGCTCTAATATGCAGATTTGCCACAATGGACGGGAATTACATCACAACGCCTCATGAGATCACATTGGATCTCGCGAGGTGTTGGGAGCCGCGTCGAGTTCAGGAGCGGGGTCTGCTGGTTTTTATCGGCCAGCTGCATTGCAGCAAGAAGTTTTTCAGGTGCAACACGGCCACTGGATCGCGCCATATTTCTGGCCGCCCTGATCACCACCAACCCCCATACGGTTTTTGCGCCTCCTCCTCCCCCCCAACCTCGGAGATCCCAGGAAACACCCCTCCACATGGTATGGCCTCCCTGGCCTGATCCCTGGCATTGCCACCCTTACACCTTGGAAGTGCCCCTGCCAGCCTGGCAGTGCTACCCAGGCACCCTGGCAATGCCAGGCTGGCAGTGCCTGGGCACCAGAGGGAGCGCCAGGGTGCCACCCTGCCCTGACCGCCCATGGATCTCTAATGGCCTGGGAGATCCCTTATGTGACATTGCAACTGATCCATGTTTGTGGGAACCAATATTAAACAGCACCCTGACAAGGTCTCCCAGATGCGGCCATTAGGTCCCGGGTACCAGGTGAATCTTGCAAATGCAAATTTAAATGAGCCTAATGGATCATTTAAATATGTTGATCTGGACGATGCCCAGTGAGGTCGAGATCCAGATTGTGACATTTCGCGAGACTCTGTGAAATCTAGCGAGACTTTTCGAGCGTCGCGAATCCCGCGAGAGACCTCTCGTAAGATTTAACAGCCTTGTCCCAGCACCAAGTCAGGCACGGCAAGACCGTTAAATCACCCCCAGAACTTCTCAATTCTATTAATTGCAACAAGAGGTTTTTAAGATCGCCCATTTCTAGTTTCTATTCTGCGGGAGACTTAAAATTTGTTGTGATCCAATTCCACAGCAGAACTAAACTCTGAAATACGTATATATTCTTGCTTTTTAAAAAGTGCTAAATGTTTTCCTGCCATTAACATTTATCCATTCTGCAAATTCTGAGATTGTCAGAATTCACTCTTGAATTTAGGGATAATTATTCTTGTTCAGTCTTGCTGATCTCTTTTAATTGCTTCTATTTCAGTGAAGAATAGTGCGTTAGAAACAAATTATAATTTGTAAGGACCTTCATTGTTCATTTTTATCCACTTGGTTTGTATTTAAAGTAATTGGGCTGTCTAGTGACTTAATCATTAATTAGTTGATATTCTCACCAAGTATTAGATTTTAACTTGATTATTTTGTGTCTCTGCCCTTTATCTCTCCTGTTCTTTAAGAGGCTGCTCCATGGTGGAGTACAATTCAACAACCACCAGATGCAGCTGCTATCTCATGCATGAGGTCTGACATTGAACTTGAGCATGTCTTCACTCAGGATTAATTAGAACATACTTTCCAGCGGAAAATATTGAATAGTGGTTATGAGCAATGCATTATAAAAGCATACAAGGCCAATATTGCATTGCTTTGTATCACAGGAATCCTTATTTCACATATGCAAAGCACATGATCTGATCCCAAAGGCTTATTTTGTCCCATCATTGTGCTTCACTTGCACTTCAAACATTTCCCCCCGTTGTGGGGCAGGATGCTTTTACCTGGAATGGGCTGGCACATTTAAATACGATGCCAATGAGATAACTGCGATGCCCATACCCTTCCCACCCACATAATGGCAGAGATTCAAATCGCACAGGACCCACTCATATTGAGCTTTGTAGGTTGTGCCCAGTTCCTTCAGACTGCCGGTTCTGACAACACACTGTTTTTGCTCGCATCTCTCACCAGGCAAGTCATTAATGTCACACGACCAGATGGAATATTATCAGGGAGCGAGTGTTCTTCTGACTAGTTTCTGAAGGGTCTAACATCTAGCACCCACCAACACTGCTGTAGGCTTTGCCTGCCTGAAGAGCAGCACCCGTTATCATTGCCACACACATGTCAATGAACCATTCTGTACCCAGTGATACCAGGACCTTGATAATGATCACATCTTGGGCAGGTGGAGGGAAAGGGTGCATAAAGAGAGATGAAATATGGCTGCTACATTTACTGGATGGGCAAGACAGCTTACTTCCACTATACCTGTATCTGTGATCTTAATTTTGTCTTATCTGCAAACCATATAGGAAAAGAAAATGACACAAAAAGACCACAGGGCACAAGAGGTTTTCTGTGTCTAATTTAATAGATGAAAGCAAATTAAAAGTTCAAGTAAATTTCCAAATTAAAAAAATATATTTACACAGAACCTGAACCATTCTATCCCTGGTATTTAGCCTGATTATATATAAATTATGCGAAGCTTAATCCAGAAAAGTGTACAATGGACAGCAGGTCTGATTTCACCTGCTTTGCACCGTCACCAAGAATGACCTCTTTGTGGATGGGCATGATTCGCAGAGCAGCAGTGATAGGAGCTGCACTTGCCACTGATAGGAACATACTTTCAAGGTTAGTAAGGTCCCTCGCAATGTCTCCAAGGAAAGAGGAGAAAACAGGAGAAATGCAATTGTAAATTTGATTATTTTTCTTCAATGTAATTTTGCTAAGATGCATGATCAGCCCATTAGCTGTCACACATATACTGCTACTGGAGTTTTCTATCAATAGGAGCAGTACAATGTTAGTCATGATGCAATATGGCATTCAAATGATCAATGGACTTAATTGTGTTAATAGAGTGCTCCAGAGACCACGACCACTGTATAGGCTCGTGTTAGGTTGGTAGTTAATTTTTTTTTTCTCATTTAGGTGATGCTGTGTTTTGGATCCAACATTGAAATTTTGGATCTAACATTGAAATTGAAGACATAGATGATATAGTTTCAACAGAGGAGACTAGAGCTTAAAAATGAGTGTTGCTGAAATAAATGGATAAATGCTGAACGCGACATGACATTATTTTGTCTCCTAAGGTAAACCACTTAAAGTGTGAGGGTGAAGGATGAAGGGTGACATTGAATTAACATATTCAAACATCTTTTCCTTCCATTTCTTGCTTCAAAATTAAGTGTCAAGCCATAAGATTTCTCTTCACTGTAATATTTGTTTCTGTTCCTTGGGGCGTGCTTTGCTATGAGGGAATTGTCCCACTCTTGTGATCGGGCATTCACCATGAATCTCATTTCAGCTCTAGCCTACTCACATATACATGCTCAACATGTTTGCTTGAAATTTCTGTGCCTGCTATTTTCATTGAATCATTAATTTGTTTTGGATTAATCTGTTAAAATAGCAGGCACGGTATGTCATTGGGAGTGTACCAAGCATTAGGTTGCTCATATCTTAGATATATTTCAACGCCACTGTGGGGATGCAAGATATTTTTTGTTTTTGTACTCATGTTATTTACAGCATGCTATTCAAAGTGACAGATATTTTGGAAATTATTTTGAAATAAATACTTTGCGCCTGACATTCTGATTGTGGCCTCAACACTACTTTTCCGCCGCCCCCCCCATATCTTTTGACACCCTTGTCGATCAAGAATCCATCCACCTTTGCCTAAAAAATATCCAATGACCCTGCCTCTACCATTCCATGGGGAATTCCACACACTCATGACTCTCAGAATTAAACAATTTCTCCTAATCTCTGTCTTAAATGGGAGGCCCATTATTTTTAAACAGTGTCCCTTAGAGCTAATCTTTCCCATGAAGGGAAACATCCTCACAGCATCCACCCTGTCAAGTCTCCTCAGGGTCTTTTATGTTTCAATAAGATCACCTCTCATTCTTCTAGACTCCAAGGGGCACAGGCCCAGTCTGTCCAACCTTTCCTCATAAGGTAACCCTCTCATCCCAGGAAACAGTCGAGTGAACCTTCTCCAAACTGCTTCTAATACAATTACGTGCTTTCTTAAATAAGGAGACCAAGTAGGTACACCCTATTCTAAATGTGGTCTCACCAATGACCTGCAAAAATGTAACACAACTTCCCTACTTTCATATTCTTTTCCCCTTACAATAACATTCCACTTGCCTCCTTAATCACTTACTGTACCTGCATGCTAACTTTCTCTTACTTGGGTACCAGGACACCCAAATCTGCTTGCATCACAGAGTTCGGCAATCTCTTTACATTTGGGTAATGTGTTGTTTTGTTATTCTTAATGCCAAAGTGGGCAAGTTTAAATTTTCCCATCTGTACATTTGATCCCTTCATCCGAACTATTGATATAGGTTGCAAATAGCTGAGGCCCCAACATTGGTCCCTGTACTACTTCACTCATTACATCCTACAAAGATGAAAATGGCTCATTTATGCCTACTCTCTCTTATGTGTTAGTAACCGATCTGTTATCCATGCTAATATAATATCCTCTACATGAGGAACTGTAAACAATATTTACCAGAACTGTCACAATGTTTGCAATAAACGGAAGCATACGCATCAACCAAAAGTTGTCTCTGAAATTCATATAAGCAGTGGAAAGTAAAAGACCTAGGGTGAGATTTTCTGCTCCCGCCAGCAGAGGGAATCTTGGCAGGGGCACTAAACTTGGCATAATGGAAAAAGTCAGTTTCTTATTGTTTTGGAATTTTGTTCTACTGACTTTGATGGGTTAAAAGAGGGTCGAGCCGCCCATTGATCTATGTCAGGGACTACATTTGCATCTCATGAATGCTCATTAAATATCCAACTCACCAGAATTCCATTCTGTCACCAATTTAAGTGTCCCACCAGCAGATAAATAGAATGGTCTGTTTCAAGTTCACTTCATCAACACCTTTTGAGGTCCGCCGTTGTTGCTTTATCCTTGTTGGGGATCTTGCATCCCTTCACTCATATCAAGTACAGGTGACAAATGCTACACCAAGACTGGACAAGAGAGGCCAAAGCTGGAGGGTGGATAGGTGGAGTGAATGGACAGAGGAGGCAGACTCCGAGGGGAATGGAGAGTATCAGGGGAAAGGGGAGATGGATCAATGTCAGGGGAAGAGGGTGGCAGAATGTCCTGGGAGGGAGAGAATTGGGGGGGGTGGGGGGGGGAGGAGAGATATCTTCGTGGTGTCAGTGGTGTCAACTATAAGGTCCTGGGCGGAAGCTTGGTTGTACTGATGATAGCCAGATGGGGGAGTGGGATGTGGCAGGGTGGCAGGACCAGGGTGAGAGTCTAGTATGTAAAAGACTCACTGCGTGGGTCATGGAGAGAGACAAGACAGGTAGCTCGGATACTAGGAGGGGTCAGGCAGGGTATGGCGATGGTAACACATGTTATCTCTAAGGGTGAATTATAATAGGCTCCAGGATATTGGTGGGAGTTCCAAGAGGATAGAGTGGAGAGAAATGGTGACGTTGGGTGAGTCAAGGGCTTCGCTGGACCATTGCAGCAAGCCAAGGACGGACACGGACATGGGAGAAGGATTGGGAGTTGAAATGGCAAGAGGCAGGAAGGTCTTAATTACCCCCATTTACATTATTGTATCTTCCAACCTTGACATCTTTGTCAATCACCATTTATCGCTGGCCCCCTATCCAGCCCCACCGCTCCATGCCCCCCCCCCGCCCCCCACTACAGTATAAATCTGACCCCATTTCCAGTTCCCTCTAGCTTTGACAAAGAGTCATCCAGACTCAAAACATTAGCTCCCTTTTCTCTCCACAGATGCTGTCAGACCTGCTGAGATTTGTCCAGCATTTTCTGTTTTTGTCTCAATATACATTCATGTATGACTGGGAGGAACACCCATCTCTGGTCATCCAGGAAGAGACAGCAAGGACTCTATAAGGTCAAGAGACTGGCGAGCAGCAACGACTGCAATAGTGAGCATTGGCCATACGCTCATCTAGAGATGGGTGAAAAGCAATGCCGAGGTGTATTCATGTGTCCCAGGATGTGGATCCTCACATCTGCCAACTTCTGAGCCATGACCTGCAAAGAGAAAATGTCTGTCCGGGTGCCATTTAAATATGGCGGCATAACCTTTGATCCTGATGATGTAATGGCAGGGAGGACAACTTTCCGCCTGCCCCATAATGAGATTCGCCGAGCTACTCACAGATGCATAATTAATTAATTGGATGATCACGTGTATTCATCCGCTCCGCAGGAAACACACCAAATTCCCCACCAGCACCGGACATATTTCTGGCTGTTCTTGCCAGTGGAACCTCTGGTTCTGCTGATGGCGAACCTCTGCCATTGGTTTCCTGGCAACAGGGGGTGGATTCAATGGGATATCCCATTGACTGTGGCGAGACCGGAAGATCCCGCCTCCTACCGCTGAGAAACATGCCATGGAAAGTGCCGAAATCCGCTCCCCCCTCCCCCCATAGTCTCCGGAAGGAATATTCTGTCCCAAGACTATCATTCTAATTGTGTCAAGCAACAATAACTGGCCTGGGAACCCATTTGAAGTGAACGTGTCTGAATTTACGATCAGAATTCAAATTAGATAACAGTGCTTTACAGGGCTTCAGGTTTTTTTTGGTCTGATTCTCGCACGAGATATATTTGAAATTAGAAGCCAGAGACTGCAAGACCTCTGGCTATATAGGATTGTTGGCAAATATTACTATGTCCTTTCTCACAATAAAGAGGATTTTCAGTTCTCTCTAGGGTTTTATGATTAGCATATTATTATAATAGACATTTTGCCAAATTTATCATAAGGCAGGGACTATAAAATGACATCTTGAAAGGTATAAAATGACAGTGGAAAGATTAGTACGGAGAGATACCATTTTTCACAATTTGAAAAGTAGTTGGATGGGTTTGAGAGGCTTTTCATGATAAATTATATGCTGAACAGGAAGATTGTTTGAAATATCTTGGAGTGCCCGTCAATATTTCCATATCTGTAATGATTACCTTGTTCTCTGTCAAAATCATTTGGGGCATGGAATGAGAATCCAATGATTTTATTTTGTACAATTGCAGCGGTTGCAGTTTGCCAGCCTCTTGATCGTGTAGAGGCCTTGCTGCCTCTTCCTGGATTGAGCTCATTGCAGCATCAGGAGATGTTTTCTTTCCTCTAAAGCCATGAATATAAAGTAGGCTATGGTGGTTGAAAGAGCAGGCTGGATTCTCCGCTGCATCGGGAACCCGCTACCAGCCGCGGGCGACGGAGAATCCAGTGTCGGGTAAAACTCAGATGCTCCGGTCTGCCCGCTGGCATCGGGGTTTGAGCTCTGTACCAGCTTTAATGGGCTGGGCACCATATTCTTCGGGCCCTTGTGATTCTCCGGTCACCTGGGCCAGGTATCATGTGGGAAAGAACTGGTGCAGGTCCTGACGAGCGTGGATCACGCAGTGGGCTACTGGAGGGCAGCCTCATGTCCACAATACTGCCCAACCCATCCCCACCAGACCCCCCTCTCCACAAGAGACCCCCTAATTGAAGAGACACTCTAATTAAAGAGACACCCACCACATACACCCTAATTAAAGACTGTCTGGAAACTAGAGAGCAGTCCAGATAAAGGCAGTGAAAAAAATCACTGCTTCAAAACTCACCTTGGCTCAAGCATAGGAACAGCACCAGACAATTCCTGGAAAGAGAAAAGCAAACAGCTGTGTTTAAACTCCCACAGATTTTTGATCTGCAAGCCATTCATTCATTAATTTCTCTGTGAAATTGATCTTACTAGGCTGTGATTGACAGCATTTCCTCACCCATCCAGCTGTCCTCATTGTTCCATTCATCTCTCTTCACACTTGAGTGAATTTGAAGTAGTCAGCTGTGAAACTAACTGCAATGTTTATAAACATCAAGCTATGGTTGACTGCTCCTGGACCACATAAAGAGAGTTAAGTGCTTTCTGTTAGGGGTAAGGTGGGGGGGCCGGGGGTCGGGTCACTCCTTGTACTGTGGGGGAAGAGGTGGGGGAGGGGGGTGACCCAGAAAACCCCAGGGGAGGGAGGTACCAAATTACATTGCGGGCGTGAGGTCCAGCTTTTGGTCTCCGCTATTGCGCCACCAACTCAAAATTGTGCATCGATAGCTGGATTCCTTCAGAAATCCTTCTCAATTCTTGCCAGGCATACATTTGCATGGCTCAGGATTGGAAACTGCTTCCTGATTTGCGCTCAAACAGGTGCAATCCAGTCGCCAAAACAGAGGATCCAGGCTGGCATCTTTACATCCAGGCAAGCTCATTTACTCCAAGCATGTCATAGAGAAGAGATTTGAGGATGAAGGCTGTGACTGCCAGCTGTTAATGTATTTACAAGAATCCATAGGAAAAGGACCCTCACACACATGGCTGCGTTTCTGATCTTGCCATTGTTTCAAGGGAGCCACAGAATCATGTGAAACAATTTGATCTGCAGTAACAGTCACAATACCATGTGAGAACGTGGAGTACTTCTGATTTGTTTGCAAATGATTGTTTATTCATCTGTAAAATACGTGCGGATGTCATGTGTGGGACGAGGTGTGGTTTCAGTGTTGTCTGCAAGGATTGAATAATGAGTATTTTGGGTATGTGAATATTCAAGAGATTTTCTCAGAAATCTCAGAATGCCTGCCGAATCCCGCCATCGTCGTTCGTGTGTGGTCCTATCCGGCGGGACCTCGCTGTTCTGGCTCCGGGGGACGTTCTGGTGGGGGGGATCTGACTCCGGGGGTTCCTCCACGTTGGCCAGGCCCGCGATCGGAGCTACCTCCTGGGGGATGGCCTATGTTCCTCCGTGCCGGGCCCCTGTAGGGCTCCGCCATGTTGCCCGGGGGCCGGCGCGGAGATGGCAGCCCGCGTACATGCGCGGACCCACGCCGGCCGTGGCACGCATGCACGGACCCGCGCTGCCCATGCTGGCGCCCGCATCAGCAGCTGGAGCTGCGTGAAGCACTCCAGTGCTGTACTGGCCCCCTGTGCGGCGCAGGAACGCTGCTCGTAGAGGGCAGATGATGCCATCGTAAAACGCTCCGGCATTTACGACGCCGTCAACACGTAGCCCCATTATCGGAGCATCCTGCCCAAAAAGCCACTCAATCTATTCTAGCGGATCTATTTCTTCGACCTCAGGAAAGATTCTTCATAAATATACCCGTCGAGGCGTGGAGAATCGCCGGGGGGGCACTTTCAATGGCCCCGACAGGTGCGGTGGCAACCCCGCGGGCGCGATTACCACCGATTCTCTGGTCGCCGCAGAATTGGCGGCCCGGCATCGGAGCGGCATGCCGCAATTCTTGGGCCAATTCTCCGACCTGGCGCGGGATCGGAGAATCCCGGCCAATATCTTGACTCAATTAAGACTCAGTTGATGCAGAAATAACATTGATTGTGACAGTGCACCAAATATCAATATGTCTAATTTCTAACAATTCAACAGCCTGAAAAACAAACCGAATACTCTCCAGGGAATCACTGTTCAGCTTAACTTCAGTCTTTATTAGTTATTAGACTGGAGGGAAAGTAAAAGTACAGGTAAACCTGCCATACTCCTAGATGACCATAGACTGCTTTCCCCTTTGAGGGGGAGGGCTCACTGGTGGTTATTTAACCTGAGGGTCACCGCGCCTCAGACAAGGGGAATGGTTGAGAAGGCAGGGCCTTCATGAATAACCTCAACCGGTACAGAAATTGAACCTGTGCTGCTGGCCTTGCTCTGCATTACAAACCAACTGTCTAGCTACCTGAGCTTAAACTGGCTCCCGGAGGGAAAGTACACTTTACAGGTATTTATAATTTTATGCACTGTAAGTACGCAATAGCGAATTAACAAAGTGAAATATTCACAAGTATTTTTAAAATAAATTTAGAGTACCCAATTAATTTTTTCCAATTAAGGGTCAATTTAGCGTGGCCAATCCACCTACTCTGCGCATCTTTGGGTTGTGGGGGTGAAACCCACGCAGACACGGGGAGACTGTGCAAACTCCACACGGACAGTGACCCAGAGCCGGGATCGAACCTGGGACCTCGGCGCCGTGAGGTAGCAGGGCTAGATAGTCACAACTTTTTAAAGTACCAATGTGAATAACCTCATCAATTCAGGAAAAAGTTGGTTTTACTTACTTGGCAATACTTCTCGAGCTTATCAGCGAAGTTGGTGCTGTCAATCACAATTTATATTTGTCGCTGATTCAGGTGAGTTGTTCGAAAAGCACAGCGTTTGATCGGTGCTGAACCTTGACATTTACCATTGCTGGGGACACTAAAACGTATACCCCATCACAAGTATAGGTGTTTTGATGGAACTCAACATGGGGTCCACTCCTGATGCAATAACATGAAAAGAATTTAGTCATGAGAAATCATTGTCAGTGTATCCCTCACCTGGAATAGAAAGCTCTTTGGTGGTGTTGTGAGGCCTGATCCTGGCCAAATTTAGTTCCAACAGCATTTCTCACAGTAGACCTGTGGTAGTATATGCAACAACCTTCTCATTTATAAATGAACAGACTTGGCCCATGACTGGGAATAAGTATCATTCCCTTTCAAGTTATGTGGCACATCAGATTAACAATTAATGATGTTTTCCCATTTTACATCAAAAGAACAAATGCAGGCCTCCTTGCAAAAAGCATTTGAAAATGATTTTATCAGTTCCTGAAGCTCCCACTACCCAGAAAGAAGCTCAGCAGATTTCCTCAAATCCACCCATGTTGTTGTCTTCTGCATCTTACATCTTCCAACTATCTCCAACTTTCTATAGCCACATTTCATCACCACCCTGATCCATGATCAAATATTAATACCTTCAACTTATTAAAGTGTATTGCCTTCATTTAAAATAATGGTGGAGAAAATGCGTTAAACGTTTGTTTTCTGATGTCAGGGCAACAATTTTGAGGTTATAGTTTTCCTGTGTTCAAGGACAGAAGCATGCACACCAAATAATGTTTCAGAACCATTTGTCAGCAGAGAGTGAGACCTATGCCTCAAAAGGTATTTACTCTATGCTCTTTACCATCAAGATCATTAGAATCAAATGTTTTATCTCAATTTAATGGTTTTATCTGCCAAGTTTGTTACTTTATTTGCTTACTTTTGATGAATTCAATTGCACAAAAGAACATTTAAAAGGGACCACTGTACATACAAATGATGAATTAGCAGCAGGAGTAGGCCACTCGGCCCCTCAAACCAGTTTCGCCATTCAATAAGATCATGACTGATCTGACCATTGCCTCAACTCCACATTCCTGCCTCATCCTGATAACCTTTCAGCCCCTTGTTAATCAAGAATCTATTTAGCTCTGCCTTAAAAACAAAAACTCTGCTTCCACTGTCTTTTGAGGAAGAGAGTTCCAAAGGCTCACGACTCTGAGAGAAAGAATTTCTCCTCATTGGTGGGCTTGAACCTGGTGTTGTGAGACATCTTACTGTGCCCACCCCAGTCCAGCATCTCCACATCTTAATAAGGAGAGCAATACTGTACATATACTGCAGATGTGGTCTCACCATTGCCCTGTACAACTGAAGCATAACTTCCCTACTTTTGTATTCAATTCCCCTCACACTAAACAATAACATTCTATTAACTTTCCTAACTACTTGCTGTACCCGTGATTCATGCACTAGGACACGCAGGTGTCTCTGTACCGCAGACCTCTGCATTTGTTCACCAATTAGATAATAAGCTTCTTATTTATTCTTCTTGTCAAAATGGACAACTTCACATTTGCTCACATTATACTTCATTCGTCAGATTTTTGCCCACTAACCTATCTATGTCTCTATTGTAGCCTTCTTGCGTCCTATTCAGAATTTACTTTCCTACCTACCTTTGTGTTGTCTGCAAATTTAGCAACCATACCTTCAGTGCCATAGAACATAGAACATAGAACAGTACAGCACAGTACAGGCCCTTCAGCCCACGATGTTGTGCCAATCTTTTATTCTAATCTAAGACCAACCTAATCTACACCCCTTCTGTCCATGTGCCTGTCTAAGAGTCGCTTAAATGTACCTAATGACTCTGACTCCACCACCTCTGCTGGCAGTGCATTCCACGCACCCACCACTCTCTGTGTAAAGAACCTACCTCTGACATCTCCCCTATACCTTCCTCCAATCACTTTAAAATTATGTCCCCTCGTGACAGCCATTTCCGCCCTGGGGAAAAGTCTCTGGCTATCCACTCTATCCATGCCTCTCATCAGCTTGTACACCTCTTTCAAGTCACCTCTCTTCCTTCTTCACTCCAGTGAGAAAAGCCCTAGCTCCCTCAACCTTTCTTCATAAGACATGCCCTCCAGTCCAGGGAGCATCCTGCTAAATCTCCTCTGTACCCTCTCCAAAGCATCCACATCCTTCCTATAATGAGGCGACCAGAACTGGACACAATGTTCCGAGTGGTCTCACTAGGGTTTTATAAAGCTGCAGCAAAACCTCGTGGCTCTTAAACTCAATCCTCCTGTTAATGAAATCCAACACACCATACGCCTTTTAACAACCCTATCAACCTGGGTGGCAACTGTGAGGGATCTATGTGCGTGGACCCCAAGATCCCTCTGATCCTCCACACTTCCAAGAATCCTGCCTTTAACCCTGGATTCAGCATTCAAATTCGACCTTCCAAAGTGATCACTTCACGTCTATCTAGGTTGAACTCCATCTTCCACTTCTCAGCCCAGCTCTGCATCCTATCAATGTCCCGTTGTAACCTGCAACAGCCCTCCACACTATCTACAACTCCCCCAACCTTCGTGTCATTGGCAAACTTACTAACCCAGCCTTCCACTTCCTCACCCATGTTATTTATGAAAACCACCAAGGTCCCAGAACAGATCCTTGCGGGACACCAATAGTCACCGACCTCCAGGAAGAATACTTTCCATCCACTACCACTCGCTGTTCTTTTTTGGCCAGCCAATTAACCAATTCTGCATCCAGACAGCCAAATTTCCCTGTATCCCATGCCCCCTAACTTTCTGAATGAGCCTACCATGGGGAACCTTATCAAATGCCTTACTGAAATCCATCTACACCACATCCACTGCCTGACCTTCATCAATGTGTCTCGTCAAAGCCTCAAAGAATTCAATGAGGCTTGTGAGGCATGGCCTGCCCCTCACAAACCCATGCTGACTATCTTTAATCAAACTATGTTTTCTAAATAATCATAAATCCTATCTCTCAGAATCCTTTCCAATATTTTACTCACCACAGACGTAAGACTGATGGGTCTGTACTTCCGAGGGATTTCCCTATTCCGTTTCCTGAACAGGGGGACAACATTCACCTCCCTCCAATCATCCGGTATTACTCCAGTGGAGAGTGAGGACACAAAGATCATCGCCAATCGTGCAGCAATCTCCTCCCTCGTTTCCCGTAGTAACCTTGGGTATACCCCGTCAGGCCCAGGGAACTTATCTATCCTGATGCTTTTCAAAATTTCTAGCACATCCTCCATCTTAATATCAACCTGTTTGAGTCTATTAACCTGGTTCACACTGTTCTCATGGGCAACAAGGTCCCTCTCTCTAGTGAATACTGAAGCAAAATATTCATTTAGGGCCGCCTTGGGGTTTTCCCTAATCCTTCCCACCAGGGCTCCTTCATGCCCCCTTCTTGCTCTCCTCAGTCCATTTTTGTGTTCCTTTCTGGCCACCTTGTAACCCTCTAGAGCCGTGCCAGATCCTTGCTTCCTCAACCTTATGTAAGCTTCCTTCTTCCTCTTGACTAGAAGATCCACTTCTCCGGTCATCCAAGGCTCCTTCATCTTGCCATCATCCAAGACATTTAATAATAAAAAGTTCAGGCCCAGCACTGTTTCCTGTGCCACACGGCTCGTCACATCCTGCCACCCAGAAAAAGACCCATCTATGCCAACCCTGTTTCGTGTTAGCTAGCCAATCTTTAATCCATGCTCATGTTTCCCCCTACACCCTGAGCTTTTATTTTCTGTAATATTTTTTGTGGCACCTGATCAAGCACCTTCTGCAAACTAAGTACAGTACATCTACTGGTTCCCCTTTATCCACAGTACATGTGATTCCTTCAAAGAACTTCAATAAATTGGGTAAACATGATTTCCCGTTCACAAAACCATGTTGACTATGCCTGATTCCCTTGAATTTTTCCAAGTTAACGGACTGGATTCTCCATTATGCCAGCGTCATGCCCGGGGATTTCCCGGCGGCGTGGGGCTGCCCACAATGGGAATCTCCATTGGCCGACTGGCGGGACGGAGAATCCCGCTGCCAGCGGGGGGGGGGGGCGCCGCACCAGAAAACTCAAGCGGAGGGACGGAGAATCAACATCTTTAAATCCCTTTTAAAGTTTCCCTCCGACAGAAGTTGGGTTAACTGGCCTATAGTTAAAAGCAAATTACTGTGAATGCTGGAATTTGAAACAGAAACAGAAAATGCTGGACAATCTCAGCACATACGACAGCACCTGTAGAGAGAGCAGAGGAAATGTTTTGCGTCTGGATAACTGACCTGCTGGGGATTGCCCAGTATTTTCTGTTTTCATGGCCTATAGTTTTCTGCTTTTGTTTTCCTCCCTTTTTGAATACAGGAGTTACATTTGCTATCTTCCAATTCGCTGGAACTTTCCCTGAATCTAGGGAATTTTGGAAAATTTAAACCAATGCATTAACTATCTCATTAGCCACTTCTTTCAAGAATTTAATTCATAGAATCCCCATAGCGCAGAGAGGCCATTGGACCCATCGAGTCTGCACTGACCTCCAGAAAGAGGACTCCACCTAGACCCATTCCCCCACCCTATCCCTGTAACCCTGCGCATTGATCATGGCCAATCCACTGAACAGGTACATCTTTGGACACAAATGGGCAATATTTAGCATGACCAGCACGGTAGCATTGTGGATAGCACAATTGCTTCACAGCTCCAGGGTCCCAGGTTCGATTCCGGCTCAATGTTGGGGCTCGGCCCCCAAAGATGCGGAGCATTCCGCACCTTTGGGGCGGCGCGATGCCCGTCTGATTGCCACTGTTTTGGGCGCCAGTCGGCGGACATCGCGCCGTTTCCGGAGAATTTAGCCCAGAAGCTCTTACTATTCGCCTTTACATTACAAGCTAGTTTCTCTCATACTCTAGTTTTTCCCTCCTTAACAATCTTTTTGTAATACTTTGACCTTTATATTCTTTCCAGTCTTCTGACCTGCCATTTATCTTGAAAATACATGCTTCTTCTTTATATTTAATGCAGTCTTTAACTTTTTTCGTTATCCACTGATGAGCGGCCCTCCCCTTGGAACTTTTCTTTCTCATTGGAATGTGTCTATTCTGCATATTCTGAAATATCCCTTCCAATATCTTCCACTGAATCTCTATTAATCTATTCCTTAAGCACATTTGCCAGTTCACTCTACCTAGCTCCGCTTTCATGTGCCCAATTTGCCATTAATTAAGTTCAAAATACTAATCTTGTAAGGACTCCTCTCTCCCTCAAACTGGATGTAAATCTCAATCATATTATGATCACTGCTACCTGGGAGTGCCTTCCTGTAAGTTTATCAATTAATTCTATCTCATTGCACAATACCAGGTCCAGTATAGTCGACTCACTGGTTGGCTCCAGGATGTGCTCTTCCAAGAAACTATCCCAAAAACATTTTATGAACTCCTGATCTACACTATCTTTGCCCATCTGATTTTTTCAATCTATATGTAGATTAAAATCCGACATGAGTAGGACAATTAGTTCAATTTGTCGACTGTTTTATCATGATGACTAAACCAAGGACCTGTCTTAATATTACTGCACAAGAGTATGCTGGTTTCATAGCACTCCCATTTTAAAAATTCACTCTTCACCAAAACAAGATCCATTTAAGAGAAGTTTGTTCGGGTTGCTCAGAGGCTCAATTTCACTTATTAGATAACTTGGGCACCATTTTTCCTCCTTTCCAAAGAGATCTGTTCTTCTTACAGCTGCATGGCCAAACTGCATACATAGAGACTAAAATGAGAATCTATCCTGCTAACAATTAATCTGCACATTCTCACTACAATAATGAATAGGCTTGGTGACAGCTATTCTGAAGCAAATCAATTGAGCAGCCTGTGTTATGTTTGACCTGTCATATTTTAAGCCACGAAGAGCAGTATCATGTGAATGGAAACATTCTTTTCATATACTGGGTTGCATAACGAGATGTGACTGGAGGCAGTTGCAGCTGAGAGAGAAATCTTTTAATTTGATGTCATCGGTTGCTGGCAGAGTAGAAAGCATTGAGAATTTTTTATAGGATTTCCGAAGGACACAACAATGTGGATTTTGCACAGATGGAGAGGTTCCACAACAACCTGGATTTTGCACAGACGGAGAGGTTCCACAATAACCTGGATTTTGCACAGACGGAGAGGTTCCACAATAATCTGGATTTTGCACAGATGGAGATGTTCCACAATAACCTGGATTTTGCACAGGTAGAGTTTCCACAACAACCTAGATTTTGCACAGACGGAGAGGTTCCATAATAACCTGGATTTTGCACAGATAGAGTTTCCACAACAACCTGGATTTTGCACAGATGGAGAGGTTCCACAATAACCTGGATTTTGCACAGATGGAGAGGTTCCACAATAATCTGGATTTTGCACAGATAGAGTTTCCACAACAACCTGAATTTTGCACAGACGAAGAGGTTCTACAACAACCTGGATTTTGCACAGATGGAGAGGTTCCACAATTCAGATGCTCAAATCTGGAAGACTGGCGCCGAACCTGGTCCCACCATTTTTGCAGAATGGATGGGGGAACAAGGCGAGACAATTTTTAAACATGTGCAGTTGTGAACTACGAATGATAAAGTGCAACTGCCTTCAGTCTGACTGCACACGGGTGAAGTGTGAAATATTATGTAATGTCTAAAATTATCAGAGTTTTTTGAAGTTGTAGAGTACTATTTATAACATGGGCTTTGGAAATCTTTGGGAGCGGTCAGCTGCAAGTTGGAGTTCTTCAAAGTGGACATGAATATGTGCAAAATGTTGATAAACTAATTGAAACTGTCAAGCTCCCTGGAACTGTCGAGGCAGTTGTCAAAGGGCACCTTCAAGCTGGGAAGACATTTAAATATTCTGCCTTTTAAATATTCATTGGCATTGGTTGGCATAGGGGTTAGAAAGAGCTATAGGATATGGGTTGAGCAGCAGAGGTTGGCACGGATGTGCATAGTGGCTGTGTGTGAGATGAAGGAGTGTATGCGGTGAATGCTGGCCAGCTGTTTCTTGTTTCATTTCTTTTGTCACAGCTGGGACAAAGTTCCAGATCATAGAATCATGGAATCACCAGTGCAGAAGGAGGCCATTCGGCCCATTGAGTCTGAGCTGGGACGTGGAAAGAGCACCCTACTTAAGTCCACACTCCAACATTTCCCCGTAACCCAATAACCCCACCTAACCTAAGGGCAATTTAACATGTCCAGTTCACCTAACCTGCACATCTTTGGACTGTGGGAGGAAATCGGAGCACCGGGAGAAAACCCACACAGACTTGGGGAGGACGTGCAGACTCCGCACAGACAGTGACCCAAGCCAGCAATCGAACCTGGGACCCTGGAGCTGTGAAGCAACTGTGCTAACCACTGTGCTACCATGCCGCCCACCAAGGCCAAACTCTTGCCCAGCCTGCCTTTGCCCCGGCAGCCTCCACTATTTCCGGAGTTGGTAGATAAGACACCCTTTACACCCTACCCCTTTTCACACAGCCCCGGAATGAAAATCCAATCTTCGGGGGCACTGTTTCAGGAGTTGGGTTCATAGAACCAGGAATTCTTCCAAATCTACTCTCCTGATGCAACCTGAATATTCTGGCTATGTTCATTTGGCAGCCGGGTTCATACTCCAACACCCCTGCTTCAATAATTTGTGCTACATTTGAACACAGTTTGTGTTCTAAAGAATTGCACTGAGTGAGTGTTCTGTGATACCTTTTCAGCTCTACAGAACGTTGATTTGACATGGTAATATTTCTTTCATAGAACATAGAACAGTACAGTACAGGCCCTCAGCCCATTTATCCTAACCTAAGATCAACCTAACCTACACTCTTTCAATTTACTGCTGACCATGTGCCTGTGTAAGAATCGCTTAAATGCCCCTAATGACTCTGACTCCACCACCTCTGCTGACAGTGCATTCCACACACCCACCACTCTCTGTGTAAAGAACTTACCTCTGACATCTCCCCTATATCTTCCTCCAATCACCTTAAAATTATGTCCCTTCGTGACAGCCATTTCCACCCTGGGGAAAAGTCTCTGTCTGTCCACTCTATCCATGCCTCTCATCAGCTTGTACACCTCTATCAAGTCACCTCTCTTCCTTATTCGCTCCAGTGAGAAAAGCTCTAGCTTCCTCAACCTTTCTTCATAAGACATGCCCTCCAGTCCAGGCAGCATCCTGCTAAACCTCCTCTGTACCCTCTCCAAAGCATCCACATCCTTCCGATAATGAGGCGACCAGAACTGGACACAATATTCCAAGTGTGGTCTAATTAGGGTTTTATAAAGCTGCAGCAAAACCTCACGGCTCTTAAACTCAATCCCTCTGTTCATGAAAACCAATACACCATACGCCATCAACCTGGGTGGCAACTTTGAGGGATCTATGTACGTGGACCCCAAGATCCCTCTGTTCCTCCACACTTCCAAGAATCCTGCCTTTAACCCTGGATTCAGCATTCCAATTCGACCTTCCAAAATAAATCAGCTCACATTTATCAAGGTTGAATTCCATCTGCCACTTCTCAGCCCAATTCTGCATTCTCAATTTTTTATTCATTCATGGATTGGTGTCTTCACTGGCTGGGCCAGCATTTATTGAGTCATTGAGCCAAGACACACCCAAGTCCCAGGTTTAAGTTAATTCGGAGCCAGACTTCACCATTCCCCAGTGTATATGTGAGCTTGCCTGCATTTGTTAACCCATTACCTACATTTGCTCACATCTGGATCCAGGAGCCAAGTGGCAGCTCATCTCTTAGCAACAGAGTCAGCTACCTTGTCGAGTTTGGTGTCATCGATAAGTGAAAGACTGTTTTAGGCTCAAAAAATATTTGCAGTCTAAAAGGAGGCCATGGAGTTTATGACACTTTAAGTACAGATCACTTTTTAATCCAGGTATATTACACTTTCAGGCAATGCGTTCCAGACCCCCATCACTCTCTTGGTGACCATTCTGATCCTTCTACCAATCACTTCAAATCTAGGCCCCTAGTTATTGGCCTATTTGCTAACAGAAATAGATTCTTCCCATCCTTTCTATTTCGGCTTCTCATAATTTGATACATCTCATTAAACCTCCCTTCAGGTTATTTTGTTCCAAAGAAAGCAACCCCAGTCTATCCACTCTTACCTCACGGTTAAAATATTCCAGTCTGTGAATGAATGAAAATCGCTTATTGTCACAAGTAGGCTTCAAATGAAGTTACTGGGAAAAGCCCCTAGTCGCCACATTCCAGTGCCTGTTCGGGGAAGCTGTTACGGGAATTGAACCATGCTGCTGGCCAGCCTTGGTCTGCTTTCAAAGCCAGCGATTTAGCCCTGTGCTAAACAGCCCTGTTATAACCCCAATGGAGATCCTGGAATCAGGACTATATGATTTCCCGTGACACACCCGGAATATGAACTTCCCCTTTAAGACAGGCAGGCCTTCCCCTTTAATGGGGCTGGGTTTCCCCTTTACAAGGAGAGCCCTGTTGTATAAAAACCCCGGCTTAGCTGCAGGTTGGGGGAGTTGGAGCAGTATTGTAATTGTATCAATACAAATCTTGTTCTGTAATTTCTACTTTTGTCTATGCGTTCTGCTGATCATGGATTCAACACAATCCTAGAAACAGTCTCATTGAATCTCCTTGGTTCATGTTGGGTGTTCTGATTCACAAACAAGCCAACAATGCTGGAAGTGGTGTAACGCTATTTTATTAACTGTTCAACTATGCTAACATACTGTAAACGTGGGTATAAGCAATACCAGCTTAACTGTGGACCCTTTCCTATCACTAGCTATGGTGAGGTACTCAGCACATGGTGAATGTCTGTGATGCAGGCTGTGAGCTCTGTGCTCTGAGCTGGCTGCTGCTAGAATGAGCGGGAACTCTCCTGTCCCCTGCCTTTATAGTGCTTGTGCTCTCACTGGTGATTGGCTGCAGTGTTATGTATGCTGGTTGGTCCTACTGCATGTCCATCAGTGTGTGTATGTGATTGCACCATAATGTACTGATGTATATTATGACACTTGGGACCATCTCTAGTGTTGATCTCCTTCTTCCTGTACTGTGGTTCTGTAACTGGTTTGTGATTCATATGTTTTGGAATATAAATTTTGGTTTTGGGAATTGAAGTTTTAACTGTCGATAAATAGGTGAAGGGAAGGTGATTACAAAACCGATGAGCAACCATGAGATTCAAAACAAGCTTTGAATGATTGACAGTTAAAAGCTAACTGATGTACATCTTGCAAGGTTAGAGGTGAAGTGTTAAAAACTGAAGAATAGATGATCCATTTCTTGACATTTGGGTAAAGCCAGGGTGTCCATTATTATCTCCATAAAATATGCTAAAAGTTAGAAATTATGGGAAAGAGGGTTATAAAACTCCATTAGGAATACAAATTGTTCATTTGGTTTCCCAGAATTAAGGAAACCTTTGGAATTAAAAGGTAGTTCTACCTGCAAACAGGTGCTGTCTGTCACAGTGTAATGGAGGTTCATTGGAAGGTTATTTTGTTTAATTCATGTGGGTGTGTTTGGTGACAGAAGTTCAGTCACAAAACACTTGTCAACCATTACCATTCTGTTTTCCCACTTGGATCCAACGTATCGATCCCATGGGTCGTCGATAAAGCTGAAAAACTGCGTTTAAGCATACTCTTATTAAAAACATCGGAGGCGGGATTCTCCAATCCCACGGCAGAGTGTCCAAGCCAACGGCGTGAACGGGCCGCTCCCAGTACTAATTCTGGCCCCTACAGGGGGCCACCACGGCGCTGGAGCGGTTCGCGCCGCTCCAGCTACCGATCCCGACGCGAACTGTGCGCCGCGGAATCCGTGCATGCGCAGTGGTGCTGGTGCCAACGAGGACATGCGCAGTGGCCTCTTGCAATGCGCCGGCCCCCGCACAACATGGCGCAGGACTACAGGGGTCGGCGCGTAGGAAAGGAGGCCCCCAGCCACAGAGGCCGGCCCATCGATCGGCGGGTCCCGATCGCGGGCCAGCCCACATCGGAGGCCCCCCCTGGGGTCGGAACCCCCCCCCCACCACAGGCCTTTAGCCGACCCTTCCACGCCGAGGTCCCGCCGGCCCTGAGCAGGTTAGAACGGCGGCGGCAAGACTCGGTTCTTTTCTTACGGCCACTCGGCCCATCCGTGCCGGAGAATCGGTGGACCGGGCGTGTAGAGCGGCCCCCGACCGGCGCCGCACCAACCATGTTGGCGCCAATGGCGCTGATTCTCCGCTCAGCGGCATCGGGTCGGCGTGGCCCGTTCGCGGGGATTCTCCAGCCGGCCCAGGGCTGGGAGAATCCCGCTCAGGACTTGGGAACAAGAGTGGGCCATTCAGCCCTTCAGGCCTGTTCTGCCCTTTGATCATGGCTGATCAGGTTGGGGTCTCAAATCAACTTACTTATCTGTCCCTCCCCTTCCACTTAACCCTTGGCTCCCTTGTCTATCAAAAATGTATCTATCTCAGCCTGGAATAAATTAAATGAACCAGCCTCCACTGATTTCTGGGGAGGAGAATTCCACGGGAATAGGAAAGCTAATGCAATGCCTATGAAAGGATTTTATGATGGCGTGATATCCTCAGGCATGCACTTGGGAAACTTCTTAGGTGTTTTGCAGGAATTCAGCTCAGTGTGAGATACCAACTACAGAAGATTCAAGAAGCGGGAATCTCCGCAATCGGCGCGATGTCCGCCGACCGGCGCCAAAAACGGCGCGAATCAGTCCGGCATCACGCCGCCCCAAAGGTGCGGAATTCTCCGCATCTTGAGGGGCCGAGCCCTCACCTTGAGGGGCTAGGCCCGCGCCGGACTGATTTCCGCCCCGTCAGCTGGCGGGAAAGGCCTTTGGTGCCCCACCAGCTGGCGCGGAAATGACTTTGCCGGGCGGCGCATGCGCGGGAGCGTCAGCGGCCGCTCACGGCATCCCCGCGCATGCGCAGTGGAGGGGGTCTCTTCCGCCTCCGCCATAGTGGAGACCATGGCGAAGGCGGAAGGAAAAGAGTGCCCCCATGGCACAGGCCCGCCCGTGGATCGATGGGCCCCGATCGCGGGCCAGGCCATCGTGGGGGCGCCCCCCCCCAGGACCTCGGAGCCCGCCCGCGCCGCCTTGTCCCGCCGGTAAGAGAGGTGGTTTGATTCTCGCCGGCGGGACAGGCATTCCAGCAGCGGGACTTCGGCCCATCACCGGGGGGTGGGCCCGCCAACCTGCGCGGCGCGATTGCCACCCCCGCCGAATATCCGGTGCCGGAGAATTCGGCAACCGCCGGGGGCGAGATTCACGCCAGCCCCCGGCGATTCTCCGACCAGGCTGGGGGATGGAGAATCCCGCCCCAGTTGTGTACCAAAATCAAGGGAATTAGTCCTTTTCTGAATCGGATGGTTCTGAAGTTGCGTTGATGTTCAGAGAACACATTGCTGCCCTTAAGATATTGCAGTGGGAACTAGTCACTCATTGAGCTTTGATATGATCAGCAATTGTGAAACATGTTGACATTATTGAGACCTGAGTTTGACCCCTTTCTGCTTTGTGATTAAATAGGATGATGCCGATTGGCAGGGACAGCTGAAATAGAAAAGCCATGGGAGCAGTTATCTGCTTAAATAAGACTGCAAAAACCCAAGCTCTTTTCTCATTGAGGTTAATGGGTTTTCTGGAAGTAAGCTTTAAAGAAGATCTTTAGCTGCATGTTTCTCAGCTTGATTTAACTGGCTGGGTTGTTATACTTCAATTGGACGTTTAGATGCCATCTTCCCAGATTTAGCTTCAATAGCAACACAGAGTTTACGGTACAAAAACAGATCATTAGGTCTAACCGTTGTACTCGTTATGCTCCACCTCCTGGGCGGGATTCTCCAACCCTCCTTGCCAAAATCGCGCCCATCGAGTCTGCAGCAACTCTCTGAAAGAGCACCCTACCTAGGCCCACTCCCCCGGCCTATCCCCCAAACCCCATAACACCAGCTAACATGCATATCTTTGTGGGAGGAAATCGGAGCACCCGGAGGAAACCCATCCATTGCAGACATGGGGAGAAAGTGTAAAGTTCACACAGACAATCACCGAAGGATGGAATTGAACCAGGGTCCCTGACTGTGAGGCAGCAGTGCTAACCACCGTACCAATGTGCCGCCCCGCCTCCCATTCCCAGAATTGGCCATTTTGGCTGAGGCAGGTTCAGGTTCTGACAAGGCAGCCTGGGCTCCATGAGGCACAGCTGGTTTAGGGTCATTAACACCTTTGCTAGGGTATATATCTGAGGCCGACTGGGATGTTCAAATTGGTATCCAGTTTTCCCGATGTGACGAGTGGCAGTTCAACTGCTTGGAGGAGGGCAGTGAAAACTCAGCCCAGGACCTACTTGGTTAGACTTAATGAACAGTAGAAGTTACTGGATGTATGCTTAATGCCACCAAATAGTGGGAAGGAGATAGGGGAGTAATTTTTCAGGTAAATAACAGAAAGATGCAAGAATTGCAGTTAGTGATAAGGGAGAGGGGGAGGGTGGGGGGGTTCAATTATCTCAATATAGATTTGGATAACAATATGTAAAGGCCAAAAGAACTTTCTTAATCAGTGCATTGCTAGCCCAATGGGGAAAGAAGGAGTGCTTGATCTTGTTTTGGCAAATTAAAAGGGGCAAGTACAGCACGTTTCAGTGGAGGAGCATTTGGAGAACAGGGATGATCAAATTATCAGGCGTTTTAAAATTCATTCCTGGTCTGTTGGTGTCACTGGCTAAGCCCGGTGGTGGTGTGCCCATGTTCCCATGCCTGCTTCCATTGTGCTTCTAAATGGTAGCTGTCATGGATTTGGAAGGTGATAGAAGCTTAGAACCACTAAAATGGACAGGGTACAATTAAGCACAAGGAGAAGGGCTAACTTCAGTGAACCATCTGGCCCAGGTGGATTGAAATAAAGATTAGTGGGTAAAATAGTAGTTGGACAATGGTCGACCTTCAAAGGTATGAGGTTCAAGGTGGTGACAGGAAGGGTGAAAGGAAGGCGCTGGATAACAAATTATGTAGGGGCAATTTTCATTGCCTTTTCAGGTGAGAAAGAGCCTCCATGATGGCTAAGTTAAGGTCTAGATCTGAAATGCTGTTCTAACCCATGTAAGAAATCATCCAGATAAAGGAATTGAAGCTTGTGCTGAAAGATGCCGAAAGGATCATTAAGGAGCCGACTGTCACTGGCACTCACTATCAAGCTCCCATGGCATTTTGTTGGACAGCACCTGGTCTAGTGTCCCCTCCTTAACCCTGATTTGAGAAGAAACATTGCTGAAGATTTTAAGAAACCCACGCATACTGCTTCAGGAAAAGTGTGTCTAATCAGCGTTTGAGTACCAAACTTGCAAGTGTTTGATGGTAATCATCAAGTAGGATCAAATTTGCATGCTAACATTTGTACAGTAACTATTCAGCACCTGTTTTCGTACTTAACCAAATTAACCCCCAAAGAGGTTAAACTGAGAGAGAAAATAAAGCTTATGACAAGTTTTTAAATGTTAAATGATAATACAGGAACAGAATTCTTGAAGATGGCAGGACAAATTGAGAAAGATATTAAAAAAATATTGGAGACCTTTGGCTTTATTAATAAGGACATAGAATACAAAAGCAAATAATTTATGCCAAACCTTTTAAAATATTGGCTTGATGGTAGGGTCCACGATGCTCACCACCTGTGGTACACCTGTCCAGGCCCGGTTGACGTCTACAGGTGGTTACCTCCTGACCATCCTTTGGAAAAGAGTGTCCTGCCTCTCCTCCACAGCATCCATGCACATCGCCAGCTCCGCATCCGCAAACCTCCAGGCTGCTCTTCTCGGTGCCACCTTCCTGGATGGAATGAGAGTGGAGTGCTTAAATGCAGCTCCAGCCAGCGTCGGTTGGAATTGCACTAATTTGGCTCTGGGACTGGTGCCCCCAACATCACCAGGGAACACTCCCAATTCAGTCTCGGCGTCAACACTTCCGGTGGGATTCTCAGTCCCATGACACCTGGGTCACGCTCTCTGATGGGACGGAGAATCAGACGCGGAGGCAAAATCGGGATCGATGCCAGGCGCCAATCCGAACATGATGTTCCGATCACTCACTGGCAGCTAGCAGGTGCATGCAAATGAATGTGCATGGGTCTTAATGACCCATTTGCATCCATTTAGTGAACCCATTACCCTATGCTCTGGCCCTCCGTGATTCACCTTTCTCCCTGGCCCGGAGTCAAGGGGGTGTGGATCACTTGTGGTCTCTACCAACGTGGCTCTGATGTGGTGGACCTCGCAGTGGGCCAAGGGGGTAATTCCCCCCCCCCCTCCCTGAGGGCCACCACGCCATGGTAGAGATCATCCAAGCTCAACGAAAGGTCACTAACCCCACAATTCACTGCCTGCCACTGGCTCTACCAAACCTCCCCTCACCAGGCATCCCTGTAATAGTGGTACTCTCCCAGGAACCGCGGTAAAAGGGTGGAGGGAGACCCCCCCAGGACCCTGTAATAGGGGACCCCCACATGGACCCTGTCTAAAGGGACACCCCCCCCCCCACACACATACCCCTCCCCCCGAAAAGCTAGAGAACAGTCCAGACAGGGGCAATGAGAAGAACTACAGCTGTAACACTTATCTTGAAGCTCCATGTGTCCATTCCTCGAAGGAGAACAATTGTGTCTGGTACCCACAGATCCATTAGCTGCAAGCCATTCATAGCTTTCTAGTCGTGGTCTGTGATTGACAGCAGCACAAACCATCTGCAGCTTTTATTCATTCATCTTCCTTCATGGTTTAATGGCCTAAGTGGTGAAACCTCAATTTTTACAAATATTGAACCATTGACCACATCAAAGAGAGTTAAGTGCAGTGCAATCACATCACTTTGTGCTTGGGCAGCTGCTGTGTGGCATGGTGGAGGGGGGTTGGAGTCGATTTACAGTGCAGGAATTGGGGGTAGTTGGCCGCAGAACCTTGATATCGGGCTACCCGTTCAAAAGGGTGGCCTGTTAACGGGATTTCCTCAGGAATCCCTCCAATTCCACACCATGCATGAATATTTGTGGCAAGTAGCACTGAATTTCTTGCCGGTTTATGCTCCAAAGGCTGTATGAAACAGCCAAATCAATAGGAAACTCATATGTTTGTCTTACAGCACAAATCAATCTCGTCGGAAATGTGTCCAGTTTTAAACCATTCTGATCGTTGCACATTGCTGCCTGATACTCTGGATTGATCTGCTTCATCTTGCTGAGTTTATTATTTCAAGTTTTGAATCGTCTTGTGCTTCCTGTCTGTGATATTTAGCAAAATTGTGGATTCTTGCCAAATGTTTCAACATTTTGTATAACCAGAGTTTCAAAGCCAACTTCTTTAGTAAAAATCAAAAAGGGCCATCAGAAAGAATTAATTATACCCTCAGAAGATGGAAGTGCTGTTAAGTACTTATATCTGGATCTTTCCCGACATGTTAGTGAGTAAATGTTTGATTCATTATAGCATGAAACCCTTTTAACTGGAAAGGTCTTAAGTTTAATCTTTGGTCATGACTTCAGTTGAGATAGATGTTGATTTGTTACACATGGATACCACGCTCCAGGGCTGGGGGCGTTGGTGGTGTGAGTAAGTGGTCAAAAATCAGCCAGAGTTCTACCAGATTGCTACTCGGTGACCTTTTCTAAAAAAGTACGTGAGGAGAGGATATTAGTTAAGGACAGAACCATCCTTCATTGTGTCGTTCCCCACAATTAACACTCCCTGTCAAGACTTTCAGATGTAAAGAATGCTTGAAGGAGCTATTCAGGACTGACTGACCCCCTCATCGCTGTGCTCTGCAACGTGAATTAATGCTTCTGACAAAGAGCAAGGCAGACCGTTTGAAAGAAAATACTTTTTAGTTTTATCAAAGAAAGAAATCAAACAGTGCCAATGAAAGAACAGTTTTCCTACATTATAACAGTGAGTACATTTCAAAAGTACTTGAGTGGTTCTAAAGCACTTTCGAACATACTGGGGTCATGAAAAGGCAGTCTTATGAATGCGAGTCTTTCTTTTCAAATTTATAGCATAAGGAATCATGCCCAAAGCCACTGTCTGCCCATCCCGAAGTGTGTGAATGCCTGCAAATGAGGCTGGATGACTCGCATATTAAACAAATGCTTTGAAAATTGTATTATTTTTGGGGAAATCGCAGGTGCATTGTCTGTGATTTCTTTGATATATTTCGGCTGTATGTGAGTTGTAATTACCAGTGTGGGACCTTGCACAATTGACTGCAATATTGAAACATTCTTGAAAATATCATTAGGGGAACATCTGCATGACAAAAGAGTGCAAACAGAGTGTACAACTAGCCCAAGCCTCGGAAAAATACATCTGAATGGACTTCTTGATGTCAACCTTGGAAGTGATAACTTCTGGTCAAAAGGTGGTGGTTTCTGCTGGATGTTGGAGGTGCAGATTTACAGAGCACAGAATAAAATTACAATCATTCAATGGTTGCACTGCAGAAGGAGGCTATTCAGGACATTATATCTGCTCCACCTCTGTCAGAGTAGCTCAGAAAATCCTGCTGCCCTGCCTTTCCGTTGGAGCACTACAAACCTGTTCTCTTCAGATAATTATTCAATTTTCGTTTGATAACCTCTGTTAAATTTGCTGCACCACCCTCTCCAACAAGGAATTCCAGTCCTAACCACTTACTGCATAAAAAATTCTCACGTTGCCATTTCTTCTTTTGCCAGTAACCTATAAACAGTGTCCTGTAGTCCTCAAACCCTCTGTTCAAACCATTCATGATTTTGAACACTATCAGACCTCCTCTTCTTCAAGGAAAACATCCCAGCTTCTCCAATCTGTCCACAGAACCAAATTTCCTCATCCCTGGTATCATTCTCGCAAACCTTTCCTGCACTTTCTCTCGTGCTTTAACATCCTTCCTAAAGTGTAGTGCTCCGAGTTGGACACAACATTTTAGTTGAGGCAGAACCAGTGTTTTATCATAACCTCTTTGCTTTTATACTCTGTCACATTTATAAAGTCCAGAACCCCGTTTGCTTTATTCACTGCTTCCGAACCTGGGGCGAAATTCTCCCCAAACGGCGCGATGTCCGCCGACTGGCGCCCAAAACGGCACCAATCAGACGGGCATCACGCCGCCCCAAAGGTGCGGAATGCTCCGCATCTTTGGGGGCCGAGCCCCAACATTGAGGGGCTAGGCCGGCACCGGAGGAATTTCCTCCCCGCCAGCTGGCGGAAACGGCCTTTGTTGCCCCGCCAGCTGGCGCGGAAATGACATGTCGGGGCGGCACATGCGCGGGAGCGTCAGCGGCCGCTGAAAGTTTCCCGCGCATGCGCAGTGGAGGGAGTCTCTTCCGCCTCCGCCATGGTGGAGACCGTGGCGGAGGCGGAAGGGAAAGAGTGCCGCCACGGCACAGGCCCGCCCGCGGATCGGTGGGCCCCGATCTAGGGCCAGGCCACCGTGGGGGCACCCCCTGGGGCCAGATCGCCCCGCGCCCCCCCCAGGACCCCGGAGCCCGCCCACGCCGCCTTGTCCCGCCGGTAAGAAAGGTACTTTAATTTACGCCGGCGGGGCAGGCAATTTATTGGCGGGACTTCGGCCCATCCGGGCCGGAGAATCGAGCGGGGGGGGTCCGCCAACCGGCGAGGCGCGATTCCTGCCCCCGCCGAATCTCTGGTGCCTGAGACTTCGGCAACCGGCGGGGGCGGGATTCACGCCAGCCCCCGGCGATTCTCCGACCTTCAATATTTCTGCACAGATATCCCCCAGGTCCTTCTGCTCCTGTCCTTTAGAATTGTAACTTTTATTTTATGTTGCCTCTCCTCATTCTCGTCATTAAAATGAATAGCTTCACACGGCTCTATTTTTAAATTCCATTTGCCACTTGTTCGCCTTTCCACTAGCCTTCATTTCCTTTTGAAGTTCATTACTATCTTTGTCTCACAGTTCCAATACTTACAAGTTTTGATCTGGGGACCCGGGTTTGAATCCCACCCCAGCAGGTGATGGAATTTAAACTCAATAAAATAATGATGACCATGGAATCATTGTTGATTGTCATAAAACCCATCTGGTTCACTAATGTCCTTTAGGGAAGGAAATCTGCCGTCCTTACCCGGTCTCACCTACATGTGACTCCAGACCCACAGCAATGTGGTTGACTCTTAACTGCACTCTCAAGGGCAATTCGGGATGGACAATAAATGCTGGCAGCGACGCCCACATCCCATGGGCAAATGAAATATATGTCCACGCTGCTAATATTCCTTTATTCCATGAGCTCTAACCTGGCTCACAGGCCTGTTATGTGGCACATTATCAAATTCCTTTTTGAAGTCAATATACACCAGATCAACCACATTACCCCCATCAACCCTCTCTGTTACATCATATAAAACTCAACAAGTTCATTAAACATGATTTTGTCATAAAAGTATGTGTTGGCATTTGTAATTAATCCACATTTGACCAAGTGACTGTTAATTTAATCCCAAGTGATCATTTCTATATGCTTTCCCACCACCAAGATGAAACTGGTTGACCTGTCATTGCTGAGCTCACCCTTGCACCCTCTTTTGAGCAAATATATCACATTTGGATTTCTCCAATCATCTAGCACCTGTATTTAAGGAGGATTTCACAATTATGGGCAGTGCCTCTGCAATTTCCACCCTCTGCATCCTTTGTTGCATGATTCATCAACTTTAAGCACGGGCAGCCCACCACATCTTCTTTATCAATTAACTTATCCAATGTCTCAAGACCCTCTTCATTCACTATGACTTAGGGGAGTATCTTCTTCCTTGCCAAAGACAGATGCAAAGTACCCATTTCATACCTCAGCCATGCTCCTAGCCTCCATGTGTAACTCCCCTTTTATTTCTCTAATTGGCCCCACTTCTACCTTTGTCACCGTTTTACTGTTTATATACCAATGAAAGTCTTTTCATAGGAACATACATAGAAAATAGAAGCAGAAGGAGGCCATTCAGCCCTTAGAGCCTGCTGCGCCATTCATTATGATCGTGGCTGATCATCGGGTCCTGCCTCCCCCCTCCCCCCATATCTCTTGATTCCTTTAGCCCCATTAGCTATATCTAATTCCGTCTTGAAATTATACAACACTTTGGCCTTAACTACTTTCTGTGGCATTGGATTCCACAGATTTACCACTTTTGTGGGTGAAGAAATCCCCCCCCCCCCCCACCGTCCTAAAATATTTACCCCTTATCCTCAAAGTACGACCCCTAGTTCTGGACTACCCCACCATCAGAAACATTCTTTCTGAATCTAACCTTTCTAACCCTGTTAGAATTTGATAAGTTTCTATGAAATCCCCTCTCTTCTGAACTCCAAAGAATTTAATCCTCATATGACAGTCCCGGCATCCCAGGAATCAGCCTGGTAAACCTTCGCTGCACTCACTCCATAGCAAGAACATCCTTCTTCAGATAAGGACACCAAAACTGCACACAATACAATAGGTAAAGATAGCTTTGAGACTTAAGTTTATGCTACATGCCAATCTCTTCTTGTGTTCTCTCTTTGCTTCTCTTATGCATCACTTCTCTTCTGAACCTTTTATAACCAGTTGGGTTTTTAGTTGCATTAATCCACCTGGCATCAGTAATTTGCAACCTTTACTGCCTCATCTTACTCTCTATCTTGTTGGTTATCCAGTGAGCTCTAGATTTGGTTGTCCTACTTTTCTCCCTCATGGGAATCTATCTACGTGAACTATCTCCACTTTCAAGGCAGCCCCATTGTTCCATCACAGTTTCCCTGTCAATTTCCCTGGGCCAGATATGTTCACAGCGTATTCAATTCAACCCTCCACCAAATAATAATTTTTACTTTGGATTGCTCTTTGTCTTTTTCCATATCCAGCTTCAGCTTTATGATACTCTGATTGCATTCCCCTTAAACTCAGTTTCTCAGTTCCGAGAAAGAGTCTTATTGGATTCAAAACTTTGGCCAGAATTAGACCCTCAAAGGTGGGAGTTGCACCAGCGCAGGGCACATCAGAGATAGAGAGAGCATCCGTCCCCCTTCTCCGCTGATAGCAGGTCATCTTACATCCTCATTTTTCTCAGTCCAGGCCACAGTAGGCAAAGAGGCGGCAGAAAATACAGAAGGAAAAGAGGTGGCAGAAAACACACAGCTTCCAGTTATGGAATCTAAAACAATCAACAGTATAAGACAGTCACCAGCAGTCTGCAAAAGACGTTTCTTGAACACCCTTACCAAATGTCTGGTCAGAGCAGTCTGCCCCTCTCTCCCCTTCCTGCAGTCACCAGCAGTAGACTCTCAAAGGTGGGAATAATCACACCAGGAAGCCATACCGACACAGGGCATGCCAGAAGAGAGAAAGAGCACTGCTTCCACCTCTCAAGCGCTGCTAGCAGGTCATTGTACGTCCTCCCATTCCTCACTTCAGGCCACAGAAGCAAAGAGAGGGGGCAGCAAACAAACACACAGCCTCCACACATGAAACAATTAACAGTGCCATAAATCACCAGCAATCTGCAAAAGTGCTTCTTCAACGCCATTATCAAGCTGCTCATTCAGATCAGTCGTCTCTTTCTCCCTCGTGCAGCTCCCAGCAATATACACTCAAAGGTCAGAGTAATCTCACTGGAAAGTCACACCAACGCAGAGCACGCCAAAAGAGAGGAAGGGAAGAAGAGCACCCCTTCACTTTCTCCAGCACTTCTCTTGCTCCAGGCCACAGAAGTAAAAGTGGTGGCAGTGAACAAGGACACAGCCTCCAGGCTGTCGCATTTGGATCGTTCCATCTCTCTCTCCCCCTCCCACAACTCCCAGCAGTAAAATTGGGAATAATCACACAAGAAAGTCACACTGACATAAGGCACAGCAGAGGAGGGAGAGAGCACCCCTTCCCCCTCTCGAGCACTGCTAGAAGGTCATCTTAAATCTCACTTTCCTTTACTCCAAGACAAAGAAGCAGAAGCGACAACAGCAAAGAAACACATGGCTTCAGGTATTTACAGCTACCAACACGAGCAATAATAATAATCTTTATTAGTGTAACAAATAGGCTTACATTAACACTGCAATGAAGTTACTGTGAAAATCCCCAAGTCGCCACACTCCTGCGCCTGTTTGGGTACACTAATGGAGAATTCCGAATGTCCAATTCATCTAGCAAGCACGTCTTTCGGGACTTGTGGGAGGAAACCGGAACACCCGGAGGAAACCTACGCAGACACGGAGAGAACGTGCAGACTCCGCACAGACAGTGACCCAAACTGAGACTCGAACCTGGGACCCTAGTGCTGTGAAGCAACAATGCTAACCACTATGCTACCATGCCGCCCTGTCGGCAAACACAACTGCAACACCACTTAAGAATATTTTATTTATTAAATGGTCAACATTCGAACATCAAGTACTTAACATTCCACATATCACACGAATGTCACCTTTCCACATTGGTACCGATACAAAGTTATATCAGTTCATCAACAAACACGCGGCACCATCCTTTGCTGGTTCCTCAACAGCAGTGGAGAATTAGCCTGAGAAAGTATCATCATGTCCAGAACTTTGTCATAGAAATGATCGGTCCATCAGTGTGTTACTTGTTCCACGTATCAGCAGGTCCTCCCACACAGCCCTTTCTCACCGGAACCAAATCCTGGCATCTACATATTCCACTGGCACTCAAGGTGTAGTTGAACATCCTTGATTCCTGCGGTGTCGTGCCAGTTACATGCAGCACTCACCACAGCAGCAACAAAAGCACCAACAATCTGTGAAAGCATTTCTTCAATGGTGTCATCAGCACATTTGGAACAATGTCGCGCACCACGTCCCACAGTGTCTTCTTGCTTTGAGCCCAGTGTTCCAGGACCCAGGTAGCTCAGAAAAAATTGTCCTACTTTCTGGCCAGAGAAATAGAAGGAAACAGGCTTCTGACATTTGCAGCCACAAGCATCAGCAAGCAGCAACCACAATCTACAGTTGAGAAATGCTCTCACAACTAACCAGGCAAATTCCTTATTAGCAATAGACTTCAGCTGTGAAGCTAGAGGCTGCTCACAGTCAAAGGGAGTTAAAGTAACCTTCTGCATACAACCAAAAATAGGGTTCTGTCCTGGAAGTGTATGGTAGGACAGACAGGCAGCAACTGCAATTGCCTCTGTTATGGACATCCACAAAAAGCCCATCACCTCCAGCCCCCTCCCTCCGGGCCGCGACCTGGAACGTTTCCACCCCCCAGCCATCTGAGGGGTCCACCCCGACCCCCGCCGAGCACTGGAGCAACAGCTCCAATCCCCTTGAGCTGCATGCTGGAAAATGGAAATGGCTAGTCATCGGCTCAGTTCCCCTCAGCAGCCATTGTGCCAGCTTTACGTTTTTAAAAAGGAGTACTAAACAAAGCCCGGCGGGATTTCTCGCTGGGGAGTCGGTTAATTCCCTGAAGGCCATTATATTCGACTTCAGTCTCGCTAATGAGATGGAAATTAATGCAAATGAGGGTGAATGATATTCTCGCCATTTGTAGCTCTGATCCAGAGCTCTCCATTGGGAGTTGGCCCATTAGGTAGCAAACATATTTGTGCCCGTTGCAAATCTCGATTTTGGCCTTTCCTGCTATTTAACCAATGCATCCAGATCACGGTGGGCGCAACGTGGTGGGTAAATCCCACCCATTATCTCTGTTTCTCTTCCAGAGATACTGCCAAACCTGCTGTGTTTTTCTAGTATCTTCTGTTTATTCCAGCAGATTGCTTTTATTTTATTGGTAATTGTCAGCTGTTTGCTTGTGGTAATGTTGGCCAATGAACATTTCAGGGGAGACCCATTTTAAACTTTCATTAGTGGCCTTATTTTTGGGGTCAAAACATGTTCAAGTTGTTTTTGAGCTTAATGTTCTCCAATCATCAATCTTCTCAAAGAGTAGGTGCAGGTGTGAAATGAAAAGCTTCACATTCTCCTCCTGTCTACTTTTTCCACAGCATTGGTAAATGTTGGAAATAAACTTGATTAATGGAGGTTCATGGGGGATCAGTAGACATTCCTCTTATTACTGCCTTACCTGCTAGGCTTTGAACTCCTTATTTTGGAACATGAACATTTTGAATCAGCTGAATTTCTAAAAAGAAGTTCCCACTGCAGCATAGGTTTTGGAAATTACCCTGTTCGTGCTATCAAGCCTTGCCGTTATAACAAGTAACATCTGTGCAGTTTATGAATATTAGTTCAATTAGGAACTACCCTAAAACTCAAAAGGAATATATAACATTGCACAAAATGTAACGGGCGGGATTCTTTGTTGGCCGATGCCGGAATCTGGAAACACGATTGGGCAGAGAATTCTGCGTTAGCTGGAAAATGAGGTTGGCACCGGGTACCAAACGGAAGGCCTCGCTCCAGTCTCTCGACACTGCACACTGGCATGAACATACAAATTGTACAGTAAAGTCCGTTGGCATATCATTAACTTCCTGGCATTTTCTGGGCCTTTCGCGATGCTTCGCCTCCGCCAGGATGAATTACCGACAGTGAGGTTCACTTATGGGCAGGATTCTCCCGCAATCGGCGGGGCGGCCTGTGCCGGCGCCAAAGAGTGGCGTGAACCACTCTGGCATCGGGCCACCCGGAAGGTGCAGAATCCTCCGGCCAGCGTGTTCTGGCACATGCGCAGAACCGCTGCTGTGAGTCCTGCGCATGCGCAGGGGGTTTCTTCTCCGCGCCGGCCATCGCAGCGCCTTACACAGGCGCGGAGGGAAAGAGTGCCCCCACAGCACAGGCCCGCCCGGAGATCGGTGGGCCCCAATCGCGGGCCAGGCCACCGTGCCCCCCCACCCCCCCCGGGGCCAGATCCCCCCGCACCCCCTAGCGGACTCCGCAAGCCGCCCTCAAAGCCAGCTCCCGCCGTGGGAGACCTTGTCTAATCCACGGCAGCAGGACTGGCCGAACACGGGTGGCAGCTCGGCCCATCGGGGCCCGGAGTATCGCGGGGGGGCCGCTGCCAATGGCCCCCGACCGGCGCGATCCCCGCCCCCGCCCAAAAACCGGCGCCGGAGAATTCGGCAGCCGGTGTCGGAGCGGTGGGGCGGGATTCACGCCGCCTCCCACCGATTCTCCGACCCGGTGGGGGGGTCGGAGAATCCCGCCCATTGTATTTCAAATCAGGAAACAGGCGCCGTGGTTGCTAGGGTGCGGGAGGGGTTACAAACAATGTCCAACATCGTTATAGTCTACTGATGGTTGTGCCACTGGCCGTGGTCAACCAGGGCTAGGGGGAGAAGTGGGGGCTGGCTACGAGGTGGGCCATGGGGTCGGGGTAGCCGGGCTTGGACTGCCATTACTGCAGCCTGCAAGGCAGCCTTGTGGCTGCGCATGCCACTGACTATCCACTGGGAACTTACCGCCATGGGTGCCCCATCCCTCTCAGTACCCTCTGGCCCCAGCTGACTATCAACAAGATGGGCGTGCTGCAGCGCAACAAGTGCCATCGTCGGGGCTGGGATGAGGGTCGGCATGCAATGGAATTGCGCGAGTTTTAAATGGCGCCGGTGCTAGCCCATTAACGGGGCCTGAATACCGGCATCAGCACTTAGTCTCTCAAATGGAGAGGTTGCCCAATCATCTTGCTCTGTAATTTTCATGCAAAAGCATTATTTCCTACATTTGTCATTCAGAGCATATCACTTTAATCAGTGAGTATTCAGAAGAGAATATGTTCAGTAATATCTTCAGATCTTCCACTTCACTTTTCAAATCAGTGGAGCTCTGCTTTGAATGACGGGAGACTTATCCAGACCACCTAGCTCTCAAAATCTTTGTTCACTGCTTTCTGAAGCCTCTCTATTATTTCTGTAACATGTTACTGCATGCTTGCTATTAATCCTGTTGCTGGTTACTCATACTAATTTTCAGAATTTCAGATTGGATCTTTAAATACATTGCACATTTAATTTTGCAAATCTAGGTCCATTTTATTTCACACGTTTGATTTCCAGGTGAATATGTCAATGGTAGCTAACTAAGTCTCACTGAACAGTCTTTGCAGAGCTACATTTAACTAAAAGTGAGATTATGTGAACAATCTTGAAGTAACATTGTCGGCAGGTTTGAATCTTTTTTTGTTACCTCCCTGCCAATTTCCTTTTTGCTATAATGTACATGTCACATTTAGTTATGTTGCTGGTTTTGTCCATATCTGTCTTGCATTTATCCCTTGCTTCTTCTTGCATATATTGCAACAATATCAGGCAAGGAAGATATCACGCCATTATGTTATGCCAAGATTCATGGTGAAACAACAATCCTATGCTGTACACATATCGACACCTGTGTCTATCATTAGAGTTTGGTGGTGTTGCTTTTACTCCAGAGGATGAAGAAGACCAGCTAAGAGGTTACTTGGAGTTGGGTGAAAGCAAAAAATTGATGATTGCCAGGAGCTGAGAAATGAACCCAGGAAAGGACCAGGGGAATATTATTGGAATTTTCGTAGGTCATTTCCGATAAACAGCCTATTCCTTTTTTGATTGATTAGACAATTTGGTCATCAAATCCTCTCTTCAAATCGTTCCGTTCTTAATCTTTCTCCTGAAAAGTATTCTATTGTTTCTTGAATCTATTTGTCTGATTTCACTTTTGACGATTTTCTCTGTTTGTGAATTCTGTCTGTCTCTCAATGGCTTTGTGAAATTGTTTTGTCAGAATGAGCTACTTTGTTATAGTAGAGTCGTAACTACAGTCAAAAATTGTACTTAGTTGACTGTGCTTTGGCATATCCTGAGGTGGAGCCAGCTGAACCCCCTAAGAAATCTGGCCTAACCCTATCCTTCTGGACTGATTTGGGGGCATTCTGTCATTTTCCCATTGGAACGAGAGAAGGCTAACCCCATGTAAAATCTCATGACTTGTGTTTAGTTCTTGGGATATATCTCTACAGGTCAAACAATCCACATTTCATTGTAAACTGGTTAAGTGATAACACATCCCTTCATGTCTCACTTCACCCAGAGAATGAACATCAGTCATACCAGGCATGTTTCATGACAGACTAAGCTATTAAACTTGCTTAATGTTGAATAGAGTTGCCTTCAGAATCAAGCAGCAGAAACAAGTAATTGCAGCACCAGTACGAGAGTCTGGAAAGGGTTCTCAAGGGGTTAAACAAACAAACCGATGTGCCCACCCCCGTGAATAGTGTCATGATATTCAAGTGAACATCACAGCACATAAACACATACATAATGATAGACAGAGCAACAGACCAATTAGCTCACATAACACGACAGCCAATCACAGACAAGAGCATACACAGTACAAAACAAGAAACACGACACTTCCTGGGCAGTCCATTAGGAGACGGCACAGGGCAAGGACCTCAAAGCCAGACACTCACACAGTCACTACGTGCTGAGTACCAGGTTTGTTGTATAAATAGTTTAACAGAATAAAACTGCGTTGTACCAATCGCAACCGTGTTGGTTCGTCTGTACATCAGAGCACCCAACACTTCAAATAGTGAACCAGGACATCCAAATCAGGTTGTGAGGTGGAGGTTGGGTGGTTGGGTGAGGAGGATGATGAGAGAACCTTCTGTCCATCCTCATTATCCACAAACGAAGGGCAGCACGGTGGCGCAGTGGTAGCACTGCAGTCTCACGGCGCTGAGGTCACAGGTTCGATCGCGGCCCCGGCTCACTGTCTGTGTGGAGTTTACACATTCTCCCCCTGTTTGCATGGATTTCGCCCCCACAACACAAAGATGTGCAGGGTAGGTGGATTGGCCATGCTAAATTGCCCCTTAATTGGAAAAAATGAATTGAGTACTCAAAATGTTTTTAAAAAGAAAAACAATTATCCATAATCTGATGGGGAGAGGCAGGGAGGAGAGCACGAAGAACTGCAGGAAAAAAACACCATCTTTTCCGAGCTTTACTGAATTACAGAGCGACTCAGAATACAGTTATTTTACAGTCAATAGCAGGAAGATATTTTTTACTAACTTTCAGGGGGAAAGGGAATATACACTTCTAAAAGGAAAAATGTGCAGGGCTCTGGGGAAAGAGCTATGAAGGAAGGCTAATTGGGTAATGCTTTCAGAAAGCTGGTACAGGCATGGTTGGCCAGGTGGCCTCCTTCCATGCTGCCTGATTATGTGATGCAGCATCTGTATCGAACAAAAGACTGGATACAAAATAGCCAAACTAATTGATTAAGTGGATGGCAAGCAAATCAGAGACCCAGAAATGTAATTTCAATCAGCAATGTTCAGTTAAAATACTACTATATCCAGGGGTTATCAAAAAGGATGATGCGTCTTGCACAGGGAGGATCAGGAAATCTACAGCAGTGAATGGTAAGGAACTGACCTCAGGATCACGTTTCATAAAAGGCTAATGGCACTAACTTCATATACCTATAATTCACTGGGTGGTCGGGTAAATGGGATTGTTTTGAGATTTTCAGAAAGTATGTGATGCCAACTATACTCTCCTGGTGAAAACCAATGGAATCTTTCTAGTCCCACCGAGGCGTCCTTGAAGGCGGGACATATTCCCGCCTCTGAGTGATCTCGCCTGAGATGGATGAGCAATAGCAGCTGGTAGCCAATAATGAGAATTTAAAAATCTAATGAGGGGGATGGGATGGGCTTCCCTGGGATATTCCCGGTGTCAAAGGATTCTAGTGGTGGCAGGCCAGATCATCCATGCCCGGTGATGCAGCAGGAATAACAAGGACCAAACCTGTGGCCTGAACAAATCTAAGAAAGGATTTGCACTTTGATAGGCCTTTCAGCTTTGTTGCTCTTTGTTTTATTAATTTTATGGACCTTTCCAAGGGTACCTCCATTATATTGTGCCCTTGAGCACTCCTTTCTACTGAGGTAGGACCCAACATTCCCAGTGGGGCTGCCTTTCTTCTAAAGCTGCGAGTCCTTTTACTGAAGCTGTGGCCTCTGGAACCCACTGTCCATTTATGATTGGACAGCAGCAGCAACCAACGGTAGCACAGTGGTTAGCATTGTTGCTTCACAGCGCCAGGAAGTAATTTCAATCATTAGAAGCATCCAACATGTTGAGAATCTAGTGACAGATGGCATGCTCACTACTTTGCGAACCAGATAGGTTTTTACAACAATCGACAATGGTTTCATGGTTGTCATTAGACTTTTAATTCCAGATTTTTTATTTAATTCAAATTCCATCATCTGCCCTGGTGGGATTCAAACCCATGTCCTCAGAACATTACCCTGAGTTTCTGGCTTACTAGTCCAGTGACAATACCGCTACCTCCCCATACACAAGAAAATTCTGTGGCCTGATGTAAAAGGGGAGGACTAAGTAAAAAATGTAAATAACCTGTATTTATATATAGCACCATTCATAACCTCAGGACATTCTAAAATACTTTACAGCCAATTAAGTACTTTTGAAGTCTGGTCACTGTTGCGTGGTGAACACCACAAGTGGTATATTATATATATTACAGCACTGAACGTATATTAGAGGTACGATGGTAAACCCCACCCTGCTGGCTCTGCCCAGCAGGCGGCGTATAAAAATGTGTGCGCTCCTGCGCTGCATCCATTCTGGTTCCAGCTACAGGAGGCACAACATCTTGTGCAATAAAGCCTCGATTGTTCCACCATTCTCGTCTCGTGGTAATTGACGGTACATCATGTTCTAATGCAGAAAATGCTGCACATGGCAAGTTCTGTTTTTGTAAGGTTGAGTGAGGAACAGATACAGTTCAGGCCACCCCAGGGAGAACTCCCCTGCTCTTATTCCAAATGTGCCCTGGGATCTTTTGCTTGTGCAGACAGAATAGAACTAAGTTTAGAACCTTATCTGAAAGATGTTAAACAGGCCCATTGTACATGTAGAGATAATTCCTCAACCCTGAGCTCCCAGCAGGATGAGTGAGTCAGAGATAGATCCAATTATTCTTAGTACCAATTCTCCAAACCACATTTACTGTGAGCGAGCATCTTAACTGGGAAGACGGAATTGCAGAATTACCTCTACCTTTTCATTAAATGACTGAGAGTTCAAATCACAAAAAGTTCAATGGCCAGAGTGTAATATCCCACACCGGGCTTACGGGGTGGGAGTGTTATCCTCCCGGTGGTTCTCACGGAGTACGAACTCCCCCGCTGAGGGGCAGGAAAGCTCCATTTAGCAATATATAAATGGTCGGCCAGTAAGGCACCAACCAGAGAGAGACCCGGTCGAGATCTACTGGGAAGTGTTTCCCATATTTGTAAATAAATCAAAGTGTTTTATTTCCTTTGGTGTGGACTCCCCGTCTCCTTATTAAACAGAGGCTATGTATATTTTGCACTGATACTAATGATATTTATCCAGTCAGCAGATCAAGAAAACAATCAAGATGATCAGCAGTGAGGGAGGGACAAAAACAGGGAGGACAGGAAAAGACACGCTGGAAATGTGATTTCTATTTCTCGTTTCTCTGGTTGATCATGCAAGTCATGAGAACCAGATCGAGAGCGAGTTACGCTTCACAAATGCCACAAAAACGACAGCAAATCTTTCAAAAGCAGCATTGCATTAAGTGTATTTTATTTAAACTTGAATGGGCAAAATTTGAGTGGCTTTGACAACTGAAACAGCAAGTGTGTAAGTCGCTGGTACTTTCAAATTGAAGTTTCATGTGATAAAGGCTTTTATTTCTTTCCCACTTACATGTGTGCGGTGGCTCGAGACAAACATTGGAGGCTTGTATTAATGAACAAAAGGGGTTTATTGATGAAAGGTAAAGGTAGTTAGATAACAGGCACAGAATATTTTATAACAGGTCTTAACACGTCGCCTCCGGGTCCACACTGCCTGGGGTCCTGCTTCCAAGGCCCTGCACGAACTTTCCATTGGCTGGGTGTCACATGCTCCCGCGCAATTGGCCCCGAGCCGGTCACGTCTGTGGAGCCCACCCCCTTCAAGGAGTCATGCTACCACATTGCTCTCCACTTCAGTCTCTTAATACACTACCCAAAACTATCTACAAAAGTTACAATTGTTAATGGGGACAACCAAGGAAAGAGAGTCCATCAAAAAGTCAATCGTTCTGGAGATCTCCACATCCTCCCCACCTCTGTAGGCCAGCAACAGGCTTGGTATTCTTTTGGCCAATCGAGTGGTCCACAGTCAATACCACTTCAGGAGGACCCACTTCGCCAACACACAAACTAGCCTCACTGGCCTCGACAGATGCAGCAGGTTGAACAGAAACAAGAATCCCTGGCTCCCCTTGGCTGGTCCTAGATACAGGAGTATTCACAGTACTCGCGGGACCTGTCGATTCCATGTCGGGGTCACCACCCCTCGACGACTCAGGTGGTCAACGTCTTTTTGATGGTCTTCCCATTAATATCGACCACATAAGACACTTGCTCTGACTGGGCCACAACCCACGCTTCTAACCAAGGTGAGCTGGCAGCAAGATTTCAGACCAAAACCGGGTCTCCCACCCAGAACGATCTGTCCTGTCTCTGTTCTGGCCACTGACTCTTCTGGGAGGCATGACGTGTCTCCACCTTCCCTGTCAAATTTGGAAATACAAGATCCAATACGGTTCCCAACCAATGGCCCATGAGCGGCTCAGCTGGTGTGGCCCCTGAGGCTGAATGAGGGGGTTGAGTAGTAAAACAATAGAAATTAGCCAACCTCTGGTAAATTGGTTTATAAGATTGCTTTTTCATGACATTCTTGAAAGTTTAAACAACCCTCTCATCGAGATCATTTTACGTTGGGTGATAGGGGACTGTCTTCGTGTGTTGTATGCCAATTGCTCTCACAAAACCCTGGAAATCATCGTCGGTGAAGGGGGTGCCAATTTCCGAAACGATTGGCTTGAGAAGCCCCTGAATGGCAAACACTCGGTGCAAGACGTTAGTGTGCCCGCCGAGGTAGTGAACCACATTTCATTAATGGATAGCCACTTCAAGTCGGCATCTGCCAGCACTAAAATCATCTTGCCCAGGAACGGGGCAGCATAGTTAACATGGACGACCTGCCCATTCATAAGTGTTAAGGGTGGCGGAAGATGGCAAAGGTTTCTACATTTGGCAAGGGAGATACCATTGTACTAGTTATTCAATGGCTTTGTCTCTGCCTGGCCACCAGACGTAACTTTGTGACAACATCTTCATCTTTGTCTGCCCTGGGTGCGCACTGTGTAACTCTTGAAGGAGCCCCCTGGCCTGAGCAGGATGACCACCTGTGATCCCTACAGAATCACAGCATTTTCACATGGCAATTCACCTTGATGAGTGAAGTAGTGCCTTAGCTGTTCACCAGCCACACTGTATCATTTGTTTGACTTTGAAAGAATAGTGTCTCTCTGGGTCCAGTTGGGATGTGCCCTCCGGATGCTCTCAGGTTGTATAGGAAGTTTAAAGCTGGAATTATCTCCTGGTGTGCCAGTATTGGCGGAGTGCTCTTAGATGGGGGCAGGTGACGATGCATTGTTATTAGCAATTTGATCCCAGGCCGTTGCATACTTGTAGGCCACCAAAAGCAAGGCCCAACACTGCATCCTCATTGAGGCTATGGGCAGAGTGGGCTTCTCTTCCCTCAACAGGCCCAATAATGGCTTGTGGTCAGCCACTATGTTGAACCGCTGACCGTATACATACTGATGGAATTAATTCATGCTGAATATAACCACGTAAGTCCTCCTTCTCAATCTGGACGTAGTTTCATTCTGCTTCAGAAAGGGTCCTTGAGGCAAAGACGATAGGGCATTCAGAAGCATCTATCATTTTATGGGATAAAACGGCCCTTACAGTGTAAGTGGACACATCACATGTCAGCACGATTGGTTTCCCGAATCATGCACCAAGTGGTTTGACGACTGTAATGCTTGCTTTGCAACTCGGAAGGCTACCTCTTGCCACTCCTTCCATTGCCACTGCTGATTCTTCCTTAATATCTGGTGTAATGATGCCAATGTTGTGGCTCAATTCAAAATAAAGCTTCCACAATAATTGACCATCCCGAGAACGGATTTAAGCTCCCTGACAATTTTGGGTGCAGGGATGTCTCGTAATTGCCTTCATCTTTCCTTCCAATGAGTGCAACCCTGTCGCATCAACATAAAATCCTAGGTACATCATGTCGGAGGCCTGTAAAGTACATATTTTACATTTTAGGCAGACTGCTGCATCACAAAACCTCTTTAATACTTCCTCTAGGCACCCATGGGGCTATTCTGATGTAGTGGCGGTGACTACCATTCGCTGGAAGATAGCTCAGGTTGAAGAGATGCCAAATGGCAGTCTGGTGTATTGGAAGAGGTGTTAATTGCCGCAAACCTTTGAGACTCCTCATCCAACTCTAGTTGCAGGTAGGAGTGACTGAGGTCCAATTATGAATAGGTGAGGCCCCGCCCGTCAGCTTGGCTTAGAGGTCCTCAATTCGTGTAATCGGATACCGATCAACCTTGGCTGCGTGATTTATGTTCACCTTATCCGATTCCGGTTCTTGCTGGAGCTTCTCTACTTAATTGTTCCTTCCTTACCCCCTCGATTCACAATGACTGTTGGTTACGATCAAAAGCTTTTACCTCATTGTCAGTGTGGTGACTCGAGGCATACACTGGAGGCTTCCAGTACCAAACAAAGAGGTGTATTGATGAAAGGCCAAGGCAGTTAGATAACAGGCACAGAACACTATACAAGAAGTCTTAACATTTCAGCTCCCTGGTCCTACTCCCAGGGCAACTCGCAAAATCCCCATTGGCCGGGGTTCATGTGCTCCTGTGCATTTGGCCGTGAGCCGGTCACATGGTCCACTGAGCCAGCACCCTTAAAGGGAACACACGAACACATTGTGAAAACAAAATTGATCACTCATTGCTTCCTTCCTTTGCAAAGCATAATCAATATTAATCCAATATGCAGTGAAGAAATCCTGTACTCTCAAACACTCAGCGATGTTCAATTTTCATCAAATCAGATCAATCTTCGGTGGTGTTATTACAAAATTGAAAGTGAGGAAGTGAAAGTCATCTTGGCCTCAACGGGAAAGAAGATCAAGTGTAGAATGAAATGAACCTCCAATTCACTATTGCTGTTTTTTTTGCATTTTGGTCCAAGTGAATTTCATCTGCAGAGAATCAAGGGTCAGCGTAGCGTTCAAATTAAGTATGGGGCAGGAGCTAACTTGACCAGGCACATAGATGTAATTGAGTCTTCATTTTTTAAAATCATACATTCTGTCCTCATTTTTACATAATAATTCAATTTTAAATTTGTAGTACCGTCAATATGATGCAAGGCAGGTTGAGGTAATGTCAATTGAAGGCTTTATTAAGCAGAACTTTATCCCCAGCAGCGTGGTTACAGAATGCAGCTGCTGAGGGAAATGGAGGGAAAAGCTGGGTTCTTATACCGTCATTTCTGGGTGGAGTCCAGTAGGTGGCAGATCCTATTAGGAGCTGGCATCCCTCCACCAATAGCCTGTCGGCACGTGGTGTACCGTATTACCCCTAATACATACCACCACATTCACCCCTTGTTGAAAAAGAACCCGGCGGGATGGTGGTTCGCATGGTGGTAGGGGTTTACAGAGTCGGTACTGTGCCGTAACTTTGAACGAAACACAAAATTATCGCTTCAACTGGGCCAACGGGCCAGACAGGGTCGGCATGATGCCATAACTATAACAAGACACAATAACTGAAAACGTTGAGAATTAAAGTGATTCGATGAGCCGGATGGGTGCCCTGGTCGTCCTTTCCGATCGTCTTGGGCGTGGTGGTGATGGCGCTGGCACGAGTCCCGTCGACTCGGGGAGCGTAGCGCCGTCCCCTGTGACCTTACTCCTGGGCGGGTCTGGGAGGAGAACCGAACCCCCCAGGAAGGGGGTGGCTGCGGGATGAGCCGGCGGGAGTGAGGAGGTGGTGATTGGCCCTGGGGGGGTGTGGGTAGCTCCGGCGGGTGCCAGGTCTCGCAGGGAGACCGTGTCCTGTCGGCCATCGGGGTGCTCCACATAGGCGTATTGCGAGTTGGCGTGAAGGAGATGCACCCGTTCCACCAACGGATCTGACTTGTGCGCCCGCACATGTTTCCGGAGCAGAATGGGTCCCGGAGCTGCTAGCCAGGTCGGAAGTGGCGTTCCAGAGGAGGACTTCCTAGGAAAGAGAAGGAGGTGCTCGTGAGGCGTTTGATTCGTGGTGGTGCACAGCAGGGACCGGATAGAGTGAAGGGCATCCGGGAGGACTTCCTGCCAGCGGGAAATTGGGAGACTCCTAGACCGGAGGGCCAGCAGGACGGCCTTCCAGACCGTTCCATTCTCCCTTTCTACCTGCCCGTTCCCCCGGGGGTTGTAACTGGTCGTCCTGCTTGAGGCTATGCCCTTGCTGAGCAGGAATTGACGCAGTTCGTCACTCATAAAGGGGGACCCCCTGTCGCTATGGATATAGTCAGGGAAACCGAACAGTGTAAAAATGGTACCGAGGGCTTTAATGACCATGGACGCTGTCATGTCGGGGCAGGGGATGGCGGAAGGGAAACGGGAGTATTCGTCAATGACGCTCAGGAAGTACGCGTTGCGATCGGTGGAGGGGAGGGGGCCTTTGAAATCCAAACTGAGGCGTTCAAAGGGTCGAGAGGCCTTAACCAGGTGCGCTCTATCTGGCCTGAAAAAGTGCGGTTTGCACTCAGCGCAGATCTGGCAGTTTCTGGTGACTGTTCGGATGTCCTCGACGGAGTAAGGGCGGTTGTGGGCCTTAAGGAAGTGGTAGAAACGAGTGACCCCTGGGTGGCAGAGGTCCTCATGGAGGGCTTGTAGATGGTCCACTTGTACATTGGCACATGTGCCGCGAGATAGGGCATCGGATGGCCCGTTCAGCTTTCCTGGACGGTACAAGATCTCATAATTGAAGGTGGAGAGTTCGATCCTCCACCGCAAGACCTTGTCGTTCTTGATCTTGCCCTGCTGTGCATTATCGAACATGAAGGCAACCGACCGCTGGTCAGTGAGGAGAGTGAATCTCCTACCGGCCAGGTAATGCCTCCAGTGTCGCACAGCTTCCACTATTGCTTGTGCCTCCTTTTCCACTGAGAAGTGGCGGATTTCTGAAGCGTGGAGGGTTCGGGAGAAGAAGGCCACGGGTCTGCCTGCTTGGTTGAGGGTGGCCACCAGAGCTACATCCGATGCGTAGCTCTCGACCTGGAAGGGGAGGGACTCGTCGATAGCGCGCATCGTGGCCTTTGCGATATCCGCTTTGATGCGGCTAAAGGCCTGGCATGCCTCTGTCGACAGGGGAAAAGTAGTGGACTGGATTAGCGCACGGGCCTTGTCGGCGTATTGTGGAACCCACTGGGCGTAATAAGAAAAGAAGTCCAGGCAACGTTTCAGGGCTTTGGCACAGTGGGGGAGAGGGAACTCCATGAGGGGGCGCATGCGTTCGCGGTCGGGGCCTATCACTCCATTACGCACCCAGGATGGCTAGGCGATTGGTGCGGAACACGTATTTTTCTTTGTTGTAAGTGAGGTTCAGGACGTGAGCGGTCTGGAGGAATTTCTGGAGGTTGGCGTCGTGGTCCTGCTGGTCGTGGCCGCAGATGGTGACATTGTCGAGATACGGGAACGTGGCCCATAAACCGTGCTGGTCAACCATTCGGTCCATCTCTCGTTGGAAGACCGAGACTCCGTTCGTGATGCCGAATGGAACCCTCAAAAAGTGGTATAACCGCCCGTCTGCTTCGAAGGCAGTATAGTTGCGGTCACCGGGATGGATGGGGAGCTGGTGGTAGGCGGACTTGAGGTCCACGGTGGAAAAGACCTTGTACTGTGCAATCCAATTGACCATGTCGGATATGCGGGGGAGAGGGTACGCATCTAGCTGAGTGTACCTGTTGATGGTCTGACTATAGTCGATGACCATCCTCTGTTTCTCCCCGGTCTTAACGACTACCGCCTGGGCTCTCCAGGGACTGTTGCTAGCCTGGATGATGCCTTCCTTCAGCAGCCTCTGGACTTTGGACCGGATAAATGCTCGGTCCTGGGCGCTGTACCGTCTGCTCCTTGTGGCGACGGGTTTGCAATCCAGGGTGAGGTTCGCAAACAAGGAACGCGGTTCAACCTTGAGTGTCGCGAGGCCGCAGACAGTCAGTGGGGGTATAGGGCCGCCAAATTTAAATGTTAAACTCTGGAGGTTGCATTGGAAGTCCAACCCTAGGAGTGTGGGCGCACAGAGATGGGGGAGGACATACAGCCGGTAATTTCGGAACTCCCTCCCCTGCACCGTTAGGTTAGTGATGCAGAACCCCGTGATCTGAACGGAGTGGGATCCCGCCGCCAGGAACATTTTCTGGGTGCTTGGCCGAATTACGAGGGAACAGCGCCTTTCCGTGTCCGGATGGATGAAGCTCTCCGTGCTCCCAGAGTCGATGAGACACGGCGTCTCGTAGCCATTCACTAGGACTGTAGTGGTTGCAGTCTGGAGCGTCCGGGGTCGCGACTGGTCGAGGGTCGTCGAAGCCAGACGTGGTTGTTGAAGTTGAGCATCGTAATCAGGCAGTATGTGGCCGTCTGTGTCGGGGTCCTTCAGCCCAGATGGCGGCGTCCACGGATCGAGCGCAGTCGGGTGTGGACAAAATGGCGGCGCCCATCTCTCCCTCGTGGCGTCCGGGGTCCAAAATGGCAGCGTCCGTTGGTCGCACGTGGATCGCTGGGCGGGCTGGGTCTGTGGTCCCGTTTCTTCCCCGGAGATAGCGGCGACCCCGCGGAACCTGCACACCGTCGCGTAGAGGCCCTTCTTCCCTCAGCTTTTGCAGGTAGCCGCGCGGGCCGGGCAGCGCTGCCGAGGGTGTTTCGGCTGGCCGCAAAAATAGCAGCGGGGCCCCCCCCCCCGGTTGGTCTGGTGTTTTGGCCGCGCAGGTTTGCGGGGGTGGGGGGGGTGTCGGAGAGTTGACCGCAGCGGGGGTCCACGGAGCCCAAGGGGCTGTAGTGCGGTCGGGGGCGTAGGCGCGGGCGTTACGCAAGGCCACATCGAGGGATGCTGCCAGGGCCCGAGCTTCTGTAAGTCCCAGAGATTCTTTCTCCAGAAGCCTCTGGCGGATCTGGGAAGAGGTCAAACCTGCCACATACGCATCGCGGACCAGGAGCTCTGTGTGTTCATTCGCTGTTACCGCCGGGCAGTTGCAGTTTCGACCCAGGATCTCCAGGGCGTTATAAAACTCGTCCAGCGATTCCCCAGGAAATTGCCGTTGTGTAGCGAGCTGGTAGCAAGCAAAAGCCTGGTTGGCGGGCCGGATGTAGATATTCTTCAGCGCGGCGATGGCACCGGTGAAACTGTCCTCCTCCTCGATAAGGGAGTAGACGTCAGGACTCACCCTGGAATAGAGGACCTGCATCTTTTGTTCGTCAGTCGGTGTGCCGGGGGCCGTTCGGAGGTAGCCCTCAAAGCATGCCAGCCAGTGCTTGAAGATAGCGGTGACCCCGCGGGACTTGGGGCAGCACGGTAGCCTTGTGGATAGCACAATTGCTTCACAGCTCCAGGGTCCCAGGTTCGATTCCAGCTTGGGTCACTGTCTGTGCGGAGTCTTCACATCCTCCCCGTGTGTGCGTGGGTTTCCTCCGGGTGCTCCGGTTTCCTCCCACAGTCCAAAGATGTGCAGGTTAGATGGATTGGCCGTGATAAATTGCCCTTAGTGTCCAAAATTGCCCTTAGTGTTGGTTGGGGTTATTGGGTTATGGGGATAAGGTGGCGGTGTTGGCCTTGGGTAGGGTGCTCTTTCCAAGAGCCGGTGCAGACTCGATGGGCCGAATGGCTTCCTTCTGCACTGTAAATTCTATGATCGAGGTCAAGTTAGCTGCTTGGGGTGCGATGCGCAGGCACTCCGGGGTGATTCGGAGCTCCATGTTCCCACGTCGTTTTCTTCAATTTAAATTCTACTTAATAAATTGTAGTACCGTCAATATGACGCAAGGCAGGTTGAGGTAATGTCAATTGAAGGCTTTATTAAGCAGACCTTTATTCCCAGCAGCGTGGTTACAGAATGCAGCTGCTGAGGGAAATGGAGGGAAAAACTGGGTTCTTATACCGGCATTTCTGGGTGGAGTCCAGTAGGTGGCAGATCCTATCAGGACCTGGCATCCCTCCACCAATAGCCTGTCGGCACGTGGTGTACCGTATTACCCCTAATACATACCACCACAAAATTACTATTTGCTCTTCCACCATGATGCAAACAGTAAATTAGAAAATTTGATCACTCTCTTCTACTTTCATATCTCTCATGTCTTGTCGCATGCTGTATCTCTTTCTCTTCTTCTGCTTCATGACTTTAGTTGTTTCTCTTTTTCATAGCTTCCTTTTCCAACTTCCTTTATTCTGTTCCTTCCCCTTCTCATCTGGTCCTTCCTCTGACTTTTGTTCCTTTTCTTTCTTGATTGGCACACAGTAATCTTGAACTATCCTATCAAACTTTATATCCTTCCTCCTTTTAAACATCACAGTTACTCACTTCACCCTTAACCCTTGTGTTTCTCCCCTTCCTGTTCACTCCTCTAAGGATAGGTTTCACAAATCAAGATGAGCTCTGATTGATAATTATAAACAATACACTGGAGTAAACACCAGTTGTATTTAAGGTATAAGGCCAGGTTTTTGTTAAGAAGGCAGGAAACTCAAGTTGGAAAATGACCCCGCACACACTAGCTTTTCTCTGGGGAGGCATGATGGGGATCATATTGGGCCACTAATGCCAGAAGCAGTTCAGATATGCCCATGGAGGTATGCAGTGCCAAGGCAGGCTAGCTAGAAGGCCCATCTCATTTCTCTGGGATGTTTTCTCAGTTGCACTAAAGGCTGTGAAGCATACTAACCATCACCCCTCACACCTTATCATTCCCCAACCATTTGTCATTCCCCCTTCATGACTTCCATGATCCTCATGCCCACTTAACCAGTATTCTCCATGTACAGAAAAAATAAGCTATTTAATAATAATGGGTATCCTTGAAATGCTGATGGGGAAGAAGAAACATCCATTCAAAAATATGCTTTGAAAAAGACGCTGCTTTTACAACCCTATAAAAGTGTCAATCAGACAGAGCCATTACAGTATCAATAGCACTTACTTCACATCCATTAATCTTGTGCAAATAAACATACGGGTGTTGAAAAAGCAGATCAAAGAAAGAATAACCGATGATAACAAATAAAAGCTAACACCCCACTGTAGCGTATATAAACAGACCCCAGCTGACCTAACCTAGTCTTGGAGTTCAACCAAGCATTCTAAATGAAGCCATCTGGAGAAACAGATGCCTGACCATAGTGTATATTGGTCAGTGAGTATGAAGGGGGCATGGTTAACATACCTTTTAAAAAGTTCCTAAATCCAGTCGATGGTTGGTTCTTGACTCTTCCAGAGGTTGAGAACCACAAGTCCATAAGAAGCTAGCCTGACTCGATGAAAATTGTGATGGGTATGAGATGCTCACCCCTGCAGTGGAACCTGCCAGGTCTGGAGTACAGTATGCAGGCTCGTTAACTGCATTCTTATCCTGTGATCATTCCATGAATTGCGGAATTGCTCATCATTTTTAAAGGCCTTTGGAGTTAATGTAACTCTGCACAAATCTGGTCCAAACTTTTCAATTTAGTTTGATGTGACAAAACAACTCACTGTGCATTGAGTATTTTGCATTCGAAGATAGGCTGACTATCGTTTCAATGTGTGTGTGGACAGGACAAAACTAAATTAATCCAGGACTCTAAGACATTGATTGCTTATGCGATCTAGAAATTCAGAGAGAGCTGAATTCCTGTCCTTTTGCCCAAATTGAATATTGTATGCCTCATTTCAACGGTATTACGAGATACAAATCCAATACTCAGTAATATGTGTGACATTTGTCTGGATCTGAAGTAAATAAACAATGGAGTTTAATTACTCATACATCAACCCTAAAACACACTCGCACAAGTGTTCTGGTGGACAAAATCCAGATATCTGAACTGCTATTAATTCCAAACCCAAAAGATATGGGGATATAAATAGCTGTGTGCTCCTTATGTGGTGGTAAAGATATCTGTGTGTAATACATTTTGATGATTGAGTTCAAAATTTATTTTCTTTTTAATCATCTTTAATTCCAAGAATGTAGTTTTTTGCTGCCTTTCAGTTGCAAATACATTACGTATTATTATAACTTGTTCCTTTCTACGCTCTTCTCCTTACTCTCCTAAAGAAAATATCATTAGAAGTTGCTGCTTTAAGATCAGTCTAGACTGTTAACAGCTTTGGGTTTGTATATTACTATCGCAAAAATGGATTTAACAGAGTGAAATTGCATATTAGGAGCCAACTGCTGTCTGACTGAGGGAAATACACTGCATTGACTACACAGCTCATGGATTCAAATCAGAATTGTTGGATGAATAAATATTCTGTGCCTTTTTACGCACTTGACATTAGAATGTGTTTCCCACCTGCACTGGTGACAAGTATAGGCTAGTAATTACAGTTGGTGATATTAGCAGATGAACATGGCATTGCTTTACTCTAATATTTTGTACACATGTGTATAAACTAGTTCATGACTATGGTGGTGGGATTTCAAATGAATATGAGAAGCATTTGACAGTTGATCTACCTGTTTAAAAATGTTGTGAGCAGGATTCTCTGCTCCGCCAGCCCCGTTTGCCGGCGCGACGCATCCCCGCAGGCAGCGGGATTCGCTGTTCCCGCAGCCGGACAATGGGGGGAGGGATTCTCCGCCCCGCCGCGCCACAGTTCTGCTCCGACCCACCAGCAGGATTCTCCGTTACGCCGGCCAGTCAATGGGGTTTCCCATTGTGTGGCAGCCCTACGCCGTCGGAAAACCCCCGGGCGCCGGCAAAACAGAGAAACACGCCGGCGGAGACTCCTGCCCCTGGTTTCCAATTGTGGGCCACCCCACGCAATCAGGAAACGTGCGGGAGTGAGTGTGCTGCCGGCGGGGCGGAGGATCTCGCCGACGGAGAATCACACAGCATATCTGGGTTTGGTCACTCTCGTAAATAATTTAAGCATCTTATATGCAGGAATGGGCTCGTACAATTAGTATTTAGTTATGCAATGTGGAATCTAAAAGTTTAATGCTAGGATCCTCTTTTGACTTAAAAGTGAATGAAAAATGTGCAATTACTAATCGTAAGCCTAATTCACATACCTTAATATTTATGTTGATTGAAGTAAAAATGTAAATATGGAAGAGATTGTTGTGAAGTGAAAGGTGGGTAAATGTACCCCGACTAATATTGAACGGTTTTCAGTAACCCTTTTCAACTCTGGCACGTTACGCGGTGAGATAGACAAAGGGGACAAGAGGAAGGTGAAGGTCCAACACATTATTGGACCTTTATCAAGGCCAAACAATATTCTTCAGTCTCTACTATCGTACTTTAATTAAACGCTATCAAACTCTATCAATCTCTTCACAGGACTTTTCAGTAAACGATCTTAAATCTACACTATTTATCTAATTCTTCATGTTTCTGAGAATTTGCTACACCCTATCCACAGATCCCTATTACTGTATTTGAACTGTTTGTCTGAAAAGACTGGTAATACCCATTCAACAAGGCTGGGACAGGCTGTTCCTCGGTTTTTGAGGGGTTGCTGATGTTTCAGAATCTGCAGTTATCGATTTGGGCTTCCCCTCTTATCGAGGGCTGGTTCTGGTCATCTCAACTGGGTGGTCTTCTGCGTCTGGTCAGTCTGATGATGCTCTCCACAAGGGATAAGGAACTGGAGATGCTGTGCTGCTCGGCTGCCAGTTAAAGGTGCTCTCTAACAACGCCATTGAAGAAGGTGCTGTGGCTCCAGGTTGCCTCTTTTATCCCGTCTTCATACCCTTTCAAAGATTCTGTGGCCTGTGCCCAATGCTAGGATCGGGTGGGAACTGGAAGATGCAATGAGGCAACGACTTTCAGCAGCAGTGTGATGCTCACCAGATTTTGCCTCCAAAGCCTATCCACTAACATGTCCGACCGAGATGTGCTGGTGGAGGGTGGGGATGACAACTGTGCCATGACTATAACAGTTGAATCCTCAGTGGCTCCTCTAAGGTGGTCTCCTGGGATGCTGGAGAGGGTGCCGCCCGGGATGGGCCGGCGCTGTCGGCGAGAGAACCTGTGGGAAAGTGGACAAGTGGTAAGTGGGAGGGATGGGTCAGTCAGTAAGGCAATAACAACTCACGTTTGACAGATCCTCTGGGTGGAACCCGGTGGTTCCTCACCTCTGCGGTGCCCGCCAGCCTCCGCATGGGTGACCAATCTGTTCTCGGCCACCCCAGTTAGCCCCAGGGCATACTCCTCGAAGGAGGTGAGGATTCTTAAGCCTGGCACCCCACCGCCAGTCTGGGCCCTCCCCGCCGATTATGGGAGAGCTTTTCCTGAGGAGACACAGAGGGCATCGTTAGCCACACGCGTGGTTCACAGGTGGGAGGGGCTGTGAAGGGAGGATTAGGGTGGGGGGGGGGGTTGAAGGGGGTGGAGAGAGGGTTGGCGGTCGCATTGGGAGTTGGGGGAGTATGCTCCCTGGGGGTCAGTGGCATTGGTGTCTATTCACTCGTGCTGCCCGGTGTACGCAGTTCACCTTTATTCGGCACTGGAGGCCAGTCCTCCGGATCTCACTCCCCGAACGCACAGCTGTCGCCAGCCCATCCCAGGCAGTACAGGCTGCCCTATGACTCACCCTCCGAGACCCTCAGGGGAGCAGGGCATCCCTCCTGGCCTCCACTGGTCTAGGAGTCTGCCCAGGTCCACATCGACGAATCCTGGGGCTGGTCTCCTGGGCGCCATTGTTGCAAGCTGACAGGGGTTGGCTGAACAAGTGCAGCTTTATTGATGCTCGACCTTGTTAGCAGGGGACTGGCAAGCGCGCTCCTGGCGAATCAGCTGGCAATCCTTCATTTGCGGCAAGAAGTCTATGAGGCCTCGTTAAGTGGACCAATTAACGTTGAATAGCGTTGCCGGCCTCACTGGCCCAAGCGCCGGGAAGCTGGTGGCAATTCCCACTCACTAGCTCATTTCGAATTTGTTCCGGACAATCGCATCCTATGGCTCTGGCCTCCTACTGAACTGGGTGCCCCCAAGTCTGCGTACCATTCTTCTGACAAATCAGGTTCACTGGAGGTATAAACAATGGTGCATTCAGGCCAGGCAGTTCCAGGCCTGTCTGTTTTTGACAGGAAGCTGATTATTTGAAGCCTGGCTGCATGTGTGCGGTCTGTTCCAGCTTTGCAGTTTGCAAATTGTAGAGTCGGTTAGGTTTAAACATGGCTTCCACATTTTGAGTTTTTATCCATGCTCATGAATAAAATATCAGTATTTCTGTAACAATCCTGGAGGTCATGGGTCATCTGACCACAGGATGTAAAATCAGCTGTTGTTTCACACTACCTCAGACAGTCAAATTTGCCTCTCAAAATGTAAGAAAAATAATAAATCATCTTCGGATGATAAACTTTTTTCCAGTGTTGCATTACTTTCGAAGCAACTTCTAATTGTAAAATCTTTTTTTAATTATATTTTTATTGGTGTTTTCAATTTATACACAGTAACACAGTACGTGTGGTTCTTACATACGTATTGATATTGTCAGGCTTGGTGTGTCCTCTGTAAATCTGCACATAAATATCAGGCTAGTTTCTAACAAACACATATCCATCACTCCCCACATGAATGAACATATTTCTTTTTTTTTTGAGCAAATATTTGAAAAACTGTCACCTCGTGCGGCCATGTCCCTATCTTGTGTAAAACTAGATTCCTTATCGTGCAAATAAATCGCAGAGCTGCCTTGCCTGTAATGCTATCAATGATACATCATCTAAGTTATGAATTGACTGTAATAACCTCATAGCATTGATGAGCCTTCAGACATATATCATTGTGATGCTATTGTACAATTTGGGGAATATTTGGATCTATAATTAGCAAAGTCAGATGGAGTAGTGAGAAAATCATACTGGTTGTAAAAATGGAGTTTTGTGATTAGAGGCATATGAACAATGTGTACTCATAGATTATCATAGAATTTACAGTGCAGAAGGAGGCCATTCGGCCCATCGAGTCTGCACCGGCTCTTGGAAAGAGCACCCTACCCAAGGTCAACACCTCCCCCTTATTCCCATAACCCAGTAACCCCACCCAACACTAAGGGCAATTTTGGACACTAAGGGCAATTTATCATGGCCAATCCACCTAAGGAAACCGGAACACCCGGAGGAAACTCACGCACACACGGGGAGGATGTGCAGACTCCGCATAGACAGTGACCCAAGCCGGAATCGAACCTGGGACCCTGGAGCTGTGAAGCAATTGTGCTATCCACAATGCTACCGTGCTGCCCTCTCTGATCAGCACTGATCAAGTGCTGTTTGAAAAAACATTGTCTGGACCCGTTTAAAACAAAAACAATTTCCAAATTATTTTGGGAGTTAACAGAATCGAAAGTAGATGATTAATCTTTGATAATATTTAGCTGCCTCTAACAATGCTGTGGTAGGGTTTATATATTTAAAGGAGACGGGCCATTTATGTTTAGCTGATTGCAACTGGCTGCGCATGGCGGGGGGAGGGGGCGTCCTGCACCGGGGGGGACTCAAAAGGGGTCTGGTCGATCGGTGGGCCGGCCTCTCTGAAGGAGGACCTCCTTTCCTCTGCCCGCCCCGCAAGATCCATCCGACATCTCCTTGTGGGGCGGCCGCAGGGAGGACGGCAACCGCGCATGCGCGGGTTGGCGCCGGTCAACCTGCGTATGAGCAGATGATATCATTTACGTGGCGCCGGCCGTGTCATTTACGCAGCGCCGCTTTTACGCAGGGGCGGGAGAATTGGGGGCTGGGAATGGCCTCCAACGCCAGAGTGAAACACTCCGGTTTTCACTCCGGCGTCGGCACTTAGTCTCCCAATGGGAGAATTGCGCCCAATGGATTTGTTTTGCTAAAACATTTCTTCATCGTCATGGCAGTTAGCAGCACTTCATTGCACTTTAACCAGGTGTGAAAAACATCGACCTCTCCATTGCACTTAAACCTTTGCCCAGTTCTGACAAAAGGTCCACAGGCCTGAAATATTGGGTGGGATTTTCTGGCCAATCCCGTTACAGAATCTTCCAGTTCCTCCACAGTTAATGGGGGATTTAAACGGATCGCCGCCGCAGGAAAACCTCAGCGATTATTTATCTCTCCATAAATGCTTGCTGATCTGTTGAGTATTTCCAGTATTTTCTGCTTTTCATTTGTGAAAAGGATTTAACCTATTATCAACGGTGTTAATTTAACTCCATTCATTGATAATGACATATCATCAGCACCACTTGCCTCATATAGGTGGCCAATATAGGTATGGAGTAAGAAGGAGCTTAGATGATGCATATGGTGGGGAATGTAGCAATATAACATTTGAGTGTCAGCATTGCTTGGTGCTTTGTGTCAGAAACTATTGTTAAATCAATATCACTGTAAACTAGATTAATTGGTCATTTGTTTCATTGCTGTTTGTGGGACCTTGTTATATGCGAATTAGCTGCTTCTATTGCTTACATGACAATAATTAATGTCCTCCAAAATAAATTATTTTATGTGGAGCCCTTTAATGTGAAAAAAAATGCATGTCTTTCAAGTCCCCAAAGCTTGTCCACAGTCCGCAAAGCCCAAGCTTCCACTTGTCTAGATGAGTGCAGTTCCAAGAACACTCAAGAAGCTCGCCACCATCCAGGACAAAGCTTGATGACACCTTCAACATTCACTCCCTCCACTCCTGATGCCATGGCAGCAGTGTGGACCATGTCCCAGATGCAGCAACTCATCAAGTTTCCTTCGACACCAACTTCCAAACCTGTAATATCTACCACCAAGAAGGACAAGGGCAGAATAACCTTTTCATTCTTTTGTGGAATTTGAGCCAGTATTTGTTGCCCATGTCTAATTGCCCTTGAGACTTTGGAGAAAAACATTTACGGGCCTTGCAGAGGAAGTCGGACACCATGGGCGAGATTCTCCGACCCTCCGCCGGGTCGGAGAATCGCCGGGGGCTTGCGTGAATCCCGCCCCCGCCGGTTGCCGAATTCTCCGGCACCGGATATTCGGTGGGGGCGGGAATCGCGCCGCGCCGGTTGGCGAGCCCCCCCCCCCCCCCCCCGCGCGATTTTCTGGCCCGGATGGGCCGAAGTCCCGCCGCTAAAATGCCTGTCCCGCCGGCGTAGATTAAACCAACTACCTTACCGGCGGGACAAGGCGGCGCAGGCGGGCTCCGGGGTCCTGGGGGGGGGTGGGTGGGGCGATCTGGCCCCGGGGGGGGGGCCCCCACGGTGGCCTGGCCCGCGATCGGGGCCCACCGATCCGCGGGCGGGCCTGTGCCATGGGGGCACACATTTCCTTCCACCTTCGCCACGGTCTCCACCATGGCGGAGGCGGAAGAGACTCCCTCCACTGCGCATGCGCGGGAATGCCGTCAGCGACCGCTAACGCTCCCGCGCATGCGCCGCCCGGAGATGTCATTTCCGCGCCAGCTGGCGGGGCACCAAAGGCCTTTTCCGCCGGCTGGCGGGGCGGAAAGTCGTCCGGCGCTGACCTAGCCCCTTAAGGTTGGCGCTCGGCCCCCCAAGATACGGAGGATTCCGCACCTTTGGGGCGGCACGATGCCCGACTGATTTGCGCCGTTTTGGGCGCCAGTCGGCGGACATCGCGCCGATACCAGTGAATTTTGCCCCATTAGTCCAACCTTAGAGTGTTCTGCCTTAACTTGGTGCACTGAGAAGCGCACAAACTAATATCTGATTGACTCATTCTCAGAAACATTCTGTCTCACCTTCTGTCTATTCTGATTGGCTATGACAGGGTCCATGGACAGACTCCATTGCTACCATTCAATTCATCTGGTTCTTCATTTTGCCAAACTCCAAAATCAATTTTTAAAAAATTATCATGAAATTTTAACCAGCTAACATTTGACTTAAAACAATAACTGCCAGTTTGTGGAGCTGACTGCTAGCCTGCCACTCTTTCCTCGCACATACATTCGAGGCTTCGAACCCTGAAGGCAAAGCATGTGGTTTACGATATACAATTACTGGACTGATCCCCTTGCTTGCCCGATGTTTAAGATCCATGCCAGGGTAGAGGTACCTGGCCAACCAGCACCCCCAGCGGAGGGTAATTGGTTGTGTTCTCTTGGGCATGAGGCAGACAGTAACAGAGATCATTCCAAAGTTGTGCTGCCACTCACCTACCCTAATCAAATAGGTGCGGGCAGCACTGACTTTGGCGGGCTAGTAGCTGGATTCAAACCTTGGCATAATCACTAGATTACAACCCCACCAAATTCAGGGCCAGTGTCTCTCGCTCCCTCAAAATCACTTACCCACAGACCTTTGGTGAATAAAACACACTGCAGCACAATCTATAATTGGCACAGTAAAACCTTTACATATACACACATTGGGTGAAATGTAATCCCCTTCCTTGGTAGGTTTTCATGTGTTGCCTGTGGTGGAAAATATCATCACAGGGAATTGTAACCAGTCATTCAGAAAACTATGAACTTGCAGATAAATTGGGGCTGGTGGCACAGTGTACAACATAATTTAAACTTTTAATTCTATGGCTCAGATGATAAAAGGTGTATGTGAACATTAACATGTTATCTCCGTCTCTGGATAGTGCCATGTATGAAAATATTATCTTCTTACACCTGGGTGGTGCTATGTTTACCACAAACCCAAAGAAACTAACATTGAATCATGGACATATGGGGTGGGATTCTCCCACTCGGCGCAGACTGTCCACGCAGTCGGAAACGCCATCGCGTTTCACGACAGCGTGAACGGGCTGCTGGGAGTACCGATTTTGGCCCCTACAGAGGGCCAGCATGGCGCTGGAGCGGTTCATGCCGCTCCAGCCTCCCATCCCAGTGTGGACTGTGCACCGCGCCAACCCGCGCATGCGCGGTGGCCCCCCTCAACGTGCCGGCCCCGACACAACATGGCGCGGGAGGTCAGGGCCCGGCATGTAAGAAAATAGGCCCGGTGAGCGAGAGGCGCGCACGCCGACCGGTGGGCCCCGATCGCAGGCCAGGCCCCTTCGGAGGCCCCCCCACGGGGTCAGAGCCCCCTCCCCCCCCCCCACCCCACAGGACGCCCCCCCCCCCCTCCGACTCTGCATGCAGAGTTCCCGCCGACTGCGACCAGGCGTGGACAACGGCGGCGGTACTCTGCCTTTTTAGAGCGGTCCCTCGGCCCATCCGTGCCGGAAAATCGGTGGCCCAGCCGCGTAGTGTGGCCGACGACCAGCTGCGCGCCAAGCGCGCCACCGCCAATGGTGCCGATTCTCTGCTCCGTGGAGAATCGCGTGCCGGCGTCAGGGCGGAGTGGCGCGGTTGCGGGGATTCTCCAGCCCAGCGCGGGGCTGGGAGAATCCCGCCCATGGACTCAATAAAGTTAACAAACAGATCGACAGTAATGGGGAAAATAATGGCATTAAAGAATGACAAATGTCTCCTGTTAGGATGGAGATCAGCTGTGCCCTGGCATGGCGGGGGCATCTGTTGGAATTCTTGACGCTTGAAAAGGTCAAATTTGAACTGAGGGGAAGGATGGAGGGGTTCTACAATTCATGGGCTTTATTCATTATGCACTTTCGAGAATTGGATCACATCAAACACTAGAGGGGTTGGGGGGAGAGGGACTGTATGTGTTAATGGTGACTATGGGTGATTCCTGATTCCTCTTTGCCATTTGTTTATGTTAACATGCAGGCTAATGTTTGGGGGTTTGGTGGCTGAATGGGATTGTTGTTATTTATATGGGGATTGACATTACATTTGTTACTGATTATTGTTTATTGTTGGGTGTAAATTTGGGAGAAAATGTGAAAAAGGAGGAGAATAAAAAAATATTTTTAAAAAAGAATGACAAATCTCCAGGACCAAATGTTTTTCACCCAGGGTCTTAGGCAACGGAGGTTTCAACAAAATTTCCCAAAGCAGGGTAGGCTGGTCAGCCGAGCAAGATATAAATCAGTCTGATATACTCAGTGGGTGTAACGAACTGCCTTGCCCATGTTCCTTGTTTCAGTAGACACACAAGTTGCTGCTGCATAATGATCAATCAGAATTTTGCATGCAACCTGCATGACTAAAACTTCCCTTCCAATTAAACACTGTGATAGTCTGTGGATGTTATCTGTAAGCACCCTGGGAGTAAGGCAATTGGTACTTCATGAGAAATTCTGTGCTTGCAGTTTTTGAGAATTTAGCAGTTTGCAGGTCATGCAATTGTTTATAACCCATTCAGTCCTCCCTTTTGGCTCTTGGGTTTACCCAAATAGGCTCAATTTGCAGTTGAAAGTTACTTCCCCCTAACCTCTTCTGAAAAGCAGGTTCTACACTTCAGTTCCATAATTAACACGGAACTTGGACAATAAAAGCTGCTGCTTACTAACTAATTGCAAACTACATCACACAGTGTGACAAATTATGTTTTGATTAAAGTTGGCTCAAATGAGGTGAGACTAATTCTTGATTATGTTATGGGCCAGGGTTTAGAAACCCCAACGTGTATCATGGAGTTCACCTGACCCACAGTTTTAATAGATTGTGGTATGGGGAGCACACGGCCCACTCTACAGGTGTGGTACAGCAGAAATGGAAAAGTATTTTTTAAAGCAAAACAATGTTTATTCTATGAGCTCAACTTAACCTTTTTAAAACATACAGTGAACATCTTAGCAACCATGAATTCAAATACAACCCCCAAAGAATACAACACTAAGTAATCCTTTAAGCTTTCCTTTTAACATCTATAAGACTTAAAACCCCTTTAACCAGAAGCACATCAGGTTAATGTCACTTCTGTTATTAGTTTTAAATCACCAGGATCGATTTACAGTCTTTAGGTTACAGAGAGAGACTCTAATATACCTTCTGGCTGTGACTGCAGCTATCCAGCTCTGAAAACGAAACTAAAACACACCCTTAAGCAAACAGTCTAAAACCCACTCTCTGACATCACTGCAGTAATAAACACCCATTTCTTAAAGGTACCCTCACCACTTATATACACACCCATTTATAACTGTGAGCAGTTTTGGGCCCCACGCCTCAGGAAGGACATACTGGCACTGGAGCGGGTCCAGCGGAGATTCACACGGATTATCCCAGGAATGGTCGGCCTAACATACGATGAACGTCTGAGGATCCTGGGATTATATTCATTGGAGTTTAGGAGGTTGAGGGGAGATCTAATAGAAACTTACAAGATAATGAATGGCTTAGATAGGGTGGACGTAGGTAAGTTGTTTCCATTAGCAGGGGAGACTAGGACCGGGGGGCACAGCCTTAGAATAAAAGGGAGTCACTTTAGAACAGAGATGAGGAGAAATTTCTTCAGCCAGAGAGTGGTGGGTCTGTGGAATTCATTGCCAGAGAGGGCGGTGGAGGCCGGGACGTTGAGTGTCTTTAAGACAGAAGTTGATAAATTCTTGATTTCTCGAGGAATTAAGGGCTATGGAGAGAGAGCGGGTAAATGGAGTTGGAATCAGCCATGATTGAATGGTGGAGTGGACTCGATGGGCCGAATGGCCTTACTTCCGCTCCTATGTCTTATGGTCTTATGGTCTTATAAACACCGATTTCTGAAAGGTACTTTCACATGACAATTAGCTAAAGGGGTGTGTGATTGGTCTAATTGGTTTCTCGACTATAATGGTCATCTATTGATATAATTTCCCAAAGTCCCCTATTTTGTGCAAAACCAAGCAAACACATTTAATTAACTCAGGGATTCTGTAGTCCCTTCATTGGCCTTCTAAGATATCAATTATTTGTGGAACCATCCCTCTGATTAAAGTTTGTTTCTGCTACTTTTTGCAAAGATAAAATAATGTTTAATATCTTCCTTGCCCAATTGTTCAGGATGGGGGAAGTATGGTGTCATGCCACCATGGTTAATATTTTGAGTCCATCATCTCAAAACCTCATTTAATTGGTATTAAATCAGACTTATTTTATGTTTTGGGCAGATTACCTGAAGGTTGCTATTATTCCTCTCTGGTTACTTGGAATATGTTACTTTACTTTTAAATATTTGAAAGTGATTGGTCTGCTTAATATAACATAGTGCAATCAACTAATAGATATTAAAAGTTAATGAACTGAAGAGTTACAAAAGCTAATTCCAGGACTTAATTCTAAAGTTACAAAATCAAAGATGGTTACACAAGGCCAAATAAAGTGACTTTTCTTCACAATCACAAATTCAATTGCACTCATTCAATGCACAAGGCTAAATGTTTTAATACTCGTTTTTCTTTGAATCCCGACAGTGCAGAAGGAGGCCATTCAGCTCATCGAGTCTGCACTTCGAAAGAGCACTCTACCCATGTACACTCGCCCATCCACTCTGCCCTATCTCTTTAACCCCATAACCTAACCTGCACATCCCTGGACACTAAGGGGAAATTTTATCATGGCCAATCCACCTAACCCGTACATCTTTGAACTGTGGGAAGAAACCGGAGCACCTGGAGGAAACCCGCACAGACACTGGAAGAGCGTACAAACTCTACACAGACAGCGACCCAAGGCAGGAATTGAACCCCGGTCCCTGGCGTTATGAGGCAGCACGGCTAACCATTATGCCACCATGCCGCCCAAAGTACTTGGAATTTAGACAACAGAACTGATCATTTTAATTGTGAGGGAGTTGGATAGAATCGTACCAGTAATTGTTCAACCTTGATGCCTTGCATGCCTTAAGGCCATATGTTCTTCTTCCCATGTCAATTTTGAGTATGATGCTGAGGCCAAGTCATGTGATGAGCTTGTCTCAGAATTCAGGATAAAATTATGTTAAGTTGACAGGCTTACTCACGGCGCTGAATACCCAGGTTCGATGCCGGCCCCAGGTTACTGTCCGAGTGAAGTTTGCACATTCTCCCCGTGTCTGCATGCGCCTCACCCCCACAACCCAATGATGTCTGGGTAGGTGGATTGGCCATGCTTCATTGGAAAAATTGATTTTTAAAAAGTTGACATACTTTGATTGTGTGTAAACTAAACTAGAATTAATCATTTTAACATCGGTCTCCCTACATTGAGGCTGAGGTTGCCTAGGCATTTTTGCCCCATATAATAGGAACATAGGAATTAGGAGCAGAAGTAGGCAACTCAGCCCCTTGAGCCTGCTCCATCATTCAATCAGATCATGGCTGATCTCTTCCTGGTCTCAAATCCTCTCACACTCTACTGCTGTGTGTCAAATATCTCGCATTATGTTTCCTCCTGCAAGTGTGAGACTAGCCTTCCATGTATTTGACCCCACCTCACTAAGCATGATAGCCCATGTTTTCTGGCTTCACCAGTGTCACTGTAACTCACAAACTATCTAATCCTGTGATAATTTGTAAAAGATGAAATTTGACTACTTGCTGTGTTATTAATTTTATTCATGATCCCTATGTGGATTAAGTGTAATTTTAACTTATGAGTTGCATTTGAAAAACAAGTTCCAGTTTTCACAGCGTGACTTCTAACTCCTTCAACTCTTGTCTCATTATTATTATTATTATTATTAATCACTTTCTTTCTTTTCTCTATTGTGGTGATCTATGCAACAGGACAATCCTCTTCCTTTTTGTTTATTTCAGTTTCCTCTTCACAAAATTTGTGTTACATTCCATTATATTCCATAATCTATTGCAACTTGAATGTGATTTCTGAATAACAGCAACTCAGATTGATGCTCCTTTGTCTGACACCCCCGTCTGCAGATTATCTCACTCAATATCATTGAAAATAACATTGTGCATGAAATTAAAATATTCCCTCGCTTTCCATTTATCTGTATCCATCTTGTGGATACTCTTCACTAGGGTTACCATACCCTTAATTGTTCCAAACCAAATTATTTACCCTTTCACTTTAATTTTGCTCATTTTGACAGGTATCGATGTGTTTAATTCTATCCCAGTTTTCAGATTGTTTTTTCCATGGAGCATGTGTCAGTGCCTTGATCATATAATAGTGTTGCTTCACTCTACTGACCCATTCACCATTTAATGGCATGTTGTTTGTCAAAAGAATGTGTTTGAGACATCGGGTGAAATTCTCTGCCTTGTGATGCCGCAAACGGGAACTGTGATCAGGCGGAGAATCAGGGACGTGATTCTCCGAAAATGGGTCTATGTCCCCACGCCAGCGGGAAAACCACTCTGGCGTCAACAGCCCCCGAAAGTGAGGAATTCTCCAATTTTTCAGGTGCCAGGTTGATGCCGGAGTGTTTGGCGCCGCTCCAGCCGGCAACGAAGGGCTGGCGCGAGTTCGCTCATGCGCCGATCGACCGGTGTGTTTCCGCGCATGTGCGGGCGTTCTCTTCTCCGCGCCGGGCCCCCGGGCACTATGATGGGGCTCAGCGCGGAGGAAAGAAGGCCCCCCCGAGGAACCAGTCCGCAAATCGGTAGGCCCCAATCGCGGGCCAGGCCACCGTGGGGGCCCCCCCAGGGTCAGAGCCCCCCGCACACTTACCTGCCAGGTCCTGCCGTGCGTGTGGTGAGTAATTCACGCCGGCGGGACTAGCCAAAACTTTATAGCCACTCGGCCCATTGAGACCCAGAGAATCACCAGGGGGGCAGCTGTCAACAGCGCTCAACCAGCATGGCGGGAATCCGCCGGCGATGGGCCGAGTGGCCGCCCGTTTTTTTGGCCAGTCCCGCCGGCGTATATTACACCAGGTCCGGGACCTGGCTCTGCGGGCGGCCTGCGGAGTCCTCGGGGGGCGCGGGGCGATCTGGCCCTGGAGGGGGGGAGGGGTGCCCCATGGTGCCCTGGCCCACGAACGGGGCCCACTGATCCGCGGGCAGGCCTGTGCCTTGGGGGCACTCTTTTACTCCGCGCCGGCCGATGTAACTGTCCGCCCTGGCTGGCGTGGAGAAGAACCCCCCTGCGCATGTGCTTAGGTTATGCCAGTACACGCTGGTGCTCACGCATATGCGCCAACTCACGCCGGCCAGCGGAGGCCCTTCGGTGCCAGTTGACGTGGCACCAATCACTCCATCACTTAAATCAGTCCTTAATTTCATGGATCCCATCAGGCAAAGTCTATACAATGTCTGCAGAAAGTACCACTGTCAGAGTCCAGTACTAATAGCACTAGACCAAAAGAAATAGCAGTTGTTACACTGAGTGAATAAGTGATGTAGTAGGTTACAACATGGGAACGTGGGTCCAAATTCATCTAAAACTGATGAGGTAACATAGCTTCTGCTCTTATTTCGAATAACAGCATTTTACTAGCTGTAAGAATTTCACAGTTTAAGAAATTGTTGACGTTCTGGTTCAGGAAGGTTGATTTGGTATAGGAGGGACAGAAATCTGGGGCGAAATTCTCCGGTATCGGCGCGATGTCCGCCGACTGGTGCCCAAAACGGCGCGAACCAACCTTAAGGGGCTAGGCCGGCGCAGGACGAATTTCCGCCCCGCCAGCTGGCGGAAAAGGCCTTTGGTGCCCCGCCAGCTGCCGCAGAAATGACATCTCCGGGCGGCGCATGCACGGGAGCATTAGCGGCCGCTGACGGCATTCCCGCGCATGCGCAGTGGAGGGAGTCTCTTCCGCCTCCGCCATGGTGGAGACCGTGGCGAAGGCAGAAGGAAAAGAGTGCCCCCACGTCACAGGCCCACCCGCGGATCGGTGGGCCCCGATCACGGGCCAGGCCACCGTGGGGGCACCCCCCGGGGCCAGATTGCCCCGCACTCCCCCCAGGACCTCGGAGCCCGCCCGTGCCGCCTTGTCCCGCCAGTAAGAGAGGTGGTTTAATCCACGCGGGTGGGTCAGGCATTTTAGCAGCAGGACTTCGGCCCATCCGGGCCAGAGAATCGCGCGGGAAGGCCCGCCAACCGGCGCGGCGCGATTCCCGCCCCCGCCGAATATCCGGTGCCGGAGAATTCGGCAACCGGCAGGGGCGGGATTCACGCCAGCCCCCGGCGATTCTCCGACCCGGCGGGGGGTCGGAGAATCTCGCCCCTGGTCATTAAATAGGTTCTAGGCTGTAAATTACCAGTCCTCACATTCCGCAGCATGTTAAATTGGCAATCAATAAGCAAATACAGCTACTTCTTGAAACTGGCGGGTAGGTCAAGAATGAGCTGCTAAGACTAACAGTGGAGCAGCTCAAACTGTCCAACAATTCACAGGGCCTCTCTTTCTCTTCACAAATTGCTGGGTCATTCATCTTAATGGGGTGCACTGTTATTAACCTCAGTATTTCTTTGGCAGCACATTCTGGGCCATTAATGCAATGAAGTCAATGGAAAAGAAGTCAGTGACAGTACAAATGGGGCTGCTGATAGGCTATGAGGCTGTTCTGCACTACTGGGCAAGACCAATTTCACCCCCAATTAAACAAAAACATACTTTATTTTCAATAGATTTCAAAGAATTTAAGACGGAAAACGTTTTTTAAAATATTTTGGCTATTTGCTCAAATTAATTCTGTCTTATTTAATATAAACAGTGAAACACTGTCTAATATTGATTTATAGTTAAGTAATTTCATACGTGGTGACCCATGTTTAGACATTTGGACCAGGTAACTTTTCCTCAAAATTCGGAACAAAGCTGCTTAGTTCGATCTCCAACATTACAGAACAAGGGTCTGCATGCTTGACAATACTGCTCAAACATCTTTCAGCGTCTGTTGCGATAGATATAAATGTGCACTTATCTTCAAAGAGTACTTGGCTTCTAGCTGACATTAATATTTCTTGTAATTTGGAAAGCCATTTATATCCCCATGCAGTTTTCTAGCTGCGTCCATGTGACTAAACTGTGTCTTAAAAATTTTATTTTTCTGCCCTTTAATTGGTGAATTCTCGGGCAGCACGGTGGTGCAGTGGTTAGCACTGCTGCTTCACAGCACCGAGGTCCCAGGTTCGATCCTGTCCGTGTGGAGTTTGCACATTCACCCCAGGTTTGTGTGGGTTTCACCCCCACAACCCAAAGATGTGCAGGGTAGGTGGATTGGCCATGCTAAATTGCCGCTGAATTGCAAGAAAAGATGGGTATTCTAAATGTTAAAAACAATTGGTGGATTCTAATGCAATTTCACCAATTTTTCTTACCAAAATGTATAACATTCAAACAAATGATCGTCACTGGTAGAGTCGTAGCATCCTCGACCAAGCTGTCTTATTTTCTTAAGATTGAAAACTTGTGAGGACCCAGGCAGTACATTTGTTAATACAAAACAACAACAAGTTGGATATTGAAATATCAAAAGAAAACGTTCAGACATTTTCACAATGTGCTAGCTGAAGCCATTGAATGGATTGCTAACCTTGGCATCGAACTACTGCTTCCCCAGCTGGAAGAATTATTATTACTTCAAATGTCAGTTTGAGTAAGGTTTTTTTGCATTCCTAACCTGAGTCAAAAGCTTCAGTTCTCAGGAGCAATGTCTAACTGAGTATTGGTATAGAAAGGAAGGTAAGAAGAGTTGAAGAGAGGAATTTAGTTTTAGAGGTGAGGTAAACTAAATTGTCATTTCTCTAGCCATGCATGTCAGTCTGAAAACTGCAGTCATTTCATTATTGACTGGTTGCATTATTTCATTCATTGAGGTTTTCTCATTTAACATCGAAACTTGCTCTTACAAATATTTCCACTTGCCACAACTATATTTTTCCTATCAATCAAATTGACCTTTTGTGAACCAAATATACTTCCTCAATTAATCAAAATTAATATTAACAGAGCAATATTATGATCAATAAATGCCAGAAATGTAGGTGTCAGCTTTTATGGCTCAATTAGTGTCACCCTTTCTTTTGAGTTAGAAAGGTTGTGCATTCAAGTCCTCCTCCAAACACTTGATTTGATTTAATTTGATTTATTATTGTCACGTGTATTAGTATGCAGTGAAAAGTATTGTTTCTTGCATGCTGTACATACAATGCATACCGTACATAGGAAAGGAAGGAGAGACTGCAGAATATAATGTTACAGTTATAGCAAGGTGTAGAGAAAAGATCAACTTAGTACGAGGTAGGTCCATTCAAAAGTCTGATAGCAGTAGGGAAGAAGCTGTTCTTGAGTCGGTTGGTACGTGACCTCAAACTTTGGTATCTTTTTCCTGGCGGAAGAAGGTGGAAGAGAGTATGTCCGGGGTGCGTAGGGTCCTTAATCATGCTGGCTCCCTTTCCGAGGCAGCAGGAATTGTCGACAGAGTCAATGGATGAGGCTGGTTTGCGTGGTGGATTGGGCTACATTCACAACCTTTTGTAGTTGCCTGCGGTCTTGGGCAGAGCAGGATCCATACCAAGCTGTGATACAACCAGAAAGAATGTTTTCTATGGTGCAGCTGTAGAAGTTGGTGAGAGTCGTAGGTGACGTGTCAAATATCCTTAGTCTTCTGAGAAAGTAGAATCGTTGGTGGGCTTTCATAACTTGAACACTGATATCTAGGCTGACATTCCAGTGCAGTGCTGAGGGAGTGCTGCATTGCTGAAGATGCCACTTATTGGATGAAATGTTGAAATGAGGCCCTGCCTGAACTCTCAGGTAATGTAAAAGTGCCTATTGTATTGTTCTGAAGAAGAGTAACCCCTGTTGTCTTTGCCAATATTTTTGTTTCAATTAAATTATGAAAGCAGGTTGCTTGGTCATTATCATATTGCTGCATTTGGGAGCTCGTAGTAGATAAACTGGCTGCCTTCTTTCCTACATTAGGACAATGTCTATACTCCCAAATTGCTTCATTAGCTGTAAAGTGCTTTGAGCAGTGTCATGTGAGAGTACCCTTTAAGAAATGGGTGTTTAAGAAATGTACCTTTAAGTAATGGAGCTGCTCATGTGACTGGAGTGATGTCAGAGCATGGGTGGAGCTGAGCTCCACTTCGGCTTTTTAGTTTCAGTTTGAGAAAGAGCTTGGGTGTGTCTGTGTTTTTCAGTGAGATGAATCTGAAGTTAAAAGTGAGCTGCACTGCTGTTGATCTCTGCTATCAAAAGACTATCTATGGATCATTTGGTGAATTCAGAAGAATTATAAATGTTTTCGGTCTTGAATGTAAACCCTAATGTGCTCCTGTTTGAAGGTTTGTTAAGTCTTTTGAATGTTAAAAGGACAGCATACAGATTATTTAGTGTTGTATTCCTTGGGGGTTGTACTTGATTTACTGATGGCTAAGATATTCACTATTTGTTTTAAAAAGGTTAACTTGAGTTCATAGAATAAACATTGTTTTGTTTTTAAAAAAACACTGGTCCATTTTCTGCTGTACCATACCTGTAGAGTGAGCCGTGTGCTCCCCATACCACAATCTATTAAAAGGTGTGGGTCAGGTGAACTCCATGATACACTTTGGGATTCTCTAAACCCTGACAGCAGTTCTAAGTTTGTGAATGGCACTAGATAAATGTATGCTTAAAATTATTTATCAAGCTGGTGGCCACTGCTCTACTAAAGCTGAAGAGATGCCAAGCCCCGAGATGGCTGGCAGCTCTTGGACGCAGGGTCTCATCCTTCAATGGGGCAGGTTGAATACCTCCATTTGAGTCATTGATCTTCTCCACTCTGGCTTTTTTTCTGTTATTAAAGGTGTGGTAAACTCTTGCAAATGCTGAGTTTATTTCAGTGTCCTGATAGTGGTGGGTGTGTAAACAACATAAACATTGCAAACCTGTTATAGTCATTGATTGGATAAATTGAGAATATGTGCAGTGCATATTTTACAGGGGAATCTCTGAATGAGAACACAATAATATTGTTTGAACATGGTCTTGAAAACATATCATAAACAAATGATTTCCCATCGTTCTATATTTCCAAATCGCTTAATTATTAATTATTCATATTATCATTAAACATTCAACATTCCTAATTGTTGTGACCGAAGGTAAGGACTCCGCACGAAGCCAGATAGACACGATAGAACAAGGTTTATTCTACTACTCCACAATACAATAACTCTCTATTCCACTCCCCTCAGGGTCCTCTCCCAGACCTGCTCCCAGGGGTTTATATCCTGTGGGTGTTCCTCCAAATGGGAGAAAGCTCCATCCCCTAATCACCTGGGGAGTTTGTATTCCAATAAGAGGAATCTGATAGAATATAGGTTCTGACCCCTTAGGGGGTTGTAACATCAATGCAATGCTCAGCACTCATGTCCTAACTGTGCTCTCAGGTCCACCCACCCATAAAGCTTGTCAAGTTTTTGATTGAGGGGAAGAAAATTATTTTCCTACTTTAGTGACCAGGAAGCCAGCGTAGGAAACAAAGGATTTATTTAACGTAAAATAAGTCTGCACACGGCAGTAGCTATTTACACTTCACAGTCCCCTTTGGGACAACCAACATGCCGGCCTCTACTCAGGCTGACTTTTATGCTCGGTCTCACGAGCCTAGCTGTGTGAGCCTCCGCTCACTACCGGGGAAGCTCGTATTCCACGAGCCCCATGGGGAGATCAATTACAATGTTCCCGTGGGCCTCATGGGGGTTATTACACCTACCCTCACTGAATTATTTTGATGCTGCATTCTGATGTAAAACTGAACAATCTGTTTTGAGATAAATTTCATTGATGGTAAAACTGTATAATCTTAAAATGTGCTATACCCTAAATGGCTTCTAAGGCCCCATCTTCAGAATTCAATAGGTACCTTTAATACACGCTTTCTGTTATGTATTGTAAACCAATGCATCTCTGTGAGGTGTGTCACATGATTACATGGTGACGTTAACAGAGGCATTTGGGAGATTTTGCCCCTTCCATCTTTGATAGTGAGCAAGCAACATCTCCCTAATAAAGTCTGACCAGCTGATTAAGTAACCTATGGCGTGGCAACTTTTTTCATCCTTTGTCTCTACTGTAAGAAAGAGCAGAACTACTAAAGCATAACACTTTCAAATTGACATCATTTATGCATAGTGTTTTTTCCAAGGAGATAACAATTGAACACTCAGGCTGTACACTTCCTCGATTATAGTGTAATTTGCTGGCAACCAGTAAACCTGGTAAGTTAAACAACTAGAAGTTCTGTGTATATCATTGCAACGGCAGGATCACAGAACACAACAGATATCAGTTCATACTTGTGTTCGAGTACATATATCCAATTTACTTTAAAATCACAATATCCAAATTTGCCAAACTATTGTCCATGAGATTTTCCTATTTGGAAAGAATCTTTTTTAAAAAAAAATAATTTTTATTAAAGGATTTCATAAAATATCAATAACAAAATGAGAAAGAAAAAAGAACCCAACAGGGTTAAGTACAAAACACAATCTAAAAAAGCAACCCCCCAAACCCCTCCCCCCCTGTACATAAATAATAAATTAACATTAACACCCTGACTTAACACAACAGGTGTATACACCCCCTCAGACCCTCCAGTGTAAATAACAGAAACAAAAATAAAGTAAACCCCCCGCCCCGAGCTGCTGCTGCCATTGACCAATGTCTATCGTTCTGCCAGAAAGTCTAAGAACCATTGCCACCGCCTAAAGAACCCTTGTACCGACCCTCTCAAGGCGAATTTCACCCTCTCCAATTTAATGAACGCTGCCATATCACTGATCCAGGATTCCACGCTTGGGGGCCTCGCATCTTTCCACTGAAGGAGAATCCTTCGCCGGGCTACCAGGGACGCAAAGGCCAGAATTCCGGCCTCTTTCACCTCCTGCACTCCCGGCTCCTCTGCCACCCCAAATATTGCGAGCCCCCAGCCCGGTCTGACCCTGGATCCTACCACGCTCGACACCGTCCTCGCTACGCCCTTCCAATATTCCTCCAGCGCTGGGCATGCCCAGAACATATGGGTGAGATTTGCTGGGCTCCCTGAGCACCTAACACACCTGTCCTCACCCCCAAAGAATCGGCTCATCCTTGTCCCGGTCATGTGTGCCCTGTGCAGCACCTTAAACTGTATGAGGCTGAGCCTCGCGCACGAAGAGGAAGAGTTCACCCTCCCTAGGGCATCTGCCCATGTCCCCTCTTCGATCTCCTCTCCCAACTCCTCCTCACACTTACCTTTCAACTCCACCACCGAGGCCTCCTCCTTCTCCTGCATCACTTGGTAAGTTTCCGAGATCTTCCCCATTCCCACCCACCCCCCCGAGAGCACCCTGTCCTGTACTGTGTGTGGCAGTAGCCGTGGGAATTCCACCACCTGCCGTCTGGCAAACGCCCTTACCTGTGTTCCCCAGGGGGAGCCCGTACTTCTCCTCCAGCTCACCCAAGCTCGCGAACTTCCCATCCACAAACAGGTCCCCCAACTTTCATATTCCTGCCCTGTGCCACCCCGAAAACCCTCCACCTGTTCTTCCTGGGGTGAACCGGTGGTTCCCCTGTAATGGGGTCCACGCCGAGGCCCCAACATTCCCCCCTATGCCGCCTCCACTGCCCCCAAATTTTGAGGGCTGCCACCACCACCGGGCTCGTGGTATACCTCCTTGGAGGGAGCGGCAGCGGCGCCGTTGCCAGCGCCCCCAGACTCGTACCCACACAGGACGCCGTCTCCAGCCTCTTCCATGCAGCCCCCTCCATCACCTACGTGCGCACCATCGTCGCATTGGCGGCCCAGTAGTACCCACAGAGGTTGGGCATCGCCAGCCCCCCCCTATCTCTACTTCGCTCCAGGAACACCCTTCTCACCCTCGGAGTCCCTCGCGCCCACACAAACCCCATTATACTCCTGTTAACCCGCCTGAAAAAAGCCTTCGGGATAAACACAGGGAGGCACTGGAACAGGAACAAAAACCTTGGGAGCACCGTCATTTTGATTGACTGCACCCTACCTGCCAAGGACAGCGGCAACGCGTCCCACCTCTTGAACTCCTCCTCCATTTGCTCCACCAGCCTTGTAAAGTTAAGCCTATACAGGGCCCCCCAGCTCCCAGCCACCTGGACCCCCAAATATCTGAAGCTCCTCTCCGCCCTTTTTAGTGGGAGCTCGCCAATCCCCCTCTCCTGGTCCCCTAGCTGAACTATGAACAGCTCGCTCTTCCCCATATTGAGCTTGTACCCCAAAAAGTCCCCGAATTCCCTAAGGATCCTCATTACCTCTGGCATTCCTCCCACCGGGTCCGCCACATACAGCAGCAGGTCGTCCGCATAAAGCGACACCCTATGCTCCTCCCCACCCTGCACCAACCACCTCCAGTTCCTCGACTCTCTCAGTGCCATAGCCAGGGGCTCAATCGCCAGTGCGAAGAGCAGGGGGGACGGGACACCGCTGTCTCGTCCCTCGGTGCAACCGAAAGTACTCAGACCTCCTCCTATCTGTGGCCACACTCGCCATCGGGACCTCATACAACAGCCTAACCCACCTGACAAACCCATCCCCAAACCCGAACCTCTTCACCACCTCCCACAGGTACCCCCACTCTACCCTATCGAAGGCTTTCTCAGCGTCCATCGCCACCACTATCTCCGCCTCCCCCTCCCTCGCCGGCATCATGATAACGTTCAAAAGCCTCCGCACATTCGCGTTCAACTGTCTCCCCTTCACAAACCCCGTCTGGTCTTCATGGATGATCTGCGGCACACAATCCTCAATCCTCGTGGCTAAGACCTTCGCCAGCACCTTGGCATCTACATTTAGCAAGGAAATCGGTCTGTAAGACCCACATTGCAGGGGATCCTTGTCCCGCTTCAGGATCAAAGAGATCAGTGCCTGGGACATCGTCGGGGGTAAAGCCCCCCCTCCCTTGCCTCATTAAAGGTCCTAACTAACAGTGGGCCCAACAGGTCCATATATTTTTTATAGAACTCGACCGGGAAACCGTCCGGCCCCATTGCCTTCTCCGCCTGCATGCTTCCTATCCCTTTGATCAGTTCCTCCAAAAAAAATTGGGGCCCCCAGTCCCGCCACTAGTCCCTCTTCCACCTTTGGAAACCTCAATTGGTCCAGTAAACGGCCCATCCCTCCCTCCTCCCGTGAGGGCTCGGACCGGTACAATTCCTCGTAGAAGTCCCTGAAGACCCCATTGATGCCAACCCCACTCCGCACCACGCTCCCTCCCTGTCCTTAACTCCCCCGATCTCCCTAGCTACGTCCCGCTTCCGAAGCTGATGCGCCAGCATCCGGCTTGCCTTTTCCCCATACTCGTAGACCGCCCCCTGGGCCTTCCTCCACTGCACCTCCGCCTTCCTGGTGTTCACCAGGTCGAATTTGGCCTGGATGCTGCGCCTCTTCCTCAACAATCCTTCCTCAGGCTCTCCCGCATACCACCTGTCTACCCTCACCATCTCCCCCACCAGCGTCTCCCTCTCCCCCCTCTCCCTCCGCTCCTTGTGGGCCCTAATGGAGATCAGCTCTCCCCTCGCCACCGCCTTCAGTGCCTCCCATACCATCCCCACTCGGACCTCCCTGTTGTCGTTGGTCTCCAAGTACCTCTCTATACTTCCTCGGACCCGCTCGCTCACCTCCTCGTCTGCCAACAGCCCCACCTCCAAGCGTCACAGCGGGCGCTGGTCCCTCTCCTCCCCCATCTCCAAGTCCACCCCATGCGGGGCGTGGTCCGAAATGGCTATTGCCGAATACTCGGTATCCTCTACTCTCGCTATCAGCGCCCTACTCAAAATGAAAAAGTCGATTCGAGAATAAGCCTTATGGACATGTGAGAAGAATGAAAATTCCCTAGCCCCCGGCCTTGCAAATCTCCAAGGGTCCACCCCTCCCATCTGGTCCATAAATCCCCTCAACACTCTAGCCGACGCCGGCTTCCTACCCGTCCTAGACCTGGAGCGATCCAGTGCCGGATCCAACACCGTGTTAAAGTCTCCCCCCATTATCAGGGCCCCCACTTCCAAGTCTGGGATCCGACCCAACATACGCCGCATAAAACCCGCATCGACCCAATTCGATTGACCAGTATCACCCTCTCTCCCTGCAACTTACCACTTACCATTATGTACCTACTGCCATTATCTGCCACAATGCTCAACGCCTCGAATGACACCTTTCCTACCAAGATCGCCACCCCTCGATTTTTGGCATCCAGCCCCGAATGAAACACCTGACCTACCCACCCTTTCCTCAGTCTTACCTGGTCTGCCACCTTCAGGTTTGTCTCCTGGAGCATAACCACATCCGCCTTGAGCCCCTTCAGGTGTGCAAACACGCGGGCCCGCTTAACTGGCCCATTCAGTCCATTTACATTTCAGGTTATCAGCCGGATCAGGGGGCTACCCGCCCCCCTCCCCCACCGACTAGCCATGACCCCTCCTCGGCCAGCCGCGCGCCCGCACCCCACACCCAGCCCGTTCCCCATAGCGGCAGACACCCGTCTCGACCCTTCCCACTCACTCCAGCTCCTCCTTGACCTTAGCAACAGCAACTCGATTCCCCCCCACCCACGCCCCTACCCCCCACCCCGCCCCCGGCTAGGACCCATCCTAGCTGGTTTACTCCCCCCATTGCACTTCCGCAAGTCAGCTGACTCCTGCTGACCCCGGCCACTCCCGCCTCCCCTTCGACTCCTCCCATTGTGTGGCACATCCTCCTCTCTCACTCCCTATCCACAGGCTCTCCCCCTCCCCCCTCCGTTCTAAGCGCGGGAAAGAATCCTCGCATCCCCGCCCTGACCCCGCCCCCCCCCCCCAGTCTTCGGCGCGGGAAAAAAGCCCGCGCTCTCCACCTACCAGGCCCCGCCACCAACCAAAACAGTGCCCAACCCGCCCCATCCACCCTCCCCAACCCGAAAGAGAAAAACATAGAGAAAAAGAAACCCAAAACAATGCAAAGCCCCCCCCCCACCCCCCCCGGAACCAAAAATAGGCATAACATATCCACCGCTGTCCCCAATCGCCCATCCCGACCCTCAGTCTGTGTCCAGCTTCTCGGCCTGAACAAAGGTCCACGCCTCCTCCGGAGACTCAAAATAATGGTGCCGGTCCTTGTAGGTAACCCACAGTTGCGCCGGCTGCAACATGCCAAACTTCACCCCCTTCCTGTGCAGCACCGCCTTCGCTCGATTGTACCCGGCCCTCCTCTTCGCCACCTCCGCACTCCAGTCCTGGTATATCCGAACCTCCGTGTTCTCCCACCTGCTGTTCCTCTCCTTCTTGGCCCACCTGAGCACACACCACTCCCGATCGATGAACCGATGGAACCGCACCAGCACCGCCCGCGGAGGCTCGTTAGCCTTGGGCCTCTTCGCCAACACTCTATGGGCCCCTTCCAGCTCCAGGGACCCCTGGAAGGACTCCGCTCCCATCAGCGAGGTCAACATAGTGACCACATAGGCCCCTACATCCGACCCCTCCAGGAGGCCTAGAATCCGCAGATTCTTCCGCCTGGACCGATTCTCCATCTCCTCGAACCGCTCCTGCCATTTCTTGTGGAGCGCCTCGTGCGCCTCCACCTTTACCGCTAGGCCTAAGATCTCGTCCTCATTGTCAGAGATCTTTTGTCGAGCCTCTTGGATCGCCACCCCCTGGGCCGTCTGTGTCTCCAGCAGCTTATCAATAGAAGCCTTCATCGGCTCTAGCAGGTCCGTTTTAATCTTTCTGAGGCAGTGCTGGATACCCTTCTGTTGCTCCTCCGCACACTGCCTCCACGCTGCCTGGTCTCCGCCCGCCGCCATTTTGTCCTTCTTCCCTCCCTTCTTCCGGTCCACCACCACCTTTTATGTCGCCCCACTCCTAGTTAAAGCCATATACTGACGGGGAGCTATTATTAACTCCTTCCCACACCGGGAAACGTTGAAAAAGTGCCCTTGCGGGCCCTGAAAAGAGCCCAAAAGTCCGTTTTTGCGGGAGCTGCCGAATGTGCGACTTAGCTCCGCATAGCCGCAACCGGAAGTCTCGAGAGGGAATCCTTTTGACAGTGTTCGCTTCACCAATCTGCTCCAAAAAGTCTGTGGAAACTCCTGAAAAAGGTCTGAGAGTCCGTTCCAGACGGGAGCTGCCGAATGCGCGACCTACTCCTCCATGGCCGCCACCGGAAGCCTCGTCCCCGCTTCTTCAATGGTCCTGGTAGATCTTTTCACAGTTGTTCCCTCTGCTGCTAGAATTCACCTTTAATAAAGGCCCTCAAGTCAGCTTGCAGCCTCTAAGCTTGCCCTTCCCCGCCTGCATGCTGGAAGAGGCTTTGTTTATCCTGCAGTTAAAGCCAAATCTTTTACTGTTTCTGCCGGGTCTGGTAACCAAGACACATACCATTCCTGGGGGACACTGTCGGGGGAATGTTGTAGTCTTCTTCCCACACCGGGAAATGTCAAACAAATGCCGTGGGGGCCCTGTAAAGAGCCCAAAAGTCCATTCCAAGCGGGAGCTACCGAACATGCGACCTAGCTCTGCATAGCCGCACCCAGAAGTCTGGAAAGAATCTTAATATGCAACCTCGTGCAAATCTGAGTAGAGCTTGCAGGGAAAATGATAGATAATAAAAAATGAAACTGATGTATATTAAAATTTGCCATTGCCTCAAGGCTACTCCAGTAGTACATTGTTGATTGTTTTTCACTAATGATATTAGTTTGCTACAAGAGTGAAAGATTGTTGCTTCCTGATCTACATGAGCCTAATCTGTAGAACAGAGGCAGTCTTGTCTTGTCTAATTACTGTAAGTGCACACTGACATGGTGTAACTAAATACGATTGATCATTGCCATCTTCTCTTGTGACATTGGGACAGAACTTCACCTAGGAACAGAATTGACAGCATCTGAAATATTTTTTTCATTTTCTGAAATCTGTGTAATTTAACCATGAAAAATATAATTGAAATATTCCGAGCAGAAAAAGCTCATTATTTTTAATTACGTTTCTGGAATCTTTGTCAAGCAATAGAAACTGAGCAATTTTACAGTTGGAATATTTATCATACAATGAATTGAAGTTTGATTTGCTTACCATAATAGATATACAATGTCCAGAATGTGAAATAGCTAGTGCAGGTCTCTAGAAATCACTCACTTAGAGCACAGAGCAATGCGGACAAATCACCTCCAAGATATCTACAATATGAAACCAAAAAATAAAAAATTCTGGATATATTTCCTTTCATAAACAATTTGGACATGTTTTCTGTATTGTTCAGAACAAAATTTAACGACATTTTGATCATAGTGAAATAAATAGCTAAAAGTTCAGCTCTGCAGAACAAACAACATTGTACACATATATGTAAAGTAAATTCACTGAAACATTGCTTTTATCTGTAGCATGTTCCATTGCACACACAACTTCAATGCTAATCGGCCCTTTCTGAAACAGGACTGTTGAAATACAACATTGTGAGAAGTCCCATGTTGCCAGCACAGTTTATGCAACTCCTGATGATCAGGGTCAACCCTCTGAGACATATGTTGCTGTTATCGTTGCCTCTAGCTGCAACTTGCTGGAACTTTATCCAATGCACAAAACAAAAGGTAGCACACAGTGGGTTATTTGCACTTGAAACAAAAACTAATAACTAAGCTGCCATGTAGCCTGGTTACAAATTCAGTATTCTGCACGTACAATAAATAAAGTTGTATGATTGGGAAAATCAGCCAATCTGTCTGTTCCAAATGAAGCCATGTGGGCCATGAAATTAGAATCTGGGCTTCACAGGTATACCTGTTATATTTGTATTGAGTTTCTCCCTCTGCTAATTAAGATGATAAATAGTTTATGTAAAAAAAAAGAACGATACAAATTCTAATCCAACACATTTGTCCAACACTATACTTTTCAGAGCTTGTCTGCCAGTATGCAATAATGCCCTGTCAGGCCTGTGATCTTTCATCCCTGATATCCATGCACCCTCCTTCCCTCCACCACACCACCCCTCACCCACCCATTCCCCCACCTGAGCACACACCCAAGTTTGCCCCAGCTGAATTCCCGTCAGTTCTTTCTTTCATACTGCTGACTGCTGAAACAAGCATTGCAAAATTACAATTTCATTTTTGACTACATACCTAACTTAACAAATTTAATAACATTTCTGAATAACACTCTTTAATGGCCATGGTTTTGAGGAAAAACTATCAGTATTCCATCATTACTCCTCTGAAATTGACAGCAAATTCTGGAGTCTGGACATGCACCAGTTAAAGGTGAAAGTTCAGAAGTTGCTGTCAGTGATTCCATACTTAAACCAGAAGATGAGCTGTTGAAGTCCCCAAACCCCCATCCTACACTTCAATCAATTGAATTTACAAAAATGACTTTCTTTGCCTCACTGAAAAACCTTTGGAATAGTTACAGATCGAGGTTTTAATAGCATACAATATTTGTAAGTACTGTTGAACAGTCTTACTGTCAAAGAGGGCATTGTTATATTTGTTGGATGTCAAAATTCTCCATTATGGAGAAATTCCATATTGTTTTGAAGTTTTTTTTCAATTTCAGTTTCTACCTTAATTCAATGTGCATGTTCCAATCATTTATTTTGCTATCTGTATAATTTGAAACCAAAAGTGAAAAACTCAGTGCATTTTAGGTCTTGTATTGTCTGTGAAAATACTTCAGTGTGATTGGGGCTCACCCTGCTATTGCTGGTTGCCTGGAGGTTTATTCGACTGGGTGCTGGATTCAAACTGTCATTAGAATAGTGGTGACTGGATCATTGTGGGCAGCTTTCTTCAAGGTCAATTGTGAGTGCTACTGCTTCATCACTGACCACAAAATCCTGCACTTTGAGTTTATGGGTTGGATTTGCCGGCTGTTCACGCCTACGGGAAATGCCGGTCCCACGCCGGCTCACGGGTTTCGTCACAATGAGGGGTGCTGTCAATGGGAAATCCACTGACAATGGCGGGACCGGTACATCCCGCTGGCGTGCCACCTCCCCCACCGAAAAACACGCAGCGGGGTGGTCGGTAAATCCCATGAGGAGTTTTCAAAATGAGAGAAGACTTGTTTATTGACAGAAGGGCATTCTACCCAATGAATTTTATTCAGCTTTGAGTTTGTAGCCTGTGGTATTCGTAAAGATGTGCTTTTCCTCAGACAAGCCTCTGAGAGGGCTCATTTCACTGATTCAAGCAGAACTGATTAATCCTGCCTCTGAACAATATCAGAGGCCCAATTACAAACATCTCTTGAAGGAAAAGGAGGAAGGCAGCATGAAGTTTATTTTTTAAAAAATCATCCCAAGCTACGTGATGTATGTGTGATTCCATAGTTTCCTCAGGGAATGGAGGTTGTTACAAGAGATACAATTCAATTCCCTTTGTGGAGCTTTCTACTCACTTTCCATGCCTAGAACAGGCACTGCAGTCACCACCAAGAGACCTCTGAGTGAACTAGTTCCCTTTTGCTTCACATTTTGATTGATATTGGTACCTTCAAAGATCAATCTAAAGTCCAGTTATCATAATATTTGAATGTTGATTTCATAATGGATAGACAAGTTAAATTAGACTTTGTACTATTTATTCAATGAAGACTAACCAACTGGGGAATGTTGTTAGTCCACATCAAATGTCTTCTCTCCTACACAAGCTCACCCCGGGCCTGGAGCTCAATTGATCTATTATCAATCTTGTTTATGCAATGTCTTCTTTAGAATTGCCTTGAAAGAGGAACTACTTCATAACAATGTTAAAGACTATGCATGAATGCATTTTAAGAATTCTCTGCAGGATTCTAGGATGCTATCTTAGTCATGCCGAAGATCAACAGGGGCGAACTATCAAATAGACTTCCAGCTGTATAATTTACTGTGAACTATCACACATCTTGAAATCTCACTAATGCTCCTTCTCTTACCAGCCCAGATTGTGTTAACAAGGAAGGGCATGCAATGACAAGCCTCTCAAGTAACCTCCAGTCCTTAAAAGAAAGGTTTTGGAGATTTGCCAATCTCTAACTTTGTGGTAAAGGTTATTCCAAGGGCAGTTTTCCTCAGGAAAGTAAGAAGCTCCTGTCCCACAATTGAAATAAAACTGATGGAAGCTCTTGAATGTCACACATTTTCAGCTGTTTAAAATTTAAAAATACAGACATATAATTTTCTTCTCATTAATCTTTGTTTATAAGGTAAGAAATCTGAATATTGCAAGGCACAAACTATATATTTAGTCAATGGAATTGATCAGGATTGCAGTGTTATGGCCAACCTACAGGAGTCACCAACTGAGTTGTTTAGCTCTGTGTTAAGAACTCCGCTGATGTTACCTGTGAGAATATCTCAAAACCCTGAAGGATAACTTGAAACACTGTCAGGGGGGTTTTCTGAATAATGTGAGGAACAATGTACAACCCAGTGAGGAACCAGACCAGTCGATGTGTAAACAATTAATAAAGAGTGTTTATTAAAGTAAAAGAAAAGAAAAACACATGACAAAAGACTAATATACATGATGACATTAAAGTGTATTAACGAAACACACAGTATTATCTGAAGTTACCACTTGTTCCCAAAATATGCCTACGTTCCCCTAACTCACTGAGACACCCATTTTCCTGAACATCTAATTTTAGTAACTCTATATAGGTCAATTCCAGAGTATCCTAAATTGCATTAATGTAGACAAGATGGGATCTATCCCAGGTTACTGCGGGAGGCAAGGGGAGAAATAGCTGGGGCCTTAACAGATATCTTCACATCCTCTTTGACCACAAACGAGGTTCCAGAAGACTGGAGAATAGCCAATGTTATTTCCTTGTTTAAGAAAGGAAGCAGGTACAAATTATAGACTGGTAAGCCTGACATCAGTGGTGGAAAGCTTTTGGAAAAGACACCGAGGGACTGAATGTATGCACATTTGGAGGAAAATGGACTAGTTAGTGACAGGCAGCATGGTTTTGTATGGGGAAAATCATGTCTCACCAACTTGATTGAGCTTTTTTAAGAGGTGACAAAGAAAATTGGTGAGGGAAGGGCTGTGGATGGAGTTTATATGGAACAAAGAACAGTACAGCACAGGAACAGGCCCTTCGGCCCTCCAAGCCTCCGCCGTCCTATCTAGACCATCCGCCTGTATCCTTCTATACCCCGTTTGTCCATGTGTCTATCTAGATAAGTCTTAAAGGTTGTTAATGTATCTGCCTCAACCACCTCACTTGGCAGTGCATTCCAGGCCACCACCACCCTCTGTGTAAAAAAACTTCCCCTGCACAGCTCCACTGAACCTGCTCCCCCTCAGATTTAACTTGTGCCCCCTTGTAATTGTAATTTCTGCCCTGAGAAAAAGCCTCCAACTGTTCACCCTATCTATACGACTCATAATGTTATAAACTTCTATCAGGTCGCCTCTCAGCCTCCGTCTTTCTAAGGAGAACAATCCCAGTTTGGACTCAGTATTCCAAATGTGGCCCAATCAATGTTCTTTCAACTGTAACATAATTTTCGAGCTTTTATATTCGGTACCCTGTCCTACGAAGGCAAGCATGCCTTATGCTTTCTTTACCACCATTTCCATCTGTGCTGCCACGTGTTCAGCTGCACTATCTCCCTGTTCCTAGCCTCACAAGAATGTGGCATGGGGAGAAATTCTGAGATTACTACCTTAGAGGTCTTGCTTTTTAATCTTCTACCTAACTCCCTAAATTGCCGTAGCAGGACCTTGCTACTCTTTCTCCCTATGTCATTCGTGAACAATGACCTCGGTCTGATTTCCCTCCCATTTTAGGATGCTTTGTACCCGCTCAGAGGCATCCAGGACCCTGGCACCAAGGAGGCAAACAATATCCTGGAGTCCCTTTCTCGGCCACAGAAGTGCCTATCTGTGCCCCTGACTATTGAATCGAATCCTCTCCCCCTATTGCTTTGCTATACTTTGTACCCCCCTCCCCCCCCCCCCCATCTGTGCAGCATGGCTGGCCGTGGTGCCTTTGCTCTGGCCACTCCTGCTGCAGCTGTCCCCTGATGGACCTTCCCCCTCATCAGTATCCAAAATGGCATACTTGTTAGATAGGGGGACGGCCATAGGGGGCCCCTGCATTGTCTGCCTACCTCATCTGCCGCTCATCCATCTATCTATCTATTTGGGGCAGCACGGTAGCCTTGTGGATAGCACAATTGCTTCACAGCTCCAGGGTCCCAGGTTCGATTCCAGCTTGGGTAACTGTCTGTGCGGAGTCTGCACATCCTCCCCGTGTGTGCGTGGGTTTCCTCCGGGTGCTCCGGTTTCCTCCCACAGTCCAAAGATGTGCAGGTTAGGTGGATTGGCCATGATAAATTGCCCTTAGTGTCCAAAATTGCCCTTAGTGTTGGGTGGGGTTACTGGGTTATGGGGATAGGGTGGCGGTGTTGACCTTGGGTAGGGTGCTCTTTCCAAGAGCCGGTGCAGACTCGATGGGCCGAATGGCCTCCTTCTGCACTGTAAATTCTATGAAATCTACCTGTACCTTGGATGTGACCACATCTCTGTAGCTATTATCTATAACAATTTCAGCTAATTGTGTGCTTCTCAGTACTTCCAGCTGCTGCTCTAACTGATGCATGCATTCGGTCAGCTTCTGCAACTGAATGCACTTCCCACAGATGTAATTTTCAGGGTCACTTGACATGCCCCACATCATGCAGGAGTAGCACACAACCCCACCAATTGACATCTCACTCCCTCTATTCATTGTGATTAAAAAGAAATACGTTAGCCCCTTAATAGAAATTTACTGCTGTTGCTTTCACGAATAGGCCCCCCAAAATTAATGGGCGGGACTCTCCGCGTTGGTCGGAGAATCGCCGGGGGCTCGGGAAGTTCCAGCCACGATGCTCCGATGTCCATCGCGCCCTCGCGGTCGCCGTGGCCCGGTCGGGGGCCCCTGAAATAGGCCCCCGCGGTGATTCTCTGTGGGCGACCGGCCAAATTCCCGCCGAGTTCCGCCGAGTCCTGCCGGCGTGGTTCCACCTGGTACACCCGGCGGGAGGTCACCCTGCAGCCGCGGTGGATGTCCTGGTGGGGGCGGGGGGGATCTGACTCCGGGGGGGGGGGGCCTCCACGGGGTCCAGGCCTGCGATTGGGGGCTTCCGATTGGCGGGGGCTTGCCTCCTTCCGCACGGTCTGACGTAAGGTCCCCGACATGTTGCTCCGTGCCGGCGCGGAGACGGCAACCACAAGCATGCGCCGGCACGGAGACGGCCGGACATGACCGGACCCACGCCGGCCTGCAGGGCCACCTTTCGGTGCCGGAACAACACGCAGCACCCCGGCGCCGTGCTAGCCACCTGAACACTGGTGAATTGCTGGGCCAGGAGGCCCGTCACGCCGGCGCACACCACTCCAGTGTGTACATCGGCATCAACACTTGGCCGGGAGTTTGGAGAATCCCAGCCCATGTGTCTTCTGGTTATTACAGGTTGGTACAAAATATAAAATCTAGCTTGCTACTCTCGAGTAAGTGTGAGAAGAAAAACAAACAAAACAACCTTACAAAATGTAGCTCAGAATCTACTCCAGCGGGCCTTCCCAGACTGCACTCTGGATTTTTCACGCTCAGCTCCGCCCCCGATATGAACCTGCCTTACCTACGACTCACCAATCAGCTCTCTCCCTTGTGGTCACCTGCAGCAGGACAAAGTCACTGATTGGAAATTTGAGAGTGACAAATCAAGGGATGAAAAGCACCTCCTCCCACCCAGCCTCGAATTCCCACCTAGCTTCAAATTCCCTGCTCCCAAACTCACTCTTCGATGTGCCTCACTCTGGAAGTGTCTTCTCTGTCTGACTGGGAGTGTGCAAAGCTCACTTTAGTAAGGCATTTGACAAGGTCCTACATGACAGACTGTACAAAAACTAAAATCACATGGGATTCAGGGTGGGTTGGCTAGATGGACACAGAACTGGTTTGGTTATAGAATGGAGAGTAGTGGAAGGGTGTTTTTCTGAATGGAGATCTGTAACTAGTGGTGTTCCACAGGGATCAGAGCTGGGACCTCTGTTGTTTGTCATATATTTATAAATGATCTGAAGGAAAATGTGGATGGTCTGATTAGTAAGTTTGCGGATGACATGAAGATTGGCGGAGTTGCCGAGGATTGTCAGAGGATATAACAGAATATATATAAATTTTAGACTTGGGCACAGAAATGGCAGATGGAGTTTACTCCGGACAAATGTGAGATAATGCGTTTTGGAGGATCAAATCTTGATATGAATTATACTGTAAATGGCAGAACCTTTCGGAACATTAACATACAGAGGGATCTGGGCATGCAAGTTCACAGTTCCCTAAAAGTGGCAACACAGGTGGCCAAGGTGATTAAGAAGGCATGTGGCACGCTTGCCTTCACCAGCCGGGGCACTGAGTACAAGAGTTGGGAAATCATGTTGCAGCTGTATAAAACCTTGGTTAGGCTGCCTTTGGAGTATTGCGTGCAGTTCTGGTCACCACATTGTCAGAAGGATGTGGAAGCTTTGGAGAGAGTGAAAAGAAGGGTCACCAGGATGTTGCCTGGTCTTGAGGTTGTTGGCTGTGAGGCGGGGTTGAAAAAAATAGGATTTTTTTCACTGGAAAGACAGAGGCTGAGGGGAGAACTGACAGCGGTCTACAAAATTAATAGAGGCATAGACAGGGTGGATCGTGAAAGGCTTTTTCCAAGGGTGGAAGTGTCAATTACAAGGCGGCACAGGTTCAAGGTGAGAGGGGGAAAGTTTAAGGGAGATGTGCAGGGTAAGTTGTTCACGCAGAGAGGGGTGGGTGCCTGGAACGCACTGCCAGAGGATGTGGTGGAAGCAGGCACATTAGCAGCATTTAAGTGGCATCTGGATGGATACATAAATAGGAAGGAAATAGAGGGATAGGGACCGAGTAAGGGCAGAAGGTTTTGTTTTTAGTTGGGGCATCATGATCGGCACAGGCTTGGAGGGCCAAAGGGCCTGTTCCTGTGCTGTACCTTTCTTTGTTCTTTGTTCTTCTTTGTATTGGCCTATGCCTCCCTGATAGCCCGAAGACGGATTTTGTTATGTTGACGGGACTCAAAACTGCCGAAAGCAAGGTTGTGGGTGAGCGACCTGGCAGAATTCCTGAGGCTGGAGAAGATCAAGTTCGCTCTGCAGGGGTAGGTAGAGGGGTTCACTCGCAGGTGGAAACCGTTTATTGATTTCTTCAAGGAGGATTGAAAGGTCAGCAAGGGGGTGGGGGGGTGGCCATGGCTGGGGTCGAGGTCGGTGGGGTGGGGGAGGGGGAGGGTGGAGTGTTGTGGTTGTTTGTTGGGTTGGTGTCATGTTCTTCTGATGTTATTTTGATATTCAGTGCATTTATATTTTTGTTGAAAAGCTTTGAATAAAAATATATTTTTTAAAAAGGATACTTTGCTGACAAATTCACTACTAAAGATGGGAAAATGTAGGACTTTAGGACTGATTGAAGGCGAGCTGCCTTCACTGCAAGAAAGCGCACCACGAGCGTGTGTGTGGGGGGGGGGAATCTCCTGTTTTTGTTGCAATCTTGGTTTACATTCCAGGAATTCTTTCCTCTTGTACGTGAAAATCTGTGATGGCACATTCTGCAAATACTGAGATGTCTTAAATCTATTGCCAAAGCTTTCCATTGGTATAAGCATTCTTTGATTTCTGATTCCTCGTCAATTGTTCCCAATATACAGAAAAAAATAAAGGGAACCCAATGAAAATATTTTAAGTGTTTATTTTATGCATTTTATTATGGGCTTAATGGAGTTGTATTTGATTCAGCAATCATCTCCCTTTATCCAACACTCTAGCATTCACCCCGCATCGCTAATTTTGCAAATACTTCACATATCATGTAATCACTACAGTGCAGAAGGAGGCCATGCAGCCCATCGAGTCTGCATCAACCCTGAACCCCTACCTAGGCCCATGCCCTCACCCCATCCCATAACCCAGTAACCCCATATATCTGTAGCTAAATACGACAGAAACGGTTTGACTGAGCTTTGTATCAATTCACGTTATCATTACACAGTACGAGCAATGAAAAATCATTGAGCCACAATGATTCTGCTGATTCACTGCTGCCGATTTTGTATTGCCATTCAAAGAAAGTTCATCCCGAAAAGCAAATTACCTCAACCAAAGTGAAAGGTCAAGTATAAAACATGTATTTGAACTGCAGCTTAAATAAGTGACAGAGGCAGAGGCACAGCTAGCCATACCTTTAAATTCCTCCCTATTTTGTTAAAGGTGGAAATTTTGAATATTTAAAGCAATGCACTCATTTCCAAGTCACCCATGATTCACACAAGCTCACATTTCCATCCGGGAGCAAATGGCAAAAGCAAATAGCCAGATTTCAGGAACTCTCTTAACATAAATAGGATAGTCAACATAAAATGATAATGAATGACATCATGTAAATCCAAACACGTTTTGTTAATGTAAATCTCTAAAACTAAGTGATTATGATACATCTCAATATAACAACTTAAATGAATCCATTTTAAAACAAATGGAGATGGCTGTAGCTTTATGAATAACTCAAAATTTGTGTGCTGCAGGAACATATAAATGTATATACATCTTTGTGCTATGTTCTGCTCTGATGGCAGGTGAGCGTGAATATTACGATTTGTCTTTCCAAAGGTCATATTACGCTAAAGTCAGTATAGCGTGTGTACCCTTAGAACCAAGAAATTGAAAACACTGGAATCAGTGAGATTGAAAATTATCTACTGTCAAATGTTAAGATTGCTTGTTTTTCTTTTGGCTAGACTGAAATTGGCTTTATGTTTTGTCATTTGTTTTCAGTGACCCTTTGAGGTGAACAGCTCCTATCTCAAAGCTGCTGTTTCAATATATTATTGACTGAGCTTTGTGTGAGTTTGGTCTTTCTGCTAGAATTACTTGATATAGATCTTGGCTTGTGGGCAATTACCCAGGCAGCAAGTGGAGTTGCCGCACTTGGACCCATTTATTGTGCTGAAGATATAGAGCAGTGACTGGACTAAGTAAAGAGATGCATAGATCATTCTTATGTACAGATAGCCACAGGCACAGTGGAACTAATATTAGTCTAAAATTTCAACATATGTTTGCTTGATGGACAGTGATATTTGCAAACTATAGTTTTTCCAATAGCCAATTTTTTTAAATTAAAAAAAATGTTATCTGAAGTTTTAAATGTTAAATCACTTCCAATATTACTGTGCTGAATTTGAAGTAATAAATCTGTAATGCATGATCAAATTTACATTGAGGAAATCATGGGGCTAGCAGACCTCAGCACTCATTAAAAGAAGCACCGAGCCAAAATTACACATTGATATATTTGCATTGTTTTCCCATTGTAAATGTGACTGTAGTACAAACTTCTGTTACCAAAACAAAACTAATAAATAGTTCAGCTGATTATCACTCATGCTGAGACAACATTTTAATATTGGATTAAACCATATGAATCTCTTTGGACAGTAGGCATGTTATAAAATTGGAGGAACTTGCTTCTGCTCTTAGACAGCATCGATTGCCTGCCACACATCAACACCTAGTTTTGATATATCTTCAGAGATTTCTAACTACAATAATGTTACCATTGCATAAAGGCAACTGCTAGTAGATAAGTAAACAAAACAATTACAACGAGAGATTGTTAATTACTTGTATTAAAAATCCTGACATTTCCTTGCCTTTCTTTTAATTTCATTGTGAACTGAAAAGTCATAATTTTTAATACAAGTCATTAACAATCTCTCACAAAATAATAGAATTGCTGCAGCACGAAACCATTTAACCCATCGTGTCTGCACCAGCTCTCCAACCGAACATCATGGCTTAGTGCTGTTGCTCATTTATCTTTATTAATAAGAATCACAAGACGCGAGTACGTTCCGTGTTTTGGACAAATGACCACACAACCAGTATATTAATTCAATTATTGTTTATTATTAAACATAGGCTTGATTCTATGCGTAATAATCTATACATTAAACTGTACGTAACAACTTAAATAACGTTTACTTAACTTTCAAGTGACCGGTTCTGTGCAAGTTAGATAAGGTCTTTATCTGAATCCCCACGTGTGGCGGTTGGAAGTCTTCAGGTCCGTCTAGGCTGCGGTCCGTCCTTCAGATAGCGTTCGCAGGTCCTTGAACTTGGCTGGCCGAGGTGCTGCAGTTGGTGAGGCAGAGGCCGGTCCCAAAAGAGACAGAATATTGGTTGCGCAGTTCTTCTTATCCTCTGATCTTTCGTGCTCTTTTGTGCGATCCCAACTCGGGATCCAATGGATCGATAGGGTTTCAATTACCCTAATCGATTCTGGCCAATTAGGGCCGGGTAATTCGATGGCTGGGCGGGTCCTACTGCTATTGTCCAAGGCATGTAGGCATTCCCAGTCTGTTACTGCTGCTATGTTTCAATCTGTGTCCCATTGTCCTGGGGAAATTGGCGATTGACCTTTAGCAGGTGTGAGTTTCTGTACAGGTCTGGTTTTCCTCTGCACAATACACAGGGGTTGTGTATCGTCTGTGTCCCAACCTGACCATGATTCTCATTATCCTTTGCGGGAGGCCATTTTAGATGGCCACAGTGCCATTTCCCCTGTCTTTCCCCCATAAGCTTGCACATTATTTCTATTCAAGTAATCATCTAATACTCTCTTGAATGCTTCGATTGAACCTGCCTCCACCACAGTTCCAGGTTATGCACTCCATACCCAAACCACTCATTGTGTGCGAATGTTTTTTTCTCACATCACATTTGCTTCTTTTACAAACCGCTTTAAATCTGCGCCCTCGTGTTCTTGATCCTTATATGAATGGGAATAGTTTCTCTGGATCTACTTTGTCCAGCCCCCTCATGATTTTGATCATCTCTGTCAAATCTCTTCTTAGCCTTCTTCTCTCCAAGGAGACCAGTCCCAACCTCGCCAATCTATCCTCATTACTGAAGTTTCTCATCCCTGGAACCATTCTTGTAAACCTTATCTGCACCCTGATGCATTTGCATCCTTCCTATAGTGTGGCGCCTAGAGCTCCACACAGTATTCCAGCTGAGGTCGAACTAGTGTCTTGTATGAATTCAACATAACCTCCTTGCTCTTGTACTCTATACCCCTAATAATAAAGCCCAGAATACTATGTGCTTTATTAACTGCTCTCTGTCCTGTCACCGTCAATGATCTATGCACATACACATCCAGGTCCTTCTGCTCCTGCACTCCTTTCAGAATTTTACCCTTTTATTTTATATTGTCTCTCCATGTTCTTCCTCCAAAATGCATCACTTCACACTTCTCCATTGAACTTCATCTGCCACCTATCTGTCCACTTCACCAACTTGTTTATATTCCTTTGAAGTTCTCAACTGTCCTCTTCACAGTTTACAATACTTCCAAGTTTTGGGTAACCCACAAACTTTGAAATTATCCCCTGCACACCAAGATATAGCTCATTAACATATAAGATCGTTAATACACGATATATAAGAAAAGCAAAGTTTCTGATACTGAAACCTGGGGAACACCACCACAAACCTTCCTCCAGCCTGAAAAATGTCAGTTGACCCTTACTCTCTGCTTTCTATTATTCAGTCAATTTTGTATCCACGTTGCTACAGTCCCTTGTATTCTGTAACCCATACCTGTTCTCACATGTTTGTGGTGTGGCATTGCATTGAATGCCACTGAAAGTCCACATCCACAGTTATCCTCATTGACCCTTTCCGTTACCTACTGAAAAAACTCCAGCAATGTGAACATGATTTCTCCTTTACAAATCTGTACTGGGTTTTACTAATCAACCTACATTTTTCCATGTCACTATTAATTCTATCCCAAATACTTGCTTCCAGAAGCTTGCTCATGCCTGATGTTAAACTGACTGGCCTGTAATTGTTGGGGCTATCCTTACAAACGTAGTCGAGCAATGGCATTACATTTCCAATTCTCTCGTCTGCTGGCACTTCCCCTGAGTCAAGAGAAGACTGGAAAATCATGGCCAGAGCTCTTGTCATATCCATTCTCACTTCTTTCAATATCCTTGGATACATCTCACTTGGTCCTGGGACTCTGTCAACTTTTCTCACAATTTTCTTGCTCATTTATTTATCAAAAATCTGTTTTATGCAATGACAACATTATCGCAGTTGGGAATCTCTGAAGATATGTAATAGAATCCCTACAGTGCAGAAGGAGGCCATTCAGCCCATCGAGTCAGCACCAACTCTCTGAAAGAGCACCCTACCCAGGCCCATTCCCCCTCCCAATCCCTTGTAACCTAACCTACCATCTTTGGACACTAAGGAGCAATTGATCATGGTTAATCCACCTCACCTGCACATCTTTGGACTGTGGAAGGAAACTGGAGTGCCCGGAGAAAATCCACGCAGACATGAGAAGAATGTGCGAACTCCACACAGATAGTCACCCAAGGCCGTGTGACGCTGTGAGGCAACAGTGCTAACCACTTTGCCACCATTGCATGTTGCAGTGTGACAGGCAATCGATGCTGTCTAAGACCAGAAGCAGGTTCCTCCAATTTTATAACATGCCTTTAGTCAAAAGAGATTAATGTGGTTTTACCAATATTAAAACATTGTCCAAACATAACTGACAATCAGCTAAATTACTTTTTGGTTTTGATTTGATTACAAGAAAGTTACACTACAATCCACATTTATAATGGAAAAGTAATTAACCTAGCCACCTGACATGATTCTTCCTCCCTTCTTCTCTCTGACTCTCCTGCAGGATAGACCCTGTAGATCTATTGGCGTACACCAATTCTGCTCCTTAATGGCCTCGTGGAACTCTCATAAGCTGAGAGGTAGTATGGGGTGAGTTCCATCAAGAATTGAGTGAAGGTCCTAGACCTGCATTAGAGAAAGCCATTTGCCCCCTGGAGGGTGATTATCTTCCTAAAAGAAATGATTTCTCCCATCGGAGCTTTGTATTTTTGGCCCTGACCAGGCCTCTGAAGTCCACCACAGGATTGGTGGAACCACTCCAGTTTTGCTGCCATCACTCTGTCCTGACGAGCACAGGCCAACCATCCCTATCATGTCAATGACTTTTTCACTGTGGTATTATAGGTATTACGGTACCTGAGAGGCTAAAGTACCATTGGTAGAACCTGTAAGCTTGCTATTGGCTAGAGTGTATAATAGCTCCGCCCTGATAGGCGGGTATAAGAATCCGTGACGCCCCAGCAGCCCTCATTCTGTACCTGAGCTGCTGGGGGAAACATCTAGCTTATTAAAGCCTTCAGTTGGACTACAACCTCACTTTAGTGGTCATTGATCGTGCAAAAATTTAATAAGCTCGATTTTTAAGAAGAAAGGATGGAGCTCCGAATCAAGCCGGAGTGTCTGCAACTTAGCCCCCACTCGGCGAACTCAGCGGCAATCTTTAAGCACTGGCTGGCGTGCTTTAAAGGGTATCTCGAGACGGCTGAAAACACACCCACGGGAGAGCAGAAACTGCACATCCTGCACTCAAAGGTGAGCCCAGAGATTTACACCCTCATCGAGGAAGCGGAAGACTTCGATGCAGCAATAGAGCTGCTAAAAGGACACTATATTCTCCCGGTACACCAGGTCTACGCCCGGCACCTGCTTGCAACAAGGCAAAAAACCCCTGGGGAATCTTTGGAGGAATTCTACCACGCACCCCTGGTGCTGGGAAGAAGCTGCAGCTGCCCGCAAGTTTCGGTGAGCGAACACACGGAACTCTTAGTCCGGGACGCTTTCGTGGCAGGTATGCTATCTTCACAAATCCGCCAGCGCCTGTTAGAGAAGAACACCCTGGGTCTCAGGGAGGCACAGGCCCTTGCAGGCTCCCTGGACCTGGCCTCCAGGAACGCCCGCGCCTACGTTCCCGACCATGCGGCAGCCCCCTGGGCAGCATCTAACCCCTCCGTGGCCGACCCCGAGAATTCCCCCATCCCCCCACAGGCCTGCGCTGCAAGGCGGCCTGGCAACCCCGAGGGGCCCCGCTGCTACTTTTGAGGGCAGGCCAAGCACCCCCGCCAGCGCTGCGCGGCCCGCGCATCCACCTGCAAGGGATGCGGCAAAAAGGGCCATTTCATGGGGGTATGTCAGGCCCGAGCGGTGGCCGCGGTCTCCAGCGACGAATCCAGACCGCCACCACAAACCTCCCCATGGGCCCCGTGAGGCCAGCGGTCGCCGCCACCCCCATATCCCAGGGCCACGTGCGGACCCCAGGCGCCGCCATCTTGTTACGCGGACGCCACACTTGAGGGATGGGCGCCGCCATTTTGTGCACCCCCGGCCATGTGCGACCTATGGGAGACGCCATCTTGGATGAACCCCCAGGATCCCAGCTCGGCCGACCACACACTGCCTGAACAGAATTCCCAACTACTGCGATTGGCCTCAGTGACTCTGGATCAGTCTCGACCTCGAACACTCAACCACGACGACCGTTTTCATCAACGGGCACGAGACGTCCTGCTTAATTGACTCGGAGAGCTTCATACACCCCGACATGGTAAGGTGCTGTTCTCTCCTCATCCACCCTGTTAATCAAAAATTCTCACTGGCCTCCGGTTCCCACTCAGTGGAGATAAAGGGGTTTTGTGTAGCAAACCTCGCAGTCCAGGGAAGGGAGTTCAAAAATTTCCGTCTCTACATCCTTCCCCACCTCTGCGCGGCTACACTTCTTGGTTTAGACTTCCAGCATAACCTTCAAAGTCTGACCTTCCAATTCGGCGGCCCTATACCCCCCCCCCCCTTACTGTCTACGGCCTCGCGACCCTTAAGGTCGATCTGCCTTCCCTGTTTGCGAACCTCACCCCAGATTGCAAACCCGTCGCCACCAGGAGCAGACGCTACAGTGCCCTGGACCGGATCTTTATTAGGTCAGAGGTCCAAAGGCTACTGAGGGAAGGGGTCATTGAAGCCAGTAACAGCCTCTGGAGAGCTCAAGTAGTGGTGGTAAAGACCGGGGAGAAGCATAGGATGGTCATCGACTACAGTCAGACCATCAACAGGTTTACGCAGCTGGACGCGTACCCTCTCCCCCGCATATCTGACCTGGTAAACAGGATCGCGCATTATAAGGTCTTCTCCACGGTGGATCTCAAGTCCACCTACCACCAGCTCCCCATCCGCACTAGTGACCGCAAATACACGGGCAGCTCTATCACTTCTTAAGGGTTCCCTTCGGTGTCGCTAACGGGGTCTCGGTCTTCCAGCGCATGATGGACCGAATGGTTGACCGGTACGGTTTACGGGCAACATTCCCGTACCTCAATAATGTCACCATCTGCGGCCACGACCAGCAGGACCACGACACCAACCTCAGAAAATGTCTCCAGACCGCTAAAATCCTTAACCTAACATAGAATAAGGATAAATGCGTGTTTAGCACCGACCGTCTAGCCATTCTCGGCTACGTAGTGCGAAATGGAGTTATAGGCCCCGACCGTGAACGCATGCACCCCCCTATGGAGTTCCCCCTCCCTCACTGCTCTAAGGCCCTGAAACGCTGCCTAGGGTTTTTTAGCTACTACGCCCAGTGGTCCCCAACTATGCAGACAAGGCCTGTCCCCTGATCCAATCCACAGTTTTTCCCCTGTCGATAGAGGCCCGCCAGGCCTTCAGCCGCATCAAAGCAGACATTGCAAAGGCCATGATGCACGCCATTGACGAGTCCCTCCCCTTCCAGGTCGAGAGCGATGCGTTCAACGTAGCTCTGGCAGCCACCCTCAAGCAAGCGGGCAGACCCGTGGCCTTCTTCTCACGTACCCTCCATGCTTCCGAAATCCGCCACACCTCAGTCGAAAAGGAGGCCCAGGTCATAGTAGAAGCTGTGTGACATTGGAGGCATTACCTGGCCGGCAGGAGATTCACTCTCCTCACGGACCAACGGTCGGTTGCTTTCATGTTCGATAATGCACAGCGGGGCAAGATTAAGAACGACAAGATCTTGCGGTGGAGGATCAAACTCTCCACCTACAACTACGAGATCTTGTATCGTCCCGGGAAGCTAAACGAGCCTCCTGATGCCCTGTCCCGTGGCACATGTGCCAACGCACACGTGGACGGCCTCCGAGCCCTCCACGAGGACCTCTGCCATCCATTGTGTCAAGACCCGCAACCTGCCCTACTCCATCGAGGAGGTCAGGACTGCCACCAGGGACTGCCAAATCTGCGCGGAGTGCAAACTGCACTTCTACCGGCCAGAGAGAGCGCACCTGATAAAGGCTTCCCGTCCCTTTAAACGCCTCAGCATGGACTTCAAAGGCCCCCACCCCTCCACCGACCGCAACACGTGCTTCCTGAACGTGATTGACGAGTACTCCCGGTTCCCATTCTCCATCCCCTGCCCGACATGACCGCCACCACTGTCATCAAGGCCCTCCATAGCATCTTTGCACTGTTCGGGTTTCCCGCTTACATACACAGTGATAGGGGGTCCTCCTTTATGAGCGACGAACTGCGTCAATTCCTGCTCAGCAAGGGCATCGCCTCGAGCAGGACGACCAGATACAACCCCCGGGGTAACGCACAGGTAGAGAGGGAGAACGGCTCTACGGTCCAGGAACCTTCCAGTCTCCTGCTGGCAAGAAGTCCTCCTGGAAGCCCTCCACTCCATCCGATCACTACTTTGTACAACCACCAATCAGACACCTCACGAATGTCTCCTGGTATTCCCTAGGAAGTCCCCCTCTGGGACCTCGCTCCCGGCCTGGCTGGCAGCACCCGGACCCATCCTGCTCCGAAAACACGTGCGGGCGCACAAGACGGACCATTTGGTTGAGAGGGTCCACCTGCTCCATGCTAACCCCCAGTATGCCTACGTGGCGTACCCCGACGGCCGACAAGATACGGTCTCCCTACGGGACGTGGCGCCTGCCAGAACACCACGCACATTCCAGCCACCAGTCCCACCCTCCCCTCCACCGCAGCACCTTACAGGAGGATCGGTCCTTCCGCCGCCCCCATCTAGGCCCCCCCCCCACCCACCGACGCCCCCCGCCGGCGCTCCCTTCCCAGGTCAGCCGTTTTCCCCACCAGTGCCATCTCGGGGTGACGGAGCTGCCATGGAAATCGATGCCACGTTCCCGGAGTCACAGACGCCCGAGCCTCCACTGGAGTCACCACCGAGGCTCCGACGATCACAGAGGACGACCAGGGCCCCCGATCGACTGATTGCTTCATTTTAACTGTAATCTGTAAATATAAACCACCAAATGTACATAGCTACCGGACTTGTAAATAGTTACTAAACACTGTACGGAGGTATTACGGTACCTCCATAACTCATTATACCATGTTGTTATGTTTTGTAGTTTCTGGCCATCACCCCCGCCGGACATTTTTTAACAGGGGGTGAATGTGGTATTATAGGTATTACGGTACCTGAGAGGCTAAAGTACCATTGGTAGAACCTGTATGCTTGCTATTGGCTAGAGTGTATAATAGCTCCGCCCTGATAGGCGGGGTATAAGAATCCGTGACGCCCCAGCAGCCCCCATTCTGCACCTGAGCTACTGGGGGAAACATCTAGCTTATTAACGCCTTCAGTTGGACTACAACTTCGGTTTAGTGGTCATTGATCGTGCATCAATCACCACAATATCACAGTGATTTGGGTTGGTCTCTATACTTATGTTTTTAAGTGGATGGGATCCCACGTGACAATACTTCAGCTGCCATGCATGGATTCCCACATTCTATGATTAAGAATTCCATTTGTCTGGCTGTCCTTCTCTTTCGGAAGTTAAGAAAATTAAGCTATTCCAACTCCTGTGTCAACTGCTCGGGTGTTGCATTGTGTATTGCAATTTTTTTTAAAAATTCATACACAGGATGTGGCCGTCGCTGGTTTGCCAACATTTATTGACCATCCCTAGTTGCCCTTCAGAAGGTGGTGGTGAGTTGCCTTCTTGAACCGCTGCAGTCCCTGACGTGTAGGTACACCCACTGTGTTGTTAGTGAAAGAGTTCCAGGATTTTGACCCAGCGACAGTGAAGGAACGACAATATATTCCCAAGTCAGGGTGGTGAGTGACTTGGAGGGGAACCTCCATGTGGTGGAGTTCCCAGGTATCTGCTGCTCCTGTCCTTCTAGATGGTAGTGGTTGTGGGTTTCGAAGGTGTTCTCTCAGAAACTTTGACGAGTTCCTGCAGTGCATCTTGTAGATGGTACACACGGTTGCCATTGTTCATCGGTGGTGTAGGGATTGGATGTGTCTGGACGGGGGAGCAATCAAACGGGCTACTTTGTCCTGGATGGTGTCGAGTTTCTTGTGAGCTGTTGGAGTTGCACTCATCCAGATAAGTGGAGAGTATTTCATCCTGACTTGTGCCTTGTAGATGGTGGACAGGCTTTGAGATGGTCAGGAGGTGAGTTACTCGCCGTAGGATTCCTAACCTTTGACCTGCTCTGGTAGCCACAGTATTAATATGGCTAGCCCAGTTCCGGTTTTGATCAGTGGATGTTGCCAATGGTGCAGTATTTTGTCCTGGTTATAGTTTGGTTGTTGCTCGTTATACTGAGGGAGTTTAACAGACAGCTCAAATCAAATTTTCATTTCTACTGGGCATATAAACTCAACATTCCCCAGCTGTAAGAAAGATGACAAGTGAAGAGGCCCATCACATCAAATTTCCACCCCAGAACACTGTGCTGCCATTGCCTGGCTCTTTCACAGTAGGCCCTGTACAAGTTATATAATAAGGTGATGGGAAGGTGTTCCCAGCCAAACAGCCTACTCTTTGCTTGGCTCGTGTTGGAGCCTATCGTTGGGCCCCATGGACTGGTGAGTCAGGGTTCGGGGAGGCAGAAGTATGTGGGGTCTCTGCTGGGCCCGTGGGAAAATCTGAAGATTTTTGCTGACAAATTGTAGTACCCTCAATAATGACACGAGTGTGTGGACTGGTAAATGAAGGCTTTAATAAGCAGAAAACTAGCCAGCTGCAGAGACGTGTGCTTCCTGAGTGCCGCCTACAGGGCGTCACCTTATATACGGCTCCTTGGTGGGCCGAGCCAGAGGCGGAGCCCCCAGGGTTCCAAACCCGGTCTTAAAGGGGCATCACCTACATGGTGTTAAGGGTACAGTAACCATTCATCGCACAAATGCAGTTTGCTTTGCAAACCACCATCATAATCCATCTGAAAGCCTGGCGATCGGCTGGCTGTTGTTCTCCAGCAACAGCTGGTGACCAGGAGAACAGCTGATTCCTTGTAAATTTCTTGCGGAAGTTCAAAGAGATGAATAACACCAAGCGTGTGTCTGGGCCATGGAGAGCCCCTCTGGAGCTCTGTCAGATCACCAAAATCCGCCCATGGCAAAAAATGGATTCTGAAGCCCAGGACAAATCCTATCTATATGTAACATTCTGAAACTTGTTGGCGTAGGCTCCAACATAAATATATCAATTGGATGCCTGAGTATGACTTTAAAACATATATAGAAACTTGTAGGTACAAGTGTGGGACTATAATTTATACGTTATGAAGACTGATACCTGAGGCATATACCAGAGTAGACGCTGAACAATATCTCTTTAAATGGTCATTACATCACTGCAAGTATAATTTCACAACCTATATTCTACTGTAAAAATATCAATAAAGCATTTTATTTTCCAAAATTGTTTACACCATTAGTCGAAGTGTCTAAAGTCACCTTGGTCACTGAATTCAATTAATTTACCATGGCCTGTCCACTGTCTCACCATATTCCTCTCAAGAAATACTAGGAATCCAGCTTCCTAACTCTCTTTTTTAAAATTAGAGTGCCCAATTCATTTTTTCCAATTAAGGGACAATTTAGCGTGGTGGGGGCAAAACCCACGCAAACACGGGGAGAATGTGCAAACTCCACACGGACAGTGACCCAGGGCCGGGATCGAATCTGGGACCTTGGCTCCATGAGGTAGCAGTGCTAACCACTGCTCCACCGTGCTGCCCCTTCCTATTAAGTATAGTGACATTGTGATGGTAACTGACTGCCAGATACTGTGGGCCGAAGGGCCTGTACTGCGCTGTATCGTTCTATGTCCTATGTTCTATGAAATGCTGGTCAGTGTAGTTAGTCAGTGTGGTAGTAAATGGCACAAACCTGTCGGCCATAGATTTCATCCTTTGAATGGACTTTCATTTTGGTCACAACCAGGACAACATCAGTTTACCTGGGCAGGTATGGGAGAGAGGATCAGCTAATAATCCTACGGATAATCACTGAATTATCCACTCTAAATACTGTGTCATGTGAATGTGTGTTAGGTGAGCACAGTACCAACTGTAACACCTCCATTGTTAAATAGCCAACCTATACTATACCTATATTACCTATACTGACTGTCTGGTTTCAGGTGTGAAGAATGGCACTCAGCTCAGCCATTTGAATGCTGCCAATATATAGAACATAGAACATACAGTGCAGAAGGAGGCCATTCGGCCCATCGAGTCTACACTGACCCACTTAAGCCCTCGTGTTGCCTCCCAGGTGCCAGGGTGCGTGATGTCTCAGATCGTGTTATCGGGATCCTTAAGGGGGAGGGGGAGCAGCCCCAAGTCGTGGTCCACATAGGTACCAACGACATAGGTAGGAAAAGGGATAGGGATGTAAAGCAGGAATTCAGGGAGCTAGGGTGGAAACTTAGATCTAGGACAGAGTTATTATCTCTGGGTTGTTACCCGTGCCACGTGATAGCGAGACGAGGAATAGGGAAAGAGAGGAGTTGAACGCATGGCTACAGGGATGGTGCAGGAGGGAGGGTTTCAGATTTCTGGATAATTGGGGCTCATTCTGGGGTCAATGGGACCTCTACAAATGGGATGGTCTACACCTGGACCAGAGGGGTACCAATATCCTGGGGGGGAAATTTGCTAATGCTCTTCGGGAGGGTTTAAACTACTTCAGCAGGGGCTTGGGAACCTGAATTGTAGCTCCAATATACAGGAGCCTGAGAGTAGTGAGGTCATGAGTAAAGTTTTAAAGTTGCAGGAGTGTACCGGCAGGGAGGAAGGTGGTTTAAAGTGTGTCTTCTTCAATGCCAGGAGCATTCGGAATAAGGTGGGTGAACTTGCGGCATGGGTTGGTACCTGGGACTTCGATGTTGTGGCCATTTCGGAGACATGGATAGAGCAGGGACAGGAATGGTTGTTGCAGGTGCCGGGGTTTAGATATTTCAGTAAGCTCAGGGAAGGTGGTAAAAGAGGGGGAGGGGTGGCATTGTTAGTCAAGGACAGTATTACGGTGGCAGAAAGGACGTTGGATGAGGACTCGTCGATTGAGGTAGTATGGGCTGAAGTTAGAAACAGGAAAGGAGAGGTCACCCTGTTAGGGGTTTTCTATAGGCCTCCGAAAAGTCCCACAGATGTAGAGGAAAGGATTGCAAAGATGATTCTGGATAGGAGCGACAGCAACAGGGTAGTTGTTATGGGGGACTTTAACTTTCCAAATATTGACTGGAAACTCTTTAGTTCGAGTACTTTAGATGGGTCCGTTTTTGTCCAATGTATGCAGGAGGGTTTCCTGACACAGTACGTAGATAGGCCAACGAGAGGCAAGGCCGTATTGGATTTGGTACTGGGTAATGAACCAAGACAGGTGTTAGATTTGGAGGTAGGTGAGCACTTGGTGATAGTGACCACAATTCAATTACGTTTACTTTAGTGATGGAAAGGGATAGGTATATACCGCAGGGCAAGAGTTATATCTGGGGGAAAGGCAATTATGATGCGATGAGCCAAGACTTAGGATGCATCAGATGGAGAGGAAAACTGCAGGGGATGGGCACAATGGAAATGTGGAGCTTGTTCAAGGAACAGCTACTGCGTGTCCTTGATAAGTATGTACCTGTCAGGCAGGGAGGAAGTGGTCGAAACACTTGTCAAGAGGAAGAAGGAGACTTATGTAAAGATGAGACATGAAGGTTCAGTTAGGGCGCTTGAGAGTTACAAGTTAGCTAGGAAGGACCTAAAGAGAGAGCTAAGAAGAGCCAGGAGGGGACATGAGAAGTCTTTGGCAGGTAGGATCAAGGATAACCCTAAAGTTTTCTATAGATATGTCAGGAATAAAAGAATGACTAGGGTAAGAGTAGAGCCAGTCAAGGACAGTAGTGGGAAGTTGCGCTTGGAGTCCGAGGAGATAGGAGAGGTGCTAAATGAATATTTTTCGTCAGTATTCACACAGGAAAAAGACAATGTTGTCGAGGAGAATACTGAGATTCAGGCTACTAGACTAGAAGGGCTTGAGGTTCATAAGGAGGAGGTGTTAACAATGCTGGAAAGGGTGAAAATTGTAAGTCCCCTGGGCCGGATGGGATTTATCCTAGGATTCTCTAGGAAGCTAGGGAGGAGATTGCTGAGCCTTTGGCTTTGATCTTTAAGTCATCTTTGTCAACTGGAATAGTGCCAGAAGACTGGAGGATAGCAAATGTTGCCCCCTTGTTCAAGAAGGGGAGTAGAGACAACCCCGGTAACTATAGACCAGTGTGCCTTACTTCTGTTGTGGGCAAAATCTTGGAAAGGTTTATAAGAGGTAGGGTGTATAATCATCTGGAAAGGAATAATTTAATTAGACATAGTCAACACGGTTTCGTGAAGGGTAGGTTGTGCCTCACAAACCTTATTGAGTTCTTTGAGAAGGTGACCAAACAGGTGGATGAGGGTAAAGCAGTTGATATGGTGTATATGGATTTCAGTAAAGCGTTTGACAAGGTTCCCCACGGTAGGCTACTGCAGAAAGTACAGAAGCATGGGATTCAGGGAGATTTAGCAGTTTGGATCAGAAATTGGCTAGCTGGAAGAAGACAAAGGGTGGTGGTTGATGGGAAGTGTTCAGACTGGAGTCCAGTTACTAGTGGTGTACCACAAGGATCTGTTTTGGGGCCACTGCTGTTTGTCATTTCTATAAATGACCTGGAGGAGGGCGTGGAAGGATGGGTGAGTAAATTTGCAGATGAACTAAAGTCGGTGGAGTTGTGGACAGTGCGGAAGGATTTTACAAGTTACAGAGGGACATAGATAAGCTGCAGTGCTGGGCTGAGAGGTGGAAAATGGAGTTTAATGCAGAAAAGTGTGAGGTGATTCATTTTGGAAGGAATAACAGGAAGACAGAGTACTGGGCTAATGGTAAGATTCTTGGCAGTGTGGATGAGCAGAGAGATCTCGGTGTCCATGTACATAGATCCCTGAAAGTTGCCACTCAGGTTGAGAGGGTTGTTAAGAAGGCGTACAGTGTGTTAGCTATTATTGGTAGAGGGATTGAGTTTCGGAGCCATGAGGTCATGTTGCAGCTGTACAAAACTCTGGTGCGGCCGCATTTGGAGTATTGCGTGCAATTCTGGTCGCCGCATTATAGGAAGGATGTGGAACAATTGGAAAGGGTGCAGAGGAGATTTACCAGAATGTTGCCTGGTATGGAGGGAAGATCTTATGAGGAAAGGCTGAGGAACTTGAGGCTGTTTTCGTTCGAGAGAAGAAGGTTAAGAAGTGAATTAATTGAGGCATACAAGATGATCAGAGGATTGGATAGGGTGGACAGTGAGAACCTTTTTCCTCGGATGGTGATGTCTAGCACGAGGGGACATAGCTTTAAATTGAGGGGAGATAGATATAGGACAGATATCAGAGGTAGGTTCTTTACTCAGGGAGTAGTAAGGGTGTGGAATGCCCTGCCTGCAACAGTAGTGGACACGCCAACACTAAGGGTATTCAAATGGTCATTGGATAGACATATGGACGATAAGGGAATAGTGTAGATGGGCTTTAACATCGGCGCAACATCGAGGGCCGAAGGGCCTGTACTGCGCTGTAATGTTCTATGGTCTATGTTCCACCCTATCCCCGTAACGCAATAACTCCCCCTAACCTTTTTGGTCACTCAGGGCAATTTATCATGGCCAATCCACCTAACCTGCACGTCTTTGTACTGTGGGAGGAAACCCACGCAGACATGGGGAGAATGTGCAAACTCCATACAGACATGGACCCAGCAGAGAATCGAACCTGGGACCCTGGCGCTGTGAAGCCACAGTGCTATCCAGTTGTGCTACCGTGCTGCCCAATATCTGCACTATCACAGCCCTGATGAGGCTAGCCACTTTCAGAGGCCAAGGGAGAAAAGTGGGTAAATTCAATTCTTAATCATGTGAATTGAAAATGGTGGAATGAACTAAGTTTGTGCTTTGTCAGCAGGATTACAAAACAATTATAAAATATGAGATGTTTTACAAACAAAATCACTTTTGTTTTACAGACTAAGACTGGGATAGCACGTCTTTTTGATGAGGAGTCTGAGAATGCCTATGACATCCGATTAAAGCTATCAAAAGACGTTCTAACAATTCAAAAGCAAGATGTCGTTTGTGTCAGCGGAAGTGATTCTGATTCAAATGTAAGTAGTTTATTTTAATGCAGGATGCTTTGAAGCTATATTTGTCGTCAATGGAGAAACAAGGACTGGTCCAAATGTTTAAGTACCAGCCTTTCCTCGCTGATCTGGGGTTTTATTCCAACCCAGATTAACGGAATATATCTCCCTCGGTCTGCTGCTTTAGGAGCCAATCTGACATTAGTTTGAGCAATATCAATCCAGTTTCTAATGATCACTGACTAATATTAATCAGCACTAAATTTCGAGCCCAGTCATATGAAACAAAGGATAGCTGTAGGTGGAAGAAAAAGGAAAGTGTCACACTGGTGAAATAGATGCTGCTTCTCTGACATTTTTTAGTAGTGGAGTGAAAACTTTACTCGTTGTCTAATTGGCTAGACCTGAATTGGGAGTACCGCGTACTCAAGATGGATGCCTAAAATTCAAACAGTGTCACTTTCCACCTCCCTCATCTTGAGTGCAAAATAAACCATAAATTATCAGCTGAAACATTATCTACCGCTAATGTATATATTCTATGTATTTTTTGCATCTTCTTTCTTGGTCTCAACAATATTAATGTTAAGAATGAAATAAACTGATTTCTGTTATATTCATTGGATAAAGGAGCTTAGAGATCGTAGACCTAATTAATATAATGGAAATGAGCAATTCAAACTGAAATGAATGAGAGTTATGATTTGACACAAGGGGCAGATATTCTCTGTTTATTATTTGCAGCAAAATTGTCAACATGATTACACACAATATTTTTAGAATTTCATCACAAGTGTTGAACTGATGAAGCCTCCTGTATCTGGAGCCTACTTAAAGCAAGCAAACAACAAGAAAGCTATTGTTTACTGTTAAAGTTGTTCTGGCAAAAGGACTCATGGCACCAGGATTAATTTTACTGAAATTTTAACATTTTATATCGAAGGATTAACAAAATACAACAGTACCAACACATGTATTAGAAAAATACAAGAAACAATAGAAGCAGGAACCCCACTAACAGAACTGCCACCCAGAACAATCCCTCCTCTCACTAACCTCCTCCCCCCCCCCACTAATAGCTAACAGTAACCAGCAGATCTTTAAAGTGCAAAAAAAAAATGACTATGATAGAACTCAACAATTGACTCCCTCACTACAAACTTGGCCTTCCTAAAGTACAAGAGTTCCATCAAATCATCCAGCCTTGCTTCAGCACTGGGTGGCGATGCCAGGCCAACAGAGATACGAATGCCAAAGTGTCCACCCCCTTCCTCAACTCTGGTTGGTCCGACATCCCAAATACAGCGACTAACAGACAGGACTCTTAAGTCAATATTCAGGGTGCCGATATGGTGCGGAAAAAGGGACCCCAAAAGCCCACCAGCTTGGGTTAGGACCAGAACATGTGCATATGGTGAGCAGGCCCTCTCAAGCACCGCTCATACTTATCTTCAATCCCCTCAAAAAATCGACTCATCCAGGCCCTGGTGAGTTGTGCCCTAGCACCCACCACCTTTAGCTATATCAAGCTCACGCAGGATGCTGGAGCATTCACCCTACGAAAGGACTCACTCCACACCTCCTCCTCCAAAGTGGGTCCTAGCTCCTCCTCCCACCCGATCTTCACCTCATCAACCGAAAACGGCTCTTCCCCAATGATCCGCCCACATATCCCAGACGTGCTGCACTCTTCCGACCCTGCACACGAGAGTATCCTTTCCACCAAGATTGATGGCGGTGCTTCCGGGAAAGCTAGAACTGCCCGCTGAACAAAGTCCCACATCTGGAAATATCTGAGTCTATCAGGTCCCCCAAGCTCCGCTTTCACATTCAACTCCTCCCAACTCGCAAACCGTCCCTCCAGAAACAAATCCCTCACCATCTCCAGCCTCTTGTCTTTCCAGCCCCTGAATGTAACATCCAATTTTGCCGGCTCAAATAAGTGGTTCCTACAGATTAGGGCCCACCTTGACATCATGCTCAAATTAAAATGCTGACAGAGTTGCTACAATATTTTCAACGTGGAGACAACCAACAGATTCACAAAATATTTTGTTGGCGTAAACGGCAGAGATGCCATCACTAGGACCTCCAGACCCATCGCTCTACATGACCCCTGACTCCATCTGTACCCAACTCACCTCCTGATCCTCAATCTACCCCAACCCCTTCTTCGCATTGCCCGCCCAGTAATAATACAACAAATTGGGTAGCTTCAACACCCCCCCCCCCCCCGCACCCCCCCCCCCCCGACCCCCCACCTGCCTTTCCATCAGTAGGACTGTTCCCCAAATCCGAGGTGTTCTCCCCGCCCATATGAAGCCCATTATGAGCCACTCCATCTCCCGAAAAAATGACTTTGGCAGAAAAACTGGGAGGTGTTGAAATAAGAGCACAAATCGCAGCAAAATGTTCATCCCCCAGATGAAATGGCAATCCCCCCCAACCCAGCACCTACCCTCAGAGGGCTAATCACAAAACATTCACTCTTCCCAATGTTCAGTTTATATCCCGAAAAGGAACTGAACCTCTGCAATATCCCCATTTTCTCCCCCATAACTGGCCATGGATTCCTAACATACAGTAAAAGGTTGTCCGTGGATAAGGACACCCTGTGCTCTACTCCACCCCTCACAATTCCCTCCACTTTTCTGAGGTCCTCAAAGCAATCGCCAATGGATCGATTGCCAATGCGCACAACAGCAGGGACATAGGGCATCCCTGTCTCATCCCCCTGTGCAGCCTGGGTGACCCGAATTCATGCTGTTCGTTCAAACACTAGGAGCCTGGACCTACGATGCAAACCCAGGACCTATCCCAAACCTCTCCATAACCCAAAACAAGTAGCTCCATTTGGTGCACCAGAATTGATAGGATGATTAATTCCTGACTAAATAATGTGTCAGCCAGGGTAGATCGTGTAAGCAGTTGGTCAACTTGGGTCAGTACTTAGTGAGATCACTGCTGGACTTCCACCTTAAAGGGAAGAAACACTGGCCTGAATGGTAGCCTTGTGCTAATCAATCATAGATTGATATTGATGACAGTTCTGTTACATTTATGAAGCATCCTCTTGTCTGAACGGCACTGGAGAGAGGTGCTGAGAATTAATGGGGTAAAAATTAGAACAGCAGCTCACACGAGTCCTCTGGCGCTGCTAATGATGAGGACTAATAACTGTATGGAAAGATTAGTGTCCTTGTCATGTGAGAGTAAAATGAATAAGCGCAGAGAGAAAGGAAAGAGGATTCACCTTTGATGAAGCCGATTAATCAAGCTGGTTGACTTCTATCTCTGGAACTTAAGAAGTTCCATGTCCTGTTGTTTGTAAGACAGTATTTCTTGGTATGCTTTTCTTGCCCTGTAATTCGGACAGCCGTGGCTAAGATAAATGTGGCACTAACAAAGCTGATTTATGTCTCAGTGAGCAGCTGGAAGTGGCAATAGCAGAGAGGGAGGCGAGTGAAATGTCAGGCTAGTTCTCATCTTAGTTGCTACTGTCTAAGTGAAGAATCTTACAGCAGCCCTGATCGCTCTGTCCTCTCTGACGGCTAATTTTCATGGGAAAGCAGGCTGAGAACAAAACCATGGGCGCGATTCTCTGATCCCCCACCGGGCCGGAGAATCGCCGGGGGCTGGCGTGAATCCTGCCCCCACTGTGTCCTGAATCCTCCACCACCAGAGATTCGGTGGGGGCGGGAATCGCGCCACGCCAGTCGGCAGGCCCACCCCCGGCGATTCTCCGGTCCGCGATGGGCCAAAGTCCCGCCGCTGTCAACCATCTCCCACTGGTGTGGATTAAACCTCCTTTTGAACGGCGGGACAAGGCGGCGCGGGCAGGCTCTGGTATCCTGGGGGGGGCGCGGGGCGATCTGGCCCCGGGGGGTGCCCCCGGGATGGCCTGGCCCACGATCGGGGCCCACCGATCCGCGGGCGGGCCTGTGCCGTGGCAGCACTCTTTTTCTTCCGCCTTCGCCATGGTCTTCACTATGGCGGAGGCAGAAGAGACCCCCTCCCCTGCGCATGCGCGGGGATGACGTCCGCTGACGCTCCCGCGCATGCGTCGCCCGGTGAAGACCTTTCGGCGTCGGCTGGCGTGGCGCCAAAGGCCTTTCCCGCCAGCCGGCGGAGCGGAAGCCACTCTGGTGCGGGCCTAGCCCCTCAAGGTGAGGGCTTGGCCCCTAAAGGGGCGGAGACTTCTGCACCTTTGGGGCGGCCCGACGCCGGAGTGGTTCCCGCCACTCCATTATGCCGGAACCCCCCGTCCTGCCGGGTAGGGGAGAATCCCGCCCCATGTTCTGCTCTTAATTTGTTTGGCTGATCGTGACCTTTGGCCTCAAATTAGTGTGAAAAATATAACCCCTACATTTAAGGAAATCAAGATTGGCATGTTATATCTGGGGTCGTGCCATGTGAATTTGAAGAAAATTCAACTGACAAGTAAAATGGAGGAACTCGTGCTATAATTGTAGAAAATGAACAGTCCGTTAAACAAACGGTTAATAGTTAGATTGTTTTTATTGTTTTAGCTTAAAAGCGAGTAACCATCATAATAGCTATGGTTGTTATTTTTTTCTGAGGAACGTTGACAGCCGAGATAGAATTTACAAGAAAACAAAGTAGTCTGCTTATATATTAAGGGCAATCACGGATTACCACCACATGCCTATTCCCTTATACAAATATGCAGCCACAGCTTTCTCACCTGACTTTCTGACTCGAGCTAGGTGAGAATAGTGCAGCACAACTGTCCAGGCAACCTCTCATTGAGTGCCCAAGAGTCAGATGAAAGGAAGACATGCCTCCCTTTTCACAGTAAGAAGTGTTACAACATCAGGTTAAAGTCCAACAGGTTTATTTGGAATCACTAGCTTTCAGAGTGTAGCTCCTTGAGTGCCTTTTTCATGTCATGAGCTGCTGTAAAGCATGTATGTTTAAAGGTCCCACTACTTAAGAAGCCAGGGGAAGGTAAGTCAGGGTAAGATAGTAGGATGAGGACGGGCAGTGGGAGGGGGTGGGGGTGTAGGATAGTAGGATGGTCATGGGGGTGGGAGGTAGGATGGTCAGGGGGGATAGGATGGTCAGTGGGGGGGAGGGGGTTGGGTTGACAATTGGGGTGGGGTTGGTCGGGAGATCGGGATTGGTCAATGAGGATATCCAATGGGATGGAGGTCTGTCATAGGGTGTAGTCGGGGGTGTGATAATCTGGTAAGATGGGGGATAGTGGGGCAGGTGGGGGAGTTCTCAGGGTTGTTTGAGGTATTTGGAAGTTTCGGGGAGTAGTTGGGTGGTGGTGGGTATTTGGGAAGGCATTTGAGAGGCTGGGAAATAATTCAGGGTGGTGGGGGTGGTCAGGAGGGTAGTCGTGGGTGGGGGACCGGGTAGTTGGAGATGGGGTAGTCGGATGGTCAGGATGGTATTCGGGATGCTGGAGTAGTTGGGGAATGTGGAGGATAGATAAGAGTCTGTTATAGTCGGGTATGGGAGAGGTGGTCTGGGGGGTACCATGAAGGCGAGGGATGGCGGATGTTGGATGGGTCCCAGTGCAGGATAATTGCCCAACTGAAGTTTGAACTTCCCATACCACATTGTTACAGTCGGGATGGGAGAAGTGTGCAGTTTGACTAGCTCCATTACTTCACAGGTAGAACCATGAGTTTAAAAGTTTAATTCACTCACCAAAATGGCTAATTATTTACCTTCATTGCTGTTAGACCCAGAATAATAGAGACTTTAGCCAGACTTCTTTCAATAAACTCAGAATTATTGATTGATTATAAAACATTTTTTTTTTAAAAAGTTGCCACAACTGGTTATTACACAATTGTACTCTGGATGTATAAGTACCTAGCCGTGGTCCCAGAGGACCAAACGGGCTTTACCAAGGGTAGGCAGCTCACAGCGAACATCAGGCGGCTGCTGAATGTGATAATGACCCTCCCCCGGGGAGAGAACACCAGAGGTGATCGTCTCCCTGGACGCAGAAAAGTCCTTCGACAGAGTCGAATGGAACTACCTCCTCGAGGTATTGGAACGGTTTGGGCTAGGAGTGGGGTTCACCGCCTTGGTGAGGCTCCTGTACAACGCTCCCAAAGCGAGTGTCCGAACTAACACCACCAGCTCTGAATACTTCCAGCTACAGAGAGGAACAAGACAGGGCTGACCCCTGTCCCCACTCTTGTTCGCGCTAGCGATCAAACCCCTGGCGATAGCCCTACGGGACGCAAAAAGCTGGAAGGGAATCTGGAGAGGATGCAGAGAGCAGAGTCTCACTCTATGCAGATGACCTGCTCCTCGATGTCTTGAAGCCACAGGAGGGACTGAAGGCAATACTGCAAATGCTGAAAGAGTTTGGAACCTTCTCAGGCTACAAACTTAACCTGGGCAAAAGCGAGACATTCCCAGTGAACCCAAAAGGGGGAGGGACAGAGCTGAAGGGGCTCCCGTTTAAAACGGCCCAGAACAGATTCCATTACCTGGGGATCCAGATAGCCAGAGACTGGACACAGATCCACAAGTGGAACCTGACCAGCCTGGTGGAGGAAGTAAGAAAAGACCTTCAATGGTGGGGTTCACTCCCACTCTCCCTGGCGGGGAGAGTGCAGACGATCAAGATGAACGTACTGCCAAGGTTCCTCTTTCTGTTTAGATCCTCCCCGATCTTCATCCCCAAGGCCTTTTTCCAAAACATAGACAGGCTAATCATGGCATTTGCGTGGGAGGGCAAGAACCCGAGAATTCCCAAACCGACACTGCAAAGAGGGAAAGTCAGAGGGGGCTTGGCGTTACCGAACCTACAATACTACCACTGGGCAGCAACGGCAGAAAGAGTGAGGGAATGGGTACAAGAACCCAACACAGATTAGGGTACAAATGGAGGAAGCATCCTGTAATGGAACGACTCTCCCAGCCCTGGCTACAGCAGCACTCCCGTCCTCCTCAACAAGGTACACAACGAGCCCAGTGGTAGCGGCCACGCTGAGAACGTGGACCCAGCTCAGACAACACTTCGGGATAACCAAAATGTCCCCCATGTCCCCATCTGCAGCAAACACAGATTCCCCCCAGCCATGCTAGATACCACCTTCAAAAGATGGATGCGGGACGGGGGCACACTGATGGTCGGGGACTTCTACGTCGGGCACAGACTGGCGACACTGGACGAACAGACGAGGAAGTAGAAACTAGGAAAAGGACAGGAATTGAGACACCTCCAAATGAAGCACTTCCTCCACAAAGAGACAGTGGGGTACCCTAGGGCCCCAGAAACCACACTACTAGAGAACCTGATAGGCACAAGCAGCGGGTAGGGGGGGCTATGTGGGAAAATATACAGACAGCTACTGGACAGAGCCCGAACACCACTGGACGGGACCAGACAAAAATGGGAGGACGAACTAGGGACAGAGGTAGGATGGGGACTCTGGAGCGAAGCACTGAGCAGGGTGAGCTCCACCTCCTCCTGCGCAAGGCTAAGCCTAATGCAGCTCAAAGTGGTGCACAGAGCGCACCTGACCAGAACCCGAATGAGCAGGTTCTTCCCAGAGGTGGAGGACAAATGTGAGCGGTGCCAGAGGGGCCCGGCCAACCACACCCACATGTTTTGGGCTTGCCCCAGGCTTGCTGGGATCTGGGCAGCCTTCTCCGAGGCAATGTCCAAGGTTGTGGGGGTGAAGCCATGCCCAATAGTGGCAATCTTCGGGGTACCGGAGCAGCCAGAGCTACACATGGGGAAGGGGGCCAACGCCCTCGCTTTCGCTTCCCTAATCGCACGCCGGAGAATCCTGCTCGGCTGGCGATCGGCAGCACCACCTACAGCTGCAGACTGGCTCGCTGACCTCTCAGAATTCCTCCAGCTGGAGAAGATTAAGTACGCCACCCGAGGGTCAGAGGAAGGCTTCCTGGATACTTGGGGGCAGTTTGTCGGCCTGTTCCAAAACCTGTTTAAGGCCAGCAACAAGGAGTAAGCTAAGAAAAAAAAAGATAGATGAGGAAACATAGGACTGCACAACCTGGGATGGGGGGGTGGTGGGTGGTGGTTTGGGGGGGGGGGGGGGGGGGGTGGCGGAAGGAAGATGGGGAAACCACAAGAGAAGAGGAAGGAGACGGAAGCCAATGGGGGGTGGGGGGGATGAAGGGGGGGGGGGGAATCATAGACCGATCCAGAGGGCAACAAAATGTACATAGAGTTAGTTAAATGAAGGACAAAACAAACCTCTGTAAAATAAAGTAAATTAGCGCAGGCAAGGAAAATGTAATGTATATACACTGCAACTGTTTATAAATATGAGATAAGCCAATAAAAAGACTTTTTAAAAAAAAAAAGTACCTATCCGTTTACAAAATACCCAGTGAGCACACACACATGCACACTCGTTGTGCAGACACAAGCACCAAAACACAAGCACACACACACGTGTGGGCAGACATACACATGCATGGCACATACACAAACACACATATAAAGGTGAACAAACAGAGGGTCTCGATAGGGATTGACTTTGGTAACTAGGCTTTACAAAATAAAGGATACAGTTTGCATGGTTTCAATGCTGTGGATCTGGAACTCCTTCTTATGGGCTCTGTCTTTTGAGCTGCCTCTTATCTGCTGGTCCCAGCAGATGTCTGGAGGTTCTCACCAACAGAGCTTCGGAGTGAAGGAGAATCTAGAGCTGAATCAATTCTAATTATCTCGGCTTTGCAAATACGGACAAGTTATAATTAGATGAGGATTCCCTGGCTGCAGGTTGGTAAGTACACACAAAATTCAGGTTCAGAACTTAAAGCTCATCCTGTCAAGTGTTTCAAGCAAACCACCAGACCTTTATCTTTAAACCAGTTAAAACTACACCGGCGCACAGGACCGATAGATCCCGCTGGGGGGGCCGCCTCTGCCACCGAAAAGCTCGCGATGGGTTGGTGGGTAAATCCCGCCACTTATTCTTTGTCGAAGGTGATGATCTACTGTATGACCATCTAGGCCACACAAGAAGCCTGACCAGCTGGGAAAGGGGACACATTTGTTTTTTGAACAATGCAACAGTGTTATGCGGCGTGATTCAGTGGCCTCGTTGCGTTCGGGGGAGAGCACGGTGAGGCCGTTAAATAGCAGGAGAGGCCAAAAACGAGAACTGTGCCAGGTGCCAAACCATTCGCTATCCAACCAGCCCGCTCCCGTAGGCAAAATCGGGGTCCCGCCGTAGCGTGGCAAGAAACTAATAATCACCACTTCAGTTCAATTTCCATACAATGAACAGGAGCCACCCCATATCCAACTGCCGCCTGTGGTCTAATCTCCTCCCCAGCAAGTGGTCACCTGGGCACCGATTAGTACTCCTTTTTAAAACGTGAACATGGTGGAACGGCTGCTGCGGGGACCCGAGGAGGTGAGTAGCAATCATCACTGACAGGCAGATGGCCTGGGGCCACTGAGCTTTCTGCCCCTGTGCTCGGAGAGAGGTGGGGGGTGGGGCAACCGGGGGGGGGGGGGGTGCAGCCACGGTTGGAATGGGCAGCCATGGAGGGTGGGGGTATCAGAGGGGATGCTCTCTGCAGGGCGGTCTCTGCTGGGGGTGGTGGGGGGCGTGTCCACTGACTACGGAGGCCTCTAGCCGTGCGGCTGAAGGCTACTGCTAATAGCGAATTGGCAGTCGTACTTACGTGAGCACTTCACACTTCCCAAGTGGATTCCCGTAGGTACATGGGCCATGTAGCGTGGGGGGTATTGACTAGCATCCCAATCAGACCGGGATCATGGAATCATAGCATCATAGAATCCCTACAGTACAGAAGTAGGCCATTTAGCCCATCAAGTCTTCACTGACCCTCTGAAAGAGCTCTCCAGCCAAGCCCACTTCCGTGTCCCATCCAAATAACTGCTTAACCTAACCTACACATCTTTGGACACCAAGGTGCAATTTAGCACGGCCAATCCACCTAACCTGTATTACTCGACTGTGGGACAAAACCAGAGCAACCGGCAGAAACCACAGCAGACACGGGGAGAAAGTGCAAACTCCACACAGACCGTCACCCAAGGCCGGAATTGAACCTGGGTCCCTGATGCTTTGAGGCAACAGTGCTAACCAGTGTGCCACCCCTGATGCCTGGACACTGTGCTGGAGCACTGCGGGAGGCAATACCACAGACGCATAGCCAACATCTGAACACCCAGGGGATGGGCTCAACCCCCGTGGCTGGAGGATGGATGAGTGGAACTGGAGGGGACCAGCGCTCAGTCCAGGTGACGTTATGTGCAGGTGTCTGGGGTGCAGGATGTGGGGGCCAGTGAGCAGGGGCCCCGCTGCAGCTGGGTGTGCATGCATAGGGCATGCCGGGTTGCGGGGGTGGGTGGCGGGGGATGAGAGCAATGGGGGACTGAAGGGTCCCGGGGTGGAAGACATCGCTGTTTGTCAGTCTCATATACTCTCCCAATTGCTTACAGATATCGAACGGCATGGACGATACTGCCCTAGTGATACTGCTGGCAGGCCAGGTGCCCAAATGCCAGATAAGGCAATGGCAGCAGCAGCATTGACTTGAGGTGGTGGCCCATGTGTGGTGCGTCACCCCACACCCTGAGGACCCGGCTGCCCATCAGGCCAGGGTGAGACCCAAAGTGGGAGGCCCGTGACGACCCAAGTACACAAGCATCACTGGTCTTTCGAGCAAATGACTGACAGCACATGCTGCAGGAAGCTCTGCCACAACAAGCAGATGGTGTAGCACATGTGTCATGTCCTCGCATGGACTTGGCACCATGTGGAGGCAGAGGACAACTGCTCCCAGAGCTCGCAAGGTCACCACAGCCTTAAACTTCTGTGCCTCAGGATCATTCGAGCGCTCGAGCTGGGACTTGTGTGGCATCTCGCAAACTACAGCCCACAGATGCATTCAACAGGTCAACAGTTTGCCCTGGAAATAGACTATGTAAACTTTGGAACTGATCAATTCCAACAAGATGCCGGGGCAGTAGGATTCTCTTCCATCGACGGGGTGCTCCAGGTCCAGGGGCTCATAGATGGCGCATATGTTGCCTTGTGCTCACCAAGCCGTCTGGGAGTGCCCTACGCCAACATCCAGCTCATGTGCAACCACCTGAAGTATGTGTGCATGTTTCCCAGGGACAGCTCCACCCTGGGGCAGTCAGACATTCCCGATCTCTTCGAGGACCATCCCAGGATGGCCGGTTGGCTTTTGGGGGATACCCGCTGAGGACCTGGCTAATGACACCAGTATGGAGGCCAGTGATCGGTGCGGAGACCCAATACAACGAGGCCCATGCGGCCACCCTGGCTGTCACTGAGTGGTACATCGGGCTGCTGAAAATCTGGTTCCAATGTCTCGACCTCTCTGGTGGTGCCCTGCCGGAGGGTCACCCACGTCGTGGTGGTCTACTGTGCACTCCACAACCTGGCACCGCTGCCGGGCGACATGCTGGAGATGGAGGGGGAGGAACATGTGGCCACTCTGAGGAGGAGGAGGATGGCGACGATGGGGCACCTGAACAGGAGGGGCTGGAGGACAATCTCAGGGAGGATTTGGAGGAGTAGCTGGAGGCTGGGGGACAGATAGTAGTGGCGAAGACCCAGCAAGCCTGAACGGCCAGGGAGGCCCTCATCTACAGCTGCTTCACATAGGACGTGTCTTTGTCTATTATTCCCTCTCTCCCTCTCCCTCCTTCCCCTTTCCCTTCCTGCTCCCATCCCTCTGTATACTCACCCCCCTTCCCCACCATCCTTCCCCCCCCCCTCCCCGCCCCTGCCATTTCCCACCCTCCCAGAGTCCGTGTTCCAGGATCCAGGGTGCTGGGACTGTGTCGGCACTGTCCACGGAACACTGTCGAGTGCTGCGGGCGATGATAATCCGCAATCAATGCCAGTATGACTGTTGCCTGTCTGCTGAGTGCTCGCTCACACCCATCACCTGCACGTGGTGTACCCAGGGGGAGAGGGGACCCCCATGTCTGGGGAGATGGGGCAACCTGTTACACTTCGGAAAGCTGTATCCCTCTTTTCCCGTGCTATTCATTTATTTGTCAAGACACCTCTTAAATGTCACTATCGTACATTCTTCCACCACCTCCTCGGGTAGTGAGTTCCAGGCACCCACTATCCTCTGTGGGGAAAAAACTTCCTTCGCACAGCTCCTCTAAACTTTGCTCCTTGCACGTTAAACCTGTGTGCTGGTGAACGCGGTCCTGACGATTTGGCTGGTGAGTGATGATTTGTGGCATGAAGCCTGTGGGGCCTCCTGAAGAGGACCAATTAACAGATTGCAGCGATAGCCTCGCCGGGCTGAGCTTCGGGAAGCTCGTGGCATTTCCCGCTCGCTACCACGCGTTTTCATTGAATTGCGCACATGGTCTTGGATTTTTTTTAATAGCCAGATAATTGTTAAGCTGAATTCAAATTCTCAAACCGTTCTCTATTATTCTCTATGTTCTCTATTATTAGTCCCATAACATAAGCATTACAGTAAGGTCCCTTCATTTAGCATTACTGATACAGTTTGCAAGGAGATACCACTTGGAAGAGAGTGATTACATTGCTCAATGGTAGAGTTTTCACTGCTGCAACAAAAGGTTGTGGGTCAGCACCCCCTACTTGGAGCACTTGACTATGTAATCTAGTCTGATAAATCAGTGCCGAGCCGAAGCAATGTTAAAGGTGTGTCATCTTTCATGTGAGACATTTAGTTGAGCTCAGACCAGCCAAATTAGTTTTCAAAGCCAGTAAAGACCTATTTGAAAGATGTCCACAATAATTTCATTGAGGTGACTAAGAAGCAGCATCCTTCCTGATCCTCCATGAACCAAAATCAATGAATATAACAATACTTTGAGCAGAAGGAGAGTTCAATGACCAAGGCCATTTCATCTTTCAATTTGAAGAAACTGACAGATCGAAAAGTGTTTATAAAGTTAGACATTCGCTCCTTAAGGTATTTGGACATGATGCCACTGTTTTGAAGGCTGAGCCTCATCAATTTGGAGCTGGCAAGTGGAAAATGAGCACCCAGGGGCAACATTCTGATTCCAACCAACCACAGCTAGCAGACCTGAATAAAGGCAGATTGCCGGGCGGGGTGGTCCACTTTGAGACGGGGCGAGGGGCAGTACATATATTCCTGAAATTTTCAGGGAGTTACCACCCCATTTCTGCCAGGCGGGAAGATTCAGAATCTCCCTCAAGGCATCATTTCACAATTTCCAAGGAGAAATCATGGGTGGGATACTCATCTACCTGACGGGGTGGGCAGTCCCGGCACCGAGGATTGGCGTGAACCACTCCTGCGTCTGGCCGTCCGGAAGGTGCGGAATGCTCTGCACTTTCAGGAGCTAGGCCGGCGCCGGAGGGGTTGGCGCCGCACCAACCGGCGCAGAAGGGCCTCCACAGGCCGGCACAAGTTGGCGCATGTGCAGGAGCACCAGCGTGTGCTTGCGTCATCCCAGCGCATGCGCAGGGGGGGTTCCTCTCCGCACCGGCCCTGGCGGAGATCCACAGCAGCTGGTGCGGAGGGAAAGAGTGCCCCCACGGCACAGGCCCGCCCGTGGATCGGTGGTCCCCGATCGCGGGCCAGGCCACTGGGGGGGCACCCCCTGGGGCCAGATCCACCTGCAACCCCCCCGGACCCCGGAGGCCGCCCACAGAGCCAGGTCCCGCCGGGAAGTACCAGGTCTAATTTACGCCGGCGGGACCGGCCTAAAACGGACGGCCGCTCGGACCATCGCAGGCTGGAAAATCGGCGGGAGGGTCCGCTGCCAATGGCCCCTGACCGGCGTGGCATGATCCCCACCCCCGCCAAAACCCCGGCACCGGAGAATTCGGCAGCCGGCGGGGGCGGGATACATGCAGTCCCCCGGCGATTCTCCGGCCGGCGGGGTTCGGAGAATCCCGCCCCATATTTTCTTATGTAAGGGCAGCACGGTGGCGCAGTGGTCAGCATTGCTGCCTCACAGCGCCGAGGTCCCAGGTTCGATCCCGGCCCTGGGTTACTGTCCGTGTGGCGTTTACACATTCTCCCCGTGTTTGCGTGGGTCTCACACCCACAACCCAAAGATGTGTAGGGTAGGTAGATTGGCCATGCTAAATTGTCCCTTAATTGGAAAAATGAATTGGGTACTCTAAATTTATTAAAAAACATATTTTCTTGTGTAATTATTTTGCTAATGAAGCTGTATTTTGTAATCAGGCAAAACTAATGAGATTACTCCACATTATTGCATCAAAACAATTAAATATTACAGATAAGATTATTTTCCACAATGTCATACTATTGGCTTTGTCCTGACAGACATAAAGGTGTAAAGGTTCTTGCTTGATGCATAAGAATAATTGTGTGTATGAAGATGAGATGATAGAGGATGAAAAGGAAAGGAAAATGAGAAAATAGTCAAAACAGCTGTAATTTGCACTTTGTAGTGATGTAAAATCTCCAAAGATGCTTTACAAAGGGATGTGAATATAAACTGAACAGGAATTGGAGAAGAGATTAGGGTAGCTTTTCAATGATCAAAGGGTTTATCAGCCAGGGCAATGTGAATTAATCTTATTACAAAATTGGCAGATGTTAGATTTTAAGGAAAAAGAGAACAAAGGAAAATTGAAGCTGGTGGACAGCGATACTGCTGAGAGAGAGAGATATTAAAGCTCAAATGATTCCCAGTGAATTTGATAAGGGAAAATGTATCACTGCCAAATGTGATATAATTTCTCAAAACATAAAAGAAATATTGAGAATAATTACAGTCTCATAATTTGTTCGTTACTTCTTCTTCAATGTGTCAACACATTAATATGCAGTCCACAGCTGTAGAAAAGAGTTAATGGTCAGAAAATATACAAGGGAATTGCTTCAACCAGTAATGTTCTTATTTTGAACATGTTTCAAGATTTTTTGAATTAAATGAAGAAAAAATCTGGAATTAAAAGATTCCTCAGTCGTGATACCATTGGGAAAATGTTAGAATGTTAGAGTCAATCATAAAGCATGTAAGAGCAGAATATTTAGAGATACATAATATAATCAAGCAGAGTCAGCATGGCTTCATGAAGGAGAAGTCATGCCTGACAAATTTATTAGAATTCTTTGCAGTAGTAATGAGCAGGATAGATAAAGGGGAACAAGTAGACGTAATATACCTGGATTTCCAAAATGCGTTCAATTAGGTACCACATAAAAGTTAATTTAATAAAATAAGAGCCTGTGGTGTTGGAGATAATATACTGACATGGGCAGAGGCTTGGACACAAGACAGAGAGTTGAGATAAGAGGAGCATTTTCACAATGGCACCTGTAGCTAGTGGGTGCCACTGTGATCAGATCTATGGCCACAATTATTTACAATATATATTAATGACTTGGATGAGGGAAGTGAATGTATATTGCCAAGTTTGCAGATTCACAAAAATAGGTGGGAAGGCAAGTGGTGAGGATAAAAGAAGAGTCCACAGAGGGATATAGACAGGTGAAGTGAGTGAGGAAAAATTGGCATATGGAATATAATGTAGGAAAATGTGAGTTCTGCACTTTTGTAGGAAGCATAAAGGAGCTGAATATTATTTAAATGGAGAAAGACAGCAGAAAACTGCAGGACAGAGGTTTGGGTGTCCTTGTGCATAAAACGTGAAAAGTTGGCATGGCAGGTTCAGTAGGTAATAGGGAAGGCAAATGGAATGTTCAACATTATACTTCAATGGGAATAGTGTATAAAAATAAGGATGTCTTTCTAAAACTGTACAAGACACTAATTCGACACACCTGGAATACCAGGAACTGTTTTGGTCCCCTTATCTAAGGAAAGATGTACTCAACTTGGAGGCAATCCAGAGAAGGTTCACTAGGTTGATCTCGGGTATAGAGGGATTTTCTTGTGAGGAGAGGTTGAATAGGTTGGGCCTGTACTCATTGCCGTTTAGAAGAATGTGAGGTGACCTTATGGAGACATGTGGGATTCCCTGAGAGCTTGACAGGGTGGATGCTGAGCGGTTGTTTCCAGTTGTGGGAGAGTCTAGGACCAGAGGGCATAATCTCAGAGTAAGGAATCGCCCATTTCAGACATAAATGAGGAGAAATTTCTTCTCTGAGGATGGTGAATCTGTGGAATTCTTTACTGCAGAGAGGTTAGAGAGGTGTAGAGTCTGGGTTCTTAAATATGTTCAAGGCTGAGATAGACAGATTTTTTAATCAGTAAGGGTTATGGGGATAGGGCAGGAAAGTGGCATTGAGGATTATCACATCAGATCAGCCATGATCTCATTGAAATGTCGAGCAGATATGATGGGCCAAATGGCCTACTTCTGCTCCCATGTCTTTGAAATGATGATGAAATTATTGTCAATTGTCGTAAAAACCAATCTGGTTCACTAATGTCCTTTCGAGAAGAAAATCTACCGTCCTTACCAGGCCTGGTCTACATGTGACTCCAGACACATAACAATGTGGTTGACTCTTAAATTCTCTCTGATATGGCCTAGCAAGCAAAACAGTTGTATCAAACCATTACAAAGTCTAAAAGGAATAAAACCAGACAGACCACATGACATCGACCGAGGCACCGAAAATGGCAACAGCAAATCCAGCCCTGTCGATCCTGCACAAGCCTCCTTACTAACACCTGGGGGCGTGTTCCAAACTGGGAGAGCTGTCTCACAGACTAGTCTGTGAGATTAGACAACAGCGTGACACATTTACACCCACTGAATCACATCTTACAATGTCCCAGACAAAACCATCACCATCCCTGGGTGTATCCTGTCTTATCAGAGCTGCAAGCCATCACCCTCCGACCTCCCTCGATCATCTTTTACCTCCTCATTGCCTTCAATCCTCTCTCCATCACCCTTTCCCTGCCTTGGGAAACCCCTGACCTTAACATCACCCTCAGTCACCTTCTATCTAGTACCCACACCCGCCACGTCACCAGCTTGCCATCATCCTCCAATGACGTTCTCCACACAATTCACTCACAATCTACTGACTTCAAATTCATCTTGACGATTATCTTGCCTGCTCCATGTCAACTTTACCCGTCATGCAAGTGAAGTAATGTGTTTCACATTTGCTGTTGACTTAATCGCAAAGGTACCATTTAATCTGGCGAACTTGTGTTTTGATGAGTATTTATGGCATGGTAATGCATTACAAATAGATTCCAGTCGCTTGTCGCCGAGAACCCAAATCTGGTTCTAAGCTGCCACAGATTTATGTTGAAGATTTCATCCTGACATCGAGAAGCTGACATTTCACCTCCTATCCAATTTAGTTCCCCTACCCACATCGTTTCCAGCTTCCGGTAACACCATTAATTTCTGTCCACAGATACAAAGGCAAACATGCTGTTCTAAATGTTTATAGAATACATGGTCCACCTCAGACGTAGTTTGTCAGGCAGTCACATGCATCAGGAATGTAATTGGTTCTGATATGGTCTCTTTTGGAAACAGAGGTTTCACTAATCATATATGATTGTGCACATGTGCTGTATGGCCATGCAGGTTATCTTAGGATACTACCAAACACGTCTCATCCAGTTTGACTCTTCTGACAGAAACCATTTAAAGTGGGTGAATTGGGGTTTCCATCACATTTGTGAAAAAAGTATGGTGGAGCTGCCGAAGCAGTTCTGAGGAAATTCACAGTCTGTGTCATCGATGGTGTGAGTTGGCCTATTTCTAGAGTAATGAATTCTTTATTTAATTTGAGAAGATAGCTGAGCAAATGAAAGGCCAAAAAAGATCTGGACATTGCTCTTACAGAGTAGAACGTAGGTAGGGTTCATGAGGTATATGCATCACTGTCAAAGGAAATATCTGGGTAATATAATGCATTAGAAAGGCATATCTGTACATATTCATTGGTTGGAGAGGTGTATAGACAGACATTTCAAAATGTAAGAAAACAGCCTGGCAGGATTATATTGAGTTTGACAGAGAAAAGGAAAGTAATTTTTACCGGTGGATACGGGCATTAAAAACAGAGGTAACACATGAAGTCCATAGAGAAGTCTATCTTTTGGACCAATTTAAAGATTCACTTCTTTCATGAAGGATACAAAATTGAAGGGGAAAGAAAAGCAAGATAATCAAGGGAGAGAAGGGACAACTGGAAATTCTCAAGAAATTTCTCCACATACCCGAAAGCCACTGGAGGGGGAGGCCGCCACTGAACCTTGTCTCGAACTGTCTGCTCAAAATGGCGGCCTAATACTGGGATTCCAACAGAATCCCGTGAGCTCCCCGTCATGCATAAATTTGAATGGCAAAGGAGAGGGAATCGTAAACCGGGCCCTGCACCTACTGCCAGCTGTGAACCGGAGCGATTCTACTCCGGCGGGAGCACTTAGTCTCCTGAACAGAGAATCCTGCCCCAGATAGTAATACCATCTGGATGCAATAAGGAAATACTGAGGGTATCTCCTGTAGTTACAATAGCTGTTCATTTACGAATCAGGAAAGTCAGGCCCAAATACAAAAACCTGACTAAAGACCTGGACTGCAGAAAGATGTAGTCAATTTCTGCCAATCATGTCACATGTCAGGTGATCGGGAAACCTGAAACAGCAATTATACCTGCACCTTTAATTCCAATTCAAGCATTTGTGGAACCTTTCACGAGGTACTAATTGATTGTGTCGGGCTGCTCCCTAAGACAAAAAGTGGAAATCAATACTTGCTGACAATCATAGATGTGTCAACTAAATTCCTGGAAGCAATACCTTTCAGAAATATTACAGCAAGGAGGATTATAGAAGTGTTGACCTAATTCTTTACAAGATATGGTTTACCAAAGGAAATACAGTCAGACTAAAGTTCAAATTTCACGTCACAGTTGTTTATGGAAGTCATGAACAGCCTAGGGATAAGGCAATTTAAGTTGTCAGCTTATCCTCCTGAATCACAAGGCGCATTAGAGAGATGGCATCAAACTCTAAATCGATGATGGGGGCATAAAGTCAAGATTATCCACAAGTCTGGGACAGAGGAATTCCATTCTTCTTATTTACTATTATTATTATTTGAATGGGTGTAAATTGAGAGTGGTGGATACTCAGTGAGACCTTGGTGTCCTCGTGCATCAGTCGCTGAAAGTAAGCACGAAGATAGTAAAGAAGGCAAATGGTATGTTGCCCTTCATGGCGTGAAGATTTGAATACAGCAATAGGGATGTTTTACTGCAATTGTATAGGGAATTGGTGAGGCCACATCTGGAGTATTGTGTGCAGTTTTGGTGTCCTTATCTGAGGAAGGATGTTCTTGCTATGGAGGGAGTGCAGTGAAGGTTTACCAGACTGATTCCTGGGATGGTGAGACTGTCATATGAGGAGAGACTAAATTGGTTAGGTTTGTATTGATTGGCATTTAGAAGAGTGAGAGAGGATCTCATAGAAATTTACAGAATTGTAACAGGATTAGACTGGGTAGATTCAGAAAGAATGTTCCCGATGATGGGGAAATCTAGAACAAGAGATCATAGTTTGAGGAAGCCTTTTAGGACTGAGGTGAGGAGAACTTTCTTCACCCAGAGACTGGTGAATCTGTGGAATTCGCCAGCACAGAAAGTAGTTGAAGTCAAGATATTGTGTGATTTCAGTTAGACAAAGCTTTGGGGCTAACGGGATCAAGGGATATGGGAGGATGGCGGGATCAGGTATTGAATTTGATGATCGGCCATGATCATAATGAACTTTGGAGAAGGCTCAATGAGCTGAATGGCCCACTCCTGCTTTTATTTTCTATGTATGCTTCAATGCATTAGGATTGCTCCTAAAGATTCAATGGGGTTTAGTCCTTTCAAATTAGTCTATAGCCATGAATTGAGGACCTCTCAAACTAAGTCAGGAAAAGCTAGTGAGACAAAAGTCAGCAATTACACTCCTAGATTCTGTGACATAATTCAGAGAAATGATGAACAGAGCATGTAAGGACCATTATGAAGTATTAGTAATGGTGGATGAGGAAAAGGAGATAGAAAGGCAGGATTTGGAAATTAACATTTCTCAAATTAAATTGGACAAGGAGGAAGTGCTTAAAAATCTAAATGTAAATAATTCTGAGTTCCCTTCCAGACAACTATCAGAATGATTTGAAAGGGCTAACGCAAGGCTATTTGTGGGAATAAGATGAGGAAAACAAATTTGTCTATATGTTATGTAGATGTAGGGAATAATGCAACATCTTTATAGACTAAATCCAGTAATTCTTGCGCAAGTGAAAAGTGTAAATCTTCTTCCTGTTGATTCTCTTATCTCCCCTTTATTTCTTTTTTTTCCTTTATCGTTTTGATCCATAAATGCTTAATGGACAAATATCATTAAATCAAGCGGCAGAGAGAATGCGGCATTCAAAAAGTTGCAACACAGTATATGGTGCTAGTTTTCAAGCAACAGAACTCCGACGTTGAGTCACCTGAGAAACGGGGTGGGACTCGGTTTGATTGGTTAGCTGGGTGGCCAATGAAATGGTCAAAAGGCCTGGTAACAGGTGGTGATTGGATCCTGCCTGAGCATGATGATATCCAGAGACCTATGGAAAAGCAGAGTTAAAACCTGGACTCACAGACACAAAGACTGCTCTCTCTCTCTTTCCCTCTCCCTCGTGTTTTCTCCAGAAAAGCTGTATAGCTGTACACAGAATCTGCATGACTGCAGTGAAAACCTCAAATTGAAAACTTGGATTGAAGCAAGGTGTTCCAGAAACAGCCATTTGAAACAAAGACTCTCATCTTTTACTTTCATGATAATTTTTACACCCCTGTCCTCCCCTCTGTGCTTGTCTGACACGTGTGTGTGTGTGGGTTGTGTAGAGGGTGAGACGAGTTTAAGTCAGGGGGGGTTAGGAATTACATAATAGTTAACCTGTTGTATATTTTATATATTTGCTACATATTTTATTACAGTTACAGTTATTAATAAATGTAATTGTGTTTAAATTTACAAACCTGGTGACCGTAGTTATTGGTCAGCTAAGGGCCAAAGACTTTGGGTAATTTTCTAAGAATTATTTGTTAATTTAATTGTGTTGCGACTCCGAGTCAAGTGGGACTGTAATTGACCGTGCACTAGCCCCGGAGGCCATAACCTAATTTGGAGGCTCGGGTGTGTGATCTTTCGAACAGTAGACAGAGACGTTTGGGTTACAGTATAATGTAAAAAGAGACACCAGGTTTGTAGTAATGTAACAGGATGGCTCTGGGAGCTGCTAATATTTTTCTTCAGGTGAACGGCTTGTCTTTGGTTTATTTACAAGGGCTTCAAAAAGAAAAGCTAATCGAATTGGCAGGTGAATTAAAAATAGAGGTACCAACTAAAGCTTGGAAGGCAGAGATATATGATATATTGATCTGTTACGAACACCGGAGAGCCCACAAAGGAATGTAGCATCAGAGATATTTTCTGCTGGGGAAATTGAGATGGAGAAAAACTGGTTGCAGTTGGAGCATGAAAGGGAAAGAGAAAGAAATGGAAATTGAAATGATGAGGTTGGAAATAGAGAGAGAAAGAAAAGCAAAAGATAGAGGGCTGAATTCTTCGTTCCTGAGACTGTGCTGACGCCGGAGCAGTATTCGTGGACTATCACGACAGCAAAACTGACGGTAAACCTGGAATTATTCAGCGACTGTGGAGGGGGGGGGCACCGGCGCTTCATGGAACACAATAGATTCCAATGAAAAACGATGCGGGATTCGTCGGTTTCACGATTGACACTCCTGACAAGCTCCGGCCGCATATACACATTACAAACCCACACACACTCATCCCAGCGAACAAGATGGACTGGTTGTGCTAGAGCATTCCCATACAGCTGATGGGTCACCTGGGGCCATAGGGCACCTAGCGGGGTGGCCTTGCGGGACACATATACGATTCATGGCCCTAAGTTCACAGTGGGCTGTTAGTGGCGTGCGCAGCTGCATGGTTGCCTTTCTGGCTGTGGCAATGCTGTTCTGTGCCCGTCCACCCCGATCCCCACAGCCCACCTCCTGACCACTTTCCGTACCCCTCTCTTTACCTCAGCAGCCACGGAGCTGGTTTCATGATTTTTAAAAGCATAAGTGAACCGCACCGTCAGCAACTCGGTGCATCGGCAGCGGAGAATTGAGGAGGCCCCGGAGAGTGCCAGGTCAGACGCGCTAATGATATGCAAACGGTGTTTACTGTACCGGGTCAGCGAGTGGCCTTCACCATGTAGAATGCATTACACTGTTAAAATTGTACACATTTCCAGAATGGATAATGTGATTGCAGATGCTTTGTCACGGGTTGAAGGACTGCCTAGTTATCATTATAGAGACTGGGAAGGAAGCATATAAAATGGGGATGAAGGAATGCATGTGTTTGTGATTTATGTCTTGCTTACCACATAATGAAACATCCGTGCCCTGATGTTTCATCCCTTTTAGGGAGGGAGGTATGTAAGGGTCCTTCCACTTGTTCCCTTATCTTCCCTTTCTTTATTTTTTTGCCATTATCATTTTGATCCATGGATGCTCAATGGACATATCTAGAACATAGAACATACTGTGCAGGAGGAGGCCATTCGGCCCATCATGTCTGCACCGACCCACTTAAGCCCTCACTTCCACCCTTTCCCCGTAACCCAATAACCCCTCCTAACCTTTTTGGTCACTAAGGGCAATTTATCATGGCCAATCCACCTAGCCTGCGCGTCTTTGGACTGTGGGAGGAAACAGGAGCACCCGGAGGAAACCCGGGGGAGAACGTGTAGACTCTGCATAGACAGTGACCCAGTGGGGAATCGAACCTGAGACCCTGGTGCTGTGAAGCCACGGTGCTATCCACTTGTGCTACTGGGCTGCCCTTTAATTCAAGCAACAGAGAGAATGAGAAATTTAATATGGTACTAGTTTTTGAGCAACAGAACTCAGACTTTATGGCACCCGAAAGATGGGGTGAGACTTGATTCGATTGGTTGGCTGGTAGCCAATGAATTGGCCAAAATGCCATATTCTGCCCAGTAGCGGGTGGTGATTGGACCCTGCCTGAGTGGGATGCTTTCCAGAGAACTAAGGTAAGCAGTGTGGAGACCTGGACACACAAAGACAAGTACCAGCTCTCTCTCTCCCCCGTGATTTCTCCAGAAAAACTGTGTAGCTATGCACAGAATCTGAATTAACCTAGAGGGAACACCTCAAACTGAAAGCCTGGATTAAATCATCTGAAACAAAGACTCTTGGACGGGATTCTCCATCCAGCGACGCCCAAATCACGATAGGGCAGAGAATCGAGTGTCAGCCGAAAAACAAAGTTGGCACCAGGTGCCCAGTGGAACGCCATGTTCCAGCGACTTGCCAGCAGCATGAGTGCATTCCACCCTCCGCACCGGCGTGGGCATGCAAACTGTACAGTCGCAGGCATTAACATCTCATTAACGGGCCCGAACGGGCAGTCTCCAGCCTCCCGTGATGCTCTGCTTCCCACAGGCGGAAATGATGACACCGTAGTTCACTTTTGATGTATAAAATCAGGAAACAGGTGCCATGGCTGCTGAGGGAGACAGAGGAGGTGGATAATAGTCCTAATAGTACAATGGTGTGATGACGATTGTGCTGCTGGCCAGGGGGCTGACGCCAGGGTATTGGGGGACTAGCGGAGGCAACCACGGGAGCTGTGGTGTTGGTTTCTCCCCCCAGGACTGGCGTGTCCGGGCATGGACCATCAGTGTAATGGCCTGCAAGGCAACCATCTGGCTGAGCACCCCACTGACTGCCCACTGTGATCCTTAGATGCGCAGGGTGCCACCAGCCGTGTGAGTGGCCCCAGCTCCCCCACCAGGTGACCCCTTGGGAGCCCTCAGACTCCAGCTGAACCATCAATGGGATGGGCGTGTTCCCGCGCACCCCATGGCCCACCAGGCGTTGGCACACCTCAATGGATCCATCTGAGGTGTTGCCCCCCCTGCAGGTGCAGCAACGGAACCGCGGAGCGTACCTCGCATGGCAGATGCATGCACCGTGGCTATCGGCACCATCCTGGCATTCTGCTCCTCATAGGGCAGACGTACCACCAGTGGAAACATCAGCTAACCCACCCTGCAGGACCACCGGCTGTCACCACACCCTGCCTTTCTGTTCTGACCCTGCCCCCATCTAACCAGCCCCCAGACAAGTAGGCACAACCAGTGTGCCGCACATAAGACACACAGCACATTGCATTTACGGTCCCAAATGGTGCCCACCCTCACCGACTGAGCCCCGCATGTGGGCCCTGCCCACTCGCATGCCATCAACTATGGTTCCAGTCAATGGCGCACAGCACCTACCTTCCCCCCCCCCCAACAACTGGTGCCACCTTGCTGCCAGCATATTACATGGCTTACTCAAGGAGAACCCCCAGAGTAGACCCCACAGAAGAAACAAGGACAGGGGCCGCAGAACGTACCACTGGCATGAGTAGTGCCAGCCACCGGTAACCATGCCAGCAGGGACGATGGCAGGGTTAGACACCAGCAGGCCAGGGGTGCGGAGCGGAGGGCAAAGTGCCGGGGGAACTTTTGGGGATGGGAGTGTGAGGTGGGGGGTGGAGGGGGGCGGGTGGACATTCAGGGCTGCAGTGTAAACTGGTTGGGCAAGGGAGTATTCACCATGCTAACATGTCTGCCCCTCACCTCCTGCAGAAAATGGGTTTTGGTATCGAACCAGGAGTGCTTGGCATCTGCCTCTCCACCGCCATGCCGGACACACTGAGGCTGCACGAGCAGGAGCTGCTCAGGGAGGGCCCTGCAGAACCGAAGCCTGCCCCAGAGGAGCAGGAGCCAGCCGGTTACCATGGAGAGCAGGTCGTATGAGACCTGCGTGACCGAGCATGCACATCATGCACGTCTGCGCCTGATAACCAGGCAGCGTGCACGACGCCTTCATCCTGGCGCCCTCGATGCAGTCTGACTCTAATGAGCCACTTCCTGGGTGAGGGGTTGGCTACTGAGCGCCAAGGGGTATCCGCTGCGTTTGTTGCTGATGATGCCCATGCGAAGGCCTCAGACCGACGTGGCGACCCACTATAACGAAGTCCATGCAGTGACCAGGTGCATCGGCATTTTGAAGATGCGGTTCAGGTGCCTGGACTGTTCTGGAGGGGTAGTCCAATACAGCCCCAGGAGGGTCTCCACATTGTGCTGGCCAACTGTATCCTCCACAACATCGAGCACAGAGGGGCGACGTGCTGGAGGAGGAGGAAGAAAGCCAGGCCTCGCCTGATGAGGAGGAACCGGAGGAAGACCAAGATGGGCAGGGCCCGGATCCCGGACAGCCGCAGGAGGCCACACAATGTGTATACCAGGGTCGGCGTGCATGGGACAATCTAATTGTCTCCAGATTCACCAACTAGGCGGCCAGCCCAATGGCACCTCAAATGTCCCGTCCCACCACCCTCCTCCCCACCGGCCAGCCACGCCCTCCCAAGGCTACCCTCCCTGCACTCAGCCAACCCCCTCCCCCACTGCACCTACACCCCCCTCTGCGCTCCCCACCTGCTTCACTGCAGGCTACTGACCTTGGGTTAGCAGTACCAGTGGATCTGATCCATCAGCTGGAGAATGATGATGACCCGCTCCACGATGACCTCTGGTGCTCCGCATCGTTTGGCGACGTCTGACTCCTGCCCTCGGTAGCACATTCCACTGTCCGCCCGGGTGATCCCTACATGTGTGGTGGCTATTCCACCTCATGGTCCCATCGAACCCCTGGGGTGGCGGGGTTCCTGGTGTCAGCACTTAGTCTCTGAAACAGAGAACACTCCCCTTATCTTTAATTTTTATTATCATTTTTTGCACCCCTCTCCTCCCCTCTGTGTTTGTCTGTCTTGTATATGTGTGTTGAGGTTGGAACGAGTTTAGAGTGGAAGGTTTAGGAATTAAATGACAGTTAGTCTGCTGTATTTGCTGCATATTTTATCACAGTTACTGTTATTAATGAAATTATGTACAAACCTGTGACTAGTTAACTGGCAGCTAAGGGTAAAAGAATGTGTATTCTTCTAAGGATTATTGGTTAATTGAATTGTGTTGTGACTGCTGGTCAAGTGGGGCTGGAACTGAATGCACACCCACCCAGGGGGTCGTAACAAAAGAGAAATTTAGTTAATTGTTCAAAATATAGGACAGAAAGTCCCATAATTTTTCAGAGTGTCAGGCTCCTACTGAAAAATGGCATGTATCTCTCCAGGTGTGCTGCAGAATTTTCAGACCACTCTGACAAAAGAAAGTGGGAGAGCAGGGCTTACGCCATCAGTCTGGTGAGGCGAGGCCTGATAGCATCGGCAAGGCTGGCTCCACAGATATCAGGGCGTCAGCATTCTCCACCCTAACACATGGGCTCTCTCTGACCCCCCCCCCCCACCCTCCACCAACCATAAAATTATTATCGGGGGCACTCCCCCCACGACTACCATGGCAGTATCGCCACTGCTCCCCCTCTTCAGTGCCATGTTCCCCCCCCCCCCCTCAATGCCTGCTCCCTCCCTCAATGCCAGATCCCCCCCCTTCCTTTCAATGCCCACTATCCCTTTCAATACCAGGTTGTCAGTGCCAGGCTTCCCATTCAAAGGCTTCAGCGCCCCCCCCCCCCCCCCCCCACCACCACCACCACCATATATAACAGGAACCCCTCCACTTCAAATGTGCTTCCCAAAGGGCCCGGCCCTGGCCCCGCTCCCGGTATAGGTTGGCACTGTCCTGGCATGTCACTCTCCCTTCCCCAGGGGCTATACCTACCTTTTCGCCTCCAGCGGGATCTCCATGACTACTTCTCATGTTGTGATCTTTGCAGATGTGAAGTGTTATGGGCCAGGGTTTAGAGAACCCCAAAGTATATCATGGACTTCACCTGACCCACGACTTTTAATAGATTGCGGTTATGGGGAGTACACGGCCTACTCTACAGGTATAGTGCTAACAGAGCTTTACAGTACTTTTAAATTAAAGCAATATTTATTCTATGAACTCAAGTTAACCTTTTTAAAACATACAGTGAACATCTTAGCAACCATCAATTGAAATACAACCCCCAAAGAATACAACACTAAGTAATCCTTAATAACTTCCCAAACAACATCCAGAAGACAAAAGAAACACCTTTTAACAGAAGCACATTAGGTTTACATTCACTACTGAACACATTTATAATTCTGAATTCACCAAATGATCAAGAGATAGTCTTTACATGGCCGCGAGATCAACAATACACCTGCTCTGTCTGGCTTCAGCTCCAACACTGAAAATGAAACTAAAACACACCCCGCAGCAAGCAGCTTAAAACGAAAGTAAAAAGCTGACAGACAGCCCAGCTCCACCCACACTCTGACATCACTGATAAACACCCATTTCTTAAAGGTATATTTCTTAAACATCCATTTCTTAAAGGTGACATGACAGAAGTCACTTCTTGTGAGGTATGAATATAGTGAGGGGAGATCATCTGGTTAGGAAGCCTTTTAATAATATTTACATTGAATGAAATTTATTAAAATGAGGTTCTCGCCCTCTGGAATCCCGTTACATCACCGGCGAGGGGAAGGGAAAAACGGGAAAGGAGATCTCGCCAGCGAGAATTGTGTTTCACGGCTCTCGCAGTAGTTTGCGCCTGTGTCACCGCTCTTGCTAATGGTGAGTCTATTTGCAGTAACTGGAACTCATCTATTGTTCTGCTACTGAAACCGGATGGAACACTAAGGCAGGATTTCCGGCTTCTCCTGCTGGTGGGGTCCTGAAGTTCTGCTGTCAGCAACGTTCCGTCACCGGCTCCCAGACGGCGGAGGGTGCAAACAAAAGGAAATTCCATTGACAGCGGTTGGACTGTAAGATCCAGCGGCTGTCTAATGGCAGACCACTTCCGCCACCAGAAAATCCGCCACGGGGTGGGAATCACAGCCTATATGTGAATTATCGAAAAGTGGCTGCAGTGGCAAAAGCAGATCCATATCTATGTTTGGAAGACTACATTGAGAAAGTGGGACAACCAAAGTCTATTATAAAGATTGATTTGCTGAGACAATATTGGCAAGTATCCTTATCGGAAAGGGTGAGAGAAATATCAGCTCCTGTAATGCCAGATGGGCTTGATAGGTTCAAAGTTATGCGATTTGGTATGAATCATGTACCAGCCACGTTTCAAAGACTGACAGACAAAGTTTTCAGAGGACCTGAATAATTGTGCTGTTTATACTGATGCTCTGCTAGTTTTCAGTCAGAAGGAGCATTTACAACATCTAAAAGAACTGTGCGATTGACTGCAAGAAGCTAATCCAGTTCAGTAGCGGTGAACTTGACTAAGAGTGAATTTGCGAAAGCACAAGTTGTATATTTTGGCACACCAGACCCCAACTTTTCTTCGGATAACGGACGAGAACCACAATTTTTCAGTTTGTGAAGAAACGATACTTCATCCCAGGTGTGATGAGTCTAAATAATGGGTATCTTTTATATTAAAATAAACTTTACTTTAACCACAGAATTAGCCACACTAACATCAAAGAAATAGCTTTACAATTATCTGTTAAACAGTTCCTAAATAAAAGAAAAATTGTTGGGCGCGATTCTCCGAAATGGAGACTAAGTGTTCGCCCAGTCATGAACGCCGTCGCGTTTCACGACAGCACGAAACGGGCACAGGGACGATCGATTCTGACCCCCACAGGGAGCCAGCACGGCGCTGGAGCGGTTCACGAGGGGGTTCAGGGGCTGGCCGCACAACAAAGTAGGCCCCGGGGGGGAGAAGCCGGCCCACCGATTGGTGGGCCCCAATCGCGGGCCAGATCCCATCGGAGGCCCCTCCGGTGAAGGAGCGTTTTCCCCCGCCCCACAGGCCGCCGCCTGACCCTACGCGCAGAGTTCCCGCCGGCTATGAGCAGGGGTGAACGGCGCCGGTGGGTTCTCTGCCGTTTCCGCGCGGCCGCTCGGCCTATCCGGGACGGCGAATTGGCAGCCCGGCCGCGAACAGCGGCCCACGACTGGCGCAGCGCAAAATGCGCCAGCGCAAATGCCACCGATTCTCCACACCTCGGAGAATCTAGCGCCGGCATCGGGCGGCGTGGTGCAGTTGCGCCGATTCTCTGGCCCGGCGCGGGGCTTGGAGAATCGTGCCCTTTATCGTTCTATCTACACCTGCCACTAATTCTTTAAGTTAATTTTTTCTATTATTTTAATAAATGTTTAAAGTTCATTTTTTTAATCCTCGGAAATGGTTGGATGTTCTTTTTCCTGACTTCAGATAACTTCTCGCAAAATACAAATAGTTGTGATAGCTTGTTCAAATTTCCCTTTGTGACTTGGGCAACCTGGTACCGAATATACCATAACACAAAGCTAAAATAATCTCCATCAGATTTTTCATTGCAGTGTGGTCCATTGCTCATCAACGTGCATCAGTGGTGGTGTGCACACATTTTGTCAAATTTAAAGTCTTTGTTCTGCCGACTGATCATTATTCATTGTATTCATAAATGTGAGTCATTACGAAATTGAGAGATTTAAGGTCTGCTTCAATAGTAACTATTACCAGCTGATGGAAAATCTGAGCAGATTTATTGCTTACTAGTTCCTTGTCAATTTGTGCTTGTTTCATCTCCATATTAGTTAATGTTGGTTATATACACTGCCACCAATCAACCTACATTTACAGCAATGCAGCCCTTCATCCAACCTGTAACGCATCAGCTGCAGGTTCTTTTAGAATTATGGAAATTCAGAGTTGCCTGTTGGTTGAGCAATCATTTTATGTCTTTCCATGTATCTCTGGCTCTATTTGCTAGGCTTCAACATTTGTGCCATTTTTCTTCTGAAGGACGTGAATAATTAGTTGATTCGTAGTTCAGAAATTGAGTATTTTTGAAAAAAAAATCATGTCAAAGCTTTTGATCTTGCACTTATCAGGACACTTTGCAAGAATATCAGTATAAGGGAAAACAACAATTTCTACTGTATGAGAAGAGAATACGGATTGTTTGGCAATTGGACTCTGATTGGTAGAGGTATTGTTATAGAGAATGCACCAGTTGATGGTGACTGACAGATAACATCCAAGCATTGTTTGACATTTTAACATTCAACATTTAGCTAATATTAAGAAATCAGATTATCTGGAAATTTAACTCATTGCAGTTGTGGAACCTTTTCTGCACGATTTATTATTTTAGTCAGCAAATATCAATGAGTTTACGTTTTCCATTGGTTCAATTCTTTGTTTAATCTTCCATTCTTTTAGTTTGTACTTTTATTCTTTCCTCTGCATGGGTGTAATACTGAAATGATCTGTTTATTCATTCATGGCAAAAAAACTTGTGCTGGAACTAAATTCTTGCATTTTTGTAAATTGCTAGGTTCAGTATGTTATTTTAATCCTTTACTGTAAGTAGCTTGTCTTCCCAGCGTGAATTCTCATCAGCACAGACTTAAAATTGACTTTTCATCTTTTGAAGCCTTCATAAATAATAACTTGTATTTAGTGCCTCTACATGTATTTTGGGAACACGCATTCCTTTCACCGGAATCTCTGATCTTGAGTTCCCTGTCAAGCTTATTTTGGCCAACTGCAACTCCGCTTATACTGCAGTCACTTATCATATTCACCCGTATAACCCGTGCTGTTTACATTATAGGGCTGTTGCATTCACCGTTAACAATGCTCTCCGATCCGTGCCATTCTTATTTTAAACAACTACATTGACATAAAGTTCTTCAGGAGACTTGTTCCATTGCATGATGTCAATTTTGCCTGCTCTTTAACCTGCAACATCTTGCACACTGATTACATTTGCCACCTTCAATGTGTCACATTGCCCACATAGTATTTTCTCCCTCAACTTATATGAATTGTGTTTTAGATTTCTCGTTACATTGTTTCTTAATCTCTTCCTTTAAGTTATGCAGCCAGACAGTTCCATTTTCCTTTTTGCATAGCCCTTTGCCCTCCACTTTCAAAGTTTCAGTTGTTTTTAAATTCGTCACTTCTGTGTCTAATGTCAAACTGTGATCCAAAAGCAACTCTTTCTTGAAGCAATTACCTGATATTCCATCTTATCATTTTTTTATCATTTTGTTAGCTCATCAAACTCCTATCTTTTATATGATTATGTTGCGTTTCAGCCAGTGGTTTCTCTCAGTTTGACTATCTATTCATCATATTGTATCTAGGCCTGCCATTTCTCCCAAACCTATTCATATTATATCCAGGACCAGATTCTTGCCTTCCTCACATTTGATATCATTATAACAATTTCGTACTTTTTTTGATAACATGTCAAGAAATAGATGATTTCAAATGTTCACATTTTTCTTCAGTTCCTAGTTCTGTCAGAAATCGATTGAAAGCATCATTCAAACCTTTCTGATTTTCTGCACGATATCTCATCTTTTGACACTGAAGTGAGAGTTGCAACTTCTTTATATAACTCTCTTATTTTAACTGCATGAAGCTAACCTTTTAAATTTCACGTATTGCCATTCTTAATTCTCTGTATTTTTCTCTCACAAACCATTCTGACAATGGGCAGAATCTTAACTGCCAGGATGGGGCAGATGAACCTGCGAGCAGTGGTTAAATCTCCAGAAAATGCCAGAGTGTCGTAAACACGACATTTGGAGGCGAGCGGGAAATCTTACGGTGCCACCAAGTATCGAATTTCAAAATCTAAAAAGCCACTTGATTGTGCCTTTAATGCAATATTCTGGCTTTAAGAGCAAGTGCATGGGTTTCCCCGAGCTGTATTGATATCGCCAGTGTCAATACTCGCATAGCCAATAGGCATTAATCAATAAAGCTGACAGCCTGGAAAACTGCATAGCTGCAGGCACAATAACATCAACAGGTGGAACAGCAACAACAACAGCAGGAGGAACAGCAACAACAACAGCAGGAGGAACAGCAACAACAGCAGGAGGAGCAGCATTAACAACACCAACAGCAGGAGGGAGGAACAGCAAAACCAGCAGGAGGAACGGGAAACCCAGCAGAAGAAACGGCAACACCAGCAGAAGGAACAGCCGCAGCAGGAGGAACAGCAACACCAGCAGGTGGAACAGCAGCAATAATGCCAACAAGAAAGGAACAATATGAAGATTAGAAGATTATATACGGGATCTCTTTGTATACTAATATCTGCATACAGTCTGTCATCTGCATTTAATGGCCACGGTGGTTTGTCCATCTACCAATTGGAAACCAGTGGCAGCTCCAGCACAGTCATTTTCGAAAGCCATGTTACACCTGATATTCGTCACCCCAGGCAGCCTGCTTGGGGTTCCTTGGGCCTTCTGGATGGGCATCCCGCCACAAAGAGTTGCTGGCCATTTGAACGCTGGCAGCCCTTCAGACCCAACACTTCCACTAGGAGCAACGGCCAGTGCCGGTACTGCAGAAGGCCCCATATCCCAGATAAGTGGGGGCATAACTGGAACTAATCAGGCAGGCCCTGCTGATAGGTGGGGTACGAGTTTGAGGGGTCAGTTTAAAGAGCATGATAGGTCTTCCCATGGGGTGGCTCTTGCCGCTGACCTGACCCTCTGTTAGACACAGGGTGCAAGTGGATATTATCTCCCGCCTCCCCTCCCCCCACCCCCCGCGCCCCCAACCCCAACCAGATTACAGGCAGACCAACAAGGACATACTTGGTGGCTTTACCACATGGTGAGCCCTTCTCCCCACCACTGGTTGAGTATTATGATGAGGTCCTTTAGTGGCTCTTAATTGGCCTTGTAAAGGCGCCAATTGGTTTAGAAGCAGGAAAGCTGACTGCGGCCTTTTCCTGTCCTCAAGGGAGTCGGAAGGCAATAGGCTGTCCACTCTGTACCTTCCGAGGAGAGGCATTAATTTCCACCCTGTATGTCTGGCATGGAAATAGTTCATTTGATTGGTTAATTGGTTATCAGGTACAGATTATTCAAGGGAGTGTCATATTTAAATTGATGAGTCTTTTGCACTGACGTAAAGTTTATCAGTTAAATTTCTGCTGCACTTATTTTTAATTCAATAAAGCTGTCTGATTTTCTGTCAGGGGTGGTAGACTAGTGGCAATGTTACAGGACTGGTAATCCAGAGGCCCAGGCTAATCTTCTGGGACATGGGTTCCAATCTCCCAAAACAGATGATGGAATTTGAATATTGATAAACCTAGAACCCTCCAAGTCTCTCGCCACTCTGACTTGGAAATACATCATCGTTCCTTCAATGAGCCAAAACCCTGGAACTTCATCCCTAACAGCACCGTGAGTGTACCAAACCACAAGAACTGCAGCAGTTCAACACGGCAGCTCACCACCATATTCTCAAGGGCAATTAGGTATTGGCAACAAAAATGGTGCCCGAGCCATCATTGCTTACATTCTGTAACCATGAAACTATCATTGGTTGTCGTAAAATCCCATCTCGTTCATTAATTTCATCTAGGGGGGAACCTGCCATTTTTACCTGGTCTGGCCTACATGTGACCCCAGATCTGCAATAATGCAGCCATCTTAACTGCCCTCTGAAATGGCCTAGCAAGTGTGACAACACCTTGGCCTAGTGCGCAGTCAACTCCTGCCGGACTTGACCCGTAGTCACAACACAAGTGAATTAACGAATAATTCTTAGAAGAATACCCAAAGTCTTTGGCCCTTGGCTGCCCAATAATTACAGTCACCAGGTTTGTAAATTTAAACACAATTAAGTTTACAAATAACACTAACTATAATAAAATGTGCAGCTAATACAACAGGGTTTTAAAAAAATTATTTACAGGATGTGGGTGCCGCTGGTTAGGCCAGAACTTATTGCCCATCCCTCATTGCCCTTCAGAAGGTGGTGACGAGTTGCCTTCTTGAACCCCTGCAGTTCCTGAGGTGCAGGTACACTTGCAATGCTGTCAGGGAGGGAGTTCCAGGATGTTGCCCAAGCGACAGTGAAGGAACAGCGATAGCAAACACAACAGTCAATAAGTTAGATGTTTCGGAGGACGTTGATTCTTGTGTGGTTGTCGGTGAACCTCGGGCATCTGCTTTTTTGTGTTGCCTGTAACCACTGGTGTATTTGGCGTGGCTTGGATGTCACCCATTGTTGCCTCAACTGGAGTCGACTTAGGATTTGGAGGTTGACTCGGTGTTGAAATGTCCTCAACTGGGGTGCTGTCTTCCACAGTTGATTTTGGTATTGGCAGGTTCTCATTATTATAGGCCTTGACTTGGCACAGTTTGTTGCAGACTCTTGGTTGACTCTGTCTTTTAGCAGCTGGAACCCATGTTCTAGCTGCTAAATGTTGCTCAGTATGCCTCCTCCACACAATATTGTTCCGAGTTTGAACGGTGTAGGAGACCGCTCCTGTCTGCACTAAGACAATGGCAGATATCCGGTTCTCACTGGTGGTATAGTTCCTTGCCAATACTTCCTGAACTTTATGAAAAACAAGGTGTTTAGCCCTGTTCTCACATTGCAAAACCTGATACAACTGCTTTTTCAGTGCTTTCACTTCGAAGGCTCATTCGTTAGTTCTTGCCCAAGTTGTCAATCTGTTTTTTCGTTGTCAATCGCTGCCCCTCCATGCTGCATAGCAGGGTCTCCTTTATCTGAATCCTGTGCCACAGCCTGTGCGGTGCCTTCTACAGATTCTGTCTTGCCTCGTCAGACCCTGCGTCTCTCCCTTCGAGGTTTCATTCTCGCGGAATTCACTCTTGAGTTTTAGGCCTTGTTTCTGGAATACAACTTCTAAACCATCTAGTTAAAGCTGTTGCTCCTGAGGATTTCTAAAAGGGTTTTCTCCCTTCAAGAACATATCAAATTTAGTCTTTAAGGTTGGGTTGTTTAGTTAAGTCAGGTTACAGTAATTCTTCTTGCCGTTGGTATGTTCATTGGACTTCAGATGATGCTGTACAGAGTGAAATAGGAAAGGAACATCGATGCTGCAGACTGCACTCTGAGCAGCTCCAACTCTTTTCATTTGGTCATTTAGAGCATCTCCCATCCAAACATTCGTCAAGAGTTTCTGTGCTGGTTTCTTTTACTCATGTTGTTGCCGTTGTTTATGATCAGCAATCTTTTTGTTCTTGTTAACCATTGATGCATGAAGGAAGTCAGCAGCTCTTTTTCCAAACTGAATGTTCTTTCCAATGACCTTTCCATTTTCCTAATAGTCAAGCGATTTGAGATGCACTTCTATTTCTTGTTCTGCGGATCGAAATTTACAAAGGGAGCAAGTGAATGCATTCTGGACATCCATGTCATATTTTTCAGTCTACTTTGACCTTCACTTTTGTCAAAGCATTTTTATGCACCGTCTATAAATTCTTCATCCTTTGTTTCTCAACACTGAACCACATTTTTTACATTAGGCTGAGCCCTTGTTGTCTTGGTCCCAGCACTCCTAGCTTGAACCTTGACCACAGCTGCTACTTTCTGCCCCTTAAGGCTTTTGGTCGAACCTGCTTCAACACCTGATATGAGATTTACCTCAGCCCTGATCAGCTTGATTCTCTCCTTCCAGGTTCTCCCTATTAGGGCTGGATAGTTACCTTTAACAACATGCAGGGACAAGTCTGCAGTCGATCCGTTTAACTGCACATTTACATTGATACAACTCCTCAACGGCACTACTTCTCCGGTATATATTTTAAGTATTATCTTTGAGGGTTTAAAGGTGATATGTCATAGATTCTCTTGGTAAACAGTCTCCAGGACCAATGAAAAGGCTGCGTCAGTGTCCACCTCCATTTTCATCAGTTGTCTGTCCAGTAAAGGAATGACCCAGTAACGGTTTGTTGTGCGCGCACAATGACCAGTACGTTCAACGGCAGTTCATCATCTGACTGTGACTCTGGATCTTTTTCATGTCCTTTTCATATCCCATGGATACTATCCCCGCTATTCTGTTTTTACATTTGATCTATGGGCTCTTGCTTTGTTTGAAACTTGTTATTTCTTTCTCCAACACACAGTCAATTGGCCCCTTTTCCCCACAATTCTTGCATTTTGCATCTTTATTCCAGCAATCAGTTGCTGTGTGCCCACTTTTTGCACATCAATGGCAATTTCAAAGCTGTGTCAGCATTCAGGGGCTGGAGTCTTCCGCCGTGCCTGCTGCAAGAATGATACGATGAGCCACGGACAATGAAGAAGTCCATTGACCTCTGGCAGGATTCTCCGGTTGCCGGGCATTCGCGGCCGCCAAATCCCGCTCCAGTTTTCAGCTGATACTTGTGGAATTCCATGCTTGAGCTTATTTGTCACACTTCCTTCGCTGTTAGTTACATAGAGATCACACCTTCTAAAGCCTTATTTTGCTTTCAGTTAACAGCCTCTTCTGGACAGCTTCACTTCTTAACCCACATGTAAGTCTGTCTCTAATGGTGTCGTTCAAGACATCTCCAAATTTGTAGTATTCAGCTAATTTCTTTACAGTAACTATGAATTGTGTGATTGATTCACCTTCTTGCTGGTTATATTTGTGGAACCTGAACCTCTTGGCGATGACCAGAGGTTTCAGTGAGAAATGACCCTTAATTAGCTGTACAATTCACCATAGGTTTTCAAGCCTGGTTTTTCTGGTTACACCAGACTTCACACGAGGTTGAAAGTCCCCCTCCCAAGTCGTACTGGGGAAAGTTGGGATTACTATGTCGGCCAAAATTTTCTGGACAATGTATTTGAATCTTTTAGTGTATGAGTTCCAGTGCTCGGTACCATCATCATACGGTTGTATGGTGCCAACAACTCCCGCCATTTTTATGATGGGAAGGCCTGTATAAGCACAAATGTGTCACAGAGTTTTTTTCACACTTTTTCTTTCAAACAAAGTAATTCTGAGTTCAGACTGTTCCTTTCTGAGTTTTGTAAAGGGTGTTGCAAACCTCCTCTAGCCTGCAATTAACTTGCCGGAAATTTATTACCTTACATGTTACTCACAGTAGAGGGAGCACTGTTCCAGACATTTCCAGGCAGAGTACGTGGCAAGCATCTTTTCAATGTTGTATTCACTAAAATCTTTGTTTAAATTTTGGTTCCTTCGATGGTTGCTGCTATTATTCGGCACCCCTCCATTGCCAGCTTTGGTGTAGTGATGTTTTTATCTTCTTAATCATTTTTGGATGTCTGTGTATAGATCGATGATTTTTCTATATATTTTTTTCTTCTCTGGGAGTCTGCCAGCATTGTTCCGACTCCTCATCGCCAGCTTCTTTGTGGTATTTTTAAAGGATAGGCTTGTAGACCACAAAGATACAAATAAACAAGAGCTTTATTGGAAAGGTGTTTTCTCAGAGGCTTCTAGAATAGACTGACTATTAAACTACCCAAACTAATGATTATGTCATCAGTATGTCACATGATTGAACTCTTAAAGTGACCTTGTTCCAACTAGGAACAAACATGAATACACAACACAAGAAACTTCGACATGGTTTTCTGAGGCAACAATAGACCTTCTCAAGGAACATATGCCAATATATAGCAGTCAAGCCAGCTAAGAACTAGTGTGAGGCCTTCTGAAAGGCCCTAAATCTTTCTCAAAGTGGTTTGTTTACCTATGCCTGGAGGCAAAATTGCTCCTTCAGTCCAGCAGACATTCATAGAATCATAGGGCTGGATTTTATTGCAGGGACAGAATTCTCAGCCCCGGGAAGGAGAGTCCGCTGGCAGCCAATGCCCCTGGAGAAATCCTGCCCCACAGCCACAATGCACTGCTGGCAGGCTGATCAAGTCAAAGCATCTTACACCCTTCAATGGACATGAAGCTCCACCCTCAGTCTCATTGACCAGCAGCTGTTGTGGTCCTGGCAGAACTCCTTAATGAGTGAAATGCAATGGCTTCTGGAGACAACTAAGTCTTGGGCATTTAGGTTGGGGAGGGTTCAGACAACCTCGGGAAGGGGGGAGAAGGGGGTGGGAGCTGGTTTCTGGAGGGCAGGTGGTGAATAATGAAGGCAGTGATGTTTTGGTGCCCCCAATGCATACAGGGCATTCTCCAAAAGACACGCCCACACTTCCCACCTTTTATCAACCTGGTCTCAAAAATCAGTCTGCCCACTGCTGCTCGCATCATCCATGTTGTGGTGTGGACCGTGTAATATTCTGGTCAGTTGGCTTGGTGATGAACACGGTTGACTTTTAATTATGTATTTAAATATGGCGGACGGGTTGCCGATTTCAGTACCTGTCCACCTACCCTATTATGGGGGGGGGTCGCTCGTGGGTGGGCAGGAAGGTGGTGGGCTGTGCACGCCTCATATTTTACGTGCCCCTCCCTGCTGAGAGGTGGGGGATGACATAAAATCCAAGCCGTAGAATAGTACAGAAAAGAGGCCATGCTACCCATTGAGTTTGAGTGTATGTCAACCAAAGAGGCTGGAGGCCAATGATGGAAGCAGAAAGTCATTCTACTTCAATATTCTTCCACAGATAGAGTGCTACCAACATAAATTTCTGCCCAATGTGTGCATTACACGTTTATTGTTTTGCTGCTGAACTCCTTTTTACATGGGGCTTTATGAATATTTAGTTCATAAGATGATTGAAGATTGGAAGGGTAAGTATGGGCATAAGGACTGACTGTATTCAAATTAAACAAAATAAGATTAGTTTAACAGATTTAAAGAAGTCAATGTAATTTGCAGCAGAAAATCTGAAATTGGGTTGTGGATGCATATTGACAAATGTCTGAAGGAATTGAGCATAAGTAATTGGCCAGTTATTAACAATAGTTCATCTATTGTTAAGGCCTAATAGGGTTGTTTGAAAACATTTTTGTATTAAAATCTGGATAACTCGCCAACCTTCATCCTCAGAATTGGTGTGATACATCCTTCCGTAGACCCAGTTTCCATGAAATTAAGGGAGAGAATGACTATAGGTTTGTTAAACTGGATACCGCAGTCACCAATGTATATTGTTGAAAAGGACAGAGTTTTGAAAGCTGGAACACTGGGACCTGTAGCGGGTCGGGCATGCATTAGAATCTGCAGTGGGCTTTGCCACAGCTCTTTAACTAAGCTTGAGTCTGAGCGTCTGTTTCTGGGTTTCCTGACTAATCAGAGGTTGGGCAGGATGACATATTATGCAAAACAAGCAGGTGCAAATGGTAGTAGCTCAGGAAGTGGGCAGCAGGAATTATAGTCTCAAACCTGGAGTCAGAGGACCTCAGGAGAAAAAAAGTTGGTGACATGTCACTTGCAGGCACCAATCCCTGCTGGGTTGGGACGGGGGTCCTGCAGTGACAGGCACCGTATTGACCATTGTCAGTGTGTCACCCTCTGACCCATTAAGAAATATGCCTTGTTCCAGGAGATTCACGTGTCAACAGTGACCTGACATGAAAGCCTGAACCTCCTAAAGGTTGTGTGGCTCAGAATGTTGAAATAACTGTTTCTCCAATAGTACATAGAACATACACTGCAGAAGGAGGCCATTCGGCCCATCGTGTCTGCATCGACCCACTTAAGCACTCACTGACACCCTATCCCCGTAACTATCTTGACTTCCAAAAGGCCTTTGATAAGGTGCCTCACGGGAGACTGCCGAGTAAAGTAAGGGCCCATGGTATTCGAGGCAAGGTACTAACATGGATTGACGATTGGCTGTCAGGCAGAAGGCAGAGAGTTGGGATAAAATGTTCTTTTCAGAATAGCAACCGGTGACGAGTGGTGTCCCGCAGGGTTCAGTGTTGGGACCACAGCTGTTCTCTTTATATATTAATGATCTAGATAACGGGACTGAGGGCATTCTGGCTAAGTTTGCCGATGACACGAAGATAGGTGGAAGGGCAGGTCGTATGGAGGAGGTGGGGAGGCTTCAGAAAGGTTTAGACAGTTTAGGATAGTGGTCCAAGAAATGGCTGATGAAATTCAACGTGGGCAAGTGCGAGGTCTTGCACTTTGGAAAAGTGCAAAGGGACGTGGGAGTCCTAGTCCAGGATCCTCTAAAGGTAAACTTGCAGGTTGAGTCTGTAATTAAGAAAGCAAATGCAATGTTGTCATTCATCTCAAGAGGCTTGGAATATAAAAGCAGGGATGTACTTCTGAAGCTTTATAAAGCATTAGTTAGACCCCATTTAGAATACTGTGAGCAATTTTGGGCCCCACACCTCAGGAAGGACATACTGGCACTGGAGCGGGTCCAGCGGAGATTCACACGGATGATCCCAGGAATGGTAGGCCTAACATACGATGAACGTCTGAGGATCCTGGGATTATATTCATTGGAGTTTAGGAGGTTGAGGGGAGATCTAATAGAAACTTACAAGATAATGAATGGCTTAGATAGGGTGGATGTAGGGAAGTTGTTTCCATTAGCAGGGGAGACTAGGACCCGGGGGCACAGCCTTAGAATAAAAGGGAGTCACTTTAGAACAGAGATGAGGAGAAATTTCTTCAGCCAGAGAGTGGTGGGTATGTGGAATTCATTGCCACAGAGGGCGGTGGAGGCCGGGACGTTGAGTGTCTTTAAGACAGAAGTTGATAAATTCTTGATTTCTCGAGGAATTAAGGGCTATGGAGAGAGAGCGGGTAAATGGAGTTGAAATCAGCCATGATTGAATGGTGGAGTGGACTCGATGGGCCGAATGGCCTTACTTCCACTCCTATGTCTTATGGTCTTATGGTAACCCATTAATCCCTTCCAACCTTTTTGGACGCTTAGGGCAATTTAGCATGGCCAGTCCACCTAACCTGCACATCTTTGGACTGTGGGAAGAAACCGGAACACCCGAGAGAAACCCACACAGATACGGGGAGAACGTGCAGACTCTGCACAGACAGTGACCCAAGCCGGAAATCGAACCTAGGACCCTGGAGCTGTGAAGCCAAAGTGCTAGCCACTTGTGCTACTGTGCTGCCCTGACCATGGCCGGAAGTAGGCCATGACCGGAATTTTAAGGTTCCCACCAACAGCCAGGATTTTCCGAACCTGCCAAAAGTCATTGGACTTTTGACTCTGTCCATATTTTCTGTTCCTGCTGGAAAATCTCCAGCCATGGGTAGGTCCGCAAAATTCCGCCCGATGTGTTGGGGATCTTGCTACCTTCAAGCCGAAACACCATGGCTGTCCCCTGTGTCCTGTGGCACCTGTTGCCTCTGTGCTGCAAATATTAAGAGAGAGAGACCTTTATCAGGGGCCTGCGTTTATAATCCTGGTACAATAACGTGACGGGGTCTGCTTGTCTTCATCATGTTCGTGCTGCTGGCACTACTCCCTCCCGTCCTCTTTTTAAAAAATGAATTTAGGGTACCCAATTATTTTTTTCCAATTAAGGGGCAATTTAGCGTGGCCAATCCACCTAGCCTGCACATAGAACATAGAACAGTACAACACAGAACAGGCCCTTCAGCCCATGATGTTGTGCCGACCATTTATCCTAATCTAAGATCAACCTAACCTACAACCCTTCAATTTACTGCTGTCCATATGCCTGTCTAAGAGTCGCTTAAATGTCCCTATTACTCTGACTCCACCACCTCTGCTGGCAGTGCATTCCACGCACCCACCACTCTATCTGTAAAGAACCTATCTCTGACATCTCCCCTATACCTTCCTCCAATCACCTTAAAATTATGTCCCCTCGTGACAGCCATTTCCACCCTGGGGAAAAGTCTCTGGCTATCCACTCTATCCATGCCTCTCATAACCTTGTACACCTCTATCAAGTCACCTCTCTGCCTTCTTCGCTCCAGTGAGAAAAGCCCTAACTCCCTCAACCTTTCTTTATAAGACATGCTCTCCAGTCCAGGCAGCATCCTGGTAAATCTCCACTGTACCCTCTCCAAAGCAACCACATCCTTCCTATAATGAGGCGACTAGAACTGGACACAATATTCCAAGTGTGGTCTAACTAGAATTTTATAAAGCTGCAGCAAAACCTCGCGGCTCTTAAACTCAATCACCCTGTTAATGAAAGCCAACACACCATACGCCTTCTTAACAACCCTATCAACCTGGGTGGCAACTTTGAGGGATCTATGTATGTGGACCCCAAGATCCCTCTGATCCTCCACACTTCCAAGAATCCTGCCTTTAACTCTGTATTCAGCATTCAAACATCTTTTTAGGTTGTGGTAGTGGGACCCACACAGACACGAGGAGAATGTGCAAGCTCCACACAGATCGAACCTGGGTCATCTGCGCCGTGAGACAGCAGTGCTAACCACTGTGCCACCGTGTCTCCCTCCTCCCATCCTCTTAGACCTCATCAGAGACCCAAGGTTGAGCTGCAAAAGCTGCTCCCCTGCTGCAATGAGATCTGAGGACAGGGGAGTGCAGATGAAGGATGTGTGAAATGCAAGACAGATGAACTGACATCCAAGACCTTTGAAATCACCTGTCAAACAGTAAAAGCACATTCTCAAAATAAATGCTGTGAGCACCAGCCTCTGACCTAAAAAAGGCTGCAGCTCTTCAGTTTCATTTTCACTCCTTAAAGGCGATCCAGCCATTCCGTTTCAATGCACTTTTCTCTCGCCTGTTTTCACCCACCTGCCAGTCTTTACACATTTCGTGAAACCCGAAGTCTGGCACTGACAGCCAGAACTCTGGGTTAAAACAAAGCATCTGATTAATTGACTTACTTAACTGAGATCCACAGGGATTCTGCCTCCCCCACTCCCCGACCCCCGTCACCCAACCCCGTGCCTCTGATCCTGCCCTAGCGTAAGCCAGAAGTTGGCAGGATCATCAGAGGTTTGACCCCACTCCATCTCCATCCATACTTCCAAGCTCCTGACCCCGCCACCCCCTCCCCCACCTTTGGCGTTTTAAATGCTGATTATCAGTCTCGTTGTTCTAATAGTTTTTGCCTATATTCTTTATTCTGGGTCAATATTTTTACTGCTCTACCAAGATTTTCAAATCAGAACTTACTCTCGGTTTATTGCCAAATAACACTCGAGTAAACTGCACAATTTTTCATTCATCTACCTTTGGTCGGCTCTATCTTTTAGCCTTTTAGCACGTATAAGTAATCACTTTTTTCATCCTCTTTGCCTTTGATTTGCAAGTTTTCTTATCCTTGATTTATAAATGTTTCTTGCAGGATGAGTGCAGATGTACTGGCCTGTGTTTTATATTACTTGCCCCAGTAGGGTCAGTAGCATCTCCAATCAATGAAGAAAATTCTGCATTTGCAAAACTGTTTTAGAATTGGACAAAGTTGGATAAAAGTTTAAAAATATTGACAAACCTTGGTTAATAATTTAAAATGTGTGCACATTACACTAATTGCGTAGTTTTTTTTGAAAATTCCCGAATTAAGCATAACATTAATATACAGGACTAAAAAGGATTTTATTCTCTCTACAGTATAAGTTATTGCAGGACACCTTTTGAAGAATTTGAGGTGAGATTGTACTTTTGGAATGAAATAAAATTTTGATCAAATCAATATGGCACAATTCTACTGTACTGATATAAAAACGCACTTATTTTTTGTTTATGAATTTAGAATACCCAATTATTTTTTTCCAATTAAGGGGCAATTTAGCATGGCCAATTGATTTAGCCTGCACATCTTTGTGTTGTGGGGGTGAAACCCAAGCAAACACGGGGAGAAAGTGCAAACACCACACAGACAGTGACCCAGAGCCAGGATCGAACCTGGGCGCCGTGAGGCAGCAATGCTAACCATTGTGCCACCATGCTGCCCTATAAAAACATACTTATGACCATATTGAATCCACATTTTAAATGACCCCCAATTAAGAAAGTGCCAGTTTCATTCACAGGCTATCCAGTTTTTGCACATTTATGATTTGTGTAACCTGTTTTTAATGAAAACAGCAGCTCATCTTCAGGATAGAAACGTTCTATGTGCAGAATATGTACTGATGACTCCCGCCCAGCATAGATACAATTATAGAAGGTGAAGTATGTATCCTTCATGTATTCTGACATGAATAATCAGCAAACTGTCTCTGATGTGACTGGACTTTAATACACAAGGACTGTAAAAGTCTGGATGGACAGGCATTCGCTTATAATAGATACCTTGTCTACCAGTGCCATCCAGGTGTGGGAATGAATAAAACATTAGTGGTTTGATTAATGCATTGTTACAACATGCCCATTTAATGTTCCTGAATATCACCTTTTCAAATTACAGTATTCCTTTTTCACGAGTGTGTTGGATCATGTTGAATAGCTGTCATTCTTTCGCTCTTTTGGAACTGATTACTTTTTACTGCAGTAATTATTTTTCCAATAATCTTGTGTCGAAATCAGCCAGAGGACAGTACATAGATGTAGCGCACACAAAACGTTACCTACATCAAGCCTCCCATTGGGTTTTCTTTTTCTCTTTCACTGTCTCGGTTTCCAAAAATGTAATAATCATTGTGTTTGTATTCCTTACATAAGGCAGTCAGATCTTTATTCATGATAAAGTTATCTGGTGCTGATTTCTCTGAGCTGTTTCATAAATTTTGAACATATTGTTATTGAATTCCATTCATATTTTTAAAATGTAGCATTATTGCGAAAGCTTATTAAAGGATAGCCGTGCAAACCAGAGTTTATCTGAAGTATAATTTATTCATTTTTGTTTTGTTTGTTTGTAATCTGTCTTCTCTCTCAGACTGAGAGTGTAGGCAGACAACCTTCTCTCAGGACTCTGCCTATATTACTCTATCACTGGCTACCCACAGTGGCCCAAGAGTGATTTGCTGCTCATTTTTGCAGGGAAGCTAGTAGTATCAGTTTTGCATTGACAGTAGGGAGATTGAGAGGGATAGATTTCATTTATTAAATGGTCAATCAATCAATGGAGTCCTCCAGTCACTCAGTCGTGTTGGATGAGTGGCTCAGTTCAGTTAAAGGCTCAGACCTTATTAAAATTGTACTGATGGGGTGCAGTATTCAATCGTTCTGTGTTTGATTTTGTGAGTCTGGTCACTGATCTATGTTCACTATGTTCAGTGTTTGATTGGTTAAGCCTGGGTATGGGCTCAGAGACTGTAGAAGAAGCTGGAAGCCAGAGCTGGAGCATTGAATAGACATTTAGAAGCTCTGTGAATAAAACCACAAAGGAGAGTGCGATTTGACCAAATTGCAACACAGTCCCATGATGAGCATGTTTAGCCTGGTGTTTCCTGGTGCTTGCAGCACCGAGAAACTCTATGCTACCTATCAGGACTTTGTTGCAATTCGGGGCCACAGGGGGGAATGTCCCGCCAAGACTGCACTTAATCCCATTTCCTCCACTGAGAAGTTCTGCTCGCTGGACCTCCTCAGTGCAGGAGGAGATCGGGATGCAATTTCTAAAGTTTGTAATCTGTGGCCAGCGTATATCAAATTAACTTGCTGTGCATAATAAAACAACCAAGTGCCTGAAATAGGTGGATGCTCTGGCTTCCCAATGGTAGATCTCTTTCTGTATAGAATTGGCCGAAGCAGGAACAAAGCAATGGATTTTTCCCTGTAACTTTCAGGACACTGTCATCTTGCTCTCAGCTTCAGGAAAGATCCCCTGGCAGGACTGTAACCACGAAGCATTCTGAAAACAAACCCACTCCCGAACACTGTCTGCCATACTGCACTGGCGTGTTATGTGTCGCCCCATTGTACACCCACATTTAAAGAAATAGATGGGAAGGCTTCACGAATGCATAGGAAGTCTAAATACATGAGCGGCATGGTGGTGCACTGCTGCCTGAAGGCGCCGAGGACCCAGATTCGATCCCGGCTCTGGGTCCCTGTCTGTGTGGAGTTTGCACATTCTCCCCGTGTTGCCTGGGTCTCATCCCCACAACCCAAAGGTGTGCAGGGTAGGTGGATTGGCCATGCTAAATTGTCCATTAATTGGAAAAAAAATTTAAAAAGAAAATCTAGATACATATCCACTGTGAAGAAATACATTTGGTCTTGGTCTGATCTTTGCAGATATGCACCCCTGCTTCTAGCCATCAGCTCCCAGATCAGTCCATCTAATTTATTTTCCCAATCTAGCCTGGCTTAGATATTCAATTCACAACTTAAAAGCAGAATATGTTGCTTGTGTATGTGAAGAAGCTGGTTTCTGCCAATGGTGTGAAATAGACAGGTGGTGAATGGGCAGTCAATTTTTCACCATGCCAGTCACAATTTTCCATTGACATTTGAACTTCAAACAAATAGAAGTGACACTGAGACGAGGAAAAAAAACTCTCCACGAAAGCGTTTAAAGTATCAATCTGCCTGCTTCAGTGGGATAGGATTGGAAGGGGTGAATAACCGGTCATTGAAATGGTACCAGTCTTTTTTCCTGCTGTTGGCACAGCCCAACTTCACCTCCATTATCTTTTCTCATGGCAGTACTAAATTTGGTGTTTGTACAATTTTTTTAAAGCACAGAACTGTTACACTTCGCAGACAGCCTGTTGGTGGAATGGGCCTAAGTATTAAGGTAAGTGTCATTCCCTGCTCTCTCTCCCTCTCTCTCTCTCTATATATATATATATATATATATATATTCATATATTTACAATAGTAACATTCTGTGTTAATGTATGTAATGGCTTCTCAATGCTCGCTCTATTTGTTTTAGGGAGGTGCTGAACACGGCGTGCTGGTTGTCATATCAAAAATCTTTAAAGATCAAGCAGGTAAATCGCACAACCTCTTGTGGGCGCAACATTTTTCTCTTGTGCTTTTCTTTTAAGACAAAACATTGATTTTGGCCATGTGTTTGAGTTTGCATGTGCAAGAGTGAAAGGTAAAATGTGCTCCAATCCTGTTGAGGCTAACTAAATGAAGGATAGTTCACATGGGCATGAAATCAGGAATTCAAAACACTGCTGTGGTGATGAGAATCATTCTCCATCATGGTTCAGGTAATCCAGAGATAACCTTTAACTTCATTGACTAACCAATCCATCATTTCCATTTTTGTTCTTGCCGTACTGTTCTCTAATAATAGAAACCTCAAGGCTCACATCAGCCACTTGTTCTTAATCCCTCTGGCATAGTGCCAATCAAAACAGGTTTTTAGCATTTCCAAAGCAGTAATGTAAATCATTTTTCATAAGCAGCTTGCATGTCCCACGGTATCTGTTAGAGTATTTTTGTATCTCATCTATTAATCTTCTATTTATACACAGCTGTTTTAAAAGTTGAGTCAATTAATGAAGTTACAATAAAATGTACCTTGAAATTGTGTTTTTTTTCTAACAAGAAATCTGAGCTTGACTATATTTTCAGGTGGTGTTGCTGCAGCGTTCACAGCTTCATGTAATCTGGTCCATTAACCCATGTACATTTAATTAAATGTTTATGCCACATAAATACATCAGGAACTATAATTAGAATAACTCATTTATTGCCAGGCAAGTGTTCCATCATAATAAGGAAGATTTTCTTACAGTCCAATATGCATTCAAATAAGCTGCTTCCCATAAATTTTCAGCTTCAAAAGACTAATCCATTTATTGTTCAGATCAACATGTCAGTTTAATACCTCATTAATCACCACTTATTCAAATATAACATGAGCAGCAGCACTGACTCAAGCAGTTGTTTTAAAAATAATGAATTGCCAAGTCCCTCTTTGCCATATAACCCACTCCAGACAACTTCTGTTTATGTTTATCCAGTATATAAATAACCCTCTGATCATTTACGTAGTCCATGAACAGAGAGGGAAAATGTGCTTTAATTTATTTATTGCATACTTGTGGCAGAAAGCTGTGAGAAGTCAGTGAGATATTCAAGCAGGGCAAGTGATATAAAAATAGATGGCACAAGTCAGAAAAGGAAAATAAGCAAAATCATCAGCTTTTTAAGTAATTTTATTTCTCCACCTCACTCACACTCTGACCTCTCTGACCCACCTGCCCCACAAGTGCAAGTGGCCAGACACCCCCTCATCTACAACCTATTTGTCAACTTCCCTCGGACTCTCTTCCCATTGTTTCACTCAAAACTCAATGTGTTTATTTATTTGAAAAAAATCAAATTAAATTAAGAAAGTGCACTGTCTGCTTCTCCCTCCCCCCCCCCCCCCCTCTCTCTCTCTCTTTCTCTCACTCTCACTCCCATATCATGAATGTTAGGATTATAATCTCTGCTGCACTTCTGTAAGTAATTTTCTAACTGCCAACAGAGCACAAATTGTAATTTTTTGACTTCAAAATCTGAAAAATAGAACTGTTAGAATGAAGAAATACTCAGACAAAATTCAACTTCACAAGTGGTGTAAACAATGCAGTACAAGATCCGTCATATATTTTACACACCGCTCCGTCTTTAACTTCAATGGAAAATCATTTTTTAAATTCTTTCAACGGATGTGGGTGTCACTGGCTAGACCAGCATTTATTGCCCATCCCTCATTGCCCTTGAGAAGGTGGTGGTGAACATGTAGGTACATCCACAGTGTTGCTAGGGAAGAAAATTCCAGGATTTTGATCAAGCGACAATAAAGTAGCAGCAATATAGTTCCAAGTCAGGATGTGTGATGCTCTTTGTTTTCTTTGTTCTTTGTTTGGATGTCTTGAATGCTAGTGTTTAACAAAGAACATCAAGCTATGTAAATTAACAAAGCTGATTTATTAGCACTACGTAAACTAGATTCGAAGGCAATCCTAAGTCCAAAGGTTGCTAAAATAAACTATGCTGTAACTCTATCTACAGAACTCTCAAATACACGACTACTCTCTCTCATGCCTAAACACCTTCTTCCCCAAATCAAGGGTTGTCACATGATATAGATGTGACTACTCTTGATCACCATCTGGTGGTAAAATGTATGTACATTAACTTGTTAACCCTTTACCTCCCATACAATATCCATATTGTTACAGGATGGTGTGTGACTTTCGAGGAGCATTATGAGGTAATGATGTTCCCATCAGTGTGCTGCTCTTATATTCCTAGGTGGTAGAGGTTGGGTGTTTGAAAGGTGCCTTCAAAGGAGTGTTGGTGAGTTGCTCAGTACATCTTGTAGATCGTAGACACTGGAAGAGATGCTACAATTGGCTGGCAGCTCTCTGAGGCGTGACTGCCCGAATTGGGGGCAGAAGACCCCCCCCCCCACCCCCTGCCAGCCATGTTAAATGGCTGCGGGGCAGCCATCAGCAGCAGGGAAACACCACCATCTGGAAAATACAACCCCATGATTCTAACTTCAAAGCTGTAGGAACAAAATCAAGACCATAATCTTGCATTTGGAAAAAGCTTAATCCTTCAAATAAAATCCTTAAGAAATAGTAAGGACAAGTCATTGGTGTACCTTGGAGATTAATTTTCTCTGTTGAAGGTGCTGTATAAATGCAAATTGTTGATGATAAATGTAATCATTTTTATGTCTCTATTTACTTTATTTACTAAACTCTTGTCTTGAACATTATTTTTCTCAGTAGTTATTTTTTTTAATGCTGATTGAAAAGAAAAGATTGAAAAGATTTGCAAATAATTTGGAGCGCATTCTGAAGAGCAACTGAGTATCCAAATTGCACAATTATAGTGCAGCACGTTTACATCACAGTTTCCTTATCAATATGGACATGAAAGGTGGGATCAAATTTGATAGGATATACCGGAAAATTTAAGATTTTTAATAATTTATATACAAGACCATAAGGTATAGGAGCAGAATTAGGCCATTCGGCCCATCGTGTCTGCTCCGCCTTTCGATTATGGCTGATGTGTTTCTCATCCCCATTCTCCTGCCTTCTCAACACAACCCCTGATCCCCTTATTTATCACAAACCTATCTATCTCTGTCTTAAAGACACTCAATGATTGGCCTCCGCAGCCTTCTGCGGCAAGGCGTTCCACAGATTCACCACCCTCTGGCTGAAGGAATTCCTCCTCATTTCTGTTTGAAGGATCGTCCCTTAAGTCTGAGGCTGTGTCCTCAGGTTCTCGTTTCTCCTATAAGTGGAAATATCCTCTCCACGTCCACTCTATCCAGGCCTCGCAGTATCCTGTAAGTTTCAATAATATCCCCACTTATCCTTCTGAACTCCAACGAGTACAGACCCAGAGTTCTCAACTGCTCCTCGTACAAGCTCTTAATTCCAGGGATCATTCTTGTGAACCTACTCTGGACCCTCTTCAAGGCCAGCACATCCTTCCTTAAATATGGAGCCCAAAACTGCTCACAATATTCCAAATAGGGTCTGACCAGACCCTTATACAGCCTCATTAGTACATCCCTGTCCTTGTATTCTTGCCCTCTCAACATGAATGCTAACACAGCAAAGGCAATTCCTCAATACTACCTGCCCCTCTACATATCTTTGTATCATCTGCAAACTTAACAACAATGCCCTCAGTTCCTTCTTCCAGATCATTAATGTATATCATGAATAGATGTGGTCCCAACACCGACCCCTGCGGAACACTACTAATCACCAGCTACCATTCTGAAATGAACCCCTTTATCCCTATTCTCTGCCTTCTGCCAGTCAGCCAATTCTCTATCCATGTCAGTACCTTGCCCCGAACACCATGGGCTCTTATCTTATTTCGCAGCCTCTGTACGACACCTTCTGGAAATCCAAATATATGACGATCATTGATTCTCCTTCTCTAACTTCCCTGTTACTTTCTCAAGGAACTCTAACAAATTTGTCAGACATGACCTCCCCTTGATGAACCCATGTTGACTCAGTCCTATTTTACCATGCACTTCTAAGTACTCCGTAATCTCATCCTCAATAATACACTCTAAAATCTTACCAACAACTGAAGTGAGGTTAACCGTCCTATAATTTCCTCTCTTCTGCCTCCCTCCCTTCTTAAACGGGGTGTTACATTAGCCATTTTCAAATCATCTGGGACCCTCCCTGCCTCCAGTGATTCCTGAAGGATCACCACTAATGCCTCCACAATTTCCTCAGCTATTTCCTTCAGAACACTGGGGTGTAGTCCATCCAGTTCGGGTGGTTTATCCACCTTCAGATCTTTCAGTTTCCCCAGAACCTCCTCCTTAGTGACGCCCACTACACGCATCTCTGCCCGCAGACTCTCTTGAAGCTCTGGTATGCCACAGGTGTCTTCCACTGTGAAGACTGATACAACATACCTATTCAGTTCTTCGGCCATTTCTTGTTCCCTATTACTACTTCTCCAGCCTAATTTTCCAGTGGTCCAATGTCTATTCTTGGCTCTCTCTTTTCTTTTATATATCGAAAAAAAACTCTTGCTATCTTCTTTTGTATTACTGGCTGGCTTACACTCATATTTCATCTTCTCCCCCTTATTACTTTTTTAGTTTTCCTCTGCTCACTTTTAAAGGCCTCCCAATCCTCTGGCTTCCTATTAATCCTTTCCATATTGTATGATTTTTCCTTTGCTTTTATGCTGTCCTTGACTTCCCTCGTCAGCCATGGATGCCTCGTCCTCCCCTGAGCATGTTTCCTCCTTTTTGGGATGAATTTCTGTTGTGCCTCCCGAATAACCCCTCAAAACTCCTGCCTTTGCTGTTCCATGTCTTCCCTGCTAGGCTCCCCTTCCAATCAACTCTGGCCAGCTCCTCCTCATGTCTTTGTAGTTACCTTTATTCAATTGTAAAACAATTACATCTGATTCCAGCCCGACAAGAACAGCACCTGAGCAGAGTATGCAGTCCAGAGTGTGCTTGAAGTACATGAAGTATGTTGGGAAAAACCTATTTGAGCTTTCCTTCAAAAGGGTGCCCGCATGGACATCCCCAGTGTCCACCAAAAGGCTCTGAATGAGCATTACCCTGATGTTGCACAGCCTAGTCAGCTGACGTGATGCCCAAATGCCTAATTTGGACCAGGCATGGAATCTGTACATCACTTCACAAAGATCGAGTGCTGTGTTTGAAGGGTATAAATCCAGTAGGTAAGGCGATGTTGAAGGACTCTTGCTATTTCAAAGTGTCTGGTGGAAGTACTTCATTTAGATTTATTGTCACGTGTACCGAGGTACAGTGAAAAGTACTGATCTGTGTACAGTCCAGGCAGATTGTTCCATACATGAAAACATAGAATACATGATAAATACATGAGGATACATGGAAAAATACGTAGACAAAAAGAGTGAAGTATACGGTGTATAGTGTTACAACTTAGAGGAAATGTGTAGGATGATCAGTTCAGTCCATATCATCACTTATCATCACTGAATGACCTAAGATGGTCATTCAGGAGTCTGGTAACAGCGTGGAAGAAGTTGGTTTTGAATCTATCAGACTTTTGCATCTTTTGCAAGAGGTTAGAAAAGAGAATAACTTGGGTGGAAAGGGTCTTTTATTATGCTGCCTGCTTTCCCAAGACAGTGGGAGGTACAGACAGAGTCAATGGATGGGAGGCAGGCTTGTGTGATGGACTGGGCTGTGTTCATGAATCTATGTAGTTTCTTACGGCCTTGGGCTGAGCAGTTGTCATACTAAGCTGTGATGCAGCCAGATAGGATGCTTTCTATGGTACATGTGCAGAAAGTGGTAAGAGTCATTGTGGACATGCCAAATTTCCTGAATCTCCTGAGGAAGTATAAGCGCTGTTATGCTTGGTCGTAGCGGCGACATGGGTGGATCAAACCAGGTTGTTGGTGATGTTTACACCTAAGAATTTGAAGCTGTTAACCATCTCCACCTCAGCACCATTGAAACAGAGAGAGGGTGGATGTGTCATGGGAGTGTCCCTTTAAGAAATGTTTTTGTCTTATCACATGACTTCAGTGATGTCATTGTGTGGGTGGAGCTAGGCTGTGGCTCTGAGCTTTACTTTCACTTTGGACTGGTTTTGAACTGCACAGGTTGAAGAAAGGGTTTCTCTATCTTCATTTTAAAAGATGTTTTCCTGACTGGTTGATAACTGAAAAGAGATAATTGCTTTCTGCAAGGAATACAAACCTGCTGTTTGGCAAGGGGAACAGAATATCACTAACAAGTCTTATACCAGTAAGAGTGTCGTGTGCTGGGCCACACATTTGAAAAGGGGTTTCTGCTTTTACTTGGATTTTGTTATTGAATTGGAACAGTTAGGGGGGAATTCATTAAGGGCTATACGTAGATTACTGTAGCTGTGTGGGGTCTTTCTGTTTGTAGTTGATAAAAATTCTTACTGTCTGTGTTTATACAAATGTTAACAAAATGTTAACAAATTTGTGATTAAAAGCGCCTAAGAAGTCTGTTGGATAATACCTGAAAGGCAGGCTCTTGTGCTCATCGGAACCAAAATCAATAAACGGTATAGGTCAGGTGAACTCCATGATATACTTTGGAGTTTTCTAAACCCTGGCCCATAACAGGTTACACTATACTTCCTGAAGTTGATGACCAGTTCCTTAGTTTTGCTGCCATTGAGAAAGAGATCATTGCCATTGCACAATGCCACTAGGGTGTCTATCTCCCTCCTGTACTCGGACTTGTCGTTGTTTGAGACCCGACCCACCACGGTTGTGTCATCAGCCGAATTTTGCCACAAAGTTATGTGTGTATAAGGATTATTGTAGGGGCTAAATACACAACCTTGCACGGTCCCGGTATTGAGGACTACTGTGGAGGAGGTGTCGTTGTTTATCCTTACTGATTGTGGTTTGTGGGTCAGGAAGTCGAGGATCCAGTTGCAGAGTGAGGAGCCAAGTACTAGGTTTTGGAGCTTTGATACGAGTTTGGCTGGGATTATGGTGTTGAAGGCAGAGCTGTAGTCAATGAACAGGAGTCTGACGTAGGTGGCCTTGTTGTCGAGATGCTGCAGGGATGAGTGTAGGGCCATGGAGATAGCATCTCCTATGGGCCAGTTGTGGCGGTAGAAGAATTGCAGTGGGTCAAGGCAGTCTGAAAGTATGGAGTTGATGTGTCTCATGACTAACCTCTCGAAGCACATCATAATAATAGATGTCAGGGCCACGTGGAGGCACGTTAACCTTTTCTTCTTTGGCACCGGTATGATGGTGGTCTTCTTGAAGCAGGTGGGAACTGTTGCTAACTTTTGGTTGGTTCAATTGGCTCTGTTTTATAACCTTTGCTCTAGAGTCACCAGGTATCTTTATGATACCACCACGAGGTTCAAGTTCAAGTAATGATTAATAACTCAGTACACCAATTAGTAAGATTCAAATCAAAGCACATTTATTTACACACAGTCAAATCTACTCATGCATAAACTCTACTTTCTAAGCTACTTTTATCACTAACAGGCCAATACTTAGCTTCGGACTGGCCCACCAGGTCAGGGGAACAAATGGCCTTTCGTTCGGGTTCTGAGTCTGCGGGATTCAAAGCTGGTATGGACTGGTAGCTAGGAGCGCCTATCTCGTAGAGAGCGTTGACTTGAGACTTGCGTTCTTTTGGCAGCAGCTGGACAGGTCAGTGTCAAGGGTTGGTTCGCGTTGCTGAGTAACCCTGTCAAGAAGGATGATTTGAACTTAGGGGCCTTACTTTATAGTGCCCAGGGGCTTCCCGCCTTTCAGGGCGGACCCTGTACCTGGTTTCAAGTGATTGGGCTTCGTTCTAATCTCTTGGTGCGATTTCTACAATACTGGAGCGGTTCCCTGATCGATGGGCGGTCTTTAGGTGTCTGTTAATGTTGGCTCCTGCTGGCGCTGAGGAGTCTGGCTTGGTTTTGTTTACCTTAAATGTTTCGATTGTTCCCGGGGATCGCTCATTAGTATGTAGATAGCCGCTACATTATTGTGCAGATGGTTGCTGGTATCGATGCTGTCTGGGCTTTTGCAGAGTTTAATACACAGTAAACTTGCACCTGCTAGTTTCTGCCTGCGTTGGCTGAATTTCCCTTCAGCCTTTGCTGTTCTCCATTTTACATCGGGAATTGGCCAACCCAGGTGGCTACACTCCCTCCTTGTGATCCTAACGCGAAGTGTGAAGGATCACATAACTGCGTTATTCTTCATTCCCTGACCCGGCGAGCACTCTTCTCTGGCCTCTCCACTGATCATAACTATGCAAGAAAATTTTAACTGACAATTCTAAGTGGCGCTATGTCAAAACAGGGACATGCATTACAAAATAAGAAAAACGGTACCTCTAACTGTCCTTAATAAACTACACTCACTCAAACATTCAATCATACTAACTTCCTAAACAATACAAACAAAATCATAGCAGCATTATACGCATTTTTTTTTCCTGGCTTGGCAGTCAAGCTCAGGATTGTACAATCGCTCATGAAACATTTCTTTATTCACAAAAAGGAACGCAAACGATTGTTCTTTATTATAGATCACGGGGGTCGGGGGTCTGGTCTAATCCGAAAATAGGGGATATTATCCTATATACAGGGGTGCGAGCGCAATAGGCTCTCCTTCTCCATTTCCTCAGACGAATAGTCTGCACGATGCAGCAGAATATCGCCATTACTAGTAGGGATTCTATTAAGTAGGACAGGGAGTACCAGGTTATAAACCTGTCACACCAAGATGGTGTGGTGCCGCTTGTGACTGGGCTTTGGGTACTGTGGGGAAGTGAATCATTAATGGCTGGGGGAGGTTGGGATCAGGGGGTTCGCGTTCGCGCGCAACCAAATGTCCATTATGGTGATGAGCAATACGGAGGATGTCCTCATGGTTCTTCCTCTTTCTCTTCTCTTCTCTTCTGTTCCTGGAGCTTCTGGAGGTCTGTGGGATCAAGCATAGTGTCTGTTACTATCTTGGTTTAATATCTCGTATGATAACCTGTCTGTCCTTTCGTGCCAATTATTCCCTTTATAATTGGTCACTATGTGTGACTCCCTTATTTAAAAAAAAAAAACGAATTTCAGGACAAGACACACTTACAAATACTGAACCAGTGCGAGCCGTCTCGCAGGCTGTGTGATTTACCATCCCAATGTTTGAGGATGTAAATAGCAGAGGGTTGGCAACCTAAGGGTTACCTCAAAACAAAACAAAACGTTTTGAACATAAATTGCCAAAATGAGGTGCGTATGGGCCGCGACGGGTAAGATTTGGATGTAATCCCCGGGTAGGACGGCGACCAATGCCGTGTGTGCTCTACCTGAGCGTAGCTGACCAGAGCGGGGTTCCCAGGCAGGGCGGGACCCAATGCCGTTTCTCCACTGCCTGAGCAACCGACAAGAACGGGCAAGAAATGTCATCGTAGGGGGGGCTGCCGTATGGTTCTACCTTCGAACCCGAAGGGCAGTTACGAACGAGGGTCTGTGGTTCTGTCGACAGACGTGTTCCTCTGAACTGGCGTCTGGGACATTAACAAGTCTCTGTGGACAAACTAGTTCCTCTGAAATAGCGTCCGGGACAAACTAGTTTCTCTGACTGCCAGTGGGCATCGGGAGGGTGGTGGCGTGGGGCCGTGGAAACATTTTTTTCCGGTCTTACATACAACATTTAACAGTACAACTACAAAGAACATAAAACATGCTGCAGGTTCCATCAGAAATGACACCGTTTTCTCCCAAGCGGTTCCTTTTTAAAGCATCATCTGGACACCTCAGTTATCGGTTGCGAACAGGGTCGCAAAGGGGTTCTCGTTTTGGGAGTCAGACTCAAAGTCGCCATCTTCTCCCGGATGCCAAACTCTCGAGTGTATCAGGGCGGATAGGGCTGCATCGTGTGATTTGGGATCCCCCTCGCCGTTCCGGATGAGTCTGTACGAATTATCTCGGTGCCAAAAGGTGGTGTCTAGTTCTGTGGGGACGGAATCGGGGTCGTCATTGTAGGTCGCAGGTCGGTGTTGGGGTTTGTTAGGAAAGTGATCATGAAGGGGTCACTTGAATCGTGGTCAGATTCGTTGGGTGTGGGTCCTGTTGCATGGGGATAGTAGGGAGGCGTGCTGTGGCTATTGTCCGAGTCACAGTCGCTGTCGCTGCTGCTGCAGTCTGTGGGTGTTCCGGGGCGGAGTGTAGAGTTCGGGGGTGGAGTCGGGGTTGAGTCCGTGGCTGGGCTGGACGTATTGGGGGAGGGTAGGGTTACGTTGGCTGTGGGCGGGGCGTGGTCTGCTGCGTCGAGAATGACGTGGTGTGCGTGGTTAGACTGTGTTCCATATGCCTTCAGCTGGTTGATATGGAACCACGCAGTCTTTTCATTGGGGTACTTTATTTTGTAGACGGAAGGGCTTACTTTGTCCGCAATGGAGTACGGACCCGAATATTTAGGTGACAGGAATGTGCTGGGGTTGTATACGGAGAGCATGACTTGCTGTCCTACACTGAACTCAGTCGCATGCACTGTCTTATCGAAACAGGCCTTGCTCTGTTTCTTTCTTGTGCCCAATTTCACTGCGGCTGCTAGCTGAGCCGTTTTAACATTCACCACTAATTGTTCTACTGCTTTCTCGTATGTGAGGGCTGTCACTTCGGGGCTGGTCAAATCTAATCCTAATAAAAATTCTGTGCCTTTCATGAGGGTGTGTGGGGTGTAACCTGTAGATGTTGAAACTGTATTTCGCAAAAACATCAGCGCAAAAGGGAGGACTGAGTCCCAAGTGGTGTTGTTTTGCTGGACCATTTTCCGGAGGGTAGATTTTAGGGTCCGATTCATGCGCTCCACGATACCACTTGACGGGGGTGGTATGCAATGTGGAATTTTTGGGTAATGCCAAATATCGTGAGGACGTTCTTCATGACACGTCACGTAAAATGGGAACCTTGGTCAGATTCAATGCTGCGGGGGAGTCCCCATCTCGTAAAGATGTGGTGGGTTAAAATCTTGGCTGTGGTCTTTGCCGTGTTCGTTCTGGATGGGAATGCTTCCACCCATTTTGTAAACGTGTCTATCACCACGAGTACATATTTATAACCATTCCTGCAAGCGGGCAATGGTCCAATGTAATCAATCTGGGGGCCATTAACGGGTTGGGTGTGATTGAGTTGAGCTTTCTTGTCATATCTGTCCGGATTGTTCTGGGCACAGATAAGGCAATTCCCAACGTAGTGGGTTACATCTTCTTTTAAACTCGGCCACCAACAGAGCTGCCTGAGGTGGGCTGTAGTGGGATCAATTCCCTGATGTCCATGACTGTCATGGAATAAACAAATCAGTTGATTCCTGTCCTGTTCAGGAACCACATAAAGGGTGTCTTTTAACACCACACCGTCATGTTTGGTCAGAGCATTTTTAAATCTCTCATAGGGTGCTGGATAGTTTCCTTTTAAAATCTCCCTGAGATTGCTATCCTGCTTCTGGACCTGCACTAAATCCTCGATATTAGTCTGCGAGACCTGAACTGCATTCACTGGGGCGCTTTCGGGGGGTGTCCAAAAATATCCGTGCCTGGAAGCTGCTTTTACCAGTGCGTCGGCTTTTACATTTCCAGGGGGGGAGAAACGATGGTGACTACGAACTTTAACTATTCCAAAGGTCCGGTTCTATGCTCGCTCTAAAATGTGACGGAGCAATGGGGCTGAAGGGAGGGTTTTTCCGTCTGCGGAAACAAATCCTCTTGCTTTCCACAGGGGTAGGAATTCCGTAAGGCTGTTGCAGACATAGAGGCTGTCCGAATATATGTCTGCTGGGCTGGGGAAGGAATCTGGGTGTTCCACTATGTATGCGATGGCCGCAAGTTCTGCTGCCTGCGCGCCTAAGTGTCCTGGAAGTTTTATTGCTATTTCTTCTAGGGCACGTCCCTGCGCGTCCTCGACATAAATGCCGCATCCTGTTATGCGCTTCCCTTCTAATACTGTGGAAGAACCATCCACATATATCCTAATGGGTTCGCACGTGTCTGTGTGCTTGGGGCTCTGGGTTGAACTACCTATCTTTCTGGGGGGTGTTTTCGCAATAAAGGGGCCTGTGTTGTGGTGAGGAGAGATGATTTCACATTCATGGGGGGTTCCGGGGTACTGTAGGTTATTGGCTAAAAAGGTGTGGGTCTTTGTCCTTTTAACAGTGATGTCCCGTCCCTGGAAAAGAAGGCTCTATCTGACTGCTCTTATCTGACTAACTGTACCGTCCTTAAGTCGTCTGTCCAGTAAAAGTTGGGTGGGGGTGTGTTCCGTCAGGATTGTGATGGGGTTTAGTCCGGTTATGTAAGAAAAATACTGTACTGCCCAAAAAACTGAGAGCAGGTGCCTTTCACAGGCTGAAAATCCCTGCTCCACAGCATCTAAAACTCTGGAGGCGTAAGCCACGAGCCTTAACTGTTCGTGCCGTTCCTGGAGGAGCACGACCGAAAGGGTGCGGTCTGTGCTTGCTACCTCTATAGCATAGGGGGAAAACGGGTCTGGAACTTGTAGTGCGGGGGCTGCTATGAGTGCCCTTTTCAACGAGTCCACCATTCCCAGGGGCTCCTTTCTTGAGGAGGTCTGAGAGGGTTGCTGCCTTGCTGGCGAAACCGTCAATGTGGTTTCGGCAGTAGCCAACCAGTCCTAAAAATGACCGGAGGGCTGAAACGTTCTGGGGAAGGGTCAATATAGCAATCGAGTTAATCCTTTTATGCTCGATCTTGCATTTACCATGTGTGATAATTGTACCCAATTATATCACCTTGTTTTCCAAAATCTGGGCCTTTTTGGGGTTGACTTTACAACCAATTGCTTGTAGGAGTTCCAGGAGTTCGGACAGAAGCTCAATATGCTCTTCTTTGGTGTCTGTCTGCAGTAGTAGGTCGTCTACGTACTGGACCAGTCATTCGGGGCGAGAAAATTTGGCTGAACCATTTGCCAGCTGTCGGTGGAAAATGGAGGGAGAGTTGTGGAAACCTTGTGGAAGGCATGTCCACGTGTACTGCTGATTTTTAAAGGTGAAGGCAAATTTGTACTGGCACGCCTTTGCCAATGGAATGGACCAGAATCCATTACTGATGTCCAAAACCGTAAAGTATTGTGAGAAGAGTCCCTGTTTGAGCATGGGTCAGGTCCGGTGATTTGTACTGAACCAGTCATCCGGCCACAGTCGTGTTTGTGGGTCGCGAATGCTGTCCTGTTCTTTTGTAAAACTGCCCTAACCTGCTTGTCCATGCTAATCGTGGTCGGGTCAAACCAAAATTCGCCTACTGCGTGAATTTTGTTTGCATATTCTCCTATGGGGGAGCGTTGCGGGAGCTCTTGCGGATTTTGCCATTTTCCAGACACATTGGTTGACTGGATCAAAGGACAGGTTGTGGGAATTCATAAAGTCTATGCCTAAAATGTGTTCTGCTGTGTGGGGTAGATCGACTAAAACTATGGGGTGCTTGGTGGTGATATTGCCGATTTGAATGGGTACAGGGGCTGTGATGTGTCCCTGCTGTGAGTGGCCTGTAAAGCCGCTGAGGGTGATGGTGGCTGTAGTGGGCCACGTGTCCTTTTGAATCATGGTGGAGGAATTTATTGTGGTGCGGGACCCTCCTGTATCCCAGAGAAACTCGATGGGCTGTCCCCGTACCTTTGCTGCAACTACTGGTCGGCCGGACCTATCCCAAAGGGTGTCGCAGACGCAACTGGGGGAGCCCGAACACCGTCAGTCCGTTCCGTTCAGGTCTGTCTGATCTGAACGGGTGCTCACGGTATGTATGGGCTCTGTTTTATTCTTATTCAGGGTGCCTGCTTACTGGGCTCTCTGTGGCTTTCGTGGGGCATTGCATTCTCTTGCAAAGTGTCCCAACTGTCCACAGTTGTAACACTCCTGTGACTTTTGTGGGGGGTTGTTCTTCAATTACCCATGCGGGGTTCTGGTGGACCTTAACTGCTTGTATGTCTGCTTCTGCCTGCTGTTCGCCGGGATTTTTAACTGCGGATTTGTTTTGAACAGATTGCTCCCAGGTGCGGGACAATCTTTTTACTACCCATTTCTTATTATGAGCCTCCTCTGAGGGATCATAATTCGCACAAGCTTGTTGTCCTGTTTCTGTGGCATGGGAGATAAGGGTGTGGGTCCATTTGGCCATGTTGTCTGGGGACAAATGGGCGCGGTCTAAGTCTCCGAAAGCTGCTGCGAAATGAATCCACAAGCGTCCAGCAAACACTATGGGGTGCTCGGGTTTCTTTTGCCTGCACTTATTGAGGCCATCTACGGGGTCTCCCCGGTTATACCCGATCGCGTCTAGGATCACGATTTCGGCAAGGGTGCCTCCTCCTACATTCTGTGGGTCAGAAAGGGCTGCTACGACCGAAGGGTCTAAACTCAAAACTGTGAGCGTTACGTGCTCTCGCTCATCCAGGCCGTACATGGTCGCCTGCTGCTTTACTCTGGCAAAGAAGTGGTGGGGGTCTGAGGTGGGGAGGAACGGTTTGATTTTATCACATGCGTCCCGTAATTGGGTCACTGTTAAGGGGGTGGTGTACAGAAATTCCATGTCGTCTGATGTGGCTGTGCGGTGGGTGGTTACTGGGTTCATTGGAGCCTGAACTATCTGCTCTGTGGGGTTTGGGGCGCTTTTCTCTTCTGGGGCTTTCCCTGCGCACATGTTCCCTGAACATATCTCTGCGCTGTCTCATTTAATTCTTCCCAATCAGGGCCGTCTTCCTCATCTAGCTGTGATCCAAAGGTTTCCTGGAATCCTTTTTGAACTGAAATCAGAGATTGCAGTTCTGCAATCTGCTTCCAGCACTTTGCGTGGTCTAACGAGCTTTGTCTTTGCTCCGTGGTGGCAGCATGGAGTGCTCTTAACGCTGCCTTCAAGTCACTACACTGCCTCTGTAATGCCTCTACCTGCTTCTCGGTTTCCTCTCGTACCAGGACTGCACGTTGCACGTCCCGATAGGCCTTTTCGTACTGGGATTGGAAGCTGCTTAAGTGCACCAGACAAGACTGGTGTGCCCACTTGGCATCTTCCACCTCTCCATCTTTTGCTGCCAACTTGCTCCTTAATGCTACGTTCTCTCTTTCTACCTCACTGACATCGACCTTGCTCAATCGATGTATGCCTTCTATCTCTTTCCGGAGCGTCCTAACGACCTCCACTATGCCTCGCAATTGTGCCAAACAGGACACGATTGCCATCGGCTTGCGAGCTTTTCCTAAGCTCTTCTTGTGAATCTCGCTCAGGTTCTCCCACCAAGTATGTCCTATACTCCCGGGACCTGTTTCCTCATTGTTACAGAATTCGCTCCAAAGGGGCCATCCTTTCCCTTTGAGGTACTTCCTGATTTCCTCTTCCCAAACGGGACATTGTCCTACTCTACTGCTGCTGGTCGCTGCGACCGCGAATTCTTCTGGGTTCATGAGGCGTTGCATTGCCTGCATTGCCATCCTTCTTATCTGAATGCTTCATTTAAAATTTGGAACAAGGGGTATTAAGGCGGTGCTGTAATTACGGGTACGGCTTTCGCTATTTTCTGGAATACAAACTCCCGACAGTTTTGTCGCAACAAAAATCTATCAGTTTTACCTTAGCCCTGTTAGTTACGCATGCGTCAACACACTTCCGAATTATGAGGATTGATCAGAACTGCTTGAACACTTGTGGTTTTCCTGTTCCCAATTGGACTTCTGGATCGGGTCCCGTCAGATGTCTCCAGTAATATGTTGCTAACTTTTGGTTGGTTCAATTGGCTCTGTTTTATAACCTTTGCTCTAGAGTCGACAGGTATTTTTATGATACCGCCACAAGGTTCAAGTTCAAGTAATGATCAATAACTCAGTATACCAATTAGTAAGATTCGAATCAAACCACATTTATTATACACAGTAAATCACTACTACTCATGCATAAACTCTACTTTCTAAGCTACTTCTATCACTAACAGGCCAATACTTAGCTTCGGACTGGCCCACCAGGTCAGGGGAACAAATAGCCTTTCATTCGGGTTCGGAGTCTGCGGGATTCAAAGCTGGTATGGACTGGTAGCTAGGAGCGCCTATCTCGTAGCGAGCGTTGACTTGAGACTTACGTTCTTTTGGAGGCAGCTGGACAGGTCACTGTCAAGGGTTGGTTCGCGTTGCTGAGTGACCCTATCAAGAAGGATGATTTGAACTTGGGGGGCCTTACTTTATAGTCCCCAGGGGCTTCCCGCCTTTCGGGGCGGACCCCGTACTTGGTGTCAAGTGATTGGACTTTGTTCCAATCGCTTGGTTCGATATCTCCAATACTGGAGCGGTTCCCTGATCGATGGGCGGTGTTTAGGTGTCCATTAACCTCTTTTGTGTTGGCTCCTGCTGGCGCCGAGGAGTCTGGCTTGGCTTTGTTTACCTTAAATGTTTCGATTGTTCCCGGGGATCGCTCATTAGTATGTAGATGTCTGCTACATTATTGTGCAGATGGTTGCTGGTATCGATGCTGTCTGGGCTTTTGCAGAGTTTAATACTCAGTAAACTTGCACCTGCTAGTTTCCGCCTGCGTTGGCTGAATTTCCCTTCAGCCTTTGCTGTTCTCCATTTTACATTGGGAATTGGCCAACCCAGGTGGCTACAGAACCTTGGAGCACAGTAGGGAGAGGTTAAAGATGTCCGTGAGCACACACGCCAAATGGTCTGCGCAAGATCTGAGTGCATGACCAGAGACTCCGTCAGGACCCATTGCTTTCCATGGGGTTCACTTTTGAGAAGGCCGGTCTAACTTCTGAGACTGTGACTAGGTATTGGTGTGTCCAAGGCTAATGGGGCAGGTTGCATAGTTTTGTTGGATTCTTGCTCAAAATGAGCATTGAGTTCATCGGGGAGGGGTGCTCTGTTGCCGGAGATTCTACTCGGCTTTGCTTTGTAGCCCGTTATGTTGTTTAAGCCTTGCCACAACCGAAGAGAGTCCGTGTCATTCATCTGTGACTCTTAATTAGTCTGTTTTTTTCCCTTGGCGACCCTGATGGCTTTGCAGAGGTCGTACCTAGATTTCTTATTCAGGTCAGATCTGGACTTCAGTAGGGAGTGGATCTCCCAGTTAAACCACGGTTTCCGGCATGTACTACCTTCTTTGGCATGTAGTCCCCTACTACACTTACTATCGAAGTTAGTGACTTTTTGGAGATGTTGTGGTGAGTTCCTATATTTTCCAGAAAGTGTATCTCCATCCTCACAGAGAAGCCAGAGGTTTAGGTGACCCATCTACACAAAGGTTGCATCAGGTATGGAGGCAATAGTGGTTTTGCCTCTGGACCTGCAGCATGGCAGATAGATGAAGCAGAGACTGTGGAGAAGGCGAGTATTTGCCATGCCCTCTATCAACTTGGTGGTGAACTCCTCCATGATCTTTAACAGTGACAGGAAGCTGTCTGGCAGGCCAGTCAATGCAGCAAGCCTCTATGTGTACATACCCATTCAGCCTTCTCCTGTATGGTGCCATCAAGGTTCTCATCTGAGTCCTCTGCAGGAGAAGTCTTGTTACCCTGGTTCAGCTACAGCCTCCTACTCCCATTGGATCATTGCATGCTGATCCAACTCTATACTAGTTTGCAAGGTAATGCCATGCCAGAATCTGAACAGTGATTAATAATAATAATAATAATAATAATCTTTATTGTCACAAATAGGTTTACTTAACATTGCGATGAAGTTACTGTGAAAAGCCCCTAGTCGCCACATTCCGGCACACAGAGGGAGAATTCAGAATGCCCAAGGTATCTAAGCCTTTTGGGACTTGTGGGAGGAAAACAGAGCGCCCGGAGGAAACTGACGCAGACACGGGGAGAACATGCAGACTCCGCACAGACAGTGACCCAGCAGGGAATCGAACCTGGGACCCTGGCACTGTGAAGCCATAGTGCTAACCATTGTGCTACCTTGCTGACCAAAAGTGTCAGTTCATGTGACAGGCTTCCTCGTCATTGTTGTGCTGTTTCTCCCACTTTTTCTCCTTTGACTGCTAATGCTGGTAGGCTGTTTATGGGTGTCTGAAAGCAAGGCCTCAGAAACGGGAAGGTTGGTGTGAGGGACGTGGGGTGGAATGTGAAGCAAAAGTTCCAAGATCACATCATCGGCAGCTTAACTCAACATGCCGAATAATAGGATGGGGCAGAACTGAGGGCATTAGTTATCCCTCATTGTTCTCAGTGATGCTGGATGTCACATGCTCTTTGCAGCAGGCTCTATGATACTGAGAGCCATGACTTCCACAGCGCTGAGGAGACGCAGACATCTCTGTCCCTGGCCAGTTCTCCTCTGCTCCCTGTCCTGCAAGAGAGAGAGAGGCGAATGTCAGTGGTTGTGTAGCATTGTGTTTGAGTGATGTATCTGTCAAACCGGAATAACTGGAGGTATGTGGATACAATGAAAGATGAGTGTGTGACTTTTAGGATTGGTAATTGTGTGAGGGTGAAGTGGAGTATCTGGATGACTCCTGAGTGTCAGGGAGTGCAGATGGCTGTGTGATAAAGGTTGTCTGTGCAATTTTCGAGGATGGTGATGTAATGCGAAGATACATCCATTGACCTTGACCACCTGTGTGAGGTCATTAGACGTCTTGTGGCACTGCTGCCGGATTCTTGGTCCAGGTACTAGGAATAGATCTCTCTAGCCATCTCTTCTAAGCATGGTCCTTGAGTGTATATTGGCCTCTTCAGAGGCATGGCACTTCTCATCCTGTCACCTCTACCAGCAACATCTCCACCATCATATCCAACATCCTGGAATCTTCGCTCTACCCTGGAGTTCCAATTTTCTCTCTGTTAAATTGCAGCAATAATATTCAGTGCAGCTTCCTTTGAAAGAGACAGACTGCCTTTAAAAAGGGCAGGCTTGCTGCGCCATGCCCTTTGAGCACAGCACTGATCAGCAGCCTGTTGAGCTCAGAGACAGCCACCTGCGAGGCAGATGCTTGTTCCTGCACTACAATCATGGTAATGGATAGTTGCACCACTTGTGCATCATGGGCTCCAGTGGAACATGTCTGCCAGGTCTTGAATTATGACCCCCCCCCCCAACCATGCCAGAAAAATGGGGTAAGCTAAAGTTTACCCTACTGTGTTCTTGACATGGAGCCATATTCAAAGATTGTACACATCAGGTTGCGATATAGGTGAAACACTATTAGAATTTACCACCCAGTGCTCTCTTCAAGCATAGATCAGCAGAAATACAGGATTGCTAAATTTACTCTCAAGTGTTCATTGCCACACTACAACATCTTCAAGTACTGCGCATGCATTGAATTACTTTCCAAAGTGTGGTGACAGATGACATTCAAAGCAAATATATAAAACAATCAGGTGCAGGTAGCACAACCATTTTCTCTGGAAATATCTATGATCAATGTGCATTGCCATAGAACCATAGAAAAGTTACAGCACAGAAGGAGGCCATTCAGCCCATCCTGTCCATGCCAGCCCGAGGACACCCATGTGCCCTTTCTAATCCCACCTTCCTGCACCCGGTCCATTGCCCAGTAGCTGACAGCACTTAAGATGCAGATCCAGGTACTTTTTAAAAGAGTTTAGTGTCTCTGCCTCCACTACCAACTCAAGCAGCGAATTCCAGAAACCCACTACCCTCGTCATTAAAAATGTCTTCCTTATGTCCCCTCTACACGTGTTGCCACATATCTTGAATCGATATCCCTAGTTCTAGAATTCTACACCAAGGGAAACAATTTTGTCCTTTCCACTCTATCTCTTCCCCTCATCATTTTGCACCTCAATTAAGTCACCCCTCAGCCTCCTTTGTTCCAAGGAAAATAACCTCAACCTATCCAATCTCTCCTTGTAGATACACTTTTCTAGCCCTGGCAACATTCTTGTAAACCTCTTCTGCACTCCCTCCAGAGCAATTACATCATTCTGCTGTTTTGTTTTGCATGTGCGGCATGGTGGCACAAGTGGTTAGCACTGCTGCCTCATGGCTCCAGGGACCCAGGTTCAATTCCCGCCTCAGGTGACTGTCTGTGTGGACTTTGCACTTCCTCCCCGTGAGTTTCCACCGGGTGCTCCGGTTTCCACCCACAGTACAAAGATATGCACGTTAGATAGATTGGCTATGCTAAATTGCCCCTTAGTGCCCTAAAAGTAGGGTTACTGGATTATGGGGATAGGGTGGAGTTGTGGGCTTAAGTAAGCCACTTTCCAAGGAGTGGTGCAGACTTGATTGGAGTATTTTTACATAGTCTACAGCTCTTAACACTTGGAATCATGGAAAGTGTACGCCACAAGAAGAGGCCACTTGGTCCATGGTATCTGCAGCGGATGGATGGTGAGATTTTGTGTTTGGTTGATGGTGTGTAGCATTTTGTATTTAATACTGTGCATGTTTCTCTGTCAGAACTATTCCAATTTTAAATTTTGCAGCATTTTAAAGGAAAGTTACTGCCTCATGGCTCTGTAGACAATTGTTGGCTTCAGGTGAGAATTTTTCACTTAGCAAAAGCTACCTTGTTAAATCCATCGAGAGACATATATCTGCAAACGGAGATCTTCCAATTATTTCATAAAGCTTGACAGTTTCAATTGATAATCTGACAGCTTCAGAGATACAAGAGGTTTCATTATAATCCAGTCGTTCAAAAATCCTATCTGCGTACCATCGAACAAGTGGGTGCTTACTTTACTACAGAACCAAACTTCTTAGCAAGGATGAAGAGACAGCCTGTCAAGAAAAATAAAATGCACGTTGCATGAATACCATTAGAAAAGAAAACAGTGGGTCATACATTTGAATGTTTTTAATATTGTTCCTTAGTTTCCTCCTGATGTGTGCTGCTACGTCATCTGGAATGATGGTATGGCAGATACATTTTTCACTTAGATTCGCATGAATCTACAGGAGAGGTCTTTCTGTCTGCACAGCAGTATTGCAGATTGCTATCAGTCTACCTTGTCCCTTCCCTGCCTCCAAGGACATAATGCATGCCTGCTAAATGCCCGAGCTGTCCAATTTCCAGGATGCCCAGACTGTCGAATAGTGAAAGCCAATAAGGGAGGAAGCCTAATTTTGATCGAGCCTTAACTCTCCATCTTTCGGTACAAATTGTCAACAGGTTACCAATATCACACCAGGGGCGTCATTCTCCGACCCCCCAGCGAGCCAGAGAATGGCCGTTGACCGCCGTGAATCCCGCCCCCGCCGGTTGCCGAAGTCTCCAGTACCGGAGATTGGGAGGGGGTGGGAATCGGGCCGCGCCGGTTGGCGGGCCCCCCCCCCACTCAATTATCCGGCCCGGATGGGCCGAAGTCCCGCCCAGAAATTGCCTGTCCTACCGGCGTAAATCAAAGCTGGTATTTACCGGCGGGACCAGGCGGCGTGGGCGGGCTCCGGGGTCCGGGGGGGGGGCGCGGGGCGATCTGACCCCGGGGGGTGCCCCCACGGTGGCCTGGCCCGCGATCGGGGCCCACCGATCCACGGGCGGGCCTGTGCCGTGGGGGCACTCTTTCCCTTCTGCCTCCGCCACGGCCTCCACCATCGCGGAGGCGGAAGTGACTCTCCCCACTGCGCATGCGCGGGAAACTGTCAGCGGCCGCTGATGCTCCCGCGCATGCGCCGCATTTCCGCGCCAGCTGGCGGGGCAACAAACGCCATTTCAGCCAGCTGGCGGGGCGAAAATCCCTCCGGCGTCGGCCTAGCCCCTCAATGTTGGGGCTCGGCCCCCAAAGATGCGGAGCATTCCGCACCTTTGGGCCGGCGCGATGCCCGTCTGATTGGCACCGATTTGAGCGCCAGTCGGCGGACATCGCGCCGTTGGGGGAGAATTTCGCCCCAGATTCCTGAGAAAATTACATCAATATATTTTAATTTGAAATAAGGAAACGAGCTTGAAATTGTATTTTTTAATTAAATATTCCTGTGCTTGATTACTGTTTCCTGTTTTCTATCTTAGTCAAAGCAGCTTTTTAATCTTACTAATACTATTTCCATTCCATTTTTGACCATACTGATGGGACTCGCCTCACTTAAAATTCGGTTAAGGACTCATGTACTTGATTGAAATGTTTTTGCTGCTTGAAACACATGATTATCAGAACTTTGTCCACAGACTAAGGCTCTTTCTCGTGTGCAGTCATTTATTAAAATTTGTTCTCCGGAAGGCCAGGATCTATTGCCCTCTCTCTAGTTTCCCAGAAAAGCTTGTGGACATTCCTGTTATTGGTTTACTAGAACCAAGTGACTTACTCCGCTCTTTTTGAGGTGAGACAAGAGTCACATGTAAATCACCAAGTACGTGTTAGTAGAAAGGTTCCTGTAAACAAATTTAGGAATGGAATGTCAGAAACTTTCATCTCCCATCTGCTCTACAAACCTGAAATGATAGGGCCCGATTTTGTCCATCAAGATGGGTAGTTCAAGTCAGGAAATTTACCCTAAAAATAATAAAATTTGCAATTTTGGCTGCAAGAGGGTGGACCAGGATACAATCAGGCCCACCAACCCCAGGGACAGAGCATAAGCAGCCATAGGGGCAGGCACATTTTTGGCTACTTAAGGTAAATTTCACAACTTTTTCCCCATTGTTAATCCCTCTCGCCCTCAGCAATCACTTACTTTCCATCTATTCCACCACCCCAGCACTTTATACCCTCCATGCCATCCCGATGTCAACACATACTCAAAATCACCACTCATAACCCCCATACTAACTCGATACCAGCTCATACTGTTATGATCTAACTGATGTTACGACTGGTCAGTCACGTACCAGAATGGAACCCTGGCTCAATAGATTGTAACTTTTATTTAGTATCCATACCTCTTCAGACCCTTTGTATTATCCTCCCAACTTGATTTCCTCCATTACTCTATCAACAGTAAACTTGGCTACAATACACACTGAACCTTCATCTGTCATCAATATAATTATAGAACATAGATCATTGAATCCCTACAGTTCAGAAGGCGATCATTCAGCCAATTGTGTCTGCAGCAATCTTCTGAAAGAGTACCCTACCTAGGCCCAGTCCCCCACAAACACTTTCTCACCTAATCTTTGGATAGTAAATGGCAATTTAGCCTGGCCAATTCACCTAACTGCACATCTTTGACCATGGGAGGAAACCGGAGCAGCCGGAGGAAATCCACGCAGACATAGGGAGAACGTGCAAACTCCACACAGTCACCCAAGACTGGAATTGAACCCAGGTTCCTGGCTCTGTGAGGTAGCAGTGCTAACCACCATGCCGCCAAATATAATACGATAATACAGTGAGTATAATATATCATCATTATATTGAAGTGCTGCTGAGGCTGATATTAAAGCTTCCCATAGCTTGAAGAAGAGGAACAAACTCACCTAGTTTATTGGTCAACATTCAGTTCTCAATATGATGATGAGATTTTCCACTGAAGGTGTGATGGGATTGGGCTTTCCACCCAGCTGTTTCTTGGGTCTTACTCAAATAAAGATTTAGATAGGCTGACAGCAGTATTCAGGCTTGGTGTTAGGAATTTGTCTTTATGTACGCAGAGGTGTGTAGTGAAATACAACCTCTGCTCGGGAGATGAGTACCTGCCCTAACTTCAAAGATAGCGGTCTGGATTCTCCAATCCCCAATGTCGAAATCCCGTTTGGCGAAGGGGCGGAAAATCCCTGATGGCGACGTAATCGGAGGCGGCGCCGCTTTCGCGATGCTCCACCCCTGAAAAGCGGCATACTCTAGGAGTACGCTGCGTGCTGCATCCACGCCCTCCTTACGTTGGCTGAGGCCCGCCCCGCGACCCTCCGTCCCCGACCGCCCGATTTCACGAGACAACGTTGGTAGCATTTGGTTCCACCCGTCGGGAACTCAGCGTGGCAGCTGCGCACTCAGTCCAGCGCCGCCACACTTGGGGGAGGGCCGATCCATGGGCGGCGAGGGAGGGTCATTATTCAGGGCTGGAGTTAGTGGTGGGGCGGTCCAGGGCACGCAAGCCGACCAAAGGGGGGCACTATATTTGCGGGCCAGGTCCACGAGCGGCATCCGCCATGAAGCGCGGCACAGCCGCTGCAGGCTGCCGCCGTTCGCATGCGCGGCCACAGACCCGGCAATTCTGCAGGCCATATCGGCAGCTAGAACTGGGATCTCTACGCTGCCTGGCTGCTAACCACCCCCTCCCTCCCCCGAAGCAGGGAACCGGTGCCCGCTTTGGCCCAGTTTTCCTGGCGTAAAACATCATCGTTTTCACGCCGGAGTGGGGACTTAGTCTCCCAAACGGAGAATACAGCCCAGTATTTTAAAAATCACGTTTCTACTGGAGTAACAAAATCTGTCAATGTAAAGCTGCCAATCTAATGGACCAAATCAATCTGATTCTGCCTTGGGACTGTAAGTTGTTTGTCACATTGCATCTCTCCCAGCAATGCTGCATGCCTGTTGAATGGTGGTGTTTCCAGGGTCCAGTATTGCCATGCGAATAATGACAGAAAATGAAATATGAAACATCTCTCCCCATCATTAATACTCATCAGTGGAGGTTGGGGATGGGGATCACAGATCAAGAGTTTCAATTGTACGTGGGATTGGGTACAGTTCATCGTGAGGACGGGTCTGCTCACTGGTGGTTTCAGCGTTAACAAGGTGGAGGGTCGAATCGTAGGGGGAAGTAGTGGAGCACTCTTGCTCCTCCTGGGCCACAACTGGTGCTAAAAAGGAACTTGCCTCTTCCACAGTTCAGCCTTTGCCTCCATCCAGCTACTGGATATTGTCAGCAAAGGCTGTCAGTTGCTACTGGGCAGAGCATACATAGCGTTCATTCTGCTTCTCCAGAAATGCCAACCAGGGTCCTCTTTTATTTTTATATATTGTTACAGGACTTTAGTTCACATTTTTAATAATCTTGTCACACTACTTCCCCCTTAGAAAGGAGGCTGTTCTGGCTGACCAGAGATAGCTCCAAGGAAACATGGCTGCCATTGCAGCAACAGCAGCTGCGCACCTTTTTCAGGACACTACTATTTTGTTTCTGCCAACCAAAAGACCTGAAAATTCACCACATTGTGTTTGATACCAAAATAACTAACTGAAATGGGAAATGTGTTTTCACTCTTTTTTTATTACGTGAAAACAAGTTATGTTGACAGAAATAAATGAAACTGATCACAGTTGTAATTAAAATCATTTAATTATTTGCTTCGGGACTCATCTCACCAGTATGCAGTTAGTCTGCTACCGTAAACGTAGATTTAGTGCATAGTGAGTCAATATCCAAGAAAGGAAGAAACTCAGATTGCTTGCAGACTAACTGATGTCACTGAATTCAAGAACATATTAATGTCCGTCGAGGATTCTTTCTCCTCAATGGAGCAGTAACTGCATTCCGTCCCTGTACCTCAACGAACTGAGTGTTCAGCTGGGAAGATTTATCACTTGCTACATTCATTGGGAGTCCTTTATTTAGGCCACCCGTCTTTAGTATACAAGATAGCCATTTGTAAGTGTTCAGTCCACAGTTGTTACTTCTCAAACAAGTTATACTTTTGCTATTGCTTGCTGGTCTGAAATGCTTCAACATAAGTATCGTCCTCATTCTTCATTGTATTCATGGATCATATATGAACTATAATTTACTCATTTGTTTTTAAACATACTTCTCCAAACACCTTTCAATTGATTCAATTACTTGCTCATTGTTGCCAGGTAGTTGGTCCTCCTTCACTTCATGGTCTGTTGAGAATAAAATCCGAGTGTGGCATATTTATGTTGCAAAGATCTCAGTTACCATCGTTACAAGTTTACATTTGAGCTCAATCTCCTAAACACATTGCCAAAGTATTTTTTGGAGCAATATTACTGATCGATATTTTAAATCAAATATGATTTTTTTGTGGTAAATTTGCAGAATGTTTTACCCTACACCACATTAATGTATGTTCTCATCCTCTTTCTGTTGTGACATTGCTGTGCTCTTGAATTATGAAAACCTTTCTTTCTGTGCTGCCTGGTTGAACCTATCTGTGGATTAGAAATTCTGATTTCTATGGATTATTGGAGTTCAATTTACTTCTGACACCACAAGATTTACATAGAATTTTACACTGTGCCTGTGCTCGATCTTTGAAGGAACCAGCTAGTTCAACTCACTCCTCTATTCTTTCCCCATAGCCCTGAAAATGTTTCCTTTGTAAACATGCATCAAATTCTCTTTGAAGGTTACTGTAGAAACCATTTCCACCACCCTGTCAGGCGATACAATCCAAATCATAACTACGCATGTAAGAAAAACTTTCTCCTTCTTTCACCTCTGCTTTTTTGCTAACTATCTAAAATCTGTGTCCTCTGCTAACCGATACACCCCAACAGCGAGAATAATTTCTCGCAAGCTACTTTACCAAAAAAACTCCAGAATTACCATCCTGTTCTGATACACCAATACACCATTTATTACTGAGAGTTTCTCTTTTGTAACATATAATACTCATTTGGGGCCCGAATTGCATTGATTTTAAATAGATCTCTTTAGAAGAAGCAACTAACTGTATTTGTCTTCACTTCTCACAGCAGTAGCCTAGTTTTTCCATCGAGCTTTATTAAAATTAGAGCAATCAGATGTAAGGCGAACCTACCCACTGCCTCTCACACTGAGGGTGAGGTCCAAGACTATGGTTCTTGTTCCGTAAACAATAAAATTCCATCTTATGTTAAACATCTAACTGATTCTTTTACAGTGGAAATGTAATGTCATTCTACTCAACTAATGCCACGAAGAACAGATGAACTGATTCAGCAGTTTGTTTTGTGGGTTGTGCCGGGTGCCGTATGGCTGCCATGTTTGTCTATACAATGCCCTCAGCTTCCCCTCAACAAGTATTACACTATGTCAAGTGGTTTCAGATATCTGACATTGCAAAATGCAGTGCCTTTTTAAAGAATTTAGTCTGAATCAGGGGCGTCTGGGGGTCGGAGAATGGCCGTTGGCCGCCGTGAATCCAGCCCCCGCCGGTTGCCGAAGTCTCCGAAGGGAGAAAAGTCGGCGGGGCGTTAATGTCGCCGCTGCCACGGAGAATGTCACGGGTCTGCGCAAGGCAGCCGATTTTCGGCCTGCCGATATTCTCCCTTCCGGATGGGCCGAAGTCCCGTCGACGTGATGACCGTTCACGTCGACGTAAATTAAACCTCCTTTTCATCGGCGTGACCCTGTGCTCCAGGTTCACGCCGACCAGCGTGGAGGTGAGTGACGGCCTGGGGGGTTGGCTCTGGGCAGGTGATGGCGTGGCCGCAGTCTGAATGCGTGAGGAGAGGTGTGTCTCGGCTTGCGTGTGTGTGTGTGCGGCGGGGGGGGGGGGGGGGGGTGGTTAGAGTAGGCTGGGCTCCGGGGGAGTGCCGGGAGGGGGTCCGTGCCGGGGAGGGGGATGGGGATGGGGTCCGTGCCGGGGTGGAAGTTGGGGGGGTCCGTGCCGGGGAGGGGGATGGGGGTGTCCGTGCCGGGGTGGAGGTTGGGGGGGGTCCGTGCCGGGGAGGGGGATGGGTGGGGTCCGTGCCGGGAAGGGGGATAGGGGTGTCCGTGCCGGGTTGGGGGGGGGGGTCCGTGCCGGGGAGGGGGATGGGGGTGTCCGTGCCGGGGTGGAGGTTGGGCGGGGGGGTCCGTGCCGGGGAGAGGGATGGGGGTGTCCGTGCCGGGGTGGAGGTTGGGGGGGGGGGGTCCGTGCCGGGGAGGGGGATGGGGGGGGGTCCGTGCCGGGGAGGGGGATGGGGGTGTCCGTGCCGGGGTGGAGGTTGGGGGGGGGTCCATGCCGGGGAGGGGGATGGGGGTGTCCGTGCCGGGGTGGAGGTTGGGGGGGGGGTGTCCGTGCCGGGGTGGAGGTTGGGGGGGTCCGTGCCGGGGAGGGGGATGGGGGTGTCTGTGCCGGGGTGGAGGTTGGGGGGGGGTCCGTGCCGGGGAGGGGGATGGGGGTGTCCGTGCCGGGGTGGAGGTTGGGGGGGGGGTTCGTGCCGGGGAGGGGGATGGGGGTGTCCGTGCCGGGGTTGAGGTTGGGGGGGGGGTGTCCGTGCCGGGGAGGAGGATGGGGGGGGGGTCCGTGCCGGGGAGGGGGATGGGAGGGGAAGTGAGTTGGTCCACCTGGCCAGGTGCCAGCCTCCAACAGTTGGACCCATGCGGTCGTATGCCATCTGGCTGGGGGGAGGAGGGGATATGGGCAATGATGACATGTCGTCGTTCCCTTCCCCCACCAGGCCGTCATGTTTTCAGATCATCCAGCGATGTTGGCCGCCGTGGCGGCAGCCGCTCATGTCTATGTTGCCCTGGATGAGGAGGAGGAGCAGGAGGAGGAGGAGGAGGAGGAGCGTGCCAGAGAGGCGGCGCAGGCTGCTGCAGAGGGGCAGGCGGCAGCCGCCCAGGCTGCAGGGATACCTGACCGACAGGACGAGGAGGGGGAGGAGGACGTCGCGGCCCCACGGCAACGGAGGCACCCGAGGGCGCCCCGTGTGTACTGGCCCAGGCAGTCATACCAGGACCTCACGGACCGGGAATGCAGGAGGAGACTCCGGATGAGCCGGGAAACCGTGGCACACATCTGCCACCTGCTGGCACACCTGTCACCGCGTGGCACTGGCGGGGGACACCCTCTCCCCGTGTCCGTCAAGGTTACAGTGGCCCTGAACCTTTATGCAACGGGGTCATTCCAGGCACCGAGTGGGGACCTGTCCGGCATATCGCAGACATCGGTGCACCGGTGCATCCAGGCAGTGACAGATGCCCTATATGCCATGGCGCACCGCTACATCCGCTTCCCCGTGGACCGGGCCAGCCAAGATGCCCGGGCCGTGGGCTTCTCTGCCGTGGCCGGGTTCCCCATGGTCCAGGGCGCGATCGATGGGATGCACGCCGCCGTGCGGCCACCTGCAGATAACAGGGCCGTGTTCACTAATAAGAAGGGGACCTATTCGATGAACGTACCGCATGATGATCCTGCACATCTGCGCCCGTCACCCAGGCAGTGTACACGACTCATTCGTGTTGTCGCGGTCATCCATCCCCGGCATGTACGAGGGACGCCATCCCCGGCTGAGGGGCTGGTTGCTGGGCGACAGGGGCTACCCATTGCGATCGTGGCTGATGACGCCTATACGGAGGCCACGCAATGAGGCGGAGAACCGCTACAATGATGCCCATGTAGCGACAAGGGGAGTGATAGAGAGGTGCTTTGGCGTGCTGAAGATGCGTTTCAGGTGCCTGGACCTCTCTGGGGGCGCCCTCCAGTATCGGTCAGATTGGGTCGGCCGCATCATTGTGGTGTGCTGCGTCCTGCACAACATAGCCCAGCAGAGGGGCGATGTGCCGCAGGCAGAGGAGGGCGGAGTGGAGGAGCAGCAGGAAGAGGCGCAGTCCTCCCCAGATGAGGGGGATGGGGGTAATGGTCATGGCAGACGGGGAAGACACAGGCGGGTGGCTGTCCACCGTTACCGGCTGGCCCAGCGGGCACAAGACAGACTGATAGACGCCTGCTTCACTGACTAGATGGGCGTGGGAATCGGGTAGTATGGCCACAGACCGCACACCATGGCAACAGCCGACCACCCACACCCCCCACCCATCCACCCACCCAGCACCCTCACCCCCCTCCCCAACCCCACCCACCCCACCCGCATGCACACCACCCCCCCCATTGCCGATCCACCTGCGGCACAACGGCCGGGCTCACACAGTTGCGGGTGGACGCGTGTCTATCGCAGGCCATGGAGGATGATGACAACCCGCCCTGCGGTGAGCTCCTGGCTCTACATCGTTGGACTATGTCTGACCCATGGCCACAGTACCACCATCCACCCGGACCATCCCTGCATGCGGCTGTGACACTGCAGCGCACGGTCCCGTCCTCTGCCCGGGGGTTGTTGATGGCGGCCCAGGGGGAAGGGGCAGACTCACCTGGGGCTGAAGTAAGACCACCCCTCACACACACACTTGCGCTCAACGTACATGACACCCCGCACACTTTGGACAGAGCACAAAGGCAGCTTCTGTAGGTGTAACATTGACTTTAATAACCAAAGGAGTTCATGCACATGCCCTAGCCCCTAAAACTCATCTGTGCCCTGCACCCGTGCCAACTTACTCAGTGTCTAATTGTTTGGCCTTACGGGCCCTTTGACTACGTCTATGTGGTTCCCCAGACGGTACAGTCTCTACATGGGTGGGGGATGCGAACGGACTGGCCATCCGACGCCCCCCCGACATCTGGCGCTGCCAGTCCTGGAGGCCCGTGCTGGTATCGACAGGGGTCTGCAGGTTTGCAGCCATGGAGCCCAGGGGGTTGGCAAACCCTGTCTGTGACAGTGCGACGCCGGCTCGCACATGGCCACTGGCGCCGATGCCCTCAGCGATGGCCTGCAGAGACTGGGCCATGGCCTGCAGAGACTGGGCCATGGCCTGCTGAGACTGGGCTATGGCGTTGAGCGCCTCTGCCATCTGGCACTGGCACTGGCTCATGGCCTCCTGTGAGAGGGCAGCCATTTCCTGGGCCACAGACGCCGCCTGCATGGAAAGCCCCAGGCCTCGCAAACCGTTCCCCGTGTCTGACACCGTCGCATTCATTGCCTCCACCGCGGACACCGTTACGACACCGTGCGGTGTCGGCCTGGGTGGCACGCATGACCGGCACCGCTCCCAGCTCCTGGACGCGGGTGGACTCCTCCACCTGCGACCGCAGCCGCCGCAAGCCGCCCGTCACCCTCCTCGCTTGTCTCCGGGTCGGTGGTTGCATCGGATCTATGTGTGGGTGTGGTAACTCCAGGAACCCGGGATCCATCTGGGCGGCAGATGTTCGCTTGGGCTGGGCTGCCCTCCGACCGCCCGGCCCCTCTGCTGCTCCTACCTCCACCTGCTGTACCGGGACGGCTGTGTTGTGCGCACCAGTGAGTGTACCAGACGCCTCATCACTAAAGTGCCCAACCGAGGTGAGTGTTTCTGCGATGGTGGAGGGTGTTGGTGACAGCAGTGGCGTTGTGTCGTGCACTTCGTCCCACTCTGTGTCCATGGCACTTTGGGGTGGGGGTTCGTCTCCACCCATCCACTCTGAGACACTGTCCGGTATTTCGTCTTCCTGGGTAGTGCTGTCCCGGGTAGTGGTGTCCCGGGTAGTGGTGTCCCGGGTAGTGGTGTCCCGGGTAGTGGTGTCCCGGGTAGTGGTGTCCTGGGTAGTGGTGTCCTGGCTCGGATGTGACGGGGGCTTATGGCTGCCCCCCTGATCGCTGGGTGGTCGCTCCCGCACGTGACGGGGGTGTCGTCTCCCTGTTGCTCCAGGTCTCTCCGTATCCCGTGGTGTGCGAGGGGCATCCTGGGGGCGTCGCATGCTGGAGGGTACGGGTCTCTCCGTCTCCTGTGGTCTCCGAGGGGCATCCTGCAGGCGTCGCATGCTGGAGGGTCCGGGTCTCTCCGTCTCCCGTGGTCTCCGAGGGGCATCCTGCGGGCGTCGCATGCCGGAGGGTCCGGGTCTCTCCATCTCCCGTGGCCTCCGAGGGGCATCCTGCGGGCGTCGCATGCCGGAGGGTGCGGGTCTCTCTGTCTCCCGTGGCCTCCCGCGGGGCATCCTGCGGGCGTCGCATGCCGGAGGGTCCGGGTCTCTCCGTCTCCCGTGGCCTCCGAGGGGCATCCTGCGGGCGGTATGCAGCTGCGGGGATGGGTGCCTGGACGTTTGGTCCTGCGATACACAATGAAGCATGCATGGTTAGACATCAGGCAGTGATCAGGTGATACGGGGGAGGGGGATATAGGGGAGGGGGATATGGGGACGGGCTGTCGGTGGCTCACTTGCTACTACGCCCCCGACCTCTGCATCAGCAACCTCCCGGTCCCCAGGTCCACCAGCCAGTTCCAGGGCCCTTTCCTGGTGTTCGGTCAGTGGCCTCTCATCAGCGGGGCCTCCTCCAGTCCTCATATGCTCCCTATTGTGTGCGCGCTTCTCCTGTGGGGGGGAGGGGGGGGTGGCAGGGGTAAAAGGCAACACTGTTAGGCAGGTATATGAATGCACGCCATCGGTTGCGCGTGCATTGCAGAGGTTAAGGTTAGGGCTGGATTCACTTGGGGATATGGGGGAGGGGGAGATATGGGGGAGGGGGGATATGGGGGAGGGGGGATATGGGGGAGGGGGGATATGGGGAGGGGGGGTATGGGGGGGGGATATGGGGGAGGGGGGGATATGGGGGAGGGGGGATATGGGGAGGCTCACCCTGCCTTCTCTGACGAGGTCGTTCACCTTCTTGTGGCACTGGGTGCCTGTCCGTGGTGTCAGGGCCACAGCGGTGACGGCCTCTGCCACTTCCCTCCACAGACGCCGGCTGTGGCGTGGGGCAACTCTGCGGCCGTGCCCGGGATACAGGGCGTCCCTCCTCTGCTCCACCGCGTCCAGGAGTGCCTCGACATCGCGTGACTCGAACTTCGGGGCTGAGCGACGGCCAGCCATCCAGTCGGGTGTTGCGGTCGGGTGTTCCGGTCGGGTGGGGGGGAGCAGCGCCGCCTTATGAGCCGTCACGCCGTGCGGCACGTATGACGCTGCACGGCGTGAACCACTGCGCAAGCGCGGATCCCGTTACGTTGCTGCTAGCCCATTTCGGGCCGGAGACTATCGACCCATTTTTCCGACGTGACGCAAGTCGGATTTGCGCCGTTTTTTGCGCCGATCGGCGGACTTTCCTCCGATAACGGAGAATTTCGCCCCAGGTGTATTAGGCAGAGTTAGTCTTCTTTCTGTTGTCTCTCATACAGGTAAATAGAGCGGCACGGTAGCACAGTGGTTAACACTGTTGCTTCACAGCACGATTCCCGGCTTAGGTCACTGTCTGTGCAGAATCTGCATAGAACCCCGTGCCTGCGTGGGTTTCCTCCAGGTCCTCCGGTTTCCTCCCACAGTGCTGCTAGGTAATTTGGACATTCTTAATTCTCCCTCCGTGGATCCGAACAGGCGTTGGAATGTGGCGACTCGGGGCTTTTCACAGTAACTTCATTGCAGTGTTAATGTAAGCCTACCTGTGACAATGAAGATTATTATCATTAGTAGTGGAATATTTCCAGGAAGCAGATAAGTTAATGATTAGAAGATCTGCCTCAATTCTCATGAAGAAATTTACAACATGTGGGATGGTTTAAAAAGAAATACTTTTGTTCATAATGCATTTTACAACACAGATTTTAATGCTGTTAGTATTGTTTAATTCCACACGTTTCAATATTTGATTCCATGCTGATGGCTCTTTCCACTCAATGCCTGTTTGTCCATTATGGCTCCAAACCTGCAGATTTAGAGGATGCCAGTGGTGAATTATATGAATCCCAAATTGGTTTGATATAGTGGAGTATTATCTAAACTGTACTAACAATAATGAACAGTTACAGGAAAAATAGTAGGGATACTTTTGTAAGGGCCACGAAGAATCCAGCACGGAAGAATACAAAGTAATAACATTTATTTACTATAACATATATACATAACAGTAGCAGTAACTTCCCTTGCTACGACTCCTTCCTCCTGGTTCCTGAACTGGCCAGCTTATTTATACTAGGAGTTTACTAGTGGTTTCTCCGCCCCCCTCATTGGCGAAGCTCATACTCCCACAGGATTGTGGGATAGTCATTAGTCCCCAGCCAATGGTAAGTAGGCAGGTTATAACATCCCTCCCCCCCCAAAGTCCAAGGAATCCACCGAAGACCCTGGCGAAGGAGGGCGTCGGACTCGTTGAGCCGCAGGCCGGACGCCATTTGCACGCGGCGCTGGATCAGGCGGCGTGTAACGAGACGGAGACCGGCGCTTCCGTGATGAACGGCGCGGTTATACATCCACGGCCCGTGGACCCGAGGATTCCCCCTCTGATGCATCCTGTGTATCCCATCCTCGTCGCCAGTTTTGTAAGGGCCACGAAGAATCCAGCACGAGTTTTAAGAATACAAAGTAATAACATTTATTTACTATAACACATATACATAACAGTAGCAGTAACTTCCCTTGCTACATACTCCCTCCTGGTTCCTGAACTGGCCAGCTTATTTATACTAGGAGTTTACTAGTGGTTTCTCCGCCCCCCTCATTGGGGAAGCTCATACTCCCACAGGATTGTGGGATAGTCATTAATCCCAGCCAATGGTAAGTAGGCAGGTTATAACAGATACAGAAGTCATTAAGAATTGGGTTCTAAAGTCTATTGATTTATTTACCACTTCGATTTTCTTCTGCTTGCAAGCATGAAATAAATAACATTGGGACCTCAGGAATGATTTATGTTTTTTTCTCCCTGTTGAAAGTCAAATAATTTTGCACTTTTCTTGCAGCATTTATTCAATTTGCTAACTCCTGCAGGACAAACAAAATGATGTAAGCTGTATAATAGTTTGTACAAAAAGCTACTCGATATCTGTTATTCACAATTCTGGTGGTCTGTGTGAAAACGTGAAGCTTCGCTTTTCTTTGACGTTAACTTTATTTATTAGACAGCAGAGGCATTTTCCGTTCACAAGGAACAAGCAGTCTCCAAAGAAGTCTTATGTCCACCTTTTGAAGTCAGATGGTCCTTGATTTTGTGAAGTGGCGTATAAAGGATGAGGGTGCCTATTTTACATCGCTCTCAATTTTTATTCCCATCAAAGTTAGCAGTCAATCAAGAGAGTGGGATAAGGGACTCGCAACTCACTATCGCCCATTATGCACTTAGGTAGAAATTCTGGCTAAACCTCTGGATACAAGAATCAATTGGCAATGCCCTGCTCAGTCGAGAATTAGCAAGGGCACTATAACTGTCCTTCATTAAGAAGCCTCTTGACTGTGCACATTTTTTCCAGCACACTTTCTCACACACATTTATTTTCTCCTTTGGCATATAGCTGACCAGACTGGGATGTTATTCGTTGGAGATGCAGTGCTACAAGTTAGTAAAACATTTATATTGCTTTTATATTTTGCTCTGCTGAAGAGATTTCACTAGCCTAAAATTGTATGTTAAAAATACATATCCATGTTGGTTGTTTTTGCAGGTTAATGGCATTAATGTTGAAAATGCTACACATGAAGAAGTGGTGAGTATTAACTAGTTTGATTCATTTGCTGTAGCTTACATTCTCTAATTGAATTCAATAAGGAATAATAACTAAATATTTTTTTATTGTCACAAGTAGGCTTACATTAACACTGCAATGAAGTTACTGTGAAAAGCCCCTAGTCGCCACATTCCGGCGCCTGTTCGGGTACACAGAGGGAGAACTCAGAATCAGCAATGAAATCGTCAACCTGTACTTACATTGCAACAACCAAATATAGTTCACTGCACGTTTTCAAAGCAAGTTATCTGTTTTGTCTCATTGCTTAAAGAGTTAGAGAGTATGATTTATAATTGAACTGTCAACATGGCAAGCCGAGAAAGCATTACATTGGCAGCACCCACATTAGTGTTGCCCTATTATGATATGCATATTATTGGCAGCACAGTGGGTGGCATGGGAGCCCAGTGGGCAGCACGGGAACACAGTGGGGCAGCACGGTAGCACAGTGGTTAGTACTGTTGCTTCACAGCCCCGGGGTCCCAGGTTTCATTCCCGGCTTGGGTCACTGTCTGTGTGGAGTCTGCATGTTATCCCCGTGTCTGTGTGGGTGTCCCTGGGTGCTCCGGTTTCGTCGCACAGTCCAAAGATGTGCAGGTTAGGTGGATTGGCCATGCTAAATTGCCCTTAGTGTTCAAAAAAGGTTGGGTGGGGTTACTGGGTTACAGGGATAGGGTGGAGGTATGGGTTTAAATAGGGTGCTCTTTCCAAGGGCTGGTGCAGACTCGATGGGCTGAATGGCTTCCTTCTGCACTGTAAATTCTATGATTCTATGATACTCCATAATTGAATGCAACGCTGGCAACAAATTAGGACAAATCTTGGAATATTAAATATGGTTAGAGGGTTAAATGGCACTTACAAGCAGTGTAAATAACATCAGGCACAGGTTATCACTGCTGCCTCACAGCGACAGAGACTTGGGTTCTATTCCAGCCGTGGGTCACTGTCTGTGCGGAGTCTGCACGTTCTCTCCATGTCTGCGTGGGTTTCCTCCGGTTGCTCCAGTTTCCTTCTACAATTCAAAGATGTGCAGGTTAGGTGGATTGGCCATGCTAAAAATTTGGGTTATGGGAATAGAGCGGGGCAGTGGGCCAAGGTAGGTTGCTCTTTCGATGATTCGGTGCTGACTCGATGGGCTGAATGGCCTCCTTCTGCACTGTAGGGATTCTATGGATAAACATGGGTGCAGGAAGAAAGTTAAATGATCAGATTTTAAGAATAAATAAATCCAATGACTTGAAGTAAGTTAAAGGTTTGAGAGCTAACAAAACTAATGCAGTCACTTCATAGTAAAGCATGCAATGGGTGTTTGGGACAGCGTAAGAAATTAGGAACAGGAGATGTCCTGCTGCTCAGTGAGTTCATGGCTGATCTGTATCTCAACTTCATTTACCCAATTTGATATCCCGATGGCCAATAAAAAAAATTATCAATCTCCGTTTTGAAAATTGCAGTTGACCCAGAATCTGAAAAAGTCAGGGGTAAAAAATTCCAGAATTGCACTACCCTTAGTATCGAAAACGTGCTTTTAAATTTCCCTCCTCAAAGTTCTTGCACTAATTGTAAGATTATGTTTCCCTGCTTAGGATTTCCCTACCAGAAGAAATTGTTTCTCATACACCCGACCAAATCTTTTTCAATTTAAAAAAAACCTGGATCACATAATCCTGTCAATCTGCTGGATCACTTCTCAATCTTCCTCCTTCAACCCTGGATTTATACACAACCGTTCATATGTGCAGAATGTTTCAAAGCATTTCAACGCTAAGTGCTGTCACTCTTATCATGTAGGCTAACCAGGCCATCTGTTCATTATATATTAAATATCTTGGGCGGGATTCTGCCATCCCGTGGCAGAGTGTCCACGCCGTCGTAAACGGTGTCGCGTTTTACGACGGCGTGAACGGGCCGCTCCAAGGACTAATTCTGGCCCCTACAGGGCGCGAACTGTGTGCCGCGGGATCCGCACATGTGCAGTTGCGCCGGCGCCAACGAGGACGTGAACAGTGGCGCCGGCGCCAACGCGCGCAGGTGCAGTGGCCTCCTTCAACGTGCCGGCCCCAACGCAACATGGTGCAGGACTACAGGGTCCGGTGCGTAAAAAAGGAGGCCCCCAGCCACAGAGGCTGGCCCGCCGATCGGTGGGCCCCGATCGCAGGCCAGGCCGCATCGGAGGCCCCCCCCCCGGGGTCGGACCCCCCTCCTCCCTCCCACAGACCGCCACCCGACCCTTCCACGCCGCGGTCCCGCCGGCCCAGAGCAGGTTAGAACAGCGCCGACGGGACTCGGCTCTTTTCTTATGGCCGCTCGGCCCATTCGGGCCAGAGAATCGGCGGGCCAGCCGCGTAGAGTGGCCCGCGACTGGCGCTGCGCCAACCACGCCTCGCCAACGGCGACGATTCTCCACTCTGCAGAGAATCACGTGCCGGCGTCGGGGCGGCGTGGCCCGTTTGCGGGGATTCTCCGGCCCTGCCCAGGGCTGGAAGAATCCCGCGCCTGTCATCTCCGTTAGCAATATTTTTAGATATCTGAAACATCAAGGGCACACAAATAGCAATGAGAACAAAATGATCAATTAACCTATTTTTGGTGATGCTGGTTGAGGGATAAATGCTAAGCAAGAAACCAGTGATGGTGTCATGGGATCTTTTAAGGTGCACCTGAACTGTCAGACAGGGCATCAACTTAACATGTCAGCCTGGAATTTCCTGCAGAGCTGGAATCGCCACTTATCACAGAATCTACACCCTTCTTTATCCCTGTTTTGCCAATGTAAATTTATAAGTAAAATTTCTAGCCAATTTCATTAGCTTGCACCAGAATGTCAACATGAGCAGATAACAAGCAGAAGTCAGCATAAATAACTGGAGGAATGCGTGAAATTTGCACTGTAAGTTCTTTCCTCAAGTATGAAAATTAAAATTTGAAGCCATGGCTCCAGACATCATGTTTAAAAAATGAAATCACAGAAGCTCTTCAATTTTGAATGTGCCTCATACTGATGCCATAAAAATGCATTCAAGGAACAAAGTACAGAGCAGGTTTCAGTGAGGTTAAATAATAAAACGATTGCTTAATAAAGGGTCAGTGCAGACTCAATGGGCTGAATGGCATCCTTCTGCACTGTACGGATTCTATGAACATCTAAAATTATTTTTTCCTGCAGTGCATTTAAATTAATTTTAAGTAAACATAATTCTAAGAGATTCATGTGCACCACTCATGATCACTGGGAAGTGGGGATGCGGGGTGGGGGAGGGGGGGGTTCAAATCGGCATTAGCCTCTGTTTTACATGTTTAAAAGGAACAACACAACTTTCAGACCACCTGGGTCACTTCAAAAATATCTGGTTGGGTCTTTTATAGCGTTCTTTGGATATGGATTATCTGTCTGTAAAATAGACGGAATGAGGATCAATCTCCACTCCATCACTTGCTGTTCACGGCTTTTTCACTGCTCTGAATACAATTGTTAAGCTCAGTGATCTTTATTTTGTTTAATGTCTGTATGTTAAGGTTGGAGAGGATTGCCACTTGGTCAGGATAAATACAATGAAAGATGGCCATGTTTTTGTTGTATGTGCTGTATCTGGTGGTTTCTTTGCAGTAAATCTGTTGTTATAAATCACACTGACAGGTCCACCTCCTGCGAAATGCTGGGGATGAAGTTACTATCACCGTTCAGTACCTCAGGGAAGCCCCTTGCTTCCTTAAACTCCCACTAGGTAAGAGAGCCGAATAATATAGATTGGTTTGTTGTTCTTTTCTACTTTGATGCCATTAAATAAGAACAGCATTGGCAGAGACAATGTCCTGTGAGATTTCCTCATTGAATGTGACACAGAAGGCCTTGAGGCAGCACTACATGGAATATCATTATAAATAATGATTGTCTCAGTTAGCTGCCCACATTAGTACCTATATATCTGAAATGCGCTGTCTTATTTATTTCTTTACAAACATCTCTGTAAATATATTTCAATTACCTTCTGAGATATGATATGTTCTAATGCCACTTTGGAGGTTACCAACCATAAAGTGAATGTAAATCATGTAGCGTAATATTGGTCATTAACACGTTCATCAGAAATTCTCCTGTCCACTATTTTAACAAAGTGCTCACTCACTGGGTTAATTAAACTTCCTTAAATATTGTCCAAGTAACAATAACTTGTATTTATACAATGTTTTTTCAATTGTTACTTTTAATTGGTTAACACCTCCCCCCGACAAGTTAATTTTCCATGCGCGAGTATGTTGCCCTGGTATTTCTAAACTTCCCCTTGAGGATTTAAGGAGGACCTGTGCCTGCAATTATTGCAGACCGAACACTTCCTTGGGCATAAGGCTGAAGGGGCCTATTACTGCTGGCCCTGCAATTACCGTGCAAGCATACCTGAGAAGTAGGGCCATCTGACAAAGTTGTCAGTGGACCAATTACCTGAGCCCCTATCAGATCAGAGCGTCTGAGGTAGGTGACAGCAAGGGGAAAAGGCCTACAAGGTGAGGATCCTTTTTTTCTTTGAAGGAGCCTTTGCAATACTGGCTGCCAGGTCTGCAGCTGTGCTTGGGTTTCCGAACCCAATTGGAGAATGTTGCCATAGAGAAGCACAGTGGGGGTGTGGTTGGGAGAGATGGTGAGTCCTGTGACTAACACTTTCCTCCAAATTCAGAGTTCAACCTCTGACTATCTGGTATGGTGTTTGGCGAGGGGGGGGGGGGGGGGGCGGGTTAGTGTTGGAAATTGTCTCCTGACACTTCCTTGGAATATACGACAAAGTATAAAGGTAATGGAGAAGTGCTGAGAAAGCTTCAATGGAAGGTAGAAACAAAATTATAATCAGTAGTAACAATTGCTAATTGCAGGCAATAACCATCTGGGGATAAGTTGGAAAGCACCCAAAAATGGGTGAGGGATGTGATATGCAATTAACCTATGCACATTCAGTGTAATCCAAGCAGTGCAGGCTGCATACTACAATGGTTTTTTATGTCCCACTTCATTTATTGGCTGCATGTTTCAGCAGGGGATCAGAAATCATGGGTGGGATTCTCCAACCCCCCGCCGGGTGGGAGAATTGCCACGCACCGTGCGAATCGCGTCACGCCGCCACGATGCCAGGATGCGATTCTCCCACCCCTGTGTAAACGGCCGCGCGCAAGTGGCGCCGGGCCGCATGGAGAATCGTCGCAAACGGCCGTAGCGGCAATTCTCCGGTGGGCCAGCGATTCCCCGGGCCGGATGGGCCGAGGTCCCGCCGGCGTGACTGGATGTCACGGCGGCGCCGTTCCAACATGCTATAAAACAGCATCAGCCAGTCGTACTGGCTGACGCTGCGGGAGGAGGTGGGTGACGGCGTGGGGAGGCCCCCCCAGGGGAGGGACGGGTGGTGCACGACGGCGTTGGGGGTGGGGACCCCGGGATATGGAGCGGGACGGCCATGTCTGCGGGTGGTGTGGGGGAGGCCCTGGGGGCGGGGGGGTGGCCCCACACATCCGCTGCGGGGGTGGGGGTGGGATGAGGGGGGTGGGGGGTTGGCCTCACATATCCACTGCCGGGGGTTGGGGATGTGGGGGTGGCCCCACACATCCGCTGCCGGCGGTGGGAGAGGGTGTGGGGGGGCGGTGTGGGTGGGGCTGGCCCGACACATCCGCTGCCGGGGGTGGGGCGAGGTGGGGCTGGTGGTGGGGGCAGTGGGGGTGCGGAAGGCTGCGCGGGGGCCACGGCCCGCCATGATGGCGGGCACGCGGCTGTCCACCCAGCCTATCCACTGCCGCGGCCCACAGGGCCCAGCCATCCTGATGTATGCCAGACCCCCCCTCACCAAACCACGGCACCCATCAGTGGGTAGCTGCAGGGCAGCACACACGGCAGCCCCCCCCCCCCCCGTGAGGGCAGTGCCAGCTGACGGTGGCCCTGGCAGGGGGGTGGCCGACTGGTGCCAGGGCACTGAGGGGGCGGGGGTGGGGCGCATGCTGGCAACCGGGCCTGCCATGCTACCCATGGCACCTGGTCGTGGAGGGGGGTATACCAATGATGAAACCCTGTCAACTCCCACCCACTACAGATCGTACAATGTTCAGCCATCTTCCAGCGTTGTTGGCGGCCGTGGCGGGGTCTGCTGCCCCTGCATGAGGCCCAGTGGGAGATGGAGCACGGGAGTGAGAGGGAGGTGGCGGAGCCTGCTGTAGAGCAGCGGGCCGCAGTGGGGCTCGTGCAAGGTGCTCAGGCCGCAGTGCCGCATGCCCGAGAGGCGCAGGAGGGGCATCCCGCCATGCGGGAGACACAGCACGGGGATGCCGAGGGGGAGGAGGAGGAGGAAGATGTGCCACGGCCACGGTGGCGTCAGATGCGACACGGTGTGTACCGGCCCCGCATGTCCTTCGAGGACCTCCCGGACAGGGCGTGCAGGAAGAGACTGCGGATGAGCCGCGAGACCATCGCCCACATCTGCCACCTGATGGCACACTGGGCACCACGCGGGACCGGGGATGGAAATGCCATCCCGCTCGCCGTCACGGTGACGGTCGCCCTCAACTTCTTCGCGACGGGGTCGTTCCAGTCGCCGAGTGGGGAGCACAGGTGCATCCAGGCCGTCACCGACGCTCTATAAGCCATCGCGGACCGGTACATACAGTTCCCTGCGGACCGCGCCCACAAGGATGCCCGCGTAGCGGGTTTTGCTGCTGTTGCCCAGATGCCCATGGTGCAGGGGGCGATCGATGGAGTGCACATCGCCATGCGGCCCACCTCGGAGGAAAGGGCCATGTGCCTAAATAGGAAGGGTACACATTCAATGATCGTGCAGGTGGTCTGTGACCACAGGATGACAATCCTGCCCGTCTGCGCCAGGTACCCTGGCCGTGTGCATGACTCCTTTATACTGTCCCAATCGTTCATCCCTGCCATGTTCGAGGGACACCCCATCCCCCGGCTGCTGGGCTGGTTGCTGGGTGACAGGGGTTACCCATTGCAGTCGAGGCTGATGACGCCTATCATCATAGGAGGAGGCCACAGACGGATAGGGAGCAACGCTACAACGATGCCCTTGCAGCGACCAAGGGTGTGTTCGAGAAGTGCTTTGGGCTGCTCAAGATGCACTTCAGATGCCTGGACCGCTCTGAGGGGCCCTCCAGTACCGGTTGGAGAGGGTCGGCTGCATCGTCGTGGTCTACTGTGTCCTGCACAACATAGCCCAGCAGAGGGGCGATGTGCTGGTGGAGGAGGAGGATCAGGATGAGGGGAACTCCTCCCAGATGAGGGGAATGGCGAGGGGGGAGCTGATGCACGGGATATGGGTGATGGATGGGAGCACGAGGCTGCCCGGCGCCGCCAGCTGGGCCAAGAGGCACGGGAGGCGCTGGTAGCTGCCCGTTATGGCGACCATGGTGGGCGGCAGTAGTGATGGGTATAGGCACAGGCAGCGGGTTCGGCACCTCCTCAACAGATGACCACCTTCACCTCCCCCACCCCCAACCCCCCCCCCACCACAAAACCCGCATGCACACCACCCCTCCATGACACTTCCGCCTGCGGCACAACGGGATGGGGGCACAGTTGATGATGTAAGCGGTACAAGCATGGAGGATGATGACAGCCCGCTCTGCGATGGGCTCCGAGCCATACATCGTTCGACAATGTCTGACTCATGGCCACATCACGACCCTCCACCTGGATGGACTCTGCACGCAGCCCTGATACTGCATCTCATGGCCCTATCGTAGAGCTGGGTGTGGGCTGGTATGGGGGAACCGTGGGAGGGGGAGGCCGTGGCGGGGGGGGGGGGGGGGGGGGGGGGGGGGGGGGCAGAGGTCACATGCACCGGAGCACAACCTATATCGCAGCACTCCTCACACACACTGGCACACGGTGCCCGCCCCACCCCCGCACGCATCGGACAGAGTACAGAGGCAGCTCTCATAGGTGCGGAATGTGTTTAATAACAGACGTCCTGTACATGTTCCCGAGCCCATCTAACTAATCTGTGCCCTGCACCCGTGTCAACTCACTCATCCGTGTCTACCTTTCTGGGCTTATGGGCACTATGACTACGTCTCGGTGTTCCCCCAGACGGCACAGCAGAACGGGAGGTGGACTCCTGTGATTCCTGCCCTGTGATTGGGGTCCGTCGGTGGCCGCTTCCTGGAGTGGCCCGGCCTGGATTGGCCAGGCCGCACCTTGGGCAATTTGGATGGCGTGGTGCCACCCTGTTCTGCCCGCTGTCCACCAGGTGCACTAGGGGCGGTGGGGGTGAGGGGGGGTGGACGTGGCGCGGAGTTCTGGGACCCCCTTGCAGGGGGACCCGGGTGGGGCCCCAGCACCTCCTTCCACCCGGGGTGCCCAGTGGTCCCGGGGGCTCTCCATGGGTTGGGGGGGTGGGCGAATCCAGCACCTGTGGCACCGGCATCACCTGGCACTGCCTGTCCTGGAGGCCCGCGCTGGTATCGACCAGAGTCTGGACATTCAGGGCCATGGAACTTAGGGAGTGCGTGTCTGGCTCTGTACAACGCCGTTCGTCACCCGGCTAATGGCGCTGATGCTGTCAGTGATGGCCTGCAGAGACTGGGCCATGGCCTGCTGGGACTGGGCCGTGGCCTGCTGAGACTGGGCCGTGGCCTGCTGGGACTGGGCCGTGGCGTGCTGGGACAGGGCCAGGTCGTTGCGCTCCTCTGCGATGTTCAGCTGGGTCTGGCCCATGGCTTCCTGAGCGACGGCAGCCCTGTCCCGGGCCGCGGAGGCCGCATGCACAGATAGCCCCAGGCCTTGCAGGCTCAGACCCATGCCTGACACCGTCGCCACCATTGCCTCCACCGCGGATGCCACCCGTGCGGTGTTGGCCTGGGTGGCACTCATGACCGGCACCATTTCCTGCTCCTGGACGCGGATGCACTCCTGCACTTGCATCTGCAGGTGCTGGAAACCGGCCGTCACCTTCTCACGCCCCTGGGTCACCGACTGCATCGGGTCTATGGGTTGGCGGGGGAACTCCAGGGACCCGGGTCCCGTCCGGGTGTCAGGAGTTTGCCGGGGCTGGGCTGCCCTCCCACCGTCCGGCCCCTCGGCTGCTCCTACCTCCACCTGCTGTACCGGAGCGCCTGTGTGGTGCGCACCAGTTAGTGTCCCAGAAGCCTCACCACTAACATGGCCAACCGAGGTGAGTGGCTCTGCGATGGCGGGGGTGTTAGAGATAGATGTGACGCAACCTCAGTATCTTCATCGGACCTGTGGTCAGGGGTCCCCTGGGGTGCCGTGTCCTGTCTGTCCATCCCCTCCATGTTGTGTCCTTTCATGTCTGTCTGTGCCCTGTGTGCTGGTGTCCTGTGTTGTCACTGGACTGGGCCGGGGGGCTGTTGTTGGAGCTGCCCTCCCCGTCGCTGCTGGAGTCCCTGTGGAGAATCGCGGCCCATAGGTTTTGAGCACTTCCAGTGGTGCCATGCTGATATTCCTTAAAAACATATTACAGCAGGCACAACATGGAAGTGATCGGCTCCAAGATTTTCAGGTTGGAGATAAAAGTGTTTTCACTGGAGATAATAGTGGTTGGGGTTGGTGCAGTCATACCTGGCACAAAGAAAGGTGGTTGTGGTGGTTGGAGGTCAGTCATCTCAGTTCCAAGACATCATTGCAGGAGTTCCTCAGGGTAGTGTCCGAGGCCCAACCATCTTCAGTTGCTTCATCCTTCCATGATGGCACAGTGGTTAGCACTACTGCCTCACAGAGCCAGGGACAAAGGTTAAATTCCGGCCTTGGGTGCCTGTCTGTGTGGAGTTTTCACATTCTCCCCGTGTCTGCATGGGTTTCCTCCGGATGCACCGGTTTCCTCCCATAGTCCAAAGGTGTGCAGGTTAGCTGGATTGGCCATGTAATTGCCACCCAGGGTGTCCAAAATGAAGATGCTGGTGAGAATCGACGTCTGGTGGCTGGGTTTCGACACAGATATCAAGACGTTTGCCCAATTGTGCTCCATCTGTTAAAAGGAACAGTAGCTCCCCACGGCGGCATCCCTCCACCCTTGGGAGTGGCCAGGGCCTCCCTGAGCTGGCGTGCTCGCCAAATTCTCTTCCATTCCAGGGGTCGATGTTCCTCATCCTGTTGGACGCCTACTCGAAGTGGTTGGAGGTTCACAGAATGGCGTCGATCACCTCTCGGTCAAGCAATTGCACAGTGCTTTTTCCACCCATGGAATCCCTGAGGTATTCGTGACTGATAACGGGGCCGTTTAGATGAGTGAGGAGTTTTGCCTCTTTTATGAAAAAGCAATGGGTTTCGTCATGTCCGCACTTCCCCATACCAGCCAGCATTGAATGACTTGGCAGAGGGGGCCATGCAAACAGTTAAACAGGGGCTAAAGAAACAGACTTCAGGCTCAATGAACAACAGGCTGTCTAGAATTTTGTTCCCATTCAGGACCATGCCGCACGCAATATTTGGGGTGGCACCCGCTGAGATGTACATGACTGCGTTTCATTATCCTGGATATCAGCGCAAAGGTGCGCCATAACCAAGATTTGTTAGGGCACTGCCAAATTCAATGCCGACCTCTTGGACACTTCGCACCTGATGAGGCAGCGTTCACTCGTAACTTCAACGATGGTGCTCACTGACTCGCGGGAATTGTTGCTGCCAATCAGGTCCAGTCTCATACCAAGTTCGATTCTGGGGACAACGGATGCATTTGGGTCGTATTTGGTTCCTCGCAGAATACCTGTCCTGTCCTCCGGCTCATTGGCGAATCAGTCTGCTGTAATGCCTGTAGCCTCTCTCGACGCTGACATGCTCGACCTTGTATCTTCTGACTCTGAAATGAAGACACAGACCTCTGAGGTCTCTGACACTGATCAGATGCCTCCTGCTGATCATCTGCCATGACGTTCTTGCCACAGCCGACATTCACCAGAAAGGTATACAGTGGCCGATCTGGCACATCGGCCAATGATGATTTGGCGGGGCTGAAAATAATTTGGTGTCCTCTGCCTGCTCCTCCTTCCCTGCCTCATCGGTCATCACGGAGGTGTTCGACATTGTGGGGGAGGACTTTGGGGCGACACAGTAACACAGTGCTGCTCACATTGCTGCTCACAACACCAAGGACCCAGGTTCAATTTCAGTCTTAAGTGACAGCGTGGAGTTTGTATGTTCTCCCCACTGATATCCCTTCTGGGTTCCTGTTCTGGTTGGTGCCTTACTGGCCAACCTTTTATACAGAGGTTAATAGAGATCCCCCGCCCCCTGGCGGGGAAGCACGTACTTCATAAGGACCATGCGGAAGATAATCATTCTCAACCCGTAGGCCCCGTGCAAGATATTACATTCATAGAATCATAGAATCCCTACAGTGTGGAAGGAAGGCATTCGACCGATCAAGTTTGCATCAATCTCCTGAAAGAGTGCCCTATTTAGGTACATGCCCCCACCCTATCTTGTAACCAGTAACCCCTCCTCACCTTTTGGACACTGCACATCTTTGGAATGTGGGAGGACACTGGAGCACCGAGAGGAAACCCATGTAGATACGGGGAGAAAGTGCAAACTCCACACAGTCACTAAAGGTCAGAGTCGAGCCCGGGTCCCTGGAGCTGTGAGACATCAGTGCTAACCACTGTGCCACCGTGCTGCCCATGGCTTCCCTGAACCATGCCTGGGACACTTCTGTCTGACTGTCCCCAAATTGACTGTCTCAAGAAGAGTTGTTCGCTGTCCCTTAAACTGTTCTGGTGACCTATCAAAACACTTCCAGAGGGAACCACATGTTACCAATATTACGAGCATTGCAGCATTCTGGACCTTAAAAGTTTCAATCTCCACAGATGGCTAATTTAGCATCCAGGAACACAGATGTCATTGGATTTCATTACACTGTAAATGTTGATAATCCTTTTATATAGTGCTCATGGTGGCTCCCTCTTGCTGCTTAATTCGTATTTAGTGGTGCGAGGTTAAGACAGGTTGTTGGCTGGAATGTTGACCTCCAAAATGTTATCCCTGGTATCAATTCAGTTTTGCCAGCTAGTTGACATTTTAATCTGCCTGCTGTGCAGTACTTCCAGTATAGGTTACCTATCAGCATACTAAGGCTCTCACCCAGATGATGTTCAGTGTGATTCACAAAAGAAGTGGATAAATGCACATAGGATGCTATTTTGGCTCCCAAACAGGCCCTGAGCTCTCAACGTGCAAATGAGAAAACGTTACAGAGGATTCACATGGCATTGGTAATGAGAAGTGCAAGTGAGAAACAGAGGAATAAAACAGTATTGCTGTAGCAAAGACATGGTGAGCCGAATGGTTTTTCGTGGTGTGAGCCTCCGTGGTTCCAGGTAGAAATTAACTAGGTTTTAGAAATTAGAAGATTCAGACTGGATATTAAATGCTGCTTTTAGATGACGTTATAGTGCATGGTATTAAACATTTTTCCAGGCAAACTCCATTCTGGAGAATATTTTTTGAATGTATGTTCCGCTGATGTGGGCTCACTGGCTGAGCTAGCATTTATTGCCCATCCCTTGTTGCCCTTGAACTGAATGGTTTGCGATGCCATTTCAGGGGCATTTAAGAATCAACCACATTCCTGTGGGTCACATGTAGGTCAGACCAGGTAAAGATTTCCTTTCCCAAAGAACATTACTGAACCAGATGGGCTTTTTCGACATGGTTTCATGGTTGTCATTAGACTTTGAATTCCAGATTTGTATTGAATTCAAATTTCACCATCTGCCATGGTGGGATATGAACCCTGGTCCCCAGACCATTACCTTGGGTCTCTCGATTACTAGTCCAGTGGTAATACCACTACACCACCGCCTCCCCCAAATAGCAGCCAAACGCGTATTTGCAGCGCAACCCAGATGTTTTTAGAGCTCGCTTGTCGTTTTGCTATCTGGTAAATTGGTAATTGGCAGTGACTGGAGAAGGGATTCACTTTATTTTCTTTCGCATTTGGTGTCTGTAATTATTGATTATACTGATCAAAGGGTTGCAGTTTTCTGGCAAGGAAGTCACAAGAACCTAGTATTGGCCTCAGGAAAGTTAGATATTTTCTCCAACTTTTGAAATTAGGCATAAACATCAGAGTATCGTGCGATTAAGTCTTGAGATAAATATTTTGAATAAAATTTGATGAATACAGAGAATAAAGTTAATTAAATTGAAAATTATTATACTTTTAATTTTGATGAGATGCCATTGTAATCCACAAATATATATTTCCTATATTTTACATATATTATGGTTATAACATAAAAATTAAAATGTTTATAAGAGACATTTATAAGAGACATTTTTCTTAGCTTGGATTATCTGGCTCCCCTCCAGGCATCTTTACGGCAGGCAGGTCATGTAAAGTATGGGGGAGCGGGGAGGTAGGGGGGCGGTGGGGTGGGGGGGGCTAGCTCACCCCCTTTCTGCCCAACCCTGGGCTGCTATAATAGAGATCGGCGGGCATCAAAATTGTCAGCCTGTCAGAAGTATGCAAACAAATTATTATGGTCAATTCAATTTGTTTACAAGTCAATTGAAAACAACATTGCACTGGTCACATGGTTGACATGGGCAGAGAGTCAGTTTATAAAAAGGCACGAGGGAAAGGAAGGGGTACTCTCTTTGTGGAGGAGGTGGGGTGCCCTTTCAACCCCTGAAGATAGTACCCCTCTTTCTTCTCCAAACCTGCACTGCAAAATCTATATCCTGAGCCCTCTCGTACCTCTCCCTAAGTTATCCAATTCCTCTCACTCCGAGGATCCATGGAGGCATTTATCCTGGGCCAGGTTGCAGTCCCGGCAGTGCCCACTACTGAGTTCTGGTGCTGCAGGGACTGCAAGAGCTGCCGGCAAATCTGATTGACTGGCCGTTCCATACTTTACTTGATGTTACTGCTTGCAGACGACTGGGAGGACCTTTGTCTGTCAGTTTTTGACCAACTTTTTAGTCAGGGGTAGTGTGCAATAGAACCCCCTTCCTACCCCCAAAAATCCTGGTTACCATATAATCCCAGCCCTTTGTCATAGAGCGAGCTTCACCTGCCCGTCATGTTTCTTCATTCGTGCAGAAATATGGGGCGGATTCTCTGATCCTGAGGCTAAGTGTTGACACCGTCGTAAACGCCGTCGCGTTTTATGACGGCCTCAACAGGCCCCCAGGAGTAGTGATTCTGAGCCCTACAGGAAGCCAGCATGGTACTGGAGCAACCCACGTCACTCCAGCTGCCGAAATCGGCGTCAAATGGGTGCCGCGGGTCTGCGCATGCACGCTGCGACCGGTGCACTGCGACCGGCGGGATTGCGAGCATGCGCAGTGGCTTCCTTCTCCGCGCCGGCTCCGACACAACATGGCGTAGGGCTACAGGAGTCGGCGCGGAACAAAAGAGGCCCCCAGCCTGAGAGGGTGGCCCGCCAATCTGTAGGCCCCGATCGCGGACCAGGCCACAGCGGAGGCCCCCCTGGGGTCGTCCCCCCACCCCCCCCCACCCACAGAAAGGATGCATGCCGAGGTCCCACCGGGTAAGAGCACATGTGGACGGCACCGGCGGGACTCGGATTTTCTTTGCGGCCACTCGGCCCATCCCGGGCGGAGAATCGCCGGGGGGGGGCACGTAGAGTGGCCCCCCACCGGTGCCGCACCGACTGCGCCGGCGCCAATGGCGCTGATTTTCCGCTCACCGGAGAATCGGTGGACCGGCGTCGGGGCGGCATCGCGCAATTCGCGCCTTGCCCAGCGATTCTCCGACCCGGCATGGGCTGAAAGAATCCCGCCCATGATGTCCGAAAGAAACTAAAATGGATAGTTGGGAGAGTGAAGTGAAAAGAGGGCTAGACATGAACCAAATTGAATCTGACTTTTTACTATATTTGTCCAACAATTTTAATGGCTCTTTTGGGAATTTGTTTGTGCTTTAAAAATGCCAGGGAGGAAAAAGTTATTTTGCATAAGAAAATTATGAATTGTTCTGGCATCACTAATTTGTGACCTACTCATGGATAAGGTTATAAAATCCTGAATTCTCTGTGCTCATTTGACAGCTCCTCAATATTAAACATTTTACATTGTTTCTTTCATGTTGTAGGCTCACCAGGGCCTTCCAGTGACCACAGCAGCGGGACATCCTCTCCTCTGTTTGACAGCGGTTTACATTTAAATGGAAACTCCACAAATACCGTAAGCTACTTTGTTAACCTTTTATTAGGAAGTGATTATCAATGCACAATGATGCATTCATTTTACATTGTCTGGCAGAGTGCTTTTACCCTGTCATTTTAATGTATACTAGAGATTTTGGATGAGATGGTAAAACTGTAGTGTAAGGGTTTGACACATAATATGGGCATGTGTCGAGTAAACCCAAACAGTGACATAAGAGAATACATGACCTGTGCCGGGGGTCAGGGTAATGTTGGACAGAGCAGTGTGTGGAAGCAAGCATGTAGACAGCTCTTGGCTTGAACCTTTACTATACCTATATATATTTTCTAGTAGCTAATGAATACTTACTGTTGAACTACCGAAGACCACAAAATACCTAAAGGAGACTGTTCAAACTACGCGCAACAACTTGAAACACCCCCCATAGTTGGACATTTTAAAAAATCCCATGTGACTATTTCAAAGAAGGGCAGGGGGTTTCTACCTGTTATTGTCGATATTTATTCCTCAACTACCTCTTAAAAACTGATGATATGATAATTTTCACATTGCTCTTCTGGAAACTGCTACGTTCTCTATATGATAAAATGGACTAATCTTCAAACATATTTAATCGTCTGTAAAATGGCCAAGGAAGGCAGTACATAAAAGCAAGTCTTGCATCCTTTCCCTTACTTTGATTTTCTCGGTGCAGATTCTGCATGTAAAGTCTTTGCTGAGCTCAAGCTGAAGGATGGTCACCTCTTAATAATGGCCCCATTTCTTAAACTCATTAAAAGAACATTAGATCATGATCCCACCAAGACTCTCACTCCTGCTATAGTTGATGTACCATCTTAATGTATTCAAGGCTCAATGTTTCATAGCATCAAGAGGTAAAAGGTTCCAAGCACAGCCATGGCTGGGGATGAAAACTCAACAAACAAGCACCAGTACTCGGAGGGAAGTACCACCCATCACCTCTTCATTCACAGCACCACGACACACAGGGCCAGATCATTTACTCTTTAAATTATTGGGGAAAATTGTTAACTTTCTCCGCCTGAGTCTGGATCACCGAGAAGCAGTCAACACGGACAAATTGGACAGTGAGAAGCCTGCCCAACTTTCCTTAAAAGAATTGGACAGGATGGGATCTCTTACAGTTATGTACTCTGCCCGTCCAATTTTTCTTTATGCTTTGGATCCAGGTAGCCAATAACCCCAAACACTGGAACCTTCTCTGATGTAAGTACTATCATTTTCCAGGTTAAGAAGATCCAAATTGCTGGCCCATTTCTATTTTTAACAGAGGTTTAATATCGTTCTCACCCCTGAACCTCCCCGTTCCCATGGAATTATATAACTGTTGAATTTCATTTCAGTCCCTTCAGAACTGGTACAACACTTGTCAGAAATGTCAACAGGGGCAGGAAAGAGGTTTCAGTCAGCCATTTGCAGTTTACATTACCAGTAATCTCTCACCACCAATTGGCATGCCACGAAGAAATTGTTCCGTCCGATAAAATAACTTTTACTGATATGACAAGCTGACTCTGTATTAATAGGTCAAATTGTCTGTCTCACTTCGTCTGCCATATAAACATACAGCTGAATCCATTTCAGGTCAACAGTTGTGGAATTTTAATCATGGTTTAGATATTTTTCCATCCGACCTGCATTTCTCTTCCTCGTCTTTCCGTTATTAGAATTCATATTTTCTTCTTCTAAAATATCAGGCTCTTATAAGCTGAGGATTTAAATATTACAGTGAGATTTACAGCGGGATTGACAAATGCATCCAGCAGTAAACTGACAGTTTACTCTGTCAGTAAGCTCTGAATCCCAAAATAGAAAGTTATTCTGCAGAAAGATTCTAATAGGAGACATTGCTCAGTCTGCACTGTTGCTCACAGACGTAAAGGACCAAAGGAAACACATTGTGCAAAAAGGCTGATTTAAACATTGACCGTGCTCCTTCCACAGACCATGCAAAATTTACGCTGTCATGGTTTCTGCATCATCCATTTAATCTAGCAGTGGGAAGTTCTGCTACTTGGTTTGCCAAAAGTTATTAAGAGAAACCGGAGAATATTCACCAACTCTTACCAATTAGCCTTGGTTTCCTCTGCCTCCCAAGGCAATAGGCTCCTTTCCGCACTTATTCCAGCAGAACAGCTTTGGGGCACCGGGCATTATTTCAAACACTGGTCATAGTATCTATAAACCCCAATCCCATTCTCAGTGATATCCTTATTCACATAAAATGCAAAGAGCTGGTGGATTACTTCTGTCTCCAGATGTGAGTTAATCTTTCCAGATGCTTCAACGTGTGGATTTGAAAAAAATTGGAACACAAGAGTCTGGTCTGGACAAAGATAAAAACCCAGGAATTTCTGTTTTCAGTGTGGAAAATTGAGTGGACCTTGGTTTCTCAAGATCACTGTCTCTTTTTGTAGGTTCTGACATTTTCCAGTAAAGGAGTAGGGCTGCTTTGCGGGGTGGTGCTGAGATGAATGCACCTACTGATCCCCTACATTAAATGGCTCTCTGGAAATTCCCAGCCAACATGGGCAGGTTTTTCCATCTGCACTTATTTGGCTTCAATCAAATTTTCTTATTGAGACCATTGGAAAGGTCAATGGTGGAATGGGCCTCAAAAAGACATCACTTTGAGCTGCTTATCCCAGCTCTGATTCTCGAATCTGGATAATTGCTTAGATTTCACTTCCTCAAGTCCACGCTTGCAACTTCTGCTTCAGTCAAGGACAGTGAAAACTGGCCTGTGCAATAGAACTAAACAGGTGATAGATCATCAGTGGTCTATTTTTCACAGCTCCTGATTTTCTTTACCATTGTGCGAAATGTTGCTAACTTGCTGTTGTCTCTTAATTTGGCTCTGTTTAATTACGTTTGCTTAAGAGTCGCCAGGTATCTTTCGACACCGCCACAAGGTTCAAAACCGAATACTGATCAAAGACTCGATACACCAGTTAGTAAGTTCAAAAGCAATGCTCATTTATTTACACACAGTCAAATCTACTCATGGATAAAGCTCTACAACCTAAACTATCACTATTACTAAAAGCCTATACTTCGCTTCGGGTGCCCACTCAGTCAGAGGAACAATGGCCGTTGCTCGGTTCTGAGGCTGCTGGGTTGAGCTATTTACAGGGTAGCAACTAGGAGCGTCTATCACGTAGCGTGCGTTGACTTGGAACTTACTTGGTCTGGAGCAGCTTTGGTGGGTCTCTCCTCGCTGAGAGCCAAGGCCAAGAGAGCGATCCTCTCTTGGGGAGTCCTTTTTATATCCCAAAAGGGCTTTGCGTGCTTTTGGGCGGGCCTTGAACTTGGCCCCAATTAAGTGGGCCGTTTCCCAATTGTGATTATCGATTTTCCTCCAATAGAGGGGTGGGTTCCCTGGTTGCTGGGCATGTCCCAGGTGGCCGTTGGTCTGCTTTGTTTTAGTCTCCTCTGGCGCCGGGATGTCTGTCTTAGCATTGTTTACCTAAATGTTGCCTTTTGTTCCCGGGGATGGCTCATTAGTATGTAGATGGTTCTGCAGTACCGGTCCTGTCTGAGAGTTGCAGCTCTAATCAACAGACAGACCTTGCACCTGCTTGCTTTTTCGGTATTGTCCAATTTTCCCTGCATTCTTTGCAAGTGTCCATTTTGTAATCGGGACGTGGCCATCCCAGATGGCTACATTCCCTCCTTGTGATCCTCAACGCAAAGCGTGAAGGATCACATTACTGCATCGTCTTCGTCCTCTGACCAAACGGGGCACCCATAATCAGGCTCTACTCTGCCCTATCCTATGAAACACAATTTTACCTAAATCATTTAAAATACATACATTATTATAAAACTCTATGGTGTGCTATGACATTAAAAATAAAAAAACTGGAACCTCTAACTATCCTCAATAAACTATCTTTACTCAATCAATCAAAAATAATCTACAACATTTTAAACTGTACAAAATAGCAGCACACAAATTTCTCTGGTCTGGCAGTCAGACACAGAGGTTTACATTTCTTTATTTAACAGAATACATAAAGAAAAACGGATGCACTTTAATTCATGTCAAGGGGTTCGGGGGTTTGGTAAAATCCGAAAATAGCGGACCTAATCCTGTATACCGGGATGCGAGAGCAGTCGGCTCTATTTTGCCATTTCCTGACTCTAAGTGTCTGCACGACACTGCAAAGTATCGCCAGCACTAAGAGGGCTTCTACTACATATGATAGGGAGTACCAGGTGATAAACTTATCACACCAGGTCGGGGTATTGTTAGCTGTCGCGGGGCTAGCTGTCTCGGGGTTCTGTGTATTGCAGGGGTGGGAATCATTCACGGCTTGTGGTAGGGGTCAGGGGGGTAGCGTCTGCGCGCAACTGAAGGGATCCCGCTAAGATCCAGGTGAACAAGATGGAGGTCGTCTTCATCTTTTCGTCTTTCTGTCTTCTTTGTCTTGCTCTGGGGTTCCTGAGGTTCTGGTGTTCTGGGAACACAAGCATAATATCTGTTATTATCTTGCTTAAGATCTCGTATGCCTGTCTGTCTGTCCTTTGTTGCCAGTTTCCCTTTATAATTGGTCACCATCTGTGACTCCCTCATTTAAAAAAAAAAAACCAAATATTTGGGACAGACATCCGAGAAAAATACTGACATAGTGTGGGCTGTCTCGCAGCCTGTGCGATCTACCATCCTAGTGTTTTCGGATGTAAATAGCATACGGAGGCAACCTAAGGGTTGCCAAAATCAAACAAAAGAATTTCGAACTGAAAGTGCCAAAATGGGGTGCGGGTAAGAAATGGTTGGAATCCCCAGGTAGGATGGTGATCAGTGCCGTATGTGCTCTACCCGAGCATAGCTGACCAGAGGGGAGTCCTCAGGCAGGGCGGAGATCAGTGCCTTTTCTCCACTGCCTGAGAAACCGGCAAGAATGGGTAAGAATGTAGTCGTCGTGGGGGGCTGCCTCTCGTGATCGAATCAGGAAAGTAGCTATGAGTAGTATTTTTTGACAAACTAGTTCCTCTGAACGGTTGTCTGGGGACAAACTTGTTCCATTAACAGCCAGGGTGCTTTTAAAGGAGTGGGGGGCATGAAAAACTTTCGAGTTTACGAACAACACTTAACATTAACACTAACGAACAAACATACAACAAACATGGTTCAGGTTCCACAGAAAGGACACCGTATCTGTCCATCGGTTCCTTTTTCTCCATCATCCGGACACCTCACTGCTCAATAGCGAACAGGGTCGCAAAGGGATTTGTTTGGTGGGAGTCAGACACTATGTCATCATCTTCTCCCGGCTGCCAAACTCTTGATTGTAGTAATCATGCTAAAGCTGCTTGGGGGGAATTGGGGTCCATCTCATCATTCCGGATGAGCCTGAACGAATAGTCTCGGTGCCAGAATCGTGTGTCGAGGTTGGAGCTATTAGGTTTCAATCCGTAATTGTCGAGCGGTGGGTCTGGGTCAGGGGCTTTGATATATGTAATCTCGAAGAGGTCAGTGGAATCGCTGGGAGTGGGGCCTGTACAGGGGTATAGTCATAACGTGGTGTGCTGTGGCTATTGTCATTGTGATCGCTATCACTGTCGCTGCTGGTTGAAGGGAGGGAGAGGCGGAGTCGTGCCTCTGGGGGTGGAGTTGAAGTTGTGTCTGAGGATGGGCTGGACTGGGTGGGGGAGGGTAGGAATGCGTCATCTGTGGGCGGGGCGTGCTCGTCTGCTGCTGCGAACAGGATGTGGTGTGTGTGGCTTTGCTGCGAGCCATAAGCCTTGAGCTGGTTTATGTGAAACCACGCAGACTTACCATTGGGATATGTAATTTTGTATACCGAGGGGCTGACTTTGTCCGAAATGGAGTACTGTCCGGAGAATTTAGGGGAAAGGAATGAGCTGGGGTTGTAAAGGGAAAGCATGACTTGCTGCCCTACTGCAAACTCAGTGGTGTGTACGGTTTTGTCGAAACAAGCCTTGCTCTGTTTCTTCCTGGTCCCAAGTCTCACAGCTGCTGCGAGTTGGGCTGCCTTTATATTCTGTATCAATTGTGACTGCGGGGCTGGCCAAATCCAGTCCTAATAAATACTCAGTGCCTTTCATGGGGCGTCCGGTCATGAGATTGTGGGGGGTGTATCCTGTGGACGTGGATATCGTGTTTCTTAAAAACGTCAAAGCAAATGGGAGAACTGAATCCCAGGTGCTGTTATTCTGCTGTACCATTTTCCTGAGGGTGGCCTTTAATGTCCTAATCATCCGCTCTGTAATACCACTTGACTGGGGGTGGTAGGCGATGTGAAACTTTTGTCGAATGCTGAAAATCGTGAGGACGTTTTTCATTACACGTCCGGTGAAATGGGAGCCTTGATCGGATTCTATACTGCGGGGGAGGCCCCATCTTGTAAAGATGTGGTGTGTTAATATTTTAGCCGTTTGTCTTGGCCGTATTAGTTCTCGATGGAAATGCTTCCACCCATTTTGTGAAGGTGTCTATGACCACCAACACATACTTGTAACCATTTCTGCAAGGGGGTAGGGGTCCTATATAGTCTATCTGGAGATTTGTCCAGGGTCCATTAATGGGGCGGGTCTGACTAAGTTGAGCCTTTTCCGCATATGTGTCCGGATTGTTCGGAGCACAGATCAAGCAATTCTCTATGTAGTGGGTTTTGTAAGGGCCCCGAAGAATCCAGCACGAGTTTTAAGGATACAAAATAATAAAGTTTATTTTCTATAACAATATATACATAGCAGTAACTTCCCTTGCTACCTTCTCCTTCCTCCTGGTTCCTGGACTGGCCAGCTTATTTATAGTAGGAGTTTCTCCGCCCCCCCTCATTGGGGAAGTTCATACTCCCATAGGATTGTGGGATAATCATTAGTCCCCAGCCAATCGTCAGTAGGCAGGTTATAACATCCCTCCCCCCCAAAGTCCAAGGAATCCACCGTAGGCCCTGGCGAAGGGAGGCGTCGAACTCGTTTGGCCGCAGGCCGGACGCCATTTGCACGCGGCGCTGGATCAGGCGGCGTATAACGAGACGGAGACCGGCGCTTCCGTGATGAACGGCGCGGTTGTACATCCACGGCCTGTGGACCCGAGGATTCCCCCTCTGATTCATCCTGTGTCTCCATCTCGGAGTCAGAGTCTGCTGCCTCCGTCATGTCAGCGTCTCTGTCCCCATTCGGTCCCGTCATGACCTGCGCAGGCTTTGAGTGAGGCACCAGTGGAAGATTTGGAGGACTACCTTCCCTTGTTTCTGGTCTTTGCCGCTGTTGAACTGAGCTCCGGGGGCGGGGAATCTTTTGCGGGGATGATCTTCTGGACCGGACGTGGTCTACATGTTTTCGCTGGAGAAGACCCTGGGCTTGTACTTGGTACGATATAGGGCCCGTTTGGCGAAAGATTACCCCAGGAACCCATTGGGCACCACCAGCAAAATACCGCACGAATACTGGGTCACCGGGCGCAAACTGCCGAATCGGACGATGCTGAGACAATCCCATCCTCGTCGCCAGTTTTGTAAGGGCCCCGAAGAATCCAGCACGAGTTTTAAGGATACAAAATAATAAAGTTTATTTTCTATAACAATATATACATAGCAGTAACTTCCCTTGCTACCTTCTCCTTCCTCCTGGTTCCTGGACTGGCCAGCTTATTTATAGTAGGAGTTTCTCCGCCCCCCTCATTGGGGAAGTTCATACTCCCATAGGATTGTGGGATAATCATTAGTCCCCAGCCAATCATCAGTAGGCAGGTTATAACAGTGGGTAACATCGGCTTTTAAATCAGGCCACCAGCAGAGCGGTCTGAGGTGGGCTAGGGTGGGTTCAATACCTTGGTGTCCATGATTGTCATGGAACTGACAAATGATCTGGTTCTTGTCCTGGCTGGGAACTATATAAATGCCATCCTTTAAAATCACACCGTCATGTGTGGTTATTGCATTCTTGTACTTATCATACGGGGCTGGGAAGGTACCCTTTAAAACTTCCCTGAGTTTCTCATCCTCTTTTTGTGCCTTCGCTAGATCCTGAATATTAGTCTGTGAGACCTGAACTGCGAGTTCTGGGGTGCTTTTGGGAGGGGGGGGTTCCAAAAATAACCATGCCTGGAGCCTGCCTTGGCTAGGGCGTCTGCTTTAACGTTACCGGGGGGGGGAAGAACGGTGATGACTGCGAACCTTGATTATTCCATATTTTCGATCCTTCGCTGTCTCTAAGATATGGCGGTGTAATGGGGCTGAGGGTAGGGGTTTACCGTCCGCAGAAACAAATCCTCTCGTTTCCCACAGGGGTAGGAATTCCGTGAAACTATTCCATACATACAAGCTGTCCGAATAGATGTCTGCTGGGGTCGGGAACGAGTCTGGGTGGTCTACAATATAAGCGATTGCTGCCAGCTCTGCTGCCTGTGAGCCTAAGTGTCCTGGCAACTTTAGTGAAATCTCATCTAGGGCGCGTCCCTGTGCATCCTCTACGTAAATACCGAAACCAATGATTCTCTTTCCATTTAACACTGTGGAGGAGCCATCCACATAAATCTTCAGGTGTGCGCACGTGTCTGTGGGCTGGGGTGTCTGGGATGTGCTACCTGTTTTCCTGGAAGGTGGTTTGGGAATAAATAGGCCTGTGTTCTGTTTTGTGCTGATGATCTCACACTCATGAGGGGTCCCTGCATACTGCAAATTGTTGGCAAGGAAGGTGTGGGTCTTGGTTCTTTTTGCTGTAATGTCCGTCCCTGTAAAAGAAGGGTCCGATGGACTGCGCGGATTTGGCTGACTGTGCCATCTTTAAGTCAGCCGTCTAACAATAGCTGTGCTGGGGTGTGTTCTGTGAGGATGGTGATGGGGTTGAGTCCTGTAATGTAGGCGAAGTATTGTACCGCCCAAAAAACTGCGAGCAGGTGCCTTTAACAGGCAGAAAATCCTTGCTCTACAGGGTCTAACACACATGAGGCGTATGCTACGGGGCTTAATTGGTTATGGCATTCCTCGAGGAGCACGGCCGAAAGGGTTCGGTCGGTGCTTGCTACTTTGATAGCGTACGGGGAAAGTGGATCTGGGATCTGTAGTGCGGGGGCTGTGCTGAGTGCTCTTTTTAAAGCATCCACGGCATCCATATGCTATGGAAGCCATTCCCAAGGTGCCTGTTTCTTGAGAAGTTCGGAAAGGGGTGCTGCTTTATGGGCGAAACCGTCAATATGGTTTCGGCAGTAGCCAACCAATCCTAAAAATGACCAGAGGGCTGAGACATTGTGGGGAAGGGACATTTTGACGATCGAGTCAATTCTCTTTTGCTCGATCTCGCGTTTACCATGTGTGATCACTGTTCCCAAGTAAATCACTTTCTCTTTCAAAATCTGGGCCTTCTTGGGGTTGACTTTACAACCAATTTCTTTTAGGAGTCCTAGGAGTTCGGCGAGAAGCGAAATGTGCTCTCCCTTTGTGTCTGTCTGTAGTAACAAGTTGTCTACATACTGGACCAGACAATCGGGGCGGGAAGATTTTGCTAATCCATTTGCCAGCTATCGGTGGAAAATGGAGGGGGAGTTGTGGAAGCCTTGTGGAAGGCACGTCCACGTATATTGTCCCTGGAATGTAAAGGCGAATTTGGACTGGCACGCTTTAGCAAATGGAATGGACCAAAAGCCATTACTAATGTCCAAAACCAAAAAAAGATTTGACTGGAGTCCCTGTTTGAGCATGGTCTCAGGGCTCGTGGCTATGGTGGGGTCTGCTGCTGGGGTTACTTTGTTCAGTTCCCGGTAATCAATGGTCAGTCGCCATGATCCATTCGGTTTCCTGACGGGCCAAATTGGTGCGTTGTTTGTGGAGGCTACTGATCTGAGTACGCCTTGATCCAACAAACTCTCTATTACTTTGGAGATTTCTCCCTCTGCTTCCTGGGGAAATCCGTACTGCTTCTGGGGCTTGGGATCGGGACCTGTAATGTTCACAAAGCCAGCCAATTTGCCACAGTCATGCTTGTGCTGTGCAAATGCTGCTTTATGTTCCTGTAGGACTGCCCTAACCTGTTTATCTGCACGAATGGCTCGAGGGTCGAACCAGAAATCTCCTACTGAGCTAATCCTGTTTACATACTCTTCTACTGTGAGCATGGCGGGGGCTCGTGCTGCCTTTGCCATTTTCCAAACACATTTGTTAACTGGGTCAAAGGAAAGGTGTGGGAGCTCATGAAATCGATCCCAAGGATATGTTCTGCTGTTTGGGGCAGATCAACCAAAACTACGGGGTGCTTAGTTGTGATGTTCCCTATTTGTATTACTACAGGGGCTGTGATGTGTCGCTGTTGTAAATTACCTGTAAAGCCGCTGAGTGTGATGGTGTCTGTTGTGCGCCACGTGTCTCGCTGAAACATTGTGGAGGAATTGAGTGTGCTGCGGGACCCTCCTGTGTCCCAAAGGAATTCTACGGGGTGTCTCTGAACTTTGCCTGCTACTATCGGTCTATTGGATTTGTCCCAAAGGGTGTCGCAGACCCAAGTTGGGGAGCCCGAATACCGTCAGTCGGTGCCGTTCATGTCTGCATTCTCTGAACGGGCGCTACCGCTATGGATCGGCTTTGCCCGATTCCTGTTTAGGGTGCCTATCTGTTGGTTTCTCTGCTGCTTCTGGGGCGCTTGACACTCTCGTGCAAAGTGTCCTAGCCGTCCACAATTGTAATATTCTTGAGCTTTGGGCTGGGGTGGGCTGTTCCTGCCCTCATTTACCCATGCGGGGTTCTGGTGTGCCTTAACTGGATTCTTCTCTGCCTGCTCTTCATCGGGTGTTATAAATGCGGTTTTGCTTTGGACTGATTGCTCCCAAGCGCGGGACAATCTCTTCAAAACCCATTTTTCAATGTGGACCTCGTCTGAGGGGGTCATAATTTGTGCAAGCTTTCTGTCCTGCGCCTGTCACGTGAGAGACTAGGATTCAAGTCCATTTGGCCATATTATCTGCGGACAAATGGGCATGGGCCAACCTTCCGAAAACTGCTGTGAAGTGTATCCACAAGCGTCCAGCAAACGCTGTGGGGTGCTCTGTTTTCTTTTGCCTACACTTGTCTAGGCCTTCTACGGGGTCTCCTCTGTTATAGCCGATCACATCTAGGATCGCTGTGTGCATCTCTTGGAGTGTGACTTCTCCTACATTCTGTGGGTCAGCAAGGGCTGCCACGACTGAACGGTCGAGGCTTAAAACTGTGAGCTTCACTTGCTCCTTTTCGTCCAGGCCGTACATGGTAGCCTGCTGTTTGACTTTCGCAAAAAATTGGTGGGGGTCTGATGTGGGAAGGAACGGTGTAATTTTTCCACACGCGTCCTGTAATTGGGTCACGGTTAACGGGGTTGTATAAAGGAAATCTGCATCTCCTTCTGCTGTGGCCCTGCAGTGTGTGGTTACAGGGTTCATGGGGGTGTGTTCTGCCTGTCCGGCTGGGGGTTGGGGCGCTTTCCTTTTCTGGAGTTTTTCCTGCGTACATGTCCCATGCACGTATCTATGGGCCGTCTCGTTCAATTCCTGCCAGTCGGGGCCGTTTTCCTGATCTAACTGGGGTCCGAATGTGCTTTGAAACCCATTTTGAACGGAAAGCAGAGATTGCAATTCTGCAATTTGCGTCCAGCACTTTGCGTGGTCTACGGAGCTCTGCCTTTGTTCCGTCGTGGACGTATGGAGTGCTCATAAGGCTGCTTTCAGATCATTGCACTGTTTCTGCAATTTCTCAACTTGTTGCTCAGTCTCTTGTCTTACCAAGACCGCACGTTACGTTTCCTGGTAGGCCTTATCGTATAGTGTTTGGAAACTACTCAAATGCGTGAGACAAGACTGTTGTGCCCTCTTGGCATCATCCACCTCTCTGTCCCTTGCTGCTAACTGCTCTTTTCAATCTCTATTCTCCTTCTCTACTTCGCTCACGTCTACCTCACTACTTCTGTCTCTCTCCTCTAACTCTCTACGGAGCGTCCCAACGACATCCTCTGTGCCTCGCAATTGTGCCAAACAGGACACGATTGCCATCGGCTTGCGAGCTTTCCCTGAGCTCTTCTTGTGGATCTCTGACAGGTTCGCCCACCAAGTATGTCCTATACTACGGGGCCTGTTTCGTCATTGGCGCAGAATTCACTCCAAAGGGGCCATTGAGATATTTCCTGATCTCATCTTCCCAATCGGGACTCTGTCCGACTCTACTGGTCGCTGCGACCTCGAATTCCTGGGGGTTCATGAGGCATTCAATTGCCTTCATTCCTATTTTCTCTATCTAGGTTCTCTACTGAATTTGGAACAGGGGGTAATAAAATGGTGATGTAAACACGGGTACGACTCACGCTAATTTCTGGTCTACAAAACACCCGACAGTTTTACGCAACAAAATCTCTCAGGTTTACCTTATATCCCTGTTAGTACTCATGCATTAACACACTTCTGAATCTCGGAGGTTTGATCAGTACTGTTCTTACGCTTGTGGTTTTTCTGTTTCCAATTGGATTCTCAATTCAAATTTGGGTTCTCTCGGAGTGGTTAGGCCACTTTTAAGTCGAGTCCCGTCAGATGTCGCCAGTAAATGTTGCTAATTTGCTGTTGTCTCTTAATTTGGCTCTGCTTAGTTACGTTTGCTCAAGAGTCGCCAGGTATCTTTCGATACCGCCACAAGGTTCAAAACCGAATACTGATCAAAGACTCGATACACCAGTTAGTAAGTTCAAAAGCAATGCTCATTTATTTACACACAGTCAAATCTACTCATGCATAAAACTCTACAACTTAAACTATCACTATTACTAAAAGCCTATACTTAGCTTCGGGTGCCCACTCAGTCAGAGGAATAATGGCCGTTGCTCGGTTCTGAGGCTGCTGGGTTGAGCTGTTTACAGGGTAGCAATTAGGAGCGTCTATCTCGTAGCGTTGACTTGGAACTTACTTGGTCTGGAGCAGCTTTGGCGGGTCTCTCCTCGCCGAGAGCCAAGGCCAAGAGAGCGATCCTCTCTTGGGGAGTCCTTTTTATACCCCAAAAGGGCTTCGTGGCTTTTGGGCAGGCCTTGAACTTGACCCCAATTATTTGGGCCATTTCCTAATTGTCCTAATCGATTTTCCCCCAATAGAGGGGTGGGTTCCCTGGTTGCTGGGCATGTCCCAGGTGGTCGTTGGTCTGCTTTGTTTTATTCTCCTCTGGCGCCGGGATGTCTGTCTTAGCATTGTTTACCTAAATGTTGCCTTTTGTTCCCGGGGATGGCTTATTAGTACGTAGATGGTTCTGCAGTACCGGTCTTGTCTGGGAGCTACAGCTCTAATCAACAGACAGACCTTGCATCTGCTTGCTTTTTCGGTATTGTCCAAATTTCCCTGCATTCTTTGCAAGTGTCCATTTTGTAATCGGGACGTGGCCATCCCAGATGGCTACAGAAAGAAAAGGGACACATTCGAAAATGGGATGCCAATGCACCTCCAACTGAGACCCCTTTGACTCCCACTATGTCTTGCTCTTTAAAATAGTCTCCCAAAATCATTTTGTTTCATTCTTGTCTTCGGTAACATAAAAGGTCGATGGGGTTAATGCTGTTGATGCAGTGTACATGGACTTTCAAAAAGCATTCGATACAGTGCAACACAACAGAATCCATAGAACCCCTACAGTACAGAAAGAGGCCATTCGGCCCATCAGGTCTGCACAGACACTTCAAAAGAACACTACCTAGGCCCACTCCCCCACCCTTTTCCCGTAACCCTGCACGTTCATCGTGACCAATCCACCTAACTTGGACATCTTTGGACTGTGGGAGGAAACCGGAGGAAAACCCACACAGACTTGGGGAGAATGTGGAAACTCCACACAGAGAGTCATCCAAGGCCAGAATCGAACACGGTCCCTGGTGCAGTGAGGCAGCTGCACTACCCACTGTGCCGCCCTGTGAGATTTGTGAGAAAAGTTGTAGCTCATTGAATAAAAGGGACAGTAGCAAATTGGCTGAGAAATAGCAAATTAAGTGTTTGTCAATGGATATTTTTCAGGCTGGAGGAAGGTTTGTAGTGGAACTCACCAGCGGAATGTTGGAATCCTTGTTTTATATGTATTAATTAACTAGACCTTGGTGTACAGGGAACAACTGAGGAGGATAGTCTAGAACTTCAAAAGGACATAAACAAGTTGGTGGAGTGGGCATTTAGGTGGCAGATAAAGTTTAATGTGGCGAAGTGTGAGCATTTTTGTAGGAAGAACATGGACAGACAATATAAAATAAGGGTTACAATTTTTAAAGGGTGCAGGAGCAGAGCGAACTGGGTGTATATGTGCATGTATCATAGAAGTTAGTGGGACAAATGGAGAGAACAGTTAATAAAACATATAGTATTCTGGGCTTTATTAATAGGGGCATAGAGAACAAGAGCAAGGAGGTTATGCTGAACTTACACAAGGCATTAGGCCTCAGCTGGAAAACTGTACGCAAAACAATACTTTTCACTGTACCTCGGTACACGTGATAATACACCCAAATCAAATCAAATGAGAAACTTCAGTTATGAAGATAGAGTGGAGCGTGTCCTACGGTTGGAGCGTGGCAGCGCAGAGGTGAGGAAGGATGTCGAGCCGGTAATTTTTAAACTCCCTTCCCTGGACCGTGAGGTTCGCTATGCAGAACCCTTTGATCTCTACCGAGTGAGACCCGGAGGCCAGGGAGATTTTGTAGTTGACTGGGTGGATGGGAAGAGAACAGCGCCTTACCATGTTGGGGTGTATGAAGCTCTCTGTGCTCCCGGAGTCGATCAGGCAGGATGTTTTATGCCCGTTGACATCGCAGTCGAGAGTGTTCTGAAGGTCTGGATCCAAGGTCTTGATCAGTCTGTTGAGTTGGTGGATGAGTTCCTTGGTCGGATCTGCGGGTAACTGTCTGTAGTGTTCCTACTTGCCTTCAAACAACCGCGCAACCTGAAACAAACCATTGTTTGCAGCAAACTACCCAGCCTTCAGAACAGTGACCACAATACTACACAACCCTGCCATGGCAATCTCTGCAAGACGTGCCAGATCATCGACATGGATACCACCATTACACGTGAGAACACCACCCACCAGGTACGCGGTACATACTCGTGCGACTCGGCCAACGTTGTCTACCTCATACAGGAAAGGATGTCCCGAAGCGTGGTACATTGGTGAGACCATGCAGACGCTGCGACAACGAATGAACGGACATCGCGCAACAATCACCAGGCAGGAATGTTCCCTTCCAGTCGTGGAACACTTCAGCAGTCAAGGGCATTCAGCCTCTGATCTCCGGGTAAGCGTTCTCCAAGGCGGCCTTCAGGACGCGCAACAACACAGAATCGCCAAGTTCCGCACACATGAGTGCGGCCTCAACCGGGACCTGGGATTCATGTCGCATTACATTCATCCCCCACCATCTGGCCTGGGCTTGCAAAATCCTACCAACTGTCCTGGCTTGAGACAATTCACACCTCTTTAACCTGGGGTTACCCCATCTCTGGATCTGTAAAGATTTAATTACCTGCTGATGCTCGCATTCAAAGCATTGTCTGCCATCTTTGAATTTGTCTATATATATGTTTCTGGAACATACCTCTTCATTCACCTGAGGAAGGAGCAGTGCTCCGAAAGTTAGTGTTTGAAACAAACATGTTGGACTTTAACCTGGTGTTGTAAGACGTCTTACTGTACAAAATGATAGTCACACGAAAACCCGTGATTTTATCAACATTACAATCCATCTTTCCTGCTCAGTTTGCATTCTTCTCCTTGTCACCCTCTTTACCTTCTAGCAACACACTTTGAGATGTTGTTCTCCGGGAGCGTACGAAAAAGTGCAAGTTCCCACTGTCATTACATGAGTTAACTGATACAGCCTAAAGTGTTTTTTTTTAACCTTTATTCTCTATATTCATTGCTTTGCACAGCAGCATGGTGGAAGTGTGTCTGCAAGAGTTGCTTTTCTCAGCTGAGTTTGTTCATTTTGAAGCCAGACCCTCTGGTCATATGCTGACACAGTAAATCAGCAGGCTCACAAACTACTACACCATCAGTGCCTCAATGAAGAACTGGACTAAGCCGCCTCAGTGACCTTTTCCACAGAATTTAAGGATCTTAAATTCCTGAATCAACTGTTCAGTCTTACCTAATTCCTTTTCAAATGCAGCAATTTCCTCTTGAGGGTAATGTGCCAATAATTGGATCCAGTCTTCAAGATATGACTTCCCCAGCGATGCAGCATGAAACAATCTGCTGGAGGAGATAGCAAGTCCTGGAAGAGAAAATTAGCATGAAAGTAACAGGAGTTGCTTGCTTACCAGCTGAATGTGTCATATTTTCATTCTGGTGTGAGCATTTAAAGCCGCAAAGCACTACGTAAATCATTAGATTCCATATGGCTATCCATGTTCGTTGGAATAAATGTATTCTCTGCTTTTATGTGTTGTCTGCTAGATTTGATTCTTCCATTGGCAAAGTCCACCCCCTGCTTCAAAAAATACTCCATCCTGTGCTAGCATATTGCAGATTCAATTTTAAAACATTGGTAACAATTTACCTCGATCAGCTGACAGACTCACGATGGTCAAGGATGATTTGCTCTGACACATTCCCACTACTATGTATTTTTGACACATTAGAATATTATCACAGAATCACAGAATACTGCAGTGCAGAAGAGTCCTTCAGCCCATCGAGTCTGCACCGATGCATGAAAGGCTCTGACCTGCTCCCCCAATCCCACTTGCCAGCACTTGGCCCATAGCCTTGAATGTTATGACATGCCAAGTACTCATCCAGGTACTTTTTAAAGGATGTGAGGCATCCCGCCTCTATCACCCTCCCAGGCAGTGCGTTCCAGACCGTCACCACTCTCTGGGTAAAAAAGTTTTTCCTCAAATCCCCCCTAAATCACCCACCCCCCCACTTTGAACTTGAGTCCCCTCATAACTGTCCGTTCAACTAAGCTAAGACCTACGTAGAAGCACCACTGTTCACAAGCTTGCTCATTTTCCTGGTAGTATTCATTATTTACTGATATAACTAGTTGCAGCTGTACTGTTAATGGGAAGTTATGCTCCTGATCGTCGTTTTTTTCACATATCCTTGGGATGTGACTGTTGTTGGCAAGGACAGCATTTGTTACCCCCCCTGACAGCCATTGAGAAGGCGGTGATGAGCTGCCTACATGAACCACTGCAATCTGTGTGGTGTTACCCACAGTGCTATTCCGGACACAGTTCCAGGATTTTGACCCAGTGGCTCTGAAGGAATGACAATCGAGTTGCACGTCAGGATGGTGTGTGGCTTGGAGTGAATTTGCAAGTGGTGGGTTTCCCATGCTGTCACAGGTTTGAAAGCTGTTGTCGAAAGAAGCTTGGCAAGTTGCTGCAGTACATTATGTAGATCGTGCACACTGCTGTCACTGTGCATTAGTAATGAAAGGAATGAATATGGTGGATGAGGTGTTGATTTTCTGTCCTGGATGGTGTTAAGCTTCATGATTGTTGCTGCAGATGCACTCATGCAGGCAAGTGGAAAGTATCCCATCACACTGCTGACTTGTGCCTTGTAGATGGTGGCCTTAATCACCCCTATTTACATACCCTTTGTCTTTCTTTCCATGACATCTTTGTCAATCTCCACCTATCGCAGACCCTCTATCCAGCCCCACTGCTCCTCACATCCCCAACAACAGTGTAAATCTGACCCTATTTCCAGTTCTCTCCAGCTTTGACAAAGAGTCATCTCTCTCTCCACAGACCAGGCCTGCAGCTATTGTCCAGTATTTTCTGTTTTTGTTTCAGATTCCAGCATTTGCAGTAATTTGCTTTTCTATTTATATAGATGGTGGACAGGCTTTGGAAAGTCAGGAGCTGAATTGCTTACTATAGAATTACTCGCATTTGACATGCTCTTGTAACCACAATATTTATATTGCTGATCACGTTCAGTTTCTGCTAAATAGTAATCTCCAGGGTAGGAACATAGGAATTAGGAGCAGAAGTAGGCAATTCAGCCCTTCGAGGCTGCTCCGCCATTCAATCAGATCATGGCTGATCTCTTCCTGGTCTCAAATCCACCTCCCTACCTGTTCCTCATATCCCTTCAACCCATTTTTCAAATCAGAAATATATCCAACTCCCTCTTGAAACCATTTACTGATTCGAACTTCACCGCACTATGGGGCAGTGAGTTCCACAAATTCACCACCCTCTGCGAGAAGTAGTTCCTCCTCATCTCAGTTTTAAATCTACTGCCTCTTGACCTATATCTGTGACCTTGCGTTCTAGATTGCCCCACAAGGGGGAACATTTGGTCTACGTTTACTTTATCAATCTCTTTTAATATTTTATATACCTTGATCAGAGCCCCTCTCATCCTTCTAAACTCCAGCGTATAAGCCCAAACTGTTTAATTTCTCCTCATACATCAACCCCTTGATCCCCAGAATCAATCTGGTGAATCTCCTCTGAACTGCTTTCAATGCTACCACATTCTTCCTCAAATAAGGAAATCAAAACTGGACATAATACTCAAGATGTGGTCTCACCAACACCCGATACAATTGCAAAAACACTTCTCTACTTTATACTCCAGTCCTTTTGCAATAAACGCGAACATTCCATTTGCCTTTCTTATTATTCTTATTATTCCCGTACCAGCCTCCCCGAACAGGCGCCGGAATGTGGCGACTAGGGGCTTTTCACAGTAACTTCATTTGAAGCCTACTTGTGACAATAAGCGATTTTCATTTCATTTTCATTATTACGTTCTGTACCTGCATATCCGAATTCCTGAACAAAAACACCTAGGTCCATTTGCCCAGATGCGTTTTGAATCTGCTGTCCATTTAGGTGATAATTTACCTGGCTATCTTTTTGGTCAAAATGGATAACCTCACACTTATCCACATTAAACTCCATCTGCCAAATTTTGGCCCAATCTCCTATTTTGGCCCTATCTGAATCCTAAATCTAAGTCTGTAAGATCTATGGGCTGGATTCTCCCAAATTGGGGCTATGTCCCCATGCCGGTGTAAAAACACTCCCGAGTTTCCTCAAAAAAAGATTCACTTACTTTCAGGGCTAGCAGGGACCTGGAGTAATTCATGCAACTTTAACTGCGAAAATGGACCCCCGCACTTCCGGCTTTGAGTCCGCGCACGCACACAGCGGCGACGTCCAGCGGCGACGTCCAGCGGCCGCGCCGAGTGCCATGGCGGACCCGGACCGTGCCGTGCGCCCCTGCATCAGACCGGCCCAATCTGAGCCCCGGACGCCTACAAGGCTCCACCCCCCCCCCCCCCCCGCCGGTGCCCGATCCCCTAGTCCCCCCGCCCCCCCAGGGCGGCCGCGGACTGAGTCCGCAGCCACCACGCGAGTGTTCCGACCAGGCGTACCATGTTAGTTCCATTCTGTCGAGTGCTCGGCCGGTCGGGAGCGGAGTATTGCAGGGCGTGCCTCTGGAAATGGTCCCCAAGCCACGCAAAGTAATTCGCGGATGGGTGGATATTCGGGGCCCGGAGAATCGGCGGACCAGCGTCGGGCCCAATTCCGTCGGGAAAGTTGATTCTCCGCCCCCGTGCCAACGCAACTCTGACGTGGGGGGGTTTATGGAGAGGATGGGTATGGTGGATCCATGGCGCTTTCAGAACCCAGGGAGAAGGGAGTATTCCTCCTTTTCACACGTCTATAAGGTGTATTCGAGGATTGATTACTTTGTAGTGAGTCGGGAGATTTTGGTTGGGGTGGAGGGGGGAGAGTATGTGGGGATCGTTATCTCGGACCATGCACCTCACTGGCTGGATATTCGGTTCAGTATGGGACGAGAGCAAAGGCCGGGGTGGAGTTTTGACTCGGGGTTGTTGGCGGATGGAGGTTTTTGTGATAAGGTGCGGTTGCCGATTGTGGAGTTCAATCAGAATGGGGAGGTGTCGGCGGGCATTTTTTGGGAAGCACTAAAGGCAGTGGTCCGGGGAGAAATTATATTGATTTTGGTTCATGCGAATAAGGAAAGGAGAGTGGAACATAACCGTCTAGTGAGCAAGATAGTGGAGGTGGACAGGGAATATTCGAGGGTACCCCCCCAGCTCACTTGCCATTCATACCCTACCATCAACCTGGGGCTCGATCTATCCGCCCTCGGCTCCAGGACAAAATTAAAATCTCCTCCCATGATCAACTGGTACGTGGCCAAATCCGGGATCACTGCCAGCAACCCCCTCATAAAACCCACATAATCCCAATTTGGGGCATACACATTTACCAACACTACCGGTTTCCTTCCAATACCCCACTCACAATCACAGATCTCCTACCCAGATCCCTCACCTCCTTCACACTCACAAATCCCATTTCTTTGCTCATTAAAATCGCCACACCCCTCGATTTCAAATCAGACCCCGAGTGAAAAACCTGCCCGACCCACCCCTTCCTTAACCTAACCTGGTCCTTCACACGGAGGTGTGTCTCCTGCAGAAAGACAACCCCCACTTTCAAGCTCCTGAGGTGCGCAAACACCCGCGACCTTTTAACCGGCCCATTCAGCCCCCGGATGTTCCACGTTACCACCCTAACCGGAGGCTTGTGCCTCCACTCCCCTCTACCGTCCGTCATCTTCCCCACTTAACTCCGCCTCTTTAATTCCACTCTGTACCTAGCCCATCCCAGATGGTCACTTTCTTCATCCTTGACCATGTCATCTCTCACCCCCCCGCCCCCCTGCTTTTCCCCTTCCCTTTCTTCTCCCCCCACTTCCCCTTTCCCTCCTCCTCCCGGCCACCCCTCGCGGCCTTCTCCCGCACCACCTCACTTCCGTTCACCAGCATAACCCGCTAGCATGGCTGCCCCTGCCCAAAGGCAGCTCCTAATGACCTCCCCCTCCCTTTCCCCCACCCCCACTCTTCAGCTCAAGCAAGAAGGCCTAATGCTGGCCTTACCCTCCTCCACCCAAACAAGGACTTCTCCTGAACTCCCAGGGAGCCTTCTCCAAAAGCAAACAAACAAATGTTAAACACAAACAGTCCCGTAAAACAGGAGGGGGGGGGGGGGGGAAACATCCATCCCCACATAACCTTTTCACCCCTACAACTCCTTACAATCTCATCATTGAACAGAACCCCCCCCCCCCCCCGCACACAAAAAGGCAAAAATCCCCAATCCCTACACCCACTTCAAACATGCTCCCGACCATTACATAGTGCCAGCACCCCGGTTCCCAAGCATTGTCCGCTCAGTTCTCCCCCATTTTATGCTCCTTAATGAAGTATTCGGCCACTTCTGGGATCTCGAAATAAAATACTCCCGGCCTCCGAATGTCACCCATAATTTCACCGGGTCGAGCACCCCAAACCTGATCTGCCGCCAGTACAGCGCCGCCTTGGCCTTGTTGAAACCTGCCCGTCGTTTTACCAATTCGGCTCCGATGTCCTGATAAATTTGGACGTTATTCCCCTCCCAATCACAGCTACGCTTCTCCTTGGCCCACCACAGAATTTTCTTTTTCCCCACAAATTTATAGAGCCTCACGGTCACCGCCTGCGGCGACTCCCCAGCTCCAGGCTTCTGCCTCAGGGACTGATCGGTCGACTTCAGGTGCCTTATCTAGCACCCTTTCTGCCACCAGACCCACAAGCATCCTCGAGACGCACCTCGTGGCACTCACACCTTCCACTCAGGCCCACTATTCGCAGGTTCTGTCTTCTCGAGGTATTCTCCTGCTCCTCCACGTTTGCCCTCAACGTTTTCCAAAGGTCTCCTAGGAGCCCCACCTCACCTCCAGAGCCACCAGACGATCGCTGTGGTCCGAGATCACTCCTTCAATTTCTCGAATCTGTGACCCCTACACCTCTCCATCCGCTCCAAAGTGCTCTTCAGGGGTGCCACCGCTTCTGCAATGGCCTTCACATGATCCTCACGCATTTCTTTCCTCTGTTTATGGAATTTCTCCTTGATGAAAGTCAGCAGCTCCTGTATCTGGGGCTTTCCTGCTTGCCCCTCCCCTGCCTGCATGCTGGAAGAGGCTGTTGCTGCAGCACCAGACTGTTTCAACTTTCCAGCCAAGTTTCTCATTGTTTTCTGCCGGGTCTGGCGACCAGGAGACATACCATTCCAGGGGTAAACTACTCCTCTACCATTCACCTACACCTTTTCATCAAAATTCCACCCGGATCTGGGTAAAAAGAGCTCTTTTCTGTGCCTTTAAGCAGGAGCAGCCCTGTATGTGACCATTCACTCCATGGTCTCAACCGGAAGTCTTCCCACTTATTTTAATATTATCCACAAATGTTGCGCTGTTAATGGGTATTGATGGGAGGGACCCAGCAATGGTAATTCCAAGGGGAAAAGGTCAGATTTTTTCTTGTTGGAGACGGTCATTGCTTGGCACTAACGTGATGTGAATATCACTTGTCACTGATCACCCTAACCTAAATATTGTCCAGGTTTGTTGACACAGACTGCTTCAGTATCTGAGGAGTTGCAAATGATGCTGATCTTCATGTAGCTATCAATAAACTGATATCACTTCTGACATTATGATGGCAGGAAAGCCATTGTTAAAACAACTGAAGATTGTTGAACCTAGAAAACTATCCAAAGAAGCTCCAGCAGTGATGTCCTGGGATTGAGATGATTGACCCTCCAAAACTACAACCACCCTACTTTGTATTGGTTATGACTCCAGCAAACGGGGAGCTTTCTCTCAAATTCACATAGACTTACATTTGTTGGGGTTCTTTGATGCCACCTTCAGTCAAATGCTGCCTTGATGTTAAGAGAAGTCATTCTAATTTCAATTCTCGAATTGAGCTCTTTTGTCCATGTTTAGACCAAGGCTGCAATGATAACTGGAGCTGAATGACCCTCGCAGAACCAAACTGAGCATCAGTGAGCTGCTTATTGTGGAGTAAGTGCCATTAGACAGCACTGTCAACCGCAGCTTTCATCACTACTGATGTTTGAAAGACAGATGAGGTGGTAAATGGTCTGATTCGATTTGTCCTTTTTTTTGTGAACTGAACATACCCGGGTAATTTTCCGATCGCTAATTAGATGCCAGCATTGTAGCTGTTCAGGAATAGCTAGGGTAAGCTGCGGTCAGTTGTAGAGCATAGGTCTTCAATGCTACAGGGTCAGGGTCCATAGTCTTTGCTGCATCCAGTATCTTCAGTCCTTTCTAACTATCACATGGAGTGAATTAAATTGCCTGAAGATTGTCATTTATAATGCTGAGGACCTCAAAGAAGCGGGTGAGATGGATCATCCACCTGGCACTCCTGGCTGAAGGTTGCAAATGCTCCAAACTTGTCTTTTGCACTGGCCTCCCCTGTCATTGAGGACGGGGATGTTTTTGAAGCATCCTTATCTAGTTAGTTGTTTAATTATCCACCACTATTCATGGTTCGATACTGCAGAGCTTTAATCTGACCTGTTGCTCCTGGCATCACTTAGCTCTGTGCGTAGAATGCTACTTCCAGTGTTTAGCATGCAAGTAGTCCTGTGTCATAAATGAGATAGGCACCTCATTTATAGATATGCCTAATGCTGCTCCTGGCATGCTCGTCCATACTCAGTCTTGTATCCAATGCGAAGCGATGGATGGCTTTGCGAATCGTATGACCAAAGACACATGTTCTTTTCTTTCTATCAAAAAAATAATGTTTTGGGTTCAAATATATGGGTGATTTGAGACACAGCATGTGGTGAGTGTAGCATTCTTGGAATGAGCAGGTGACTTTGGAACTAATATTCCTGATAAAGTTTAATTTTATTTTATTTTCCAATTTTTTATCTATTTTCCTTGAAAGCTTTTAGGTGTTCTACTTCCATCACTGTTTTTGGTAGTGAGTCTCTGATCCAGCACCCACTCTCACATTTACAGCTGACATGTGAATCTAAAAAGGAGGAGGGGGTGGAGCGGGAGGAAGTGCAGCTGGAAGTGGAGCAAAAGGAAGAAGAGGCTGTAAAATGAGCTCGACATGATGAAATAATTACTGAATTACATTGATAACTTCAAACATAAACACCCCATTCACCAATACTCCCTAACTCCTTACATAGAATTTACAGTGCAGAAGGAGGCCACTTGGCCCATCAAGTCTGCACCGGCTCTTGGAAAGAGCACCCTACCCAAGGTCAACACCTCCACCCGATCACCATAACCCAGTAACCCCACCCAGCACTAAGGGCAATTTTGGACACTAAGGACAATTTATCATGGCCAATCCACCTAACCTGCACATATTTGGACTGTGGGAGGAAACCGGAGCACCCGGAGGAAACCCACGCAGACACAGGGAGGATGTGCAGACTCCGCACAGACAGTGACCCAAGCCAGAATCAAACCTGGGACCCTGGAGCTGTGAAGCAATTGTGCTATCCACAATGCTACCGCAATGCTAACCTTTCCTCCATTAAGAATCATCACAAATTATCTTTCTGTCAATGCTGAGAAATCACCTGAAAGTCCACATTTCAACCCAAACTTATTGCTCATGCTCACAAATTTCAACTGTTCACTTTGTGCGTTTCCCGAGTGCAAACATGCTGTGTGCCTTTGCTTGCCTTAAGGCCTCTGAGGTGTTTGCCCAACAGCTGCAACAGCTTGCCCAGTGGTGGGTGGTAAAAGGCGACTAAGCTTTAAGGGAGGAGACTGTCGATGATGGGTGAATTTGAGTAGCTCTGGGCCTAGAAGGCCTGACTGCGAACTGGGACATCTCATCTTGGGCTGCAGCAGCCTTGGCTGCCTGGCAACAGCAAAGGCAGCACTGGAGTGATTGGGGTGAGAATAGAAGTGCTGGGGGGAGTTTTGCCATCTCGCCCACGGGTTTGGTGGTGGGTGGGAGTGAAGAATCGAGTGGCAGTCAGAAAGTTGGAAGCCGCCAGGGTAAAAACAGTTTGCAATTCTTCTGATGGCTTGGTTAACCTGCTGTCTCGTGGCGTGGATGCCATTTGCTTTCATTTAAATCTGATGAATGCTCATTGAAACAGCAGTTTGCTGGGATTTACTCATGCCTTTCAAACTTGCGTCATGCCATCGGAAAATTTATGTCAGCCACAAACCCATTTGAAAATGTCTGGCATGCACAAGGTAGGCCTCAGTTTGCTCGTGGCTTTGAGGTGAGTGCAACATACATAGGGTTGGTTTAGCACAGTGGGCTAAACAGCTGGCTTGTAATGCAGAACAAGGCCAGCGGCACGGGTTCAATCCCCGTACCGGCCTCCCTGAAAAGGCATCGGAATGTGGCGACTAGGGGCTTTTCACAGTAACTTCATTGAAGCCTACTTGTGACAATAAGCAATTATTATAACCTACTTACCATCGCGCCACATTGCTCTTGTGCTGAATACTACTCTGCTGGGGCTTTAGGGTCGATGATGTTGTCTAGGACAGCACTGTGCTGCAGTAATCATGCAGACCTCCACTTTTGGACACTGACCAATACTGTGGCTGGGATTGGAGAGTGCAGGGGTCTTCTCCACCGGTGGCTGACACCATCGCCCACAAGGACAAAACTGTGCAGCGGTACGAAGGCAGAACTCCACTTTCACAAATGCTCATTGTGATCAGGCGTGGGGTGAGGGGAGGGTCGGAATGTACATGGACAGATTCCTCCATTGTTCGCTCTCGTCTGCTGAGTAACTGTTGAATCCCTGCCTCATGTTCCTCATCGACTGTCATTGCACCTTCCAGCATTGAGTTGACGGCCACATCAGAGGCTCATCATCTGACTGGGTCTGAGTGGCTGGCCTCCAGCAACCTCCGGGTGTTGGAGACCTGGGTTGTCTCTACCTTCAAATGCTACAGGGACGTGTTGGTCTGGTGATCTTCTCATTGATGTTCAAACTCATTGAGGACAATGATGCCGGCCATCCTTCACCCAGTCTGCAACTTTCCCTCCTGTTGTGTGCCAGCTTGGCCTGTATGAAGATGAAAGAAGGCGATGTGATGAGAAGGGATGGAGCAAAGGTTGAGTGAGGTGCATGTTCCCTGTGTGTGTGGTTAGTTCTCCCCAACTGAGCCAGAGGATGGAATGTAAGCAACTTGGCACACGGGATGGTGATGATGTCCGTCAGAGAAAGAATATGATATGAGTCCCCCGCTAATGGCTGTGTGAAATCCATGAAGAGAGTAACCATTTGATTGCATGATGCCATAAAGAGAGTTTGTTTAAGCGGGAGCTGAAGGATGTCTTACCCTGGTAGAGAGGATGAGATCATTCTTCCTGCATAGGATGGCACTTCGGGCTCAGTTGCCAGCTATGCTGACCTGCTCTGCGATGGCCTCCGAGGCCAAAAATGTGAGTCTAATGTGCTTCCTGGAGCCATCTCTGGGATATAGGACATGCCTGTGCACCCACACTCCTCCGATCAAGGCCTTGAGGGCCTGGTGGGTGAAGCAGGCTGCTGACTTCTTTATTAAGCTGAATGGTTTGTTCATCTGCTTGCCAGACAACTATGACAGTCTCCTGAAGACAAGTCAGCTGGTGAGAGTGAGATGTATGTGTTGGACTGGCGCCCAGACCTTCGAACCTGCCAGCTGACGGTGGGCGGACGGATCAGCTCCTGACCGCTAGCTTTTTCAGCCCTATACTCACCTGTGCATAATTAATGAGCTTCCATGTGCTGAATTGGGTGTGAGTTCCCACAGTACCAGCCTGCAAGGAGGGCGTTGATGAAACAGACACATCACTGCCCTTAAATGTCATTAATGAAAAGTTCTGCCCGCTGTCTGTAGGTCCAAGGTCCATGGAGCCACGGTCTCTCCTGAGGTACTACCTCGGCAATCCTAGTAATGTATTGGAGACTGCTGTGAGGCCCTGGAAGCATCTTTGAACACTGACATCCAGAATTATAGTAACCAATTAATTTTTTCCAACTAAGGGGCAATTTAGCGTGTTCAATCCACCTAGCCTGCACATCGTTGTGTTGTGGGGGCAAAACCCACGCAAACACGGGGAAATGTGCAAACTCCACACGGGCAGTGACCCAGAGCCGGGATCGAACCTGGGACCTCGGCGCCGTAAGGTTGCAGGGCTAACCCACTGTGCCACCGTGCTGCCCTGACATCCAGAATTATAACGGCAATCATCTGTATATCCACTGCAGCTCATATATCTTCAATAGAAACAACTGCTGCTGCAACAAAGGCTATGACATTAACCATTAGACACTGCACAATGGTCTGTTGCACAGGCCATTAGATAGAGTGTGAGGCTTGAAACAGTGCTATATATCTGAGAGTGAGATCAAATAAATGAATTGAAGGGCTGAGTACTAACTGATAGAGATATTTGATAGGTGGGTAATGGGTCAGTAGCCATTTGATTATTGGACGAGGCTAACAGTGTAATTGGTAAGACATAACATTTGAAGCTGAATCCACTCACCTTGTCAAGTTGTGTACGGTCATTCAACTTATTCCTGCACTTCATCCATGTCCTTGGAGCAATATTCCTGCCATTTACTTCAGCTGCTACTTGTTCCCACTGCCTGCTGAGCATCTACCTAGTTGGCCTCCTGCAGATACAGGTAACTTCTCCTCTCCACATCGTGCTCCAGGAATTCCTATGCAGTGTTTGTAAACATTGGTGCATGCTCTCTCACATATTCAGCCTTTCCTCAAAGTATCACAGCACGGATTATCTTTTCAAATGACTGCCATCAATTCTTGCAGCCACAGTACACCTCCCATTTACAAGGTGCCAGCTGCCTTTGACTAGTGTCAGCTGCTCATGATAATGGCCACCCTACTGATGCGAGCAGCCAATGAAGAGCATGGTCATACTGGTTGATTGCAGCAATCATGTCCAGCAGTTGGTAGCACCAATTTACTGTGCAGCCTCCAATGCAATGAACAAACACAGATTAATCAAACCTCTGTGCCTACTTTTAGGAGTTAGCCAGTTCCCCTGTGTCCCGAGGGCCTAGCAAACCTCTGCTTATTTATATAAAATTCTAATCATACCCTTGTTTGTGCCTTTAAATGTATATATTTGGCAGCAGCTTACTGATTGCATTTAAATAACTTATAAATCAAGTTCGACAGCAGAAAATGCATGAAGAAAACTTGACCCATTGCCATTGGTCAACAATTTTAACTTGTTCTGAAATCATGACGCAATTCTGGCTCTGGGTGTCACCAAACATCTGTGGACAATCTTCAGCGAAACATTTTGGGCAAACCTTCATATGGACCTTGTGCTGTGGAACACAGCCAAGGAAAGATTGCTTTTTAGGTAACTGCTTAACGCATGGGAGGATGCGCTGGAAGCCGCACACTTGGGTCTGTTACTCAGTATACGGATCTAAAGGTGAAATGGAAAGTCGGGACTGTTATCGGCAGATGCTGCCATTTGAGATGGGCTGTAAAGGATTACTTGCCGAATCACTCACAATCTGTCTTAAGCACACCAGACTCGAGGACAGGGCATGGAGGATCATCCTTTGAAAAACAGAAATGGAATCGCGGTTCATCTGGCATTAAACTCGTGCAGGAAGGTCACAAGCCCAATTCCCATGTTGCGATGGATGTGGTGCATTTAATGTCTGGTTGGCCTAGCGTTCATGGCTGCAAACCTTTGTCCTTCTCCGAAACAACTGATGATCAGAAGTGGAACTCAGCGTAGTGGCTATATTCTCGTGTGTCAATCTTATTCCCAATGTTATTACCTTGTGTTAAAATAAAATTGATTGGACATTAATAGCTCATGTCATGGAATATCATTATGCAATGAGAACAAAAATAAAATTGCTCGTTTGAGCAATGAGTGATTTTTTTTCCCCTGGTAGTAGCTCTTACTAATAATGAGAATTTCAGATGAGTTGGATTTCATGAAAAAAAAGTTTAATAGCTTAAAGCGCTAAATATGATGTAGCACTAGGTCATTTGAAAACAATAGTTTGAACAGAGATATAACTCGGGTATTTAAAATGATGAAAAACATAGCTGATGTAGATGCAGAAAGACTGGAACTTCAACTGGGAGCATTGAACAGAAGGAACTTGCTTAAAATGCACACATCTCAAATGAGGGAAAAGATGGGAAGCTTTTGATATTCTTTCCTGAGTGGTGGAAGGGCAAAACAATGCAATATTGATCAACTATTTCAATAAAGAAATCGATAAATACTTGGTTTGAGTTGAGTATGAAGTTTAATAGAGGGAGAAGAACAATAGGAAATCGCATCCCTCTATTGCTAATTCTCAAGAACCATCTTGTGTGGAAAACAGTAAGTTCAGTGCCAATAATATAGATTGCTTTAATGATTCTTTTAAACCTTCCTTAACTGGCCTGAATAACTGGACATAGTGCACAGGAGGAGGGGAAAGCATGCTAAGGATCTCTTATGGAGTTCTAAATGAAGATTGAATGAAGAGAACATATTATAATAAGAGCTTGAATTTCCTTTAATGGGAGAAAAAACATCCCCAACGCCTTTCATTTAAAAAAAAATTTAGAGTACACAATTCATTTTTTCCAATTAAGGGGCAATTTAGCGTGGCCAATCCCTAACCCTGCACATCTTTTGGGTTGTGGGGGCGAAACCCACGCAAATACGGGGAGAATGTGCAAACTCCACAAGGACAGTGACCCAGAGCCGGGATCGAACCTGGGACCTCGGCGCGTGAGGCTGCAGGGCTAACCCACTGCGCCACCGTGCTGCCCTCCCAAAGTCTTTCATGACAATGCTGACTTTTAAGAATCATCTAGACTTGAAAGGCGGGATTCTCCGACCCCCTGCCGGGTCGGAGAATCCCGGGGGGGGGGGGGGGGGGGCGTGAATCCCGCCCCGACGCCGTCTGCTGTATTCTCCGGCCCCGGTTTGACCCCGGGTGCAGGGTTAACGCCGCGCCGGTCGGGGGGCCATTGGCAGCGGCCCCCCCCCCCCCCGAAATTCTCCGGCCCCCAATGGGCCGAGCGGCCGTCCATGTTTGGCCAGTCCCACCGGTGTGGGTTAGGCATGGTCCCACATGGCGGGACCTGGCAGGTAAGTCGGCTGGGCGGTCCTCGGTGAGGCGCGGGGGGATCCTTCCCCGGGGGGGGCCCACGGTGGTCTGACCAGCGATCGGGGCCCACCGATCTGTGGGCAGGCCTGTGCCGTGGGGGCACTCCTTCCTTCCGTGCCGGCCCCTGTCCCTGTAGGGCACCGCCATGGCCGGCGCGGAGACGACAACCCCCTGCCCATGCGCCAGAATACGCCGGCCGGTCTGCGCATGCGCGGAACCACGCTGGATCATGCAGGCCCTTCTGCGCATGTGCGAACACACACAGTCCCTTCGGCGCCAGTTGGAGTGTCGCCAACCCCTCCGCCGTCAACCTCGCCCCCCGAAGTGCGGAGAATTCCGCACTTTCGGGGGCTGTTGATGCCGGATTGGTTGGCGCCGGTTCTCCAGGCGGCGTGGGGACTTAGTCCCCAAAAGGGAGAATCCCGCTGAATATGTTAGCTCCGTTCTCTCTCTACAGATGCTGTCAGACCAGCCGCGATTGTCCAGCATTTTCTGTTTTTGTTTCAGGTTCCAGCATCCGCAGTAATTTACTTTTAGCTAAGGGTTAATTGAAGGATGGAATCAGGTCACACATCATGCTAAATAGACACTATTTGGAGACTTTTATTACCACATAATGAATGAAACCACTTATTATCCAACATTAAACACATATACTCTATATGAAAACTTCCAAGAATCCTCACTGGAAAAGTCCCAGGGGATTGGAAAATTGCCAGTACAACACCACCTTTATTCAAAAAATGTGACAAAAAACAAGTACCTATCAGCCAGTTAGCTTAGCTTGTCATTGGGAAAATGTTAGAGTACATTTCAAAGGGTGTAATAGCAGAACATTTAGAAATGCATAATATAATCAAGCAGAGTCAGCATGACTTCATGAAGGGGAAATCATGTCTGACAAATTTATCAAAATTCTTTGAGGTGCAATGAGCAGGGTAGATGAAGAGGGACCAGTAGATGTAATATACTTGGATTTCCAAAAGCTTTCGATAAGGTACCACAAAATAAGATAAGAGCCCATGATGTTGGGGGTAGTATATTAGCATGGATAGAGGATTGGCTAACTGATAGAAGACAGAGAGTTGGGATAAGATGGCATTTTCAGGATGTCAACCTGTAATTAATGGACTGCCACAGGGATCCGTGCTGGGACCACAATTATTCACAATATATATCAATAACTTGGACGAGGGAAGTGAATACACTATTGCCAAGTTTGCGGATGACATAAAGACAGTTGGGAAGGCAAGTGATGAGGATGACACAAAGAGTCTATGGAGGGATATAGACAGGTGAGTGGACAAATATTTGACAGATTAAATTATCTGGGCGGGATTCATTGATCCTGAGCCAAGTGTTGACGCCGTCGGAAACGCCATCGCGGCCTCAGGATCAGCACGGCACTGGAGTGACCCACGTCGCTCCAGCTGCTGATCCCGGCATCAACTGGCCGCCGCTGGGTCTGCGCATGCTCAGTGGGTAAATCATGGGTGCGATTCAGCTGAAAAAAATCTATGTCCCATTTTGGGTGCGGCCACCGAAAAACACCCCAGCACAATTCAATTGCATTTCCCATTTTTTGGGGCCTTGAGAAGTTCCCTCCATCAAGGCAGCACTTGAGTCATTTCCTGCTCACGGATCAGGGAACCATTATGACTGGCAGCCCTGATCTTCTCCCCACTCACCCTTCTTTCAGCCTACTCCCCGGAACACCCCTCACCCATCCTCCACCTGGTTATGTCACCCAGGTTTGAACCCTGGCAGGGCCAACCTGCCACCCAGGCATCCTGGCACAGCCATCCTGGGTGGCACTGCTAGGGTGCTGAGGTTGCACTGCCAGGCCACCAAGCTGGCAGTGCCAAGTTGCCTAGGTGCCACCCTGCCCTGTCCCCGACCACCTGGAGGTCTCCAATGGCTTGGGAGATGGGAGATTCCCCCCGCCCCCCCTCCGCCCAGGTGCCATTATGACTGGTCCACGTTCGTGGAAACCAGTACTAAACTGCACCATTAAGTCTTGGGCACTGGAAAAATCCCATGAACATATATTTAACTGAGTCTAATGACTGTTTAAATATGCAGATCTAGATCACGCCCAGTGAGGGCGAGATCTAGATTGCAAACTCTCGCAAGATTTTGTTAAAACTCAGGAGGCGTTTTTGGCATCGCAAAGATTCAACAGCCTCATTCGACACCAAATCAGGCACTGAATTGCGCCCCACAAAAAGGTAGCATGCAGGTTCAGCAGGTAATTGGGAAGGCAAAAGGCATGTTGGCCTTTATTTCAAAAGGAATGGAGTGTAAAAATAGGGAAGTCCTGCGAAAATGTTACAAGGCAAGAGTTAGACGACACCTGGAATACTGTGAACAGTTTTGGTCTCCTTATCTAAAGAAAGATATACTGGATTTGGAGGCAGTCGAGAGAAGGTTCACCAGGTTGATCCCGGATATGGAGAGATTTTCTTATGAAGAGAAGTTGAGTAGATTGGGTCTGTATTGTAGTTTAGAAGAATGAGAGGTGATCTTATTAAGCCATACAGGATTCTCAAGAGGCTTGACAGGATAGATGCTGAGAGGATGTTTCTTCGTGGGAGAGTCTGGGAGCAGAGGACATAATCGAGGAGTAAGAGGTGACATATTTAAGACAGAGATGAGGAGGAATTTCTTCTCTCAGAGGGTAGATGAATCTGAGGACTTCTTTAACGCAGAGACCTGAAGAGACTGGGTCAATAAGTATGTTTAAGGCTGAGATAGATATTTAATCAGTAAGGAAATCAAAGACTTTGGGGATAAGGCGGGAAAGTGAAGTTGAGGATTATATCAAGTCGGTCATTATCTCATTGCATAGCAGAGCAGACTCGATGGGCTGATCCAGCTACTTCAGCTCTTACGTCTTATGGTCTTATTTTAGGGCCAATTTTAATCTCCCTTCCATGCTAATAGAAATCTCATAGTTTCCAGTGACTTCTTACAGATTGCAAGCATTAAAATTAGTTGATATCACAAATTTAAACATGTACTTGATTGTACAATCTTCCATATTTGTGAAATCTGTGTTTTACCCTTATGAGTTACTCACTGAACAAATGTGTGGAATGTTTGCACTGCATGCTATTTATACATAGGAATCTATATTTACGTTTTCCATATGAGTAGCAGGCATGAACAAACCGAATCGTTTAACTGAGCATTGATGCAAATCAAATGTCGATTGGTGACTTTGTGTTCTACCAAAATATTAATTGGAAAATTAACAGCAAGAAGGGAAGTGAAGTGGATTTTCTTTACACAAAGAGTCGATAGGTTGACTTGCCAAATTCCATAGACTGTACAGTGTTTGTTGAATTGATAAAAAATATTGCGCCCAGCATGCCTATTGGAAGCATGCATTGCAGGATTCAGTCACACAGCTCCACATTGTTTCTCTTGATCAGAATGGCAGCTCAAGAAATATGTGGATGTGTTGGGTTTGAGGGATGTCATGCTAAATTGGAGATTAGGGACAAAAAGGGACAAACTGGTTAGGCTGGATTATTCATGTTCATCTTTATATGTAGCTATCTCTATATTCATTACAAACACACTTCCTCCTAATCTCCTTAGCAAAACAACACAGAATCATAGAATTTACAGTACAGAAAGAGGCCATTCAGCCCATGGAGTCTACACCGGCCCCCGAAAGAGCACCCTGCCTAAGCCCACACCTCCACCCTATCCCCATAACCCAGCAACCTCACCTAACATAAGGACACTAAATTTAGCGTGGCTAATCCACCTAACCCGCACATCTTTGGACTGTGGGAGGAAACCGGAGCACCCGGAGGAAACCCACGCACACACGGGGGTAAGGTGTAGACTCCGTACAGACAGTGACCCAAGCCGGGAACACCTCAATCACGTCCCCTGTCTGTCTTCTTCTTTGCTCCAAAGAAAACACCCCCAGTCTATCCAATCTCCCTTCATAACTAAATATCTATTCAAATTCTCAACATATGATTAAAGGGAATATCCCTGATGATTTTCAGATTGAGTTAATATTTGAGTTTTTTGAGGGAGTGATTATGCAGATATTTTTTTCTTTTATCTCTTGAAATTATTATTTTTTGCAAAAGGTTTCAATGGCCTGCGGAACGTGTTCTCACATCTGTCCAATTTCCGTGTCCTGCCTGCAGCTTTCTTACATGTGCTTTGTTTTGTAGCCAATTGAGCCATATGGCTGCATCGTTTTTTTTTTAAAGCTGAGACAGCTGTGGAGGCTCAAAGTTTGAGAGTCGGTAATGTTATTTTGTGAATGGGTTGATCCTTGTTTAATGCTAAAGATGGACTAGCAGAAAACAAATGAATGATTAAATCCAGGAACTGGCATTGTGAGAACTAAGACAGTGCTATTTAGTTGGGAAGACTTACTGTGGTAACTCTCATTTGTGGGAGCCTCAATACACAAATGTTGTATCCTTGTTATATAAGAAAGAGTATAGATTTAGCCTGGAAATTGTAAGTTAATATGCAGATCAAGAGTTAACTGAATATTACGTACATTTTTAAGCATTACAAAGTATGCTCATTAATCCCTCTTTTTGCAGTGCTGTGGATTAGTAATATATCACACACCTTAGTTCCCATACAGTGTAGTGGGACAATTAACAATTAGAGCTAGCACTGTCAATGACGATAAGCAGCCATGCAACACCAGAGTAGAGTTGGGAAGCTATTTTTATTAAATATTGCTGTGCTATGTTTTGTCAGCTGGAGAGAAGCAACCATTTTGTGATGAGCCCTGGAAGCACTGTCTGAGTCGGAAAGCTGACCTGGTTCCATCACCGGGCTGAAGGAAACAGAGACCTTCTAGCGAAGCTAAAGAAATTCCTTTGAGTAGTCACTATGCAGCCACTATTAAAGTAATAGCCTCACCTATCCAGAAAATACCTCCTTTCCCCCATGTGAGACCCTCCCATCACCCCTTCCCCATCATTCCAAGGGCTGGTTTAGCACACTGGGCTAAATCGCTGGCTTTCAAAGCAGACCAAGCAGGCCAGCAGCACGGTTCAATTCCCGTACCAGCCTCCCCGAACAGGCGCCGGAATGTGGCGACTAGGGGCTTTTCACAGTAACTTCATTTGAAGCCTACTTGTGACAATAAGCGATTTTAATTTCATTTCCTGGAATTCAATGCATGTCCAAGCTCCGTCCAACATTTTGTCGTGTTTGTGAGAATTCAGAGAGTGTAGGCACCTCTATACCTTATCTCTTTGCAGCATACTCAAAGATATATAACAAGTTCAAACACCTTCCCTCCTATAAGGAGACCATTGAGCCACTTGAGGGAAAGTGACATTCAAGACTTCTCTTTCATTAAACACTCGCCCCTTGATCATATCATGAAATGTTATTCTGAGTGCTTGTCCATATCACCTGATATAACATCGAAGCAGCATTCAGTGATAGCAATACTTGAAATGGATATTCCAGCCAGCATGCTGATACATTATCGGGCTTGAACTTTCAGGGCGGCAATCAGATTGCCACTCCACTCCTAAATTTCTTTAATCCTAATTTTCTTTTCAGCTTGTCTCGCCCGATCTTCTGCCTCAGATCGGGTGAGATCCAAGCAGTGCAGCTTGTTCCAAGGAGCTAGCCTCGGAGAGGAGGAGGGGGAAGTGGTATAATGTTGGGCCATGGGTGGGGAGGTCAGGATGGGCCTTGGTAAGGGTGGGGTGCGAGTTGTTTTGGTGAATAATCCCCGTGGATTGGGGAGTTCATGTCTGTCGGGAGGGATATAGTCCCATGAGGGTGGGTGGAGTCCGGTGGGGGGAGTAGTCGGGGTGTAGAAAGACCCCTAGGATATTATGGGTGTGGGAGGTGTCCCATGGGAGAATCGACCTAGGTCTGCATAATTGTTACCCAGAAGGTAGAAAGGGTTTTCATTTTTCTAGCTTTGCTAGGTAACTATTGATGGAAAATAGCCAGAATCGTTTGAAGTTCACAATTTAAGTCACATTTCTATAATAATAATCTTTATTGTCACAAGTAGGCTTACATTAATACTGCACTGAAATTACTGCGAAAAGCCCCTAGTCGCCACATTCTGGCGCCTGTTCGGGTACAGAGGGAGCATTCAGAATGTCCAAGTGACCGAACCTACCTAACAGCACGTCTTTCGGGACTTGTGGGAGGAAACCGGAGCACCCAGAAGAAATCCACACAGACACAGGGAGAATGTGCAGACTACACACAGACAGTGACCCAAGCCGGGAATCGAACCTGGGACCCTGGAGCTGTGAAGTAACTTTGCTACCCACTGTGTGACCGTGCCGCCCTGAATTTCTGGATGGTTCCTGGTGCAGCGCAATTGCCCTGGGGAGGTCACCTGGGATCCAGGTGATCCAAAGACTATGTGCAAATAGAGATCAATGTCTGAGCAGGATTGTCTACAATGAAAAACTTGTATGATGTAAAACACTTTGCTAGGTCAAAGAAGGTGATTGTCTTAACAACATCTGTATAGCCATGGATGAAAGATTCAAGTGCACATCGGGTTGCCATAGAACATATGGAAACTCCTGTGGCATCAGCAGTGGAACCCTTAGTGGCACACATCAAAGGCACAGAAGCTGCATCTCTCATAAATACTTCTCCAGAGGCTTTGGGCTAAATCTTCAAAAGGCATTCTTGGCTAGCTTCACCACATTGGGAGATTATCTAGAAAAAGTCTTGAGGTAGAGATTCTCCGACTCCTAATCCGCCTCTCAGACAGAATAAGAGTGATGTTGTGAGATCGCACCACAGCCGTGATCGTGAATTTAGTTGGTTGGCAGTAAAGTTGCTGTCAGATCCCTGCATAAACGGCAGCAGATATGCCTGAAAATACTTTGGGCAGGGCAGGACAGCCACAGTGGCAAGACAGTGTACAGCACAACGACCTCTGAACTGCAGAAGCCCAGCAGTGTGACAGGGAACTCTGCAGTCAATCAAACTCCCTGAGAAGCTGTACATCCAGCAGCACAGAACCATTTGGAAGGTGTAAGAAACTAGGTGTTGGATGTGATGTGTTGGGTGTTCTGGATCACAAACAGGTCACCAACACTGGAAGTGGTGCAACTCTATTTTATTATAAGGTTAACTATATTAACATACTTGAACTGTGGGTAAATGCAATACCAGCTTTAACTGTTGACCCTTGCCTAGTCCTAACCAGGTGATGCCCTCAGCACATGGTGAATGTCTGTGTTGCAGGCTGTGAGCTCTGTGCTCCGAGCTGGCTGCTACTAGAATGAGCGGGAACTCTCCTGTCCCGTGTCTTTATAGTGCGTGTGCTCTCACTGGCGATTGGCTGCGGTGTTGTGTATGCTGATGAAATGAAAATCGCTTATTGTCACAAGTAGGCTTCAATTAAGTTACTGTGCAAAGCCCCTAGTCGCCACATTCCGGCGCCTGTTCGGGGAGGCTGGTACGGGAATTGAACCGTGCTGCTGGCCTGCTTGGTCTGCTTTAAAAGCCAGCGATTTAGCCCAGAGTGTGTGAGTGTGAGTGTGTGTGTGTGTGTGTGTGTGTGTGTGTGTCACAAACCATCCAGTTAATTCAAAGATTATATTGTGAACATTGTACTGAACGTTTCTGTACAATTGCCTGAATTCAAACACAAAAATATGGTTGCAGGTACTTGTGGATCTGCACTGGCAACAAATAGGTAGAAAAGCAACATACTGCAAAAGCAGCAGTCTGAAATATGAAACAGAAAATGTTGGAATTGAGCAGATCTGCCAGCATTTGTGGAGAGAGATACTGGGATTCGCCGGAAAGATTTCCACGTGTGGTAGTGAGCGGGAACTGCGGCGAGCTCCCCGGTGCTCGGCCTGGTGAAGCCTGGAACGTTGTTCAACATTAATTGGTCCACTTAACAAGGCCCCAAGGGCTTCTCGCCGCAAATGAAGGCTCTCCATCCGATTCACCAGCATTGCGCTCGCAAGCTCCCCACAAACAAGGCTGAGCAGCATTTAAACAGCACTTGCACAGCCAACCCCACTCAGCTCGCAGCAATGGCAACAAGAAGACCTGCCCCAAGGTTTTTGATGCAGACCTGGGGAGGCTCCTAGATGCAGTAGAGGCCAGGAGGGATGTCCTGTTTCCCCGAGGGTCCCGGAGGGTGAACCACAGGGGAGCAAGTGCCACCTGGCATGAAGTGCTGCAGCCATCAGCTCTGGTAGTGTGACCAGGAGGACTGGTCGCAAGTGTCACAAGAAGGTCAACAACCTGCACCGGGCAGCTTGGGGGAGTGGACACAACCCCCCCCCCCCCCAACCAGCAGGCAAGTCATTTACGCTCCCCACACAAGAATTCCCCAACAACCCTCCATGCAGCCCCAACCTTTCCTTTACCTCCTCTCTCCCTTCAACTCCCCCAACGCTTCCTTCACTCCCCTCCCTCCCACCACTGTGAACCACACCTGTGGCTAACAAAGGCCTCTCTGTGTCTCCGCAGGAGAAGCTCACACATAATTGCCGGGAGAGAATCCAGACTGGTGGTGGTGTGCCGGACATAAGAATCCTCATCACCTTCGAGGAATGGGCCTTGGCGGTGACTGGAGTGGCCGAGGACAGGGCGGTCACCAATGCGGAGGTTGGGGCACACCGCAGAGGTGAGGATCCACCCGGAGGACCTGTCAAATGTGAGTTGTTATTGCTTTACTGACTGACCCATCCCTCCCACTGACCACATGTTTATTCTCCCGCAGGTCCTCCAGCCGACGGCACCGGCCCATCCGGGGTGGCTCCCTCCACATGTCCCATGAGACCGCTCCAAGGATGCCACGATCGATGCGTCACAGTTGCCATCCACACCCTCCACCAGTGCAGATACTTGCACCTCGGTGGGAAAAGTTAGTGGATAGGCTTCTGGGACACAATCTGGTGAGCATCACACAGTTGCTGATACAATCAGGTGCAGGCAGGAACCCCCAGGTGAGACAGCAGTCGGAGGTCTGCTGGATCTCAGGACCCAGCTGGGTCCCAGCCAAATGCTGAACCTACCCGGAGCTGATGGAGACGTTGATGTGCAGCCGGGACATTCAAAGGAAGATGTTAGCGACACTCCAGCAGGCCCATAGCAATTGGAGGAGTCCCAGAGGCTACAGGTGCAGGAGATGTTGCCGGCAATGTGTGCCACCAAGGCCAACACTACGAGGGTGGCAACCGCAGTGGAGAGCCTGGTGCACAACGGCGGCACCATTAGGGGAGGTGTCCGAGCTGAAGTCTGTTACGGCCATGGCTGAGAGCCTCGGCAGAATGTCCGACTCGCTGGGGGACGTGATCCAATACCAGGCTGACCTTGATGAGGTGCTGCAGCCCATGGCCTGCCGAGGCGCTGCAGAGCTTGTCCCAGTCGCAGGTGGGCATTGCTGAGATGCTGCAGAACATGGCCCAATCACTGAGGAGCATCGCCGAGGATGTCGACACGATGGTGCAAGCATCAGGGAGCCGCCAGCGCTGGCATAGCGGTAGAGCAAGTAAGGCACGTTGAGGATCACTGAGGGCCCCGGGGGAAGGGGGGCAGAGGGCTTGGGGAGGGGGGGGGGGGGGGTAGGCAGGGGGTGAGGGTGCGGCACCATCAGGAGAGTGGGAAATTGTTGGACACCTGTGACACATTACAAACCCTTGACCAAAAGCAGTATAATGCCTCTGACATTTTCCTCCGCAATGCAGGCTGACCCCCGAACCCTTGGCCCGTCTCGCGAGGCATCTCCCCCTCTGCGGGATCACCGCGAGCAGGCGATGGGTGATGGGCGAGCAGTCAAGCAAGGATCAAACTGGCATAGATTAAGGAGCACCAGCGCTCGTCTCTCTGCAGGTTATTATCACCCCGCTGCCCTCGACAATGACCCGCTTACTGGGCCGGCACAGTCCCAGCACCCTAGAATGATAGGACACATACTCTGGGAGGGTGAGAAATGGGGGTGGTAAGGTACCGATGATGGACCAGGCCACGCTCTATGTGAAGTGGGCGCGTATGAGGGTCTCCCTAGCCCTCAGGGCTTGCCGGACCCTCGCCGTTACCGCCAGTCCTACAGCCTCTGGCTGGTTCTCCGGTTCCTCCCTGGCCTCACCCTCCAACCTCTACTGGTAAGACGCCTCCTCATCATCCTCACCCTCCTCCTCCTCGTCCTTGGACGTGGCCACATGTTCCTCATCTCCAACCAGAACCTCATCCCGCTGCTGTGCCAGGTTGTGGAGGACATAACAGACCACCACAAAGCGGGCAGTCCTCCTGGGGTGTACTGCAGTGCACCACCACAGCAGTTGAGGTATCTGAAACGCATTCTATGCAGTCCAATGCATCGCTCAATGACAGCTCAGGTAGCCACATGAGCCTCGTTGAATCAGGTCTCCGATTCGGTCTCCGGCCTCCGTACTGGAGTCATTAGCCAAGTCTCAGCGGGTACTCCTTATCTCCTAAGAGCCAGTTGCCCATCCTGACTTCCCCAGGATGTAGCTGTCATGCACACTCCCTAGGAAGAGTGCACACACATGCATGACCTGCATGTGGTGGCCAAGCATGAGCTGAATGTGAAAGGAGTGGAACCCCTTCCTGTTAACGTTGGGCACTTCTAGATGGCCCGGTGAGTGCAAGTCGACATACGTGCAGTCTATCTGGGACATCTCGGCGATGGCGGAGGAACTTGCTGCCCGGGCATTCTGTTGGGCTTGATCCATGTCAAAGTTGATATAGTTTTCTGCCCCAGCAAATAGGGTATCTATGGCCTGGCGGATTCATCTGTGGGCAATACCAGCGATGCCTGAACGCCCTGGGCCGTTGCGGTCCTTCCCCTCTGGGTCCCTCGCTGGCCTGATGGGTGCGTATGTCCTTGGGGTGTGGACCGAGTCCCTGCACATGGCCTGCCGCCTCGAGCATCTGCTGACACTGCTGCTGCTGCTACCGTCTCCGGCACCTGGCCCTCAGGCCTACCAGCAGCATCACTAGGGCCTGCTTTGCGAGGTCCAAAATACCGTCCATGCCGTTCAATATCTGTAAGGAATTGGGAGAGGTGTTAGACTGACAAATAGTGGTTGCTCCCAGGACCTTCCATTTCCCCATTGAACCCCGCACCCCTCTTCCCCCATGCTCGGAATGCCCTACCCAAGCACTGTTGGCCACATTGGACCCCAGGCCATGTACCTCAGGCACCAGCACATAACTTCACCAGGACCAGGTGCTGGTCCCCTCCTCGTTGCATTCACCCATCCTCCAGCTGTGGACATGTCTCCAGAGCTGTGTTCCATCCCCTGGGTGTTCGGATGTTGGCTGCTTCCTTGTGTGGTGTTGCCTCCCGCAGTGTTCAGACACAGTGTCCAAGCATCAAGGTGTGATTGGTATGCTAGGCAATGACTCCCAAATGATACACGGCCCGCCTACCCACGGGAATCAACTTGATTTGTGTGAAGTGCTCACTCAACCACGATTGCCAAATTCCTATTATCAATAGCCTTCGACCACATGGCCAGAGGCTTCAGCAGTTGGTGGGGGTTGTGGGTGGTCGGTGGGGCAGATGGGCAGGGACAAAGGTTGCCCCTGGAACGGGTACACCCAGGGTTGGCATGGTGGAGCAGCACACGGTTGCCCCTCCAGTGCCTCCCCCCACCTTCCATGGCGGTCGACCCCTGCGGAGGGTGATTTCCCCCTCTCCCCCACCCTGTCGAGTGTCTCCCAACTCCCGCCGAGCACTGGGACGGCAAGCCCAGCACCTCCAGGCTCTTTGTATGTGAGCAAAGCTGGTACTCACCTCCTCTTCTCCACGCAGAAGCCCTTCCGCCAGGTTCAAGTCTTTTTTAAAGGGATTACTAATTGGCGCCAGTATGATCACTTGCTGGGGAGGCCGATGAATGGCAGGAGGCCGTTGAATATGCCATCGCTCCGTTAATTGTATGAAAATGGGGCTTAAGTGGTGATAATTGGTTTCTTGCCACACTATGACGAGATCCTGATTTTGCCTACAGGAGCAGGTTGGTTGCATCACAAACTGTTTGGCGCCCATCGCAGTTCTCGTTTTCGGCCTCTCCCGTTATTCACCGGCCTTGTTTCACTCGAGCGAGAGTGCATCGAGGCTGGAGAATCGTTCCCAGGTTTAAAGTTTCAGATCATCAGAAATGAAGGATTTCCAGCATTTACAGTTTTCAAGTATTAGTGGAGATGGATTTAAGAATATTATTCCAAATACATAGGATGAAATTGGAGAGTCCACAAAAATGATCGGGAAGCTCACAACACTCAATTAATCAGCACCCATTCAATGTAATCCAAACAGCACGTCAACTTTGTGTTCCCTGCTCATCTGAATGAATGCCGCGTACATCAGCACTAACCATGCTGTTCGTTGGCTGGATACATCAGTAGGAGGCCCAAAATCGTAACTTCTTAGCATGCGTTAAAGTTAGCCTGCACCTCTAAAAGGAAAGGTACACGTGGCTGTTGTGTAGGAAGGTGAGTCTGACCTGGAAAGCAGTGAAAAATGGTAAAATAAAGGACGGAGAAGGCTCCTAGGTTTTCAGACATTCCATTAGAGGTCTAAGTGAAGGAGACAGAATGGAAAAGATACATTCTCCATCTGCAGGGGACGATGATACCCTTTAGAAACAGGCTTGGATGGTGATGGGAGCTGATAGGTATGGAGACTAATGCCAGGGGTCAGGCCCAGGGACCTGGGTGCAGTGCTGCAAGAGGTTCAATGATGTCACAAGTGGTCAAGGTCAGTGAATGTATCAGCAATGTCATATCCCACCAATGGCACCACAAGCCCTGTGCATCACTCAATTCAGAACAACCCCATCACTGACTTACCAACAATCTCTATCAATCCCATACCTAGCATTCGTAGCTTCACCTCACGCCCACACACTGGGTACTGCTGTAAGACTTACACCCACATCTTGTACTCATTGACAGCTATTCGACAATGACAGCCACATTAACCACACAGATTGCACGATATCGATGGATGCATGTCGCTCTATTTTGTAGGACAAGGTGACAAACAAACAGTGGTAGCAGGAGCTAACCAGAGGGAAGCATGTCCTAACCCAAGAGGGGAGATGACGTTGGCCATTTTTGGGATGCATTTTGAGAAGGTCATGGCCAGTGACTGGGCCAAAACTATTGAAGACGATGGTGTCCTCCTATCTAATCAACATCACAGAAACAGATTATCCCCTTGCTGTTTGTGGGAGTTTGCTTCACAAATTAGCTGCCATGTTTCCTACAATATGAGAGTGACTGTACTTCAAAAATACTTCTTGGCTCCGAAGTGTTTTGAGACCCCTCAGGGTCATGAAAAGTGCTCTATGTATGCTCGTTTTTATTATGGTTCTCGCATCCCACATAGTGTCATCCCACACTCTTATCTGATTTATAAAATTTTGACAGCGCAAACATGCATTTCTTACTCAGATCCATGCACTCCACAAAACTTTCCACCCCTCACCCCCTCTCCATTCCACACACCACAGCCTTATCCTTCTGCCTTTATCATTTTAGGTAGCTAGGAGATCCAATCTGGTCAGGCAGTGGATGAAGACACAGCACAGTCATTTGATTGAACACCTGCAGCACTAGTTCACCCATGTCTCAGAGGAGAGATTAGAGACACAGTCAGTGTACCGCAGTCAGTGAAGGGAGAAAGGATAATCTGGCATTATTGAAATGCTCAAAATGCTCAGCATGTGAAGAGTTAATGTCATGTTACAAGTAGAAGTCTTACAACACCAGGTTAAAGTCCAACAGGTTTGTTTGGAGTCACTAGCTTTCAGAGCACAGCTCTTTCATCAGGTTGGACTTTAACCTGGTGTTGTAAGACTTCTTACTGTGCCCACCCGCGTGATCTCCACATCATGTTATAATTAGCCACTTGATGGAGCAAGGGACAGTACTATAAAAGGCATTGACTCTTAGACTTCTGGGAGAGAGTGGAGGAGAGGAGACTGGAGTGAAGTGCATAGTAGAGCTGGAGTGGATAGAATATAGTTAGTTAGAGTATAGAGATAGTGGGCGAAATTCTCCGGAAACGGCGCGATGTCCGCCGACTGGCGCCCAAAACGGCGCAAATCAGTCGGGCATCGCGCCGCCCCAAAGGTGCGGAATGCTCCGCATCTTTGGGGGCCGAGCCCCAACCTTAAGGGGCTAGCTCGGCGCCGGACGAATTTCTGCCCCGCCAGCTGGCGGAAAAGGCCTTTGGTGCCCCACCAGCTGGCGCGGAAATGACATCTCCGGGCGGCGCATGCGCGGGAGCATTAGCAGCCGCTGACGGCATTCCCGCGCATGCGCAGTGGAGGGAGTCTCTTCTGCCTCAGCCATGGTGGAGACCGTGGCAGAGGCGGAAGGGAAAGAGTGCCCCCACGGCACAAGCCCGCCCGCGGATCGATGGGCCCCGATCGCAGGCCAGGCCACCGTGGGGGCACCCCCCGGGGCCAGATCGCCCCGCGCCCCCCCAGTCCCCCGGAGCCCACCCGCGCCGCCTTGTCCCACCGGTAAGGTAGGTGGTTTAATCTACGCCGGCGGGACAGGCATTTTAGCGGCGGGACTTCGGCCCATCCGGCCGGAGAATCGTGCGGGGGGGCCCGCCAACCGGCGCAATGTGATTCCCGCCCCCGCCGAATTTCTGGTGCCGGAGACTTCGGCAACTGGCGGGGGCGGGATTCACGCCAGCCCCCGGTGATTCTCCGACCCGGCGGGGGGTTGGAGAATCTTGCCCAGTGTTAGTGAGTGTAGTTTAATATAATCTATTTGTTTACTATAGGTATAAGTGTTGAACTTTATTTTAAGTAGTGTAAATAAATTTAGCTTTGTTGATGAACCTAGCTTCAAGTGTCTTTGTGAACACTACACTTTCCATCCTGAAGACAACCTCACAAAGATCACCTCAGATAACACAGTTGACAACTCATGGGAGGGGTAGGTTATATTCAGGTTCTGATGCAGAGGACTCCGGTGAACACTTTAATGGCTATGCATACAGAAGAATGCTGATGGATAGGCAATATAAAATACTTGGTGCATTGCAAGCCTGTGATCAAAGTCAAGAAGCATGGAGGAGTTCAGCATCAACATGCTACAGGGCTTTGTGCAGATCTTGGAGCCTATACTTTCCAACATTAAAAACATAGCCAAGCACATAGATGCATGCTTCAATTCAAAGCTTCCATTGTTAGGGCGAACAGCAACCACTCAACATTTAGTGCTGCAGTAGAAGCTCAAGTGGTTTTTGTACAAGAACAGCTTGCTGCCAACAATGCTGTGAGAGTGCGACTGGGCCTGCTGAGTGTTAGAGCAGTCCAGTAATCTGTCATCCAACAGATTACTAGAATTGGGTAGTGGTAGTGGCTCAGTGTGACAGCATTTGTTGTCCCACCATTGCCACTCTGTCAATGCCCTAACTGCTTTCAGTGTATAAGCAGTCCATGTCACTGCACCATGGGGAAGCCTGCAATCCTGGCAAAGTCACATGTGTGCTGCTTAGTTTGCTTGTCTCTGGTGAGAGAATGCTTTGGTAACTTCCCCTATGTTACACTGGATGGCAAACTGTGAGGATAGTGCAAATATCTGAAACTGCAACCTGGAAGGATCGAGACCCTTGAAAATTGATTGCCATGGTCACTACATGGTGACTGGCAATGCAACCCTTGCCCTGCTTTGAAGTTGTAGCAGCAGCAGCTAGCATGAGGAAGTCCTTGCGCAAGTATTGACATCTCACACATTTGCTGCAATTATTGTGCCTGCATTTGCCATGAGTGCAAACTGCGACATGCGAAACTCAGAAAATGAGAATCTTGCTGGCCTGATCTCATTTTTTGATTCAGCCTGCCCTCGCCGGTGATGTAAAAGGCTTCTCCCTCCCTCTCTCTTTCTCTCTCTCTCCACCGCCCCCCCCCCCCCCCCCCAACCAGGTAGGTTGGAAACATCCTTTCAACATTTTAAAATTTATTTAGTGTGCTTCTCCACCATATAGATCCCCCCACATTTGGAATTCTCCCTTCGCCAGTGTCTCTAAATAAGCAAGGTTTACAACCGCTTTTATAAAATGGGAACACACTGGGAACACACCGGTAACAATAGCATCTTGAGGAGAGGGACATGCCCGAGAACTACTCTGGCACTGCATTGGGCACTGCTCACTGACACCACTCTGGCATTGCCCCCTGGCACTACTACTGACACACTGACACTTCCCTGATACTGCCCCTGCCACTATTCCAGCGCCCTGGTACTGCCCCCTAACACTTCCCCTGGCACCCTGCCCCGGTACTGTGCTGGCACTATCACAGCCTCCTGACACTACCCCGGAAGCATGGCACTTCCTCAGATACCCTGGCACTTCTGGCACTGCCCCGTGGCACATCCCCCATCACTACCCCGATATTCTTGCTCTGCCTGCTGGAACTACGCTCGGCACCCTGACACTGCCCCCGGCACTCTGGTATTGCCCCAGTACTGCGCCTTGATACTACACTGGCACCCCAGAACATCCCCCTGGCACTGACCCCTGGAGGCAGTGACAATGGACAGTACCGGGGACCTCTCTGCGGAGATCCATCACGGAGGGTTCCTCTTATCAGTTGCGGTGGTTCCCCTTGTGCGTGGGTTGTTCACTTGTGCAAGTACAAGTTTCCCCTGTACATGGGTGTTTGGGGGGGGGGGCGCGCGGGGGGGGTGGGGGGGGGGGGTGGGTGGCGGTGTTGGTATCTCTATTTGCATAAGGGGAGATGGTATTAGGGCCGGTTTAGCTCACTTGGCTAGACAGCTGGCTTATGATGCAGAGCGAGGCCAGCAGTGCGGATTCAATTCCCGTATTAGCTGAGGTTATTCATGAAGGCACCGCCACCTCAACCGTGTCCATCACCTGAGGTGTGGTGATCCTTCGGTTAAACCACCACTAGTCCGCTCTCCCTCTCAAAGGGTGTGGTAAACCACTGTATTGTATTGTATTGTATTGTTACATGCCTGAGCTTGTCCCTGCTGGCTCCGCCTGTGGCTCCTCCCCTCGGGCTCATGTATAAAGGTGGCTGGTCTCTGCCTCTGATCCAGTTCAGGATCAGAGGCCAGGAGGCTTTCTGTTTAATGTGTTAAAGCCTCAGTTACGTTCACCACTCGCCGTGTGTTCATTGATGGCACATCAATTTAATACACTAAATATCTAATATGAATTCATCACTCAAGCCTGATCGCCTGGAGCTGGACCCACAGGCAGCCGACGCCACTGCAACTTTTGAGCACTGGCTAAGCTGCTTCGAAGCGTACCTCGGATCCTTCACCAAAGACTTCACCGACCTCCAAAATAAGCAGAACCTCCATGCACGTGTGAGCCCGCAAGTCTTTCTTCTCATCAGGGACGCCCCCTTGTATACGGAGGCGATGATGCTGCTGAAGGGACACTATGTTAAGTCTGTGAACGAGGTGAACGATAGGCACCTTCTTGCCACGAGACGACAATGCCATGGGGAGTCACTAGCAAAATTCCTGCGTGCCTTGCGGGTACTCTGCTGCAGCTGTGATTGCCAGGCGGTATCGGCTACCTAACAGGCAGAGCTGTTGATCAGGGACGCTTATGTCGCGAGCATGAAATCGAGCTACATCCGCCAGTGATTGCTAGACGGGGGTACACTCGGCCTCCCAGTGACAGTGCAGCTCTCAAACTCGCTGGAGGTGGCCTACCAGAACATGGAGGCCTACACCTCCGCCCTGCTCACCCAATCGTACGCTGGCCGCCATTACCTCTGACCGGCCTACCCATCACCTTCCGAAGCTCGCCTCCATCACGCTCGACCAGTCCCGGCCTCATCACCATCACCTTAAGGTCGCCCCACCCTCGATCTTAGCTAATCTCACCCCGGACTGTAAGCCTGTCGCTACTAGCAGGAGGCGATACAGTGCCCGGGATAGGACCTTTATCAGGTCAGAGGTCCAGCGACTCCTACGAGAGGATCAGATGGGGATCATTGAGGCTAGTAACAGCCCCTGGAGAGCCCAAGTGGTGGTCGTCAAGAGTGGGGAGAAGCACCGGGTGGTCATTGACTACAATTAGACCATCAACCGGTACACGTAGCTCAATGCTTACCCCCTCCCTCGCACATCTGACATGGTCAATCAGATTGCGCAGTACCGCGTCTTCTCCACAGTTGATTGAAGTCCGCGTACCACCAGCTCCCTATCCGCCCGGAGGACCGCCAATACACTGCCTCGAGGCAGATGGCTGCCGCTACCATTTCCTCAGGGTTCCCTTCAGCGTCACCAATGGGGTCTCGGTCTTCCAACGGGAAATGGATCGAATGGTTGACCAGTACGGGCTAAGGGCCACATTCCCGTATTTAGATGATGTCACCATCTGCGGCCATGACCAGCAGGACCATGCCGAGAATCTCCGGCACTTCCTCCACACTGCCAAACTCCTGAACCTCACTTACAATAAGGAAAAATGCATTTTCTGCACAACCCGCCTAGCCATCCTCAGCTAGGTTGTGGAAAACAGAGTCCTAGGGCCCGACCCCGACCGCATGCGCCCCCCTCCTGGAACTCCCCCTCCCCCACTGCCCCAAGGCCCTGAAGAGATGCCTGGGGTTATTTTCCTACCATGCCCAGTGGGTCCCCAATTATGCGGACAAGGCCCGTCCGCTTATTAAATCCACCGTTTTTCCCCTGACGGCTGAGGCCCACCTGGCTATCAACCGCATCAAGGCAGATATTGGCAAAGCCGTGATGCACGCTGTGGACGAGTCCATTCCGTTCCAGGTGAAGAGCGATGCGTCGGACTTTGCGCTGGCCGCTACCCTCAACCCGGCGGGCAGGCCCGTGGCTTTCTTCTCCTGTACGCTCCATGCCTCCGAAATTCAACACTCCTCTGTCGAAAAGGAAGCCCAAGCCGTTGTACAAGCTGTGCGACATTGGAGGCATTACCTGGCCGGCAGGCGATTCACTCTCCTCACTGACCAACGGTCGGTTGCCTTCATGTTCAATGACACACAGCGGGGCAAGATCAAGAATGACAAGAATGATGTCTCGGATCGTGTTTTCCGGGTCCTTAAGGGGGAGGGGGAGCAGCCCCAAGTCGTGGTCCACATTGGCACTAATGACATAGGTAGGAAAGGGGACAAGGATGTCAGGCAGGCTTTCAGGGAGGTAGGGTGGAAGCTCAGAACGAGAACAAACAGAGTTGTTATCTCTGCGTTGTTGCCCATGCCACGTGATAATGAGATGAGGAATAGGGAGAGAGAGCATTTAAACACGTGGCTACAGGGATGGTGCAGGCGGGAGGGATTCAGATTTCTGGATAACTGGGGCTCTTTCTGGGGAAGGTGGGACCTCTACGGACAGGATGGTCTACATCTGAACCTGAGGGGCACAAATATCCTGGGGGTGGAGATTTGTTAGTGCTCTTTGGGGGGGTTTAAACTAATGCAGCAGGGGCATGGGAACCTGGATTGTAGTTTTAGGGTACAAGAGATTGAGAGTATAGAGGTCAGGAGCACAGATTTGACTTCGCAGGAGGGGGCCAGTGTTCAGGTAGGTGGTTTGAAGTGTGTCTACTTCAATGCCAGGAGTATACGAAATAAGGTAGGGGAACTGGCAGCATGGGTTGGTACCTGGGACTTTGATGTCATTTCGGAGACATGGATAGAGCAGGGACAGGAATGGTTGTTGCAGGTTCCGGGGTTTAGGTGTTTTAGTAAGCTCAGAGAATGAGGCAAAAGATGGGGAGGTATGGCGCTGCTAGTCAAAAACAGTATTACGGTGGCGGAGAGGATGCTAGATGGGGACTCTTCTTCCGAGGTAGTATGGGATGAGATTAGAAACAGGAAAGGAGAGGTCACCCTGTTGGGAGTTTTCTATAGGCCTCCAAATAGTTTAAGGGATGTAGAGGAAAGGATGGCGAAGATGATTCTGGATAAGAGCGAAAGTGACACGATAGTTATTATGGGAGACTTTAACTTTCCAAATATTGACTGGAAAAGATATAGTTCAAGTACATTAGATGGGTCGTTTTTTGTACAATGTGTGCAGGAGGGTTTCCTGACACAATATGTTGACAGGCCAACAAGAGGAGAGGCCACATTGGATTTGGTTTTGGGTAATGAACCAGGCCAGGTGTTAGATTTGGAGGTAGGTGAGCACTTTGATGACAGTGACCACAATTCGGTGACGTTTACGTTAGTGATAGAAAGGGATAAGTATACCCCGCAAGGTATAGCTGGGGGAAGGGCAATTATGATGCCATTAGACATGACTTGGGGGGGATAGGTTGGAGAAGTAGGCTGCAAGTGTTGGGCACACTGGATATGTGGAGCTTGTTCAAGGAACAGCTACTGCGTGTTCTTGATAAGTACGTACCGGTCAGGCAGGGAGGAAGGCGTCGAGCGAGGGAACCGTGGTTTACCAAAGAAGTGGAATCTCTTGTTAAGAGGAAGAAGGAGGCCTATGTGAAGATGAGGTGTAAAGTTTCAGTTGGGGCGCTTGATAGTTACAAGGTAGCGAGGAAGGATCTAAAGAGAGAGCTAAGACGAGCAAGGAGGGGACATGAGAAGTATTTGGCAGGTAGGATCAAGGAAAATCCAAAAGCTTTCTATAGGTATGTCAGGAATAAAAGAATGACTAGGGTAAGAGTAGGGCCAGTCAAGGACAGGGATGGGAAGTTGTGTGTGGAGTCTGAAGAGATAGGCGAGATACTAAATGAATATTTTTCGTCAGTATTCACTCAGGAAAAAGAGAATGTTGTGGAGGAGAATGCTGAGACCCAGGCTATTAGAATAGATGGCATTGAGGTACGTAGGGAAGAGATGTTGGCAATTCTGGACAGGCTGAAAATAGATAAGTCCCCGGGGCCTGATGGGATTTATTCTAGGATTCTCTGGGAAGCCAGGGAAGAGATTGCTGGGCCTTTGGCTTTGATTTTTATGTCATCATTGGCTACAGGAATAGTGCCAGAGGACTGGAGGATAGCAAATGTGGTCCCTTTGTTCAAGAAGGGGAGTAGAGACAACCCCGGCAACTATAGACCGGTGAGCCTCACGTCTGTTGTGGGTAAAGTCTTGGAGGGGATTATAAGAGACAAGATTTATAATCATCTAGATAGGAATAATATGATTAGGGATAGTCAGCATGGCTTTGTGAAGGGTAGGTCATGCCTCACAAACCTTATCGAGTTCTTTGAGAAGGTTACTGAACAGGTAGACGAGGGTAGAGCAGTTGATGTGGTGTATATGGATTTCAGTAAAGCGTTTGATAAGGTTCCCCATGGTAGGCTATTGCAGAAAATACGGAGGCTGGGGATTGAGGGCGATTTAGAGATGTGGATCAGAAATTGCCTAGCTGAAAGAAGACAGAGGGTGGTGGTTGATGGGAAATGTTCAGAATGGAGTTCAGTTACAAGTGGCGTACCACAAGGATCTGTTCTGGGGCCGTTGCTGTTTGTCATTTTTAGCAATAACCTAGAGGAGGGCGCAGAAGGGTGGGTGAGTAAATTTGCAGACGACACTAAAGTCGGTGGTGTTGTCGACAGTGCGGAAGGATGTAGCAGGTTACAGAGGGACATAGAGCTGGGCTGAGAGGTGGCAAATGGAGTTTAATGTAGAGAAGTGTGAGGTGATTCACTTTGGAAGGAATAACAGGAATGCGGAATATTTGGCTAATGGTAAAGTTCTTGGAAGTGTGGATGAGCAGAGGGATCTAGGTGTCCATGTACATAGATCCCTGAAAGTTGCCACCCAGGTTGATAGGGTTGTGAAGAAGGCCTATGGAGTGTTGGCCTTTATTGGTAGAGGGATTGAGTTCCGGAGTCATGAGGTCATGTTGCAGCTGTACAAAACTCTGGTACGGCTGCATTTGGAGTATTGCGTACAGTTCTGGTCACCGCATTATAGGAAGGACGTGGAAGCTTTGGAGCGGGTGCAGAGGAGATTTACCAGGATGTTGCCTGGTATGGAGGGAAAATCTTATGAGGAAAGGCTGATGGACTTGAGGTTGTTTTCGTTAGAGAGAAGAAGGTTAAGAGGAGACTTAATAGAGGCATACAAAATGATCAGGAGGTTAGATAGGGTGGACAGTGAGAGCCTTCTCCCGCGGATGGAAATGGCTAGCACGAGGGGACATAGCCTTAAACTGAGGGGTAATAGATATAGGACAGAGGTCAGAGGTAGGTTCTTTACGCAAAGAGTGGTGAGGCCGTGGAATGCCCTACCTGCAACAGTAGTGAACTCGCCAACATTGAGGGCATTTAAAAGTTTATTGGATAAGCATATGGATGATAATGGCATAGTGTAGGTTAGATGGCTTTTGTTTTTTGACTTCCCATGTTGGTGCAACATCAGGGGCCGAAGGGCCTGTACTGCGCTGTATCGTTCTATGTTCTATGTTCTAAGATTCTGAGGTGGAGGATCGAGCTCTCCACCTAAAACTATGATATCTTGTACTGACCGAGGAAGCTCAATGAGCCCCCAGATGCCCTATCCCGCGGTACATGTTCCAGCGCACAAGGTTTCCGACTCCGGGCCCTCCTCAATGACCTCTGTCACCCGGGGGTCACCCGTTTTCTTCACTTTATCAAGGCTCGCAACCTGCCTTACTCCATCGAGGAGGTCAGGACCATGACCAGGGACTGCCAGGTCTGCGCGGAGTGCAAACCGCACTTCTATCAGCCAGACAAAGCGCACCTGGTAAAGGCCTCTCGCCCCTTTGAGTGCCTCAGCGTCGATTTCAAAGGGCCCCTCCCATTGATCGTAGCGGGTACTTCCTCAACATTGTTGACGAGTACTCAAGATTTCCCTTTGCCATCCCATGCCCTGACATGACCTCTGCCACCGTCATCAAGGCCCTGCACAGTCATTTCATCTTGTTCGGGTTCCCCACCTACATCCACAGCGATCGGGGTTCCTCCTTCATGAGCGACGAGTTGCGTCAGTTCCTGCTCAGCAAGGGCATCACCTCCAGCAGGACGATCAGCTACAACCCCCGGGGCAACGGACAGGTGGAGAGGGAGAACGCGACAGTCTGGAAGGCCGTCCTCCTGGCCCAACAGTCTAGAAGTCTCCCGCTGGCAGGAGGTCCTTTCCGATGTTCTCCACTCCACCTCCGGGGTCTCGCACCCGTCCTGGCTGACAGTTCCAGGGCCTGTCCTCCTCCGGAAGCATGCAAGGAGCCATAAATCAGATCCCCTGGTCGAGAAGGTCCTGCTCCTCCATACCAATCCATAATATGGCTACGTGGCACATCAGGACGGGCGACAGGACACAGTCTCCCTTCGGGATTTGGCACCTGCAGGTCCCCAGCGACCATCACCACCACCCCCGATCCAACACCGTCTTCCCCCACCTCTACCCACCTACCTCAAGAACTGGCACCCACAGGCCCACCTGCAACCATCACCACCACCCCTGCCCATAAACTGCCCCCCCCTCCACCGACTCAACAACTGGGTGAAGAAGAGGACAACGCGCTCCCGGACATGCAGGTCTCGACACCGGTGCCTACACCACAGCCGGGACTGAGGCGATCATGGCAGAAGGTCAAGGCCCCCGACAGACTTGATCTTTAAGCCCACTTCACCCCCGCTGGACTCTTTTTTGTAACAGGGGGGTGAATGTGGTAAACCACTGTACTGTATTGTATTTTTACATGCCTGGGCTTGTCCCTGCTGGCTCAGCCTGTGGCTCCTCCCCTCGGGCTCATGTATGAAGGTGGCTGGTCTCCGCCTCTGATCCAGTTTGGGATCAGAGGCCAGCAGGCTTTCTGTTTAATGCATTAAAGCCTCAGTTACGTTCACCACTCGTCGTGTGTTCATTGATGGCATATCAAAGGGTGAAGCAGCCTATGGTCATCTGAGACTACGGCGACTTTAACTTACCCATGGGTTGGTTCATGAGTATTATATTGGTATCCTGTCTGTCTGCTTTTCCAGCCCTGCCCCGTCATTGTGATGGTGTAAACCACGCTGGCAAATATTTTCTGCACAGGTTGCTGAACTATCTGGAGTGAGACCCCGGCTGGGCAGCCTTGGAACGGCACACCAGTGTTCTCACTTCAGCCAGCACTCTGTGCAGAGAATGGAAATTGTCAGTCATTGTTCCACACTAAGGGAGGAGAATTGAAAATTCTGAACAGGCGTGGTCTCCTTCCAAGAGCTCTTCTCCCTCCCTTTATTCCACTAGCTTGATTTGCTCCTCCACAGTGTCTGTTCATTTTCTAACCCATGCTGTACTCCAAGGGGAATTCCTACTAGCACTCTCATGTTTACGCGAAAATGTCATCAGCAAGTCCATCAACACCTGCCACATCATTCCCTGCAGACCTTTGCAACCGGAAACAGTTATGCAAAGCACCAAACACTTGTTAAAATCATTGCAACATGCAGAGCAACTTATCACTTATTGATGATCCCTTTTTATAGCTGGTAGGGGTCTATTCTGCTGCTGATTAGAACAGATGTTCAGCTATGGGTGGTTAAGAGAGGCCATTAGCTGGAACATTGAGCTTCAAACTGTTACCATTAGAATCAAATTAGTGTTGCACACTAATTCATGCCATGTCATGGCTGCTCTGCATATTGTCGGTGAACATTTGCTCTCTCTGTTTTAATGCCCTGACCTGTATCGTGTCCTGTGATTCATGCCACAGACGTGCACACATGCTATGGATGCCATTTTCCAAGCTCCAAGCACTGGCAGCACCAAAGAGGACACTAACTAACCCAACCTCTTACTCATGGATTGCAGCTTTGAAATTGGGCAGCTCAGACACTCAAAAGGCACCACCTTGAATTAATGCCAGGTACTGAAATTGCATTGCTGTCTTCACTTCTGTCCTCTTGTTTTTCCATCAGTATCAGGTTGATAGCGGCAGCAGTCAACAGTCGTTGATGAAATACTGAGGAGTCTCCAATCGGTCAGCACATCCAAAGTATTGCTTTCAGATAGAAATTGCTATGCTGGCCAGCTATATGGTTGGAGGATGAGCTTTGTTGTATTTGCACTGCTTCTGTTAACAGTTGGTACAAAGTCTGTGGGGCGGGATTCTCCCATCCCGCGGCAGAGTGTCCACGCCGTCATAAACGGCGTCGCGTTTTACGACGGCCTGAACGGGCCACTGCCAGGAGTAAGTCTGGCCCCCCTGGAGCGGTTCGCACCGCTCCAGCTGCCGATCCCGGCGTGAACTGTGCTCCGCGGGATCCACGTATGCGCAGTGGCACCGGCGCCATCGCGGACAAGCGCAGTGGCCTTCAACACGCCGGCCCCGATGCAACATGGCGCAGGGCTACAGGGGCTGGCGCGTGGTTCAGGAGGCCCCCAGCCAGAGAGGCCTGCCCGCCGATCAGTGGGCCCCGATCACGGGCCAGGCCATATCGGAGGCCCCCTCACCTCCCACAGGCCGCCACCCGATCCTTCGATGCCGAGGTCCCGCCGTCTCAGAGCATGTTAGAACGGCGCCGGCGGGCTGGCCTCATAGAGCACTAACCACGCTGGCGACGAGTTGGCGTGGCACAAATCGCGCGGCCCGCCGGCCATTCTCCGACCCGACGCGGGGAAAGAGAATCCTGCCCGTGGTGCGTAGCTCTGCTCTCTCCTGCGAGCCACTCCTTTACTTTCCTCCTTCAAAATAAGTATGATCCAGCATTCAGATTGCAGCAGTTTAAAAGCTCTCCAGATGCCCTGCATTATTCTTAGCTGCAAATCACACACCAGCTCTGGGACTGCCACTAAAATCATTGCTGACTCAGAGAGGGATTGACATCGATGTAAGCGGTGGCACACTGAAGTTCTGTCGAATTGTATTGCCTTTTCAAACAGCTGTTGCTGGTGAGTGGAGAAGCTGAAGACAGTTGGTGACTCTGCTAAATAATTCACCTGTGACTTTCTTGATACACCTTTGGTTAATAAACTCGTTGAGCCTGCAGATATCGCCATTGCTGGACTGCAGAAAGCCAGATACTTAGAAATTGAGGACTAAGCTGACTTTTACAGTTCCTGGCATTGCTGTATGAATTGTTGGTCATGCCTCATGGGTTTAATAAATAGGCAATTTAAGAACACTGAGATTGATGAACCCACAACCCTTTTGAGAAATTTTAATTGAAGAGCACGAGACAAATCGTTACCCCGTTCACTTTAATTCCTCATAAAAAAAACCTTGTGAATTAATCATCCATGTCGAGAAAACTACTGTTGTTGTCGGCATATTTGTTGAACTTTGAAGCCTTGAAAGATACTTACAAAATGGAGGTCGACTTGTTCACCAAGTATAACAGTGGGCCCCCATCCAGGGTGTGGATGCTTACCATTTTTAAATGCCATTGACATCCGCCTCAAAGAGTGAGCATGTCTGAAACTCCCACACACCTTTACAACACAGTTCATGCCGTCTACATGATCCCATGCACCCAGTCATTAGGAACCTGTAAGTAAAACATGCATTTGGGCGTTAAAAAACTGCGGCTGACTATTAATGTGATTGCAGGATGTTGTGACTGAAAAAGACGGAGGGTGGGGGGGTTTAATTATACGTTGAGTATATACAAACACTGGGGGCGGGATTCTCTGTCGGCCGACGATGAAGTCGAGAAACGCAATTGGGCGGAGAATCATTCATGACGCCAAAATCGTGGCGGGCACCAGGCGACGCCTGACTATCATGCTCCAGTACCACAACAGCAGCATCAATGTGTTCTACTCCGTACATACAGTAAACGCTATTCACATATCATTAGTGGGCCTGACCCGGTTATTATTATTATTCTACGGCGCTGACGAAGGAGAGAGAGGAGTTAGGACATACAGTGACATGGACGTGGGCTGCCGGACCTGCCATTGACAGGGCTGGTGGTGACATGGGGTGGGACGGGGACCGGGGCATCCACTGCGCACCTCACAGACTGCCCACCTTGACCCGTGCTTGTGCAGAGTGACACCAAACGTATGGATGCCCCCCCACCCCACTACCCACTGCACGCCAGCCCTCACCCTCCACCCCACCACTAACCCCAGCACCCATCCTCCACCCCATCCCTCATCCTCCACCAAATCTATCCCCCTCTCCCGGCATGCAGCCCACCGAAGGGCAATGTCCACAGTAGCCCCGACAGGAGGGCACCGTACAGGAGCCGCGGAACGTAATGCTGGCATGGGTAGGACCAGTCAATGGTATACCTGGAAGCACGGATGGGCGCCAGGGCCCAAGGTTCACGTGGTGCTGGGCACAGACGAGGCTAGGGATGTGGTGGGCAGAGTGCCACGGGAAACGGCTGTGGGTGGTAAGGAGATGGGGGAGGAGGTGGGGGGGTGGGGAGTGACATGCGGGGGCAGGTTCTGCAGTGCAGACCGGGGCAACCAAGTAGCCTGGTAGGCCTGGTTGTGCATGGGGGTACACACCATACTAACATGTCTGACTTTCACCCCCTGCAGACAATGGACTTGGGAATTCAGCCAGGACATTAATTCATTAACTTTGACAAAAAAGGACTTGTGGATGGCAGGGAGTGGATGGAGAGACATTAAAAAATAAATAAAAATCTCAAGGTAGGTTCATTTTAAGTCTGAACCCTGCCTGCCAAGGACAGGGGGAGGTTATCCCACCTCTGTAAGTGGGACTGGACGCCATCAACCAGGCTAGTATAATTTAATTTAGGAACCGGGGCCGAATTGTGGGCCACCCGGATCCCAGATAACAAAAGCTAGATCTGGCAAGGCAAAAAAGTAACATCCCCAGATAGGCTAATCTCTCCGGGCAATAAACGAGGAACATTCGCTCTTATCCAAGTTCAACTTATATCCAGAGTAAGAGTTAAATCTCCTAAGCAGCTTCATTATCTCATCCGCAAAGGGTACTGGGTCCGCAATGTAGCGAAGTAAGTTATCTGCTTCAAGGGAAACCCGATGCTCCACCCCTCCCTGATTTATCCCCCTCCACTTAACAGCGGACCTCAGCATTACAGCAAGCGGCTCTATTGCCAAGGCAAATAGGAGCGAAGACAGTGAATACCCCTGCCTCGTGCCCCTATTCAACGGGACGTAGTCAGAGTTCAGAGCACTCATATGAACACTAGCAGTTAGGACCCTATGTAGTAATCGAATCCAGGAGATAAAAATTTAAAAATGTCATAAATATCTTTATTGTCAAAAATAGGCTTACATTAATACTGCAATGAAGTTACTGTGAAAAGTCCCTAGTCGCCACATTCCGGCGCCTGTTCATCTACACAGAGGGAGAATTCAGAATATCCAATTCACCTAACAGCATGTCTTTCGGGACTTGTGGGAGGGAACCGGAGCACCCGGAGGAAACCCACGCAGACATGGGGAGAACGTGCAGACTCCGCACAGACAGTGGCCCAAGCCAGGAATCGAACCTGGGACCCTGGCACTGTGAAGCCATAGTGCTAACCACTATGCAACCATGCTGTCCTTTGATAAACTTAGTCCAAATTGGAACCTCCCAAGAAACTCAAACAGATATTCCCACTCCACTCTATCAAATTCCTTTTCGCATCTAGAGAAACAATCACCTCCAGTTCGGGCACCAAGGAGGGAAAAAGGACAATGTTCAGCATAAAACATATATTGGCTGACAAATGCTGCCCCCTAAGGAAACCTGCCTAATCCTCCCAGATCACCACTGGGAGGAGGGCTCCAGCCGCAGCGCCAACACTTTAGCAAGTAACTTAACATCTGCATTTAAGAGTGAAATAGGTCGATAGGATCCACACTCCGTTGGGTATTTGTCTTTTGTGAGAATCAAGGAGGTTGAGGCCTGTGTGAGGGTAGAGGACAACAAAGCTCGGGATAAGGAATCGTTAAACATATCCTGAATTAAAGGTACGAACTGCTCTGCAAATTTCTTATAAAATTCAATGAGGAAGCCATATGGTCCAGGAACCTTACCAGTGTGTATCAATCCAATACATTTCATAATTTCCTCTGGGCCCAATGGGAATTCCAACTCCTTGCTCCTCTCCCCCTCCACAGCTAGAATAGATAAGCTATCCAAAAAGTCAGTCATGAACGCTCCCTCAGCCAAAGGCTCCAATCCATAGAGACTCTGATGAAACGATTCAAAAGCCACATTGACCTGAGGAGGGGTTGAAACCAGGCTGCTGATTGAGTTCTTACCTGTACAATCTCCCGGGAAGCTGTCTTTTGCTTCAGCTGGTGAGCTGAGAGGCGACTGGCCTTCTCCCCGTATTCATAAAACATACCCCTCGAGCACCACAGCTGGTGTACGGCGCCGTCCATTGACAACACCTCGAATTGTGTCTGCAGTTTTTTCCTACTTGTCAACAACTCCAAGGTTGGGGCAAATGAGTACTGGTGGTCCACCTCAATAATGGAGTCCATCAGCCACTGCTGCTCTGCCCTCTCTGTCTTCACCATGTGTACTTTGTAGGAGATAATCTCCCCCTTGAGGATCACCTTAAGGGATTCCCATAGTGCAGGGTGAGATTGACTCACCTTCATTAAATTTCATAAATTCCCCAATGCCGGTGGACATGCATTCACAAAATGTTTTGTCTGCTAATAATGTCCTGTCCAATCCCCATGGTGGATGCTGACTGTAGTGCCAAATCAACAAAGTGTGGGGCATGTGCAGCCGCCACTTCAAAAGGGAGGAGAGACATAGCCACCATAAAAAAATTGATCCATGAGTAAACTTGATGCACATATAAAAAAAAATGACCAGTCTTTATCACCTGGATGCAAAAAGTGCCAAGGATCTACCCACTCCCCCATCTGTTCAATGAAAAACAACAAAGCTCTCGCCACACCTGAGGGAGTCAGAAATTTGAGCTTGGATCGATCCACTAGGGTTTGGAACACAATTTTAATTTGCCACCCAAAATAAGCTGTTGTGAATCAAAATCGGAGAGGGAGGTTAGCAAGTTATTAATAACATTTGCACCGTCCCAGTTCGGAATGTAGATATTAACCAGAACCACCGGAGGGCTCACCGGAAACCCACAGACAACGACATGTCTTTCATTGGGATCGGTCAAGATCTTAGCAGCAGAAAACTGAACCCTTTTAGTAATTAATACTGCCGCATCCCGAGCCCTACCATTGAAGCCCATTTAAAGACTTGTCCCACCCACCCCTTCCACAATCTTGTCTGGTGTCTGATCCACAAATGAGTCTCCAGCAGAAACACCATGCCGGAATTTAAACTCTTCAGGTGGGTAAATACTTTCAACCTTTTCACTGGGCCTTTCACCTCCCTGACATTCCAGGTGACCAAATAAATTGGGGGTCTCCCACCCCACCTTAATCCGGAATCAGCCATTTACACCAATAGAGATTATCCAACAGATACATAAAAGGTGCAGCAAGTAGGCCCACACAAGATGGCCGCCAAACTAAATCACAAGACTAAACAAAGAAAAATCTGCCATCACCATGAGCAAACTACCCTCGCCCACTTCTCCCCCTCTTTCTCGCCTTCGGATACTACCTTACCCAAATGTGCGCATACAGACAGCAGCAATGCGAACATAAACAACTGAAATCAACTTTAACAATCCTAAACCTAAACAAAACAAGAACTCTTAAGCTCATTATCTAAACAAAACACTATAATAAGCTACAGTCAACCCTTCAACACTGCTCACTTTAGCCAACTCTTACATTAGCAGGGCGGCTCCCAACTAGAGTGAAGCAAAGTGGCTACAAACAACAAAATATTAAAACTCCCTAAACCATTGCACTCCGAACGCACCTGGCAAAATGACATAATGAGCAAGGCAAAGGGTACTGCTCATCAGTCAGCCAAGGCGGAGGTACAAAGAAGAACTAGGAAAATCAATAACCAATGGTGGACTGAGAAAACTAAGGAGCTACAATTCCTCGCTGACAAGCATGAGACCTGAGGCTTGTTCAGAGCCACCAAGGAAATATATGGACCCAACACCCTAGGCCTCAAAACCAGTGTGGAGTAAGGATGGAACCTTCTTGAGAGACAGAGAAAACATCAGCCTTCAATGGAGGGAACACTTCAAAGAACTCCTAAACTGGGACTTCCAGCGAGCATGGACAGAGTCGAAGATGCCAATAAACACGCAAAGAATGGAAATTTTGCAGGAGTGGACGGGATTCCAGCGAAGTTTTCGAACTTGGAGAAGAAGAGATCACCCATCATCTCCAATAGTTGTTCCTGAAAATCTGGGCAGCACGGTAGCACAGTGGTTAGCACTGTTGCTTCACAGCTCCAGGGACCCAGGTTCAATTCCCAGCATGGGTCATTGTCTGTGCGATGACTGCACATTCTCCCCGTGTCTGTGTGGGTTTCCTCCAGGTGCTCCAGTTTCCTCCCGCAGTCCAACGATGTGCAGGTTAGGTGGATTGATCACACTAAATTGTCCAAATGTTAAGTGGAGTTGCTGGGTTCCGGGGCTGGATAAGGTGGAGGTGTAGGCTTCGATAGGGTGCTCTTTCAGGGGCCGGTGTAGACTCGATGGGCTGAATGACCTCCTTCTGTACTGTAAATTCTATGATTCTATGAACAGGGAATTCTATGTTTTCATAACAATAAGAACAGAGCCCCACATTAAACTAAGCCCCAAACCTAAGCCCCAACTATCAAAATTCAACCCCAATAATGGGAAGTTCTGAAGAATAAAGGTACCTTGGTGTGTTTGCCCAGAGATTTCTGAAGGCAGAAGGACAGATTAGTAGCGTGGTGAAAAGGCTTATGGGACACTTGCCTTCATCCATCAAGGCTTAGATTACAAAAGCAGGGAGGTCATGTTGGAGTTGTATACAACTTTGCTGAGACCACAGCTGGAGTACTATGTGCAATTCTGGTCGCCACATTATAGGAAGGGTGTGATTGCACTGGAGGGGCTGCAGAGGAGGTACACCAGATGTTGCCTGGGGTGGAACATTTAAGTTATGAAGAGAGGTTGGATAGGCTTGGGTTGATTTTGCTGGAGCAGCGAAGACTTGAGGTGTACAAGTTTATGAGGGACATGGACAGAATGAATAGGGAGCAACTGTTCCTCTTAGTTGAAGGGTCAGTTCAAGGGGACACGTTCAAGATGAGTGGCAGGAGGTTTCGGGGGATGTGAGGAAAAACCTTTTTACCCAGAGGGTGGTGACGGTCTGGAATACCATGCCTGCGAGGGTGGTAGAAGCGGGTTTAAAAAGTACCTGGATGAGCACATCATAACATTCAAGGCTATGGGCCAAGTACTGGCTAATGGGATTTGGTAGGCAGGTCAGTTGTCTTTCATGTGTCAGTGCAGGCTTGAGGGGCCGAATGGTCTCTTCTGCACTGTATTATTCTATCATTCTGTGAACGAAAAGAAAAGGGCAAATGTGCTGTACACTAGTGGAAGTCACCTCATGCACGTCTTCCCCCTACATAACACCACCAGAAATCCAGCTGTTTGTTACAAATTGACATAATACTCAACATTAAAGGTTAACATGAGATCAGCAAACTTATTTCAGATCAGACCAATTTTCCTTTGAAGCAGTGGTGTGCAGCTGCATTGCTGTGCAGCCAGCCAGTAATCTGGAATGTATTGCACAGTGTAAACAAACTGGCTACACTCAACCGTATTTTTTGGGACACATCCATGTGCAGCCACGCAAGGGACCACAAAGTGCTACAACAGGCCATGCGCAACACAGAAAAATCAGAGAGATCATTGTATTAGGCATCCACCAGGAATTCCTGCAAGGATTCTTCCAATCAACTGACAGAAATTGGGTTGACAAGCATGTATGGTGGTATGACCTGGTATTGTCAACAACTTCATCACTCACACATGTGCATAGATTGGATGAGAAGACTCACAAGAAATACAGTCTGTTGACCAGATATGAACAATGATATTGAACCCACTGTTGAGAAGCGTGAGGAATGTCAAGAGCATATCTCAAGACAGCACAAAGAACCACATGAAGTCCTACTTATCCTTAGTACAAAATTGCATCTGACATCTTTCATAATGATCATTTTTGCCAACTACTTTCCCAAGTACCGTATTATCCGACAATTGCACAGTACCTCAAGCACAACTATTGTGCATGCTCTGTGCTATTTTCAGTTTCTTTGGTGTGCCCAGACAGATCATCACAGATAACGGAACACAATTTAAAAGTAAGCTATTTCAAGATAGATGTGAGAAGTGAAATATCAATCACACTACTTCTTCTCATTACCATCGGTCTAATAGCTGATCTGAATGATTTTTTCACATAGTGAAATCCCTAATTCTCATGTTGACAGCCCAGCAGAGTCTACACATTACAATGTCACATCTGATAGTGACACCTTTAAGTGCAACTATTTTGATGAAAAATTCCAGCTTGAGTCTGGTCTATATAACAGGTTTATATAATCTCTTATGAGTGATTTGTGCCATTCTACCATTATAAAAACACGACAATCGTAACAATGTAATAGCAAAATCCCTTTTCACTGTTCCTACAGCTTGGAATCCTGCCATGTTCCATCAAGCTTCATACATGTTGTTTGCCATCTGCAAGAATGAAAAACTTAGTTTTTGGCATGGTATGAAATATGCTGACGTCCTGAAATATTGATATGATGTGGTCAGAATTGTCTCCAATTTTCCACACTATGTTCTCTACACTGTGAGCAGATGTAAAACACTTACTCAGTGAGAGATGATTGAAACATGGCCACTTTTACATTGCAAAGTTTTGAAGCAGCATTGGCAGAGGTGAATGAATAGGTTGCATGCATGCACTCATAGCCAAACCGCTGGTGGACATGAGGAAGAGGACAATATTTTAGTGGGTGGGAGTTTCAAATAAGAGGAAAAGTAAGGCAAGAGGGAATCAACTAAAATGTGTTCCTTGTACAATTAGTCTATTCAGTGTGCATAACTGCTGCCTTGATGAATACAGAAAATGCTGGATAAACTCAGCAGGTCTGGCAGCATCTGTTCCGAGTCCATGTGACCCTTCTAGAGAACTGTATTATCCAGTGTTTTGTTTTATTTGCTGTTTTAATAACATGGATATCTACAAATTATCATTTCTCTTGAGCGGATGTCTAAGTGTTAAATATCAGAGGCTGGTTTGGCAAATTGTTTCACCTACCACAGATGGTGCTAAATTCATACCTGTCCATCATAAGAAACAGCGCAACCACGGTCCCCTGGCACTGATATTTTATTATTGGAACAGACGTATGTGGTCTGACTGTACAGATGGTCTTTCAGGCAGAGTTCATTGTAATCTGAAAATTTAGTAATTCAATAATCCTTCATGGTCCTCTTCATTTCGTTCATACATGGTCAATGCAGTGAAAAAAATCTGAATTCTGAATGAAATATGCAGAAGGCGCGCTGTCTGTAATCAAGTGTGACCGACATAGACATAGCTGTTATTAACTCGGTAAGAATCAATGATCTTAGTTGCATTAAATAATATGTTCCAGCACACACAGTGTTTTCTAAGTTTGCTGATTCGATAACCCTCCAATAACTATACTATAATCTTGAAAATGACTGAATAATTTCTCAGGTAAGTAACCATTCTAAAAATACTTTCTGTCTCAGCTAATTATCGATTATGATCAAATAAAATTAATTCCTCTCTTATAAACTCAAATGTGTTTGCATAATCACTGGAGGTATTGATATCCTTTTAAGAGCATGATACTCAGGTCAAATTTTTAGGGGTTGGAGAAAAACACTCCTGATACTCATGCATGTATTTATTTACCTTTCAAACTCATTACATAATTTCTAATAAGGATAGGTGTTTCAAATGTATGCACCATTATTTGTAAACAGATTCTCTTGTAAATAGAGTGAGTTCTTTTGAATGGATGGAGCCTGAAATACCCTGGGTCACTCAGATCCTTTACCACCAATTGGGTAGGAAACCAGCAGCAACCAGGGGGATCTGACATCAGTGGCCTTTTTTTAATGGTGTGAGCCATTTCAATGGGTGTTCTGCCCATCTCCCACTGGGTAACCTCATGAGAGTTCCAGCCAGTACACCTTAATGAAAACTTAATCATGAAACTTGGCTTCTGATGTGCTATTTTAACTGACGTTAGCTTTTTTAAAATAAGTATTTATAAGTGCAGCATACCAAGCAAAAAAAAGTATCAGCGAACTGTTCACAGCATGAATAATTCTGTAAAATTTTTGAAGTTTTTATTATTTATAGCATTACATTTATGAATGGTGATGTGATAGGCAGGTTGGTTCGATGTGGACTGCACTCAATGCAGGGAAGTTAGAAACAGACGTCTAAAACAGGAGAAGATCCAACACTGTTTTATTCAACTAGATGAACTGCTGTACATATTCAGCTGTGGGTCGACACTATACTGATCTGACTAGTGACCTTGTCGTAGCCTGACCAGACTTACTAGCTACCGCATGGTGTCTGTGCTTGCTAGCTCGTGGACTCTGACTGTCTCAGTAGCTGGGTCCCGAGAGAGCGGGAAACCTAGTGTCCTCTGGCTTTATAGTGGTAGTGTCCTGTCTGGTGATTGGCTGTGCTGTGCTGTATGTTTACTGGTCATCCTATGTGTCAGTCACTGCCTATCTGAATCACATTATGTACATGAATGGATATTATGACATCTCCCCTTTTTTTTTTAGTTAAATAAATAATGAGGTATGTATATATATATATGTATATAAATATGCCTGACTATATAAAACAGTGATTGAACAAACGTATATACATGGGAAGGTGTCGATAGTGCAAACTAAGCAATATTTACAAGAGTTAAGTCGATGGATTCAGTCACAAAAATTTACAAAAGTTAAGTCTACTGATTCAGTCTTTGTGGCGGGTGACAAATTCTTGTTGATCGTCGCAGAGGTGGATCAGGAGCCGCCTGCACAGGGAGAGGTGGGATCGCTGTCATTGCGGTGGTCGCGTGGGCCGGCAGGATCGCTGGCAGATCGGTGGCCACGTGGCAGGGTACGTCCGGAGGAAGCATGTCAGCCGGCGGAGCACTGCGGTCAGGCGGTGGGCGTGGAACTCTTCGCAATGCCCGTCTGTTGTGCCGGAGCAGGGAGCCATCGGCCACGAGAACAATGAAAGACCTCGGGGCAACTTGTTTGACAACAACAGCTGTGGCTGACCAACCGCCCTCAGGCAACTGGACGTGAACATGATCGGCTGGAGCCAGCTCAGGTAAATCCGTGGCATGAGCATCGTTTGTGGTCTTCTGTTGGGCCTGGGACTGCTGCACTTTTTGTAGTACCGTGAGGTGGTCAAGGTATGGATCATGGTTGGCTGGAACTGTGGTCCTCAGAGTGCGTTTCATGAGCATCTGCGCTGGGGACAACCCAGTGGACAGTGGGGTTGCCCTGTATGCCAGCATTGCCAGGTTGAAGTCGGAGCCTGAGTCTGCAGCTTTGCACAGCAACCGCTTGACAATATGGACTCCTTTCTCGGCCTTCCCGTTTGATTGCGGGTAGTGGGGACTGGAGGTAATGTAACGGAAGTTGTAGGACTGTGCAAAGTCAGACCATTCCTGGCTGTAAAAGCAAGGACCGTTGTCGCTCATTACCGTGAGCGATATCCCGTGCCTGCCGAACGTTTCTTTGCAGACCTTGGTGACCGCCTTCGACGTGAGGTCGGACAGTTTCACCACTTCTGGGTAACTAGAGAAGTAGTCGACCAGGAGTACGTAGTCACGTCCCTTGGCGTGAAAAAGGTCTACACCTACTTTGGACCACGGAGAGGTCATGATCTCGTGCTGTTGCAGTGTTTCCTTGGGTTGAGCCGGTTGAAACTTCTGACAGGTGGGGCAGTTGAGGACGGTGTTGGCAATATCCTGGTTAATGCCCGGCCAGTAAACCGCCTCCCGAGCTCTGCGTCGGCATTTCTCGACTCCAAGGTGACCCTCATGGTGTTGACCCAGCATCATAGCCTGCATGCTTTGAGGAATAACGATCCTGTCGGGTTTCAGAAGGATTCCCTCCACAACCAACAGCTCGTCTTTAACATTAAAGAATTGGGGACATTGTCCCTTCTGCCAGCCATGGGTAAGGTGCTGCATCACACGCTGCAGTAAAGGATACTTGGCCGTTTCCTTACGAATTTGGACCACCCGTTCGTCAGAGGCTGGGAGGTTGGTGGCACACAATTGCACTTGCGCTTCTATGTAGCACCTTGAAGTCACCTTGTTCACACGGTGTGGTGTTTGAAGTCATAGCGGCGGAGTCGAAGAAGAATTTGCTGTAACCGAGGTGTCATGGCATTTAAATCCTTCTGGATTATGTGGACTAGAGGCCTGTGGTCCGTTTCCACCGTGAATTTCAACAGGCCGTAAACGTAATCATGAAACTTGACTATTCCTGTCAGGAGACCCAGACACGCCTTTTCGATATGGGCATACCGTTGCTCAGTGGGCATCATGGCCCTGGAGGCATATGCCACTGGAGCCCAGGACGAGGAGTCATCTCGCTGGAGGAGCACCGCCCCAATGCTGTCCTGGCTTGCATCAGTTGATATCTTGGTTTCCTTGGTTGGGTTGAAGAATGCTAGAACTGGGGCTGTGGTGAGCTTTGCCTTCAGCTCACGCCATTTCCCTTCATGTGTGGGCAGCCACTGTAATTCCGTTGACGTCTTGATGAGATGGCGGAGAGCCGTGGTGTGGGATGCCATATTGGGAATGAATTTCCCGAGAACGTTGACCATCCCAAGGAAGCGGAGGACCACCTTCTTGTCCTATGGAGTCTTCATGGCGTTGATCGCCAAAACCTTGTCGGCGTCTGGCCGCACACCCTGCTGCGAGATGTGGTCACCCAGGAACTTAATATCAGATTGACCAAATGCGCATTTGGCCCTGTTGAGCTGGAGACCATGTTCATGAATTCGCTGGAAGACCTGCTTGAGGCAAGCGATGTGTTCTTGGGGCGTTGTGGACCAGATGACCACGTCGGCCACGTATACTCCTACCCCCTCGATGCCCTCCATCATCTGCTCCATGATACGATGAAACACTTCGGAGGCAGATATGATACCGAAAGGCATGCAGTTGTAACAGTAGCGGCCGAACGGGTTGTTGAACGTGCAAGCTTGCGATTGAATGCGTCCAGCTGTATTTGCCAAAAACCCCGGGAGGCGTCCAGCTTAGTGAAGAATTTGGCATGAGCCATCTCACTGGTTAACTCTTCACGCTTCGGGATCGGGTAGTGCTCCCGCATGTTGCGGTTTAGATCCTTGGGATCAATGCAAATGCGGAGCTCCCCTGATGGCTTCTTTATGCATACCATGGAGCTGACCCAGTCTGTTGGCTCCGTGACCTTCGAGATGATGCCTTGGTCTTGGAGGTCCTGGAGTTGCTTTTTCAGATGATCCTTGAGGGGCGCCGGCACCCGGCGTGGTGCATGGATTACAGGGGTGGCGTTCGGCTTGAGCAGTATTTTGTATCGGTATGGGAGCGTGCCCATTCCATCGAATACACTGTGGTACTGCGTGATAATGTCGTCTATGTTGGCTTGCAAATTTCCATTGGGCGAGGCCGTCGCTGGTGACGATGATATGGTGTGGACTCGCTGAACCAGGTTCAGGAGCTGACAGGCGCGAGCACCGAGCAGGGACGCCCTGTCTGGCCTGACGATTTCAAATCGTAACGTTGCCTTGATCGCCTTGTTGGATACCCCTAGTTGACATGAGCCACTGGCAGCTATGGCATTGCCATTGTAGTCAAGGAGCTGGCAGGCCGGTGGAAGAATGCTTGGTCGGGCCCGGATGGTGTCGAGGTCGGATTGTGAGATGAGGTTCGCAGACGCGCCGGTGTCCAGTTTAAATCGGATGTGAGCCTTGTTGACTGAGGACAGCACACCACCCGTCGTCGGGATCCACACTGAGGATCGAGAGGCATTGCACAGGTGTGGTGGAGGCCAGCTCATGTGTGGTTACGACGCCCACCCAATATGGAGACTTGAGGCAGTCAGCATCAGGATCGTTGGGCTGTCGGGATCAGAATCTGGCATTCCTTGTTGTATTGAGCGGATACTTCTGCGCTGCAGCTGGGATCGCTGGCTGCTGAGCGGTGGAGCGGATCTGCAGAGGGCTGCGATGTGGCCAAGCTTGCCACAGTGGAGACATCGGCATCCTCTTGCCGTACATTGCCGCTTTAAGTGGGCGGAGCCACAATTCGGACACGTCATGACACTGACGTCAGCGCGATCCGTGCGCCATCGTACATGTGCAGTGCAGTTGGCCAACGAACGCACCTGCGCAGTTGGGTTGTCGGCCTCGTCGTCCACTCGGTCGTGGGGCGCATGCGCAGGGATCCGAGAAAAGTGCGCGAAACGGCCACTCTCCTCGATGCTCAGGCCCTGCATCCGTACAATGGCCTGCACCCTTTCTGCCTCGTGGGAGGCCAGCTTTGCAGTTTCTGCTGCCCTGATGTGGGAGTAACAATTCTTAGCATGCTCATGGACAACGCACGTCTCGATAGCGACAGAGAGGGTCAACTGTTTGATTTTAAGGAGCTGCTGCCGCAGGGAGTCGATGTGTACCCCGAAAACGATCTGATCCCGCATCATGGAATCAGCCGTCGACTCACAGTTACATGACTGCGCTGGGATGCGGCGATGGGTCAAGAAGGACTGAAACGGTTCATCCTTACCCTGAAGCCTCTGCTGGAAGATGTACCGTTCAAAGCTCTCATTCACCTCTCATTCACCTCAATGTCGTAGTAGCTGTCGAACTTCAGCAGGACTGTTTTGAATTTCGTTTTGTCTTAGCCGTCGGCGAACGTAAGCGAATTGTAGATATGGATGGCGTGGTCCCCCGCGGTGGAGAGAAATAGCGCGATCTTCCTGGCATCCGATGCTGCCTCGAGGTCAGAGACCTCGATGTACAAGAGGAACTTTTGCTTGAAGATTTTCCGGTTGGTGCCGACGTTGCCGGAGATGCGGAGTTGCGGAGGGAGCTGGATGTTTTCCATTTCACTGGATGGCTGCTTGCTGGTCGATGCTGATTCACTCGAGGTAGGTCCATCAAGATCAATATCACTCTGGTACCATGATGTGTTAGGCAGGTCAGTTCGATGGGGACTGCACTCGATGCAGGGAAGTTAGAAACAGACGTCTAACACAGGAGAAGATCCAACACTGTATTATTCAACTAGATGAACTGCTATACATATTCAGCTGTGGGTCGACACTGTACTGATCTGACTAGTGACCTTGTAGTAGCCTGACCAGACTTACTAGCTACCGCATGGTGTTTGTGCTTGCTAGCTCGTGGACTGTGTCTCAGTAGCTGCGTCCCGAGAGAGCGAGAAACCTGGTGCCCTCTGGCTTTATAGTGGTAGTGTCCTGTCTGGTGATTGGCTGTGCTGTGTTGTATGCTTACTGGTCATCCTATGTGTCAATCACTGCCTGTCTGCATCTCATTATATACATGAGTGATATTATGACAAACAGCAAGATAGCACAGTAATTGGCACTGCTGCCTCATGGTGCCAGGGACTCGGCTTCAATTCCGGCCTTGGGTAACTGTGTGGAGTTTTCACATTCTCCCCATTTCTGCATGGGTTTCCTCTCACATTCCAAAGATGTGCAGATTAGGTGGATTGGTCATGCCAAATTGCCCCTTAATGTCTTTATGTGGGGTTACAGGGAGAGAGCGATGCAGACTCGATGGGCCGAATGGTCTCCTTCTGCACTGTAGGTATTCTATTCATTATATTTTGCAATGGCTGTATTCGGTTGATATTTTATTGCCAGCGATTTCCAATTCTCAGCGAGGGTACAAAGCATATTTTATTTTGACTCCTGAGAAAATGTATTTACAGACGTTCTCTCCTGCAAGAATCCACAGCTCTGCTGACATACTGACACTGCAGCTCCGGTAGCCTGAGCGATTATAGCGTGAGCTGTATCGCAAGGCTCCATCCTTCAAAACATTAGGATTTCCATGAGACTGAGAATCTGTCACCATAATGTGGTCGTTCAATGAGATTGCTGCCATTAAGTGTGGTGAGACCATGCATACCCTGTCACCAAATGATGGAAGTGGACCTCAGGTCGGCCCCAGGTCGGCACCCAGGCAAAAAGAACAGAGTCTGTGGAGGTTAGGAAGAGAACGCCAAAAGCAAAAGAAAGAGGAATACCTATATTTAGCTCCTGATGAATGTGCCGCTTCTTTTTCTTGGAATCCGAGACAAGTAGAGAAAATCAGGTAGTCAAAGAAAGATATTTAAAGGAAATATATTTTCTGAATAAAGGAATTGAAGAAATTTAGAAAATTTAAAAATGCATGTTGATTATATTTTCATTTACAGTTTGTAATGAACTTCGAGCATTTGTAAAGCTTGAAGTACTGACAACATGAAGCGATTCATAGCAAGAAGCTTTGAATTGCTACTATAATATACTCTGGTATTGCAGTTTAATGCCAGTTTTATGGATGGTGTCATTCAGAAGGCAAATTAATTTTCATTTCATATTAATTGCTATGTGGCATTGCATGAATATACTATGAGGATCTGTGCCTCGTCCTGTAAAGTTACAGTGTCATGTCAGAGTACCTTTAAGAAATGGGTATTTATGAAATGTACCTTTAACAAATGGGCGTTTTTCAGTGATGTCAGAGTGTGGATGAAGCTGGGCTATCTGTCAGCTTTTTACTTTTGTTTTAGGCTGTTTGCTGCAGGGTGTGTTTTAGTTTCGTTTTCAGTGTTGGAGCTGAAGCCAGACAGAGCAGGTGCACTGTTGATCTCTCTGCCATGAAAAGACTATCTCTTGATCATTTGGTGAATTCAGAATTATAAATGTTCTCAGTCGTGAATGTAAACCTAATGTGCTTCTGTTAAAAGGTGTTTATTTTGTCTTCTGGATGTTGTTTGTGAAATTATTAAGGATTACTTAGTGTTGTATTCTTTGGGGGTTGTATTTGAATTGATGGTTGCTAAGATGTTCACTGTATGTTTTAAAAAGGTTAACTTGAGTTCATAGAATAAACATTGTTTTGCTTTAAAAAATACTTTTCCATTTCTGCTGTACCACACCTGTAGAGTGGGCCGTGTGCTCCCCACCACAATCTATTAAATGTTTTGGGTCAGGTGAATTCCATGATACACTTTGGGGTTCTCTAAACCCTGGCCCATAACAAATACAGCAAAATACTTTTGTTAAGTTGCCATCATAAACCAATAACAGTTTACTAAAGTGGTTATTCTTGAATTTTAATGAGGAAAATGCTCCCTTAGAGCTTCACTACATAGTTCTAAATATTAACAAATACATTTTTAACAGAAGCAGCAGACCTCTTTTTGGCAGAAAGGAATCTTAAGATTGACGGTTGTAATGCTTGAATTACTGGTGATAGCATCTCTCAGATACAGCATCACTAAAGACCTGTTCATGATTTTAAAAATATATATATGCATATACCTATTAGGTTGATGGATAAAAAGCTAGGTTTAAAATGGATTCCAGAATCAAGTCTATCTACAGCCTCAAATAATAAAAATTCTATCTATTTTATTCTCCAATTATAGGACCTCACTGACATTCGTTTTTGTATTTCACACCAATTTCCAGTTTTAATTTAATTCCAACATTCTCACAAATTTATATCCCCACCCCCACCCCCAACGAAAGGAAATACACTTATGCAGTGCAGAGGCCACTCTTGTTATGTTTTGAAGCTGTTGATCCCATGGTGAGTGGCAAACAGAATGAGCAGCTGCTGGAGGTGGTGATGGTGCAGAAATTGCCCGGCTGTCGGTTTCTGAGGGGCCACATGTTCTCCTGGCTGGGGTGGGGCTGCGGTGAACCGGTCAACTTGGTGATCAATATTATAGAGAGCGAGTGCACACCCCCCCCCCCCCCCCCCCACCCCCACCCCCCCCGGCCCTCCACAATTCCCAGGACTGGTACAGCATGGAATTAGATACAAAGCAAAGCTCCCTCTGCACGGTCCCCATCAAACACTCCCAGGACAGATACAGCACGGGATTAGATACAAAGTAAAGCACCCTCTGCACGATCCCCATCAAACACTCCCAGGATGGGTACAGCACGGGGTTAGATACAGAATAAAGCTCCTTCTGCATGGTCCCCATCAAACACTCCCAGGACAGGGACAGCATGGGGTTAGATACAGAGTAAAGCTCCCCCTACACTGTCCCCATCAAACACGAGGACCTCATTGATATTAAGACAGAAAGCTGCGCCACATATTCTAATCAGTTCACAGAGTTTGTTTTCATAACTAAGATGTGCATTCCTAACTGCAGTACTTTCAGAGAGCGATTGATGGCAGTCGTCAATAAACTTGAAAGCAACTGAGTTTGATTCTCCGCCCCCAATGCCTGCAAGGTGATCACGATTGGACGAAGAATTGGGCATCTGGCCAAAATGAAGGTTCACGGCGGGCGCCGAACCAATCGCTATGCTCCGGCCCCTGCCAGTGGCCGGATCGGGGTTTGTGCCTGTGCACCAGTTAGGAAGTCTGTTTTGGGGGAGGGGCCTTTAGTTAGGGGGTCTCTGGGGGGTTCCCCTATCTAGGGGTCTCTGTGGCTGGTCACCCTATCCAGGGGGTCTCTGTGGGGGTTCCTTTAGTAAGTAGGTCTATAGGGGGGTCCCGTACTTGGGGGAAGGGGGGGAATCCAGAAAGTCCGTGGGTGGGAGGCTGAATCGTAATGTGGTGGGGGAGCTGCTTTGCAATGCGGAGGGCTGATCCGCGATGCTGGATGGGGTGTGGGGGGCTAATTTGCAATGCTGGCCGCATGATCTTGCTGTTGGACGTCCACTCAAAATGGCTGCCCAATAGCGGGATTCCCTCGGGAATCAATCGTTTGCCTTGCCATGCAAACTTATGCATGGTGAGGAATATTGAATTGCTTCCCGCCACACCAGCACCACTGCCGACAGCAGAATTCTCAACCCACCAACCAGCCAATGGGATTTCCCATTGTGCGCAGCCCCACGTCGCCGGCGTAATGGAGAATCCCGAAAGCGGAGAATCCAGCCCCACATACATCACATCCACTGGCTCCCCCTCATCAACTCTACTAGTTGCATCCGCAAAGAATTGTCAAGCATTATTTATCTTTTGTAAATCTGCCAGATCATGGCACACCTGGCACTGCTGGGTGTGGGGGAGGACACCCGCTCCTGGTGGTCATCAAGGTGACAGTGGCCCTGAACCTTTCGGTGACGAGGTCCTTCTAGGCACCAGACCTCCGTGCGTAGGTGCGATCCTGCCGCCATGAAGGCCCTACATGCCGAGTCGGCTCATTACATCCATTTCAGCATGCCCGGGCAGCAGGCTTAGCTGCCATCGCCGACAAGCCCCGGGTCCAGGGGTTGATCCACCAGATGCATGTCCGCCTACGAGCACCTGGAGATGACAGACCGCTCTACACAAAATGAAAGGGGTTCCACTCGATGAACTTGCAGCTGATAAGTGACCATCAGCTGCACATCCGGCCCGATACCCGGGCAGCGTGCACAACACCTTCATCCTGGCACACTCGATGATTCCTGACATGTTCGAGAGGCCCCCCCACCCCCCGGCTGGTGAGTTGGCCCCTGTGTGAGAGGAGTTATCCACTGTGGCTGATGACACCTATCCGGAGGCCATTGACCGATGCCGAGACCATACAACGCCCATGCAGCGACCAGGAGCGTAATCGAGCAGTGCTGCATCCTTCACAACATCGCACATCAGAGGGTCGATATGGTGGAGTAGGAGAATGAACATCAGGCCTCGTCAGATGAGGAGGATGCCAGGGAGGGGCAGGATGGGCAGGGCATGGGGCTCAGACAGGCACGGGAGGCCGCATGATGGGTGCTCCAGGGTCAACGCGTATGGGACGCTATGATCGCCTCCAGGTTCACAGATTTGGGGGGGTAACTGGCCAGGGGCAAGGACGCCACATCCCACCCCACACCATCCCCCAGCCGCCGCCTGCGCCATAATACATACCTGCTGCACTACGGGTTGCAGGCCCTGGGTTGGCACTAACAGTGGGTCTTGTCCATGGGATGGAGGACGATGCCAACTCCGCATCATTTGATAAAGTCTGACTCCTGCCCATGGTAACACTTCCCATCGTCCACCTGGGTGATCCCTGCACGCAAACTGGCCATTGCATCACACGGTGCCATTGAATCCCTGGGGTGGCAGTGGTGGTGGGGATGGTCGGGGGGGGGAGGAGTCCAGAGCATTGGGGGGGAGACCAGGCCACCCACAACGCCCGCCAGTCCTCCCGTTGCGCACCTCCTTTGCTGCCAGCCAAGACAAGCTCACCCCTCACACCCATTTGACAGAGCACCGAGGCAGGTTGTAACAGTGTGAACAGATATTCAATGTTCAAAGTACATACAGATAGGTGCCCTAGCCCCTATCACTAAACTGTGCCCTGCACCCATGCCAAATTAACTGGTGTCTTTCTTTATGTACTTATGGGCCCTAACACTATATCTTGGTGCTATCCCCTGAGACTCCCCTGCCACTTGGTGCTGCCAGTCCTGGAGGCCCTCTCTGGCCTCGACCAGGGTCTGCATGCTCAAGGCCGTGAAGCACAGGGAGTGGACCAACTCCATCTGGGATTGCGCCACATCACCAATTAACTGTCCCACTACCTTCTGGGTCTGTGCCACATCAGCCAGTGACTGCGCTATCTCCCTCTGGACTGGGCCATCTCCCTCTGTATCTGCGCCACGACGGCCAGCACCTGGGCAATGCCGCCGACGTTCCCAACCATGGCCTGCTGTGACTGGACCACGCTCAGAAGTGCCACTGTGATGTCCAGCTAGCTCTGGCACATGGCTGCCTGTGAGGCAGCCACTCTGTCCTGGGTCTCGGCCAGCGCTTGCTCAGAATTCTTGGATATGCTGATCCATAGCTGAAACTATTGCCCCAAATGCCTGCACCGCGGACGCCACCTGTGCAGTGTTGGCATGCATTGTTGGCGCCACCTCCTGCTCCTGCACGCGGTTGGACTCCTCCGGCTACACCTGCAAGATACTGGATGCTCGTCGACAACCCGTCGTATAGTCCCTGGCTCTGCGACTGCATCTCCACTATAGATGGGACTATCTGTTCCAGAAGCCCGAAACACATCTGGACGGCAGCTAATCCCTGGAGTCGGCCTGCCCTACGACCGTCCACTCCCTCGGGAGTTCCTACCTTCACCTGCTGTACCGGAGATAGAGTCCCAGGAGCCTCTTCATTAAAGTGCCCAACCGAGGTGAGTGTCTCCGGGATGATGGAGGTTTTGGAGACAGCTGTGATGGGAAATCCGTGCCACTCCCAGACTCGAGCTCTGGGGTGTCCTGAGTCTCGGGCCGAGGGCTGCCATCCAAGCTGCTCTCATCGGCATTGCGTAGTTCACGGGGGGGCTCTGGCCGTGGCACTGGGTAGGGGCATGGGGCACCAGATGGACCTGCTCCGTCACCAGAAGGTGCTGCAAGACACAAGACAAGATGCATCATTAGACCACGGGCTTGGGGGGGAAGGTGGTGGGGTGCAGGTGGTGTGGGGATGAGGGGGGGTGAGAGAGGTGTGGGGAATGGTGAGGGGAGTATGGGGGTGTGAGTGCGGGTGAAGATGGGGGTGGGTGAGGGTGGGGGAGAGAGAGGTGTGGGGAGGTGGTGAGGGTGGTATGGGGTGAGAGTGAGGGTGAAGATCGGGGTGGGTGAGCGTGAGAGTGGTGTGGGGATAGTGAGGGTGATGTTGGGGTGGTATGGAGAGGGTGACACATGTGCCACAGGGACCTCCAACTCAGCGGACTCTCACTTCCTTGCCCGCAGCCGATTTCCACCCCGGCGACTTCCTCTTCCTCTGAGCTGCTGACAATGTCTAGTGCCCTCTGCTCTTCCACGGTGATGGGCCACAGGTCCAGCAGGCCCCCTCCAGTTTTCTCCCACTCCCTGTGATTATGAGTGGCCTGGTGTGGGGGGTGAGGGGGATCAGAAAATGACAGTGTTAGACAGTCCGATGCATACAGCCCAAGGTAGCTGGTGCCCTCAGTGGCACCCAGTCATGGCGGCCAGCACGTGGTGCAAAGTGGGGGTTCTGCCACCCTCCGGGTGAGGGAGGGGCGTTGAGTTACGGGTGTGTGGGACGCAGGTTAGTGCCAGGTGCACAGTGTTGCCTACTCACCCTGGCAGCCCTGAGGAAATCATGCAGTTTTTTCCGGCACTCTTGGCCGGTCTGGACACTGTTGCTGATGGCACTCACCACCTCTGCCACCTGCGCCCAGGAACGGTGAATGGCGGCTTATAGCAGCCTCCTTCCTGGGACGGGGTACAGGGTCAGCCACCTCTCCTCCACCGTGTCCAGGAAGGTCTCCAACTCGGCGTCTGTGAATCTCGAGGCCGCTCTCCTCACTGCCATCCTGTTGGGGTGGTGCGTGTGGGGAGTGAAGTGTGAAGTGTGTCTATATGGCTGCAGTTTGTCATCCTCCTGAGTGTCCATCACGAAACTGGCCAATCCCACACTATTTCTCCTTGGAATTGATTGTGTTCCATGTGGCGCCAGTGCTAGCTCCTTAACAGTAGCTGAATCGGTCCAGCTGCGACGCCAGTTTTGCTATCGTGGAAGTCCATGAATCCTGCGCCAGTGTCAACACTTAGAGTCAGAAGTGGAGAATTACACCTCATAACGTTTACTGTTTTTTTTCTAAAAATGCAGGAGAAGAGAGTCACAGGACCACTAATCAGTTTTAACAACAAGAAAAAAAATGTATTGAACATAAAAAGTTGGATTATAGTACAGATGTTTCCTCCTTTGTTTCACAAATACGCACCGATTTCAAGATTAACACAGATTATACTGTATATCTTAAATAAACTACAATGGTCTCAGTAACATAATGTCCCTTTAAGCACACAAATTGACTGTGGTCAATACATCCACTCTGCTCAGAAGCCTAGTTAGTGTGCGTGGATTTCTTTTCAGAAACCCCCCCCCAGGTGATTGTCGCACGAGAGTTTCCAATCTCTACTCCCAAAACATGCTTTAAAACCTTCTCTCACAATAATGCTTTCCATTCGTGGTTTGCATTCTGAAATCTGGTCCAGGTTTTCCAAATGGCTCTTTTAAACAAAGCTTCTGCTCCACTTTTAACAATGAATCCAGTATCCACGTTTTCACCTCCCCATTTAGGATTTATTTGACTTGACTGTTCCACAATTGTTTCAACTCTCGATTCCCAGTCTCTATTGAAATGGCATCAAACATTTGATTTACCTCTGCTTTCTCAATTTAAATCTGGTTACTACAATCATCTCTTTAACACAGAACACTGAATTCTTCTGAAAAACACCTTGGTCTCTGTTTTCTGACTTCAGTTACTTTAAGGCATTCTTTCAGTCCCTATTCCCCTTAGTTTAACAAATTAACACAGTTTATAAGATTAACACAGATTAAACAGGATATTGTAAGCTACAACCATCTCAGTAACGTTACTTTCCTTTAAGCACACAGATTGGCTGTGGTCAAATACGCATACTTAGCTCTGAACCAAAATTTGTGTCTGTGGATTTCTCCTCGGAATCCTGCCAGATGATTGTCACATAAGAGTTTCCAAACTCCACTGCCAAAACAATCTTTAAAATCATCTCTCAGAATAATGTTTTCCATTCGTGGTTTCAATTCTGAAGTCTTGTCCAGACTTTCCAAATGACTCTTTTAAACAAACCTTCTGCTTCACCTTTAAGACCTGTATCCAGGTTTTACACCTCCCCCTTTAGGATTTATTTGTCTTGACTGTTGTACAAACTGTTCACAATTGCGTTAACTCTTGATTCCCACATTCTATTAAAATTGCATCAAACATTTGATTTACCTCTGAAGTCTGCTTTCTCACTTTAAATCTGGTTACGACAATCATCTCTTTACCTCAGAATACTTTGTTCGCTCTTCCTTGAGTGCTTCTGAAGAATACCTTTGTCTGTTCTCTTGACTTAAGTTGTCTTAAGACATTCTTTCTATCCCAATTCCCCGGATATTTGGACAGTAACTGATTCTTTGGGAAGCCGGCCTCTTTGCAGCTCTCATCCTGTCCTATCTTTCCCCTGGAAGAGTTGAAAGATGTTCACTCCCTGGTTCCTTCTTCAACTGCCAACAGATTCAGCTAAACTGAGAACAGAAAGCTTTCATACCATAAAAAGGCCTCCAGTTCCTAAGAACATAGAACATGCAGTGCAGAAGGAGGCCACTCGGCCCATCGAGTCTGCACCGACCCACTTAAACCCTCACTTCCACCCTATCCCCGTAACCCAACAACCCTTCCTATCCTTTTTGGTCACTAAGGGTAATTTATCATGGCCAATCCACCGAACGTGCAATTTGGACTGTAGGAGGAAACCAGAGCACCCGAAAGAAACCCACGCAGACACGGGGAGAACGTGCAGACTCCGCACAGGCAGTGACCCAGCAGGGAATCGAACCTGGGACCCTGGCGCTGTGAAGCCACAGTGCTATCCACTTGTGCTACCATGCTGCCCTGCAACACCCTCATGCTGGCTTATTTACTCTTTGCCTTGTAGCCCTCTCTAAACACATAGAATATAATCAAATAGAATCGTAGATTCATGATAGTGCAGACAGAGGCCATTGGGCCCATTGAGGCTGCACCACCCTTCAAAAGTACACCCTATCTAGGCCCACACCTTGGCCCTATCCCTATTCTCCCACCTAATATTTTGGGCGCACTAAGGGAAGATTTACCACAGCCAATCCACCTAATCTCCCCATCTTTGGACTGTGGGAGAAAACTGCAGCTCCCAGAGGAAACCCATGCAGACAAGGGAAAAACGCACAAACTCCACGCAAACAATCGCCTAAGGGTAGAATCGATTCTGGGTCCCTGGTGCTGTGAGGCAGCAGCGCTAACCCACAACAGAAACACAGTTGGAACTTAACCAACCCCCACATGTACAAACACCTTTGTCCAGCATGAATCTAACTGTAGGTTTTACCCTTGCTCTCAGACACATTAACGCTAGATTGTATTTCTAATGTTTACCAACACAAATATAAATCTCTTAAAACTATATTTGTTGTCCTAACATACAAAAAGGCTAGAATCAATTGTTGAGAAAGTTATAGCAGGGCACTTAAAATCCTACTGCTCCGAATTCGAACGTACCAACAGGTGTACTGTTCTTATACAGGTTTCTAATAGTTACTTCTTGACGTCTTATCAGAACCCATTAAGGTGTAACTTTTCGCACTTAAATCCAACAGGAATCTAAGTTGACTGAAGTGGTCAGGTCAGGCGTTCTAAAGACAGAAGATAGTATGATCTGTTGCTGGTCAATGCCAAATGGTTGCCAAATAACCCGGTCACCACCAGAAAATGTTAACATCTTTGGAAAGATGAACGGCTAGAGGAGGCACTGGAGCCTTGAGGGAGAAAATGCATTAAAATTTGGATAAGCCAATCCTGGAATTCGGCAACTGTGTCGCATTCTTGAACCATGACGTAGAGTCAGTATGTAACTTACAAACAAAAGCATTGATGATAGTCGAACAATGATGATGGAGTTCACAAAATAATAATAATAGTAATTGCTTATTGTCACAAGTAGGCTTCAATGAAGTTACTGTGAAAATCCCCTAGTTGCCACATTCCAGCGCCTGTTCGGGGAGGCCGGTACAGGAATTGAACCCGCACTGCTGACATTGTTCTGCATTACAAGCCAGCTGTTTAGCCCACTGTGCTAAACCAGCCCCAAAAGAGAATGTTTATCTTTTATGTACTGCAGAGCTGTTAAGCTTCAATGATGAACCATAAGTTTTATGTTATTTTAATTCTAAATAGGAGTGGTGGGTGATGGGAGGAACTTAACTTATAATTGAACTCAAAAGTGTTTAAGCTTTGCTCTGCCTAAGGATATTTTCTGAAAGTCTGTCCACATGTTGCTGGGGAAATTCAATAACGAATGGAATAAACATTCAATATATTAGTCTTATATTCAGGTGCGAAGGCTTATTGCCAGACAAACATAGAGGCTTGTTAGTATCCATTTCTGATTTCTAAAAATTGATATAATAGCCATCAGTCACGACCCTCGAGGCCGTTCATGTTTTTTATATTTTATCTGTATAATTCGTTATTTATGAATTCTGGATATCAATAATGTAAGGTGCTCTGATTTATTCTTGACAGAAGCCAATACTCGATGCACTGCAGTAGCTCTCAGATTAGATGCTATTTCTGATGCTTTTCCTTTATTCTATACAGGCACCATCATCACCTTCTTCACCTTCAGCTAATGAACCAAAATATGAGAAGCGTTGGCTAGATACCTTATCAGTCCCTTTGTCGATGGCTCGAGTCTCGAGGTACAGAGCTGGAGCAGATCAATTGAGGTTTGTAAACCAGAGAGATAAAGATTGAACAAATTGCAACCTTGCTGATATTGTATGTGAACAGCTGTTGAGCTACATTATGGGGCTGCGTCCTTTACAAAGATGAAAAAATATTATATTCCCATTGCAGTGTATAAATTTGCGAGAAGACACATTTTGCTCAATCATGCTCATGTTCACAAAGATGTGGAGACATGTAAAGTGAAGCTAAATATCACATTTTATTACCCACACCAACCAACTGCAGCATCAAACATACTGGCGTATAATCAAAAAGCAGTTCAATGCTTTCCCCTTTGAAAAACATGAGTTCAATTTTAGAAGGAATGTGAAATTGCATCTAATAACAGAACTGTTTCCCAGCTCTTTAATGTTAACAAATCCTCTGCAAATTGCTCACAGTATGTCAAATCATACCCTATATTATAATAACAGGAAGATTGCTCTGTGTAATATACAACTTAATGGTTTGCATCTGAGATGCAGCAGCCCTTCTCTGTTCTTTTGTGTTTAAGATGTTGATTTATTAAAAAGGCACATCTTTAATCCAATTAAAGAATAGTTGCTGTTGGCGAGATAAGTGTGCAGATTAAAGATGTTGTAAATAACCAGATTCAATGTGAGGGTTGAAGGAGGTGGTGGTGAGGTTGAGCTGGATGTTGTCAATGTACATATGGAACCTGACAACATGTCTTTGGCTCATGTTTCCAAAGGGCAGCCGGTAGATAATAAATAAAGGGAGATCAAAGATAGATCTTTGGGGGAAACTCAGGTATCATACTTCATTGTCAGGTGTCTTAAAGACTTAGAGAACTCAGTCATTTTATGTATTTTTTCTGAGCACTATGCACCCATCTGCTTTTGTGTTACAGTCAAGTCAGACTGAGAAATGGGGGTGGCACGGTGGCGCAGTGGCTAACACTGCTGCCTACAGCGCTGAGGACCCGGGTTCAATCGTGTCCCTGGGTCATTGTCTCTGTAGTGTTTGCACATTCTCCCCTGTCCTGTGTGGGTCTCACCCCCACAACCCAAAGATGTGTGGGATAGGTGGATTGGCCATGCTAAATTGCCCCTTAATTGAAAAAAAAATAATTGGGTACTCTAAATTTATAAATAAAAATAAAAGACTGAGAAACAGTGGAGGTTAAGATTCATCAGCAGGCTACTATAAGGTATTGGCACATGCAGTAGTTTGATCTACAGGTGAATTCCAGGTTAAGGACAGCACTGCCTATTGTTGTTAAAGGCAGCGTCACTGTCAAATTTTATGCTTCAGACTCATTCCAGGCGGTCACAGGAGACACAGTTACTTCCAGTCAGTTAGTCATGCACAGATGTTTCAAACAGGTGACAGATGCATTGTTTTGCCAGAAATAGCAACTTTCCCACTTTCCCCACAGACAATCAGCTTGAAAGAACTTCATTGGATCTTTTGTCTCCTCAGGACGTGTGAAAGTGCTCACAGCCAACAAAGCTTTGTTGAACTGCAGACAAATTGCATTTTATCACAATGAAGGATTCCCCAAAGTCCAGAACAATATTGATGGCATTTGTGCAGCCCTCTGTGCTCCTGCACACAATTAATATTCATGAATTATAAGAGTTGCCATCAATATGCTGTATGTCTGTGGCTAGTTCCGTGAGGTCAAGCAGTTGGATTTCCATTTCCCGAGATGCAGCCTTGACATTTTTATTTTAAAACCGTCCACTGTGCCTCCAGTATGTGATACAGAAATAACAGTGCAAGGTCGGTTCCTAGGAGATGAAAGCTATCTTCTGGAATCAGGGCTCATGACAACTCTACAACAGCTCTGAGCAACTTCAGAGCAAGTGTACAAAGAGATTCTTGCATCCACTAGTGTCATTGCTAGTACTCTTAGGTTCACTGAAAAAATGTATACAACTTCTGGGCTCTGTCCAGAATGTCGTACAGTAGACCCCAGCCAAAATCTCTTGTATCATCATACTTTATTTCAGAATGTGAAATTTGCTATCAGAAATGGCATTAAAATACAAGAAGCACAGGAGGAAGGCAATGAGCAGCAGCAAGGAGATGACCAGGGGGAAATGCCGAAGGCTGTGTCGTGTTAATCACCCTGTGGTAACACAGACTGCAACTGGATGCAGTTGTACTTGAAAGTAGATTCAAAACTTTGATGTTATTCAATACGCTTTATTGAACTTGTTAAGCAGTGCACACAGTTCGCTGTGGGTTTGACACTCTACTAATCTAAGCGTGCTTACTATAACTAACTACAGTACGAAGTCTTACAACACCAGGTTAAAGTCCAACAGGTTTGTTTCGATGTCACTAGCTTTCGGAGCGCTGCTCCTTCCTCAGGTGAATGAAGAGGTCTGTTCCAGAAACACATATATAGACAAATTCAAAGATGCCAAACAATGCTTGGAATGCGAGCATTAGCAGGTGATTAAATCTTTACAGATCCAGAGATGGGGTAACCCCAGGTTAAAGAGGTGTGAATTGTACCAAGCCAGGACAGTTAGTAGGATTTCGCAGGCCAGATGGTGGGGGATGAATGTAATGCGACATGAATCCCAGGTCCCGGTTGAGGCCGCACTCATGTGTGCGGAACTTGGCTATAAGTTTCTGCTCGGCGATTCTGCGTTGTCGCGGGTCCTGAAGGCCGCCTTGGAGAACGCTTACCCGGAGATCAGAGGCTGAATGCCCTTGACTGCTGAAGTGTTCCCCGACTGGAAGGGAACATTCCTGCCTGGTGATTGTTGCGCGATGTCCGTTTCATTCGTTGTCGCAGCGTCTGCATGGTCTCGCCAATGTACCACGCTTCGGGACATCCTTTCCTGCAGCGTATGAGGTAGACAACATTGGCCGAGTCGCACGAGTATGTACCGCGTACCTGGTGGGTGGTGTTCTCACATGTAATAGTGGTATCCATGTCGATGATCTGGCACGTCTTGCAGAGATTGCCATGACAGGGTTGTGTGGTGTCGTGGTCACTGTTCTGAAGACTGGGTAGTTTGCTGCAAACAATGGTTCGTTTGAGGTTGCGCGGTTGTTTGAAGGCAAGTAGTGGGGGTGTGGGGATGACCTTGGCAAGATGTTCATCGTCATCAATGACGTGTTGAAGGCTGTGAAGAAGATGACGTAGTTTCTCCGCTCCGGGGAAGTACTGGACGACGAAGGGTATTCTGTCGGTTGTGTCCCATGTTTGTCTTCTGAGGAGGTCGGTCCGGTTTTTCGCTGTGGCGCGTTGGAACTGTCGATCGATGAGTCGAGTGCCATATCCCGTTCGTATGAGGGCATCTTTCAACGTCTGTAGATGTCTGTTACGCTCCTCCTCGTCTGAGCAGATCCTGTGTATACGGAGCGCTTGTCCATAGGGGATGGCTTCTTTAATGTGTTTAGGGTGGAAGCTGGAGAAGTGGAGCATCATGAGGTTATCCGTAGGTTTGCGGTAAAGCGAAGTGCTGAGGTGACCGTCCTTGATGGAGACGAGTGTGTCCAAGAATGCAACTGATTTTGGAGAGTAGTCCATGGTGAGTCTGATGGTTGGATGGAACTTATTAATGTCATCGTGTAGTCGTTTCAGTGATACACCAGATACATCGATTACATTTTTTTCCTTTGGACCCACGGCGAAGAATCACTGGATCTTCTCAGACGAGGAGGAGCGTAACAGACATCTACAGACGTTGAAAGATGCCCTCGTACGAACGGGATATGGCACTCGACTCATCGATCGACAGTTCCAACGCGCCACAGCGAAAAACCGGACCGACCTCCTCAGAAGACAAACATGGGACACAACCGACAGAATACCCTTCGTCGTCCAGTACTTCCCCGGAGCGGAGAAACTACGTCATCTTCTTCACAGCCTTCAACACGTCATTGATGACGATGAACATCTTGCCAAGGTCATCCCCACACCCCCACTACTTGCCTTCAAACAACCGCGCAACCTCAAACGAACCATTGTTTGCAGCAAACTACCCAGTCTTCAGAACAGTGACCACGACACCACACAACCCTGTCATGGCAATCTCTGCAAGACGTGCCAGATCATCGACATGGATACCACTATTACACGTGAGAACACCACCCACCAGGTACGCGGTACATACTCGTGCGACTCGGCCAACGTTGTCTACCTCATACGCTGCAGGAAAGGATGTCCCGAAGCGTGGTACATTGGCGAGACCATGCAGACGCTGCGACAACGAATGAACGGACATCGCGCAACAATCACCAGGCAGGAATGTTCCCTTCCAGTCGGGGAACACTTCAGCAGTCAAGGGCATTCAGCCTCTGATCTCCGGGTAAGCGTTCTCCAAGGCGGCCTTCAGGACCCGCGACAACGCAGAATCGCCGAGCAGAAACTTATAGCCAAGTTCCGCATACATGCGTGCGGCCTCAACCGGGACCTGGGATTCATGTCGCATTACATTCATCCCCCACCATCTGGCCTGCGAAATCCTACCAACTGTCCTGGCTTGGTACAATTCACACCTCTTTAACCTGGGGTTACCCCATCTCTGGATCTGTAAAGATTTAATCACCTGCTAATGCTCGCATTCCAAGCATTGTTTGGCATCTTTGAATTTGTCTATATATGTGTTTCTGGAACAGACCTCTTCATTCACCTGAGGAAGGAGCAGCGCTCCGAAAGCTAGTGACATCGAAACAAACCTGTTGGACTTTAACCTGGTGTTGTAAGACTTCGTACTGTGCTCACCCCAGTCCAACGCCGGCATCTCCACATTATAACTAACTAGACCAGACTAGCTCTGAGCCACTTGTAGAAGGTGCTAACTGATATATACACCCTGACTGTCACTACAGTTGTCACCAGTCGAAAGAGGCAGGGTGTTGATGCCTTGTGTGTTTTATAGTGGGGGACCACCTTCTCGTGTTCTGCCTGGTGATTGGTTGTGTTCTGTCCTGTGTGTTGATTGGTTGTACTGGGTGTCTGTCACTGCCTGTCTGTATCTCATTATGTGCATGAGTGTATATCATGACAGGCTGAAAATCCTATTTTGCCCCACCTTTGTGGGCTGATAGAGCCTTCTCATAATTACCTCAAAGAGTTCTCCCTACATCTTCACCATGTCTTCATGATAGAAGTGCAAGATTTCATAAGGTGGTTATATTTTGAATTGTGTCTTTCAATTTTTGGTTAAAATAAAGTTGTATTGCGCCCTGACAGGCAACAGGGCCAGTGATGATGACCATGGGAAGATCAAAACTTAGTTATTGCCTTGTGCAAACGTACAGACAGCCATTGAGTCGGATTTTTAAGAAAGCTGGACAGAGAAGCAGTCTCAGGGAGACAGGAACAGCAGCTGCTGCAGTTAAGAGGACGAAAGGGCTATTTTTCCTCTATTAGCTTGAAGACAAGATGCAGGTGGGAAGACATCCCTGGTTGAAGAGATGGAACCTGTGGAAATCTAAGAACTTTAAAAGACTCGTCTTGGTGTGGCCAAGGAAGGAATCACTGGTGTGAGTTCCGTTGCTGGAGTTCGGCTTGGGATTTCTCAGAGACTGAGGAAAAGGGCCTTTGATGGTCATTAAGCAGTATGACAGTAAAATTGGAGAAGGAAGCCCATTGGAAGCTGCCTACTTTTGAACTGTTTCTGTAAAGACTACAATTCTGTAGACAGCGCACTGTAACATAAAAATGTGACGTGGGATTTTTGAGTGTGCTGAACACTAAAAAGGGTTGTTTTTTTCTAGTATGTAGTCAATATTGACTTGTTTCTTACAGTAAAAATACTTCTTAAGGTGTGATTCCTTTAAGGTGTGATTCCTTTAAGTTGGTAATTGGTAGTTCAACATTTAAAAGAAAGTTAGCCATCTCTATGAGTATCATAACACTCAGCAAATGGCATTAATCCCTTCGACAAAGGCCCCGATCTTCTGAGTAGCAGCAATGGTTGTCAGATTAAGTAGTGAGTGAGTTGGGTAGGATGGGCAAGGTGGGAGGTGAGTGAGATGGCAGGTGAGCGAGATGGAAAACAAGTGAATGGGAAGTCCAGACTGAGGGGTAGTTATCAAGCTACTTGGGTCAGATTGGGGGTATTAGTTTGGAGCAGAGGGTTTGTCGGATCTGGTCGGGGTGTCAGAGGGGTTGTCAAGAATTGCAGTCAGATGAGTTTGGTGATCTGGGGGGCGGGGGGGGGGGGGGGGGAGTGATGCTGGGGGAAGGGGCAGTTGTAGAGTTACCCATGTGTTAGGTTAGTCTTTCTAGTATTGCCTGGATAACCATTCAGATCAGTTCCACAAATCTGTCTAAAGCCTCTAACTCTAACTCAGAGTATGGTACATTCATTCAGGGTCCCACGGAGCTGGGAATTTCCAATTGGAAGTTGAATTTACCTTGCCAATTCCCAAATGGGAATGCTCTGTCTGACCTTACGGCGTCTGCATTAGAAAGCAGAATTCCCAAGAGCCTCCAGAAGTCTTATGGTAAATTTGAACACAATCTGGCCCTCCAGTTAGCAAATAGTTTTTTTCATACCATTGTCTTGTTTCCTTTATTTTCATTCATGAAGTATGGGCAACAGATAAAAGGGCAACATTTATTTCTAATAATAATAATCTTTATTGTCACAGGTATGCTTACATTAACACTGCAATGAAGTTATTGTGAAAAGCCACTAGTTGCCACATTCTGGCGCCTGTTTTGGTACACAGAGGGCGAATTCAGAGTGTCCAAATTACCTAACAGCACGTCTTTCAGGACTTGTGGGAGGAAACCGGAGCACCCGGAAAAAACCCACACAGATACAGGGAGTCCGTGCAGACTCCGCATAGACAGTGACCCAAGCCGGGAATCGAACCTGGGATCCTGGCACTGTGAAGCAACAGTGCTATCCACTAATTTCCCTCTCTAATTTCCCTTGAGAATGTGGTAGTGAGCTACCTTCTTGAACTACTAGTCTTTGTGGTATAGGTACACCTAAAGTGCTGTTAAGAAGGGAGATCAAGGATTTTGACCCGGCGACAGTGAAGGAACAGTGACATGGTCAATTTTCTATGACTTGATGGGGAACTTGAAGGTTATAGTGGTGTTCGCATGCATCTGCTGTCCTTCTGCATCTAGATGTTAGAGATGTTTTGTTTGGAAGGTGCTGCCGAAGGAGCCTTGATGAGTTGCTGCAATGCATCTTGTAGATGGTACACACTGCAGCTGTGACGTGCCAGTGGTAGAGGGGGATGCCAATTACGTGGGCTGCTTCATGCTGGATGGTGTTGAGCTTTTTGTGTGTTGTTGGAGCTGTGCGCATCCAGGCCAATGGAGAGTCTTGTTTCCGACTCCTGACTTGTGCCTTGTAGATGTTGGCAGGCTATGAGTAGTTACTTCTGCTTCCTCACATATGATCCTGCACATCCTCCTTCAACCCACTTTCCAAATCACTCATGATGGAGTTATCTATGACAATGATTATGGTGAGCAGGGTTGGGGTGCGTTGTGGGGGGGTGGGGGTTGGGGTGGAATAGTGGGGTGGTCGAACACCTTGTCAAACATGTTAATCAGATTCATCAGGTATGACCTACCCTCTATAAACCCACACTGATTCTTCCTGACCAATTGAATTTTTTAATGGCATTCAATCATCTTCTCCGTGAACATATAATTTAGTAGACAACAGATGTTAGACTAACTGGTTTCTATTTCCCTGGTTTTGCTGTGTCACCTTTCTTAAATATTGGAATAATGTGTAGAATTTTCCAGTCTAAAGAAATGGTTTTTGAATTGCAAAAACTTTGTAAGATTATAGTCAGGGCATCTGCAGTTATCTGAATTTTCTTACTTTAAACCCCTGGGATAGCCCTAGGGTGCTCTTTAATGCTGCCAATTTCTCCATTGCTGTTATCTTACTTATGCTTTGTTGAGTCCCTGTCCCTGAAAAATAATAGTTTCCATGATATGTCAGGCACACTGATCTCTTCTGCTGTAAATACTGATGCAAAAGTAATTAATTAGCATGTTTGTCATTTCCTTATATTCATTGGCAATGTCACCGTTGTCAGCTTTCATGCTGTCCGGTTTGCTTTTGACCGTTTTCCTAATATAATTGCAAACGTTTTTTGAAATGATTGTGATGTTCCTTGCAAATTCCTTCATAGTATCTTTCTTTGTATCTCTTAATTTCAGCTTTGCAGCCATTTGCTGTTCTTGACATAATTCCCATTCACCAAGATCTGTACTATTATTTTAATTTTGATGCGCATTTTCTTCTAGTTTTATATCATCTCTTTAATTGTCCATTGCTGTCTATTTTGGCAAGTAGATCTCTTGCCCTGCAAGTGTGTAAATTGGCGCTGTATCACATATAATTATTTTTGAAAACCTCCCAATGGTCTTTCATTGTGGTATGTTTTGGGGGGTTTTACTTTTATTCACAGTATGAACAAAGGATGACCAGTTTGCCGCATTGTGAAGGGGCTTTTCACAGTCACTTCATTGAAGCCTACTTGTGACAATAAGCGATTATTATTATGTCGGTTACTTAACCAGTTGTCAGACTTTATTTACAGAAGTGTTGTTTGCTCACAATCTAAGATGGAAGCTAGGGAAAATCTCCCAAGTGCCTCTGATGATGGCACCAAGTAATCATGTGACATACCACACACAGGACATTGGTTACAATGCACAACATCCCTCCCCTTTACTCAGTAGGTGGATGTTGGTTCCGCTTAGGCAGAATCCGTCGTTCAGGAGGTTTTGCTTTCATTCTCTTGCTGGTCTGTTCACACTTGGCTCAGGCTCATCACCGGATAAAGTTGATTCTTCTTCAGCTTCTACAGATGCTTCTGGTTCAACTGGTGTAGAATCTGAATAGGCCCAGGGATTTCCAAACCTTGAGTGCCTGACATTGGCCTTTCAGCTACCAACTCTGCAAATTCTCTTTTCGAAGCGAGGATTTGAGTCTGTCTCTTCCAAACTCTCTCATCATCAGTTTGCACTGTATATGAAATAGGCCCTGTGTTTGCAAGTATTGTGGCACGTACCCATTTCTAAATTGAAGAGTAGTTTCTTGTCAAAACTCTTGCTCAAAACCTCTTGGTTTAGATGTCTGTTCATGGCAAGTAACCTGTTTTTTCAGTTGTCGCTCTACAATGATAGTAGTGTCTGGTGGTAAGAGCAAATCAAACTTGGTTCTCAACTTCCGTTTTTAAAACAATATTGCCGGTGATTTTTGGGTTGTTGCATGGGCGGTGTTTCTGTAGGAAATGAGAAACTTGTTTTACTCTCTGCTAATGGTTTTTCGTCCTTTGATGCTTGATGGCATTCTTCAATGACTGTACTAGCATCTCCACCAGTCTGCCTGTGGAAGGATGATAAGGTGCAGTTTTTATATGTTGTATGCCATTGTTTCGAAGGTAGTCCACAAATTCCTTTGTCGAGAACTGAGTGCCGTTATCGCTAACCAGTTCCAGTTTACCAAACCTTACAATTACTTTGTCCAGATGTTCTTTTCCATTGTCGCCAACTGCATTATCATTATTTCAGGCCATTTGGAATGTGCATCCACTAGGACAAGGAACAGATACCCTTCAATTTGTCCCACAAAATCAATATGTACTCTTTCCCATGGTTGCTTTGACCAATCCCAAGGGTGAAGTGGTTGAAGATATGGAGTATTTCATATCCTAGCAGAAGACTAACATTGACCTACTCTTTCTACAGCCTGTGAGTCTCACCCAGGCCACCAGAAATAACTCCTTGCGAGCTCTTTCATCCAAACAATACCTGGATGTCCTTCATGGAGCTGATCCAATATTGACACGGCCAGCATGGAGGAAAGATGACTCATATCCCCCATATAAGAATTCAGTTTTGTACTGTTAATTCAATTGTTTGGAATGGCTTGAATTCCAGATTCCTCCCAGTTACCCAGGAGTATACCTTTCAAGATCATGCCAATAACCTTCCTCATCACTGCATCTGACCTCATGTGGCTTTGCATTTGAGATGCCGTAATAGGTATATTATCCACCTTGAAAAAGTATACATCATTTACATAGTTCTGCTGTGGGCTTTGTCCCGCGGTGTTAAATATGATAGAACATCAGCATCCGCATGTTGCTCCAATCTTCTGTATTTAATCTCACAATTGTATGTTGATACGATAGGGGTCCATCTCTGCAAACGACTTGCAGCTATAGATGGTATTACTTTGTATGGATCAAAAATCGTTGTCAAAAGCCTCTGGTCTGTTAACAAGGAAAACTGTCTTCCATACAAGTACTGGTGAAATCGTTTGACTCCAGATATTATACTCGAGGCTTCTTTTTCCAATTGAGCATAATTCTGTGAAGGTCTTGTCAACCTTCTCGAAGTGAAAGCTGTTGGTCTTTCATCTCCATTTGCCATTATATCAGACAACTGCACCCACCCCACAGGGCGATGCGTCATTTACAAGTTGCATTTTCAAATTAGGGTCAAAATGAATTCAGACTTTAATAGGGTGAAGATTTTCCATCATATTCTAGAACGTTGCTTTAATTTAATCCGGTATCCTGTTTACAGCAAGGTAGTACTGGAATCTCCCGATGATAACCCCCACAAGGACCACGGGAGATCAATAATAGATGTCCCTGCCGAACCATGGAGTATGAGTTTCCCCAGTAGCAGGCAGAAGCCCGCCCACCTGGGACTCATTAACTGAGGCCTTTAAATGCCGGCCCAAACCGGGACCGAGTGCTGGTAGTCCCGGGTCGGAAACTCTATTTCTGCATGCTGCGGAAGGGGGTTTATTTATGTGTTATAAATAAACTACATTAGCCTTCCTGCTCATGTCTTACGGTCCATCACACTTACGATGAGGAGCAAGAAAAAAAGATTCTGGACAGTCTTTCCATTACCAACCGACTCTGGTAAGAAAAAGATGACGAGAATCTGAAAATGCCACTATTTGGTAAAATAGAGCGGTATGTTGTGGGCTTGGACGACTGGCCCTGGTATGTCGAATGAATGCGATACTTCTTTCAGGTAAATGACATAGACGGTGAAGACCAGTAGAAGGTGAATTTCCTGACCACTGAGGGAAACCCAACGTTCGCCATTATAAAAAGCATGGCTTACCAGTCAGCCTCGGGCTTGAAGTCCTTTAATTAACTGATAGACATAATGGTGAACCACTAAGACCCTAAAATATCTATGATACACATTATAGATGCAACATGGCCAGAGAAATCCCTGGAGAGTCAGTAACCGAATTCCTGACAAGACATCGGAAACTGGCGAAACACTGTGAGTATGGGTAATTTCTCCCAGAGAGTCTCCGGGACCGACTAGTATGTGGCGTAAATAATGTCACAATCCAGAGGGCATTGCTGGCAGAACCTACCCTGGACCTTAAAATAGCCATAGAATTGGCACAGTATCACAAAAACATGAAAAAGGGGCCCAGTGGGGAGACAGTGGCCTAGAGGAATTGTCACTTGACTAGTAATTCAGAGACTCAGGGTAATGCTTTGGGGACATGGGTTCGAATCCCAATGGTGGAATTTGAATTCAATAAAATATCTGGAATTGAATGTCTGATGATGACCATGAACCATTGTCGTAAAAACCCACCTTGTTCACTAATGTCCTTAAGGGAAAGAAATTTGTCATCCTTAGCTGGTCTGGCCTACATGTGACTCCAGACCCACAGCAATGTGGTTGACTCTTAAGTGCCCTCAGGGATGGGCAATAAATACTGGCCTGGCTAGCGACGCCCACATCCCACAAAGAAATAAAGAAAAAAAATACAGGGTTCCATGGATTAGAGGGTCCTCAGTGTCAGGTGACCCCCATACAGGAAAACTAGTTTCCCCATGGACAGTATGTATGTGAGCCACTCACCAGTCAACAATTAGGCACAATATATAAGGAGAGGGATCAATAACCGCAAGACACCAGAAACAGATGGGAAAACTCTCCGGAGGATGACGAAGATCAATCACAGGGTTGCCGCACCTGTGGTTGTAGGGCACGCCCAAGGCAAGGCTGCCAGAATGGGCAGAATGCATAGCACCCAGGCTGGAAGACAGAGCTACCTCAGGCCATGGTTTTATAAATCAAACAGCTTGAACAAGCAGAGCTAATGCAATTGAATTTCATCACTGGCCCCAAATGGCCCCAATTTGGATAAACAACAGGTCAATGGTCACCCCATGGACATGGAAGTAGACAAAGGAGCTCCGCCTCCATTATGATGGAGCAGATGGGCAGCACAGTGATGCAGTGGTTAGCACTGCTACATTACGCGCCGAGGACCCTGTTCGATCCTGACCCCGGATCACTGTCCTTATGGAGTTTGTAGAGTCTCCCTGTGTCTGTGTGGGTCTCACCCCCACAACCCAAAATGATGTGCAGGATAGGTGAATTGGCCACACTAAAGTGCCCCTTATGTGAGAAAAAAAATGAGCGAACAGACTTTCAAGCAACTTTGAGTGGGTATTTTGCCCTTGGGCCTACGAGATACCTGGACCAGGTTGGCCATGAACACAGGGGAGCCATTACATATCGTCAGAACCATCATGATCACAGTGACACATGGGCAGCAGATGGTCCGATTCCCCTTAATAGTAGTCCAAGGACCAGGACCCAGCATTCTGGGAAGAGACTGGCTGCAAAACATCTGCCTGGATAGGCAACTGATAGTTAAGAAAGGCACCGGTAACTTATACAAAGTCACACAAAGTCATAGGGAGTATCCTGAAATACTCCAGCAAAGCCTCATAGAGTAAGAGTTTCCCTGGTAGCAGGAGGAGGCCTGCTGGGACTTGTTAACTGAGACCTTTAAATGTTGGCCCTCACCAGGACTGAGTGCTGGTAGTCCCAGGTCGGGACTCTATTGCTGTACACCATGGTAGCAACTTTACTCTTGTATTGCAAATAAACTGTGTTAGTGTTCCTGCTGGTGTCTCCTGGATCATCACACTCTCTTCATAGGAACTCCATGATTCCGCATACCCCTCAAATGGTTCCAATGGTTTAAATCGTGTTGTACATAAAGAATCAGAATAATGACACCAGCTTTGTCTGAGTTGTTACTTAGTCTGAGCCCCTCTGGGGGTTCCTTGTTTTGGCCTCCATCGAAACGTCGCGGGGCTTTTTCAGTCTATTTAACACGTGGCGGTTTATCCTGCACTTCTCATCGACATGGTACAAAAGTTCATCTTTGCCCACCCAACATGAGCACGTTCTCAGCGTTGCGTGTGTCTGCCGCTACCTACTCGCAACTTTCTCGGATTGTACAACATCTGTATCCGGCCGTCTGATGTGCAACTCCTCTATCTACTGGGAGGTAAATTAAAATGTACTCACCCGTATAAGAGGCACATCATTCTTCCAGAATCCTGTGGACGACACTGCTCGCTGCGCCAAAAATTGTGGGAGCGTTTCCAAGGCCTGAGAATTGAGCCAGCCTTTATGTGGGATTCCTCCCTCATTGTTAGACACTATCTTAATAAACAGAGCAGGCACACAACAACCTGGATAAGACAGCTTTTATTATCCCAAGCTTGGTTTTGTGTACATGAGAGATGGACCTGGATAATGCCAAGATTGATTTACGAAACACTGATAAAAACACATCAATTATACAATTTCCAAAAATCAATACCCACCCCAGTTGGACTTGATCCAATCCTTGAAGCTGTCATATTCAAACTGTCCAATAAAATTGTGACTAGCCCATGATTTAACCCCATCCTGTCACCTGTTGTTTACCAAGGTTCTGTGACCATTTTAATCCTGATATCGCAGTCAGATCCTGTCCACCCATTGTCCAGCTTGGGACAGGATGCCAAAACTGGCATCCTCTTTGTCACAATATACACCAGTATATCATGGTGCAGACACACAAACTGATGGACACACAGCAAGACCACTCAACACACACAACACCGCAGCCAATCACCAGTTAGAGCACACTCACTGTATAGACAGAGGGCATCAGAGCTCCCGCTCATTCGGGATGCAGCCTCTCAGTAGGACAGAGCTTACAGCTTACAGCACAGTTCTTCACCATGTGCTGAGTGCATAGACTGGTTAGGACAGGCATAGGTCTTTAGTTTAATCTAACATTGTGTTAACCCACGGTGAAAGTATGTTCAACAGTTTCTAACTTAATAAAATAGTGTTGTACTATTTTAAGTGTTGGTGGCCTGTATGTGTTCCATGGATCCAGAGTACCCAACACATCATGGGACCAGTAGTTGAAGGATGTTAGAATTTCTTAGACCTACCTGCAAATGATCTGCCTTCCACCAGCATACAGCCATCTTGCAAAATGGACAGCGTCCGCCCGCCGCCGCCGCTCCGCATCACCAGTAACCTAGGGGCCAACTGGAAGATATTCAAACAACGCTTCCAGCTCTACCTTGAAGCCACAGACCGGGAAGCTGCCTCAGACACCAGGAAGTTCGCTCTCTTCCTACCAACGGCCGGGGAAAATGCCATCCACATTTTCAATTCTCTCACCTTTGCTGATGTTGAAGATAAATCAAAATTCAAGACGGTCCTCCTTAAGCTCGACAGTCACTGCGACATCGAGGTGAATGAAAGTTTTGAGCGCTATGTATTCCAACAGCGTTTGCAGGGTAAGGATGAACCTTTCCAGTCCTTCTCACCCACCTCCACATCCTTGCACAGTCCTGTAATTACGGGCCCACCTCCGACTCCATGATACATGACCAGATCGTTTTCGGTGTTCAGTCGGACCCCCTACGCCAGCAGCTCCTCAAGGTAAAGCAGCTCACCCTAGCGATTGCCATCGAGACCTGCGTGCTACACGAACACGCCACTAGTCGGTATTCCCACATCCAAGCGGCGGAAACGGCACGGCAAGGTCCCCACGAGGCAGAACGGGTCCAAGCAATCGAGCAACTCCAGGGCCTCAGCCTGGATGAGGGCGGCCATTTCGCACGCTATTCGCAGACTCCCGCGATTGTGCGCACCGAACGAGGGGACGGTGACGCGACAAACGTACTGCGCAGGCGTGCACCACGTACAACCGCACCACGCATGCGCAATGGCGCAGTGAACGTACTGACGCTACAACATGCAGCAAATGTGGCTCCGCCCACTTAAAGCGGCAATTTCCTGCCAAGTCCCGACGATGCCTGCGATGTGGCAAACTTGGCTACTACGCTGCTTTATGCTGATCAGCCCAGCCTGCCAATTCTCGTTGCTCCAGCCAGCCTCGCAGGAATGTCCGGGCCATTCACCCCACGGTCACCGAGCCCGATTCAGACCTGCTACCCGATATTGACACCGAGGACCCGAAGGCGCCTTTTCAAGTCGGTATCATTACAAAAAACAGGGTGTCCCCGAAGCAAAGAATCCAGCCTCTATCGGTATATAGCACCGATCCGGACGATGAGTGGTGTGCCACCCTTACAGTCAACCGGTCCCAAATACGATTCCGCCTGGACACTGGTGCCTCCGCCAATCTCATTGCGCGATCTGACCTCCAAAGCCTTTGGGTAAAACCAGCCATCTTGCCATCAGCCTGCCAGCTATTAGATTATAATGGCAATGCCATTGCTGCCAGTGGCTCATGCCAACTTGAAGTGATACACAGGTCACGCAAAGCCACCCTTCCCTTTGAAATCATGGGCTCCTCGAAAACCTCCCTGCTTGGCGCGCAGGCTTGCAAGCTCTTGAACCTAGTTCAGAGAGTTCACTCTCTCTCTCCTGCTGGCGCATCTGCCTTTCAGGACACTGACTTCAGGGCGCAGCTCGACGCCATTATCAACCAGTACCACTACGTCTTCGAGGGCATGGGCACGCTCCCGTACACCTACAAGATTTTATTAAAACCGAATGCCACGCCTGTGGTGCACACACCTCGCAGGGTCCCAGCACCCCTTAAGGACCGCCTCAAGCAGCAGCTGCAGGACCTCCAGAACCAAGGAGTGATTTCCAAAGTCACGGAACCGACCGACTGAGTCAGTTCCATGGTATGTGTAAAAAAGCCTTCTGGCGAATTAAGAATTTGCATTGATCCCAAGGATCTAAATTGCAATATTATGAGAGCGCACTATCCAATTCCCAAGCGCGAGGAGCTCACATGTGAGATGGCTCGCGCCAAGCTCTTTACCAAACTCGACGCCTCAAAAGGATTCTGGCAAATCCAGCTCGATAAATCCAGCAGAAAACACTGCACATTTAACACCCCCTTTGGAAGATATTGTTACAACAGGATGCCGTTTGGGATCATCGCTGCATCAGAAGTGTTCCATAGGATTATGGAACAAATGATGGAAGGCATTGAAAGTGTTCGCGTCTCTGTCGATGACATAATCATTTGGTCCACCACCCCGCAGGAGCATGTTAGTCGCCTCCAGCGCGTATTTAGATGTATACATGAGCATGGCCTCTGCCTCAACAGGGCCAAATGCTCTTTTGGTCAGATGGAACTGAAGTTCCTCGGGGACCACATCTCCCAATTGGGTGTGCAGCAGGATGCGGACAAGGTAGCTGCCATCACAGCTATGAAAACACCAGAGAACTAGAAGGCGGTCCTCCGATTTCTGGGCATGGTCAATTGTTTAGGGAAATTCATCCCTAACCTCGCCTCTCATACCACGGCTCTCAGGAATCTGGTCAGGAGGACGACAGACCTCCAGTGGCTCCCTGCACACGAGCGCGAATGGAGAGAACGCGAGGCAAAACTGACCACGGCCCCGGTCTTAACTTTCTTTGATCCAGCAAAGGAGACCAAAATTTCGACCCATGTCAGTCAATGCGACATTGGGGCAGTGCTCCTACAACATGATGAGGCCTCATCATGGGCCCCCGTTGCATATGAGTCATGTGCGATGACCCCCACGGAATAGCGTGACACACATATAAAAGGAGTGCCTGGGCCTCCTGACCGGTGTTAAGTTTCACGATTATGTCTACGGTCTTCCTCAATTCACCGTCGAGACCGGCCATCTCCCGCTGGTCAATATAATACATAAAGATTTGAACGACATGACGCCTCGTCTCCAGCGCATTCTTCTCAAACTCCAGCGATACGACTTCCAGCTGGTATACACCCCAGGCAAGGATCTCATCATTGCTGACGCTCTCTCCAGGGCAGTCAACACTCCATGTGACCCAGCGGGATTTGTCTGCCAGGTTGACGCCCATGTGGCATTCGTGGCCTCCAATTTACCTGCCTCGGATGAACGCCTCGTCCAAATTTGCCGCGAGACGGCGGCTGACCCCTTGCTACAGCGTGTCATGCGCCACCTAACGGACGGGTGGCTCATGGGCTAATGCCCTCAATTCTATAATGCCAGAGATGATCTGGGGGTAGTGGACGGGGTTCTTCTAAAACTGGACCGCATTGCCATCCCGCATAGCATGCGCCAGCTTGTCCTGGAACAACTACACGAGGGCCACCTTGGCGTGGAAAAGTGCCACCGACAGGCCCTAGAGGCAGTGTACTGGCCCGGCATTAATGAGGACATAGCCAACACAGTGCTCAACTGCCCCACTTGTCAGCGCTTCCAGCTGGCCCAACCACGTGAGACCCTGCAGCCCCATGAGTTGGTCACGTCACCATGGACGAAGGTGGGCATCGATCTGTTCCATGCTCTGGGTAGAGACTATGTCCTGATCGTGGACTACTTTTCGAATTTCCCGGAGGTGATACGGTTGCGCGAACTCACCTCGCCTGCAGTCATTCATGCATGTAAAGAAACCTTTGCTCGACACGGCATCCCGCTCACGGTTATGTCAGACAATGGATCCTGCTTTGCCAGCCAAGAATGGTCCAACTTTGCCAGGCGGTACAATTTTGCCCATGTGACGTCCAGTCCCCTGTACCCCCAATCCAACTGCAAAGCAGAGAAGGGAGTACATATCATCAAACGGCTGCTATGCAAGGCTGCCGATGCTGGGTCTGATTTCCACCTTGCCTTGCTGGCCTATCGCTCCGCCCCACTGTCCACTGGCCTGTCACTAGCCCAGTTACTCATGAGTCGCACCCTGAGGACGACGGTGCCATCCATCCATGTCCCAGACCTCGACAACGTTCCGGTCTTTCGCCGGATGTCTCGTGCACAGCACAAGGCGGCTCATGACTCCCGTGCAGCTGATCTCCCTGCGCTGGCTCCAGATGACAACATCTGCCTCCATCTTCCGGATGGTGGCTGGTCTGCAACCGCTGTTGTCCTTCGGCAGGTGGCCTCCCCGCTCGTTCCTGGTTCGTCTACCGGATGGCTCTGTTCTGCGCCGCAATCGACACGCCCTTCGTCTCGTTCCACGCTCACCACATGATCCTCCAGTGTCGCCTCGCCCTCGTGCTGACCCTGCCACGGACTATGCAGAGCTCCCTGTCACTTTGCCTCCCCCTGACTTTGATGCAGTCCAGCCCGCTCCTGAACCGGCGGCTCTCGACCCACCCTTGAGGCGGTCAACCAGAATTTGTCGCCCACCTCAGAGACTAAATTTATGAACTATTCGAATTTATGGACTCTCTGAATTGTTTTGTTGCTTTGTTTGATCGTTTCCCTGGTTTGTATGTAGTGTTGATCTCGTTACTCTTGTTGCATACTGCTTCTCTGCACCAGGCACCTTCCCATGTAAATAGCTTAGTTCTCATGTACGTAGTCCTGTAAATATGTCTTCGCACCCCACACGTAGTTAGGAACATTCTCACCATACATTATTTATTGCCACACACATACATTTTTTTATAAAAGGAGTGATGTCATAATATACACCAGTATATCATGGTGCAGATACACACACACTGATGGACACACAGCGGGACCAATCAACACACACAACACCGCAACCAATCACCAGTTAGAGCACACTCACTATAAAGGCAGGGGGCATCAGAGTTCCCGCTTATTCGGGATGCAGCCTCCTAGTAGGACAGAGCTTACAGCTTGCAGCACAGATCTTCACCATGTGCTGAGTGCATAGACTGGTTAGGAAAAAGGCATAGGTCTTTAGTTTAATCTAACATCATGTTCACCCACAGTGAAAGTATGTTCAACAGTTTCTAACTTAATAAAATAGTGTTGTACTATTTTAAGTGTTGGTGGCCTGTATGTGTTCCACAGATTCAGAGCACCCAACACATCACTCTTTACTCCATGGATTCATTCAGAGGATATTGGGGGCCACTGATAAAACCTGTTTACCACGTCCACTATGTAATCTGCTGACCACACATCTCGTGTGTCTCAAAAACATGGGCAAGTTAGCTAGCCTAAATCCCATCATGCATTATGGCCACTGCTTGTAGCCAGAGCCGACATGATTATCACTGCTATGTCCTAAAATACAGGTTTAATGGTTAATAATGATTACTTGGTATACTTTCTATGATTAATCTCAATCCTTAATAAACTAACTTACGTAGAACTACTCGAGTGGCATACTAGCTATTCAGTTTTAAGAGGTCTCACCTCTGGACGACCCCCTTCACCGATGGCCAGTTTTACTGCACATTTTATGGATGGTGGAGTGGTCTTCTTAAAATCAATCTTCGCCTCGAGGTCCAGGCCTGGCTGTTTTCTTTTCCTGCCTAGTTCACTGGAAAAACACCCTTGTCTCTAGCTTTGTTGTGAAGACAAGGTTTTCGGGGAGTTTACTTTAAGCCACAGTATAATCAAAGGAAAACCAGGTTGCCACACCGTAGGTTATTTAACCAGTTGCTTGGTCACAGCCTAAGATTGAAGAGAGGGAAATCTCCCAAGGGCGCCTGTTAATGTCACCATATAATCATGAGACAAACTATATATAGGCTGTGGTTACAATACATAACACAGTGTTTTTCCCATTAATGGATTTGCGCAGCTTATTCTGGTCAGTCTATGTCTTATCTCATTGATGTCATTCTTACCCAAATGTAGAATATTAATAGCTTTTAATTTTCCCTCCTTGAAGCACAGTGTTGCACTTGATTATATTATGATCACTCTTAGATAAATGTTCACGTATCGTTAGGCTGTTGACAACACCTCATTTATTTCTTGTGCATATTAATGATGCTCCACTGATCTTCTTTTCCAGTGGAAGCTCTATCAGGATACTTGAAGATGGCAGTTGTTTAGTTAGACTTTCCAGGAGCCGTGTTTTGCCTTTGTTCGTGCTGATTTGTCAGTGGAGTTCTTGTGGACTGTTGTCTCAATTTTCTTTGTAATCTGGTCGGTTATCTGCCCAAATGATTTCTCTCTCCGGCAGTCCAGACAGCTGCTGGTTGTCTCTGAAGTCGTCCCCTGGCCCTCAGCACTGTTCTTACTTTATTTTCCAACAATTAATTTGGTGCTTATCCCCAAGTCTCTACCATGTCACACTGGGGTGGCAGAGCCGGTTAAAGTAAATCGTTAGATGTTGATTGAAACTTGACTCCATGTCCTTGCAGTAATGCTGTCATGTTGATTAATGGAGCTGGTACCGTGGGTGGCAAAGAGGATTGCCATCATTGCTAGCTCCTCATGTAGTACATTCTTCACTTTAGCAGCTAACACACATAGTCAGTGGCTGGGCTACGCGGTCACATTCCTACAGACCAGGGGCGGGATTCTCCGACCCCGCGCCGGGTCGGAAACTCACCGATTGCGCCAATTTTTCATGCGGCACCGGTCCGACGACCTCCCGCCATTCTCCCACCCGGTGTGAACAGCCTAATCGTGAATGGCGCCGCGCCACCCGGAGAATCAGCCGAGGGGGCAAGTCCCGCGATGAATGGAGCGGTCCACGATGTTGTACAGGGCGTCAGTCACTGCACGGATGCACCTGTGCACCGATGGCCGGACAGGGCATGCAGGAGGAGGGTCACGTCATCGGGACTTCGGCCCATCCGGGCCGCAGAATCAACGGGATACCGGAGAATCGGGGGACTTGCCCCCTCGGCCGATTCTTCGGTGTCCCATTGATTCTGCGGCCCGAATGGACCGAAGTCTCGACGGCATGAGCCTCCTCCTGCATGCCCTGCCCGACCATCGGTGTGCATCCGTGCAGTGACTGACACCCTGTACAACATCGCGGATCGCTACATTCAGTTCCCAGTGGACCTCGCCCACCAGAATGCCCGGGCAGCGGGCTTCGCTGCCGTGGCTGGGATACCCATTGTAGAGGGGGCGATCAATGGGGTGCACGTCGTCACCTTTCCAGCGGAGAATAGGGACATCTTCATGAACAGAAAGGGGTCCTACTCCATCAACATTCAGATGGTCTGTGACCACCGCATGAAGATATTGCACGTCTGCGCACAGCACCCGGGCACTGGCTCCACCGTACCGCCCCACCTCACCACCCAGCACCCTCACATCCGACACCACCCGACTACCTTACCTGCCACACGACCACATGCACAGCACCCTCCAACTGCGGCACAACGGGCTGGTCTCACACGATTGCTCCAAATCGTTAGCCAATGTCAGACTCATGGCCACAGCTACACCCTCTACGTGGGTGGTCCCTGTACGCCTAACGGACTCTCCCATGGACATGTTGGGCAGCTGGCGGTGAGATGCTGAGTGCGGCGGCGGGGATCTTTACACCCACCTGGGCTCACCGTTCCACCGACCTTCGAACACAGTGCCAATCAGTTCCGTTCACGTCCACGCAGCCACCGGACATAGGACAGAGGCATCTTGCATTGCTGTAACAGTGAGTTTAATTGTAACGGTAACATACAAGTGCCCTAGCCCCATAACTAAACTGTGCCCTCCACCTGTGTCAACTTACTAGGTGTCAAATCTCTTGGCCTTACGGGCCCTACCACTATGTCTAGTTGTTTCCCCAAACGGTACAGCAGGAGTGGAGGCAGACTGCTGAGACTCCGGCCCTGCGACTAGGCTCCTCATTGGCGTGCGTTTCCTAGGGCGGCCCAGCTTGGATGGGCCAGGCTGCTCTGTGGGCATGCTGGATGGCTTGGTGCCACCCTGTTCTGCCCACTGCCCACCAGATGCGCCAGGGACGGGACGGGGGAGTCCGAGGATCCGCGGTGTACCGGGACCTCCCCTGTCGGAGTCACCGGGACGTGCCCCAGAACCTCCTCCTCCCTGGTGGTGCCTGGTGACCCCTGTGCCTCTCTATGGGACGGAGGTGTGAGCGGAGACGAGCCCCGAGGCACCCCCAACACCTGGCGCTGCCAGCCCTGGAGGCCCACTGTGGTATCGACCAGGGTCTGAATATTAGCAGCAATGGAGCTCAGGGAGTGGGCCATTCCTGTCTGGGACTGCGCCACCTCCCTCTGTGCTTGAGCGATGCCATCCAGCATCTGGGCGAGGCCGCCGATGCTCTCAGCGATGGCCTGCTGAGACTCAGCCAGACTGTGGAGCACGGCTGAGATGTCCAGTTGGCTCTGGCACATGGCTGCCTGAGAGAGGGCAGCCCTGTCCTGAGCCAAGGATGACACATGCACATGAAGCCCCACACCTTGCATAACCTGACCCATGGCCAAAACCGTTGCACCCATTGCCTCCACTGTGGACGCCATCCGTGCGGTGTCGGCCTGGGTGGTAGCCATGACCAGCACCACTCCCTGCTTCTGGATGCGGATGGACTCCTCCGCCTGTGCCTGCAGTTGCTGGAGGCTGGCCGTCATCCCGTTGTCTAGTCCCTGGGTTTCTAACTGCATCGAGTCCATGGGTGGGACTGGAAAGTCCAGAAACCCGTGAACCGTCTGGCGACAGCTGGTTGCTGGGGCTGGGCTGCCCTCCGACCGTCCGGCCCCTCGGCTGCTCCTACCTCCACCTGCTGTACCGTATGGCTGTGTGGTGCGCACCAGTCTGTGTCCCAGAAGCCTCATCACTAAAGTGCCTACTCGAGGTGCGAGTCTCTGCGACGGTGGGGGGTGTGGATGAGTGCAGTGACGCCAAGTCTGGGTTGTCATCGGTCCCAGAGTCTGGTGGTTCCTGCGTTGAGCCCTGGGCCGGTGTTCTTTCTTTCACCCCCATCTGAGGGGCACTGTCCGGTCTGTCCATTGTCTGTGCATCAGTGTCCTGGCTTGACGTCCTCTGTTCATCACTGTCCTGACTGTCGTGTGCGTCCGTGTCGTTCGTCCCCATTTTGGGGCTGTCGCTGTCCTGGGTGCCCGTTCTCTGTTCATCACTGTCTTGGGTCTCAGTCCTCTGTGCATCCTACTGCTGTCTCACAGTGACGGAGGAAGGCCTTTGTTGCCGTCTGCCCTCTCCGCCGAGGCGTCCGACCCTGGGGGCATCTGGACCTGGCTCTTGTGGGGTCCGAGCAGCGGCAAACGGTCCAGGACAATTGGCGGCAGGTCCTGCAACACACAATGCAACATGTATCGTTACACACGCAGGACTGGGGTGAGGGGGTGCTGGGGAGGGGGGGGGGGGAATGGGGTGAAGGTGTGTGCTGGGGGGGAAGTGGGGTGAGGGTGTGTGCTGGAGGGACATTGGGGTGAGGGTGTGTGCTGGGGAGCAATGGGGTGAGGGTGTGTGCTGGGGGGAGGAGGGTATAGGCAGGCAGGGGACTCTCACTTGCTGGTGCGCCTCCGATCTGGCAAGGGGCAACCTCCCAGTCCCCGCATCCGCCAACGAGGACCAGTGCCCTCTGCTCGTGTGCTGTGAGGGGGTGCAGTACAGGTGACCCCTCTCCAGTTCTCGCACGCTCCCTGTGGTTGTGGGCGGTCTTCTCCTCGGGGGGGGGGGGCAGCAAAGCATCAGAGTTAGTCGTACACAGCATCCCGCGCAGGTGTCGCCTAGATGATGGCATGGGAGCACTGGGCACCCAACCACGGCGGCTCTCAGGGGTGTGCAGCCCATGTGGGTCAAGAGGGGGGTTTGGCAACACTCTCTGGGGGTGGGGGGGGGGGGGGGTTTGGTCACATGTGTGGCTGGTAGGGGTTGGGTGGTGCCAGGGGCACGTCTCGGTGTACTCTTCTTGCGGCACTGCTCGGCCGTCCGTGGGGTTTGCCCCACCGCGCTTACCGCAATGCCCACCTTATGCAATTTCTCCACACTGTGCTGGCAGGGTGCTGGTGGCCACGTCAATGGCACAGGATCGCCCTCGTATCTTCGACTGCATCCAGCAGCGTCTCTAGATCGTGGTCACGGAACCTCGAGGCGGCACGGCGGGGGACGTCCATCTCGCCGGTCTCCTGAGTTTGCGGCGCTCGCGCACATTTTAAGCGACGCGGCGCCGCGTCATTGGGGCGTCGCGTGAATGATGCCGGTATGCCGCCATGCCCCCCGCGCTTCACGACGTGCCCGTGCTGGCCCCTTTTGCGGTTTCCATGTTCTCATGTGAGAAGAGAAAGTTCAGAGGAGATTTGTTAGATGTATCCAAAACCATGAGGTGTGTGGATACACTAAATGGGGAGAAACTGTTCCCATCAGCAAACGGTTGAGAAACTGAGGTGACTGACAAAAGAAGCAGAGGCGACATGAGGAAAAAACTCTTTGGATCTGGAATGCACTGACTGAGGTGTGGTGGAGACAGATTTAATTTCAGTTTTGAAAAAGGAACTAGATAATTATCTGGAGAGAAAAGACTTTACTGGACCACAGGTAAAATGTCGAAGAGTTGGACTAGCTGAGTTGCTGCTGCAGAGAACTGACAGAGACAATATGCTGAATGGCTTCCTTCTGTGGTGTCTCACCCAGGCCCTGCACCATCATTCCAGTTATCTCTCCCAGGCCCTGCACCATCACTCCAGTTGACTCACCCAGGCCCTGCACCATCATTCCAATTATCTCTCCCGGGCCCCGCACCATCACTCCAGTTGACTCACCCAGGCCCTGCACCATCATTCCAATTATCTCTCCCAGGCCCTGCACCATCACTCCAGTTGACTCACCCAGGCCCTGCACCATCATTCCAATTATCTCTCCCGGGCCCCGCACCATCACTCCAGTTGTCTCACCCAGGCCCTGCACCATCATTCCAATTATCTCTCCCGGGCCCCGCACCATTACTCCAGTTGTCTCACCCAGGCCCTGCACCATCATTCCAATTATCTCTCCCGGGCCCTGCACCATCATTCCAATTATCTCTCCCGGGCCCCGCACCATCACTCCAGTTGACTCACCCAGGCCCTGCACCATCATTCCAATTATCTCTCCCAGGCCCTGCACCATCACTCCAGTTGACTCACCCAGGCCCTGCACCATCATTCCAATTATCTCTCCCGGGCCCCGCACCATCACTCCAGTTGTCTCACCCAGGCCCTGCACCATCATTCCAATTATCTCTCCCGGGCCCCGCACCATTACTCCAGTTGTCTCACCCAGGCCCTGCACCATCATTCCAATTATCTCACCCAGGCCCTGCACCATCACTCCAGTTGTCTCACCCAGGCCCCGCACCATCATTCCAATTATCTCTCCCGGGCCCCGCACCATCACTCCAATTATCTCTCCCGGGCCCCGCACCATCATTCCAATTATCTCTCCCAGGCCCTGCACCATCACTCCAGTTGTCTCACCCAGGCCCCGCACCATCATTCCAATTATCTCTCCCGGGCCCCGCACCATCACTCCAGTTGTCTCACCCAGGCCCCGCACCATCATTCCAATTATCTCTCCCGGGCCCCGCACCATCACTCCAGTTGTCTCACCCAGGCCCTGCACCATCATTCCAATTATCTCTCCCGGGCCCCGCACCATCACTCCAGTTATCTCTCCCGGGCTCTGCACCATCATTCCAGTTGTCTCTCACGGGCCCCGCACCATCACTCCAGTTGTCTCTCCCGGGCCCCGCTCCATCGTTCCAGTTGACTCTCCCGGGCCCTGCATCATCACTCCAGTTGTCTCTCCCGGGCCCTGCACCACCACTCCAGTTGTCTCTCCTGGGCCCTGCACCGCCGCTCCAGTTGCCTCACACTCCGTGCCCTGAAACATACCTTCAATACTTACCTTCCCACTCTTTGTTGTTCGTCGAATCACAGTTTGGTTCCTCTCTGATTTGCTAGTGAGCATACCAGCAGTAAAGACAGGGAGAATCCAGCCTGGGATTGGATCTGAGCAGATTTGCAGCATGTTTCAAAGATCAGTCAGCTGGATGTCCGGGTTTGGTGATCGAGTTTAGAAATCTGCTTGAAATCGATGGTGCCGGAGTGCTGCACCGGTCTGCTCCAGCGCATTGCACCATTGCTCCAGACTCAATCCTGCACCTTGAATCTTGTATTTGCTTCATTCTTGCCTGTCACATCTTATTCCCCTCCTCCTCCTTTGATTTTTGCACGTGAAATGCGTTTTGAATTTTTCCAAAGGCTTTTGAATTTTTGTTACCTTTTCTAATGCTTCAATTGTCCCTCTTAACTTAACTTTCTTACCCTTCAGAATCTTCTGCTGCCATTATTAGTGTGCTCTAGTTTCTGCAGCTATGCAAATCAGCAAACCATTGAAAAATAGGGTGCAAAGAGCACCTTTCCATTTGAGTGAGTCGAATACCATTTAAGCAGCCATTTGGATCTGAATTATACCAATAATGGAAAATGCAGGCTTTTTATTTCACCATAAGCTGGTCGAGAATAGCTTATTATTTATTTAACAGCCGTTTTGTCAGCATATCAATGTCGTGTTGGGTGTTCCGATATACAAACGAACCAACGCGGTTGTAGATGGAACAACTCTGTTTTATTATTCTGTATAATAACAACTGTTAACTTCTGTCTGTGGTTTGTACTTCACCAGTTAACCTGTGGACCCAGCCCTAGCACTATCTTAGAGAGGCACTCAGCTCATGGTGTATGTCTGAGTGGCACGCTGTGAGCTCTGTGCTCTGAGCTGTCTCCTGATAGAATGAACGGGAACTGTGGTGTTCCCTGTTTTATAGTGCGTGCGCTCTCACTGGTGATTGGCTGTGATGTTGCATGTGTGTTGATTGGTCCGTTGACCTGTCCATCAGTCTGTGTGTGTGATTGCACCATGATATGTTAATATGGATATCATGACATCCCCCCTTTTCACAAGAATATGTGCCTGCATGGTAATAAATATTGGTGTGTACTGAGTGCGGCTGAGTATGTGTGTGCAATATTTACAACATGTACATGAAGTTAAACTATATACAGAGGAAGGTGTCAGGTGCAACATAGCAACGAGGTTGTACCACAAACAAAACAAATGCAATCATCAAATATCGAAAGAGAACTCCTGGAACGACAAAAAGAGAAACATGTTAACATTGTTGCACAACAATTCAGTGAGTCCAATGTACAAACAGGCTCATAAGTCCAGCCGAGTAGGTGGGCAACGAATTCGGGTTGACCGCCTCAAGTGTGGGTCAGGATCCACCGGTTGAGGAATGGGCCTGGCCACGGGCGACAGAGGAATAGGCAGAGTGGCAGGAAGGTCCACGAAGTCGACATCAGGGACAACAGGAGGGCGTGGTACCGGTGCATGATCACGTAGTGAGCGCGGAAGCAGCCGAAGGGCCCGCCGATTACGCCGGTGAATGGAGCCATGAGGCATGCGAACCAGGAACGAGCGGGAAGCCACGCGACGGAGAACCTCGGCAGGTGCCGACCAGCCACCCTCTGGTAGGTGTATGCGGACGTTGTCTCCAGGCGCCAGGGCAGGAAGATCAGTTGCCCGAGTGTCATGTGCCACCTTCTGCTGAGCACGATGCTGTCGCATCCTTTGCAGTACTGGAGCATGGTCGGGTTTAGGAACATGAATGGACGGCACAGTGGTCCTGAGGGCGCGACCCATCAACAGCTGGGCTGGTGAGAGGCCTGTGGACAGTGGAGCCGAGCGATAGGCCAGCAGGGCTAAACAGAAGTCAGATCCGGTATCAGCAGCCTTGCAGAGGAGCCGCTTCACGATATGGCGCCCTTTTCCGCCTTCCCATTTGACTGGGGATGCAGAGGGCTGGACGTCACGTGTGTGAAGCCATATGAAGCGGCAAAAGAAGACCATTCCTGGCTCGCAAAACAGGGCCCATTGTCCGACACGACGGTAAGCGGAATGCCATGGCGACCGAAGGTCTCTTTACATGCTCTGATTACAGCTGATGATGTCAAGTCTTGCAGGCGTATGACCTCCGGATAATTGGAAAAATAGTCAATTATGATGACGTAGTCCCTGCCAAGCGCATGAAAAAGGTCCACACCCACCTTTGCCCAGGGGGACGTTACCAACTCATGGGGCTGAAGCGTCTCAGGTGATTGTGCCATTGAAACCTTTGGCAGGTGGGGCAGTTGAGCACCATGTTGGCGATGTCGTCGCTGATGCCCGGCCAGTACATAGCTTCTCGGGCCCTCCGCCTGCACTTTTCAACCCCGAGATGGCCTTCGTGCAATTGTTCGAGGACAAGCCTGTGCATGCTGTGTGGAATCACAATCCGGTCCAACTTTAGGAGGATACCATCAATGATGGCCAAGTCGTCCCAGACATTGTAGAGTTGTGGGCACTGCCCCTTGAGCCACCCTTCCGTCATGCGGCGCATCACACGTTGTAGAAGGGGGTCAGCCGCAGTCTCAGGGCGAATGTGGGCCAGACTTGCATCAGTAGCTGGCAGATTGGCCGATGTGAAGGCTACATGTGCGTGGTCCTGACAGACGAACCCCCCCGATTCAGGCGGTATGCTCACTGCTCTGGGCAGGGCATCCGCGATGATGAGGTCCTTTCCCGGGGTGTAGACCAGTTGGAAGTCGTACCTCCGGAGCTTGAGCAGAATGCACTGGAGTCGAGGGGTCATCTCATTGAGGTACTTTTGTATGATGCCGACCAGGGTGCGATGGTCAGTCTCCACGGTGAACTGAGGGATGCCATACACATGGTCGTGGAATTTATCTATGCCGGTTAACAAACCCAGACATCCCTTCTCAATCTGTGCATAGCGCTGTTCTGTGGGGGTCATGGCCCGCATGGCATAGGCGACCGGGGCCCATGATGCAGTGTCGTCCCGTTGCAGGAATACCGCCCCAATGCCGGACTGGCTGGCATCAGTCGAGATCTTTGTATCTCGAGAGGTGTCGAAGAACGCCAATACCGGGGCGGTGGTGAGCTTGATCTTGAGCTCCTCCCATTCCTTCTGGTGTGTGGGAAGCCACTGGAACTCCGTAGTCTTCTTCACCAGGTGGCGAAGAGCCATTGTGTGGGAGGCAAGGTTGGGAATAAACTTCCCCAGGAAGTTGACCATCCCGAGAAAGCGTAGCAATGCCTTCTTGTCTGCCAGCTGCGGCATGGCTGCAATAGCTGTCACTTTGTCTGCATCCGGACTCACCCCTGACCGGGATATGTGGTCCCCCAGAAACCTTAGCTCAAATTGGCCAAAAGAACACTTGGCTCGGTTGAGGCGCAGGCCGTGTTCTCGTATCCGAGCAAAGACGCGCTGGAGATGACTGATGTGCTCCCGTGGTGTGGTGGACCAGATGATGACGTCGCCAACATAGACGCGCACCCCTTCGATGCCCTCCATCATCTGTTCCATGATTCGATGAAACACCTCGGATGCCGAGATGATGCCAAATGGCATTCTGTTATAGCAGTATCTGCCCAAGGGAGTGTTGAAAGTACACAGCTTCCTGCTGGACTGATCCAGCTGAATCTGCCAAAAGCCCTTCGAGGCATCAAGCTTGGTAAAAATTTTAGCCTGGGCCATTTCGCTCGTGATCTCTTCCCGTTTGGGAATGGGGTAGTGTTCCCTCATGATGTTATTGTTCAGGTCTTTCGGGTCGATGCAGATCCGAAGTTCGCCAGAGGGCTTTTTTACACACACTATGGAGCTGACCCATGGCGTTGGCTCCGTGACCCGGGAAAGCACTCCTTGGTCCTGCAGATCCTGCAGCTGCTGTTTGAGGTGGTCCTTGAGTGGTGCTGGGACTCTACGAGGTGCGTGAATGACCGGGGTGGTATCCGGTTTGAGCCGTATTCTCTAAGTGTAGGGCAGTGTGCCCATGCCCTCGAAAACCTCCTGGTTGTGGGCGAGGAGCGAGTGGAGCTGTGCCCTAAAGTCTGCATCCGGAAAATAGGACGTGCCTTCTGGAGACAGAGTGTGTACCCGCTGAACGAGGTGGAGGATCTTGCACGCCTGTGCGCCTAGCAGAGAGTCCTTCGAGGATCCAACTATCTCAAAAGACAGCGTGGCTGTGTAAGAATTGTGTGCAACCTCGAGCTGGCAAGACCCCATGGCCGGGATAACATTACCGTTGTAATCGACCAACTGACAGTGGGATGGCCGAATCAGTGGTTTGACCTTCAAGGTGTAGAAGGCTGACTTGGGAGTACCGGCTGGTCGCGTTTTCGTGGAGGACGCAAGTTTCGATGGCGGTGGCTAGGGTGAGGCTCTTTATTTTGAGGAGCTGCTGGCGTAGGGTGTCCGAGGTGACCCCAAAAACTATCTGGTCCCGAATCATGGAATCGGAGGTGGCCTCATAGCCATAGGACTGCCCGAGGATACGGAGGTGTGTCAAAAAGGATTGAAAAGGCTCATCCTTACCCCGCAGGCGCTGCTGGAAGAGGTACCTCTCGAAGCTCTCATTCACTTCGACGCTGAAGTGTTGCTCAAGTTTTAGAAGGACCGTCTTGTACTTCGTCTTGTCCTCGCCTTCCACGAATGCCAGGGAGTTGTAGATGTGGATGGCGTGTTGCTCTGCCGTGGAGAGGAGGAGGGCGATCTTCCTGGTGTCCGATGCATTCTCCCTGTCTGTGGCTTCTAGGAAGAGCTGGAAGCGCTGTTTAAGCAGCTTCCAGTTGGCGCCAAGATTTCCAGCGATTTAGAGCGGCTGTGGCGGGCTGATGATGTCCATGGCACAGGATGGCGGATCTCTTAAGATGTGCAGGTAGGTCTCACAGTTGCTGGGGACTTTCCAATCCTGGTATCATGTCGTGTTGGGTGTTCCGATATACAAACGAACCAACACGGTTGTAGATGGTACAACTCTGTTTTATTATTCTGTATAATAACAACTGTTAACTTCTGGCTGTGGTTCGTACTTAACCAGTTAACCTGTGGACCCAGCCCTAGCACTATCTTAGAGAGGCACTCAGCACATGGTGTATGTCTGAGTGGCACGCTGTGAGGTCTGTGCTCTGAGCTATCTCCTGGTGGAATGAGCGGGAACTGTGGTGTTCCCTGTTTTATAGTGCGTGTGCTCTCACTGGTGATTGGCTGTGATGTTGCGTGTGTGTTGATTGGTCCGTCGACCTGTCCATCAGTGTGTGTGATTGCACCATGATATGTTAATATGGATATCATGACAATCAATTATTTTCAATTTTTGATTTATTTGGAGCCACTGGATATAAAATCAAGAGTTGTAGATGATATTGATTTATCTAGCAACAAGGCACTTGCTAGAAATCTGAAAGATAAGTTTCTATGTCAACAATTCATTAAAAATGTTGAAGCATGGAATGAATCATCGAGTTCATCCACACACGCTATTGCTGCTAATTCAGGAACCTCATGAATGCAATGTTCATTTCAACTGGGTGTATAGAATCTTGTTGTTGGACATCTGCTCACGGTTAAAGCCAGCTCACTGAGACAACTGGAGAGTATTCTAAAGTTGGATGTTGACAGGTAGGCAAGTGTAAGATTGGGAAATTCTGATTCATTCGCTGTCACCACACAGACATGGGTGTTGAGATCCTGAAATGACTTTAAGTAAACTTGATGTGAGGGACCAGCTGCCTCTATTCTCCAGCCAACTGGTAATGATAGAATGAAGGCTCACATACAAAAATGATTGTTAACTCACGGCAAAATGCACCTCAGAAAATAGAGGGCACAGTCTAAAAATTAGGATGAGACCATTCAGGAGAGAGTAGAGTAAAAAGTCTTCCAACACCAGGTTAAAGACCAACAGGTTTATTTGGAATCACTAGCTTTCGGAGCGTAACTGCAAATACTCAAATTCAAAATATCAACTTGCATTATTGGCTTTGTCTATATATGTGTTTGTGTGTCCTATCTCTTCACTCACCTGGTAAAGGAGCTGCACTCCGAAAGCTAGTGATTCGAAACAAACCTGTTGGACTTTAACCTGGTGTTGTAAGACTGCTTACTGTGCCCCCCCCCCCTCAATCCAACGCAGGCATCTCCGCATTCAGGAGAGATATTAGGAAGCACTTCGTCACTGAAAGGGTGGTAGAGATTTGGAACTGTCTTCCATAAACAGGAGTTGAAGCTGGATCAGCTGTTAATTTAAAATCTGAGGTCGATAGATGTTTGTTCATCAAAGATATTAAGAATTATAGGATATGGAGTTAGGTCACAGATCAGCCATGATCTCATTAAATTACTGGACAGGCTCGAGGGGCTGAATGACCTACTCCTATTCCTATGTTTCTATCATTGGCTCCAGTCGTGCCAGTAATAGACTGTGAAGTCTGGAAAACTGATTGTAGCAGGCCTGTGTGCCACAGCTTGCAATGTCTATGGAGAGGAGGTAGCCGAAAGAATAAATATTAATTCTCGTACCTTCATCCAGTCATATTTACAAAGTGTGATGGCTTGTTTTTAACTGTACCTAGATATCTTAGAATCCCTGCAGTGCAGAAGGAGGCCATTTGGCTCAAGTCTGTACAGACCCTCTGAAAAAGCACCCTATCCATGCGCACGTCCTTACCCTATCCCTGTAACCCTGTAACCCCACCTAACCTTTTTGAAACTAAGGGACAATCCTCCTAACCTGTACATCCTTGGACTGTGTGAGGAACTCAGAGCATCCAGAGGAAATTTATGTAGACATTGGGAGAACGTACAAACTCCACACAGTCACCCAAGGCTGGAATTGCAGATCTTAAGACATAGTCACTGCTTTGTGTAGCCCAAGGCAGTGATTTTTAAGTAGAAGTAACTTCCAAAATAAATATTGCACCTTCTAACTTCAAAGCATCATTTTGTTCCCCACATGGTTAGCCTGAATCTTCATGAGTCGTTCCCTGTTCCTTAATGTGCAGTGATTCATATGCATTCTCACATGGCATTGCAAGGGAAGCTTTGCACTGTCACTGTGCAGTCAGACACATCACTGTTGTTTCCCATCTGTCACTGTAGAACAATGCACATCTCGCATTTGTGCATAACTTACTCTGTCACTTTACAGTGAGGCAAATGTACTCTCAGTCAAACTGGTTCTGGAACCTGCAGCAAATGTAAAAGTCAGCCAGTGGTGTATGAGAAAACTCAGAAAACTGAATGGAAGTCAAAAAGTTTCAGCAGATGGAATGCAACCAAAAATCCTCAACTAAATGGGTCAGGAAATAAGTTCTGATTATTATTTTTAGGCGTTCTATCAGAACAGGAATTGTGACTATGGACTGTAAAGTACTGTGCATACAAATAGAGTTGGAAAAGGTAAAGAGATTTATTGTCTAATTAGTCTGACATTTGCAGTTGAGAAAATCCTCGAGAACCAGGAACTGTCATCTGAAAGGCAGACAGCCCATTTGGAGAACCCAGTGTGAATGAAGGACTAATAGGGCATTCCTCATGATGCACGATCAATCACTACTGAAGCGAGATTGTAGTTCAATTGAAGGCTTTCATGAACAAGTAGTGACCCCAGCAGCTCCGGTACAGAATGACTGCTTTGGGTGAAACACAGACAGGGCGGAACCAGCAGGCAGGTTCTACCACTCATACTACAGTATAAGGTACATCCCACCTAGGTACGCGATACCCCTAATATAGCCTACCACACCTCACAAATCACAAGGTCACACAGTTGAGATGAGTTGAATAAGGACACGTGAGTCCACACTGAGTAAAAATAAAAACAAAGGGTTCCTGCTTGGTTGGTGCTTACTGGCTTACTTGTTTTACATTAGGTAATTGAGATACCCCGCCCCTAGCGGGGAGCTTGTAAGAGCACAGGGAAGACCAGTATTCCCACCCTGTATGCCCCGTGCGGGATATTACAAGCAGGACGGCCATTTATTCTGCTTTAGCTCATCCAGTTCTCAAAGTCCCATATCATAGTATTTATAGCTGTTTCAAGGATGTTGACAACACCATCATTGTTGGAGAGTGATCAAAGGATCAAATATGGTACCCTCACCTTTTTTTTAATCTCAGCCATGCTCCCCTCTTTTCCTCTGGCCAATTTTCCATTGAGATCTTCTCAATTCTTGATACACAGTTGTACCTTTAGTTTCTAAATTATTACCTTGAAGTGAATTCCAACTATCAGTTATTCTTTGCATTATCATGCCCAGTGAAGGTATGTCCCATTGGTAACTTGAACCATAGAATTCATTCAGTTTATAATTTTCTGCAACTGTCTTTTTTTTAAAAATGGAAACTAAAGTAGCTACTAAGATGGTTGGTACGCGAGGTCTTTTGACTTTTGCAATTTCTTTTTTACAAACGTTTTTCTTGGTTTCCATATTTTATGTTACATATTTCAGTTTGAGCATTAAATTACAAGTGTCAAACCTGCGTGTAGTATCTTACAAAAGCAATCAAGAGAAAATTAGAAGTACAAAAGAGCGATAGACCAAAGAGCGAGAAAAACAAAACCCACACCATCGAGGATCATTGTACATATTTACATCTGCCTGATTTGCCCCCCCCCCCCCCCTCGGTGGGCCCCATTTGGGCAGTCTGCCTCAGTTGCCCTGTCTGTTTCAGCTTTGACAAAGGGTCATCTGGACTCAAAAGGTTAACTCTTTTCTCTCCCTACAGATGCTGCCAGATTTGCTGAGATTTTCCAGCATTTTCTCTTTGGTTGCCCTGTCTGTTGTTGGCTTAGCATGTATTTCCCCACTTATTGCTGCTCTGTTGGGTTCTCTGTTTGCCCGACGCCCCCCCTCCCCCTTCCTCTCTCCCCTACCCCTTCCCCTCCCCCTCCCCCCTTCCCTTTCCTTTATGTCTGTGGCTCGGCTGTGCCCCACCCCCACCCCCCTCCCCCTCTCCGCCCACCCTATTGGCTGTTGGTTACAAACAGGTCCTGGAACAAGTTGGTGAATAGTTGGAGAAATTCTGACAGGTCGACCAGCCAGTCTGCAGCTTTGGGTAGTGCTGCACGGTAGCACAGTGGTTAGCATAGTTGTTTCACAGCTCCAGGTTCCCCAGTTCAATTCTCGGCTTGGTTCAATGTCTGTGCGGAGTCTGCTCGTTCTCCCCGTGTCCACATGGGTTTCCTCTGGGTGCTCCGGTTTCCTCCCACAGTTCAAAGATGTACAGGTTAGCTGAATTGGCCATGTTAAATTGTCCTGAGTGCCCACCCTAGGACCACCCCCGCAACAGTGCGCTCAGCCCCTGCCAAAGCCCCCACTGCCCGCAGAATGGCACCCACCAGACTCTGGTGGCGCTGGATACAGTCTGCAGCCACCACTTTGGGTTAACGAAAATAAATAGCATGAGTGGCCCACGCTGTCGGGAACTCAGCCCATCAGGGGCGGAGCATTGGGGGAGGCCCTCAGGTGATGTCCTGAGGCCATCCTGACGGTGTGCGTTGTACTCTGCGAGTATGCCGTTTTGGGGGGGGGGGGGCAGAGCATCGCAAAAGCGGCGCCGATCACCGAGCTTAATTTCGGCATCGGAGACCGGAGAATCCCCCCCAATTGTGTTTCTTGCACACCCTCATCAATAGGATTGATTTTTTAAAAATCTAACAATATTTATTAATAATAATAATAATAATAGCTTATTATCACAAGTAGGCTTCAATCCGGCGCCTCTTCAGGGAGGCCGGTACGGGAATTGAACCCACGCTGCTGGCCTTATAGAGAATATATTTGAAACAGGCCATAATAAAATTTATTATTGTCGGTGCATCTTTTCACAGCATGGTCCAAAGTGGGCAGACTGCAAATACTTGTATCCAGATTATCATAGAAGTTACAGTGCAGAAGGAGGCCATTCGGCCCATCGAGTCTGCACCAGCTCTTGGAAAGAGCACCCTACCCAAGGTTAACACCTCCACCCTATCCCCATAACCCAGCAATCCCACCCAACACTAAGGGCAATTTTGGACACTAAGGGCAATTTACCATGGCCAATCCACCTAACCTGCATGTCTTTGGACTGTGGGAGGAAACCGGAGCACCCGGAGGAAACCCACGCACACACAGGGAGGATGTGCAGACTCCGCACAGACAGTGACCCAAGCCGGAATCGAACCTGGGACCCTGGAGCTGTGAAGCAATTGTGCTATCCACAATGCTACCGTGCTGCCCCTATCTCAGATAAAAGAACACAAACAGGAATGTGGATCTCTCCATTATAATAGACTGTGTCAAATAACTACCAATACTTGTAAAACTTTCATTAAGTCCAAATGTGATGCAGATAAGGATGACCTTCATATTGTACAAAAACTAATATTGAATTACTTGTTCATGGAGTGAGTTTATAGGGGGGTTTTAAGAGGAGTGAATTGCTCCTCATTAGAGTGCCATAAACCTTCATGCCTTTTGCTCAGTGGTGAAATGTGCCCGGAAATGTAGTGCATCCTGATATGGTTCAAGATAGTCTCACTTTTCATTTAGCACAATTATTGTGCCCTCCATTGCTGGATTAATAAACTTCTGATTTGATGCTGCTGCAATAGTTTGAATCTTTTGATACTCCGACTATTGAAACTGTAGTTATCAAAATTCCCCTTTTTTTTCAAGAAAATCTTTGTTCAAATGAGAGGGAGTATGTCAGAGAAGGAGTTAAAAGAGCTCAATTATTATTGCACAATATGAAATCATTAATTGACCTTAATTGTAATTTTAAAATGCATTTTTTTTGTTTACTCAAGACTATAACACTTCTCTGTGTGTGCCGTCCACAATCTGTTTATCAGGGCTGAATATCAGTGATTGATACGTTGAGGAGGTGCAATCTAGAGCACATCCACTGCACTGTGGGGCAAATTACTGTACATCAGTGCACAACAAGGCACAGGACAACAGTTGTTTTGTAATGGTCAGAGGATAGAGAGACTTTTCTGTAATCGATGACCCAAATCCTGAATAGCGTGGTACCCCTCCCTGGATTTAGGACATTCATTGAGCATTTGCAGAACATTTTGAGGGGGCAGGGGAGCAGACACAAGTCATAATAATATATTAAGCTTATTGTCACAAGTAGGCTTCAATGAAGTTACTGTGTAAAGCCCCTAGTCGCCACATTCCGGCGCCTGTTCGGGGAGGCCAGTACGGGAATTGAACCCGCGCTGCTGGCATTGTCCTGCATTACAAGCCAGCTCTTTAGCCCACCAACCCCAAGTCGTGGTCCATGTGGGAAGCAATGACGTAGAAAGGAAAGATAAAAGATCCTGCAGTCAGTGTATTCAGAGCTATGGAGGAAGTTGAAAGCAGAGCCTCAAAATTAGCGAACTTTGAATTATTCAACCCCGGAATAGTAGGATAAAATAGATGATCATGTGGCCAGAGTGACAGCTTCTCATTCCAGGGGCATTGAGTCCAGCTCTGGGCCAGAAGGAATCGCTTCAAGAGAAATATTATGGGGTAGATCTAATTAGAAAGGGGACCAACGCCAACATAAAATAAAGGATAAGTGGGGTGGGGTGGAATTCCTGAAATGTGTACAAGAAAAATTAGCGGGCATCACTGGCAAGATCAGCATTAAATGTCCAAATCCAATTGCCCTGAACTGAATAGCTTGGCAGCCCATTTCAGAGGGCATTTAAGAGTCAATGTGGTTTGGATTCACATGTAGGCCAGACCAGGTAAGTATGGCAGATTGCCTTCCTGAAGATGGGTTTTTATGACAATCGACAATGGTTTCATGGTCATCGTTAGATTTTTAATTCGAGATTTTTATTGAACTCAAATTTCAAGATCTGCCGTGGTGGAATTCGAACCCAGGTCCCTAGAACCCTGGGATTCTGAATTATTAGTCCAGTGACCATACCACTATTCCACTGCTTTCAGGAAAATAGAAACAGAATGGTGAAATTTGCAGACAATGGCAGATTAAATTTAATGCAGAAAGTTGTGATAGGACAAATGAGGAAAGGCAATATAAAGTAAATACTAACTTTAAATGGGTTGTAGAAACTAAGAAATACAGAGGTATGTGTATACCAACATTTGAAAGTCACTGGGCAAGATGAGAAGTCTGTTAAAAAAATCAGATGGGCTTCTTGGCTTATAGAAGAACAAAGCAGAAATACAAGATGATGCTAAACTCATATAAAACACTAATTTGGTGGGACTTCCGGGTGCGGCGATGACCAGCTAAGTCGCACGTTTCGGCAGCTCCCGGTGGAAAGGACTTTTGGGCTCTTAATAGGAGCCCCAACGGCAATTTTAACGGCTAAAAACACTGTGCGATAAACCAGAAGGGAATCCTCCCTGGACACGGATGGAAAAAGGAGAGGAAAGTGGCCGGATTGCGGTGGATCCTCTAGAGCAGCGGCCAGGAAGGCAGGCACAAAGCAAGATGGCGACGGAAGGAGGCAGTTTAATATGGGGCCCTGACCAACAAGAGTTCCTGCGGCGTTGCGTGGAAGAACTTAAAAAGGAGATGAAGAAGGAGCTGTTGGCCCCGATATTACAGGCGATTGAAGGGCTAAAAGGAGGAGCAAAAGACCCAGGAGCAGGAGCTACGGGTCGTGAAGGCAAAGGCTGCTGAGAATGAGACGACATACAGGGCCTGGTGGTGAAGACAGAGATGCACGAGGCACAACACAAAAGGTGTGTGGAAAGGCTGGAGGTGCTGGAGAATAATGCGAGGAGGAAGAATTTAAGGATTCTTGGTCTTCCCGAAGGTGCAGAAGGGGCGGACGTCGGGGCATATGTGAGCACGATGCTGCACTCGTTAATGGGATGGGAGGCCCCGACGGGCCCGTTGGGGGTGGAGGGAGCCTATCGAGTTATGGCGCGAAGACCGAGGGCTGGAGAAATTCCTCGAGCCATAGTGGTGAGATTTCACCGATATAAGGACAGAGAGATGGTCCTCAGATGGGCAAAGAAAACTCGGAGCAGTAGGTGGGAGAACGCGGTGATCCGCGTATATCAAGATTGGAGTGCGGAGGTGGCGAGAAGGAGGGCAAGCTTTAATCGGGCCAAGGCGGTGCTGCACAAAAGGAAGGTTAAATTTGGAATGCTGCAGCTGGCAAGACTGTGGGTCACACATCAAGGGAAACACCACTACTTTGAAACGGCAGAAGAGGCGTGGACATTTATTGTCGAGGAGAAACTGGAATAAGCGGGCTAGAAAAAGAACGTTTGGGACAAAGTGGTGGGTCGAATATGTGGGGTGAAGAGGGGGAAAAGGGGGAAGAGATGATTTCCCAAGTTGTCAATCCTGCGACCCTGTAACTTTTCTCTCTTCCCCATGTCGTGGGGGAGGGGGGGAGGGAGGCTGAGGAGCTGGGGGCGCCGGCCATTGGGGGCGGGGCCAAATGGGAAGCGCGGGCTTTGTTCCCGCGCTATGGTAATCATGGCGGGAACAGGGAAGCAGGAAGGAGGGGGCCTCGCACAGTGGGAGCCGAGGTCACGGGGGGAAGCCGAGGTCGGCCAGAGTTTGCTGACTTCTGGGAGCAACAAGGGGGGTGCAATTACGCTAGTGAGGGATCTAGCGGGGGGGGGGGGGGGGTGGGGGGTTAACTGGGTTGCTGCTGCTGGGGAGAAGGGGGAGCTGGTATGGGATGGGGTGGTCGGGGCGGGAGTGCGCCGTTGGGGGGAGATACGGCTACGTGGGAACCGGGTGAGGAGCTGGATTGAAAAAGGAGATGGCTAGTCGACAAGGGGGGGGGTAAAGAGCCCCCCAACCCGGCTGATCACGGGGAATGTGAGAGGGCTGAACGGGCCGATAAAGAGGGCACGGGTACTCGCACACCTAAAGAAACTTAAGGCAGATGTGGTTATGCTGCAGGAGACGCATCTGAAACTGATATACCAGGTCAGACTACGCAAAGGATGGGTGGGGCAGGTGTTTCATTCGGGGCTAGACGCAAAAAACAGGGGGGTGGCTATACCAGTGGGGAAGCGGGTAATGTTTGAGGCAAAGACCATAGTGGCGGATAGTGGGGGCAGATACGTGATGGTGAGTGGCAAATTGCAAGGGGAGGCGGTGGTCTTAGTGAACGTATATGCCCCGAACTGGGATGATGCCAACTTTATGAGGCGTATGTTAGGACGTATCCCAGACCTAGAGGTGGGGAAGTTGGTAATGGGTGGAGATTTTAATACGGTGCTGGACCCAGGGCTGGACAGATCGAGGTCCAGGACTGGAAGGAGGCCGGCTGCAGCTAGGGTGCTTAAGGACTTTATGGGGCAGATGGGAGGAGTAGACCCCTGGAGATTTAGTAGACCTAGAAGTAAGGAGTTTTCGTTTTTCTCCTATGTCCACAAAGTTTATTCACGGATAGACTTTTTTGTTTTGGGAAGGGCACTGATCCCGAAGGTGACGGGGACGGAGTACACGACTATAGCTATTTCGGATCACGCTCCACATTGGGTGGACCTGGAGATAGGGGAGGAAAAAGAACAGCGTCCACCCTGGAGAATGGACATGGGATTATTGGCAGATGAGGGGGTGTGTTTAAGGGTGAGGGGGTGTATTGAAAGGTACTTGGAACTCAATGATAATGGGGAGGTTCAGGTGGGAGTGGTCTGGGAGGCGCTGAAGGCAGTGGTTAGAGGGGAGCTGATATCTATAAGGGCACATAAAGGAAAACAGGAAGGTAGGGAAAGGGAGCGGTTGTTGAAAGAACTTCTGAGGGTGGACAGACAATATGCGGAGGCACCGGAGGAGGGACTGTACAGGGAAAGGCAAAGGCTACATGTAGAATTTGACTTGTTGACTACGGGTAACGCAGAGGCACAATGGAGGAAGGCACAGGGTGTACAGTACAAATATGGGGAGAAGGCGAGCAGGTTGCTGGCCCACCAACTGAGGAAGAGGGGAGCAGCGAGGGAGATAGGGGGGGTGAGAGATGAGGAGGGAGAGATGGAGCGGGGAGCGGAGAGAGTGAATGGAGTGTTCAAGGCATTTTATGAAAGATTATATGAAGCTCAGCCCCCGGATGGGAAGGAGAGAATGATGTGCTTTCTGGATCAGTTGGAATTTCCTAAGGTGGAGGAGCAGGAGAGGGCGGGACTGGGAGCACAGATTGAGACGGAGGAAGTAGTGAAAGGGATTGGGAGCATGCAGGCGGGGAAGGCCCCGGGACCAGACGGATTCCCAGTTGAATTCTATAGGAAATATATGGACTTGCTGGCCCCGCTACTGATGAGAAACTTTAGTGAGGCGAGAGAAAGGGGGCAGCTGCCCCCGACTATGTCAGAGGCAACGATATCGCTCCTCCTAAAGAAGGAAAAAGACCCGCTGCAATGCGGGTCCTATAGGCCTATTTCCCTCCTGAATGTGGACGCTAAGATTCTGGCCAAGGTAATGGCAACGAGGATAGAGGATTGTGTCCCGCGGGTGGTTCATGAGGACCAAACTGGGTTTGTGAAGGGGAGACAGCTGAATACAAATATACGGAGGCTGCTAGGGGTAATGATGATGCCCCCACCAGAGGGGGAAGCGGAGATAGTGGTGGCGATGGATGCCGAGAAAGCATTTGATAGAGTGGAGTGGGATTATTTGTGGGAGGTGTTGAGGAGATTTGGCTTCGGGGACGGGTATATCAGGTGGGTACAGTTGCTGTATAGGGCCCCGATGGCGAGTGTGGTCACGAATGGATGGGGGTCTGACTATTTTCGGCTCCATAGAGGGACGAGGCAGGGATGTCCTCTGTCCCCGTTATTGTTTGCACTGGCGATTGAGCCCCTGGCCATGGCACTGAGGGGTTCCAGGAAGTGGAGGGGAGTACTTAGGGGGGGAAAAGAACACCGGGTATCTCTGTATGCGGATGATTTGTTATATGTGGCGGACCCGGCGGAGGGGATGCCAGAGATAATGCGGATACTTGGGGAGTTTGGGGATTTTTCAGGGTACAAACTGAACATGGGGAAAAGTGAGTTGTTTGTTGTGCATCCGGGGGAGCAGAGCAGAGAGATTTACCGTTGAGGAAGGTAACAAGGGACTTCCGGTACCTGGGGATCCAGATAGCCAAGAATTGGGGTACATTACATAGGCTTAATTTAACACGGTTGGTGGAACAGATGGAGGAGGATTTCAAGAGATGGGACATGGTGTCCCTGTCATTGGCAGGTAGGGTGCAGGCGGTTAAAATGGTGGTTCTCCCGAGAAACCTTTTTGTGTTCCAGTGCCTCCCGGTGGTGATCACGAAGGCTTTTTTCAAAAGAATTGAGAAGAGCATTATGAGTTTTGTGTGGGCTGGGAAGACCCCGAGAGTGAGGCGGGGATTCTTGCAGCGTAGTAGGGACAGGGGGGGGCTGGCACTACCGAGCCTCAGCGAGTACTACTGGGCCGCCAATGTTTCAATGGTGTGTAAGTGGATGGGAGAAGGGGAGGGAGCGGCGTGGAAGAGATTGGAGAGGGCGTCCTGCAGGGGGACTAGCCTGCAAGCAATGGTGACGGCGCCGTTGCCATTCTCACCAAAGAAATACACCACAAGCCCGGTGGTGGTGGCTACATTGAAAATTTGGGGGCAGTGGAGACGGCATAGGGGAGGGATGGGAGCTTTGGTGCGGTCCCCGATAAGAAACAATCATAGGTTTGTTCCGGGGAGAATGGGTGGGGGATTTGGAGCATGGCAAAGAGCTGGGGTAGTACAATTAAGAGATCTATTTGTAGATGGGAAGTTTGCGAGTCTGGGAGCGCTGACGGAGAAATATGGGCTGCCCCAAGGGAATGCATTTCGGTATATGCAATTGAGGGCTTTTGCGAGGCAACAGGTGAGGGAATTCCCGCAGCTCCCGACACAGGAAGTGCAGGATAGAGTGATCTCAGAGACATGGGTGGGGGACGGGAAGGTGGCGGACATATACAGGGGGATGAGGGGCGAGGGGGAGATCATGGTAGATGAGCTGAAAGGGAAATGGGAAGAAGAACTGGGGGGGGTAGATTGAGGAGGGGCTGTGGGCTGATGCCCTACGTAGGGTAAACTCATCGTCCTCATGTGCCAGGCTAAGCCTGATACAATTTAAGGTATTACACAGGGCGCATATGACTGGAGCACGGCTTAGTAAGCTTTTTGGGGTAGAGAATAGGTGTGCGAGATGCTCGAGAGGCCCAGCGAATCACACCCACATGTTCTGGTCATGCCCGGCACTACAGGGGTTCTGGGTGGGGGTGACAAAGGTGCTTTCGAAGGCGGTGGGGGTCCGGGTCGAACCAAGCTGGGTGTTGGCTATATTTGGGGTTGCAGAAGAGCCGGGAGTGCAGGAGGCGAGAGAGGCTGACGTGTTGGCCTTTGCGTCCCTCGTAGCCCGGCGCAGGATATTGTTAATGTGGAAGGAAGCCAAACCACCGGGGGTGGAGACCTGGATAAACGATATGGCAGGGTTCATAAGGTTGGAACGGATTAAGTTTGTGTTCAGGGGTTCGGCTCAGGGGTTCACCAGGCGGTGGCAACCGTTCGTCAACTACCTCACAGAAAGATAGAGGGAATGGAAAAGAAATAGACAATAGCAGCAACCCGGGGGGGAGGGGGCGGGGGAAGGGCGGGGGAGAGGAATCGGATGGACTCTCATGGATGTTATTGTATATGTATAGGTAGTTGGTATATGTAATTGTATATTGGATTGTTGGATTGTATTTTTGGAGAGTATTTATTTTGGACAAGGCAGTTGCCATGTAGTTTTGTTTTTGTCTTTGTTTATATATTATTTATTTATTTGTTTAAAACTGGCCACGGTTATTTATATTGCTTTATTGTTGTGTAAAAGAAACACTACGTATTGTTATGTTTGGCCAAAAAGCTTGAATAAAATATATATATATTTTTTAAAAAGCACTAATTTGGTCTCAATTCTGTGCACCACACTTTAGGAAGGATGTCAAGAGAGGATGCCGAAGAGGTTTATTAGAATGCTACCAGGAATGAGCGATGTTAACTATAAAAAGGAGACTAGAGAATCTGTGGTTATTCTGTGCTGGTTTAGCACAGTGGGCTAAACAGCTGGCTTGTAAAGCAGAACAATGCCAGCAGCGCGGGTTCAATTCCCGTACCGGCCTCCCCGAACAGGCGCGGGAATGTGGCGACTAGGGACTTTTCACAGTAACTTCATTGAAGCCTACTTGTGGCAATAAGTGATTATTATTATTATTCTGAGAGCAGAGAATATTAAGAGATTGTATACAGGTGTTCAAAATCCTGAAGTGTTTTGATAGAGTAAACAAGGAGAAAATGTTTTCAATGAAAGACAGGCTGGTAACCAGAGGACACAGATTTAAGGTGATTGGTAAAGGAACCAGAGATGACATGGGTAAACATTTTTTAACACAGCAAGAATTTTGATTTGATTTATTATTGTCACATGTATTGTAGACAGTGAAAAGTATTGTTTCTTGCATGCTCTACAAACAATGCATACCGAACAAAGGGAAGGAAGGAGAGACTGCAGAATATGTTACAGTTATAGCAAGGTGTAGAAAAAAGATCAACTTAGTACATTGTTAGAGAGTTTAAAAGAGTTAGAATGAAGTTTTAGAAGCATAGAACGAGAGTAAAAGATAGAATTAGAGGGTATGCTGGGCACAGCTTGCAAGAAGTCGCCTCGCTCCGGCGCCATCTTTTCTGAGAAGCAAGACGTGATCTGGAATGCAGTGCCTGAAAGTTTGTCAGAAACAGATTCAATAGTAACATTCAAAGGACGATTAAATAAATACTTATTTAATACTTACTAAATGAGAGAAAAACACACTGTTGAAGAACAGGGGAGTGGGATCAATTGGATTATTCCACCAAAGAACCAATGCAGACACAATGAGCTGCACGGCCTTCTGAGTGCTTAATTCTAAGATTCTAATAATAAAGAAACATTTTTGAGTTGATGCTTATAAATATAGATCCTTATTTAAACATTCCCAAATGGACTATCTGATACGTCAAGCAATATAAGCACATTCTTATCATGTTTTATGGTACATGGACAAAACTCAAGATATTATTACCTGGGGGGTTTAGAAAGTGTGCTTGGTCTTGATATACATCAATGTTACCTTTTGTAATTCACATATTTATGGCCGGATTGATTTTCCAGTTGTAACAAGTAGACAGATTCATGGGGCTTGGTTTTGGAGCTCAAATCAGAATATCTTAATAAAAACATACAGAGATTGCATGAAGAACGATGAAGCATTATTGTAACATCATTACTTCTAACTGATGGCTTACATTTCAGTGATTAGCAGCAAGGAGTCGAATGTGCTTTAAAGCAGTAGCATTGTACTTTTTTGAGGAAATCATTTTAACCTCGTTGCAGTTTTCTTTGTTTCAATAAAAATGCTATTTTTGACTACTGTGTCTTCAAGTACCCAGCCTCGAAGGTATTTAGTGCTGACTCTGGCCAATTGCATTCAAAGAGTCAGCTATTGCTCCATTGTACCTGTGACCCTGTTTCACTTATCGCCAAGCAACCAGGCATTAGCTATGCAATGGACTTGGAGGGGTGGGGAATGCCACTGTGACATCCCTGCCACTGCTGCTGAAACTTTGCTGACTATTTTAGGTCAACAGGACCATTCAATACATTTTACACATTAAAAGCCCCCTGTGCCTTAATTTGTCGGTTATAGAAAGACATCATTGAAAATATTTCCGTCTTTAAATTTCAGCTGAAAATTTGTTTCAGCAACAGTCTATAGCAAGTGAAATAATTCAGAATAATGGTGACTTATGCTGCAGTTGTAAAGGTTGCATTAATTCCTAAACCTGACCTCTAGTTGCTGTGATAAATCATCAAGTGACTTATTCCAGCCCTGCGGCAGTTTAATGCCGACCTGCTCATGAGATTCGGAATTTTATAGATAGTGTGTTGCACAAGAAAACTACTTGGTCCATCTTGCTTGTGTCAATGCCAATGCTAACTATTCTAACCTGTCCCTGACCTACTGTGATATGAAGCAATAGGATGGGCAATGCCCTCATCAGTTTAGGTGGGGCCGAAAGAGGAATATTTAAATGTCTCTTGTTCAGTAATCTATTCACAGAGTTATTACAGCACAAAAGAAGCCAATTTTGTCCATCAGGTCCATGATCAAATTTTAGTTCAATATCATAATTGAAAATAGAATACTTTGAGGGGCGGTGGGGGGGGGGGGGAGTGAGGGAAGCTCATGGGGTTGGCAGGAAAATAAATAAACTTGTTTGAATAACCTTTGCATTCTACCATCTTAGTGAAGACAATATCGCATTATTGATTCTACCCTGAGAGTGTTCATTAAAGGCTTTTTAATAATAATTCATGTTTGGGATGTGGTTCTCGCTGGCATTTTATTGTCCATCCATAGTTTCCATGAACGAGGTGGTGGCGGCTTTTTTTCTTGAATTTCTGCAATCATTGATTGTGCTGTACAGAGTTCCATGACTTTGACCCAGTAATGAATGGTGATATATTTGTACAAGTTCTTAAAAATTTCATTTTTATGGGATGTGGGCATCGCTGTCTAGGCCAGTATTTATTGCCCATCCATAATTGACATGAGAAGGTGGTGGTGACCTGCCTTCTTGAACTGCTGCAGTCCTCATGGTGTAGGTACATCCACAGTGCTGTTAGGTTGGGAGTTCCAGGACAGTTCCAACGACAGTGAAGGAACAGCGATATATTTCCTGTGGTATTTTTAAAGGATAGTCTTGCAGACCACAAAGGTACAAACAAACAAGAGCTTTATTGGAAAGGTGTTTTTTTGCCCACCCATTTGCCCACCCAAACTGCCAATAATGTCATCAGTACATCACATGATCGAACTCTTAAAGTGCCCTTGTTCCAACAGCACAAACATATGAATACACAATATTGGTGAGTGTCTTGGAAGGGAAATTTCAGGTTGTTGCATTTCCATGTGTCTGTTGCCTTGTCCTTGTAGATGTAGCCGCCGTAGGTTTCTGCATGCTGTCCAAGGAGTCTTGGTGAATTAATTCCTGCAGTGCATCTTGATTATGGTACACACGGCTGCCACTGTTCATCGCTAGCGGAGGGAGTGAATGTTTGTGGAAGGGGTGGCAATAAAGCAGGCTGCTTTGTCCTGGATGGTGTCACGCTTCTTGAGCCACTGCACCCATCCAGCCAAGTGGAGAAATTCCATCAAGCTCCTGACTTGTGCTTTGTGGACAGGCTTTGGGGAGTCAGGAGGTGAGATACCTGCCATAGGATTCCCAACACTCCGTCTGCATTTGTAGTCATAGTATTTAAATGGCTAGCCCAGTTGATTTTCTGGTCAATGACAATGCCCAGGAAGTTGATAGGTGGGGTCCATGATGGCAATGCTATTGACTGTCATGGAATCATGGTTAGATTCTCTCTCATTGCCTGGCACTTGTGTGACACAAATTTTACTTTCCACGTCAACCCAAGCATGGATATTGTCCAGGTCATGCTGCATTTGCACATAGACTGCTTCAGTATTTGCAAAGTTGCGAGTGGTGCTGAACATTGTGCAATCTTCAGCAAACATCCCCACTTCTGACCTTATGATGGAAGTAAGATGAAGCAGCTGAAGATGGTTGGGCCTAGGACACTACCCTGAGGAACTTCTGCAATGGTGTCCTGGGACTGAAATATTTGACCTCCGACCCCAACAACCCTCTTCCTTTGTATCAGGTGTGACTCCAACCAGAAGAAATTTTTCTGTGATTCGCATTTGTTAGGGGTGAAAATATTCACACAAAGGCCTGAGTATAAGTTTTTTAAAAAGCAGTTTATTACGTCAGAATTCTGGGAGACAAGGCCTATGAGACTCCGCAGCCTACAACAGTACCTTATCTCACTTGAGCCAAGGCTCACATGGGTTAATATACAGATTCCGAAGCAAAATCTCATTTACATGCAGCCAATCACCTATATTCGCGTCACAATCATTACATGCAACTAATTAGACCTAATTAGTCCTCCATTATCTCGGTCCATGTCATAAATGGTTATTAGGTTGTAATCTATTGCCTTTTCCTGTTGTTGTTAAATTGCCAGCTCATAGCTAGCCGGGCAGAACAGGGTTATCTTAAGGCATTTAGACCTTGGGCAAAGTTTGTGAATAGTTCATTGTCTTTAGGTCAGCACCCGGCGATGAGTCATTTGTTTTGCACACAAGGCCATCTTCAGTAGCAGACACAGTACATCGAGCTGCGAAGTTAGCTACAATTTGCAACAATTAGTTATAATGCAAACAGCAGGTTTCCCACCAACATGTCCCACAGCCATATACTGTGAGAGACAGAATTGAATATAATGTGAGAGACAGAATTTTCTCACCAACAGACTCCAGTTTGTCTAGGGCTCCTTGATGCTATACTCAATCAAATGCTGCCTTGATGTTAAGGGCAGTCACTCTTAACCTCACCTCAGGAGTTCAGCTCTTTTGTCCATGTTTGAGGCAATGCAGTAATGAGGTCAGGAGATGAGTGACCCTGGCGGAACTCAAACTGAGTGTCAATGAACAGGTTATTGCTGAGCAAGTGCTACTTGATCACGCTGTTCATGATCTTGCATCATTTTACTGACAATCGTGAGTAGAATGAAGGAAGGGTAAATAGCCGGGCCGGACATACTTGGACAACTTTCCAGATTTCCTGGTAGATGCTAGTGTTGTGTCTTTGCTGGAACAGCTTAGTTAGGGATGTGACATGTTCTGGATCACAAATCTTCAGCACTATTGCCGAAATGTTGTCAGGACCCATAGCCATTACAATATCCAGTGCCTTCAGCAGTTTAATGTTATCACGTGGAGTATTGTAAACTGTGAAGAGGACAATGTATAACTTCAGAAGGACATAAATATGTTGGTGGAGCGGGAAGGTAGATGACAGATGAAGTTCAATAAGGAGAAGTGTGAGGTGATACATTTTGGTAGGAAGAACATGGAGAGACTATATTAAGTAAGGGGTAAAATTCTTAAAGCAGTGCAAGAGAAGAGGGACCTAGGTGCATAGATCATTGAAGGTGGCAGGACAGGTGGAGAGCAGTTAGTAGAGCATATAGTATTCTGGGCTTTATTAATAGTGGTATAGAGCACAAGAGCAAGGAGGTTATTCTGAACTTATACAACTTATACAGACTTCAGCTGGAAAACTGTGTACATTTCTGGGCACCATGCTGTAGGAAGGATGTGAACTCACTGGAGAGTGTGCAGATAAAGTTTACAAGAATGTTTCCAGGGATGTGAAACTTCAGTCATGAGGATAATTAGAGAGGTTGGGACTGTTCTCCTTGGAGAGAAGAAGGCTAAGAGGAGATTTGATAGAATGTTCAAGATCATGAGGGGGTTAGATAGAGTAGATAGGGAGAAACTGTTCCCACTCGTAAAAGGATCAAGAACGAGAGGGCACAGATTTAAAGTGATTTGCAAAAGAATCAAATGTGATGTAAGAAAAAGCTTTTTCATACAAAGAATAGTTGGGATCTGGAAGGTACTGCATGGAAGTGTGGTAAAGGTAGGTTTAAATGAGGCATTCAAGTGGGCATTAAATGAATACTCTGCAGAAACAATGTGTAGGGGTATGGAAAAAGGTAAGGGAATGGCACTCAGTCACAATGCTTGCTTGGAGACGGTGCAAGCATGATGGGCTGAATGACATCCTTCTGCACTGTAACAATTTTGTCATTCGACGAATCGAATTGGCTGAAGATTGGCATCTGTAATACGGGAGACCTCCAGGAGATGCCGAGATGAATCATGCAATCAGCACTTTTGGCTGAAGTTTGTTGCTAATGCTGCAGCCTTATCTTTTGCACTGATATACTGGGTTCCTCCATTATTGGGCATGGTATGTTTGTGGAGCCTCCTCCTCCAGTGAGTTGTTTAATTGTCCACCATTCAAGGCCTGGATGTGGCAGGACATTAATGGCGTTCAAAAGGCATCTCGACAAATACATGGATAGGATGGGTATAGAGGGATATGGCACTAGGAAGCGCTGATGGTTTTGGCCAAGGTAGTATCATGACCAGTACAGAATTGGAGGGCCGAAGGGCCTGTTCCTATGCTGCATTGCTCTTTGTCCTTTGACTGCAGAACTTAGATCTGATCCGTTGGTTGTGGAATCATTTAGCTCTGTCTATCACTTGCTGCTGTTTGGCACGTTTTGTAGCTTCGCTAGGTTCGGATGGTGTATGACAAAGAGAGGAATATAGGGGTGATGGTGTTTCCACACACTGGATGTCCTTATCTTTCTAATTGGTGGAGATCGCAGCTTTAGTATATGAAGCTAACAAAGCCTTGGTTAGTTGCTGCATTACGTTTTATAAGTAGTACCACACTGCAACCAGGGCTCAAGGACGACGATGGGAATGGATGTTTAAGGTAATTGATGGAGGGTCAATCAAGCTAATTGCTCTGGCATAGATGATATTCAGCTACTTGAGTTTACATTGGTGGCTATACTCATATCTAAGCTAACCTGAGGGGAAATAGGAAAGTAGTTCTGAACAAATACTCATTTTTATTAAGGTTTGATATTCCTTCTCCACATTAATGAGGTTACAATTAGAAATGGAAGAAAACTAATGTGGCAGGTTAATCATAGAATTATTATTGTTTTGTAATATAGAACGTAGATTTGTTTAATTACAAATACGCTGAAAATGGTAGCTCTAAATTTAATTCCAGTAATACTTGTGTATAATGCTTAGCTATGAAATACTCTCTCAGAATCAGGAGAGGGAACTGTTTCTTTGTCGGAACAAAGCTCCTTTTCCTGGTGGTAATTTGCAAATATTGGAAGAATGTGGAGAGTTTGTCTATACTTCCATAATATTTCAGACTCTAGGCAAGGTTAGAAATGTGTGGTGTCCCTCTCAGCACTTCTTAACACAACTGTCATCTCATTTTTAGCTCTAGTCCGTTAAGTGTCAAACCCCCCTGGACGTAGTCAGGTGCCTTGCCTCTTCCCTCCAGAGCCCTTTATTTGTTACTGAAAAGAGATTTCCAAAGCAAAATAAATAGCACTCTTATTTCATGCACTCATGCATTCAATCTAACAGTAACCTAAAGAAGCTTGTGAGAGGCAGATCACCGCATGATGCAGTATATCAGAGAATATCAGCGGTTTACTGTGGCAGACCATGAATGTGTTGAAATGATGTTAGTTCTAATTTCTCGTGAATGATGACCCTATCCTCCTCGCTGTCCACATGTCTTGTTTTTCTGCGATGAAGATGAATCTGGTCTGAAGAGGGAATGACAGTTCCCCTAGCTAATTAATGAGTAAATCTACACCTTAAGTGGTTTTCTAGGTCGTTTAGCTGTGCGAATGTTAGAATTAAGAGTGAATGTCGATCCAGATTCACCATCCCAAATAAATCAAACAAGTTTGATTTGAATAAACTGGGTCAGAGCTAAACTTCTGCACTTGGATCTTTATTTTAGACATTCAGTGCATAATTTTATCATTATAAGCTGATGCAATTGAAGGTTTCAACATCCTCTCATGGGTTTTGTATCGTTACTGTGAGCTGATATATTACTGGACTGCAATGATGTTCATCTATATGCACTTCCAACAGAGCTATCTGATATCAGTCTGCAGTGGGAATCTAGGTCTTTGCTTTGTTCCTTTCTTAACAGAGGAGTACAAATGCCAAATGAATCATCAGCACTGCCAACCCAACCGAGATCAAATAACTTGGCACAGATCAGAAGATGAACCTGTGACATTCCTGGCATTGATAGCTCAGTTACGCATCCTCAGCCAGGTTCGGCTCGAAAGTGTCTGCCCTTAAAAACTGCTTATAGGCACAATGACCCCACTTTAGGGATTGAAGTCAAAGGTTTATGCTCTTGATTGATATGCGTCAATCCCCGTTGGAATGTGAACATCTCGTGAAAGCAATTCGACTGACTATCAAAAGTATCTGTGAGTACTGCGAATTGGATGAGGTACTGGAGGGTGACAAGTACCCACGGGGGCATACTTCAGTGGAGGGCGAGTGCCCTCAGAATGGGAAGGAAAAGAGAGAGAGAAATTGGTGAGGGAAAACTCAGCAACCAGATGAGGCATTCCCAGGGTCATGGATGGCATACAAGATTACTAGATACAACAAAGGCTATAGGCCCTGACAATATTCAGGCAATAGTACTGAAGACTTGTGCTCAAGAATTTGCTGCACCGCTAGCCAAGCTGTTCCAGTACAGCTACAGCACTGGCATCTGGGGGAAAAAAAATTCGGCTTAGAATTAACAATGCAGAAGAAGGCCATTCGGCCCATCGAGTCTGCACCGGCCCTTGGAAAGAGCACGCTACCTAAGCCCACACCTCCACCTGATCCCTACACCTTCACCCTATCCCTGTAACCCCACCTAACCTTTTTTGGACACTCAGGGCAATTTAGCATAGCCAATCCACCTAACCTGCACATCTGTGGACTATTGGAGGAAAGCCATGCAGATATGAGGAGAACGTGCAGACTCTGCACAGACAGTGACCCAAGCCGGGAATCAAACCTGGGACCCTGGAGCTGTGATGCAACTGTGCTAACCACTGTGCTACCGTGCTGCTCAAATTGCCGAGGTGTGTCCTGTACACAAGAAATAGGACAAATTCAAGGCAGCCAATCAGCTTACTCTCCATCATCACCATCAGCAAAGTGATGAAAGGAATCTTCAACAGTGCTATCAAGTGGTGGTCATGGGAGGGGTTGGTTGTCCGGGGGTGCGGGGGGAGGTGTGGTGGTGGGAAGGGATGTTCATGCCATTGGTCAAGCCCTCTAGTCAGTGATCCTGGAGGCGATTAGAGTGTCCAGTGTGCACCGGCCCTGACGCGCACGTTTTTCTGCTCCATGTGCCTGCCTGGGGCTCATGCTCCCATCTTGGCGATCCTCCTCATTGGACGAGGCCTGGCGTTCAGCCCCTTCCTCCAGCACGTTGCCCCTCGGCTGCACTATGTTGTGGAAGATGGAGCAGACCACCACGATGTGGGAGACTCTCCTAGCACTATACTGGACGGCCCCTCCAGAATGGTCCATGCACCTGAATCGCATCTTCAGGGTGCTGTGCACCGCTCCATCACATCCCTTGTCGTTGCATGGGCATCGTTGTAGCGGTTCTCCGTGTTGGTCTGTGGTCTCCAGATAGGCGTCATCAGCCACGACCACAGTGGATATCCCCTTTCACCCAAGAGCCAACACCTCAAGCTGAGTGCGCCTCGAAGATGTTGTGAATCGTCGAGTGTGCCAGGATGAAGGTATCATGGACACTGCCTGGATATCGAGCGCAGATGTGCATGATGTGCATCTCATGGTCACACACCAACTGCATGGTCATCGAGTGGAACGGTTTATGAAGATTGACCTCTCATGGGCCGGTACTCGTTGGGGGACATGCAACCCGTCGATCACTCACTGTACCTGGGGCATCCAGCAATGACGGCGAATCCCGCTGCCCAGGCATCCTACTGGGCTCAGTCCATATTTCAGGCTGATGTATTGCGTTGACTGGGCACATAGGATGTATGTGCCGGTGCAGATACACCTGTCCATCGATGTCTGCGAGATCCCAGACAGGCCCCCACTCTGCGCCTGGATGGACCCCGTTGCTTGAATGTTCAGGGTGATCGTCATTTTGAAGACCACCGTGTCCTCCCCATACCCCCACGGTTCCAAGTGCGGCATGATCTGGTAGATATGTCGTACTGTTCCCCTGCTCAACCAGAGTTTTCCGCAACATTAAGGGCAGCACAGTAGCATAGTGGTTAACACAATTGCGTCACAGCTCCAGGGTCCCAGGTTCGATTCCCGGCTTGGGTCACTGTCTGCACGTTCTCCCCATGTGTGCGTGGGTTTCCTCCGGGTGCTCCGGTTTCCTCCCACAGTCAAAAGATGTGCAGGTTAGGTGGACTGGCCATGCTAAATTGCCCTTAGTGTCCAAAATTTCCCTTAGTGTTGGGTGGGGTTACTGGGTTATGGAGATAGGGTGGAGGTGTAGGCTTGGGTAGGGTGCTCTTTCCAGGAGCTGGTGCAGACTCGATGGGTCGAATGGCCTCCTTCTGCACTGTAAATTCTATGATTCTATGAACATGCCCAGTCAGCATATCCTCGAATGACAGGCGCTGTTGGTATACATGAGGCCTTATGCAGTGCCTCCTTCCCACCTCCTCCCGGGCTGTTGGGCAGCCGGCTTTCCATCCTCGCTGGCTGGCCCTTGTTCCTCTGGGGCAGGCTCTGCTGCTGCAGAGTCCTGCCTGAGCAATTCCTGCTCATACAGCCTAGGTGCTGCGGAGGCCTGGATGAAGGCCACCATTCCTGCTTCGATTCCAAAGTCCATTGTCTGGTGTAAGGCAGACATTTTAGCATGGTGTGTACCCCCGTGTCCAACCAGGTCCAACGGGCTACACGGTGGGCCTAGCCTGCTCTGCAGCCACTGCCCTGCATGCCCCTCTCTCTCTCGCTCCTCCCTCCTCCACTATGCCTAGGCGCACCCCGGCCTTTCCCCCGGCACTCTGCCCTCTGCACCACACCCCTGGTTCTGCCGGTACCCACACCCATCCCTGCCGGTAGGGGTACCTATGCCGGCAGTGGGCTCCACATTCCCAGTCCGGCACCCCTCTGTAGGAGCTACTGTGGGTATCCCCATTGGGTGGGCCGCATAATGCCCCGCCGGTGGGTGGGGCCTGGTTGTGGGGCGGGAGGGTCGGTGGAGTGAATAGTGGGGGAACCCATAGAGCCGGTGTCATTCTGCACAACCATGGGCCACATTGGGCTGTCAGTGGGGTGCACAATCAGATGGATGCCTTGTAGGCTAAGGCAGTGGTGGTCCATGCCTCGGCACCCGATCCTGGAGGAGGGCGGGCAGCCCAACTCCACAGCCCAACCCTTGTCATCCCCCCGCCCCCCTCACCCCCACGCGACTCTCCCCTGGCCCTGGCAGGGACCCTTCAGCCAGCCCTGTCAGTGGCAGGTCCGGCAGCTCACGCCTGGGACCATGTCCTGCCTAGTCTGTCTCCCTCAGCACCCGTGGCACCTGTTCCCCGATTTTTAAAACCACAAGGTAATTCCCTCTGGTGGAAGCGGAGCATCGTGGAGACCCCGAAAAATACTGGGTTGGTCCCATTATTGTTATGTCAATGGTCTTTACTGTACGTGTGGAGTTGTATGCATTGACGGTGCTGTTGAGGCATCGGAGTATGGCATTTCATCGGGTGCCTGCGCCGGACACGATATTCGCCCTCGTGCACTATTGTCTGCCCAATCGCGTTTCGCAATTCCGGCATTGTTGGATGGAGAATCCCACCCAGCGTCTTTCATATCTTCAGGATATCCCAAAGTGCTTTATAGACATTGAATTGATATTGCATTTTAGTATTATAGTCACCATGGTTATGTCGGCAAAAAACAGCAGGCAATTTCCCACACACAGTCGTATAAATCTCCAGTCTTTTTTGGTGGCATTGGTTGAAGGATAGATATTGACCAGGGCACCAGGAGAGATCCCCAGTTCATCTTAAAATACACCTGCGAAGGTAAATAGGACTGCCACATTGAGTGCCATCTGAATGACTGCACCTCTGACAATACTATCTCTCAGTAGTACACTACTCTAAATTTAGATCATGTGCACAGGACCTGGAACTAGTAACCTTCTGACTGAGAGGTGAGCATCCGACAGCCGTTGGTGTGTGCCATCAATGACGACTGTTATAAAAACAATTTTGCAGTTCTAATATACAGAACTTTAGATCAGTTGCTATTTATGGTATTCTTGAGACTTGTGGGATTAGCTGGCAGATTTTTGGGTTGACTAAAGAACTGGTTGAGTCCTCTAGACAGAAGGAAGTTATTAATGGCAGTGGTTCTACATGGAGATCATTCATTAGTGGAGTCCTGCAGGAATAAATGTCAGGACAGTTGCTCTTCATCATCATTTTCAATGATGTGGATGAAGGCATCAGGGGAACTGTCGGCAGGTTCATGGATGGATGGAAAAATATCTACAGCTGTAATGATTTTGTATAAGAAAAGTATATTTCAGGCAGATCTAGGGAAATGGACCTGTATCTAGCTGATGTCTTTTAATACTTGTAAATGCAATGTATGTGCTTGGAAAGGGGCAACTAGTATTCCCAGCAGAGTTACTCCAAAGCTGCAGAGTGGGAGGAGAACCTGGGGTTGTGGTTCATGAATAACTGACAGTCTGTGACTAGTCCTGTCAATTTTTTTCGAAGCCAAAAGAATGTGAAAATTCATTGCCAGAAAAACTATGTGCAAAATCTTCTCTACATTTTTACAAAGGCTTTGGCTAGCCCCATCTAGACTGGTGTGGTGTCTCCTCACAGTTTGGGTTTCAGAAAGGACCCGTAAAGGTTGCAGAGGAGGGCCATGTTAGCGGAGTTAAATGAGTCGAGTTCTTCAGACCGTATGAAACTTTAACAAAACATCTTTTAATGCCACATGCATGCGGGAGAACGAAACTCGGCTGCTTTAACTGCAGCTTGGTCCAAGTCGCTCTGCGACTTGGGGAACATGTCTTATACTGTTTGGATCGTCCAGACTAAGGAATGCAAAGTGATTCAAAGTACTACAATACAACCGGCAGCTTGATTAAGTTACAGTCATTCCTCTGATTAGATGACGCGAGTACATTGTCTGACATACTCCACTTCTAATCGTTCGGTGGACACATCTTGTCCATCAGCTTTGTAATACAAAGGAACGCCCTTTAGACAATCATCCAGTAATGGGATGGTGAGTGCCCTATTTCTCTGGTACCTGTATCCGGGTGGGTGCACAAGGCCCTTTCCAGATATGCTGGAGCCAGGCTGAACGTTTTCAATTTATAGGCTTTGAAATGTGTTACCTGAGAAATGCCTGCATTTAGTATGCAAATGTGCGTTTGTCCACATTTAGGTTTTAGAGATTGTCAGGTAAACCCTTTCCAGGCATTCCCTTCCCTGCTGTCCCATGTGTACTTCAGATTCCCATTTTTCCTACTACAGGCCAGTAGATTTATACCTAGGGCCCAATTTACTGGCCACATCCCGCCGGAATCGGGATGTGATGCAGTTGGTAAGTCCTGGGAGAGGCCTCTCCCGGGATTCCCGACAGTCATTCCATCTCACAAGATCTCATGAGAAGAATGAGGCCCTTCCAGCTGGGGCTCATTAGCGGGATGTTGAAATGTAGCTCCCAGACCTAGAACCATAGATCCTCGTGTTCCAAGAATTGTCTGGCATCTTTGAATCTGTCTATATATATGTTTCCGGAACATACCTCTTCATTCACCTGAGGAAGGAACAGCACTCCGAAAGCTAGTGACATCGAAACAAACCTGTTGGACTTTAACCTGGTGTTGTAAGACTTCATTATGTGCTCACCCCAGTCCAACGCCGGCATCTCCACATCATAGATCCTGATAGTCCTGGGCTGGGACGTTTGTCGTGCGTTCTGCAGTGGCAGATTCATTTTCATTTTAAAATAAATCAGTTTGGCCTTTCACTTTCGGCCTGCTGGAATTATTACATTGGCGACAAGGACCAAGCATGGGATTCTGAGCAGCCTTTTCAAAACGCCCCCATGACAACTCTGGTAAAAAGCAAAGCAAAATTAAAAATCCAGAAATATCCTTGTTTGGGAAGCTCGAGCCTTATGATGCGGACGTGGCGGACTGGCCCCAGTATGCCGAACGCACGCACAACAACTTCCATGCCAACGGCATAGAAAGAGATGACTGACATAAAGTAATACTTTTTACAGCATGCAGGACCCTGACATTCAACATTATTAACAGTTTAACGTATCCTGCAGCCCCAGCACTAAACATTCACTGAGCTTGTGAATCTAGCAAAACAGTGTATTTAAAACTTTTTTTCCGGGGACCCATTTTTACCAACTAGCTGACCTTCGGAACCCACGCCGACCGACTTCACTACCCATGCCACCCTAGTTTTGTGACCCACCATTTTCACTTACCTTTAATGCGAGATGTGAGCCTGTTTGGCCCTCATGATCTCACTTGATTCGTCATTCAATGTTACATTTCTGTATGGGTTGTTCATCCGAGGTCCTGGAGCGCACTCCAACACTGCTTTATCCTGCCATGGGCTCTCCAGCGAATCTCTCTCAGCAGATTAAGTTGTGAAATTCTGACCTGTTTGTGTCTCTGGCCCTCTCTTCCTTAGTCCAAAACAATCCATCAACAGTGCTTCACGTAGTCCTGTTGCTTGCTTGCTGGCAGCTACAAAACGCAGGGTCCTCTCCTCAGTAATTTCACACCCAGAGTACGTGACGTCAGTGTACCGGGCGTGGCTCCCGCTCTCTGCCGGCACTTTTGGCGGGAAGACTAATCGATTTGTTAAAAAATCTACTCCTGGAACAGCGTGGAATGAACTGAGGACGTGATCTGACCCACAGGGCTCCGGGCCTGTGCACTGCTACATGTGGCTGAGGGGGCACAGCTGGCATTATTGAAAGGCGGTCACAGCGGAATTTTTAAAAGCCAGTCGCGGCCACTGGGAAATTTCTCCCGCAAATGGGAATGCTGCGACCCTCCCGCCACACTCCCGCTACCCACCTGCCAGTCATGACCCTGAGTTTGGAATGACTGTAGTAAACAAACATTCCGTAATCCTCCAGCATTTGCGGTTCAACATAACTGGGATGACCCCTGGGTTCCCGTGACAGATTAAGGAAGCTGGCCAGATATAGCAAGTTTGGCCAATACCTGACCATTAGCTTAATTAGCTAGACAGCTGGTTTCGGACGCAGAGCAAGGTCAGCAAATGTGGGTTCAATTCCCATATGAGCTGGGGTTATTCATGAAGGTCCGTCTTCTCAACCTCAGGGTAAATCACTACCAGTCAGCTGCCTCTCAGAGGAGAAATTTATGGGCAGCACAGTAGCACAGCGGTTAGTACTGTTGCTTCACATCCAAGGTCCCAGGTTCAATTCCCAGCTTGGGTCAGCCTGTAGGTTCTTCCCGTGTCTGCGTGGGTTTCCTCTGGGTGCTCCGGTTTTCTCCCACAAGTCCCGAAAGACGTGCTTGTTAGGTGAATTGAACATTCTGAATTCCCCCTCTGTGTACCTGAACAGGGGCCGGAGTGTGGCGACTGGGGGATTTTCACAGTAACTTCATTGTCGTGTTAATGTACTCCTATTTGTGACAATAATAAAGAATATTATTATTATAGATGCTACACAATCGGTTAGTGTGTGGGACCAACAATGTTGCGATACAAAAACAATTGTTGGCAGAACCCACCCTAGACTTCAAAATGGCTGTAGAATTAGCATTATCCTTGGAGAATACCAAGAAAGGGGCTCAAGAACTCCAAAGGATGATGAACAGTGATGTTCTGAGGCTGGGGGGTGGAGGGAGAGGGCCCTCATACAGAAAAGCCAGTGTTCCCAGTGAAGGCTTCCACGTGCCTCACCCACCACCAACTCAACATTCAGCCAGGACATTCTGGCATCTCAAAAGATGGCCAGATAAGCCTAGAAGTACCAGTGAAGCCTCCCCGGAAGACTATAAGTGTCAACCACAAGGCTATCTAGGTGGCATAATGGTTAGCACTGTTGCCACACAGCGCCAGGGAACCGGGTTCAATTCCAGCATTGGGCGACTGTCTATGTGGAGTTTGTACATTCTCCCCATTTTTGCATGGGTTTCCTCTGGGTGTGCAAGTTAGATGGATTGGCCATGCCAAATTGCCCCTAGTGTCCAAAATATTAGGTGGGGTTACAGGGGTAGGGGTATGGAGTGGGTCAGCGGGACTAGATTGGGGGCTTTTTCAGAGGGTCAGTGCAGATTCAATGGCTTGAATGGCCTCCTACTGCACTGTAGGGTTTCTATGATGATTCTAGGACATGACCCAAGGTTGCCAGAATCAGCAGCATGCATGCTGCCCAGGCCGGAAGCCAAACATTCCTTAGGGGTGGGCCAAAGAGGATGGAACAATGCAACTAAACTGCATCTTCACCCCTAAGGTTGCCCCACTCTTTCTGCACTGAGTGGTGGACCTCTTTTGTGGTGAGTTGACATTCACCACCATTGCCACTGCCCTCCCAAGCTGGAGTGGTGAGCTTGGTGGAACTCTGGCCGAGCAGGGGCAGCGGACATCACGGAGGGTCTCAACCCTGTCCAGCAGGCAGTCTGGTGAGGCATTGCTGAACCTTTGGACAGCATTCCTCTTCAATTTGGCTGACATCTCCTTGCTCTGCATCAGTCCTGATGTGTGTAATTGTACTTTAAATATGGTGGCTGGGGCGCGGCAGTGGTGACGTCACAGCATGACAGGCAAACAGGAGACTGCCTGCCAGCATTCCAACATGTTTCCCATGGATGAATATTTAATGAGCTCTACAGCGGATGCTATGTTTTGAAAACTCACCATTGCGGCAGTGGGGATGCCTCAGTTCTTCCACACCCACCACAGCACTTAGTGCGCAAATTGGAAAATACCGCTGCGAGTGTTGTGATGGTAACCTTTGTTTTCTCCCTGGTACCATAGTATACAATGTGGACGTGAGGAGAAAATCAAATGAAGATAACTGGAATCAATTGATTTACAGAATCTATTCTTCAGGAATCATGAAAAGTCGTCTGTGCAGTGAAGCAAGATCAGTCCTGAATAGAAGTACTGAAAACATTACAAACATAAACTGGCATTTCCTGGATTATGGTTGATATTTTATCCACTGCATGTTACATATAATGATATTGTGACCTTTTCTTCAGAAATGAGTTTCTGATTTTACTGCATGTAAAGGTGAACTGTGCGAAGTGAGGCTCCCTCTGCAGAACTGCCACCAACAGGAGCACACATTAAAAGAATCCCATGAAGAGATCAGTGCACCCAGTTTAATTCCTGGAGAAATGAAGGCACTGTAAACCAAGCATTCTTACCCATGTACCTAGTTTTCTGATCTACCGTTTGGCTACACAAGCCTTTATTTTGGGTACCTGCCTGTAAGTGTGCAGACAAAATCCTCAACAGTGACTAATTACACCCCTCAGAAAATGGAATGAGTTTAAAGTCAGTGAATTGGGCAATTTGCATCACTATCTGTCAGGTGAAAATGTTCTCTTGACCCAACTAGTCATTTTTAATTATATACTTTAGTACATTTTATGTCCCACATCTCAACTATTCTGCTATATTATAAAATTGGACATGCACAGCCATAAGGCTAAATAAGTATCCCATTTGGCTTTGAAAAGTAATATTAGAATATTTATATTTTATACGTACACATCAGATATAGGGAAGGCTTGCTCATTTTGTTTTGAACCAGCATAATGTGACAACATTGAAAAATATTACAGCTACTAATATTGGAAGATGTGGACAACCAAAGTGTCTTCAAGTGCCACGCACCTTCCAGGAGTGTGCATATGATTTCATTAACGATCATTTTAGTAAAGGTTACCAGATACAGTTGACACATACTCACATACAGTGCACTGTAACAGATACCGTCAATGGGTGCATATGTTTTCTCCTGGAGAGACAGGAGCGTTCATGTCAACTTGAAGGCCACAAAAGAGGTGTTTGCATTTCAAGATTAGGAAGAGAATCTAAGAAATGTATCTTGTTTTGTCAAGAAATAAGGCAAGGAGGTACTACAATATATTTGAATAATTTTAAAAGGATAAGATGATTTTTGATATCACATTTAATGTAAGCATTGTTCCCTGCAACAGATTAATTATGATTAAAAACATCAAAGGTAGACGTTAAGGAAAACTATTTCCAAGACTATTTTCTCTTTGGACGAAGAGTCATTCCTTTAATAAGGTTGCTAATTTTCACATACTTTATTCCTTCTGCTAACACTCATTTGTATTATTTGTCAATTGATCCCTCTATTACTTTCTCTTCATCCATTCCCCCACCCAATTCCTTCACAAACACTGCTAATATTATTTGTCACTTGTTTCCACAGACATTTAATTATTCCTATTTTTGACTTTGTCTCAAACTTTTCACACTCGACTCAGTCATATCTCTCTTTACCATTTGGCAACATTTTCCATCACCTTTTCCTGATGGACCTGGCTTTGGCTGGGGTATTATTTGCTCGGTGTCTCCATTCTTTATTTGTGAGTTAAAACCAATGATTGTTCTCAGTCCATTCAATTGTGCAGAACCAATGCCAATCTTAATTCTCTCTTCACCTGCATTTATACAGGTGCAATACTCAGCATGGATCACTGGGTAACAATTAAGAGAGAAAGCCAACACTGGTCCCTGACTCTCTAAGCCACGATTTGAGCTCTATTTATTAATTGATCACTGACCCATCAGTGTGGCCCTGACTTTATCACTGACCCATCAGTGTGGCCCTGTGTTTCTTTGATAATTGACTTTTGCTGGGCCAAAATAAATGCCTAGTTCTACATTAAACTGCCAATTCTCGTTCTTTTCTATGTATGCATGCTCCCTTTCAGAAACTGAAACTGAGATTAAACAAAAGCAAGCCTGTTATGATCCATCTGAGAAATCCTTGTGTAGAATTAAAGATGACTGGTGGGATTTTCCAGGCCAGCCAATACCTTTGGCTGCTCTTAAAAGTTTCTGGCCTTATCCGTGCCAAATCCCGCCACTGGCATATTCGGAAAATCCCGGCCCATGTTCTGTGGATCTGAATGGATGCTGTTGCACTTGGAAACCTTCAGATTAATCAATGATATTAAGTCATGGGTGTTCCTCGGTTGTCCTGGAATACTTTTTGATGGGAGTAAGATGAAAATCATGTTAGTGGTGACTGGAGCATGATTTGTATCACCCTATTTGCTGATGATGACAAGTCAGTTGAACAGTCCTCAAAAAAGTAAGGACTAAATGGAAGATGTTAAATCAACGTAACAAAACTATGCACGCTTCCCCAGTTACAAACCACAGAACATCATCATAGTCTGAGCACCACAGGGACCAGCATGTTCCAAAGACAAGTTAGTGATTCCAGCCTGATCTTATCACTATAAGCAGATATTTAATCAGGTCTACATTATATGAATCAATTGACAAAACATTAATTGCTTTTGTTGACAGTCTGCACCTTATATCCCTCTTCTTCTCTTTATATGCTTTAATCTTCTAATTTCGCATTTTTTTGGCTGCTCAAGTATTTCATTTATTAGGTGTTCAAGTATGCCAAATGGACATACACTTTACAACAATCCCCACCGATTACATGGAAAATGCAATGAATAATTTTTTTTTAAATGACTAGAAACTAAAGCAACTTATATTTTAAAGATTAATATTTTGTAGTGCTTGAAATTCCTAACGTCTTCTTCAGAACATGAAGGTTTGCTTGGCTCACTAGCCTGCCGTTTCCTCACCATTTCCTGAGGCAGGTTACAGGCCTTGCCATTCTCAGAGGACTCCGGCAGGGTTGTCATTACTGGATAGTTCTTAGTTTTCCCAAAGCTAAGACTGATCCACCATTGGCCAGCTGTAGTTACTGGTAATCCTGGGTGGTGTGGAATCACTTCTCTAATGTACTTAGAGCTGGACATGAACTATTGGGCAGCACGGTAGCATAGCGGTTAGCACAGTTGCTTCACAGCACAAGTCGCAGGTTCAATTCCTGGCTTGGGTCACTGTCTGTCTGGAGTCTGCACTCTCCCTGTGTCTGCATGGGTTTCCTCCGGGATGCTCCGGTTTCCTCCCACAGATCAAAGATGTGCAGATTAGGTGGATTGGCCTTTAAACACCAAACAGGAACCCAAGTATGATGACTGAAGAAAGTAAACACTAGCTCACAGTGTCATGTGAGAGTACCTTTAAGAAATAGGTGTTTATAAATGGGTGTGTATATAAATGTCTGTAGTGAGAGTACCTTTAAGAAATGGGTGTTTATTACTGCAGTGATGTCAGAGAGTGGGTGGAGCTGGGCTGTCTGTCAGCTTTTTACTTTTGCTTTAGGCTTTTTGCTGCAGGGTGGATTTGGTTTCATTTTAGTTTTGGAGAAGCTGCAATCACAGCAGGATGGGTGTGAATCTCTGCAAGCTTATGAATGTCCATTTGCTGATTTCAATGTGGTAACTGTTCTCAGTAGTGAAGTTAAGCCTGATGTCTTTCTGTTAAAAGGTGTTTTTAAGTCTTATGGATGTTAAAAGGGAAGTAAGAATTACTTAGTGTTGTATTCTTTGGGGGTTGTATTTGAATTGATGGTTGCAAAGATGTTCACTGTATGTTTTAAAAAAGTTAACTTGAGTTCATAGAATAAACATTGTTTTGCTTTAAAAAATACTTTTCCATTTCTGCTGTACCACACCTGTAGAGTGGGCCGTGTGTTCCCCATACCACAATCTATTGAAAGTTGTGGGTCAGGTGAACTCCATGATGCACTTTGGGGATCTCTAAACCCTGGACCATAACAACAGCGCCCATTTGAAATAGTGAACCGGCACAAAGCGCTTTCCCAACCAACAACCAAAAGAAAAACTCTCCTCTCCGGATGAGGTTCGCCTATTTGGTTTGTTAGGCATGTACTCATACCCTTTAGCTCTGTTATTATATTCCAGTTGAAGAACCTGCTTATCATTATCCATTCTGCTTACCGTTCTTGAGACTTGGATGAGTCACTTTTTCAATGCAGGCATCTGAGACCCAGTTTTCCTGCCCTTTGCACCCACATCCCCTGCCGGGCAGGGGCAAGACATCTAGTAAAATGGTAGAAAAGGGTCCCCAGAACTTTGGTATCTTTCATTTTACCTTTACCTTCTGCTTATACTTCACAATTTGTTGTATTGAAGATCTTGGCAACATATCACTTGTTCTTGGTATGATGTGAATTATTTGCATTTATTTCAATCTACTTACAAAGTATTTGCACCTTGCATACATAAGGTGATGCCACATACAAGCCAATACCATCACTGCTTAGCTCTCAGAATGGAATGCACAAAATGCATCACAATACACACCCAAGCCCACGGTGGAAAATGTACTGCTGCAGAAACTCTTCAGTTATACTAATAAAAACTTGAAAAGAGGAGAAATTTAGCTCATTAATATTTTGTAGGCTTGTTTTAGTTCAGATTATCTGGCCACTTACTCTTTGTAGTGTCATCAAATGCATTGAATTAAATTGATTTCTATCCTATTACAAGGAACCCTTTGAGCTTGTCTGTAAAACTGATTTGTTCACATTATTTAAGACCTGCTGATTTTTGCTCTGCCATCAAGACTGCACCGTTTGACAGCTTTCATAATTTTGTCTTTTAGTCAGCCCTAAAAGGTTATATTACTGTAGTCCCTTATTTGACTCAGATTATTCATCCAAATTAATAACTAAGATGGACTCATTGTAAGTGTTAGCTCATCTCCATGGTTGCAGTCATTACCCCTGATTTGAACAAATAATCAAAGCTGACACTTTAGTGCTTTACTGTGGAAGTGCTGCACTGTCAGATATGTTGTCTAATGGATGAACTAAAAAGCCAAGGCCCTTTATTACAGATCAAAAAGATATAAACAATCCTATTATTCAAAGAGGAGAAGGGAAGTTCTCGAGATATGTGCAGCAGTATTTATCTTTCAGTCAATACTAGTCTTTTCTGGGAGTGTATAAATTGACTGTTGCACATATTTCTTGTCCTGTATGTAAATATATTTTAAAAGTGCATCTGTAATTCAAAGATAATTTGTTGTCTGTGATGTCTTGAGAAAATGAAAGGTTCTATAAAAAAGCAATTCCTTTCTTCCTAGTTTCTCGTGTCCTGAGTGAAGCCTCTCGAATCTCTTTAAGTATCTTTCCATTTTACATATAAGTACAGAAATACTTTTGTTTACATTTATTGTCAGGTTTGTTTAGGACTTCAGACTTCACGCTCAACAGCTCTTTGGTTTGAGTACTCACGGATTTCCCCTGACTGGCATTGTGTTTAGTTACATCCACTAATACTGTAAGGACCCTCCTGTTAATCCCTGTCAGTCCCTTGTTTTTCCATTTAATTTCTATTCTTCCGACTATTTTATTCCTGTACCTGGACAGTAAATGGGGCCTATGCCTTTAAGATGGACTTCCCTCTTTATTTTTAAAAAAACTCCAGGAGGATGTGCTGTTTGGTCTGACATCAATGATGACACATCTTGATAGACTTGGCTGTCAGCCAATGGACTGTTTCAGATTGCCGGGCCTTATAAATGGATTGTGCTGATTGGTCACGTTTTTCTCTGGAACGTTCCTTTCCCCTGTGAGGCTGTGTTTCCAGTGATGGTTTTGTTTTGTTTTGAACTCAGAGCTGAATGAGGCTCTTTTGAGTTTCCTCTCCCTGAAAGGGTAAACCTCTCTCAAACACTCCTTAATAAAGCTGGAGGACATTCCAGTGGGTCTGGAAAGCAAGTAAGAGTAAAACCAAGGCTGAGAACTGGGTTTGAGAGGAGACAAAGAAAATCTTAAGGAAATCCAGGCATGCCACCAGCAGAAAGCAGGGCCAGTAGTTTAAAATGTTGTGTGTTATCTCATAAAGGCAGTTGGTCATTCTGGTGGAGTTGGAAACAAATGTGAATTACACAGGCTAGGGGCTGTGAGGGAATCATACAGCTGGGAGTTCTGACAGAATGCCACTGCCAGAAGACCCCCGTTAACCATCCAACCGGTGGTTCCAATCATGTCGCATCGTGGGAGGACAGCCTGCTGCTGCAATGACTTCAACATCCAAAGCCAGGACACTCATCTTCCATTTCATATGAATCCTCTTATTATTTTTATCAACCCAGCCTGTCTTGTGTGTGTTTGGGTAGAAGGCGGGAAGGTAAAAGGGCGTATTGCATAAGGGCGTATTGCATAAAATTACACTGGCCAACCAATTAACGGCCAGCATGAGGACTGGCCAACTACTCACTGGCCAGAAGCAGAGTCTAAGGTGGCAGCTGCATCATTGGCTGATACTGTCAGATGTGCTGCTGCCACCTTTAAAGGGCCACCAAAACTGAAAGACTAACAGACTATCATGTGGCCCACGGTGCAGCAACCCCAAACCATCCGGCCTGCTCGCCAGTGCCCCACAGTGCAGTAACCTCAGACCATCCTGCTACCAGCCAGTGACCCACGGTGCAGTAACCTCAGACCATCCTGCCTACCTGCCAGTGACCCATGGTGCAGTAACCTCAGACCATCCTGCTACCAGCCAGTGACCCATGGTGCAGTAACCTCAGACCATCCTGCCTTCCTGCCAGTGACCCATGGTGCAGTAACCTCAGACCATCCTGCTACCAGCCAGTGACCCATGGTGCAGTAACCTCAGACCATCCGGCCTGCTAGCCAGTGACCCTCAGTGCAGTAACCTCAGACCATCCTGCTACTAGCCAGTGACCCATGGTGCAGTAACCTCAGACCATCCTGCTTTCCTGCCAGTGACCCACGTTGCAGTAACCTCAGACCATCCTGCCTACCTGCCAGTGACCCACGGTGCAGTAACCTCAGACCATCCTGCCTACCTGCCAGTGACCCACGGTGCAGTAACCTCAGACCATCCTGCCTACCTGCCAGTGACCCACGGTGCAGTAACCTCAGACCATCCTGCCTACCTGCCAGTGACCCACGGTGCAGAAACTTTAGACCATCCTGCTTGCCTGCCAGTGACTCACAGTGCAGCAACTTCAGACCATCCTGCTTGCCTGCCAGTGACCCACAATGCAGCAATATCATGCCATCCTGCCCACTTAGCCTGTGACCCAGTGTGAAGCAATCTCATACCATACTGCCCACCAGCCAATGACCCACTGTGTAGCCACCTCCGACCATGCCTGCTTGCTAGTCCCCCACTGTCCAACTGTCTCTGAAGACCTGGCAGCAGTGTAGACATGCCATTGTAAGAAGGTCAATATCTCCCAGGCAGATGTAGTGATGGCCTGACAAAATATGCTCTTGTCAGCATTGCAGAATGAAGATCCCAGGTACCTGCACGGTTCAGTGACAACTCCCTGTATGTTTTCCTCCAAATTACTCAGGCACTGCAGAAGGTTCTCTTTTTCAGAGACAGAAAGAGGATAACAGCCTGCCTAACCAAGCATGCCAAGATAGAGATCGAGGGAGAGGTCAGCAATTGTGGGGTAATCTGGAGAATCTGGCTGCAGTGCCACGAGCATGTCAATTGCTTCCTCCGTTTTTCAAGGTGAGAACTACACCTTGGTTCCCTTAGATGTTTGCAACGAGATAAGTGTGAGGGTGTGACAGCAGGAGAGAGAGAGAGTGGCCCGCCTGTCGGTGGCAGTGGGTGAGGCTGCAGCACCAACTAGGAAGGGAATGGCATGAGTCTGGCACAGGTAACCCTTGCAAGATGGATGCAGAGGACACCATACCACTTGCACGCCAGTGGCCACGAAGGCAGCAGTTAGAATGTCAGCCATTCTTGTGAGGTAACTAATATTCCTTTCCTGTATTGTCAGGAGTTGAGGGCCCAAAATGCAAAGGATAATTCCAGGGCTGGCAGTGGGGTCCAATTCTGACCACCCTAATGCCATGGAGGAGGAAGCACTTGAGTTGGTTGGACAGCATGATGGTCATTGCATCGCAGATAGTGATGCCAGGGTGCAGTAGCTAGAGGATGACTGATTCCAGGGATCCTTAGGCATGCCTGCGGAAAGGTGTTCCTCTGTCCTCTAATGTACAAAAATCAATCTGAACACCAGACAATCCTGGAGACACTTGTTTGGAAAGGTAAAAAACATTCATCTTTCTATCCTCTCCTGCAGGCCAACCATAAAAAACAGAAATCTGGCATTTCTCTTCATCACTCTAGTCAGTAGGATGTCATCCAGATATCACTGGACTCCAGCCAGTCCACTCAGGATGTCATCCATTGCTCTTTGAAACAATGACAATCTTTGGATCCGGCACAAGCCTTTATGTGTCACAATTGTCAGAGGTTCCTGGGACTTCTTGTCCACATTCATCTGTAAGTAAGCTTGGCTCAGATCAGTTTTGCTGAAATGTTGGCCTCCAGCCAATCCCGCAAACATCTCATCAATGTAAGGTGATGGGTACTGTTTAGGACATAACATAGGATTCATGGTGACACTGAAATCCCCACAAACCTTTACGGATCCATCTTTCTTTGTGACTGAAACTATTGGCGTGGCCCATTCACTGATGCTTCTAGGTTCTAAGGCTCCAGACTTCACAAGTTCTCTCAGTCAGCTTCCACCTTTAGCCTAAAGGAATATGGTACAGACCTTGCCTTCAGGAATTTTGCTTGGCTTCCTTCTTTATTTTCAGTTTAACTATTATATCTTCCATGCTCCCTGATTCATCATTGAACACAACAATATGCTTGTTTAAATTTTTTGTGAGGGCCGGATTCTCCATTGGTCATCATGTTGACTTCGGCCAAGTTTAGATGAATCTTCTCCAGCCACGTTCAATGCATCAACGCTGGATACTTTCCATTTACTTCATGTCGAGGCAAACCTGTCATTTGCCGATTGAGTTGCACAGCTATTTCAGTGCAGCCCTTCAGTGGAACTATTTCTCCTGTGTATGTCTTCAGCACTATCCTTGACTGCCTTATGGGAAGATGTTTATGTTTCTCCTTGCAGACAGTCTCTGGCACCAATAAGACTGCTGCCCCAGTATCAAATTGCATCCTTACTGGCTGTCTATCTAGCAGCCGAGTGACCCAGTATCGATGTGTGGTACCAGCCGTGGCTAGCATGTTCAATGATAATTTCTCCTCTGACTGTGAGTCGCTTCGTTTTCCTTGACCCTTCAGTACAACATGGACATTGCTCCTTTTGTTTTGTTTTTCCTTCTTATTTTTCTTCCTGCAGGCACACTCTATATGTCCTTTTTTTCCACAGCTTCATCATTACATTGCTTCATACCAACATTCAGCAGCAGAATGCCCTGGCTTTGCACATTGATAATATGTACGAATCTCGTGATTCTTAAATGTCGATTCAGCAGCCATTTTGTGCATTTGAGTACATGAACTCAACTTCTGAGCTTCCTATACAGCCAGCTTCATAGAACCAGCTATTTCTATCGCATTCTGCAGAGTACAATTACTCTCTCTCAGCAAATGTTTCTGTATTGCTTCACTGTGTAGATCACAAACCAATCTGTCCCGAATAGTGTCATTCAGCAAATCTCTGAACTCACAATATTCTGCAAGTCTTTGAAGGACATGTAAGCACAAATTGCCCCATTAACTCCCTGTTGGATTCAACAATAATAGAGTGGGTCCTTTAAAATATTAGCTAAAATATACTAGAAAATTAAATGATTCTTGAAAATTATTGAATTTGTAGAAATATGCGTAAGTTATAAAATTGGCTAAATTTTTGAATCCTGTCCATGAGTGTCTCAAATGTTGTGAAAAATGGATGATAATATGAGGGTACATTCAACAAGTTTGAAACAATCTCTTAACTGAGACCAGATGTGAGGGAGAGAGTTTGAACGTGGGACAAGAGCCGTGGGAAAGATAATTAATTTGGAGTAATTGGTTAATGTCACTTTCCTGAACGAATCAAGGGGGTCTCAGTTGAGAATTAGAACCAATAAAACTAAGTAAGGGGCTAAATCCAGATAAGGATTCCCTTTAAAATGTGATCCTTTTGTCTGATTAGTGAGAAGATTTTTTTCTGTCGGAGATCCTTGATGCATTCGTGAAAATTACTTTTAAAAAGGTCTTGAGTTGAAATGAATTTTAATTTGTAAATCTGGAGTCACTTTTATCTTTAAGTTTTTGCTTTTACTCTTCAGTGTCTCAAGGACATTTCAATGTACTCACAGAAAGTTTTCGATTTAATTTTGTGCAAACGTACCAAATGAATTCTTAAAGAAAATAAAGAGTGCTTTGTACACTTATTCAACCAAACTGAGACCTTGGGCTGGATTCTCCACACCTCGTCTCCGAAATCGCGGCCGGCCCCGGGGCGGAGAATCCATTTCCCCACATGGAATCGGAACCGGCAGCGGTTCCCCGAATCTCGGGCCCAAAAAGTGGCGTACCCGGCCGCAAACCACCTACCTGCGGCCATTGCTGGAGGCCTGCCCTGCCATTCCCCCCCCCTCCCCCATAACTGGCCAAAGTCCCAACAGCATGGACCACTCATGGTCCTGCCAGTCGGTAAACTAGTGTGGTGGCTGCGGACCACACCGGTCCATGGCCGCCCTGGTCGGGGACGGGCCAATTGGAGGGCAGGGGGGGCCTTATACATGGCCGGGCAATGTTTGGGTGGGCAGTCAGGGTCGGGCACGTGGCTGATCGGGGGGTCTATTTTTAATGTCCAGCTCCGCGGTCCGAGTCTGCCATGGAGCACGGCGTGGCCGCTGGAGGCCACCACCATGCGCATGCGTGGCATCGGACCCGGAAGTGCGGGGGCCCGTATCTGAAGCAAAAGCTGCTAGTTTTACGTCGGATCCCTGCTAGCCCCCTGCAGGGTTAGGAAAATGTGGGTCTTTCACTCCAGTTTTTCTGGCGTGAAAGTCCACAGTTTTTACGATGGCGTGGAGACATAGTCCCAAAAACAGAGAATCCAGCCCCTTATCTATGAGCGAGAAATTACTCTCCCTATCTTCTTGGTTTATTTTATGGAATCTAAAGTGCTCTGCAATCACCAAGGTTTCAGCGGAAAATATGCTTGAAAAATATTTACAATCTGCTTGTACATCTTAATGCCTGGCTTCTCTGATTGAACTAAACTGCGGCGGAGTTCAAATGTTTTCCCTCCCTTCACGCTCAAGAAAGTGGGCACCATAATATCTTCACCTATTCTGTTTGCCTGTGCAAAATAGGCAAAATACTCATGACTGGATCTCCATCGCTCCACATTTTCATCAAAGGGTGCCACAACACTGAAAACTACCTCCATTTTTCTACTAATAGAGGTGTCCCTTTTCAAGACAACAACCTGAATTTCAGTCTCTTGTTTATCACAGACAGCTGTATGATCTGTTCTGCAGGCAGATTATTGTTCCTCATGTCCACCTTTTTTCTCCATAACCATAGCACGTTTCACACCAGGTGAAAAGTTTTCCTTTCTAATTTTTCTTCTTCCAACTTTATTTGGTAAATTTCTTATTTTTAATTTGTTCTTGCGATATGGGCATCACTGCCTGGGCCAGCATTTGTTGCCCATCTCTAATTGCCATTGAATTGCTTGCTTAAGAGCCAACTACATCGCTGTGTGGGTCTGGAGTCACATAATAATAATAATCTTTATTATTGTCACAAGTAGGCTTATATTAACACTGCAATGAAGTTACTATGAAAAGCCCCTAGTCGGCACATTCCGGTACCTGTTCGGGTCACAGAGGGAGAATTCAGAATTTCCAAATTACCGAACAGCACACCTTTCGGGGCTTGTGGGAGGAAACCGGAGCACCCGGAGGAAACCCATGCAGACACGGGGACAAGGTGCAGACGCCACACAGTCACTGTGAAGCAACAGTACTAACCACTGTGCTACCATGCCACCCCATGTATGCCAGACCGGGTAAGAATGACAGATTTCCTTCTCTGAAGGACATTAGTGAGCCAGATGGGTTTTTACAACAATCAGCAATGCTTTCATGGTCATCATGCGACTTAATTCCAGATTTTTTACTGAATTCAAATTTCACCATCTGCCATGGTGGTATTCAAACCTGGAGCCCAGAGCATATCCTGGGTATCTGGATTATTAATCCAGTGACAATACCACTACTCCACTGCCTCACCTTCATTGCCAGTTCTATGTTGTGTTTTGGAACTGTGATACTGGGGAGCACAGGGTTTAACACAGTGCTTTATTGACAGTGTGTTATCTCATACATGATTGTTCTTTGCTCTCTGTTTTCCATGCTAGGGCTTATGATGTCACTCCAAGTGAATACATTAATACAACAGAACTTCTAACATACTCCCTCAGGGGGACAGCCACTGCAGAGGTGTCTCACGGAGCTGCTGCCCTGTAAAAAGGATAACTTGGGATGGGAAAACAATGCAAATAGTGTCTACGCAGCAGATTCATACCTCAGTCCCCAGACATCTTTTCGAATTTTATTCAGCCCTGACAGCTCATCCCAGCCTGTATCAAGCTTGCAGCTAAAATGTAAAGGCCACGTGGCCAATCGGCCCATCCGCCAACTGCAAATGCATAGAGAGCAAGTAAAATTGCATTCAATAGTGTCCCTTAATAGGCTAAATTGTTGACTTGAATGTCGACGGGTGTGCTTCCGATGTCTTCTTGTGCAATTTCACATGCTTCAGCAGGGACACACACCTAAAATTCTGGCTATGAACATATTTGAAATATTGAGGGATTTATTTCACTGTGTGGAATATAGAATCTAAATCAGTTTCGAGTCAGAGTGCAGTCCATATCCCCAGAAAACATAATCGCTTGCTTTATTCCTTCCAATTTGAGCAGTTTGGCACTAAACCTGTCTGACTGTACTGCAATTTATGAATTGGTCTGTAGCCACAATCAGCATTTCTCATTGGTGTTACTCTCCCAAAGTACAGTACAATGGTTTCCTATAGCACTGGCAGTTAACCGTAGATATTACCGGAGAATATTTTATTTTTGACAATAGAAGATGGTTTGGGTGTGCAATCGCACAAAACTGACAGTAAAACCTGGGAGTTAGATGTGAGTCTGACTCGCATACTTTAAAAATATCAGTGTCAAACCTCTCAGATCAATCGGATAATGTGCAAGTCTCATCTGTTCTGAAGCTAAGATTAAACCCACTTATGGAGTCACCTATGCACTCTCACCTTTGTATTGGTGTCAGCTGTGGCTTATTGATGCTGCTGTCACCTTAAAGTCAGAGGGTTGTGATTGAACTTCCAGGGGTATTCAGTACTTAGAAAGGACAGACAAAAAGGAAAAGGTGATGGGGTGGCATTGTTGGTTAAAAAGGAAGTGAACACAATAGTGAGGATGGATATTAGCTCAGATGATGTGGAATCTGTATGGGTAGAGCTGAGAAACATCATGTGACAAAAAACGTGAGCGGGTGATGTGTATAGACTCCCAAACTGTAATGGTGATGTTGGGAATGGCATTAAACAGGAAATTAGAATTGCACGTGATAAAGGAACACCTGTAATTATGGGTGACTTTAATCACTGACGTCCCTAATTTTACATTGGTCTATAATTCCCTGTTTTCTCTCTACCTCCCTTTTTAAATAGTCAGCCCTGTTGGTAGTGGGGAAAATGATAGAGTCTATTATCAGAGATTTTTCTATAAAAAAACAGTGGCAGGGTCGGACAGAGTCAGCATGGATTTACAAATGAGAAATCGTGGTTGCTAAATCTAATGGAATTCTTCGAGGATATAACTGGTAGAGTTTATGAGGGGGAGCTAGTAGTGGCTGTAGTTTATTTGGACTTTCAGAAAGCTTCTGACAAAGTCCCACATAAGAGATTAGTGTGTAAAATTAAAATGCACAGTAATAAGGGTAGTGTATTGAGATGGAAAGAAAACTGGTTGGCAGATAGGAAACAAAGAGTAGGAAGCAAATGGCAGCAGTGACTAATGGCATGGATCAGTGCTGGATCCCAGCTATTCACAACATATATTAATGATTTAGATGAGAGAACTAAATGTAATAGCTCCAAATTTTGCAGATGACACAATGTTGTATGGGAGGATGAGCTGTGAGGAGGATGCAGAAATGCTTCAGTGTGATTTGGACAAGTTGAGTGAGTGGGCAAATGCATGGCAGATGCAGTGTTATGTGGATAAATGTGAGGTTTTCCACTTTGGTAATAAAAGCAGAAAGGCAGATTATTATTTGAATGGTTAGAGATTGAGAGAGGGGAATGTGCTCTAAGGTCTGGGTGTCCTCGTACACCAGTCGCTGAATGTAAGAATGCAGGTTATTAACAGAGGAAGAATGTTCTTGCTTTCAAGGGAGTGCGCAAAGGTTTGCCAAACTGATTTCTGGAATGGCAGAGCTGACATATGAGGAGAGATTGAGTCTGTCAGTATGATATTCACTGGAGTTTAGAAGAATGAAGGGGGATCTCATAGAAACCTACAAAATTCCAATAGGAAAATACAACGTAGATGCAGGCAGGATGTTCATGATGGCAGGGGAGTCTAGACCAGGGGTCACAGTCCAAGGATATAGGGTAAACCATTTAGGACTGGGATGAAGAGAATTCTCTTCATCTAGAAAGTGTCATGAAAATGTCGCTTTAAGAAATGTTTGGCTGCAGTGGTGTCAGAGTGTGGGTGGAGCTAAGCTTTGGTTCTGCTTTTTAGTTTCACTTTGGGAAAAAGCTTGGGTGTGTCTGGGTTTTTCCGGTGTGTTGCAGCTGAAGTCAGCCAAAGCAGCTGTATTGTTGAGCTCTCTGCCATGAAGGACTATCTCTTAATCATTTGGTGAATTCAGAACTATTAATGTTTTCGGTATTGAATGTAAACTCTGATGTGCTTCTGTTTAAAGGTTTGTTAAGTCTTCTGGGTGAAAAGGACAACATGCAGATTACTTAGTGTTGTATTCTTTGGGTGGTGTATTTGATTTACTGGTTGCTAAGATGTTCACTGTTTGTTTTAGAAAGGTTAACTTGAGTTCATAGAATAAACATTGTTTTGCTTTAAAAAATACTTTCCATTTATGCTGTACCATACCTGTAGAGTGAGCCGTGTGCTCCCCATACCACAACCCAATAAAAGTTGTGGGTCAGGTGAACTCCATGATATACTTTGGGATTCTCTAAACCCTGGCCCATAACAATTGGGGGCTCGAGAAGGATAAAAGTCTATCTATTGGATTGGCTTAGTGAACTTAAAGACAGTGAGGGGTGAGCATATTGTGGTTGCTTTTCAGGTGTGGTATTTTAGTTTAAGTGGGGAGTGTGTTGTGGACAATGACTCTTTCAGAGGCTCAGAAGTTTTTCGGGGTGGAGACGGTCACACGCAGTACCTTACGATCGGAGACTAAAAGCAGACTGTTAGATTTGGCAAAAACATTGCAGTTAACATTACCTGACAAAATGCGAAAAGCTGAGGTAAATATGGCAGTGGCTAAGCATTTAAAATTGCCTGAGATACAGTTTGACTCATTGGAAGTGGCAAAAAGTCAGTTGCAAATTAAACAAATGGAACATGAGAAAGAATTAAAGCAGCTTGAATATGAAAGAGAGGAAAAAGAAAAGGAAAGAGAGAGATAGAGAGGATGAAGAAAAGGAGAGAGAAGAAAGGAAGAAAGAAAGAATTGCCCTAGCAAAAGAAAAAGAAAGGGAGATAAATGGGCGGGATTCTCCGATATCGGCGCGATATCCGCCGACCGGCGCCAAAAACGGCACGAATCAGGCCAGCATCGCGCCGCCCCAAAGGTGCGGAAGTCTCCGCATCTTGAGGGGCCGAGCCCTCACCCTGAGGAGCTAGGCCCGCGCCAAACTGATTTCCGCCCCGCCAGCTGGCGGGAAAGGCCTTTGCTGCCCCGCCAGCTGGCACAAAACTGACTTTGCTGGGTGCGCATGCGCGGGAGCGTCAGCGGCCGCTCACGGCATCCCCGCGCATGCGCAGTGGAGGGCGTCTCTTCCGCCTCCGCCATGGTGGAGACCATGGCGAAGGCGGAAGGAAAAGAGTGCCTCCACGGCACAGGCCCGCCCGCGGATCGGTGGGCCCCGATCGCGGGCCCAGATCTCCCCGCGGCCCCCCCAGGACCCCAGAGCCCGCCCGCGCCGCCGTCCCAAAGGTGATTCAATCCACGCCAGCTGGCGTGGGTAGACAGCGGCGGGACTTTGGCCCATCGCGGGCCGGAGAATCGCAGGGGGGGGGGCACGCCAACCGGCGTGGCACGATTCCCGCCCCTGCCGAATATCCGGTGCCGGAGAATTCGGCAACCGGCGGGGGGCAGGATTCACGGCAGCCCCCGGCGATTCTCTGACCCGGCAGGGGTTCGGGGAATCCCGCCCCAGATCAGGGAAAAAGATAAAGAGAGAGAGTTTGAACTTCAGAAAATGGCCATGAAACATGACAGTCAGTTAAAATTGGCAGACGTAAAAGGAAACGTACAGTTGGATGATAGTGATGAGGATAGTGAGAAAGAGTGTCATAGTCCAAGGCGTGGTGGGGATCTATTTAAATATGTCCAAGCATTGCCAAGGTTTGACGAGAAGGAGATAGAAGCCTATTTCATTTCATTTGTGAAGGTAGCTGAACAAATGAAATGGCCACAGGACATGTGGTTATTACTGGTTCAAACAAAGCTGGTAGGTAGAGCTAGTGAAGTGTTTGCATGACTACCGGAGGAGGTATCTGGGATGTATGAGGAGGTGAAAATATCCATCTTAGGTGCATATGAACTAGTGCCTGAAGCCTACAGACAAAGGTTTAGAAATTTAAGGAAAGAATTTGGTCAAACATACATGGAGTTTGAAAGACTCAAACACAGTAATTTTGATAGGTGAATAATGGCTTTGAAAATAAACCAAACGTATGAAGCTCTCAGAGAAATTATACTTTTGGAGGAGTTTTAAAATTCAATTCCTGATGTAGTGAGAACTCATGTGGAAGAGCAGAGGGTTAAAACTGCGAGATTAGTAGCACAAATGGCAGATGATTATGAATTAGTTCATTAATCAAAGCTTGGTTTCCGACATCAGTTTCAGCCTGTGAGGGATAGAAACTGGGGATATGAGAAATACTCAAGTCGTAAAGGTAAAGGTGATCTGATAGGAGATAATAAGGAGAGTGTACGTCAGATTAAAAAAGAAATCCAGGGGGGTGGAAAAGAAATGAAAAGTTTCAAATGTTTTCAATGTAATACATTTTGAGTGCTATAGTAAGAGTTTGGTGACCGAGGGAGTTAGGTGAGGAGGGAGTAAGGTGCTCCTTTCATTTTGTTTCCGACATTTCCACAAAGAGTGAGAAGAGAACCAGGAGTTTACAGAAAGTGTAGCTGACTGGAGGGCGGAGATCTAGTTAATCCACAGGGCAGCTATATTCTGTCAGGTAAGAGGGGATGGAGGCTAGGCCAGTTGCATGCTCCTCCTGTAGGATGTGGGTGGTGAGGGATACCACCGGTGTCCCCGCTGACTATACCTGCGGGAAGTGCACCCAACTTCAGCTCCTCAAAGACCGTGTTAGGGAACTGGAGCTGAAGATGGATGAACTTCTGATCATCCGGGAGGCAGAGGGGGTGATTGAGAAGAGTTACAGGGAGGTAACCACACCCAAGGTACAGGACAAGAATAGCTGGGTTACAGTCAGGGGGAAAAAAACAAACAGGCAGGCAGTGCAGGGATCCCTCGTAGCCGTTCCCCTTCAAAACAAGTATACCGTTTTCGATGCTGTTGGGGGGGATGACCTACCGGGGGAAGGCCCTAGCGGCCAGGTCTCTGGCACTGAGGCTCAGAAGGGAAGGGGGAGAATAGAAAAGCAATAGTTGTAGGAGATTCAATGGTCAGGGGAATAGATAGGAGATTCTGTGGTCGCGAGCGAGACTCCCGGAAGGTATGTTGCCTCCCGGGTGCCAGGGTCAGGGGTGTCTCGGATCGTGTCTTCAGGATCCTGAAGGGGGAGGGGGAGCAGCCAGAAGTCGTGGTGCACATTGGTACCAACGACATAGGTAGGAAAAGGGGTGTGGAGGTAATAAACAAGTTTAGGGAGTTAGGCTGGAAGTTAAAAGCCAGGACAGACAGAGTTGTCATCTCTGGTTTGTTGCCGGTGCCACGTGATAGCGAGGCTAGGAATAGGCAGAGAGTGCAGTTGAACACGTGGCTGCAGGAATGGTGTAGAAGGGAGGGCTTCAGGTATTTGGATAATTGGAGCGCATTCTGGGGAAGGTGGGACCTGTACAAGCAGGACGGGGTGCATCTGAACCAGAGGGGCACCAATATCCTGGGAGGGAGGTTTTCTAGTACTCTTCGGGAGGGTTTAAACTAATTTGGCAGGGGAATGGGAACCGGATTTGTAGTCCAGTAACTAAGGTAGCCGATATTCAGGACGCCAAAGCGTGTAATGAGGCAGTGGGGAAGGGAACACTGACAAAGGAGAGTACTTGCAGGCACGGAGATGGGTTGAAGTGTGTATACTTCAACGCAAGAAGCATCAGGAATAAGGTGGGTGAACTTAAGGCATGGATCGGTACTTGGGACTACGATGTGGTGGCCATCATGGAAACTTGGATAGAAGAGGGGCAGAAATGGTTGTTGGAGGTCCCTGGTTATAGATGTTTCAATAAGATTAGGGAGGGTGGTAAAAGAGGTGGGGGGTGGCATTGTTAATTAGAGATAGTATAACAGCTGCAGAAAGACAGTTCGAGGAGTATCACCCTAATGAGGTAGTATGGGTTGAAGTCAGAAATAGGAAAGGAGCAGTCACCTTGTTAGGAGTTTTCTATAGGCCCCCCAATAGTAGCAGAGATGTGGAGGAACAGATTGGGAAACAGATTTTGGAAAGGTGCAGAAGTCACAGGGTAGTAGTCATGGGTGACTTTAACTTCCCAAATATTGAGTGGAAACTCTTTAGATCAAATGGTTTGGATGGGGTGGTGTTTGTGCAGTGTGTCCAGGAAGCTTTTCTAACACAGTATGTAGATTGTCCGACCAGAGGAGGGGCAATATTGGATTTAGTACTTGGTCATGAACCAGGGCAAGTGATAGATTTGTTAGTGGGGGAGCATTTTGGAGATAGTGACCACAATTCTGTGACTTTCACTTTAGTAATGGAGAGGGATAGGTGCGTGCAACAGGGCAAGGTTTACAATTGGGGGAAGGGTAAATACGATGTTGTCAGACAAGAATTGAAGTGCATAAGTTGGGAACATAGGCTGTCAGGGAAGGACACAAGTGAAATGTGGAACTTGTTCAAGGAACAGGTACTACGTGTCCTTGATATGTATGTCCCTGTCAGGCAGGGAAGAGGTGGTCGAGTGAGGGAACCATGGTTGACAAGAGAGGTTGAATGTCTTGTTAAGAGGAAAAAGGAGACTTATGGAAGGCTGAGGAAACAAGGTTCAGACAGGGCATTGGAGGGATACAAGATAGCCAGGAGGGAACTGAAGAAAGGGATTAGGAGAGCTAAGAGAGGGCTTGAACATTCTTTGGCGGGTAGGATCACGGAAATCCCCAAGGCCTTTTACACATATGTGAGAAATATGAGAATGACTAGAGCGAGGGTTGGTCAGATCAAGGACAGTAGCGGGAGATTGTGTATTGAGTCTGAAGAGATAGGAGAGGTCTTGAATGAGTACTTTTATTCTGTATTTACAAATGAGAGGGGCGATATTGTTGGAGAGGACAGTGTGAAACAGACTGGGAAGCTCGAGGAAATACTTGTTAGGAAGGAAGATGTGTTGGGCATTTTGAAAAACATGAGGATAGACAAGTCCCCCGGGCCTGACGGGATACATCCAAGGATTCTATGGGAAGCAAGAGATGAAATTGCAGAGCCGTTGGCAATGATCTTTTCGTCCTCACTGTCAACAGGGGTGGTACCAGGGGATTGGAGAGTGGCGAATGTCGTGCCCCTGTTCAAAAAAGGGACTAGGGATAACCCTGGAAATTACAGACCAGTTAGTCTTACTTCGGTGGTAGGCAAAGTAATGGAAAGGGTACTGAAGGACAGGATTTCTGAGCATCTGGAAAGACACTGCTTGATTAGGGATAGTCAGCACGGATTTGTGAGGGGTAGGTCTTGCCTTACAAATCTTATTGAATTCTTTGAGGAGGTGACCAAGCATGTGGATGAAAGTAAAACAGTGGATGTAGTGTACATGGATTTTAGTAAGGCATTTGATAAGGTTCCCCATGGTAGGCTTCTGCAGAAAGTAAGGAGGCATGGGATAGTGGGAAATTTGGCCAGTTGGATAGCGAACTGGCTAACCGATAGAAGTCAGAGAGTGGTGGTGGATGGCAAATATTCAGCCTGGATCCCAGTTACCAGTGGCGTACCGCAGGGATCAGTTCTGGGTCCTCTGCTGTTTGTGATTTTCATTAATGACTTGGATGAGGGAGTTGAAGGGTGGGTCAGTAAATTTGCAGACGATACGAAGATTGGTGGAGTTGTGGATAGTAAGGAGGGCTGTTGTCGGCTGCAAAGAGACATAGATAGGATGCAGAGCTGGGCTGAGAAGTGGCAGATGGAGTTTAACCCTGAAAAGTGTGAGGTTGTCCATTTTGGAAGGACAAATATGAATGCGGAATACAGGGTTAACGGTAGAGTTCTTGGCAATGTGGAGGATCAGAGAGATCTTGGGGTCTATGTTCATACATCTTTGAAAGTTGCCACTCAAGTGGATGGAGCTGTGAAGAAGGCCTATGGTGTGCTCGCGTTCACTAACAGAGGGATTGAATTTAAGAGCCGTGAGGTGATGATGCAGCTGTACAAAACTTTGGTAAGGCCACATTTGGAGTACTGTGTACAGTTCTGGTCACCTCATTTTAGGAAGGATGTGGAAGCTTTGGAAAAGCTGCAAAGGAGATTTACCAGGATGTTGCCTGGAATGGAGAGTAGGTCTTACGAGGAAAGGTTAGGGTGCTAGGCCTTTTCTGATTAGAACGGAGAAGGATGAGGGGTGACTTGATAGAGGTTTATAAGATGATCAAGGGAATAGATAGAGTCGACAGTCAGAGACTTTTTCCCCGGGTGGAACAAACCATTACAAGGGGACATAAATTTAAGGTGAAAGGTGGAAGATATAGAAGGGATATCAGAGGTAGGTTCTTTACCCAGAGAGTAGTGGGGGCATGGAATGCACTGCCTGTGGAAGTAGTTGAATCGGAAACATTAGGGACCTTCAAGCAGCTATTGGATAGGTACATTGATTGTGGTAAAATTATATAGTGTAGATTTATTTGTTCTTAAGGGCAGCACGGTAGCATTGTGGATAGCACAATTGCTTCACAGCTCCAGGGTCCCAGGATCGATTCCGGCTTGGGTCACTGTCTGTGCGGAGTCTGCACGTCCTCCCCGTGTCTGCGTGGGTTTCTTCCGGGTGCTCCGGTTTCCTCCCATAGTCCAAAGATGTGCAGGTTAGGTGGATTGGCCATGATAAATTGCCCTTAGTGTCCAAAATTGCCCTTGGTGTTGGGTGGAGGTGTTGAGTTTGGGTCGGGTGCTCTTTCCAAGAGCCGGTGCAGACTCAGGGGGCCGAATGGCCTCCTTCTGCACTGTAAATTCAATGATAATCTATGATTAATCTAGGACAAAGATTCGGCACAACATCGTGGGCCAAAGGGCCTGTTCTGTGCTGTATTCTCTATGTTCTATGTTTATGTTAAACTAGGCCATGTAAAGTCACAGTGTTGGTGGTTTAAAAAAAGCACTGGGAAGGCTGATGTGGTAAAACAGGATAAGACAGTGGGGTTTGTTAAAGTGGTAAAGGAAAGCCCAAGTGAAGCGAAGGAGGTGCTAATGATTGTACAGACTGATCAAGAGGTGATTGATAAGAAGGTGCCAGATCTCTTTCAAGAATTGTGAGGGCAAAGTTTACTCATGTGTATCAGGAGGAGTAGGTAAAGAAGTCACAATTTTAAGAGATACGGGAGCTAGTCAATCTTTAATGGTAAGAGATGAGGAGTTATGTAGTTTGGGAAGAAGGTTGCCAGAAAAGGTGATAATATCTGGAATTCAGGATGAGTTGAGTAGCGTTCCATTATGTAAGATAAGGTTGGAAAGTCCAGTGAAAAGTGGTGAAGTGGTAGTAGGAGTAATAGAGAAACTATCTTTTCCAGGAGTGGGTAATGATATAGCTGGATCGCAAGCGGGAGTGGTGCCTACTGTGGTTGATAAGCCAGTGGAAAATCAGACAACTGAAGTGTTGAAGGACGCATATCCTGGGATTTTTCCGGATTGTGTGGTAACAAGGTCACAAAGTCACAGGTTCAGTCAAGAGGAGAAATCAGAGAGTGAAGATGAAGTTGAAGTGCACTTATCAGAAATGATTTTTGATCAGATGGTTGAAAAAGACCAAGAACAGGTGGAGGATGAGGCGGATATTTTTAGTTCAAGAAAATTGACGGGGTTACAACAAAAAGATATAGAAATAAAACGGAAGTATCAGAAAGCATACATGGAAGAGGAATCTGAGTGTATACCAGAGTGTTATTACCGTAAAGGTAATGTCTTGATGAGAAAATGGAGACCTTTATATATGCAGGCAGATGAAAAGTGGCCAGAAGTTCATCTAGTAGTATTGCCGGTAGGGTATAGAAAGGAGGTGTTGCGGGTTGCACATGAGGTACCAGTGGGAGGTCATTTGGGGATAAGGAAAACTCAAGCTAAAATCCAGAAACATTTTTAATGGCCCGGACTACATAAAGATGTAGTTAAATTTTGTCAATCATGTCACACATGTCAAGTGATAGGGAAACCTCAAGCAGTGATAAAAACAGTGCCCTTAATACCCATTCCAGCATTTGTGGAACCTTTTACAAGGGTCCTAATTGATTGCATAGGACCGCTTCCTAAAACAAAAAGTGGGAATCAATGGGCGGGTTTCTCCACTCACACGCCAAAGTGCCCACGCCGACGTGAACGCTGTCGATGTTCACGACGGCGTGAAACTGCCCCTAACCCGACCGATTCAGGGCCCGATAATGGGCTAGGAGCGGGGCCGCGTCATTTACACGCGACAGGCCTTGTCGCCACATAAAGGCGGCGCCGCATACATGACGCGGCCGGCGCCGCATAACTGGCGTCACCCGTGCATGCGCGGGTTGGCCCGCGCCAACCCACGCATGCGTGGTTGCCGTCCTCTCCGAGTCCGCCCCGCAGAAGATGTCAGACGGATCTTGTGGGGCTGCGGAAGAAAGGAGGTCCTCCTTCAGAGAGGACGGCCCGCCGATCGGTGGGCACAGATCACGGACCTGACCCCATTTGAGCTCCCCCCCCCCCGGTGCGGGATCCCCCCCCCCCCCTCCCGCAGGCCACCCCCCCCAGCGTTCCCGCGGTGTTCCCGCCGGCAGCGACCAGGTGTGGACGGCGCCGGGGGAACCCGCGGTTTTGGCCTGGCCACTCGGCCCATCCGGGCTTGAGAATGGCAGGGGTGCCGGAGGATCGCCATTTTGGGTGTCTCGGGCGATTCTCCGGCCTGCGCCGCGGGGAACTCGGCGGGGCCGTTCTCGCCACTTGGGAGAATCACGGGAGGGCGTCGGACCGGCGTCGTGGGAAAATTCGGCGACCCAGGCGATCGGCGCGAGAGTGGATAATCCTGCCCAATATCTTTTGACTATAATGGATGTGTCTACTAGGTTTCCAGAGGCCATTCCAGTACATAATATTACAGCCAAAAAGATTGTGGGGGAGTTACTTACATTTTTTAACTAGATATGGACTGCCCACAGAAATACAATCAGATTTTACCTCGAGGTTATTCAAAGAAGTTATGGATAGCTTAGGAATAAAACAATTTAAATCAACTGCTTACCATCCAGAATCGCAGGGAGCGTTAGAAAGGTGGCATCAGACATTAAAGACAATGTTGAGGGCTTATTGTCAAGATTACCCAGATGGATCATTGAGATGAAAGGGCAAAATCTTAAACTTCAGTTTTACACAATAAAGTAGGTCAAAAGAATCTTCTGAAAACTTTCCTGAAGTGAGGAGTTGATTCATCTCGTGTTGGCAACAAGATAGTGAAACATTAACTCAACTGTGACTCAGTTGCACAAATCTTGCCTGTGAGGCAGAGATATTTGGATTCAAATCCTACACCAGGGACTTTAGCAAACAAGTGAAGCTAGCACTTAAGGAACCACTACTCTGTCAGAGGTGCCCTCTCAGCTGAATGTAAATAAAAGCCACAGTATGACTTGAAAACGAACAGGGGAACTCCCCCAGTTCCCTGGTCCACGTTTTTTCCCACATTGCCACCGTACAATTGTTATCTAGTTGTTTATTTAATTGCTGTTTGTCAGTATTTACTGTGTATGATTTAGCTGTCGTATTTACATTACAACAGTGACCACTCCACAAATGGCTATATTGGGTGAAAGCATTTGGATTTTCTTGTCACGATTTTGAATAAACAGGAAGTAATTTTTTCAATTCATTTATGGGGTGTAGCCCGAGACCAACATTTATTGCCCATCCTTAACAGGGCATTTAAGAGTCAACCACATTGCTGTGGGTCTGGGAGTCATATGTAGGCCAGACCAGGTAAGGACAACAGATTTCCTTCTGCCCCTAACCCGACCGATTCAGGGCCCGATAATGGGCTAGGAGCGGAGCCGCGTCATTTACACGCGACAGGCCTTGTCGCCACATAAAGGCGGCGCCGCATACATGACGCGGCCGGCGCCGCATAACTGGCGTCACCCGTGCATGCGCGGGTTGGCCCGCGCCAACCCATGGGGGCATTAGTGAACTAGATGGGTTCTTATGACAATTGGCAATGATTTCATGGTCACCAGTAGACTTTTCACTCCACATATTTTTTATTGAATTGAAATTCTACCTGCTGTGGTGGGAATGGAAGCCTGGGCCTAGAGCATTACCTTGGGCCTCTGGACCATTAGTCCATTGACAGCACCATTGCACCACCACCTCCCTACAAAATAATTGATCTTGTGTAAACTTTCCAGTGCCATTGCAAATAATTGTTATGATATAAACATTAACATTTTAGTTTCAGATCCCTTCTGATAATACCGTTTTGTGGAGGTGCTGCTTTATATTTTATATTAATCTGATGAATACTTTTAGAGATTTTTCTCCTCTTGCTTTAGGCCAAACACTTTTGAGGTTGTGGCACTGGATGGAGTAAGCACTGGCATCTTTCAGTTCTACACTGCCCAAGAGAGCGCCGACTGGTTGCGGTCAATATCAACCAACATTAACGATTTGACCCTGCAAAATGTAAGTATTTTAGCTCTAAATAGAATATATATTCAATTAAAATAATGATGTGGATATATATCTACGATATGAAGTAGCTCTCTTATCTTCTGGCCTGAACAAACTGCAATAAACATGCCTCTCGGCATTCCAGTTTCAATCATTGGAGAAAAGTATTGGGCGGGAATCTCCATCCAGCGACAATATGCGATTGGGCAGAGAATCGTACATGAGCCGAAAGTTGTGGCCGGAGCCGGGTGCCTGACGATGCCATGCTCTAGTGCCTTGACAATACCATCAATGCGTTCCTGGCCATGCTCTACATCATCCTCATCGAACAAGGCCTGACGTTCATCCCCTCCACCAGCACGTCGTCCCTCTGCTGTGCGATGTTGTGGAGGACGCAACAGGTCACTATTGGCTCTTGCATGACAGGGATTATCCGCTGTGGCCGTGATTGATGATGCCTATCCGAAGGCCACAGACCGATGCAGAGACCTCCTACAATGACCCCCATCCAGCGACCACGGGCATGATCGAATGGTGCATCGGCATCCTGAAGATACGGCTCAGGTGCCTGGACTGCTCTGGAGGGGCTCTTCAGTATACGCTAGGAGGGTCTCCCACATCTTAGTGGCCTGCTGCATCTTCCACAACATCACACAGCAGAGGGACGACATGCTGGAGGAGGGGATGAATGCTAGGCCTTCTCCAATGAGGATGATGCAGAGGATGGCCAGGATGGGCAGGGCATGAAGTGCAGGCAGGTATAGGAGGCCCCATAACATGTGCGCCAGGGCCGGTGCACACAGGATGCTCCAATTACCTCCACGTACACCCACTAGGGGTCCCGGTACGAACATTCCATCCCCCGCCACAACCCACTCCCATGACTACCACCACCACAGCGCCACCCTGCTCCACAGCGCACTCCGTGAATCTGACCTGCCTCACTGTGAGGTATGGGACCTGGGTTGGCAGTAACACCGGGTCTGGTCCATGAGATGGAAGATGATGGCGACTCGCTCTGTGATGAGCTCTTCTGGCCAGCATCGTTTGACAACATCTGTCCCCTGCCCATGGTAGCACTTTCCATCATCCACCTGGGTGATCCCGGCTTACGAACTGCCCATTCCATCACACAGTCCCCCAAGTCCTTGGGGTGGTGGTGGTGAGGAATGGGGTGTGGGGTGGTGGGTTTGGCGGGGGGTTGTTGAGGTTGAGAGGGAAGGGGAGGATGGTGGGGGGTTGGTGTTGAGAGGGAGGAGAAGGTATGGGATACCAGTGCGATGTGCCGTGTACCACCTGGTGACCCCGGCCCGTGCCCAGCTCCACTGTCTGCCCATCTTCTCCCCCCCCCCACCCCGCACTCTCTGTAACCAACAGAGACTATCCCCCACACCCTTCTGACAGAGCATCGAGGAAGGTTGGAACTTTTGTGCACAGGTATATATTTTGAACATAACAGTTAAGCATCTCTGTAACAATTTCTGCCCTCGCCCCTAATTCCATCCTGTGTGCTGCCCCTTGGCAACTTAACCTTTCTGGCCTTATGGGCCCTAACGCTACATCTAGGTGGATTCCAATGCGGTATACCAGGGGTGGAGGCAGCCTGCTGCGAGTCCTGCCCTGTGACCTGGGTCCCTCTTGGCAGCCATCCTCTGGGGTGTCCGGGCCTGGATGGGCCCAGCAGCTGCCCGGGTGTCTCAGGTGGAGTGGTGCCACCCTTTTCTACCCACTGCCATCGGATACGCCAGAGAAAGGAGGAGGAGAGTCTGAAGCACTGTGGTATTGCAGCACTGCTCTGCGGGAGTCACCAGGAAGGGCCCCATCACCTCCTCCTCCCTCGGGGTGCCCGATAGCCGCGGGCTTCTCCATGGGAGGGGTGTGTGACCAGAGTGAACTCCTGGGGCTCCCCTACCACCTAGCGCTGCCAGTCCGGCAGGCCCTTTCTCGTCTCAACATGGGTCTCAATATTCATGGCCACAGAGACTGTGCCACATCCTTCTGGGAGTGGATCAGGTCAGCCAGTGCCCAGGCTGTGTCATCACTGCTCTCAGCCATAAGCTGTTGTGACTGGGCTAAGCTCTGGAGCGCCACTGCAATGACCAGGTGGCCCTGGTACAGCTGGCATGTGGTGCAGGGTGGCATGCAAGCAGACTGCCGGCGGGTGTGGTTCCGTCACCCTCTGGATGAAGGGGGGAGTGTTACAGATGTTTGTGACAGGGGTTGGTGCCAGGAGCACGGTGCTGCCTACTTACACTGACCATCCTGAGGAAGTCATTCAACTTCTTCCAGCACTGCTGTCCGATCCTAGCGGTGAGGCCCATGACGCTCATGGCCTCTGCCACCTGCACCAAGGCCCGGTGTACAGTGATGGATGGCAGCTTCCTTCCCACCCTGGGGAAAAATGTGATGCGCCTCTCCTCCACGGTGTCCAGCAGGGTCTCGAACTCTGCATCCGCAAATTGGGTTGCCGCTCTCCGTGCTGCCATCTTCCTGGCTGGGATGAGTGTGTGTGGGGATTGGAGTGCTAATATGTGGCTGCAGCTTGTCAGCCTCTCGAGTGGTAATCAAAACCCCGTCGAATCGGACACCGTTTTTCATTGAAATTGATCGAGTTCCACGTGGCACCGATGCTAGCCCATTAAAGGATCATGAATTGCTCCGGGTCCGGCTCCAATTTAATTATCGTAGAAGTTCACCGATTCAGTCCCCGCATCAACACTTAGGGCTAGATTCTCCAAGTGTCTAGTTCTACGATGCAAAAATCACCGAGGCCCCAGCACCGACCCTCCGACGGGTGAGGGGCTAGCAGCCGCGGCACATAAAACACACATAAAATAATGGCCGGAGAATTGCCGAGTCCGTGACCGAGCATGCTCACGGCGACAATCTGCGAAGTTCCTCCAGAAAAACTGGCGTGAAAGGGCCACATGTTCCTGGCCCTGCAGGGGGTTGGCAGGACGGGGCTGCAGATACGTGCCCCCACACTACCGGGTCGGAGGCTGCACATGCGCACAGCGGCCGCGCATGCGCACGTCGGTGGCCTCCAGCGGCCGCGCTGTGCTCCATGAAGGACTCGAATCGCGGAGCTGGACCCTAAAAATAAAGCCTCTGATCAGCCGCGCGCCTGACCCTGTCCCCTCGCACAAACATTTCCTGGCCGCCTATAAGGCACCTGCCCTCCGATCAGCCCGCCCCCGACCAGGGCGTCCGCGGACTGAGTCCGCAGCCGCCACGCGAGTATCCCGACTGGCTGGACCACATTAGATCCACGCCGTCGGGACCTTGGCCAGTCAGGGGGTGGAGAATGGCGGAGCGGACCTCTGGCAATGGCCAAGATAGGTCTTAGGCGGCGCGGTGGACTCTGTGAGTACACCGCTTTTTGGGGCCCGCAGAATCAGGGAACCGGCGCCGGTCCCATTTCCGCCCGGGAAAATGGATTCTCCGGAACTACGCCGGCCGCGATTTCGGCGTCGAGTGCGGTGAATCCAGCCCCATATGTTTGTTTGTTGTTTACCTAGTATTTTTCTTTCTTTTTGTTATCTATTTATGTGTTTATTTGCTTTTTCATTTTTTTCTTCCATTAATGCAAACAAATGAGCTTATATGGAATGCAAACTGTGCTGGATAGACAGGGAACACCCACTGATATTAAGTCCTTATATTAAAAAAGGCTATGAGGTAGATGAACACTGCAGTCTTGAAATCCATTGTCTGCTGTGCGTTTAGTCTAGTGGGGCAGATCCGTCTGTTGGGTCTGGTGTACCTGGTGACTGATTTAGGAAATGGTCTTGCTAGATTTTTAAATGGTCTCTGTTTTTGAACGTTTAATTTGGGTTTCCAGCCAGTGATTAAAAAGAAAATTATTATTCGGTGTCAAGCATGTTTTCACGACAGCTAAAAGTGAAAACAAAATGACTGTTTGTGATTTTACTGTAATGCTTTAGTACACTCCTGGGTTGATTTACCTGAGATTTTAAATCATTGAACATAAACTGAACGCTTTTCAAATAATGGAGAGAGGAACTTAATAGGAGCATCTTAAGCATTTGCGTGATAAGGTGGCAATTTCAAGATTTGCATACTTTTCCAAATGGTCAAAAATTA